>NC_135577.1:45096250-46458125 GCF_965152235.1 Eretmochelys imbricata | reverse complement strand
TTGCTCTTGTTCCAAGTCCAAAGCTTCCATTTGTGGCAATGGAAAATATATACAATGAATCAGATCCTCAGCAGGTGTAAATTGATGTAGCCACATTGATTTCAGTGGAGCTATGCTGATTTGCAACAGCTGAGGACCTGGCCCAGGGATTGCAGAGTATCCATGTTGAGCTTTACAGTGAAGATGGGAGGTGTACATTGAGAATTGGAGAAGAGTATTTTGCCCTAAATAAATTCTCCCATGAGAATATATCTCATGTTAAAGAGTGCCTCTTTGACAGCTCAGAGAAGCTAAGCAGTTGTCACTTGTAGAGCTCATATAGTGGTGAAAACTTATAAAATTCAAAATCTCTGTTCTCCTTTTAAAAAAATATGTATTAAAGGGCACTGTGTGTCTGTGTGCAAATGGGGAAGGATGTTCTTATGACTAAAGCACACGACTGGAAGGCTGGAGACCCAAGTTAGTTTCGAGCTCTGCTGTCGACTTGCTATTTGATCTTGGGCAAAACACTTAACATGTCTATGCTTCCTCTTCCCACGTGTGAATTAGGAATAAAATGTATCCTGGATGATTGTTTTAAGGCTTAATTCATTAATGTTTGTAAAGTGCTTTGAGATTCTCAAATTGTAGGTACTATATGTAATTGTATGGGTCCTGGGCCCGAGTTAGGTTGTTTCCTTTGGGAGGAGAAATTGATTACATGAGATGAATCAGGTCTTTTTTTGGCAAGCCTGTTTATTTTAAAAAATGTACACAATGCCTGTTTCCCTGAACAAAGTAAAGACATACACAGGAGGTACTTTCCGTCCAAGCCTCCCTTTCCAGATGGTCCTGTGCCCCAAGGAGTTCTTCCTCTGTTCCCTCCTAGGGCCATGCTCACAACACTTCTCTCACTGTCTGCTGATTTTATTTTGCCTTCTGGCTACTTTCTTCCTGTTGCATGCATGTAGTGTTCTTGTAGCCATGTTGGTCGGAGGATATTAGTGAGAGAAGGCGGGTGAGGGAATATTTTCTATTGGACCAAATTCTGGTGGTGAGAGAGACAAGCTTTCAAGCTTCAGAGAGCTGTGACCTGAGGAAGAGCTCTGTGTAACCTCAGAAGCTTGTCTCTCTCTCCAGCTTAAGTTGGTCCAGTAAAAGATATTACCACACCCATCTTGTACACACAGCTATAACCAATCAATGCCACAGCTCCTTCCTTTGCAATCAGTCTGCAGGGAAATTTCTCAGTCCACATGGCTTAGCTGCTGATTTGGCCTTTCATGTGGCCTCATAATGCAAGCCACCGCTTGAGGTGTCTCTAGCTATCTTGCTCTATAACTTCTTCTGTTTAGCTGGAATGAAGGGTGGCTAGCACACCATGAGCTTTCGAAGGTCTGTCAATGACTATAGATGGGGGGATGCTATGGCATTCTGGGGTGCAGTCCAGACCAGTGAGGGGCTGTGTCACCACCTGCTCTGCAAGCTGAGGTGTCTCCCAATGCTTTGCTGCTGTGGTTCCTAACCTGGGTTCCTCACACAAAGCCAAACAGCATGCAGGCCACACTCAGAGTGTCTTTGTATAGCCACAGCTCTAGTCCAGCAGCTCTGACCCCAGCAGCTTGTTAACAAACATCAGCCACACTCTGGCTTCCAACAGCCTTAGTTACTACATGTAGGGTAACCCCAACACACTGCCAGTCTCAGATTTTTCCCAAAAAACATATGTTCTGAAGTGTCCAGCCCTCTCCTGGACAGTCCAGATATACTAGGTCTGTCACCCCTCTAAAGGGATCAAGATTCAACAGTTTGGCACGTTAAATGGAGTTACTCACGCAGTTCACAGCACTGGATTAGTTCTGATTAGAGAATAAAACAAGTTTGTTCACAAAGAACAAAGGAAGAGATTTTAAGTGAACACAAGAAATGTTGCATTAAAGTCAGAAACAGTTACAAGAAAAATGAAGATAAAATGCTTTCTAAACTTCACAAACTAGACTTGGCTCAAGGTGAAGTTTCTTATCACATTTCCAGTAATTTTGCTGACCAAACTCTCAGGCCAGGATCTGGTCCCAGTAGCTGGCTGTCTTGCCTTCTTAGGTGAAAAAAGACAGCTGGATAGGAAAAGAGAGCTTGGGGTGCTTTTGACCCTCATTTTTATATTTCAGTCACCCTTTGAAAAGCATTTTCATGAGAGTAATCCCTAGTTAAAGTTCTTTTTGGCTGAGAATAAGGACACATGGAGTCTGGTGGAGGAGGGAGGCTTCATGCTGTTTCTTTTCACCTGTATATGCTGAAATGCAAATTTTCTTTGTCTTCTTTCTTCCCCCTCTCACTATTTGAAGACTCTGTTTACAGCTTATATTCAAATGGAGGTAAACACACATCTCTTATTAAAGACAGGCCTGGTTGACCACTTCTACCTAATGAGGGCTAGGTGAGTTTGAACATGTGCCTTTAACATTATAACATTATTGGGGGGGGGATTTCATAATTTTACATATAATGTTGCTATATACACTTCACCATGACATTATTGACCAATGAATGATTCGTTTTCAAACGATACATCACAAGGCTTATTTTGTACAAAGATTATTACAATAATGTGTAGGGTGTGAATACAGGGGTTAATTTGGTCACTGGTGCACACATATATTCATAATGAAAAGGTTGGGCTCTTGGATTTGTGATATTGAAAATACTAGGTGGAACTAAATCAACTATTCTACCAGGAAGACCATTTATATCCTAATTAGCCAAATACAACCAAACGTTCAGAACTTCTTGAGATGACATTGCTTAGCAAAATATAGTACTACTGCATCAGAATGTTAGGGAATCTGGGATGCTGACTAGCTGCTCAGGATTTGGTACATCTTCTTATGTTTCACTGAAATCAATGGGAGTCAGGACTGAGTCATGACTTTGAGGTTTGGCCAGTAATTATTTATATTAAGAAAATTTGTACTTTACCTTCAGAAGCCAAAGCTGCACATTGCTAAGGGATTAGGACAGTGTTGGTGGGCACCAGGGTTATGTGGGGCATTGGAGAAGCATTAAATATTTCCATATCAGAATCAGGCATCTCAGGGGTGGAATGGCAAAAATCGGTGGGGTACTGCAATCCGTGTCTAGAATTGATACATGAAGGGCATATTAAGACATAGACATGGGGGAGTAGCATTATCCATAAAGGTTTCCACAGAATCTAATGAGATAATATTTCAGAGTGGAGAGGACCATACATCAGAATGTGTATGATGACAAAATCCCAAGGCAGATATGAGCAAGTTTATAATTCTGGCTGCCTGAATAGGAAAAGGATATTGAATGCCCAATACTGAGGGAGGTCAGAAGCAACTAAATCTAATAATGTAGCCATAATGGGTGAAATCAATATACAAACCAATCAAATGTTACATTGGGACAAGACTTAGGGAAGTAGTTTCTCAATTTATTAAAGAATTATTTATTAAAACACCTAGTCCTAGAGCATACAAAAGGAGAGGCTATTCTCAATTGTCCTAAGTAACACACAGGGGTTGGTTCAAGAAGTAACTAAAATTGAGCCACTAGGTAGTGATGGTAACAAAATAATTAAATTCAACATTATCAAGGGAGGAATCATATAAAACCCCAGAAGGGTGGCAAATTTTAATATGCAGACGCTAATCAAAAATGCCCAAATGTGGTGATTAAAATCCTTAGACTCTATATTGAGGTTGCTTAAGCATACTATTTGACAGCCACAGAAGGCTTGCATATGCCTAAAGAAAAAAGCAGATTTGCAAAAAATAAACCAGTATGGCTAAGTGACAATATTCAATAGGTTATGTGAGCCAAACAGGTATCCTTCAGAAAATGGGAATCCAGCCCTAGTGAAGCCAGCAGAAAGGAGCATAAAATATGGTTAGCCACATGTAAGAAATGAAATCAGGAAGACAATCTAGTGACCACTGGAAGGAATAATTGGAACTACACATTGACTTTACTGGGTTCTAAATTAATGTAAGTACTCAGGGGAAAACTGACACAGTGAGGGCAACTCAATGAAAACCTCTGCTCAATGTGTAGCGGCTGTCATGAAAAACACACAAAATGTTAGAATGCATAATGACTAGGAGAGGTAATAATTACATATGCAGCTTTCTCTGAATTGTTTTGAATGAAGATATGCTGACATGGTGTAGGGAAAAAAAGATAACCTTGCAAAACCATTTACAAGAGTTAATCCATCTGGATGGAATTATTTTCACAAGGCTGTAAAGCCGTTTGTCAGATAATTCCTTACACCTTTTTCAGCATTGTCAATAATGTGTTAAACTCACTTACAGACACTCTAACTGGACTGCTACCAAGTTTATAGCAGATGCACTAAGGGCCTGATTCTGCAGGCCTCAGACAAGCAACTCTCCCACTGAGCCCAATGGAAGCATTGTCTGTCTGCTGAGGACCGTATGGTGATGTAGAGTTATGCATACTACCACACTATTCTGGAAGTGTGATGGTTTGCAACCATATAGCACCTTCCAGTCAAGGATCCCAAAGCACTTTATAAACACAGAAGGCTAAGTCATGGCTTTAAAACAACAGCACTGAGTCAGGGGCCATGTAGAGCCACACAATCCTAGTGGGAGTACGGAAACATTGGGCCTCTGAAAAGCATCCTGCTGCTTCTTGCACAGGGAGAAAGCCTAGTTTGCTGTCTCAATTGGGAATGGAGCAGAATGTCATAGTGCACCAGCCGTGCTGCAGTCATGGGCTCAATGCAGCCATGGAAGGGAATAAGGAGTTTCTTGTTCACCCCTCTGCCTCTGCATGGCCTTGCAGGGTAGCTCAGAATCTGGGCCCGTCGATTTAATCCTCACAACACTTGTGTGAGTTGATACGATCATTCCCATTTTACAGATGGGGACACTGAGGCACGGATATTAAATGTAGGATTTTCAAAAGCAGCTTAAGAAGTTAGGTACCCAAAGCTTATCAAGCTCCTAAAATCGGTGGGAGTTGATTTTTAGCCTGCATTGGAAAAGTCAATGGGAGCTTACTGGTTAACTCCTGAATATGCTTTTGAAAATATCACCCCAAGTGACTGGTTTGAAGTCAGCCTGCAAGACTGTGTCAGAGTGAGCAGCAGAACCCAGATCTTTGGATTTCCAGTCATGTGCTTTCATTAGCTGACAATTATGTCTCTTGCATTTATGCATGGCATGTTCTTACCAGTTTTAGTATTACCTGTTAGATTTCTAAATGATTTATCATTAAAGCTGTATCAATATTATGGGGATAGATGAGTTAGTATTAGCTAAGATAGATAGACAGATTCATATTTAACTTATTGCTAGAAATTTTTTGTGTCCCCATTTCTACTAAATGCTTGGTAACAGGTTACTATAACATCTTTTCTTAAGTACTTTAAAATAACTTGTATATCCTATAATAGAACACTTGATATGGGGCTTCTCACACACACTATTGGATATAATTGCAGAATCTGGACTTAAGTGCATCATATGATTTTGTTTTTTACATTCATGTTAAATTTATCATCAAGAGCAAACAATTGCTTTGAGCTAAACCTTGCAGTCCTTATTTAGTTTAAACTCCCATGGACTCCAGTTTGGGCTGAGCAATAACTTAGTAAGAAGTACAAGATTTGGTTCTTATACCCAAACACTGTGAATCATACAACACTAGGCAGAGATTCATAAATAGAGAGGTGTGTGGAAGACAAAGGTGCAAGTGGAGAACATAAGGCAGAAGAAATCATGCATTATGAACAAAATTTTCAAGAATGGCTTCCAAATTGTGTATCTGTTGGATAATTGTACATCTAATTCCCATTTTTACATTTGCATGTATTTTTCTTTGCACATGTTAATTCACAGCTCTTTGATCAAATGGATGGACACAAGAAAGCTTTTTTTCATAATTTCAGACTGATTTAAGGCTGGATTGGAAATTTGGATTTATAGGTTAACATTCCAATATTTTTTTCAACTCATGGAAGCTTTTTTTAGAATTCCCAAACCTCCAGCAGCTTTCTTGTGATTTCTAATCGGAAAAGTTACAGAAAATCAAAGGCTTTATCAAAAAGACAAAGATGCAACTTTTGTTTAAAATAAATGTACAAGGGCTTCGGAGAATCAAACTAAACTTCAGTACTGCATGAAATCCTATATGAGCATTTTTGGTGTCAAATAAAAGCTGTATCTTTGTTAAACATCTGGAAATCTGAAAATAAATCAGATAAAGCAACTGCAAAAAATAGTCTAAAGGAAGAGAGAACTTCCTTCCTAGATCACTATCTTGGTCTCTATTCTTGACATTTGGCTCATGTTAGGTAAAGCCCCATTTGGAACTAATCTTGCAGGAAGGGAAAGAACCTCCTCCCTCACCGGCACCACTACATTTAAAAGAATCACAGGGAATGAGATTGATCATTGAGAGAAAACTGGGAAGAGAAGGAATGAGAAGAAGGAGAAGAGACTTTATTTTAAAATGATGATAAACACCATGTCATGATAACTACATCTAGGAATTTGTTACTCAACCAGCCAATGGCAGGTCATCTGCCTTCAGTTCCATAAATCTGTGCAAAATGTTAGTACTTTGGGAGCAGCACCATGTCATTCGGGAAGTGGTAGCAACAGCTATGATAAGGTTGCTAACATTTCCCTTTATAGGCCTCTTTTTAGTTGCTGATACCTTTGATTATTCAGGCTGAAAGTGTAAGGAACCGTAGGGCCAGGGAGCTCTGTGGAGAGTAGTTGCTACAGGAAGTACCACCCATGAGACCCAGAGTGACAGTACCCTGCCACCCTCTGATTGGTCAAGTGTCTGTACTTAACCCCAGGGGTTGGCCCAGGAAGTTATCTGGGCAACTACACAGACCTTGGTCTGCTGCAATGCCAAACTTTGCCTTTGACTCCAGCCCAACTTCGACTCCAATTCTTGCCTCTTGATTCTAACCCAGTATTGCCTCTGTTCTTGTCTCTAACTCCAGCCTGACTCTGACCCTGATTCCTGCCTCTTGATTCTAACCTGGTACTACCTGACCCTGGCCTGACTCTGACCCAGATTCTTGTTAATGGGACCTGGCCTTGCGATTCCTCCAACTCTGGCCTGGTGACTCCAATCCCTGGTGGGCAGACCTCAGCCAATCTGTGACTGCTAGACAAGACTCCCTATGGCCCTGTCCCCTACAGAAATTTTCCATGCTTGGTAGCTTGAACATTTTTTGAAAGATTGAGGAAAAATAGCTCTATCATTTTTTGAGAATGAGGCTAGTGATGAATAGGAAGTTTTGTTAATGTTCAAAATTTTTCTGACTAATTTTCAGTTTTAAGAGAACCTAGTGCCTCCATCCTTTAAAGAAGGAACTTGAGATTTGACAGGGCTGATCATGGGGTCATCGAAGTGTTTTTTGCTATCCCTGTGAAAATCCTCTTCGATTTAGATGATTTTCCACGTATTATAAATTAGCACTTGTGCATACCAGTAAAACTAGTTCAACAATTGTTTCTTTCTTAACTGAATGTCCTGAGTTCATTGCTTATGTTCACAGGTCCTGCCCAGCCCCATGCATCATTCTGAAGCTGATATTGCAAAGCTTAGCCTCTTAGTGGAACATAGACAAAACTGATCCTCCAACTTTCCCCCATCAAATATTCATGCAGGGATAGTAATGGGAGCCAGAAGACCTTGAACTAACTGGTGTTAATAATTCTGTGCATTTCATGAACATCATTTTTAACAAGACCTCAAACATGTACAAGGAGTTTGAGGAGAAGAAAGTAACAGGGAAGGTGCATAAAGTTACCTCTGAAAGTGCTGGGAATCAGATTCAGGTCTCTAACATGACTGCGCCGTGTCCATGTGCCACGTACATTTTCTGTTTGTAATAAAAGGGGTAAAGAAGGCTGCACTATTGCACAATTTTCATTTAACTCTTACAGATGTTTAGCTAGAAGAGTGTGCACTGCTCTCTCTCAGGATGAGGCAAAAACAGAGTGAGCATGGAGTGGCAGGTTGTAGTGGTTTTGGTCCAGAATCTAAACTGTTGCAGGGAGGAGGGGAATGACGCAACAATTTTCTAGCTTTATGATTGTGAAAAAAAATCCTTGAAAGTATGAATCAAGGATACACCAGTGTTGTCTTCCTGATTTTACAGACAGCTTGAAACAATAATTATGAGAACTTCCGCATTCTCTTCTATGATTTATTAATTATGAAACCTAAAGATTGCAATGTAAATATTGACATTATGTTTCATTGATTATCATTTTAGCAGAAACATCCTGCTAATGTAGCTTACTCCAGAATCCCAAACTGTCTACCACCTTACCACATTCCAAAAGTCTCAGCTATGCCTTACCCAAATGATAAATCCCCTAGCTTCCTTCTATAAAAGCTTCTATGATGCAGTTATGCATTGTCCTTACAAAAATCCATAGACATTGAAACTGAAATGTAAGGGGAGTATAAAATAAATTATATTTAATATCAAAATAAATGCATGGATCTGGTACACAACTTTCAGTTTGTCTACTGGAGTGCCACAGAAACTAGGACACTTTTGTCCACAGAAAGATTGGTCTTGGGGTTAAGGTACGAGAGTTGGACTAAGGAGATCTAGATTCGGGCCCTGGCTCTACCACAGGCTCCCTGTATGATCTTGAACAAGTCACTTAATCTCTCTATGCCTCAGTTCTCACTTATCCAATTTTGATGCAAATACTTTTGTCTCTCTTTTATGTAGATAGTAATCCTACTGGGATAGGGACTGTCTCTTACCATGTTTGTACTGTACTAAGCACAAATGGACCTCGATATTGCTTTGGGCCTGTCAGCATGACCACAGTGAAAATAATCTGAATCCTCCTTGCACCATCCAACATAGCTAAGGGCATGAACAAGGCACCGCCATCTCTGGTTTTCCTGGGCCGTACATTGCATGTCCTCTTGAAAGTCAGTCCCATAAGTTTCCCCTCTCTAAGTCCTGTTCAACAGAAGGATTCTTTCGTTTGGCCACTTCTGCCTGTTTCAGCAGCTGCCCAATGGCACGCTTGCCTTGGCAGACACTCTGACTTTATTCATCACACATGGCCCAGATATTTCCATCTTCTTTTCCAGATAACTTTAGAAAAACAGGGTTGTTGAATTATTGGATGACTCTCGGCATTCATTATAAATTCATTCAATTTAATACCCAGTATTTTCCTGAGGCAGTTGCTTCCAAAGGCATTTAGACACCTGTCTGTACTTTTTGGTAGTTTTCCAGTTTTCACATGCATATATTAAGGCAGAAATAACATGAATGTTGACGATTCATAGGTTAGTCTTTAAGTTGTAGATTTTCAATGACCAAATTTTGTCTAAGCTGGTGAATGCAGCTGCCACCTTGCCAGTTCATGTCATTATTTCCTTCCGGATATCCCCAATGATTTGTACATTACTGCCAAGGTATGTGAATTGACTCATCTCTTGTACTACTTTGCCTTCTGACATAACGCTTGCAGTGGGAGTTGTTGGCTGTAAAGTAGTACACATACCAGCTGTAGTGTCCCGTGGAGTAAGGTCACTATGTTGTAGGGGGACTTGTCTCTTGCACCGCATTTTTACCACCTTTTTAGCCCTGTGCTGACCTGTCTCTCTCTGAGTCTTTCTGTGACCTGGCCAGAAGATCTGTTCTCTTCTTAAGTTCATCCCCTTTCTGGGGTAACTAAAGATCCTGCTGAAAGTCCAAAAAGATATCCATATGATAATTCTCTGCCCTCTTGGGCTGCACTGTGATTCTCTGCTTCTGGTCACCTATGCTACTTCCTCCTAGCCAGTTTCCCCCCAATGCCTCCCAGCCCCAGTACTGAGGCAGCTTCCTCAGGGATCTCCCTACTCCTTCAAGGTCCTATCTCAGGACTTTCCTCATGGGAGCTTAACCTGCTTCCTGTGCGTCTCCTCCAGACTGACTTCACCAGGCCCTTCCCAAAGAGAGGGAACTCTCCTGGCTCCTCTCTCCTTGTCTCTCTTTTCTGAGTTCTCCACTCTGTGAATATAGGCTTTTCCTGACCCTTTCACAGCTGGGGTCACTAATCATCATTAACCTGCCATATCACCATCAGCTTGGGGCTGTCAAGAACTGGGACATGGATGGTCAGGTTCAGTGGGTAGCACCATGGGTGGTCAGGCCTGAGGTTCGAGCCAGAGTTTGTAGCCAAGGTCTGGAGCCAAGAGCCAAGCTGGAGTCAATATCCAGGACCAGAGCCAATGGTCAGGCCAGAGGTAATCAGAGGCTGTAACCAAGGGTCAAGATGGAGTCAATAGCTAGGAACCAGAGGGCAGGGCCAGAGGACAGGGACCAGGAACAAGGTGACATCTGTCTTAGCAGCAGGTTAGGGATCTGCCTTGTTGCACAGACAACTTCTTAGTACTCCCTCCAGGCTTAAAATTATGTCTAGGCCAAACAGAGGCCAGGGAAGGGAATGCTGGGCATCTCTTCCATGGGCAGCACTTCCTGGAGTGACTGGTCTCCCAGGATGTAAGGTGTGTTTACTGTGGCTCTGCCAGCACTGCCCGGTGATGGTGTGGAAGCACCCCCAGGCCCGGGTTCAGATCCCACAAATCCTCACAGGGGCTAGCTGGTAGGTCACAGGCAAGGCTGTGTCTGGCTTACCTTAAAGGCCAGCTGGCCTCTTACACTTGGGTTGTCATTAGATTTTTTTTTTTTTCATAGCTGATCATTAACCCCATCTCTTTAGTAATTCTGAACAGTCTTACCAAGTTTGTTTGTAGTTGATTGAGCTGTCACTTGGAAGAGCTATGTCATCAGCAAAAGCTAAACCTTCTAGTGTACTTCTGTTGAAACATGCAATGCCTGCGTTGTATCCATCTGCACTTTTTCTCATAATGAAAGGCAATGGCCATGCCAAAGAGGAGAGTTGAGAGAATGCATCCTTCTTTGACACCAGAGTCCAGGTCAAACCATTCACTCAAATGTCTATTTACTTTAACTATACACGCTGCACCTTGATATGAAGACTTGATGATGTTAATTATTTTTGTTGGCATACCATAACATTTCAGCGTGTTCCAGAGTGAATCATAATGGAGGATGTCAAATGCTCTCTTAGTCTATGAAGTTTATGATGAGTGGTTTTTGCCAATCAATGCTCTCTTCAATTATTATTTTTAGGGTGGAAATGTGGTGATCTTCTCATGATCTTCTGGGTTGAAATTCATCTTGCTCTTCCTTATCTTTGTCTCAACCTCTTCCCTTATTCTGCTTAAGATGATACTGCAAAGGACTTTGCAACACCTCACCAGTCAGTACAGTTGCTTAGGTTGCCTTTCTTTGGTATTTTGACAAAAAATGCCATTTTTCTATTGTTCTGGGCACTCTTCCTGGTCCCATTTTTTGTTCAGTGATTTTATCAATGGTCTCATGATTGCAAGCTTTGAAAGGGGAAAAAGGAGGACTTGGGGAATTAGACCAGACATCTTAACTTCAATTTCTGGAAAGGTACTGGAACAAGTTATCAAACAATGAATTTGTAAGCACCTAGAGGTTAATAGTGTGATAACTAGCCAGATCAGATTTTCCAAGAACAAATCATTCCAAACCAACCTAATTTCCTTCTTTGTCAGGGTTTCTGGGCTCTTGGATGGAGGTAGGGAGAAGATATAGACATAATATATCTTGATTTTAGTAAGACTTTTGACCCAGTCCCACAGGACATTCTCATAAACAAACTAGGGAAATGTAGTCTAGATGAAATTACTATAAGATGGATGTACAAGTGGTTGAAAAACATCCGCAAACAATAGTTATCAATGGTTCACTGTTAAACTGGGGGAGACGTATCTAGTGGGGCCATGCAGGGGTCTGTCCTGAGTCCAGTGCTTGTCAATATTTTCATTAATGACTTGGATAATGAAATGGAGGATATGTTTATAAAATGTTAGATGACACCAAGCAGGGAGAGGTTGCTCGCACTTTGGAGAACGAGATTAGAATTCAAAAAGACCTTGACAAATTGGAGAAATGATCTGAAGTCAACAAGATGAAATTCAGTAGAGAAGTGCAGAAGGCTACATTTAGGAAGGAAAAAATCAAATGCACAACTACACAATGGGGAATAAATGGCTAGATCGCAGTACTTCAGTAAAGGATCTGGAGGTTACACTAGATCACAAATTGAACATGAGCCAGCAATGTGATGCAGCTGTGGAAAAGCAAATATAATTCTGGGGTGTATTAGCAGGAGTGTCATATGTAAGATGTGGGAAGTATTGTTCTGCTCTACTCTGCGCTGGTGAGGCTTCAGGTGGAGTGCTGTGTGCAGTTTTGGGTGCCACACTTTAAGAAAGATGTAGACAAATGGGGAGAGTTCACAAGAGAGCAACAAAAGTGATAAAAGGTTTTAAAAAACTGGTCAAATTTAGTCTTGAGAAAAAAAAAGATTGAGAGAAGGACTTTTCAAAGAGGATGCTGTCAATTATTGTCCATGTTCACTATAGGTAGGACAAGAATTAATTGGCTTATATGTATAACAAGGGAGATTTAGGTTAGATACTAGGAAAAACTTGTTAATTATAGCAAGTTTATAATTGATACTCGGTTACTGGAATAGATTACCAAAGGAGGTTGTGGAATCCCCATTACCGGAAGTTTTTAAGAACAGACTAGACAAACACCTGTCAGGGGTGGTCTAGGTAAGTTTACTTGATCCTGCCTCAACATTGAGGAACTAAACTAGATGACCTCTCATGGTCCCTTCCAGCCTTACATTTTTAAGATTTTCCCAGTGGCCATTGGTCTTAACCTACAGCTGCCCCAGGTTTTAACTTTTTTTTTAATTGAGGCTTTCACTTTTTGTGATGTGAGATGTTATGATGGCTAGTTCTAGCTCTTTAATTTTATGTCAAAGTTAATAGTTTCTTGCGGTGTTAGTCTGTTTAGTGCCTCTTGAAAGTGCTCTGCACAATAACAAATAAAAAAGAACCTGGGTGCAGCTTGATAGAGAGGATTGTTTACCCCACTGATTGTTCTCTGATCATTTAGACAGTGTTTAATTCATACTCACTTACACTTGTAGATGTAACTGCCAAATTCAGGGTCAGTACCAATATACAGCAGTTGGAACCATATTTTTTTTTCTTCCAGCTCTCAATTGGAATGCACTGGGGGCAACATTTTTGTGAGCTGTGGATGGGGACTAAGGTGGTTTAGGAAGACCATTTGGGAATGGGAGTATAGCAACTGCATAAATGTTGCCTGGTTTTAACTTGTGTTGTTTATTATTCACACATAGGGAGTTTATTATTCCTTCCTGTTTACGGAGTACAGTAAGGGGCCTGTCCTGCACACGCTGCTAGGCACATGGCTTACTTCTGTGACAGGACCCATGACACTTGGTAGTAAGTGTTTTCAGAATTGAACCTTAAGTGTATTTCACACTTCACCAATTCATGAAGGACAAGGGGAGAACTCCTGGCCACAATGAGTCAATGGCAAAACTCTGCTTTTGTGTTTCGTGCCTATAACACACTAATTCAGACAAAATATTAGGCTAGAAAGTGTATTTTAAGGGGTTTGAGAAGGAGGAAGGTGGTACTTGCAGAACAAGAAATGAGAGCCTGTTCCAAATATAGGGGCAGAATGAAAGAAGATACGAAGCTGAGACAGTGAAATGGTTTGGAATGAGTTTTTTTAGTTGTTTCCTTTGAGTGTGAATTCATATCCCTTACTAGCTGAATAACTATCATAGATGTATACATCTGTGGGTAAATACTACAGTATTTAACAATACCTCTTTCTTCCCTTTTTCGATATTGTAGGTAATTCAGAACATAACAGAACTTTTTGCGGAAGTGCCTAGCCAGCTATAACCCCCTTTTTTAGCATTAAAAATGGCTTCATATATTCCCTGTACTTTGTGGCAAAAATGGGGGAGAGAATAAAAGGAATGTAGCCATTATCAGAAGCCTTCAAACCTGCTTTGAGTCTGCTTAAAGAAAATAGTTTTTTAGAAACAAAACAAAACACAACAACATTTATTTATGGATCTCATTCTGGAAAAAAAAGTATAAAAATACATTTCTTTTTCCATGGGATTTCACAGCACAGTGAAACAGAGACCCTCTGGGGTATAGAAGTGAACCTAACAGCATTTTTCCAGGATTACGTCATCTGTTTCACTCACACTTTCACATCCTGCATTAAACCACATGTATGTACATCAACAAGACAAGACTGTAAAAAGAGTGTAACTGGGGACCTGTTTTCGTGATATTTGATAGGAGTAATTGTGGGCACTGCTGTTTCAAAGTAACAGTGGATATACTATACTATGTCAACAAAAGTCACTCTTGCCATATGGAAACCTAATTATTTCTGAATGATCTGTTACAAAACACTTTTGAGACATTCAAGCCATTTAAACAAATCAGTAAAGAATATTTGAGCATAAAACCTGTCTTTAATAAGAACTTTCATGTGTTTTAGAGTTGGGTCTTACAGTAATAGATTTGAAAATAATAATACTAAAAAAAGGCTTATTTTTAAAAGGAGGCAGGGAATTGTATCAGGTGTTAAGAAAATATTGGTATCCCCTTGCGATTCTTCAGAATTGGCCCAATCCTCCTGTAATTGAAATGAAAGGGTATTTTGCGGTTGGCTTCAGTGGGAGCAGGATTGGGCCCTAAGTTTGTGGGAAATGGGGTAGAATATAGTGTGATATATATTCAATGCATGATATAGTTCTTTAGCATGTAAGATAGCTTAGGCTGAATGGTACTTTGCTGTTCTGTAGTCTTATTTTAAGCATTTTTGACAGTGATATCGTTTGTACTGATAAGTTCTGTCATCTGAGTAAATAGAAGGGAGGCCATGAATTATTTATAAAGCAAAACACCCCCCACCCTCCCGACCACCAATCTAGCACATGTTTTGTGTTTACCTGCCATTGCCACTTCTGATTTCATACTTGTTCAGGCTACCTGTCAGTGACATTGGCAAGATGTCTTTTGGTTAGACTCGATAACATAGCAGTCAGACAAGCTTAATAGTTCAGGAACCTAGACACTTTTGCAATTTGCCTTCAGTAGATCTTCATATAAATTGTGTAATCTAGAAGTCTTAATCATTATAAAAGTAAGAGATTTTGCTAGCTTCGTGCAAATATCTCTTTCACAGTGAAACTCGCTTGACTGATACAGTTAAGGGGAAGACTCAATTGTTAAGGTGAATATATTTAATTTATGGGTAGCACATTAAATAAACATTATGTACTGAAACGAACCCAGTATGGGCCTGATACATTACTGAATGGCCATACTCAATTACATTTCTATATCCAGGCTTTGCCATCTACTTAAAGTAGGAGACACAGAAACAGAACGTTTAGAGTCAGATTGTGTTGGTGACACCATGTGTTGGTGACGATGCAGAGCCACAATACTCTACATGAGAGCTCTGGAAGACACTGTGCCTCAGCAACGCATAATGCCTCCCTGAGATCCCTGGCACAAAAGGTATCATGTATGCTTCACTCTCCTTCTTCATGTGCAGCATGCTCTCCTTCACACCTACTCAGCTCTGCGCTCAGTGTAGAAGCTCTGACTCTTTCCCACCCTCTTTGGGATAGTAAACACTCAGGAGGCTCTTAGCACAGGGATTGCAATCCTGGCTGGCTCCTATCCCAGGTATTGAAAGGAGGAAACTTTGTGCACACCACCTTCTTAATTACCTACCAAGGGGTGGGAGTCAACCAAGGTTTGGTTCTTAAATTAGTCTTGCATGAAGTTATTACGCACCTAAAGTGATTTTAAAATGAGAAGGTATCCAGATTTTGTGAGGTGAGTTCATCTGATCTTCTTAATGTCACAACTAACTGAGTAAAATGATCATCCACATATCTATAGGGACACTATGGGACAGATCCTCAAGTGATGTAACTGACTTCTCTCCTTTAGCTTCAATTACATCAGCTGATCTGGCTCTGTGTCAATAGGCTCACATAGCAGCATCAGACTGGGTTTTGGGGGATATATGGTCTAGTGAGTCAAATGAATGAATAATGTTGCCAAACACCACATTTTCGAATTCACGCATATATTGGAGCTATTGTAAATTAACAACATATGTTTCAAAGGTTTGATTATAGTAAAAAAGTATGATAAGACATTGGGCCAATTTCTAAACTCATTACACTGTCTTGCATTATTTTAACTCTGCCGATTCCATTAATTACTCCTGATTTGCAGCAGTGTGAGGTCAGATTTGGGACCAGTGTGTGTCTGATGGAAATGATATTGAGTGAAACAGTGGTATAATTTGTATTCATAAGGAGAACTATCACCATCAAGGACTCAGTTCCATAAAACTCAAGATTTCTCTCTATTTTGGTGGCTTTCTGAAGGGCATAGCCTGGCCCTGAATCCTTATTCTGATAAAACTACCACTGATTTTTGATTAGCTTTCTTTTGTATTGTTGTTTTTCCTTTGAAAGCTCTGTACTTTTTTTATTCCAATGAAATTCTCATTCACTGAGAGTTCACCTGAGGAAGGAGTGCAGGATTGGGTTAAGATGAATGAATGCTTCAATACAACACCAAGAAGGGTGTAGGTCACGAAGGAGAACTCAATTGAAAAGGCGAAGCAGTCAGTGTTTTAAAGTGTGAAATTGCCTCAGGATACTGATGCTCACTCACTCTTTGAGATTGTTCTGATATGAAGAAGGTATTACTCTAGAAACCTGACTAGTGCTAATTGTTAATATTGTTAAAGCCCAATCCTATGAAGAGGAACTTCTATTGACTTCAACTCAGCACTTCTCAGTATGGGAACCTAAGACAGAATGGAAGGGAAAAACATTAGTGGTGGGGTGAAGGGGGAGAGCTAGGAGGACTGGGAAGGATTTCAAACAGTGATCAACAAACTATTACTTAAATTCAAGAGTATTTTTCCACCCTCCATATCTGCTCTGCTCTTACTCCATGAGATCAAGCCTTATGTATTGTATCCTTGGTATTGCCAACCCCTTTGTACAAAATTATGAGACAAGTTCCCCAAATAATGAAATTGGCTTAAAAATGAAAAGATTTTTTTAAAAAATAATAAATGATGTGTTTCTTTTTTTATTTGCCTCATGTGTTTGTCTCTGTTGTTCACTTTTTAAAGTTTTTCTCTGTACCCACAAGGGCTAGAAACCTACTTAAAAATTAAAAAGTTGAGATTCGCACATAATTCACACCTCACTCTTGGGACTGGAGCTTTAAGAAAAAACACCAAATATCAACAGACTTGCAATAAAATCAGGAGCTGGCAAAACTCTCTATTGATCTTAGAGTTTTATACTGCCACACATCATCATATTATTTAAGAGCCCTGCATGTAAAATCAACAGCATTAGGAAAGTCCCTAGAGGACTTCAGAAAGTCTCTGTAACTTCTTTTATGGTGTCAGACTTTTGCTTGGCGTAGGTTTTTTGGGAGGGTTGAGAGGAGTTTGGGAATAAAAGGGGAGTTCAAGCAGTGAGTATTTCTTATGGTGGTAAAAGTTTTCTCAAAGAGGAAGGCTTGGCAATATTTCCTAAAGATGGTCAGATTCTGGATTCACCTGATCTTCTGTGGAAAATTGTTCCAGACCTAAGCCTCCTTGACCAAGAATACTTTGTCTTCAGCTTTCACGTGCTTTGTACTGGACTTTGAGATCTGCATTATTCCAGAGGAGCACAGCTGTTTGAGGGTTCATAGATAAATATTCAGTCTGTGGTATGCCTGGGCTTTGATCCATTAATTGCCTTGGAAATTAGGACCATGGTCTTAAACTGGTATTGGATGCTGTTTGGGAGCCAGTGGAGGGACTTGAGCACAGGCCTTATTTGCTCATGGGGGCTGAGCCATAGAGTAGGCGGGCAGCCTCATTCTGTACCAGTTGGAACCTGAGCATTCTCTTCAGCTTCAGATAAAGCAAGTTACAGTAATCCAGCCTGGAGATGATAAATGCATGGCTCATTGTAGCCAGGTCCTCATCTGGGAGGAAGGGATGAAGTTTCCTGGCAAGCTGGAGGTGAAAGGAGGCATTTTGGGAAACTGATGCTCCCTGATCATCTAAGTTTAGTGAGGAGTCGAACAAGACCCTAAGGCTTCACACCACTTTGATGAATGGGGCTGTATGGCTTCGTTGGAAGGTGGAGACAGAATTTTGGCTAGATCTTCAAAGTGTTTCCCCTTTCTGACCTGCATCACTTCAGCTTTGCCTGGGTTCAGTTTGAGCCAGCTGCTTTTCATCCAAGAGCAAATTTCCTGTAGGCATTCTGCCATTTTAGTAGCAGCAGTGGTTCCATCAATTCAGAATGAGATATATAGGTGAGTGTCATCAGCATCAGTAATAATTTTTTTCTTAAAACCTATATTCCAATGCCTTTCACTATTTAAAATAAACTAGTGAAACTAATGGTATTTGGGAAGTTGCACTGTTCTACACTACGTCCTTTGGTCCTTAACAAAAGGAATAATTCCTTTTTTCAAAACTGTATAACTCAAAATTATTGGGCCTAATTCTTGAATTCAGCTAAACTGTGCTTGCCACAGGACCCCAGGAGCTGACATGTAGGAACATGGATATATGTGGCCTTTATACCACTCCTCTCCCTATTCAGTCCCACAGCTACGGAGTTACTCCTAGCTGTACCTGTCACTTAGTGGATGTGTCTGGAGCTGGGCATTTCTGGAGCATAGCAGCATGCTCTAGGCTACAGTCCAGGAGGCAGTTTTGCAGGGGCAGACATCTTGCAAAAACTGTGAATTGGCTAGTTAGGCTAGCTTTATGGCTTCTTTGTACTTTTGGGGCAGCACAAAGAGGTCATATTAGAACAAATAATTGGGTGCATTATCTTGATTATACACTACTGCTGTGTAACATATTTTATACAAACTGCATCTCAGTTCTTTATAGAGTTTTTTCCTAAAGATTGGGCCAAATCCTAGTCTTGGTGAAGTCAATGGAAGTCTTGCAAGTAACTTTAGTAAGATAAGTGTTTAATTTCCCACCCCCCTCACCCTCCTGACTGTCCCGCATAAGCCAGCTGTTCCTAAATCCTGTAATTAGTGTGCTGCCAGCAGCTGGGGGTCAGGTGAAAGCCTTCTAAAGTCATTTGATTTTTTTTCTTGCAGTATTTTATGTGATGCTTTCAAGAATTATTTGGACTGTTGATACTAACTTTTGGACATAGAACTGGAAACTGCTACAGACACCATTTGCATTTTCTCAGTTCTTTAGTTAATGGCTATTGGATCTAACAACTAGCTCCAGAACAGAAGCAGATCAAATCACTTTAATGGCAAAGCTGCACAATAAAAACAATTTCGAGGTCTGAATTTCTCAGTGATGGGGCAACATTGAAAAGTTATGGGGTAACAATGGTCACTTCTCAGCTTATTTGGCCTTCTCTGGCAGATATAGCTTTTGACACCATAAAAATGAGCTTTACATGAAAATTAAAATTATTGATAGCAGCTTTGCATGTATCTCTTGCAAATGCAACTAGGGTACAACACTCCCTCAGTTTTTCTGTGCTAGTCATTCTGTTTGGACCAGATTCTGCTCTCAGTTATACCTGACTAAATCTGGAGTATCTTCCTTGGAATCAGTGTTTAGTTAGAATTACTCTGGTATCATTGATCTGAGAATCTGGCTGTGTCCTAGTCCTTGATTTTGTAAGTACGGGATGATAGTGTGTGCTTTACTCAATGGGCTTGGAAAGTCAGCTGTTCAGAATTTTACAGTCCCAAAGACTCTAGCACATGCATTGCTACCCCTGTTCCTAAGGTGTTTCTTGGTTACTAATGAAAGATGTGAATACAGTATTTTCAAAACTGTATTGTTACCTTTAAAAATGACTGCAATCCGCCCCAAATTTGGGGGAAGTTCAGATCCAAATCTGGATCCTTACTTAACAGCTGACTTCTTATTCCATTAGCTGAACCAAAACACTGGATTCCAAGCTCCCAAACTTGGGGAAAGTTCTAGTACTGATCCAGATCCAAACTTCACATCTTGGGTCGATCTCTTCGTACTTTTAAAAGCTCTGCCAGGCGAATACTTTTGTGCCAGATAGATTGTACTATTTATTTATCTTTGGCTGTAATTCTTGAGGGAGTGAGCAAGAGTGACCGTTGACCCAATACATATATATCTATGCTGTACCTGCATGATGTGATTTCATGTTCCCTAGGTACAAATACTGCCCTTCCAAATATCATATACCTAGAATGAGGGGGTTTTGTTTTATTTTTATAGACCCTGCCAGTGCGGAAGATTCCATGCAAAGCCAATGCTCCTTCAGGGTCTTTTTTTGCACGAGACAACACAGCAAATTTCTTATCCTGGTGCAGAGATGTGGGGGTGGACGACACATGCCTATTTGAATCAGAAGGCTTGGGTACGTACTTGCTTATATGGTAATTGACAATGTTAAAATTCTGCTTTTATAGTGTCTACTAAAAGGTCAGTTGTGCTACCACTGATTTTAATGGGAGTTGGATTAAACCAATAAGGCAAAAGCACTGCTGTTTAAAATTGATTGGCTACTGAATATCTTTGTGGTCCAGGTGGACATTTTGCAGATGGTTAACTTTCATACGTGCCTTGTTACATATGTTAGAAGTATAGTGTGATCTACTAAAGGTGATTAAATAGCATTTCAAAATACTATATTCATTTTTTTAAAAAAACAGATGACTAGGAAGAAAAATACCAACACAGTGTTTTTAAAACCTGGAAATAAAGTTGCTTAATGTATTGCAGGCACTTAACCTGTGGCCCTTAATCAGTCAAAATTCCTATTTATTTCACTGGCAATTCAGTTTGAATAAGAACTGCACAGTCAGTGATGGCACTAGACACTCTAGTGCCCTAAGCCACTGCTACCCAATGGGGAAGGGGGAATCTTTAAAAGGGCAGTTCCCTATCAGTGATATCCTGGCTGGGCCACAGCCGTCTTGAGCTTTGGATCTCACCACTTACTGCTAACCTGATGGAGTGCCAGGGGGGCAAGTGGGTGCATCTGGACAGACACTTATAAGCATAAGAGCATGCAATGGAATGTTCAAAATTAGTCATATTTTAATATCTACATATGTGAGACCATGCCATTTTTAGATACATAGTAGTTATTAATGACCAAATTCCTCCATGATATTGTGGTTCGTGTAAAAGAAAAAAAATCTGTTTCTGAACTAGAACTTTATCATTGGTCAGAAAATTTTAATTAATTAAGCACCAGGACCAAGATCCATTAAAGTTTAGACACTGCTTGCAACCTGCAGTAAAGTACAACTGAGTTTCATCTTGTAGTAATAGATATAGTAATAATACTACTACTAATAAAATAATGTAAAACTAAAAAAAGCAGCTGTGACAGAAATCAGGGGGAAGAAAATACTGTGCTAGCTCCTGAGTCTGCTTGCACCCCCCTGCAAGGGATGGGCACAAGACCTATGCACCACTTAAATCCCACATACGCTGGACTTAAGAGGTACACGGGCTTTGTATTTGCCCCCTGCACAAAGATTTATTTTATGCTAGGTACATTTTTTTAATTGTACAGATCCCTAATATTAGAATGGCCTGAAATTCTTGCTCCTTAGTTCACCAAACAAGATGATTCTTTCTGTCTCTGGAGAGTAGGGTCCAAATGTGCTCACAGTTTTGGCTGCAGGAAATTCACCATTATACCACAGATTTGGTAGGTATATCTCAGGAAGGGAGAGAATATGAAATTCTTCTCCCCGTCCCACACTGACTTCTTTTCAGCTGATTCCTCTAGGCAGTTGAGGAGGAGAGTGATATTCAACACTCGTGCCGGCAGCTGCTCCACTACAAGAATGGACTATTTCAGCTAAATCATCATCCTAATAATGCTTCATACCTATTACTCTTCTCTTTTGAAAGAAAATGTAGGACAACTTTTTGCCTCAAGATTGCATTTCAGTAGAAAACACAAGATGAAGAGAATCGATTGTTTGCTTGTGATCTGAACTCGGATAAAAGCCTAAAGCTGTTTTGATGAGACTAATCTGTTTCTACTGAGGATAAATGAACACACTGTAATGCATCAAGAGGCTTCTGTATTCAGTTCCTCAAAAGATCTTTGACTGTATAAGTAAAGCCTTATCTCTGTTGCAACTGATCTGTTCCCCTTCTGTTCTAGTGTTATGCTTTTTGAGCACTATTATTTGTGAAAGGATTTTGCTTCACTTTTCACTTGATCTGTTCTATTCTTACGCTGTTTTGTTTAATACACAGAACTGTTGTGTATCCTTTGGGGGAAAACGTTTGGCAGAGAAGAATTTAGCATGTGTTGACAAATACCAGTTTTGAGGATATTGCTTTGAAGATATGTGGATTGTATCTTATCACGTTTTATGTAGGTTAATTGTATTTTTGGGTTGATCATCCTTCTCCCATGAAAAAAATCACATGGAAGGCAAACAGAATGATCACACTTCCAAAGCTCTGAAGCTGTGGAATATCTGAGACAGAAGGGTTTGCAAGCGCTTGAGGGAGCAAGAGGAATAGACCCCTAAATGTATGGATATTGTGAGATCGACAGCTGGATCTGTGGCTATTCTATTATCTGTGTGAAGAGTAAGTCCCTGGATACTATCTCCCTTCCTCCACCCCACCACTGCCGGCTCACAGACACAGTGCTGCCATTGGCTGCCTGCTCTGCCCCTTCCAATTCCACTGAAATACAAGTACAAGATACCTTCCTTATTGCACAACTTCCGCTCTTAAGAAAGGAAGGTAAAGTATTCCTGAATATATCAAGTACAAGTCAGATCAACTTTTATTAGAAGAACTTGATTAAGCAACTCATTTTTGTTGACTGGTTGAGAGGTCTGTTAAAAACAAGTTTTGCTGTTGGTGGTGGTTTTTTCCCCCCCTCTTTTTGAGTATTGGTGTCTAGCAAGATATCCATGCTAATGGATAGAACACTTGGAAGAACTGAGTGGTGACTCAGTGTCAGATGTAGGACCTGAAACTAATATGAGCTCCTTTTCTGAAATGGTCTAGATCACAGGTTGATGGTGTTCGTTTAATTATAGAGCTTCAAGCAATGAGAATTGGTATTTTTACCTGCTTTTTGCTGGAGCTCTTAGCACAATGGGATCTTTATCCTGATTAGGGCCTTTGAGGCCAATGCAGTAGAAATAACAACTGCAGTTATAGACCTTTACATTCACTTTCCCTCTAGACAGCAAATAAAAATTCAGTGAAACTAAGAAATATAAAAGTGATGAGTTATGTCTGCACATGACATACTGGTGTTTGCATTGCTTTATGAAAGATCTTTGTGTCTTTGAGACTGCATAGCTCTGAAGATGGGGTGGTTACTAAGGTAATAGGTTTTTTGGTTTGTTTGTTTGTTTTTGTAATAAACCAAATTGATGTGTAAAACCTGTGTAAATTGTCAGTGGTACAGCAAATGTTTGCTCATCTAGTCTCCATGGTCCTCAGTTTATTGGTCTTAGTCTACCTGATTGCGTCCTCTCTCTTCTTTATTATCTTGCTTGCCTGCCTATGGTATATAAAACCTGCTTTAATTAATTAGAACCACTGTTACATCTATATTTAGAATATTTCCCTGTCCTTGTCCTATTTAAATCTAAGGCTCTTGCTCTAATTTTCTGTTTTTGCTGTGTCTGATTTTATGAGGATGTTTTTCATAATGTTTCTGTTGAGTTGTTGAAAATGTTTAAATAATTTATGATGAAATAATGGGAAAATGCCCTGAGTCCCTTGCAGGAGGGAATAAAACTGGGGACATATTTGATAAATAATAGTAATGATAATATAAATTTTATTATTACTTTTATTAAATTTGGATCCTCCTCCTTGAGGGAGGAAAAATCATTTAATAAATCATGGAAATCATAACAGTGGCACAAATATGTACTCCCTGTGCATCCAAAGCCCCCATTATGATCATTTCTTAGACTATAATCACTCACAGATATCCTCCCTCAGAACTGGGCACTGTATAAACACAGAAGCAGATATAATCACTTCCTCAAAGAGCTACACACTATTGATGTGAACAGGAATTTTGGGAGTTAGGGAGGCCTCAATTCTGCAAGGTACTGAGCATTCTGGACCTGATCCAGTAAGGTATTTAAGCACATGAATAGTCCCCCGGATATCACCCCTTGTCTTCAGGTCCATGTGAAAGTCTGAACTTTTACCTACACCAGGGTCCGCATTTGTCCATTGCATAGGAATCTTCTTAGGAGTATATTTGTAAAAAGAAAACAATTGACTTCTAGGGATTTGTTCTCTGAAGACATACATCCAAATGGATTACCACTGCCGCCTACACTTCTCCCCTCAGACTTCTTGTATATTTTTAAAGCTATTGCTCTTGTGCTTAAAGGATAAGTACAAGCTTAAGTGCTCTGTTGGAGCAAGGCCAGAGTGCTCAGCACCTGTGGGACTGAGGTAAGAATGCAGGATGTTTGGTAAGGAAGCAGAAGAAACGATGCATTCTATTTATTTTTGCAAGTACAATTATCATGTCATCAAGCAACTTGATTTTACAGAGGTCCTTAAAGGGTATAAATCCTGAAGTGTGTAAATAGTGTGTGTACACACTGGACCTAATCCTGATCTCACCCATTCACACCAGTGTGAGTTGGAGAAGTCAGTTCTGATTTACTCCAGAGTGATGGAGAACAGAATCTAGCTCATTACTCTTCATAAAATAGTTTGCTCTTTAGTAATTTATCATCAAATGAGACACTTTTAGACCTTTTTAGACCTTTTTAGACTTACATTGTTTCACTACAAAAGAGTCTGTGAAGCGAGCTGCCTCATTTCAATGGGAACTCTGGGGCCCTTGTGCCTCAGGCTGACCCAATAGGTCTCGTTCTCCATTGCCTTTCCCCTTATGTAGTTAGTTACACCCATGTAGAGTGGGTATAAAATGCTACTAGAGCTCAATGATACTATGTCATACTCACTTTGCACTTACTATGCACACGTATGACTGCACAAGGCAGGAAAGAATCAGGCATAATGTCTCTAGCAGTAGAGGGGACTGATGCACCTGTCTCAAGACCTAGGAACTACCAGTGTCATCTCTTTCTCACACCACATTCCTCCCTTCCCTCAACCCTCTACCAAATCAGCAGTATTAACACTAGCGTGGAACAGTCCTGAGTACTACAAGTGACCAGTCCCAATGGTCAGCCCCAACTGACCAGTATCACTATGACCCAGCCCCAATGCAGTTGCACAAGAGGGGGGATGCATCTTCCTCAGCATGGGTGTTCCAATATAGTGTCCCTTTCATTCACGTCTTTCACAAACAGCATATCTAAAGAATATGGGATTAAAATTACTTACCAGCAACAACCTTATCTATGGCCCAAATTTTTGTCCTATAGGCAAAATAGTGAGTGTTGCAGTCCATGGGTTGTAGTAGCATTTGCACCTGCAACATCCTGCAGAAGTTCCCCTGTGCAGGGATTTAGGCCAGTGGATCCATGAGACTATGATAATGCAATTTACTAGAAGAAGTTTGCATTCAATACTGAGGTTATTTTGGTATGGGGCTTAGACCTGAAGAATGTTGTACACTGGAAAAACTCCCATTGGCCTCAGTAGGAGTTTTGCCAGGGTAAGAATGATAGAATTCAGCCTGATTCACATAGTTAAGAAAGTTAAGGACTTTTTGTTAACAATGACTGTGTCTATACTCTAATGTTATTGGATGGTTATAGGATGTGGAGCCAAAGAATATTCTTCATCTATTTCTTCGAAAAGAATCTACACAGCAAGACGAGGGTTTGCCATTAACTGTGCCAGCATGCTGTGTGTGATTTGTTTTAGGCGTGTTTGATGGTATTGTTCTATTCATCCATTGTGCTTGTATATTCTGTTTTTGTGTGTGTGATATCTGACATTGACTTATTTTGATGCAATACGATGATCACCCTTTAGTAGAGTAGGTTCTCTAAACAGTGGTCTGCATTGTTTTAATGTTAGTGTAGAGTAAAATGCAGACTTCTATGTTCTCCATTCTAATATTGCTTTTTCACTGCTGTCAAAAATAGCAAGCAAATATTTATTGCTTACATTTTTATATGCACAATATAGAGCAGTTTTTTCTTTGTAATACTCTTAGTATTTGCTCAAATTTCACATTTAAAAGAAAGTAAAAACAAAATTAAAATCGATGACTATGCCACTCTTTTTCAAATGACTATTTACAATTTGAAATATTGGGTTATATTTCATATCTAATTGCATCAGAATAAGACTTTGTTTCTATCCTTCACAGTGTTTGACTAAACAATCCACATTATTGTTGAGCGTGTCTTGTCACTTTGAGGACTATAGAAGCACCCTGAACCCTATTGTATTAGCACTATACAGTTAAGTTAATATATACCAGTAAATATCAAGTGTTTAGATGTTCCATAATTAATTCCATACTTGTACCACAGTTGAGAGTTAGAAGTCATGATACATCCCATATGAAAAACTTTTACAGATTGAGAGATATATCATTACTATAATTGAATATGGAGAAAAAATAGTGAAGTAGCTCACTGAAATAAGAGTGTGATGGTATCACTCTTTTGGGAACACTGAGAAACTTGAATAGGGTGCAGAACAAAGAAATTGAGTTTGGGGGAAGGTGGAGAATAACTATTATTTTGTTGTCCTAATATTGTCCTGATATTTGGGATTGTTTCCCTTAGGTATTTATGAAGGTTAAAGGATATAAATCTCTTTGGTGATTATGGGGTGGGGACCAGGTATTTAGGATGAGATTTTCAAAGGCACAAATATGGGTTATGGGCCTAAATCTCATTGAAAGTCAATGAGATGTGAGTTCCTAAATCTCATTTGTGCTTTTGAAAATTTCCCCCGTAAAGGTCAGGGAAAATCCACATTAATGACATATAATACTGTAGTCACAAATAGTGGAAATTCAACCCAACTGCTGTAATAGGCAGTGCAGGCAGTGACACCTGTAATTAAGGTTGCCATACACTTTCCATAAAAGCTTGTTTTCAGCTGCTTATAACTTGCCAACCTTAAACTGTTTGGGCTGAAATGGTGCATTTCTACCTCAGGCAGAATTTTGGAAAGTTTCATCTGAAGTGGTTCATCCATTCCTGAGAGTTGGGGAAAATATGGTTTGCCCATGTTAAAAATATTCTTAAAATTGCTTCATTGATAAGAACCAGCACCTCTATACTTTGGAGCAGAGACTTGATATTTTGTGGGGCAGCTCACAATGGTGTCAGGGAAGTGCCTTTTGCAATTTCTGTGAAAATTTGCCCAGATTTGACCAAGTTATAAACCTCTGACAAGTTTCACATGCTTGGTAGAGACTTTAGAATTTAGCAGCTATGTTTTTGAAGATTCTATCTCAGCTGAATATGCTCCATCCCCTCACAGTTCCTAAATGTTGACCAGACTGCGGGTGCCATCCCTACAGAGTGACCGAGTATGTTCCAGGTCACGTCTGCAGGAGCTGAGCAGGACTTTCCCTGCAATTACTCTTCCCAGATACTGGGGCATTCTGTGGTGCTGTTTAGCAAATAGCTGTGAAACCCGCAAAGTGTGAATCTCCATTCCTGTCTAGTGGCAGGTCCACATAGAAGATAACAGCCTTCTACTATTACTAGTTATTCCCTTTGCTCAAGTGGTGTCCAGTGGATCTAAAGATCCCCATCCTGCTGAAGACTATGTATGGGTCAATACGGTTTCACGAGATGAAATTGTTTTTTCTACATTTACATTTTTTTAAAAGTTAGGAAATTGCATCCCAAAATACTACGTTAATTTAAAATTAAGGTTGGAAAGTCAAGCACTCAGAATTAAGAAAATAGTCAAATTAAGGCTGCCCACGTAATCTTAATTCAGCCCTCTTTAACATATGCTTTATGATAGTATCTGAACACGTAGTTAAAGCCTATTTTTTTTCTACAGGACCCCTCCCTTATTCAGTGCCCAGGATGGTTTTTACTCTGGGAATGAATCAGGCTGTAGGACCAAAGCCTCATTTGTTGCAGAAGTTGGAAGGTGTGTTCTGAATGAATAAGGGGATTGTAGGAAGAGAAAGGACAGTCTAATGGCTAAAACAGTTGAATGGCACCCTGGAGAACTGTCTTCTCTCTGCTTTTGTCAGAGAATTCCTGTGTGCTACTGGGAAAATCACTTAAACCAAAATTTTCACAGGTGTGGTCTCTGATTGTTTGTTCTTCATTTTCTGGGTGCCTGACTTGAGACACTGGGGTCTGATCTGTGGAAGTGTTGAGCACTCACAACTGTATCTGAGGGCAATGGGTGCTAGGAAATGCTACATGCTATGAAACATATGACCCTAATTATCTCAAATAGGGCATCCCAAATTAGTTGACAAGTTTGGCTTTAATTCTGTGCCTCCATTTCCATGTATAAAAAAGTAATACCACCTTCCCTTACATGGGTGTTGTGAAGATAAATTCATTAATATTGTAAAATGCTAAGATGAAGCACCTCAGAAAAACCTAGGAGGGAACTAATAATTCTGTATTCAGTGCAGGGTTTGGATGGTGTGCAGTGAATAATGAATGCGGCCACACACTGAATAACAAGGATTTTTTTTTAAAAAAAATTGACAATACCATCCATCCTGTGCAGTGAATGAGTCAGATATCCTGTGGAAAAAGTAGTATATGATCATGTAATTAAAGCCTTTGGCATATGCCAATGCACAAGGGGGTCAAATTAAGTTTGCAGAGGCAGCCTTATTTCTGTCTGACTATGAAGTGCTTGATTTTGCAAACTTAACAGTTTTTAATGTAGGTTTCTGGATGTCATAAATGTTACATGTATGTGATCATACAAAGTGTGTTAGTGCTCATTTAATAATATTGTCTTGACATTATTATTAGAAATGCATTTAATATATGTGATAAGAAAATGAACACCAAACACAAGGGAGGAAACTTAGGTATCAGAACAGATGAATCACAAATGTGTATTTTTATACAAACTGCTTGGGAGGGATTAAACTGCTATATAAATTAAATAACATTTTAAGTATTAAAGAATCTACATATGCTAAATGATGTACTTCTTAAGGACAGAGTGAATTGCTGACAGGAAATTACAAATGTCTCCTTTTTTACCTCCATCCATCCATCCATTGCATTGACCTGGGTTGTAAATGAGAAGAAAAGTTTCCCCTAAATGAAGACATAATGGATCACAGTCATCCCTGGTGTAACTCTGTAGACATCAGTGGAGTTATAACATGAATTAATTTGGCCCATTGAGTCTTATTTTGTTGCTTATGATGCTTTCTTTGTCAAGATGAATGTCTATTGCTACAATTACAATAAATAAATCTGGTATTTAGCAAACTTGTATTTGCCACTCAGTGTTTGAAGGATCAGGTAACCTTTCAGGTCAGAAAGTTGAGGTACTGGTAATAATTCAGAAACCTACATTAAGTTAGATTCCAGTAAGTAATTCAGAAAATTATGAATACAGTTCCCACAGGAAGCAACAGCATACCACAGGTACAGATGTAAGATTTCCATCTGAGTCTGTAATCGCTCACTCCAAAGAGGAATTTCCTCTAATCCATGAACTGTATTACTTGTTACTGAATATATGTATTTATTGGTATCAAGGAACTGCTTTTTAACCCTTGAACGCAGAAACATTAAACAGGATTCCTAACTTGCTCCAGTGCAGACAATGTAGGGGCATTTTCCTCAAAATTACAAAGACAGACACAGGTTTTCCTGTTCAGTTCCACATTTACACTCTGAAATACTCACATCATTGGCAAAGGATAACATAAATGAAAATCACACTGGCATAAAAAGTTTAGAAGATTTGCACACCTTCTATCACACCTTCCATCAAAGATCTTAAAGCACTTTACAAACACTGAATATAGCCTCACAGCACTTCTGTGGGAAAGGGAGGTGTTGTTCTCCCCATTTTGCAGAGGGAACATGTTTAGAGTAGCAGCCACCTTTCAAAAAGTGGATACTAATATTGGGTACCTCCAGTTTGAGACAGAAGGCATCTCAAAATGAGCATCCCAAAAAGGTACCCACAATCATTGCTCACTTCTGCAAATTTTGGCTTTAGAGACTTTCTCAAGTTCACATAAGAGGTCTGTGACAGATGTAGGAATGGAATCCATGTCTTCTGACTTTCAGAACTTTGCCTTAAATCCTGACCACATTGCCTTGTTAGCTAATAGTCCATTAAAAAGCCCTGCTTGTAAAAATATAAGAATTCTGTTTTGAGAATCTAAACTATTTCCAGTGGGTACTGTATTCTATACAGAATAGCTTTTGTTTTCCCCTGAAGTTCTTGAATGTGTATGCTGGTATAGTCCTCAGGAATGCTAACATTTTGCTGTTAGAAATACTGTATCACCATATTCTTATCACATCACCAGATGTTTGTTTTTATGGTTGATTATTGCCTGTACAGCTTGTCATGCTCTAACAATGATTTCACTCTTTCACATTGTTCATTGTGAAATGCATGAAATGTGTCTGGAGCATTGTGGGTCAGATTCACTGGAGCACATTGTTTTCATTTAAGAAGTAGAAGTTTAAGCATTGGCAGAGACTTTATGTCCTTCATTCAAACCTTCTTATGTTTACAGATACTTCCCCCCAAAATGCAGCCTCCCCCACCCCCCGCCCAGCCTTACATCCAATGTGTGCAGATGTAAAGTAGAGGTCAAAAATATTGCCCCCTATACGCCACCAAGATATTTCCAGAACTGGTTTATCCAGTCTGTTCTGGCTGTATATTTATATATTTCTTAGCATTAAGATACATTAAATATATTGCTTCTGTTGAAACAGTTTTCAGGTGGAAGCAGCAGAATGTATGTCTGGGTCATTGGTGTACATTTTTTTTTTTAAGATATTGGTTTCTCATAAGGTTAAGTTTTCCATCCATGAATTAGTTTATGGCAAGAAAGAATATTAGGAAGGATGGTGTGTCCAGGTCTTCTTTTACATCTCTGATATGTCTAATAGCAGATGGCCATAGAATGCAAATTCTATTCCCAATGCCTTGCCACTTTATTTTTCTGCTATGCAGTTTTCCTTCTGGAAATATTTTTGGTTCAGATTCTAGGGGGAAAATGCATATATATTTTTTCAAAGTATTGCTGAATGTGCAATCCCCAAAGTCGTTGGGGCAGATCCTCAGCTGAAGTAAATTGTCATAGTTCCATTGATATCAATGGAGCTATACCAATTTACATCAGCTGAGGATCTGTCCAACTTTGTATTAATTATATTCAAAGATATCTATTTCAGCAGTTCTCACTCAGAGGTCCATGTGTACAGCGTATAGGAGAAGATGAAAACTTCTTGACTTAAAAATTTTAGCCTCTGAGGCACCTATTGGGAGGTGTTTTTCACTTGATTAAGTGAAATGAGTCAGCACATTCCCTAAATGTTCATATATCTAAGCTCTCATGAACACAGCCAAGGTAGACCGATTTCTCTGTCACTGGTTTCTCTTCTATTAGACAAGGGGAAACTTGTCCATTTACACCAAAGTCTGAATTTATTCTCAAGAGGAGGATTCCACTAAGACGGGTATCTCTGGAGAAAAGAAAACAAGGTACCTATAATTCTTATCCTCTGAAGCTATACATCCAAATGGATTGCTCATCACCCAAACTTCTCCAATCAGATTTTTTGTATATTTTTCCATATGTATTTTGCTGGGCCTCTTTGGGGGTAGGGAGGAGTTACCATCTCCAAGTTTTTAAAGGAACTGATAATGGAACGTGATAGTGCTTCCAAAAATACCTAACCGAGTGGTCCATGAGGTACTGCAGCTGCCTCCAAACATAAAAGCTATGGGAGCTCCCCCAGGTCTTGCACTGGACCCAAGCATGGCAACGTGCATAGATGCATATCTTCAGAGAACAAGATTTACAGATAAGTAGCTTTCTTTTCAATGTCTGAGTGACTTCCTTGAGTACCCTAAACACATGTTTTATCAGAGGGAGTGCTTGGGTGCACAAGTAATAACAGGATCAAGTTTATAGAAGGATTTGTCTTCACTAATATAATTAACATTTGCTCATTGAAGCAGAGGGAGAAAAACAGTTTCCTACGGAACACTATCTTTATAGTTCGTAAAAAGTGATCCAGAACCCTTTGACATTTCACTAGTTTTTAGAGTTTTTTAGGAGCCCTCCATTCAATGTATAATGGCTATAGGTAGGCTGTATTTTACCAAATTGTGTAGACCAAGCTTTGGTGATTTAGGCTAGGATTTTCAAAGGACCCTAAGGGATATTCAGTGAGAGTTGGAAGCTCCTTTGGAAATGCCACATCTTGAGTCTTAATCCTGAACTCCTTATTCAGGCAAAAGCATCTTGCAAGCCAATGGCAGTTTTTGCCTAAAAGAGACATTCAGGACTAACATGCTGTTGACAGCCATTAGTAAGCTGGGATCTGTTTATCACTGAAACCCTTAAAATCTCTTTTATTGTAACTATTGTCTATCTTCATTTTGCTTTCGCAGTCCTCCACAAGCAGCCCAGAGAAGTGTGCCTTTGTTTGCTGGAACTTGGAAGGATTGCAGCCAGGTAGGTGAAAATATCTAGAGAATTAAAAAATATTTACATTTTGACAGCAGTGGCTACTGAGAGACTTACTATCTCAGTGCATCTTCATGTTAACATTTACACTGGCCAGGGTCAAGGCAAACACCCACTGATAGTTACACAAGAACGTCTTGTGGGCAGTTGTTCAAACAATATAATCAAACTTCCCTTAATATAGCAATAAGATTTTTCTGCTGTCTTCATACTACAAGGAGGATCTTGGGGCAAACTGATATGAAAAGAAGTTTAACAACTTTACTTAAAAAAATCCTGTTCTAATTTTAAATTCTTACTCCTTATAATCATGTTGTCTCTGTAAATAATCAAAACTCGTTTCTCTCTAAATCTTCTATATTAGCATCTAACCCTGATCCCACTGAAGTCAATTAAAGTGTTCCCACTGACATCAGTGGGGGTAGAATCTGCCTTCAGATAACCTAGATCTGATTTTATTTACTCTGTCTGTAACCTCATTGACTTCAGTGGCGTTATTGCTGATTTGCACCAATCTAAGATAAGAATCAAGCTCAGAAATTGAATCTTCCTCTGTTGGATGTTTATGGCCAGACATGGTACTCAAGAAAGGTTTCAACAGTCTCTGCTACTAGGAGAGCTATTGCTCTTGCTAGTTTCAGTCTATGTTTTATTCTTAGAGTTCATATTGTGATATTCTTACATAGTCACAGTGAACTGTAGTCCCTTACATGAAATCAAAGGGGCTACTTTTGGAGTAAGGTATTTTCAATGTTAGTAAGGATGTTACAAGCTAGTCCTAGGGCATTATAACTCAACAAGGTATTATTCTTTGTTTTTAAGAAAAAGTTTGCTTTAAATGCATTCATATCTTGGGAAGCAACTTCACTAAATTGTTCCCTCTCAAAACTTAAGTTCCCTCACTTAAGTTTGTATATCCTGGGTTTTCCCATTTGTACTCTTTCCAGGGCCGGCCCACAACATTTTGGCACCTGAGGCAGGAAGCTCAAATGATGGCTCCACGCTTTGGGCCAAAACTTTGAAAGGTCTCAATTCTGCCTTCTCCTGTTCTACTCCTCTCACGGTACTGCTCTGCTACCTACCTCAATAAAGGAGAACTAACACTTAAAATTTTTGAACAAGGCATTTTAAGTTAACACTTAACTTTCAAATGCCTGAACAGCAAATGGAACTTTTCTTGTCTGCATAGTAAACACTGACATTTTTATCTGTTTGAATAATCAAGTTGTGCTTTCCATGTCTTCTTGGTTGCAAAGATTTGAACTGCTTCCTGAAGCTCCACAATCTGGGCCAGCTCATGCTCTATTGAGATGGTTGCAAGGCCAACCAGCCTCTCCTATGTCATTGTGGAGCGTAGATGTGTTTATATTAACTTCAGCTTGGAGAAGCTGCATTCTTCACTGGCAACTGTTACAGGAAGTGTTAGAAGTATGTGCAGAGCAACAAAAGCATTTGGAAAGAGGGTGGTCATCTTATTTGTGAACCTATATTCCAGAACAGCCTTTGGAGTTGATCCTGCTGAAATGTATCTTGAAAGGGCTTTCAGTTCATCACTTAAATCACTCGCATCAATATCATACATGTCATCATTTGTCAACACTGTCTCTAGTGCCCTGCATTGCTGGTGTAGATCTTCAGGTACAGTGAGGAGTTTTGGAATATCATACAACATCCCAAATATACTGCTATGTTCCTTAAGCTTTATGAAACGTTCAACTGACTGTATTGCACAATCTAGCACCTGGTTAAAGAATTCAACTTTGAATTGTTGTTTGGGGGTCTCTTATGGGATTATCCCGTGCCTCGTAATCAAAATGTCTTCTTCTTCGGTGACTCTTGTATTCTTGAATGGGTGGGAAAATAGCTTCAGTGTGAAGTCCTCTGTCAACTTCTGTGCACTCTTCAGAACGTTTTGAAATCCCTCATCTGACCGGTAAGACTGTAGGTATGACTTTGCTTTGTCCAGTTGTTCCATTGCTCCAGATATATCAAGGACAACACCTTGGAGTCTCTTGCTTACCACATTTATTTCAAACAGTATGTCATGCCACAACACTAAGCCACACAGAAATTTGAAGTTATGTATGTTTCTGGTGATTCCATTTCCCTCTGCCACTGTTCTGCCCCGAACAGTTCCTGTCATAGCATTATCCTCATAATGGCAACTATGGCATCATCTATCTTCCCAAGTTGGTGTTTGATAGGCTTTATCACCTCCACTCGACTTTCCCCATTGTGTGGCACTCAGTGGTTTCGGTGTCAGAGAGGGTGTTCCCAGATGTTGCTTCAAAATTTGCCATCGATGAGTTGATGCAGAGAATAATACATAGATGCTTTGAATTACATTAAAAAATTCAGCAACCTCACTAGAAGCTGATGCTGCATCACTGAACACCAAGTTCAATGAATGAGAACTGCATGGGACAAAAAAAGCTCGAGGGTTTAACTCTCAGATCCGTGTCTGCACTCCTCTGTTCTTTCCTCTCATGTTGGCACCATTATCGTAGCCCTGACCTCTCATGTCAGCTATCACAATTCCCGTATCTTCCAGCTTTTTAAGAAGCACATTTGTCATACCAGCTCCTGTAGTATCACCAATGTCAATAAATTATAGAAAATGCTCTGACAGTCACCATTGCAGAGACATTTTCACTACGTTCTGTTGTTGTTAGAAAACACACCATTAAAGTAATTTGTTCCATATGGCAGATGTCAGGTGTGCAGTCCAGAACAACAGAGTGATATCTTGCTGACTTCAGATCTGCCACAATCTTCTGTTTGACTTTTGTTGCCAGTAACTATATGATCTCATTTTGAATTGTTTTTCCAAGGTAGTGGTGTGTGTACATTTCTGGGGTGGTGACTTTTCTTAGATGCTCCTGGAGTACGGTATCAAACTCAGCCATCAGCTCCATAATTTTAAGGAAGTTTCCATTGTTTGGCACAGCCAGCTTATCTGAAGTGCCACACAGAGCTAGGTTTTGGGTAGCAAGCATTCTCACAATGGCAATGAGCCTTTTCAGTCCATTTTGCCAGTAAAGAGACTCTGATGCAATCTTCTCTTGAGGCTGATCATCTATGGTGGCCTTTAACCTTAGTCTCATCTCAAGCTCTTTCCACCTATGGAATGCTCTCTGGTGATTTCCTGCCTTCTCATGGCATGCCAGATTTCTAGCCAGATTTTTCCAGTCCTTTGTTCCTGTAGAATCCAATGTGGCTGGAACATTAGACTGGAAGAGTTTGCAACAAAAATAGTATGCAACATTCTGGGTTTTTGAGTACATAAGCCATGGCCTCCCCACTTTGTCACCATTGGGGATTTCACGCCAGTAATGTGTTGGATGGAAACTTCTATTTTCATTGTCTTTGGGGAACAAAGTTTTTCACTTGCTGTGGCCCATGCAGTACAAGGAAGTCCCTCAGGCTACTGCTCAAGTGGGTCCACAGTCCTGGATCATCTCAACTTAAAGAACTAAACTCAGCAGCAGCTTTTTCTTGCGCCTCTACCACACTCTTCTCTGATCTACACTTCTCTTCAGGAACGTGCATGGTTACATCCATTTGAGAGGGAGATATGGATGCCGCAGTCGCTGCCAGGTCACCTGCACTCTGACTAACTGGAAGATCAGGCATCTCCTCACCACTCATATCCTCACTGGGGCCGGAAGGCTCACTGTGAACATTTGTGTCTATGTATCTCAGGAGAGCTCCTTCCTGCTTAGATAGAAAACCTTCCTTTGCTTTCTTTCTTTTTCCGAATGCTGCCCCAGAGGGGCGTTTTCTTCTTTAACTCATGACTGCTGTTCTGTGCCAGCTATAGTGGCTCTCAACACTCAATTGAAGGGGACAAATAAGCAGGCTGGTAGCAGGGCCTTAGTGAGGGAAGATATCAGCCTCTTAAGGGCCTAACTAGCTCTTACTAGTTCAGTTGACTGCCTGTTCTCCTCAAGTGGGTTCAGAGAAGCAGCAGGAAACAGGAAGCTCCCTGAGAAGCTGGTGTTAATCAGTCCAGGCTCCTGGGGGTGCTAATGAGGTACATAAGAGGCTCCTCCTTCTCTCTCTCCCTGCAGCTCCTGCTGCTTTCTGTTATTCCCTCTCACCTTTTCTCCTGCCTGCCTGTTATGTCTCTTGTGCCCTCCTTCCTCCAGCACAGCACTCCACCATCTCTGTGCATCTACAGCAGAGAGAATACATATGCACCAGCAGCAGATACAATTTTCTACACTCTGGGTCCTAGAGGAGCCTGCCCCATAGTCTGGCACCTGAGGCGGCCTCCTCAGTTCACCTCATGGTAAGGCCAGCCCTGACTCTTTCATAGCAGGGTATCCCTTAGGTGTAAAAACCAAATTCCAGGCCATATAGTGCTATCACTTATTAAGCACAACTTCACTTTTTTTTTTTTAAATGACCATGCCTGTTTATTTTGGTTTATAAAAGATACCCTCTATTTCATCATTCCATGCAGTCAATGGGAATTTAATGTTAAAAAAAAAAAAGTATCAAGATACGGTGTAAAGAGAGTCTCTCTCTGCAGTCTCCCTTTAATACAGGCCACAACCTCCTAATCCTTGCAGTGGACCCCACCTTGTGGGCCTGCTTACTTTGTTTACAGGTAAGAAATGGGGGGGAAACAAAAGTTCAGATTCAACACAAAATAAGGCCCTTCCTGGGATCAATAAAAAAGCAGAAATGTTCATGGCACCACCTTACTTCAGGGGTACTTACTTTGTTGGAGTCCTTAGAGCTGGGTAGCCAAACCAGTCTTTCCCTATCAGGGTTACCCCAGAGGTCTCTGGACTCCTCACAGAGCTGGGGGAGTTTCTTGCATGATGGTTACTCCTGCTGCACAGGAGCCACTCCTTTCTCAGGGCTTCCTCCCTTGCTGACTGCAGCTCCCTCCTTTTTAAAGCCCTGCTCCCTACCATGCATGATTGCCAGGGCTGGAAAGGTGAGGCTACTTTAGCACACAGAGCCTCCCAAGCCCCTTCCCTTTCAGTGCGGGGTTTATATACCCCGTCACATATGGCTCATATTTTAACCAACTTGGGAGCAGAATAACAGGCAACTCCTTCTTCCCGTTTTGACTTGTTTCTTTTCCTCCCTCCCTAAAAAATCCTATCCCAATATGGGATTTGCAAACTCTCCACAGCCTAGTAAGTTTTCAAGGTGCACAGAAAATGCTGGAAGGGGTAACATAACAGGGTTATATCATTTAAATGACAAGTATCTAATGGTGTTCTTGCTTTAAGTGTGCTAAAATCTGAGCTATGTGGGAGACGAGTGATGTGAATAGACTCTGTGTTTTGTATGTTGGCTGGATTTAACAAAGAAAAAAGCATTCTAATAAACTGATCTCTGCTATAGCTATTGCTTTAAATTACCCATGAGGAACAATAAGATGTTAAACAGACATCTTTTTTGATTTTCAAAGCACTGTTCACCCTGAAGATCGAACTAACTGTACTAAAAGTCTGTGGGGCCTGCTTTTCAGAACAGGAATCTCAAAGATATAACATTAAAAAGGAGTTTCTACAGAGTCCTAAGGAATTAGGAAAGGAAGAGGCGCTGAGCAGTTATAAATACATTTTTCTTCCTCCTCCAAAAGCACAAGGAGGTGTTTGGGGAGATCATCATTAAAAGTCACCTATGGAATTCTCAAAACAATTTTCTCAGATTTCAGTGTTTAGGGCCTGATTGAACTCCCAGTCAAGCCAATTTGAATATTTCCACTGATTTGAATGGGAGTTGGATCAGGCCTTTACTGAGTGATAGATAGTACGGATGGTTTTGGGGTGGGTGGGTGACGAAAACCTTCCTATCACCCTATTAAACTGGCCTTCTTTCTAGAAACAAACCTTTTAAGGTTCTGTAAAGACCAGAGACTTTTTTTTTCCAACGGTAACTGGAATATAGAGGAAATAGAGAGAAAAAAATCAGATTTCATTTAAAGAGGTGTAAATTTAGAGTAACTATTGACATCAGTATAATTACTCCAGACCATAATTGACAGCTGAATTTGTCTGCGGGAATTTCTCAGGAGATTTTCAGATTACTTATTTTGCTGACCAAGGGTCTGATTCCCCTTTTGCTTACATCAGTGTAACTCCATTGACTTCAGTGGAGCTACACTACTTTATATCTGTATTACTGAGAAGAGAAGCAGGTCCTAATCCAGGAGAGAGAGCCATTAAACTGCCTGACTTTTTTGATTTCTTATCAAAACAGAACCCGAACATTGGGCCATGTTGTGTCTTGGTAGCCTACAATGAGGGCAGAGCAAAGTCAGCCTTTTCCAGACAAAGGGTAGGCACAATCTGTCCTCTTCTAGTTTGCGCATCACTATCAGGTACATGTCATTGTGTAGGTGCTACCATTTAACTCACCATACATTATGGAAGCCTTCATTATTAGCAAACCATCTAAATAGTTTTCAGCGTGTTTATATTAGTGATATGTGCCCAGAGAGCTAGGCTAATACTGTACACCCACTCAGCAGAAAGATGGACCAACTCGACTTGATTGAGCTTTGTCACCATTTGTACAGAACACATCATCTCGCAAAGAGAGATACTGTTGCAAGTTACTGCTGGAGCTTGCATTTAAATGAACGAAAGTGAAATTTCAAAAATAGTAAAATTTTTGAGGAAATCATTTAAATAAATTAATAAACAAACAAACACCCTGCTGACAGTGGGTTGGTCTTTCATTAGAGAAGAGTTTATTTGTATTTCAGGCTCTTGACAGACCTTCAGGGCCTGAGTCTGCTCCCACTAGTAATCTGTGGTCCCGATCTTGCAGCCTTTGCTCATGTGAGTAGTTCCAGTTGAAGTGTACTCATGAGACTTAGAAGTGCAAGATTAGGGACAGTGTTAGACAGAGGGTCAGCCCATTATCAGAAATTAAAATCTTGTTCTACATGTAAACAATGGCTAATCAGCTACTGGCCCCAATCAATAACTTTGCTGATTTTTCTCTTTTGTTCATATGATGGAAGTTAAAGCAGGAAACATGAATAAAGTGTATAAGACTCACAGGCTTTTCATTCAATAAATACGATGGGCCAAATTCTGTACTGACTGATCCCATATGAATGGATTGATAGTCCTTGTGAAAGATGGATGAATCCTATGGGGTAAAATGCAGTACTGACTTAGGCTATCCAGTTCCATTGCAATCAGTGGGATTGTGCAGGTCTGATTCATCTTTCACACCTTTGTAAAGTAGGAGTAGCTCCAGTGAAATAGTTGGAATTACACTGAGGTAAAATTGACATAGAGAGCAGAATCAATCTCACCACATGTGTAAATATGTCTTAAAGAATGTTTACATTCTGGAAAGTGAATTAGGTGCAAATATATCTGTGTGCTGCTTTTTTGGTGGTATGACATGCAATAGCTAAGCTTTCTGTTCTACAAAAAGAATTGGAATTCTTCCTACGTGGCTGTAAAACTTTTTTTTTTTAAATCAGCCCCCAGATGTTTTTTGTTTGAAAATTATAGTCTGTTGAGAAGTTATATCTTTCTGCTATTGTACTTAATTTTTCCTTGGGAAAAATAGGAAGTGTGCTCTTAGAAGTCTATCGGAGATCATTTTACAGTCTGATGCTGCTCTATTTGTAGTTATGGAGAAGGCAGGCTAGAAAGGAGTAGAGAAGGAAATTCCCAACATAGTTCTCAGTACAAGGCTTGTACCTTTTTTTGCATGGAAAGCCACTGTGAGAAGAGCAGAAGGATTTCTTTGTCGATTCAACCTTCTAATTAAGCTGTTTGATTGTGATGCAATACATGAAGAATATATGTTTAAATTTAATTTCAGCTGATTAATGGAAAGAAGTTTGTTAAAGTTGTCTATAATAATTATATACTGTCTATTGTAATGATAGAAATCAGAGGTGAGTTAGATTCTGAAAAGCAGCAGAAGCAAAGAAGCAGCATTAATGCAAGTGGGAACGGTTTATTTGATGAGTAAGGCCTCATGCAGGTGTAGGCTTAGAGCCCAGGGGGAATTTAATGATTTACAGCATGTCAGCATCTGCAGACAGACAGGAAGTAAATGGATTGTATATAAGTGTTCGCTCCAATGTTGGCTGACTTTTCGTTAGGCAGACTGCACCAGTTAACAGCCAATACAAGCACAGATTTGATTTCTTAGTTTTCTGGGTATTAACTTACCTTGCAGCAGTGTGATTAGCTTGTAATTTGTAATGAAAAATGCAAGGGCCAATATATACACTTATGCCCTTTGCCTATATGACTTTAAGTTCTATGATAATGTTAGTCTTTAATACTTGGTATATTTTTGGTACAGAACTTTAGTGGCTGGGTCATCAGCTGGTGTAAATCAGCATAGTTCTGGATCTGGCCCTAGGGTTTTATATTACACAATACAATATGTATTTTCACTAAAAAATAGGTTTGATGTGAAAACCTATATTTAGCATGGTGGTCTTTAGCTAAAAGGAAATTATCATATAAAAAGATATTTTCTTTTCTTGTTCAGTTCAAAAAGAAAAAGATGGGGTGTAGTTCAGTGGTTAGTTCTGTGAAGTAGGCATCAGGATTCTGGGATTCTGTCTTAACTCTGCTACTCACTCCTTATATGACATTGGCCAAGTAACTTACAACCAAACTTGTAAGAGTAGCCACTGATTTTGGGTGCCTCCATTTTTTGAGTGCCAAACTTGAGACACTTTAAGATTTTCAGGAATTCACTTAAATTGGAACAGTGAGTACTGCGCAGTTTTTAAAAAACAACAACAAACCCCACAGATTCAAAGTTGGACTCCCAAAAATTGAGGTGCACAAAATCAGTGCCCACTCTTGAAAAAATTTGGCCTGAATCTATCTCCATTTACCCATCTGTAAACTGGGCATAATACCTATTACAGCGGGTTATGCTCAGGTTTAACAGATTAATTTTTTCTCATATAGATTTATTGTGAAAACTATTTAAGTTTTCATAATTTCTAGAAAAAGTCTGAGAGAATGAAGAAATGTGAAGTAGATGTTCTCTGAACTGAACTCTCATATTAAACAATTTTGGGATGTGTCTATCACATACTGTGGCAGGGCAGGGGTATAAACCCTTTGGATGCCCTGCTAAAGGGGTGGCTCCTCCCCTGCTTCCCGGCAGAGCAGCCGGGTGCAGGGGCCCAGACACTCAGCAAGGAGCTCAGCTGCAGACCCCAACGAGGGCAGGCTCAGGGGAATCAGCTGAGCCAAGTAGAGCCAGCTGAGCTGGTGCCTGGGAGGAGATATAAGCCCAGGGAAAGGCTCAGTGAGGAGGCTAGCCAGGGGAGAAGCCAGAAGACCCAGGAGAGGGTCAGTGTGGGGATCGGTGTTGGAGGAATTGGGGCTGCACTAAGCACTGTAAATAAAGAGACACGGGTGAAACACCTGGAAGAGGCATTGGGACCCTTTCTTTGACCAGCCTAAGCACAGAGCACAGGGACAAGAGGGCGAGAACCTGTGGGCACCTTGTGGCACATACCAAATACCATATCACATATTTATAGATGTTTCTCTAACAAGCTGAAAACTAAGTCCATTTGTTGTAAATTTGATTAAATGAGAGATGCTATTTTAATTTCATACTGCATATTTATGATACTGATAGCAGCTACAATAGTATATAATGTATTTATCCCTTCATTAGTGTGTTTAGCAATTCTGTGTTGCACAGCTGTATATGTATGAAGTTTATGCATCATGATCTATTAAAATATGAAAGCACTGGTAATTTGTTTGCATGTTTTCAAAAGGTTTGGTGTGGAACCTCCTGGGTTAATAAAGCTGGAGAAAGAGATTGAACAAGAGGAAATACTTTCAGCTCCTCTTCCGTCTCCTTCACCCTCCCCAACAAAATCTCCAGGGAAAAAGAGCACAGGAAAACTGTTGGATGATGCTGTAAGTGTGCTTGGGCAAGGCTTCTTATCATGAGATATCGACAAAAAAATAGACTAACATCTTCCTGACACATTCTGACATACACAGGACATAAGGGCCTGAGTTTGACATCTCACCACATTTAGAGGTCTAATGACAAGATTTGCAAGAGTCTACAATTAATATCATTTGTGACCACAAATATTTGCAGTTTGGAAAATTTTAGTGGATAATGGAAATCTTCAATTTGGCCCATCTTTGCAGTGCTGAAGTTCTTACTGAGGTCCAGGTCTGGCTGTCATTATTTTTATTTTATTTTATTTTATTTTATTTTTTTAAACTAGTTGTTGACTGAACTCTCATTTGGTGTTTTTTCTGAGGAAAGACTGAGAGATTTGTCCCTTACTGACTTGTACATATTTCTAACAAAACTTCTGAGTTATTTGAGCCTCTTTTTATGCTCTCGGTCTGCCTGCCTCTTCTAGCATAAAACAAGTTCAAAACAGATTTTTTTCCTCACTATTACCAGGGAAAATACCTTACTTTACAATCCATTAAGCCCTTTACATGATACTGTAGTGATCATTTCTCAGTTACGCTCCACAAGAGGGGTTTACTTTGAAACAGCTGGAATCAGCTGAAAGAGACATTTTGAGGCAATGAAGAGGTTAACTAGGAAATTACAAATATATTCTATAAAAAGAAACAGTTACTATAGTAACTGCTATATCACATGGTAGATGTGCCACCTGGGAGTTACAAAGCGTTTTTGAAAAACCTATGTGCCACTTTTGTGTTACAATGAGCAGATGGAATCTAATGTTCATTCTTTTAATGAAAAATGTATTTTTAAAATGTAAATAGGTTACATTTAACTTTTATATTTTGTGTCATCTTTAACTATGCAAACCCACTCATTGCTTCTCTCAGAGCATTGTGGAGAATGCGGGGATGTTTAGAATGGAAGAGATGACTGTATATCTCAGGGGAACAGAGAAGAAAATATGAAGGCTGTCTCCAGCCATCTTCTTTAATTTAAAATGCAGTAGGGATAGAAAGGGTTGAATTTATCCAGTTAAATTCCTGATCCTCACTGTCCCCACACTATAAACTAATGGCAGCACTCATACAAAGCAGACACAAAAAATAAAACAGGGTTAAATTTTGCCCTCCACTTCCATATTTGATTTTTAAATTCCAGTCAATAATACTTCTGTGCGCCTCAGGCAAGTGGGGTTGTGGAGGCAGCAATGGCAAATACAACAGTAAGGGCTCAATTATCCTCTGGTTTGTACCAGATTTACAGTGGTATAAATCAATTGGCTTTGATTCTCCCCAACGCTGAGCTGCTCTGTGCTACTTACCCAGAACAAAGCAACCCTAAAGGTGGCAGACCCAGCTACTGGAGGACTCCCACTGCTCAGGTGAATCCTTGGCAGCATAGAGTTATCATAACAGGCCCTACACCACCTTTCTGCTGGCTTCTAGTATAAGGAGTGTCACCAGAGGGCATGGTTGGCATGTATCTATGTACAGGCGATCCCTTCCTGTTAGACCCTGGGGCCATGGGCAAGCTGATTTGGGGAGCATTTAAACGATCACTCTGGTATGCAGTCCCAAGATCCGAGGACATATATGTCCAGATATACCTTTTGCAGCTCCTGCAACCTACATTCGGTATGACCCATTGACTTCAGTAGAGTTACTCCTGTTTTAAGCGGATGGTAGAGGTCCTGAATATCTCAAGATTGGTTTGATATTCAACATCCTAGACCTAATACTCTTGATGCCAGTGTGAATGAGAGGAGAATTTCCACTGAAGTCACTGGAATTATTCTGGTGCTAAAACAAATAAGTGACCGGAAAATCAAGCCCAATGACCATTTTTAATGTGTTTAGTGCCAAGTATAATTTCAAGCTATGAAGTAAGTTTCACGACAATATTACTGCACATTTTTGAGTGAGGGTGGAATAATTCCCAGCAATTATTCCACAAGGGAAAAGGCCTGGTCAGATGGGAGCATTGGATCATTTTAGCAACAAGGTGGAAAGCCCTCAAATTAGGTGATAGAGGGTAAGTCAATTTTAAAAGTTCCTCTTCCTGCCCATCAGCTGACAAGATCAATTACAGAAAAATGTTAGTTAACTTGTTCACTTTTTACATCTATCCATATCCCCAATCACCTCCAACAAAAAGAAAGTTCCTTTGACGTGTTGAAATTTTCCCTCAAGTATAAAACCTAAATCCTAAAACCTCCTACTCTGTATAACAGATCTGTTCCTGTATTTTAGTCAGACAACCAAAATACCTAACAGAGCCCCAGTACATGACCCTGGCCTTTTTCCTGTCTAAGAAAGTGTTACTCAAACTTTCATCAGTAAGTTATTCTAACAGCTTTCTTTCTGTTCTCAGTCTCTTTTTATGGGGCCTTAGTTTACAAATTGGATCTGAAAAGGTCTGCTGAGTGTTATGTGAAGTGGACAAAACCTTTGGAAAGTGCGTCCTGCATTTTGTTTCATTTGACATCAATACATTAGGTCAGCTTTCATCCAAGAGAAGGACAGTATGTGGAAATGATTGCCTTCATGCACTTGTCAGTGTTGTTTCTTAGTGGAAGTGCTACTTGAATGTCAAATTAGAGTTCACTCAACCAGATCTGCTCGTTGACATTGATGGTTATGCTACTTTAAGATCACCTAAAAGTTCAGAATATACATCTACTAAATATTAATGTCACTGGTTTCACATTCAAGGCTGAATTCTCAGTTGGAGCTGAAGTTTGGCTGATGTAAATGAGGAATAGGGCAAAAGTAACTTTCAGCAGCCCTTGTTCATCCCTGATCCCTGGGTTTTGGGGTCCATTTTTTACACCAGTAACTTAGAGAACCCTCAAGGCAACTCTAAATTACACCTGCCGATAACAGCTCCCAATTGACTAATGCAACATCAGGCAACCATGAGAGTGCAGCAGCACATCATCTACCTCAGCCATGTCCCTGCACTGGTGAACATCTCAGAGCTGAGGCTAGGGGGAACATAAATGGCACCTTTCTCCCTGCAACTCTTCTGAATGGCACTGAGTTTAGCTTGGATCCTGGCTCATGATCAGTGAGCATAATGTTTTACCCAGGTGTAAACGGATATGCAAGGTGAAGATTGTGGGAAATCAGGTCCTCTATCTCTGAGATAAAGCAGTGTTAATTATATTAGTAGGGAAGCCCTGCTGGAGAAATTACTGGGCAGCTTCCTTTTTGTGTATCAGATACACTCAGGACTCCAATACTTGGACTTCCTTTACTTTTCATCTGAGACTTGTAGGTGGATTTTAATTGTAAATCTACCCTCCAAAAATCAGTAGAGTTCAATTCCATTCACATACCATCAACTTCAGACTGACAAAACTTTGGGCTAAGTTGATCACTCAGTTATGTAGTGCAATTCCATAGCAAACTGTGTGTCTGAGAGCATCACCGGCCTCTACTTTATCTTTCCACACCTGGGAATTCCCTTCTGACCTGGGAATCCCCACAACCTTGGATTTCACAGATGCTTTAAAAAACTGCTGCTGTATTTATTTTTCATTTTAATATTTTTAATAAGTAAGAATATAGATTTGTTTAATGTTACCATTTTATGTAATTGAAAATACATGTAGATTTCAAGAAGAAATTATGGCCCAATCCTTGGGCCCATCTGAACTCTGCCCATGACCCAAAGGGAGGACACATCATCTATGTTGTCATTACTGAGTGATGACAGAAGATGCTGATGCAAAAGATCCTTCTGCAGATATTTTAAGATCTATAGGGTCTTTCTTGTGGGTCCCCAAGCTATGTCAGAAACACTGCAGAATGAGAAAAAAACAGTGGCCCTGAAAAAGCTGTGATCACCGATTCGCCCTCCCCCCCTTCACATGGCTTAACGTAAGAAGAGAGCTTGTGTTGCTAATATCTGAATGCTATATGAGGTTTATTACTATTTGATTCAAGGCTTTACCTGTACCAGAAGTACCAAATCCTGAAGTCTTCGTTCAGTTTTTACTCATTCTTAATTCAGCAAAAAACACATTGAATACACTGGGATTGTTCCCTATGGACCACATAGAAATTTAGTATAGATTTCATGATTTTGCCCGTTAGTAGTAGCGATGGTATTGAAATCAATGTCTTAAAAAGTCACTCAATGCCATACTATTAAAAACATTAGAGTTGAGGGAAAAAAGAAGTAAGACAATTTCAGCAATAGCGCCTTAATTAAAAGCCTGAAGAGGTGTTAGGAAGAAGTCATTTGTCACGATGACAGAGAATAAATCAAGGGCATGACATTATGTTAACTACCCTTTTGAACAGTTTGCTGCAGGTACACTCTATTAAAGAGATACAATAATAACTTGTTTTTCAGGTCAAACACATTTCTGAAGATCCTCCTTGTAAATGCCCCAACAAATTCTGTGTGGAGCGTCTTTCACAAGGACGGTACAGAGTTGGAGAGAAGATCCTCTTTATTAGGGTAAAAAGTTTTCATTTTTCATGTTATGCAATGTTCCTTTTGGGGATCACTGATATCTGCCATCTGACAGCAACATTTTTTAATGCTTGGGCTGCTTCTTTCCAGGTTAAAATGACACCACTGGTTAATGGAAGAAAATATTTTCTTTCTGACAAGTACAGATTCTCATCCACAGCACAATCGGGGAGATATAGTCCACAGGAGGGTGCAGGGGAAGGGGAAAGGGGTAGTTGGGTCGGAGAATTAATAACATGGTAGAGTCTTCTACTTCTAGGTCATTGATTCCATGCTGGCCATGATAAATGGTGACGAAGAATCTTCACAAATAGAGATGATGGTTTCTTATTTCCTGTTGGAATAGTATTCTTGTCGGAAAAGCCATCGTCCCACTTTGTGTTAATTGGTACCCTTCTTGACAGTCTCAGGAGAGAGATCAAAGACTGAATGAGAGTCTAAATTACTCTCCCATCCCTCCGTCCCATGGCTGATGTACATTGGTAGGGTAGCATCAGTAGAAGTCAGTGGGAGTCTTTTTAGACAAATGAAGCCAATTGGAATCTTAGCTTTTGAACCTGCAAGCTAATATTTACTCCCTCACATTCTCAGTCCTGCATTCCTTGAGGTCCCAGTTCAGCAAAACACGAAAGGATATGCTTAACTCTAAGAAGATTTTTAAGTCCCATTGAAGTCAAGTGCATACTTAAGGGCTTTGCTAAATTGGAATGGACTTAAGCATGTGATTAAAGTTAAGCACACATTTAAGTGCATTGCAGAATAGGAGCCTGAAAACCCTTAATTAATTCAAAAGGAGTTCTGAGTCTATGCAAAATGAAAGATTGGGCTACAGATGGACTCTGCAAAGGAATTTTAATGTGATAAAGAAAGGAATTTATGTTTTATTGCCTCTGAAACTTCCTTTTAACTCTACAATATATTTAGGGCACTAAAACGATTACTTTTTAATCAGTTTGTGCAAAAGTTAATGTTAATCAGCCAAAGGCCATAGCTGTGCATTTATGCACCTAATGTATGGGGTTTTATAATTCACATTTCTAGTTTAATTTTTGTCCTCTATTCATTTCACAGTATCAAGTTTCACAAGTCACTGTTGTTCCCATTAAAAACACATTTTTTACAGTGGAAAATGAGTAACTGTAGTTTTTCAGCTGTATTTTGAAAGTAGCCTTGTATAAAACTGGTGCTTTTTAGCCAGCTTGCACTTTTGATTTCTTCCTTTATTTTTAGTCTTAAATCACAAATCTTAAACCATTCTTAACCCTCTCTTTTTGATAAACTGTAAGTTTTCCTTCCAAAATTTTGTGTCACAAATTCCCCACTGCTGGCTTCTCTGTTATACAATTCATTCCAAGTCAGTGTTCCATTCCAAGTGTGCAAACAAAACACCCCTTTCATATCACGCTTCTGCATTCCAGGTAGAATTGTGCCAAAAAAATCTAACTATGATATGGATTAGACATCAAACTACAGTATTAGGGCCAGATCCTGCTCTATTAATGTCATTGGAAATTTTGCCATTGACTTCAGTGGAAGTAGGCTTGAGCTGCTTGATCCATAGTTCAAAAATAAAGTACATTATAGTTTGGTTGCACTAGACTCTGTCTCATTAAGGAGCGTTCCACTGGGTTATAGTAATTCTTCACCAGCTTGTTTTAACCCTTCAAGCTATGGATTTTTCACATATACATTAATACATGCATTAGGCTTTTCTTTTGAACCCTTTATAAACTTTCTTACATATAGTAGAAATGCAGGTAGAGAGATGCTTAACTGACATTTAATTTCAGTGGTCATTTGGCACCATCTCCTGATGTTGCTGGGGATAATTTTTCCTTCTGTCCCATCTGTTCCATTTATGACATAGGTTGTTTCCCTGGACACTGCCATCAACTGTCCCCTTGCATATAAAGTAACTGACTAAAGGAGTTGGATGAAATTTCTAGATTAGTTTGGTTCAGCAACAATATTATCTGGATTTATGGCTCTTCAATTAGAGCCCAGTGGAAGAAATTCCACTGACTTCAATGGGACAAGGGTTAGGGTCTTATATGGTGAAATTGTTTACTGATGGCTTGGCTTCTGGACTGGAATCTGTTGCTCTGGGGCAGTTACCTCAGAGCAGGGACCTCAAGGCTTTCCCTTTTGTGGACAAAATCAAACTTTGAAATACTGAAATCCTCTGCAGACCAGAACTACCTTTCTGCACACAATGGAGAGCTGCTCTGCTGGGCTTGATTTATGCTGTGGAGATGCCTGAAGTTATAGAATATAGCTCTTAACTGGCTCTTTGTTCTGCTCTGCCATCCTGGATCTAACTTTTCACTGACTTGCATCAGATACTAGGGTAACATTTTCAAAAGTGCTTAAGTGACTTAAGAAATTCAATGGGAGCTAGGCACTAAGTCACTTAGGTGTTTTCATAAATTCCACTAGGTGCCTATCTGCATCTTTAGACACCAGAATACCTTTGTAAATCTGGCCTCACTGTCCAAGTCACTTTAAAAAGTGGGACTTAGGCTTTTAAGTCACTTAAGCACTTTTGAAAATTTTACCCATGGGCTAAAGTTCACCTGCTCCTGTAATCTGGCTGAGTGTACCTCTACTTGTTACTTTTGCCTGCCCACTTTTAGATGTCACCCACCTCCTGGGGCACCTAGACACCATTGTGTGTGAAACTTTGAAGTAAGAAGATAGGCTATGTCTATATTTAGGGTGGTGTGTACAGTGCAGGCACTGCATGTGAAAGGCAGACTACATCCACACTTGTCACTGCAGTGTGTAGCTATATGCCACACTGAAAGGTTGGACAGTGGGGAAAGGCTTTGGTGGGGGAGGCGGTGGGACATTACACTGCTAAAAATAGCAGTGTAGACATGAGAAGCATTTATTTGGCATTTAGTGGGCTGCATAGGGTATATACTCTACTTGCTTAACCCATACCTTACAGTTCACACTGGTATTTATAGCCATGCTAGCTGGGAGTGTAGTGTCTGTACTCTACACTCCACCGTATATGTAGATGTAACCATAGATCATGTCTGAGAACTTATAAACACTTTGGTTTAATGGTACTACTATTATTGCTTGGTCATGGTAGAATTACATTATGGCCACATTAATACCGTTGTGTTCATTATAAATGCAATTATACTGTAACTACAGTAGATGAGTTCAAGATTATGGGACACAAAAAGAAAATGCTAATGAGTATTTAATGAAGTTATCCCTCTGCAATAAATTCCTCTTCCGTTCTGGATCCACAACTTTTTTAACGGACAAATTAAGAATACTTCCCTTATTTCATTTCTGTAAGGATTTATGCTGCTATTTTAAAAGCAAGTTACAACCCCACTGTGACAAAGTTCCTCCTCTTCCTTGGTGGGTCCTGCGCTTATTGGCAGATTTGCTCACCTCAGAGGTTCTTGGCAGCCCTCAGTTTGGCCACTTCCAGGGCTCAAATCTGCCATTCACACAGTTAGCCTCATCACTGACCAGCATGGGGAAAAGGAAGAAGAACAATCTCCACAGTCTCTGCTGATCCACCTAGTGGATCGGGGAACAGGCTAGAGACCTTCCCCTCTGGTGGAACCCACAGACCAGGTCAACTCCTCCGGTATCAAATAGGGAGTTGTGGGGATGGAGGGATGGGGGGAACCCGGGCCCACCCTCTACTCCGGGTTCCAGCCCAGGGCCCTGTGGATTGCAGCTGTCTATAGTGGCTCCTGTAACAGCTGCATTACAGCTACAACTCCCTGGGCTACTTCCCCAGGGCCTCCTCTCAACACCTTCTTTATTCTCACCACAGGACCTTCCTCCTGATGTCTGATAATGCTTATACTCCTCAGTCCTCCAGCAGCACGTCCTCTCACTCCCAGCTCCTTACGCACACCTCACTAACTGGAGTGAGAACCTTTTTAAACCAGGTGTCCTGATTAGCCTTAATTAATTTTAGAAAGTTCCTGAGTGTTCTGGAATAGTCCCTATTATTTTACCCAGGGAAAAGGGACCTGCTTAACCTGGACCTAATGTATCTACCTTCGACCACTCTTTTGTAGCCATCTGGCCTGACCCTGTCACATTACCAATGAAAAACAAACCTAGCAGAACACAACCCTCATGTGCAATTTACCCAAAATTAATATTTGAAAGCTTGGAATATTTATCACAGAAAAAAATTCTCTTTGGAATAAAAAAGAAAACAAAAATACAATGAACCCAATCCTTCACAAGAATAATCTTCTCTCAAGTGAGTTGTTCTACTGAAACAAACAGGACTACTTTCCTCAGTGAATATTACTCTCAGGAGCAAGGATTTATAGGATCAGGCATTAAATCTGTTTTTTTGGTATTCAGCAGAGTGTATTTACATGTGATATAAAAAGAGAGCAAAATGTGTAACAAGCAATATTAAAGCAAAATGAAAATCTTTATTTAAAAATACGACAAGGACCTGTCTGACAATATAGTATAGCTAAGGTTTGTTTCCCCATTCCAGTTTCCTTGAGATTGGAAATTAACAGATTGGATTTCAGACCCTGCTTAAACTGAGCATGCCTTCCATGAAGTGAACATGAAAGCTTAAACACTGAAAACACTTGTATTTTAAATGAGAATTGTATCTTCTCTTTATTTTGTTCTTCCTTAATTCACTTATGTGGTGTTTGCCGGCTAGGCTGGAGTAGATAACTGTAAAGGCTGCTTAAATGCTGGTAACAGAAGCTGCATTTTATAATAATGCATGCTAATTACTTGAATTAAAATAAATGATGGTATCCAATTTAATAAGGTATAAATCTGATCCTTTGGTTTAGAGTTAACCCTCCCATATGCATATACCATGTACAGGAAACCACTTGCACATTAGCTCTGGGACTAGAGGGAGTAGATGACCCTGTTGAGGTCCCTTCCAGCCCTACATTTCTATGATTTTGCTCATTGTGTCCCATTCCCACCACTGTGTCACTAAGTGGTTTTGTGACACTCAGCTGTTCCTTAATATCCTCAATCCTTCAGCTATAGTATTTAAACTGACAAAACATTTTTTTAAAATAAATGGAATAATGAGATTATAACAGAAACATGATGAAAATTTTAAAATTTCACTAAAAGAAACCTTTCGTAACTTGCCTTTTTAGATTTTGTTAGCATTAATTTGTTCAGGCCTGAGGTACTAAACCCCTCAATTTCCACTGAGGTCAATAACACTTCAGAGTGCTCATCTCCTCATAGAAAATACAATAGAATCTCAGAGTTACAAACACCTCAGAAATGGAGGATGTTCGTAACTCTGAATAAAACGTTGTGATTATTTTTTCAAAAGTTTACAACTGAACATTGACTTAATACAGCTTTGAAACTTTACTATACAGAAGGAATAGTTTCCTTCATTGTTTTAGTAGTTTACTTTTGTTAATGCTAACAAAATCTAAAAAGGCAAGTTGTGAAAGGTTACTTCTAGTGAAATTTTAAAATTTTCCTCATGTTTCTGTTATAATCTCATTATTCCATTTATTTAAAAAATGTTTTGTCAGTTTAAATACTATAGCTGTACTGTATTTGCTTTTTTGTGTCTCTCTTCTGTTGCCTGATTGCATACTTGCGGTTCCAAATGAGGTGTGTGGTTGACTGGTCAGTTCATAACTCTGGTGTTCATAATTCTGAGGTTCTAATTTACTAAACAGATCTTTAATCTAGTGGAGAAAGGCATAGCAAGACCCAATGGCTGGAAGGTAAAGTCAGATAAATTCAAATTAGAAGTAAGGCATAGATTTTTAACGGTGAAGGTGATATACCCATGTGAACAGATTACCAACGGAAATGAATTCTCCATCTCTTGAAGTCTTCAAATCAAGATACCATTCTGGAAGATATATTTTAGTCAAACACAAGTTCTTGGGCTCAAAATAGGGGTAACTGGGTGACCTTCTATGGCCTGTGCTATATAGGAAGTCAGACTAGATCAGTGGTTTTCAACCTTTTTTTCTGGGGACCCAGTTGAAGAAAATTGTTGATGCCTGTGACTCAACGGAGCTAGGGATGAGGGGTTCAGGGTGTGGGAGTGGGCTCAGGTCTGGAGCAGGAGGGTGGGGTGCTGGAGGGGGTCAGGGCTCTGGGCTGGGGGTGCAGGCTCTGGGGTGGGTTGGGGATGAGGGGGTTGGGGTGCATAAAGGGGTTCTGGGTTTGTGGGAGGCTCAGCGCTGGGCTAGGGGATTGGGGCACAGCGTTGGGGTGCGGACTTTCTGCGTGTCCTGGTACCGCAGACTGCACTGCTTCTGAAGTGGCCAGCAGCAGATCTGGCTTCTAGGCGGAGGCATGCAAGCAGCTCTGCGCAGCTCTCACCTGCAGACACCATGCCCCCCCCCCCCAGCTCAGGTGCTCAGGGTGGGGGCAGCATGCAGAACCCCATGGCCCCCCTGCCTAGAAGCCAGACCTGCAACTGGTCTCTTCTAGGGCGCAGCACGGTTTCAGAACAGGTAGGCACTAGCCTGCCTTAGCTGGGCAGCACCACCGACGGGATTTTTAACATCCCAGTGGGTGGAGCTGACCAGCGTGACCCAGTGCCTTACATGCCGCAACCCAGTAGTGGGTTACGACCCTAACTTTGAAAAATGGTGGAGTAGATGATCTAACGGTCCCTTCTGGCCTTAAAGTCTATGAATCTATGAAAGATGCTCCATATTTTGCAGGATCATCCCCTGCAAACCAAACGATGAGTAATACATACTCTCTCATATACAATCACATTTTTATTTCTGTGTGCTTTTCTAATACTTATATTCTTCAGTATTCTATTCTAGTAGTAATACCAAAGGATTTATCTACAACTAACTCAATGTATAAACCCATGCATAGAACATCACTATAGTTTGGTTGCTATGGAAACAGAGCCTGGGCATTTTCTTTTGGGATTCATATGGAAAGGGGCACCAGTATATCTCTGTGTGTGCATATGATTAGTCTCTAAACAGTAATCTAGTATACACTTCTGCCCCTTCATGGAGAGAAGAATGTGTTGTTTTATATTTATTTACATCCACCCAGGGAAATCATCACGGAATTAACCATGAGAAATAAGATAATATGGACATTTTGTGGGGGGATATTTGCTAAGCACAAATTATGCTGAAACTGCCATGATCCCAAATATTTTGTGCTACCATTCGGACCCAGAGATGCATACACAGCTATATTCACAGTTTTCCCATGATATGCTTATTATGCCTGGATTTGCCTCCAGCCTATCTTTGGTTGTTCTAACTTTCCTCCTTACCCTCAACACCACAGCAGCTGTTCTGCCTCTCCTGAGCCCAACATCCTCATCTTCTAAATTCTATACCCTCTTATTTGCCACTTCCTCTTTTGCTATGTCTGTGACCCATAACCCCATCCTGGGGACTTCCTCTATGGCTGACCTACTTCCAGCTTCTCAGCAAAGGCATCATGTCAAAAAAAAGTGGGGAAGGGGAGACTTCTTTTTGTTTTTATAGCATTGTTTGTTCCTCTGAACTAATACAGTTGGTCCATTTTTTCTTTGAGGATAGGGAACCACCTCAATTTAAAGAGTTGAGAGGACACCTGGGAAAAAGAGACCATTTTCCCATATAAGGATTTTGGAAGTAAATTTCAAAGATTCAGATGTTTTCAGAGAACTATCTACAATGACTTGAAGATCTTTTTCTTGAGTGGTAACAGCTAATTTAGACCCCATCATTTTGTATTTACAGTTGGGATTATGTTTTCCATTGTGCATTACTTTACATTTGTCAACACTGAATTGCATCTGCTGTTTTGTTGCCCAGTCACCCAGCTTTGTGAATGCCTTTGTAACTCCTCACAGTCAGCTTCAGACTTAACTATCTTGAATAATTTTGTATCATCTATGAATTCTGCCCCCTCACTGTTTATCCCTTTTTCCAGATCATTTATGAGTATATGGAATAGCACTGGTTCCAGTACTGATTCTTGAGGATGATACTATTTACCCCTTTCCACTGTGAAAACTGACCATTTATTCCCATGCTTTATTTCCTGTCACTGATCCAGGACAGGACCTTCCTTCTTATCTCATGACTGCATACTTTGCTTAAAAGCCTTTGATGAGATACCTCCTCAAAGGCCTTCTAAAAGTCCAAGTACACTATATTCACTGATTCACCCTAGTCCATATGTTCATTGACATCCTCATAGATTGGTGAGGCATGATTTCCCTTTATAAAAGCCATGTTGACTCTTCTCCAACATATTGTGTTCATCTATGTGTCTGATAGTTCTGTTCTTTACTATAATTTCAGCCAATTTGCATAGTACTAAAGTTAGGCTTACCAGCCTGTAATTGCCAGGATCACCTTGGGAGCCTTTTTGAAAAATGAGCATTACAGGATGTTCTCCTTCAAGAACTGTAATGCAGTTCTCTGGAAAGTTTATGTAAGTATAATTGGAAGTATCCATGGAAAATAGGGAATTTTCTTATGGTTCAGTGATACCATTTTGCTATGATAATATGCCCGGAATAACTGGAAATTGATTAAGTCTTGCTGTAGAAACACATTTTGCTTTAGGGATGAGACAGTAAGTGCTTTCCACAGTTTGGAGTTACTAACCCTGAGTGTTTAGAAATGGGAACGCAGCTACCCATTGCTGTCATGTTTTAAGGATGGAAAACGTTGAGCTTCAGATTTTCCTTCCAAAGCAATTGGTGAAGTGAAGCATAGTGTGGACAGAATTCAAATCAGTCAAAGCAGAAACCTCTGTTTTATAGGCTTAGTGGTGAAATGTCTTATGGACTAAGTGAAGTTTACCTTTAGGCAACTGCTACATTGTGGTAACTTTTACTATTTGCACAATTGTTTAAGTTATGGTTTTCGGTGCATACAGATGTTTTGTACTACTAAGGGGTTATTTTCGTGCTGTAAACATAAATGACATTATTATTGTACAGCTGAGAGAAATTATTGATACCAGCAGAAGACTCATTTATTTCTACAGCAAACATGCCTCTGTGCGGTAGAAGCAATTCTCTCTACACATTCAGGACTCAGGCATAAAAATATTGTTTAACTGCAATCTCTATAGATTTATGGTCATATTCTGGTTTTAAATGTTCTTAAAAGGACACATAGTTTATATTGTGATTTCCAGGGAGACTTAAAAGCTTTACATTTTAACATAAGAATAGTATTACTGTGTAATTAGAGCTGAATTGGCCAGTGGTTTGGCAATACAGTATGTAGGATTTAGATTGTTTGTGATGTGTGACATGGTCTTTCTGCTGCTGAAATAAAAGGAACACATCCAAATGCATTTTTTAGGGTTTTTTGTTTTACTTTGCCATTCCTTACAATACTTTTACAAACTCAAGAATAAATTTTCTTCCCTTACTGAATCCTTTTCCATTTAGAAGTTATTCATTTTCTTTGTTTTTTCTCCCCTTGCTTGCAAATTATGCTGGTCTTATTCAGACAAATAACCCTATTGACTTCAATGGGACAAGACATTGCATCAGAGCCAGAAGTGCTAGAGCACTCCAGTGGAATACAGCCTTGTCATTTCTTTGGGGCAGAAATCATCTGACCAAATTCAGCTCTCCGATATCAATCTGGAATAATTCTGCTGAAAGCAATGGAGTTACTCCAGTTTACATTGGTACAAATGAGGATTTAAGGCATTAGTCTACTTTGCTAAGCACGGTTTATATTTACAGGGCTTTATAAGGGCCAAAATCTGATGGCCTTACTTACACTGAATAGTGTGTTATACTACAAGTAGACTCATTCCATCCAGTGGTACTAGTTACAGAGTAATACACTACTCGCCATGAATGAAGGCATCAGAATCTGTATTTGTTTTAATAGTGTGTCGTCTTCTGCCTCTGAACAGCAGCAAACTGTCAAACCCGGTTCCCAGAGTGTCCTAACTTTGAGCCAAATCCTACTCAGCACATTCAGGAATGGGCAGTGTTTTCAATGGAGATACTTTGGATTTACACATCAAAGAATATTCCAAGTTGTGCTCCACTGGACTGTACGTGTCTGAGGGCAATCTTTTAAAATCTCTCTTCATCTCAGAGAGAGAGAGGGTTGTTGTTTTTTGTTTTTTTTTTAAAGAAACAAACCAAAAACCAAGTTACAGAATTTAAAATATTAACAATCTTTGTTAGATTACAGAAATGCTAAGAAGGAGCACTTTTTAAGCATATATCATCTGAGGAGAGATGATCAAGAGCACAAAGCTCAGTCAGGTGCCCAATTCCTAGTAGCTGGGTTCCTAACTCCTGCTTGTACCTTTGAAAATCTCCTTCTGAGTATTCCATTTTGCCAAATTAATTGAATTCCATGAATAAGATTTGATCCACACTATGTATGGGAGACTGAACCCCACCTCTCTGAGGTTATAGTTGTATGAAAGAATCCCAAAACTGATGAACTGAGCTACTAAACACCCTATGCCATGGACCTCCATTGTTATTTAAGTTGTCTTTTAGATTACCAAAAAATCACTTTTTAATGTTTTACTTTTACCATGGCAATTATGGCATTTTGTGGGCTTATGGTTTTATGTTCTAACATACCATAAAATACCTCAGCACCTTCCACAGTAATATTTGCAGAGTGTGAGTCTGTTCATTTTTTAAAAGTTATGTACCGAAAGTAAAGATTTCTGGTGTTGAATGGGTAAAAAAATGAGACATTTTATAAATAATATATTGTATCCTTGAATTATTGATTAATCTTCTTGGGAACCAAAGACATATGCTGTGAAATATCATGGTGATTTTAAATTCAGTATGCATCTCCCTTGTGCTAAATTGTGTAGGATATGTTGAACAATGTTTTTCTAAGTACAAATTTCTTGAGATTATATTTAAGTTGATAAAAGCTCAATAGCATAGTTATGTGAAAAATTATGATGAATAATACTAATTCTTAACATTTATAGTGTGCTTGATAGTTAAAAACACTTTGCAAGATTGAAGTAATTAATTTTTACACCATAGCCAGGTACAGTAGATAGGAGGCAAACTGTTATAGTTATCACTTTACAGATGAGGAAACAGAGGAAATGAGGTTGTGGCCCAGTTTTTAAAAAGTTTATGCTTGTGGACAATCTCCAAGGCAGACACATGCCACATGCACAGGTCAAATGCTGTGTGTGCAACTCAAGGGCAAAATATATGCACAATTAAATATGGAGGTCTAAATGACTGCACAGAATATCACTGGCAGAGTCAGAACTAGAACTCAGCGATTTGTGTGTCTTAGTCCCTGTTTTAAATTACTAAACAATTCTTAGCCCCATTAAACCAGATACAAATAATTAAATTGATGTTCCATTCTTTCTAATTGAAACAAGTGGCTAAATATGCCCCTTTGCTACTCCTCTGGCTTCACTGAAGTTACTCCGATGATAAATTTGGTTCAATGAGTTTTGGTGGCTTAAGGTCTGAGTAGATGGCCTTGGGGTTAAGACAGTGGACTGGGATTTAGGAAATCTGAGTTCAGTTCTTGGATCTGCCACAGATTTCCTGTATGATCTTGGACAAATCACTTAAACACTTTGGATGGGATTCGCAAAGGGGATTTTAGGTGCCTAAGCCCAAAACTTAGATTCTCAAAACACCTGCTCAGCTGCCACCCAACCCTGTAGATGCCCAAAGACCCCTACATTTCTGCCATGCATGTACACAGTCACCTAATTTCTGACACCACTGAGCAGCTTGGTGCCTAACTCACACCTATGTCCCAGTGGGATTCACAAACTAGGCATTCACTCAACTATCTTGCCTATAGGGATGGATCTGTAGATAGGTTCTAAGGCAGTGGTTCTCAACCTGTGGTCCACGGACTATGTCTAAGGAGTCCATGAAAGACATAGCCTGAAAACTGACTGAACAGAATTCAACAGTATATATACACAGATAGTATATTTCCAAAGGGGTCCACACCTCCATTCAGTATTTTTAGGGGGTCTGCAAATGGAAAAAGGTTGAGAACCACTGCTCTAAGGCAGCCTCTGGGCATTTGTATTGCATTGGGCCCTGCACAAACTACAGGGATGCAGCCACCCATCCCCCATCCACCACCCAAATTTACTCAATAGCCCCATGGTTTTAAAACACTCATCCAGGGTAAGGGCGACACAGGTTCAAATCCTCTCTCTGCCAGATGTGAAGCAGGGACTTGGGTTTCCTACCTCCCAGGTGAGTGCCCTAACCACTGAGCTATGAGTATTCTGGCATGGGTATATCTCAGTCTCTCCTGTTGAAGTTGATCCTGTGGTATTGTTGTTTAGTTTTGTTTGTTAATACAAAACCTTAACTAGTCACTGTGTGTGTGTTACCTGTTTTAACCTTGTAAATAACTCTCATTTCCTTTCCTAGTTAATAAATCTTTAGTTAGTTTATTACAGGATTGGCTACTAATTCTGCCATAGACTTCAAGGACAGACTGGGACAAGTCACTTAAACTCTGTCCTTCCATCTCCCCATTCGTAAAAATAGGAATAATAATGCCTACTTCACCGGTATGAAATTAGGCTTAATTCAATGCATTTTGATATTCTTGGATAAAAAGTACTAGAGAAATACAGAAATCTACCTATGATGAAGTTATTTTGCATCAACAGATTTTAGGAAAATCTTTTTGTGTTATTTTGTACATTATGATTTTCTGTGTGAAAGAATTGTGATACTCTTGTACGTGGCTTACATCCTGCATCTAATTAATGCAGGGCTACCTTCAAGTGTGCCTGAAGGGCTTCCATTGAAGAGAACTACAAAAGCACAACCAAAGTCAGAATTTGGCTCTAAGTTTGTTTTGTGCTTCATTTTTCCCTAGTCCTTTCATGTCTTCTCAGCATGCTACATCATTGTAGCACTTGATCATTAGACCATTTGTGCTCTGTACATCAGCTGTTAATGGATTTTAGCAAGTGTTATTTACTAAAGTTACCTTCCTTTTGCAGCTAAGTGTTAAGGCAATAATTAGGGTCCTCTCACCTCAAGTAAATGAGTTATGTTGTGCTTGCAACCTAATGGGCTAGATCCTCAGCTGGATCTGGAATAACTCCACTGAAGTCCATGAAGCTATGCCTTATTGCAGCTTCTGCTATTATGGAAGCTATACATAAAACAACATAAAAAATGTCATTATAACTCACAACCACCACCATTGTTTAATTTCCTTTTCGACTGAAAATTTCCATGCTTGATCTGAGCTCAGAGGTGCCTTTTTTGTTTGTTTTTTGTTTTTAGGTGGCCTTGAGTTGATATTTTTGTTCTGAGGGCTGGGTGTGTTTGTTGAAAGCAAATATTTTCCTCCGATGTTATGACTGGGAGTTTTGCATACACATCACGCAAAAACAAATGGAGCAGTGTTAGTTAAACTTTATTTGTTTTGTAGGTTTCACTGAGACCTAAGGAATGGATTTGAAGAGAACTGGTTGAGAAATGTTAACATTATGAGCGTTCAGAATCTGTTCACACACATGCAGTAGCATTGGCTGTTTTGGTCTTAAGTTATACAATATTTGTCTCTTGAGGATCTCATAGCAATACAACAAGAATCCTGTGTTGTAAGGAAGTATTAAATACAGCAAATAATTCTCCATGGGGAAATTAGGAGATATGTGACTCAAATGTTTGTTGAAATTAGTATATCCTAAATCCTAAATTATGTAAATGAAGGCCAGATAGAGAGTGACATTCCCAAGATCCTGACTGCACACCAGCTGATCCAAGCCATTTTATGTTGTGCTTGGTTTTTTGGAGCGATATACTCTAGGAACAGGATAATTAAAATGATAATTCACATCAGGTTTTTTTTTAATTCTGGTGTTTTTTCAATCAATATTCCAATCCTTGGGCCACATGCTGAAGTCCTTACTCAGTTTTTGTTCAGCCTCTATTTAGGCAAAACTCATACTGGAATAAAAATTGATCTGGTCAGTGTGCAAACAAGCTTCATTGTCAGAAAAATGCCCCTGGCTAAATAAATGGATCAAAACCTGATTTACACAAGCTTATAAAGTTGCATGGGTGGTAGAACTGAATGTTGTAAACATGAAACCTGCGATTAGACTTTGAGTGGTGAATGTTTTTATATATTAGGCTGAAAATATCTCCATACAACATTTTTAATCTGTATGAAAATCTTTCTTTAATCCCATCACTGCAGAATATGCACTCCCTCTACCCTGTTTATTTGATAAAGTCTATGGCAATTTGGCTTTTCTTAATATTATCACCTTTCAGCATGAACATCCTGACAAATAAAAAAATCCATGTGAAGTTAAAAAACAATGTTGTATTCATAAAGAGACCCGGCTAACTATCTGTGAAATGCATAGCTAGAAAGGGATCTCTAATTTAAATAAAGGCTCCCAACAATTCCAAACTGAGACTGTTCTTAAATATAAAGCAAGAGACTCAGTGTTCTCAGTCCAGAAAAGTTCATGAAGTCTTAATCTACTTGAACGCTTTTTGATAAAAGTATTCCTACTGATCACGGTAAGGCAGCAGCGATTGAGGCTTTGGGTGCAGGATTTGATGGTCTCCTGTCCTCCCAATCACTCTTCCTTTCCTGCCAGCAACCCACTCTGCTTAATAACCCACCTGGCCTCTGATCCATGTCATTTCTTCCTCCAGAACTGTGTCTCTTTCTCCTCTATTGCAAGCAGTGGGGACCTTGAGTTCCTCATACAGGTGAGCCCAAGCCACAACTCCTGATCCAAACACCTTCGAACCCTGGGGAAATTTACATCTGGTTTGGACTTTGCAGAACAAGCCAATTTATAATCCCCAGATATGACTTGGAATCCTTTCCCCCAGAGGTCACAACACATCTATGTAGATACTGAAGCAAACGGTGTGAGGGACTCCAGCATGCTGCTGAATCCAGAAGATGCCTAAGCAGAAGCAGGAGGGACCCCTTTTGAAGCTGAGAATGGGAGAAACAAACTCCATAGCTCCTAAAGAGTATCTGAGGACCGGCTTTTTTTGTGAGTGACCATTGGCCAGTGTTCTTCCACTTGTATTACCTCAGATGTGATACACTAAGGGCCCATCTTAGGCTGATCCCGTATACAGCAGGGTCACTAAATAAGAATTTCCATTATCAAATGTTTGGCTTTTAGAAACCTAGGCTAGGATTCTTTAACATTTCAGGTATAATTTTTGATGCAACGCACTGCTAGCAATGAAAGATGTGCTGAGAGAGAAAAACCATCACCTGCCACCTAGATGTTTTAAATAGAATGAATATCTGTTTTATTTTGGTGTTAGGGCAACTTAATACACAACAGTTTCAAGCATGTTATACTTTTCTGAGAACCCATTCAAAAGAACTAGCACTACAGTGTCTCTTCAGATCACAAATCAGTGCTTACTTCCTGCATTAGAGCTGAGAAATATTTTATCATCAGCCATGCTGTTTCCCTGGCCATTAGGATGGTACATCTCAGATAAAACCTCTTGTAAAATAGTTAATCACAATGTTTATAAGATGTTCTATCAGGTGCACTTAGTGGCTTTTACTGGATTTTTAAGCTTCAAACCTGAAAAGATTTCATCTCAAATGACTCCTAAATTAATCTAGGGAACCCTCACAACTGTTCCCTTTATGTATTGATCTTTCTGTTTATCCATTAATGTATTGATCTTATGTATTATTTCCTTTATTTAATTATCTTTGTTAAGCCTCACCTGATCTTCTAGTATCAGATGAAAACAAGCAAGCAAATGGAGCTAGGCAGATTTACATCAGCTGAAGAGCTGGTTCATTTAGTTTAAAGCAATACTGTCTTTTAGACAGTCTCATCACAGTGCTGCTATTTTGGCATTCCTTTCTGGTTTTGTTTAATCTTCCTTAAAACTTCAATGGGAGTCTCATAGAAAAACAAACATAGTAGCAGTCAAATGAGATTGAACATCAATTAGAGTGTTTACAAAATTGAAGGAGATTTTTTAATATTCTGGGTGTCTTCCAAAAGTCAGACGGGGAGAAATATTCCAGGGCTCTGTGATCAAAGCAAAGTCCTTTCCAACTATTCATTATTTGTTTGCGGCAGCACCCACAATATGGTAAGCACTTTCCAGACATTTAAAAGGGATGGTGCCTTCCTTGAGGGGCCTATAATGTAAAGGCAAACAGAGGCAGGTGGCTAGAGGTTATAGGACAGGGAACAATAAATAAGGAATTTTTATACAGGTCAGTTAGATTCACTGTAGCTGCATATGAAAATTGGATCTTTAAGAGGTACTTACATGCAGAAGGAGTTGATCTTCTTGCTAAACTTTTAGCATACCAGCAGCTTTTTAACCAAGCATTGATTAGTCCATTTTTAACTGCCTAGTCTAGTTTTACTCCTACTAGAGCAATAGATATATAAAAGTGCAACCTGTTGATTTTGGACTTCCAAGTGTTGCTGGCTGGTACGGCAGTCTGCTGGGTGTCAACATGTCATAATTTCCATTTGTAAATAAGGTTAATTTCTCTACTTTGGCATGATTAGACTGGTATGATTTTTTTAAATGTAAGATTAAATGTACTTCCAGTCAGTTCCTCACTGAAACAACAGACAATGGAGGCTGGTAACATCTACAAGTGGGAGGTGACATTAACACTTAGAAGTGAACTCAGAGACAATTTACAACAGCAGGTAAAAATCATAATGTTAGAGCTTAGATACTGTGCTCTCTATATACACATAAGATAAATAGATCTGATTCAAATTGGGTAGACAAAGCCTCTGCCCAGCTTGAGGAGCCTCCACTGGGGGGGAAAACAATAAAAAATAGGATCAATACTCCATTTGTGCTTAAATTTTAGGTCTATGGTGGTTTTTACGTTCTGTTAAGATCTGTCAACTAGAGTCAAATAAATCAGATAAAATGACAGTCTGGCATTTTAGTTAAACCTATTTTTCAGAAATAACCATGGTATATTTAGTGCTAATTTTTTTGCTTCTTGGTTCATGTTACTTAACTGCTTCTCTATGATTTAATAAGGGAGAGGACAGGGAGTTATTTGGCATTTTCATAATGGTACAACGAGCCCTGTTTCTGTTTCCCCCTCCCAAAATATATACACTAGCAAGCCAAAGAGTGATATCATGGCATTTTCATGCTGAAAGTGTATATTGTTCTCAGACCCTCCCCCATTTCTCCCCAGGGTGCTCTCTATAGTTCTTAAAAAAAAAAAAAAAAGAAATTCAGTGTTTGTGAAAAGTGCCAAAATGACAGCCCTGAAAAGTGTGAAGTCCTCCCACAGGTAGTATGGGCATGAACTCACTTTTCAGGGCCGTTGCAAACATGGTTCAGGTGTCTTTGGAGAATTATTCATGCGATCATCCATGGTTCTTGATATATAGCTGAGGCTGTTAACTCTGCTCAGAGTCAGTGTCTATCAATAGTTGTTGACAGGACTACAAAGGCCGGACTTATTTTGGAAAGCATCTTAAATTGAGAGAAGTGAAGGCAAGCAGTATACACAGGAGGGTTTTTTTGTTTGTTTGTTTTAAAGTACCTGCTCTACCTATTCTCCCATGTGAAATTTGTAGAAGCCTTCAGCATTGATCTAACTCTGCTCTCACTGAAGTCAGTGGTAAAACTCTCATTGATTTCAGTGGGAGCATAGTGAGCCAAAGTTGAAAGCTTTTGAAAATCCCTCCCATACAGTCAAACTAGAGGATAAATATCCTGCCAATGCAAGGAAATAACCCTGAACTTTAAACCTTGTTTAGTTCCCCTTCTGAAGAGTCCTTTGTGTACATGTGCATGGAGTACTTAAGAAAAAGAGCAAAATAAGTTTGTTTGGTATGGTTCACACCATCCAGTGTGCTATATGTCCAAGTGTCTTACAGTTAGTAAAGAATATTTCATAGCCATAGCATTTCTGGCTGGGCTTGCATCATTGTCCTTTATCCCCTGGACCAGGGATGGGCAAACTTTTTGGCCCAAGAGCCACATCTATCTGGGTATAGAAATTGTATGGTGGGCCATGAATGGTCACAAAATTGGGGTAGGGGTGCGGAAGGGAGTGAGGATTCTGGCTGGCAGTGCGGGCTCCGGGGTGGGACCAGAAATGAGGAGTTCAGGAAGCAGGAGAGGGCTCCAGGCTGGGGGAGGGAGAGTGGGGTGTGTGTGTGGGGGGGTGAGGGCTCTGGCTGGGGGTGCGGGCTCTGGGGTGGCGCAGGGGATGAGGAGTTTGGGGTGTAGAAGGGTGCTCTGGGCTGGGACCAAGGGGTTCAGAGTGTGGCAGGGGGACCAGGGCTGCGGCAGAGGATTGGGGCATGGGGGTGGGGGGTAGTGAGAGCTCTGGCTGGGGGTGAAGGCTCTGGGGTGGGGCTGGGGTTGAGAGATTTGGGGTGCAGGAGGGTGCTCCAGGCTGAGATTGAGGGGTTTGGAGGGCAGGAGGGGGATCAGGGCTGGAGCAGGTGGTTGGGGCACGAGGGGAGGCTCAGGGGTGCAGGCTCTGGGAGGTGCTTACCTCAAGCGGCTCCCGGAAGCAGCGGGATGTCCCCTCTCTGGCTCCTATGTGGAGGGGCAGCCAGGCAGTTCTGTTGCATGCTGCCCTGTCCTCAGGCACTGCCCCTGCAGCTCACATCGGCTGCAGTTCCCAGACAATGGGAGCTGCGGGGGCAGCGCTTTGGGCAGAGGCAGCATGCAGAGTGGAGCCCCCTGGCTGCCCCTATGCATAGGAGCAGGAGGGGGCCAGGACGCTGCTTCTGGCAGCCATGCGGAGCGGCCCTATACCCTACTCCCCAGCGGGAGCTCGAGGGCCGGATTAAAATGGCTGGCGGGCCGAAGTTTGCCCACCCCTGCCCTGGACTGACATAGGTGACTTTTCTCCACTCTGATCACTCCACTGTTCCCAGGGGTGGTCTGAGCATTTTGGAAAGGTCAGTGAGATGAGACACTTCTAAGCTTAACTGACTCACTTTGTACAGTAAGGTGGGTGATCTTTGCTGCAGGAAACTGTGAACTGGGGTCTGTCAACATTTAAAAGAAGTCTTTGTTGGAATATTTCCCAAAGATCCAGAAGTCTGGCTGCTGCTAGGCCTTGAACCTTTGAGGGACTTTGTGTGGATACCTTTGAATTTTAGCATTTATAACCTTAATTTTTCAAAAATGCATGGAAAAGTAGGTGAGTATTATCCCGAATATTTTGGATGGGAAAATAAAGAAAATATTTAAGTAATATAACCAGATTCAGGCACTCGGTGTCAGCACTGGGATTAAAACACAGGAATACCTTGTTTTCAATCCACTAGGTGAGGCTGCCTCTCGTTACCCAGCTGTTCAGAATCCACAATAACTGCTCAACAGATGGCTGAGCTCAGCTGCAGAAAATCTTTTGTGAGGAAGCTCTAGGAGCCCTACCATCATCATTTCTAGCCCAGCTGGCAAGAGCTCCTATAACCCTATATTTATCTGGGGCCTATTGTGTGGAGCCATTGAATAAACCATGGTCTTTGGAAAAATCAGAAACTAACTTCTCTCTCTCTCTGTAAAAAAAAAAAAAGGTCTAGAAATTTTTTTTTAAAATATTTGAAGATACCCTTAGGTTCTCTCAAGCTAAAGAAGCTGTGGCTTGCATTCTCTGCGCCCCAATGTCTAGTTCTGATGATACAATACTGCAAAATATCCAAGAACATCATCTCCAGAGACACAAAAAATCAAACAGTTTATTTGCATTTAAAAACTCTTGGCTGAATTAGTGGTGGTGTAACCCAGGCCCAGTGAGCCCTACCCAGTTATTATTTATGTATGTGTGCAACACTGTTCTCTCAGATATCAGTTCAGACTGAAGTCACACTTCTTAACAAATACCATAGGATGCCAACTCAGAATAAGTAAAAAAAAAATTTTTTCAAATCAGCTGAAATTTTGATTCACTAAACATTTTAGGTAAAATTTTGTTTTCAAATGAGTATTGATCTTGATTTTTATGGTCCATTAGCGTTTCAGTTCTAGCATAGCATCTCAGATATTTCACAGTATTCAAGAACAGTGATGTGTATAAATGTTTGGTCATAATTTCATGTTCACAGAATACAGTCTGAAATCAGGATTTATAGAACTTACAGGCGAGTGATTCTGGCAAATCCACCCTTCTTATGTGTTCTGATATATGTTTTTTCGTGTATTAGCTTTTTCTTGTTAGTCAAGGAAACAGCAGTTCTGAAAGGGAAAAGTGTTCCCTCTAATGAACATTGTAGCTGTGGGGAGGGAGCCTGTGTTTTCTCCAGAATTTTTTTGGTATAGGGCTGAGAAAAATGTATCATTTGTATTTACATATACCCAGTACTTTTCATTCTGAAGATCTCAAACTGTTTCACAAATGACAGGACACACATACTATATCATTGAAATGCAGCCACGTCTTGGGTGGACAGTGACAAAATACTGAACACTACGTAAAAATGGAAGAAAGAGATGTATTAGCCAGCACTGTTTGGGCAAACACTGTTCTCACAAAGAATGCCTAGGAACCACTGCAACTTGATTTTCAAAAGGTCAGCAGCTGATATACTGGTGCACATATGACTAAGTAGGCCCCTTATTTCTATTTAAATATATAATATTAAATTTCCATTGTACATATAGTAATTTTGCATGTAAATCGGTCATGCAATTGCACATGGTTTTCTACATGGAGACCTAGGTAGAGAGGACCATTTCAAAGAACCAGACAGTCACCTTCATAATCTAGCTGGAAAGGTTGAGTTGAACTTGTAGGATTTGAACTTGGGGTTCCAGGAAGACTACCTATATCAGAACTGATGCCTAGACCTGCACATTTGTTTACAAAGCTTCATGCTCTGTGAACCAACTACTAGAGTCCATAGGCAGTATAAGGTCTTTATGGACATAAAAGAGCTTATAGACCTTCCTAAGGTAGATAGTGCAAAAGTAATTTCTTCTGAAGGGGACTGTTCATGCCAAAGACTAGAATCATATAAGAGTACTTGGGGAGCAATTTTGAGGCATCTGCTTCAGGTATGCATATTTCCATGGCCTCTATGGCTTTATGCTAGGGCATTTTTAGAATGATAAGCAACTTAGAAATACCACACAGCCATACAAATAGATACAGTAACTCCTCGCTTAATGTTGTAGTTATGTTCCTGAAAAATGCTACTTTAAGTGAAACGGTAAGCAAATCCAATTTCCCCATAAGAATTAATGTAAATGGTGGGGGGGGGGTTAGGTTCCAGGGAAAAAAATTTTGCCAGACAAAAGACATATATATACACATACCCGGGAGCCTCCTGCTTGCTGTGAAAGGGGGGAAGAGGTGTGCTAATGTCAGGGTGTCCCCCTGCCCCCTGCTCTGTGGAGACAAGGTACAGGAGAAGGGGGTAGGGAAGAGGGGGACACCCTGACATTAGCACCCCTCTTCCCCCCCTTTTATAGCAAGCAGGAGGCTCCCAGGAGCAGCTCCAAGGCAGAGGGCAGGAGCAGCACATGGCAGTGGGGGGAGGGACATCTGAACTGCGGGCAATTGATAGCTTGCTGGGCGGCTTCCGCACAGGGAACTTAGGGGAGCTAATGAGGGGGCTGCCAGTCCACCCTGATTCCAAGCCCCCACCAGCTAGCTGCAACGGGCTGCTCTTTCTGCAAGCAGTGGACAATACAGGTGGCTGCCAAACAACATTATAAGGGAGCATTGCGCAACTTTAAACAAGCATGTTCTCTAATTGATCAGCAACGTAACAATGTTAACCAGGACGACTTCAAGTCAGGAGTTACTGTATGTCATTACTACACAAGATGTCCTTGCAGACATTTTTGTATGCCACAGAATTCTCTATTGTTGTATGCAATGTAGTTGTCTCACAAAATTCTCTGTGAGAGCAGTATCTGAGGAAAATCCAGCTAGATGACAGACTAAGCAGAAAGATAGTGGAAGTGGAACCTAAATGCCAAAAGCTTTTTAAACAAGTAGTCACATGCTCTGGTTGCGTACAGGTGGACCTCCTTAAATTAAGAGAAAAACAAAGGCAAATGATTTTTCACCAGCTACAAAAGTCATGGCAAGAAGGGCATAGATGCTGTGTCATGTAAGTGACCTCTCTCTCCCCTTAGCTCCTGTATGCACTCTCTCCAACTCTAATACTAAGCAAGCTACATAAGATTCAAGACAATGTGTTATTTGATACTGATCACTCTAAGTTGGCTGAAGTGGCTATGGAACTCCAAGACAGCAGAGTTATTGATAACCAAACTACACACAAATTATCACTGGCAAAATACCTTCTGTCACAAGACCCAGTTCTACACCAGAATCCAGCTTTTCAGAAAAAAGAATAAAAGTTCCAGGAGACTCTGTTACAATAATCAGTGCCTTGGCAGCTAGAACCTATTCCAAGACCTTTGCCAGAATCTAAAAAGATTTTTCTTCTGGTATAGGAGGAAAGATATAAAACTGATGAGTGCAAAGAGAGCCAACATACTAGCATTTCTGCAGCAGGGGATTTTCATGGGACTAAGCCTGTGTGCCATCAAGTTACAATTGGCAGCCACCAGAAACAAACTAGCCTGCTAATGCTAAATTCAGATAATTCATCCTCACATCAAGGGAGTTATCAGAGCCATAAGGCTATCAAATCCCGCTAAGATAAGGATAAGTATAACATGGAAACTCAATATAGCGCTCAAGGCAGAGGCTGCATCTCCCTTTGAGGTCATCAGCTCAGTATCTAAACTTCCACCCCAGAAAAGTGACTTTTCTGGTAACAATCCCATCACGTAGATGGATTTCCGGGATTGGCAGTTTGGCAATCTCTCATCAGTGCTGCAAGAATAAAGTAGAACAGTGAACAGCCCCAGAACTCACTCTAAAGATAAACTCAGACTTCCACAGAACAAAGGAGATAGTATTGCCAATGTTTTTTCTGGACCCTTCCTGGGGAAAGGAGAGGATTAGATACAAGCTCAATATCAGGCATGCTGTCAAAGCAAACACGAAAAAAAAACAGAAGATCTTTGGCAAGTCATTAGCATTTTTCTATTTTGCCACCAAGGAGACATGGGGGCAAATCGTGCACAGTTTTAAGCTTATCTGAGATTTATGGTCTTTATTTCAAAACCCTGAGAAAATGCGTGGCTTCAGATGAAACTGTGGTTTCAGCTGAATTTTAAAGTGAAGTTTGGGGTTAAGTCAAACAGAAATGCAGAGGAAACACTCAGAAGATGCAAATCCATGTTGTCTGAAACCAAAGGAAAGGTTTGCATAAGCCTTTGTGAATTGAGTTTGTGAAGTTTTGCATATCCAGTCATATTCAACATTGATGTAATCAGAGGTGTAGGTTACAGACAGGTTGTTGGTCAGGTGATCAGAAAATGAGTATAAGTCACAAAGTACTGTAATTTGCAAGAAACTATCATCTTGAATGAGTAAAATGAGTGTAACCTACATGCTGAAGTGTAAGGTCTGCACTCAGCTACACCAGTTTAAATTCAGAGTAAGTTGATATAAATGGACTTTGAATTTGGTGTAACTTTGGACTTCTGTGTAAATGAGTACAGAACCTGGCCCCAAGGTGAAAGGAAGAGAGTGGAACTGGAAAAGTAGCTAACAGAGTACTGTAAGGTAAAACAGCCCCTTCATCACGTGCCCATGTTAATTTATGCCCACACTGTCCTCCACACTTCAGTTAAATTACCCTGGCTATACAGTAGTGTAACTGAAATCAGAATCTGGTTGACTGACATTCCTGTGTGAATTGCTCCTCCTTATCCCAGGATTGAATTTGGTCCCCACAGCATTCCACATTAGTGCAAGTTACACTACTTTGATTACTTACATGTTTCCAGGCCACAGGTGTAGTTTTCACCACAGCATACATCACTGGTGAATTTGGCCCAGAGATTTCCAGGCAATCTGCATGCACTGCAGCCAGGTGGACTTCGGTAGACGAGAATTTGGCCAACATATTCCAGCTTGCTTTTGGCTGAATTTGACTCAGTATATCCAGTTAAGACTGATGATTGTTATGGCAGAGCTAAATCATAATTTCTGTGCTTTTGTAAGTCTGACTTCATCTTAATTTTATTTAATGTTTAATTTGCTTAGATAGCTGCTCCTGCAATGATTGTATAACATGCATTAATATAGCCTTAGTTCATTACTTTTATACAATGTTGCATTCATAGACTTGCACTGACATCATTTCATTCCAACATTGTAATATTATCCCCTGTAGGCTTGCAGTGATGTCATCTTGAGAACTTTGTGAGGATGGTTTGTGCTGCTTAAAGGAAATAAGGTCTAAACATAAACATTATAGAAAGTATGGGGACTTAATTCTCCCCTCATTTACAGCAATGTAAATAAGGAGTAACTCTAATAAAGTCAGTGAGTTAAACCAGTGTGGTTGTAAGGATAATCAAGTCCATTGAATTCAAAAGAGTTAGGCTCAAATCTACAAAGGGACTTACACATTGCAATGCTGAGTGTTGCAACACCTAACTTTAAGGCACCTAGCCACTCATGGGATCCACAAAGCCTGAGTTAGGCAGCTTGGTTCCCTATAATGGGGAGAGATAGGCACCTAAGAATTGGATCCACAAAAGCCAGTATACTAGGAAGGCAACTGCCTAAGTTAGCCTACAGGAGATGCTGACATGAGGGGTGTGTCGTACACTCTGTCCCTCACAGGGAATTCAGTGCCTAAGTCCAGGCTGGAAGGAGATGCCTACCTCCTCTGGGTTTGCAGTTGGGAACCTCTCTTCTGGAATCAGGCAGTTGCTTGCAGGAACAGTAGCGGCACACACCTGCCTCCACGCAAAATGTCAGGGAGGAGAGACTGTGGCCTCCCTTATAACCATTAGCCCAGTGGTTAGGGAACTCACCAAGACATGGGAGACCCTGGTTCAACTACCTCCAATGCCTGATATAGTGAAAAGATTTGGGGTTCCCACCTTATAGTGCCCTAACTGACCTCTGGAATATTGTGATGTGGGTTGCTCTCAATCTCTCCTGTTGAAGCTGTTTTGCTGTGTATAAATAATTAAATATGCTTTGGGAGAGAGAAAAGTGAGAATAACTCTATGGGTTAAGGCATTCATCTGAGAGGCAGGAATCAACATCTGAAAAAAATCTTCATCCCTTAAGATACAGGTCTGTTTTTTAGGTGTGATTTACCTTAAGGACCCTAACCCCCAGGGCTTTGGGGGAGACCACCAGGCATTGTTGTGGTCGGAGGAGAGAGGGCTTCTAGCTTCAGGGAGCTGGAGCTAAAATGGAACTGAGAAAGTCCTGAGTAGACCCACCTTCTCTCACTAAGTATCCCTGCCTTTCATCTACCCTTCCTAAATCCATCCATCTATGTGCCCTCTGGTGTGTGACATGTTTTAGGAGAGCATGCTGGGGAAAGGGGTTATTGGTATGTTGTCCAGAATAGGTGTATGCAGCGGCCTGCTGGTTGCTCAAAAGCGATAGGGAGTGTGAGACTCGCCACCCAACATGGTTCTTTTCTGGAGCTCATCAAGGGAATGAGGTGAGGGCTGGAGTGATGGAAAGGTTCTTACTGGAGAAGGGGAAAAGACACAGCTCCTGCTACAGAGGGCTGGGTGAAAGTATGGGAGCCAAGCCTACTCTTTGCCTCATGACCTTTGGGAAGTGAGTCAGAGGAGAAGATCTGTTTCAGTATATTGGGAATCCATTTGTCATCTCAGAGCCAGATTGTGCCATTAAGGCACAGGCCTGTATTGGCAATGATACAAGGCCACTCTGCCTTAGGGAGTGCCATGGCTTCATGGAGATCCAGTGTGCCACCCCACATGAGGGTGCTGGCATGAGTGTGGGAGGTACACAGCCCTCTTGTATCCCTCCCCACCCCTTCTAGGGTGGCTAGAATCCCTAGGTGCACTAGCAGAGAGCAGTACTGGGGGGAAAGCTCCCTCTTTGAGAACAAAATTCTGGGAGCATTAATAAATGTTCTGTAATTAAAAATCACTCTTTTTGTTGGCCGCACATACTAGGGTTTTCAGGTTTAGTAATTTTCTCTGGCTGCTATTTACACAAAGGTATCACCGGCCTTGAAAAGAAAAATAGGGGAAGGTGAATTGGGGGTTGGTAAGATTATTATTAGATTTTAGCAGGCAATCAATAATTCATGCTTCGTGGAGTTAATGAATGGCAGGAGTACTTTGCAATATTACACTATTCTGATATCTATTACCCAATCCTGCTTTGTGCAAGGTTTAAAAGACCTTCCAAAGAAAGAGGGTTTTCAATGGGGGAAAAGGGGGTTCAGCAGAAATCCCTAATGCAAAGTCTTCCAGTTTTATGATGGTGTCATTTTTATCTAGGGTGGGTGGATTAAACTTTTTTTTTTATCATCTAAGAAGAGTAAATGAAGTTACAGTAGATGGCTTCTCTTTGTGTTTCTCCTCTTCCCTGGTTCTTTCCTATTGACCTACTTGCCCCTCCTCCACTTCTCTCTGAAATTTAATCAACCTTTTCCAAAATCCCCCCAAATTAGGTATGGTCTTAGATTGGAACTCCAGATCTGAATACCCCAGAACTTTGGTGTATTCAGATTGGGAACAGCAGACCCATCTTCTGGGTTTCGATCCAAAATCTGTGAAAGACCAATTTCCACTTCCAGAGTTCAGAAGCAGAAACTAGTCCCTATGTCCAGTACTCCTTCCTGGGGACCCTGTTGTTTTCTTCCTGGCCTCCATTTCACTCCTGGGCTCTGCAAGGTGTGCCAGCTGGCCACTTCCCACACTGACTTTTCAGGGAGCATCAAGGTCAAGCCTCCACCTTCCATTCCAGCAGGGTGAGACAGACTCTTGGCTTGCCTCCCCGCAGTTCACAGAACTTCACAAACAGGTGAGGGGGGCTAGTGGTTGCCACAATCCAAACAGGTTCATAGGCAGGCTAGAATGTATTGTATTGTATGAGTGCAGGGGATATGGGTAACCTGGTTGTAGGTGCAGAGGAAAGCTAAATAGTGTCCTGTATCTCTTGACTTGACCATAAGGGCTTGTGGTTCAAGGATTGGCCTTATTAGCCACCTGAGCTATGGAAGATGATCTTACTCGGTAACGAGTGATCGCCCATCAATCACATCATCACCTGCTACAGTGAACTGCATGGTGTTATGCTGCTGGGAACTTATGCTTCCAGGTTGTCTAGGGATTTCAAACCTGATTCATACTCCACTCCTTCACAATGAGCTTGGTTTTGATAATATAAGCAGAAGAAAAACTAAAGTTCACTTAATTGGTCAAAGCTGCCTCCTCCTTGAGCTTCAGATGTCTTGAATGATCCTCTTCATGCCTTCTGGCCATAGTGTGTGTCCGCCACCCAGTGATTTGCTTTATAACTGCAACTCCACAGTCTTTTTTGCTTTCCCCAGAAGACTGGAGGTAGGCTTAGATCCCATTAGTCAGTTAAATAATGTAATGACATATGTGGCATATCTTTGTTTCTCAGGAACATGTAAGAGTGAGTCACTTGACAATCTCACACATCAGGGCTTGTTAATGAACTGATGAGCACATTGTTTTGCTCTGTCATCATGTATCATTGCACAAGACTGTCAAGATGCCATTACCAAATGGAGCAGCACATCCTCCCGTTGCTAACTGGGTTTAAAATCTTATGAATCAGCAGGCGAAATGCTGCTCTCAATTATACCAGCCTGAAAGAGTCTTAATCTGCCCATGTAAGTTTTGCTTTCCATGAAATGGTGCTACTCTAGGCAATCACCTGTGTTATTGGCAGTATGGTGTGTTAGAAGGTCTACTTGTATGCCTTGTGGCACTGAGGTCACATTGACACATTGTATACATGTGCAACTGTGATAATTCTGTTCAACTAGGGATGGGTTGACAACAAGGGGGTTGGTTGGATCAAGATTACCTTTTATACAATCTCCAAAGTTCAGGAGGTGAAGATAAATTATTCTAGTTTGGGCCCATTTCTTTAAAGAGTAAAACTGGGAGTGATTATATTTTCACAAAACCTCTTGATAAGATTTTGCTTTGATAAAATAAAAACAGTGTGGTTCCATGTCCCATTTTACATTATTACTATTAAGTATTAATTATTTGTATTACTGCAGCACCTGTAAGCCCCAACTGAGATCAGGTATCTATTGAGTTAAGGACTTCACAAACACATAGTAAGAGACTGACCAGGTTTTTGCCCACCTGAACCCCTGGGGTATTTACTGAGGCAGCTAGCTCAAGCTAACACCTGTGCTATCTACATTGCTATTTTTAGCACACTAGCTTGAGCAGAGCTAGCAGGGGTATGTCTGCATGAGCTAGAAATTGTACCTTCCAGCTCAAATGCAGGTGTACGAATGGAGTATCAGTACTGGCTGTGCTGCAGTGGCATTCCCACGGATGCTGGTGCACAAAAAAGGAAGAAAGCAAACAAGCCATTTTAACTCCAAGCTTCTAAAATGGTATCACATACACTGGAGAGGGAGGGAGAGAGAGAGAGAGCTGTTTAAAGCAGCTGAAGGGGTTGGAATGTTAAACAAATCCCAGAGGAGTTAGATTAGTGTGCAGGTGGTGCAGTCATCGGTATGTGATAAATTCCACTGGCGTATGTTAAGTTTATTTATGACATATCTGTACTGTATATGACATGTACATTACCTCCATATCAGCCAAGTGCAATTTTGATAGGAAATTCCATATTTTGTGGAGGAGGAAGAAAGATTTTGGGGGCAGGTTAATTTTCTTTATTGGTAGCTGTTTGAAGCGGCTGCTTAGAAATTTGGACTGGCAGAGTAAGTTTTGAGGGGCTGGTTTAGAAGGCAGAGAACAGATTAGGTGCTTAAGCAGGCAGGATAAATACATTTATCACATGGGCTCTGCAATGTGTGCCTATAGGTGAGGGGAGGTATATGTAAAAACACCGAATGACAAAACTCTCATTGACATCAATATGGCTAGGATTTTTGTATGCACGCACTTTCTAAAAAAACTTAATTTCCTTAAAGGACAGTAAATTTGGGGGACCTAAATAGGTTGATAGTATCCCTTTAAATGAATAAATTCCTTTTTATTTACAGCTTTGTTTTGTAGTATGGCTGCTGATGAGCACTACTATGCATTTATTTATGTAGGGCCAGAATCTGCCATCCTTACTTATGCCCTCAACCATATCCTCTCTCCTCCACTAGTGCTATTGATTTCATTGGGACTAGTGGATAAGAAAGGCTTACTCAGCATAAGTAAGCAAGGCAGAATCTGTCCTTAATTAATTATTTGCTTGTAATAAGTGGCTCTCTGAGGCTCTAAATGCTTGTACAAACATTATGGATACAAAACTAAGAATTAATAATTAGCTGTCTACATCTAAGAAGGTACAGCTGTGTGTTTGATTCAAAGATAATAGTTGGCCCTTCTCTCTCCTACAATAATGCATACTTTTGCTTTGACAGTTTCATGTGTTTTGCACTTTTTTATATATTTTTTTCCCCTTCCCATATTATTTAATCTTAATACATCTGGTTTTCCATGTCTCCATGCAGTTGCCAGTTTACATTTTTTGTCTTCCCCCTTAACCTCATCAACTCTCCCCCTGGCTTTTTGCTTCATATTTAATCTATTCACCACATCACCTTTTCTGCTGAGCATTGCATAAAATATTTGTTATGAGTCACTTGCTCTGGCTGGAAATGTGCAGGAGCTTGGTACTTAGATTTCTGCTAAACAGCCCAGATTTAATTTGATGGAGAACTCTGGCCTATATTGTAGCTGGCCCCTGCATGAGTGGATAGAGAAGAAGTGTGCAAGAAGTTTCCATCTCTTGTTCCCCTCACACAGGGCCTTATCTAAAGTGCATCGAAGTCAATAGATACTGGATCAAGCCCACAGTCCCTGTGTTCTCCTAATTTTACAGTGGCAATAGGATGCTGTGAAGTACTGGGGAAATGGAAAATGCCATTCTGTGAGTGAGACTACCACGTCCAATTAATTTTGCTTCATATTGTTCCTCCTATACGAATGCCTGAGAAGCCCCAGGCTTCACTTGCCTCCTAATGAATAAACAAGTGTGTTTACTTCTTTCTGTAACTGAATCATTTCTCACATATAAGGAGCTCGCCCACACATGCTTCCTTTTAGAAGCAGGAGTGTTAATTAGACATCCAAAAGCAGAATATCCCCAACCCCTATTAAAGAAAAAAAAAGCAGTGTGTGCCAGACACAAGCCGGAAATAAGAGCAACAAAAAGTTTAATCACAGAACTGTGAATCCCAAATCCTGCTGTTATTTACACCAGCGTGTATCCAAAGTATTTCCATTGACTTCCATGGTTTACAGCATTGTAACTGTGAGCCAACTTTGACCCAGTTCCTGCTAAGGATCTGATATACTCTGAAAATTCAGAAATAAAAAACATAAGATTGCAATGGCTTCTGACTTGTATTCAGAGTTTGCAATACAAATAATACTTTATTTTGCACTTCCATAGCATTTTTCATTTCAATGTGATTTCTACAAGTGTGGTGGGTGTCATGACTAAGTCTAAATGGGTAGCTGATTGTATTTCACCTTGGTATGACCTTGGTTGGCCTGAAATGAGGCTGTGCTTCTGATGCAACCAAAAGCACTGACTAGAACATTCAGAGGGCAGTATTTATACCCCAAAAGAGATAGTGCACCATGGTCAATAGGGGTCTGGCTACTGGGCTCCCACTATCCTCAAGCATAAAAAACTCAGCAGTTAGAATCCTGTTGGAATGATATGTTCAGAGAAGCAGAACTACAGGTAAATAATTTTATTTAGCAGGTGCCATGGTAATGATGGTCACACTTACTGTGTGATTATCTGTAAGTATTCAGCCTTTGCTAGTAGTCTGATTTCCAGTTGATCTACTGAACACCTGTTTTCAAGTTCCTCAGTGTTTCCCAACACCAGGATACCAGTGTCCTCAATTCTGGGTTACATCAGCAGACCTATGCTGAGAGTGCTCCATCTTAGAATAATGTTTCATATAACACAATGTTGACTCATAAAGTAGCTTAAAAAGATGTATAAATGTCAGAAGACTCAATTGGTGATAAAAAAATCTCACTCAAGGCGCAAATAGCCTGTAGAGACAACCTGTGAATGGAATAAATAATAAGGTGTTTGAAAACACACTATGGTGAGTCCCGATAGGCGAAGGTGTTCTAAATTTAGGTCAGCTTTCTCCATACTCCTGCTGTTAAAGGCTGACTAGCTCATAAAAAAAGTTTCCTGCAAATGAAAGAAGTTGCAGAATGGACAGTAATCTGAGCTTGGAGGGAAGGGAAAGCAATATAAAAGCAAAATTACTGTCTGATCAATTATGTGAGGGTAAGGCTTGTGAAAGCTACAAAACAATTCATTCTATCCCACACGTATCTTAACAGAGCAAGTTCATTTTCTACAATGAAGGAACTAATTTTGTGAAGTGATCAAGTTGGTGCCATGTGTTACTCTACGTATTTTATAGCAATGTCTTTTGGATGAAAGAGAACACTAGGGCATCTGAATTAGGAGTGGGTTTAATTAGGACCTGCTATGTATTTCTACAATGTCCATCATAAGGCTATCTGAATGCCTTTCTCTGAAAAAAAATGACATTTTACTAAAACAGAAGGGTCATTTTTGATCTAATAAAGTTCTGATCCAAAGCCCATTTAAGGCAATGGAAAGATTCCAGTTGACTTTGGTGGGAATTGGGCCTGATCTACACCAGAAAATTAGGTCATTTAACTACATCAGTCAGGGGTGTGGAAAATCCACACGACTGAGTGGCATTGTCAAGCCAACCTAAGTCCCTACGTAGACAGCACTAGGTCGATGGAATGATTCTTCTGTCGCCCCAGCTACCGCCTTTTGGGGAGGTGGATTGCCTATGCCAGTGGGAGAATCTTTCCCATCAGTGCAGGTAATGTCTGCACTGAAATGCTACAGCAGTGTAGCTGCAGTGGCACAGGTATGCTGGTGTAGCATTTGAAGTGTAGACACACCCTTGGATCAGGCCCTAAATGAAAATGCTGCATAACCTGACTGTCAATTTTATGAAATGTCAATATTATCTTTTTTAGACTTCAGCTATGCGTATTAAGGAAATTTGCCAGCAGAGAAGGTTTAAAAGTATTTACTTATCTGCTTCACAGAGATCTAATGTTTACAAAGTACTCTGCAGATTAAAAGTTCTACGTATTATTAATGGATGCTGAGTGTTTGTGATGAAAATGTGCATTGGGCCCATTGTGTATGAGTCTCTGTTGGATGTATCAAGTGGTTAAAAATAACATCTTCATGCCAATATTGAAATTCATATTCTCAAGCATACCCTTTTCCTCCGTCACTAAATATTGGTATGTGCATCTATACTTGGGATGTTCTTTAAGCAATCAAGTACTTTTCTTGTATCACAGGAAATCCCGTGGGCAGAAGAAGAGAGATGAATAACAAAGTGAGAACAAGGTCAAAATCGTTAATGCACATTCTTACAAAGTATAAATGTTCTAATTATCTAACAAAACAGGTGCAGCACAGGCTATGGCAGTGCCAGCATCCCTAAACTGCCCAGTCAAGTGCCTCAATCCTAAATGGGTCCAATTGCCTTGAGGGATGAGAGGGTAGTTCATTTTCCATGACTAGCCAAATCCCTGGGTTCTCTGCTGAGATGGCCAGAAAGGATGATTTGTGTTGTGGGCACCTGTCAACAAGTAATTGGATTCAGTTTACATAATCTACTAAACAGCTATCAGACAGTAATGATTTTGGGTCAGTACCCTCTTGGATCAGATTGAATAGGTAAGGTAGATGTAAAAGACTACATATGCTGTTCTACCCCATTGTCTTGAGCCATCCAATCCTTCATTCCACTGATTTTATCATTTTAAAAAGAACAGCAGAAAAAGAAAGTTAATGTACTGTGATCAAATATGAGCATGAATCTGTTTGTCGCCAAACTGTGCTTACTGGAAGTCATTTTGCTTTTGACTTTCTCTCTGACCTAAATAAAAACATTTACAAAACCCTACTAACCTTGAAGAAAGTGTAAATGTCAAGAGCATAGTTGTGATTATTAACTGGTTTTCTGCTGACATCAATTCAGTAAGCTTCCGCATTTGGAAAAAAAAAATAATCTGCCTTTCTATATGCAACATAAATATTTCCATTACCTCTTCAAAAGAAAATCTGCTAAGAGGCTGTTATATACGTAACAACAGCTTGCCTCAGGTAAAGAATTCTTTAATGCCTTAATTTAAGCCAGTGACACTGCACAAATACTGTGAGAATCTCAAGGTTATTTAGGTCTGCTTATGTCACTGAAATGAGTGACATGATTGGGGAGGATAAAACACCTCCTAATCAGAGTACAGTGGTATCGTAATTCAAAAGCCCAAGCATCTGGTCCCTTGGTAGACTGGTGACATCTTTAGACTTTTGTTGATTGATCTCTAGAGCTTATGAATCTTTTATTTTTTCCTAAATGGCTTTCTTTCAGGGTTTTCTTTGAAGTCAAGGTACCTCCTATAGTTGTCTGCAAAACATTATTAAAATTATTGTATTTTCATTGCTAAAAAGAATATTAAAAGGAAGCTTTATAAATATGAATCTGAAATACTGCATGTGTCCTTTTGAAGCAGTTTGAAATTTGCTCAAGTTAAAATTGCATATAAATTTGCCATTGTGCCCTATTATTCTTACTTATTTGTCTTGTGGTAGCACATATTCTGCCCCAATCAGAGACAAAGACCTTATTGTGCTAGGCATTGTAAACACACATTACAAAAAGATGGTCTTTGACTCACAAAGATTAGGCCCACATCCTCAAAGTATTTCGGCTTCCAACTTCCATTGATTTCAATGGAAGTTAGGACTCTATGCACCTTTGAGAATTTGGCCCTTACTACCTAAATAATAGATTATAAATTATTCTTATTTCCTTATTTTTCTGAATATACTGATTTTAATAACAATCTTTGTTCAGAAAAAGTGTTGAAAATAGTGTGATGGTTTCCAGCTTTTTGTAAATTGAGGAGAAACTTAAAGCTGCATGCTCTATTTCTTCTCCTTGGCTGGCTTCCAAAATTGAACAGTTTGCTGCTCAGAGACAACTATCTGTAGGCCCCTTTGATTGATGTTCCCTTACTGATTGATATTTGTGGCCAACTTCCGGAAAGGGCAGAGCAGTTTTTTCCCCTCCACAGCTCCAGTGATTGCATGAGCAGTTTGGGTATTAGCACATGCAAATGACTATTTGGATATCTAACTTGGGTTGCCAGGTGTCCAGTTTTCAACTGGAATGCCTGGTCGAAAAGGGACTTTGGCAGCTCCAGTCAGCACCGCTGACTGAGCCGTTAAAGGTCCAGTCGGCGGTTCAGCACGGCTAAGGCAGGCTCCCTGCCTGCCCTGGCTCCACACAGCTCCTGGAAGTGGCCAGCATTTCCCTTTGGCTCCTAGGTGGAGGGGTGGCCAGGGAAGTGCCGTGTGCTGCCTCCACCCTCAGAGCCGCCTCCACAACTCCAGTTGACCAGGAACCACGGCCAATGGGGGCTGCAGGGGCAGTGCTTGTGGGCAGCATACACTGCACAGAGCTGCCTGGCCATGCCTCCATCTAGCCGCATTGGGGAACAGCTCGGAGCCAGGGCAGACAGGGGGCCTGCCTTAGCCCCGCTGTGCCGCCGACCAGGAGCCACCTGAGGGAAGCACTGCCTGGCCGGAGCCCACACCCTGAACACCTTGCCCCAGGTCAAAAGCCCATCCTACACCCAAACTCCATCCTGGAGCCCTCACCCCAAACCCTCTGCCCCAGCCCCAAACCCTCTCCTGCACTCCTAACCCCTCGGCCCTAGGCCAGAGCTGCCTCCTGCACCCCAAGCCCCGCATCCCCGGTCCCACCGCAGAGTCCACACACCCTGCCTCAACCCTGAGCCCACTCCAACCCCCCAACCCCCTGACCCAGCCTGGAGTCCCCACCTGCACCCCAAACCTCTCATCTTCAGCCTGAGTCCGCACCCCCCACCCCCAGCTGTCACCCCCTCCTGAACCCATAACCCCTCATTTCTGGTCCCATCCCGGAGCCTGCACCTCCAGCTGGAGCCCTCATTCCCCACCCCCCCCGCATTCCACCCCCCTGCCCCAGCCCAGTGAAAGTGAGTGAGAGTGGGGGAAAGCAAGCGACAGAGGGAGGGGGGCTGGAGTGAGTGTGGGGTGGGGTCTCAGAGAGAGGGGAGGGCCGGGGCAGGGCCTTGGGGAAGGGGGAAAAAGAGGGAGGGACAAGGGTGTTCGATTTTGTTCAATTAGAAAGTTGGCAACCCTACATCTTACAAAGCATTTGTGTTTACAAATTCTGGATTGTGCAAGTGCCCTGGATTTCTGCTCTTTGAAAATCTGTCCCTAAATCATCTGGGAAAGAATATCACTGAGTGTACAGCTGATCACATGCTGAGTGACACCTCAGAGCCTGATCACCATATTTAGCAATCACAGACCTTGTTCCTATGAAAGGGTTAGGAGCAGAATGTGGGTGCTGAAAAGGGGACAGGTAGTAGCCTCGGTGTCTGTCTAGCCAGGGAAGCCTATGGTATGGTGAACCAGCAGCTGCCAAAACTCCTTCCAGTTGGATGGAACTTTTAGCACTTTCTGAATGGTTAAGTCAGTGCTACTTGCATGTAAGCACTCATTGTGCATGTGTGTGTATTTTAAATGTAGGTCAGTATGGGTGCAATGCATAAGTGTGGCAATTTTGCCACAGCAGTTTGTAGTTCTATTTGTTTCTACTTGGAAACTGAGCTCTTTAAGCAAGAGATAGAAAGAAAGATTAAAATACAATGGCAAAGTCTACCCTGGTCTCAGCTGGAAACTAAAGGACTCTGTAAAGTGACTCCATTCCACTTTATTTTCCATGAGAGACAATCACTACAAAATCATGAAAAATTACATTTGATTTACTCTGGAACTGGTGACTTAAATCAGTGAACCTAAGTTCTAAATATTAAACAGCAACAGATTCCCAGCCTGTTCTTTGAATATGCAGTATATCACAATGAATTGTTCAGAGGGAAGAGGGCCCACTAATGCATTGTTTTGATAAACAAGGGAATACACTTTAACATGTTTGATAGAATCTTTTGTTCTAAAACTGATATTAAATTCTTTAGAAGTACAGCTCAAAACAAAGTATTTTTATAAAAGCCACTTCTTGATACAGCTGGATATGTTGTGACAAGCAATTAACAGGACTCTTACAAAGCTCTGGAGATGTTTTTCAGACCTAGCTTTATTATAGGTGATTTTTTTCATCCCATGTTATAGGGGATTCAGTTAATGGGATTTGTGCATGTAAATCCCCAGCAATGAGATAGAAATGTCACCTCAGTGTATTAACTATTCTGTGTGTTCATTATCACAAGTGCCCCTGAGGGCAAAGCCAGCATTTGCAATATTCAATCCTTTTTCAGGGGTTTAGAGCTAGAACTTGGAAAACAAAATCTCAGAGGTTTTTTTTAAAAAAAAAGGTGTTTGAAACAACCCATAGTTTTTCTGATGTAGTAGTGGAAGCTGGAACACTTGAGACATTTAGAACTAGATGAGAAAAGACACTTGAAAATGTTCTAAAGAGAACAATGCCACAATGACAGAGGATTGGACAAAATGTGACTTAATGAGATTAATTTTTTATTGAAATGGGGAAAAAAAGGAGATGGATTCTGACTATTCTTTCAAAGTTGGGAAATGTTTTGTTTCTTCCAATTTTAACTTTGTTGTTTATCAATCCATACATGAATATTGTATATAGATGACTCAAGGATGGTCAAAGATTAATATCTGAAATTGGCTACCGGATTTGCATTGCAGTTTCTTAGGAGGCAGTCAATGCCTGTATTTACATAAATTGGTGTGGGCAGCTCAGGGTTCAAATATGGTTCCCTAAATCTGCACCTAGGCACCTCTATAAGAACTTAAGCATCTAAATGGGCCTATTTTCTGACAGACTCAAACCAACCCACAGAGAAATATTTGATGCACACACACATAAAGTAGAATGACAGATGGGAAGTTCTCACTACATAGCCAAGAGGGTAAGTAGCTGCGGGAGAGTTTTCCTGCTTTTGTAACAGGGGGACCTGTGCTTTAACTCCTGCACATATCCATGGGGATCTCCTCAGCCGTCTCCACCTCCTCCTTCCCCTTGTACTGTTATCATTCTTGGGATTTTTTGGCCACCTGCACTACCTCATATCTTTGAGGGGTGTTGAATAGCTGTTTGCTCCATCTTCCATCATCAGGGTCCCACTAGGTAAGGTCAATATTGCCACAAATCCCAAGAGTCTCGGCAGGGAGTTAGGAAGTAGCCCCGGAACACCTCTTCTCCCCACCCCCCACATACCGAAGGAAGAGGGGGAAGAAAAAACTCCTTCTCCTATCCCTGCAAGCTCTGCACTAAACCCTAAGTGCAGATAGAGCTCCATAAAAAATAACACATGGATCTCTGCCTGGCTTCATTCCTGCTGTTGCGGAGAATGGGAATGCTGCAGTTGGGGGTTTAGAGACTGATTAGGGGGCCTGAGCTTGTCCTCTTTCATCCTGACATATACCTTCATATAATGAAGCATGAAATCCTGTGGTTGCCTGCCTTTGTCATTACATCCATTTCTCATCACATGAATTCTTGCCCAGGTTGCTGAATAAGTATATTTTAAAGACTAAGAATATAAGGTGATCTCTTGATCTATGTATTTAAACCACACTCCTCTGAATAGTATCTGAACACCTCCCAGCATGGTATCTTACTCCTTCTTACCATGTCTGAAATACATGGTAATTTGCTAGAACATCGTGCAATCCACAATGTCACTTAGAGGTGATGTGTTTTCATTATAAAATAGAGGAAGTGTACAATCTTCCCGAAGTACATAGCTGTTAAGGGTCAAATTCTTAGCTGATGGAAATAGGTGTTGTTCCATTGAAGTCAGTGGAGATATGTCTGTTTACCCTACCCTCGATCTCAAAACCTTTACAAAGGAGTGTAAATAGTATTACCCCAGTTTTATAAATGGGAAAACTGAGGCACTGGACAACTTACACATGGCCACACATTAAGTCACTATCAGAGTTGATAGCAGAACCTAATTCTGATAGCTTCCAATCCCCTGCTGTTACTGGACTGCTTCCTACAGATATGTGATCTGCCTGGGATTGTTTGCAAATTCATGCAGACAACTGGTATAAACTATATTGGCAAAATTGCATCCACGCTAGAAGGGTTTGCCACCATAGCTATACTAACAAAACTTTTCTTGTATAGACTAGGCCTAAGAGTCACAACTGCCAAACTGCTACTCTAACTAATTAGACCATACCATCAGTGTAAGATTCAGTGTGCGCCTTGGTGTGGGGAGTGACTTTACACTAGATAGACCTTTAATTAAAAAGGTGGGGGGAGAGAGAGACACTATATAAAATAAATGGAGATGCTCTAATACTGATATTAGAGACATATTTGGATCTCAGTTACACAGATATAAATACAAACTAACCCCCTTGGTTTAAATCAGTAACATTACTCTGTCTTTAAATCAGTGATGTTTTTCTGGATTAACACCAGCAAAAATCTGTTCTGTAATCTTTTTAAATGGTCTATTTTGTTCAAAATATTATGGGAAAATGTTAGCTATTTCAGTTAGTATCCATTCAGTATTTCTTTCATATTCATGCTGGGAATTTTCATTTTCTTGCTTTCCTGTTTTGATGAGTAGGCATTCTCAAAGCTATTAAAACATAGCAACAATTACCTACCAATTTCTAAAAGGCTACTTCCTTATTTGAATGTATTAAGAGAATTTGTTGAATGGAGCCCAATATACTAGTAGATGGAAAAATATCTGATGTCAGGTGATGAAGTATAAATAAACATCCAATATGATATTGCATTAATGATAACTGAAATTTCAACTTGCTATGTACTATTTTGAATATAAGTTAGTCTAATAATTTTAAAAACATGGTCTTTTACAGTAGTAAATCCAACTGGTATTTTAATTTTTCATGGACTGCTGAAAATGCACATGATGTTTTAAAAACATATAATACCTCAAATACATAAAACAGATGGAGCTATTGGAGTTACTCCAGATCTATGTTGGTGTCTTTTGATTTCAAATGTTGACTTCTACATCTCCTACATGAATCATAGTGTTGAAAACTTAAGAAAATCTTAGAAATTTAAGGTGTTTTGTATAGCAATTTATGTATATCAAACAACCCATAATATTTTAATATTAAGGTTGAATAAATACTGAAAAAAATAAGTCAACTTTTCATTCACATTTTAAATGAATTCTTACTATAGCATTTTCACTTCTTTTGGGTTTGCTTTTCACAAATATTAAATTAAATTACCGGCAAAAATGTTTACAGAAAAATCAGATTTGGAATTCAGAATTGAAAGCGTTTGCACTGTAAATCTAACTTTAAGACTTTATGCTTAACCAGTAAGGCAACAGAAACATACTAAATTATTTGTGTCCAATCAAACCAATTTGAATTTGGAACTGTGAATATTAAATTATCAGTGTAATTCCTGTGAATAATGAACTGTTTGTGACTTATCCATAGGCTGAAATGTATTTGCATAATATATTATGCAGTATATATTCTTATAATAAAATATTTGTTAAATTAATTTGAATCCAATCCTGCAAACACAAGGCAATTAACTTGCATGTGAGTACTCCCATTGTTTTAGCAATGATATACCAACAATGCACAAGGATCATTTCTTCCACCATTGAAATGCAGCCACCTCTGGGGTAAAAAGCTGTAGCTGTTTAGCAATGCACTAGGAATTTCCACACCTTATTATATCAAAATATTTTAAACATATAGTAAAACATTGCCACGGAAATGCACCCCTTTCATGATGCAGTCTTACCCTTCTTACCCACTCCACCACTAAAGAAGTGCCAAGAGCATTTGTCTCCTTGCCTATGTAAAAACTGGTGATTCTAGACATCCATGGGAGTTGTAGTTCTAAGTGCCTTTCAGAATGGGACGCTTAGTGGTAAACTATGGCAAATGAGAGTTGTGCCCTCTGATGACAAGAATGAATTTGACAAAGTGGCCCCAATTCAGCTGAGCTAAGTTGAAGTGGATGTGATCTTTATCCTAGAACCAGACACGCCCACTATCAGTTGCTTTTCCTGCTTTACAACCTTCCATCTTTTCAGTGTGTAAGTTTCATGCACTTTGCACAACCACTGAATGCCAGATAGGTGCAAGTAACCCTACTCTGTCACTAGCCCCCATGCGCTTTATGACCAATGTATGTCTAACACATATCTTACACTACGATTTATGTCACCACTAAATTTGGCCTAGAGGTTTCCAACTTACTCCAGGTGGAATTTTGCTGATTTTGGTTTCTAAGGCCTGATACGACTCCAATTAAAGTCAGTGGGATTGCTTCCATTTGGCTCTAATGGGATTTGGATCAGGCTCAGGGTGTGTAATTTCTCCCCCCAAAGTGTATACTTAAATATGGCTGTAATATAGTATAGAGAATAACATACTGGGCCAGATCCTCCACTCTTGTAAACCACCATAGCTCTATTTATTGAGTTACATTGACATGAGTTAAGGGTATAGGCCCAATATCTCTTTAATAAGCCCTAAAGCTCTCGATACATTAATTTATGTGAAACACACATCCATTTTTAGTATATTTCACTGAAGTTCCAAAGTCTTATATAATGACAGTTCAGTCCACATGATTCATACTGCAAATGTTTCTATGTACATTTATTTCATGTTACCTCTTGAGACAACTTTAATGTATACTACAGTGGTACGTCATTCATATATTCCTTTGTGATGCTGTTGCCTGTTAAGGCTGTTTTCTCATCTTTCTACTACACCACAGACTCTTCTATACTAATTCAAATGCAGATTCTGGAGAAAACAACTCTCTTGTGGAAGCCATGCTTCATAGAAAACAGCAAATAATAAAGATTTATATCCTTTTTAAACGTCTCCTGGAAATGATTGAATCATAAAGTTTTTCTCATTTTAGTTTTAATTCACTTGGTAGCAATATGAAAATTCCTTCACGTCAACACTGAAAAAGTTTTACACTTGCTGAATCCAAATTCTTACTGTTTCCTAAATTCTCATCCAATAGAGTCACTGAATCAGGTCAACAATAATGTCTCAAACAACAAATTAATCAGATATTCATCTGTAATATGTAGGGAAAAGATTGTTTTTTATTTGTTTGTTTGTTTTTTAAATGAGAAGAATGCAATGTGCTATTTCATGTATTTATTGTTTTATCAAATTGCCAGCTTCTGGACTCATTAACACAAGTGTGAATCTGGAGTAATTTGAAGCCAGAAGAGTTATTCTGGTGTAAATGAGATGACAATGCAGACTATATATGTATTATTGGAATTTTCCAGGGTAGAACATAGCACAAAACAATGGACACATTTAGGAGGCAACAAAACATCATTTATATATATAGAGAGAGAAAGAATGGGTAGTAAATGCATAACACTATGTCATAACAAATTATAATAAAATACAAAACTGGCGAAAGCAGCCTGGGGAAAGACAAGAAGAGGCTGTAGAGTATTGCTAGGTTGAATATCAGGAAATAACTTATCAACAATGAGTTTTATTTGTTTGTGGGATAGTCTCTAAGGGGAAAGTGGCGGAAGCTGCATCACTTGAAAAATTTAAAGTTAGATTACAAAAAAAAAACACTGAACGCATCCGATGAAGTGAGCTGTAGCTCACGAAAGCTTATGCTCAAATAAATTTGTTAGTCTCTAAGGTGCCACAAATACACCTTTTCTTTTTGAAAAAAACACTATAAATTACACAATAATCCTGCATTGGCAGGGGGATGAACTTAATATATGTTTTGCTAACTTTCCATCTCTAACTTGTATGACAAAATCAAAAATCCAGATACTAATTGCTTTTGAAATGAGAGCCACTGTGTGACAAAGGGTAGAAGCATCAGCTGAACACCAGCAGACAAGGAATTAACTCTCTCCCACAGTAGTACAGAAGGGTGCAATGAACTAGGTCTGGGACTAAGATCCAGGTCCAAAGTCCATTGACTTCAAAAGGCTTTGGATCATGTCTTAGAGGTTTATGTCTTACACTACCACGTATGTCGGTATAACTTATGTCACTCCGGACTGTGAATAAGCCACCCTCCTCAGCGACATACGTTACACTGACCTACGTGCCGGTGTGGACAGCACTATGTGAGCAGAAGAGCTTCTCCTGCCAACACAGCTACCGCTGCTTGTTGGGGGTGGATTAACTAAGTTGCTGGGAGAGCTCTTTCCTGGCAGTTTAGAGTGGCTATGCTAGAGAGCTTACAGCAGCACAGTTGCATTGGTGCAGCTGTAAGATGTGCCCTGTAAGCTCTCTAGTGTAGCCGTAGCCAATAGAAGAGCGCGCTCACCCAGGAGGAAGCCCCTGAAGAGAAAGAAGCTGTATACTAGTTTCTAGAAGGCTGGGGTGGTCTGAGCTGGGGTTTCTCCAACCTTACATAAAAACCTTTTGGGTTTTTTTGTGATTATCCTATCCATAGTAAGGGCCTGATTCAGATCTCACACTAGGTAAATCCAGAAAAACTCCAAATGTATTCAGATTGACAGAATTTTACAAAGTTTGACTGACTTCTGTTTCAGGGCCATGTAGCCCACTCCAACAATTTACACATATACAGTATTTGAATAACTTTTTTAAAAAAAGTCAGATCATTTGATTCTGCTCCCCTTTCTATCTGTGTGAATCAGGTGTAACTTGAGCAAAGTCAATGCAGTTATACCGGTGTAAGGAAGATCAGAGTCAGGTCCAAAATGTTGCCCAGGTCTCGGAGTAAAGAAACGTTCTATTTCTATTAGAGCCCATCAGAAATTGTTAAGTATTTTCAGTAAAAATTTTCAAATGAAATGATTTGATTCAAAAATTTTCAATGTATTTTGTTTCTCTATAAAAAATGAAAAGTTTTTCATAGTTTTCACAAACTGAAAACAATTTTTTTCATTTTTCATTTTCATAAAATGTTGAAACAAAAATGTTTAGAAAAAAAGGCCATTTTAATTGAAAACATTTTTTGAATGAAATATTTCAACCTTTTCTAATTTCTTTCTTCAGCTACTAATTCAAACCTGAGAGATTGATTCAATTTAAAGGTGTCCTGTCTTTGACACTTCAGAAATCCTTGCAACTTGTTCTTTGGTTTCCATATGATGATATATTTTTTAATGGAATTATGACCCCAAAAGAAAAGCTACTGTAAGCGTGGGTGTGAACAACTAATTAATAGTGTAACACTTCATTATCTTGACTTCCTCTCCTCCTCCCTCCTCTCTCCCCACTACTCTGTTTGCTGGTTTAAATGACAAATTGGATAAAATTTACCCCTATGCAGAGGTCCAGCACAAGGCCTTTGTAGCACTTAAGTCCCATTTATGTCTTCAAAATAGTGTGGACCCTTAGGTGAATTTCACACACACACCCACCACAGCTATTAATCCAAGTCTCATTATCTAGACTACGTAAGCATGCTGAGGAATTTTCACAGAGGTGGAGCTCTTACAAACCAGAAGTCGAATTTGTTACACCCTAGATGAAAGATGTCTAGCATTTTGTGAAATATATTAATCAAAGTATCTTTCATTACCCGAATTAAGCTGTGGCTGTCATAGAACTTGCTCATTTATGATTCCCAGATGACATTTGTTTTACTATGATATATAGGAAATGAGATGAAAAGAAGTGAATGTGAATCTACCAGCTGAAATATCAGGTGAAGACATTAGGGAAGTTACATTTTACTTGGGTGGGATCACATTTCTCACTCTGTATCAGGAAAAAGAAAAGACTTAACAAATAAGATTGCAACGTTCCACCACTTAATACTTGATTGCGACCTATATCACATGCTGTGCACATGCGCACACACAATAATAATAACAATTCAGCTATAAGTGCACAACAGATTAAATATGCATACTTAGTTCATGCAAATCAGGGTGACTAAGTATTAGATGACTTAGTATTAGAACTAGGCATGGTGCAGATAGGCAGTGTTCAAGTTTCTCAATACAGCTCTGTTAATGCAAGTGAGTCCTGACAAGCAACAAGCTTATTTTTTAATGTCCAAGTGTCTCCAAAATACAGATTACAAGCATAACAAATAGTGTGTTTAATTTGGACCCAATGCAAATGCAAATTAATAATAATTATTATAATACCTCCGGCCCTCCATCTGTATTTTCACTTGCCATTTATTTCTGAAATCAGACATCTCCATAACAGGTTCAGGGTACCGTCATTATTTTAGACGTCCCTCATTTTAGACCCATAGTACTTTATCTGTTACTGTTGTACATTATAGTGTGTGTCAGAAATGCTAAATCATATCACTGACACTGAAGGGAGCTTCATTTTATTAAAGAAATTAACTCCACATCTCATTTAACAATTTTGGGCAGAGTAGATTGTTTTGGATGTTGACCCTTTCTAGAGCTAGGGCCCCTTCTCCATAATAAATCAGAAGCCAGTTTTTACAACATCAAAAGCTGCATTGTTACTAAATATGCTTGCAACAAATACAGCTAAAAAATATCCAGTTTTACTTTAAGGAGCTCATCAATAAACATCTAAAGAACAACATGAGCTTCTTCAGGAAGGCTACAAGAATGTGTAGTGAACATTTTTTTAAAATGGAAAAATCTGACTGGGTGCTGCTCCATTTCCTTACATGCAATTACTTTTCTGTCTCCCCTGCTCGTGCCCCACCTTTTTTTGCACTAACCTGCAGTGCAAGCCAGAAGCTACTGCCTCTTCCCATTCTTCTTGTAAACTAGGCTGCAAACTATGTTACTTGTAATTATAGTAAGCACAACATGTTCAAACAGAAATGTGATTTTCAACTTGATGGTAGCCCTTCAAGATTTTGTCTTTTATGCAATTTCAGATGCTGCACAACAAACATGTGATGGTTCGTGTAGGAGGAGGATGGGAGACTTTTGCAGGGTACTTGCTGAAACATGACCCTTGCCGAATAATGCAGATCTCTCGGGTGGATGGGAAAACCTCTCCAATCCAGAGCAAGTCTCCGACCATCAAGGACATGAATCCAGACAATTACTTAGTTGTTTCTGCCCATTACAAAACCAAGAAGGAGATTAAGTGAAATTAGCTTCTCATTTGACTGGGACTATATATATGTAGGTCCAAATTATCTTCTTGACTGTAGTAAATTTAGTTCATGCTTTGAAAGGACTTCAGAAAATTTAACAGACTGAAAATGGCAACCTGCTTTGAAGATCTTTGAACTGTAGAACTATTTATTTCTAGTACTGTACCTTTTATAGCAAATTATCCTTGATAGGTTAATTACTACAATCAGATAAGAAATAGACACATATTTTTAGCTAAATCATTACTCTTAAATATGTGAATGTATACTTAGAATGATTCAAAGGATGTGGTTCATGTTAAAGGAAAAGAAACTGCAGTACAATATATTTGTATGAAAAACCTGTGACATGGAGTCCATGACTGTTTTTAGGTTAGTTGGAAAAGATATATGTAGGTTGAGCATGCAGAGTGATAAAAGCTATTTGCTAACACTTTCTGCCTACAAATTAAAATCAAAATGGACTATTTTTTATGGGTTGCAAGATTCCCTTAAGCAATAATTAAAAAAAAATAATTATTGTGTGCTAGACAGTTCCCTAAAAAGGCCATTTTGAAAAGTTTAGGAGGACTTGTGGCACCTTAGAGACTAACAAATTTATTGGAGACTAAGCTTTCGTGAGCTACAGCTCACTTCATTGGATGTATGCATCCGATGAAGTGAGCTGTAGCTCATGAAAGCTTATGCATCCGATGAAGTGAGGTGTAGCTCATGAAAGCTTATGCTCAAATAAATTTGTTAGTCTCTAAGGTGCCACAAGTCCTCCTTTTCTTTTTGCGAATACAGACTAACACGGCTGCTATTCTGAAACCTTTGAAAAGTTTGTTACCCTTAAGCTACTTTGACAAAGTCAACTTTCAGATCCAGATCCACAAAGGGATTTAGGCACCTCTGCCCCAGATTCAGGCACCTAAATCCCAGATGTAGGCACCACTGCAATACACAAAACCTGCTTGGCTGCCACCTAATCCTTTGGGTGCCTAAACTCAATTTTTGTTATAAAAGTTCCCTAGGCACCTAAATTCCTGCCTCCGGGCAAGCGCACAACCTCACGTCAGACATCTGGACACCTATCTCATGCCCCAGCAGGGTCCTCAGTTGAGGCTAAGATAGGCGTTCCTCTGCCTAGCTCTCTCACAGAATGCCTACCAAATTGGGGAACATTCAAAGTCACACCAGCTGAGGAAGTGGTGGCAATTCCACCTCCCCCCTTAATCCCCCCTTAAAAAGTTTAGCTCAGTAGTTAGAGCACTCACCTGGGATGTGGGGGACCCGTGTTTGGTTGCCCCCTCTGCCTTTTTGGAGGAAAGGATTTTTGAAGAGGAGTCTCCCACCACACTGGTGAGTGCCTTAACCACTATGGGATGTTCTGTTGTGGGACTCCCTCAAACTCTCCTGTTGAAGTTGTTCCACTTTGGAAAAATAATTAGTCATTGGAGCACCGGTAGTGGACCCTGGGTGTCCCATCTTCCAAGGGAGTGCCCCCATTTCCAGGTTCATTCTCAATTTAGCACTATACAAGGTGGAACAGCTTCAACAGGAGAAACTGAGGAAGTCACACATCAGGCTATCCTGTAGCCCAGTGGTTAGGGGCATGTCCCCAAGAGGTGGGAGCCCCCTGTTCAAATCCTTTCTCTCCACCAAACAGAGAGGGGCATTGAATGCAGCTCTCCCATATGCTGGGCAAATGATCTAATCTAATCACTGGCTAAAAGTAATAAGGTGGGCAGGACCCCCACCTCCCATCAGTGTTTCTTGCAAGAAATGGCTTAGGTGCCTGATCCCAGGAGAAGGTTTCCCAGCTCTGGAACTCAAGCAGAGATAGGACTTCCCTACTCCTGGACTTAGCTGCCTAACTTAGTAGAGAGGTGAGGCTTAACACACACGCCTCTTCTCAGCATCTCCTTAGTTTACGTGGCTCCCCAACCGGCATGCTGCTTTTTGTGAATCCCATTCTTAGGTGCCTAACTCTCTGTATGCCTTTGTAGGGAGCATAGGCGCCTAACTCAGGGTTTGTGGATTTCAGTGGCTTTTCTAGGTGCCTCAAAGTTAGTCTTTGCAATGCTGCCCTTGAAACGCCTAAGTTCCTCTGTGGATCCAGGCCTGAATCCCCCTGGTCCTTACATGGGTGCCCAATGATGGGAGGATATAAGATGCAATAGGGACGAGTGGGGCTTGCAGAAATGGCTGATTGCACCAGGGGTTGTAAACTACAATGCACAAAGGGATGTCGTAATGACAGTGCAAACTGTCTGTGCACAGGCACTCCGGTTTAACTATGTTGGTCGGGTGTGAAAAATCCACTCCCCCGAGCAGCGCTGTTAAACCAACTTAATTCTCCATGTAGACAGTGCTAGGTCATCATAAGAAGGCTTCCATCAACCTAGCTACCACCTCTCTGGGAGGTGGAGTACCTATGCTGATTGGAGAATCCCTCCCGTCAACGTAGGTAGTGTCTAGACTGAAACGCTGGAGTAGCGTAGGTGCAGCAGCTCAGCTGTAATGCTGTAGCATTTTAAGCGTAGACAAGCCTTGAGTCAGAATGCCACCTGGTGCTTCCCTTGTGGCAATTCACCTTCACACTGCTCCTTACTTTGGGTTTGACCGAAAGGCACAGTCTAGCTCTACTTTTTTCAATTCGTTGGGTCAAATATGAAAAGATCCATTGCCCACTCTTTAGAGCAATTCAGATTCTTGTAAATCATTCACATACCTCTAAAACTATATATAGGGATTGTGTGTGGGGGGAGGGGGGTGGGTTGGCTACTTTTCCTTGTTTATATTTGGTGACTTCTGTGCCTTGTAACTGCCTAGAAAAATCATTTTATAGGATTATTTGAATGGCTATAAATTTGAGCAGAAATCAGTTGTTTCATTAGCAATGAAATAAACAGAAACTTTTTTAAAATACTCATAAACATTTTTTTAAGTCTCATTTATTGTTTGCAACATATGATCCCCCACTGTAATCACACACACACAAAGAAAGCAAGCTGCTATGTGCAACCAAAACAGGAATACTGAAGAACAGGAACAGAAATTGATGCACATTGAAATTTTCAGCAGGTGACATAAACAAGATGTGGATTTTGTCGAAAATCCCTTGAAAGGAACCTTCTCATTTTTGGAGGGTGGGGGAGAAGTTGAATTTGTTTTTTTAAAAAGCAGGGTTTTAAAGTTACAATCAATGTTTTCTGTTGGTTGTCACTTTAAATTTGCGAGTTGGAATCCCTAAATATGAGTCTGATCCACTTTCCATTAAAAATCAATGACAAAAATGTCCATTGACTTCAACTGGGCAGGGTCAAGCCTCGGTGAAATCCTGGCCTCATTAAAAGCAGTAGGACCTTTACCATTAGCTTAAATGGGCTCAGGATTTTCCCCACTGTCCATATGTATCTACTAAATAGAGACAAAGCACATCTGCTTAGTTGCTTACATTTAGAAATAACTTGTACAGTAAGTTGCATGTAACTTATTTTCAATAATTTTCTACTGAGAGTAATTATTTGTATCAGCAGTAAATGAATAATAAGGTAGTCATCCTCAGTGAGAGCCTACTCTGAAAGGAGCCAAGCAACTGCAACCCTCATTGAGTGGTGTGTGGTCAGCCTCTCTCAGGATCACTCCCTTGGTGACACATAGGTGTAAAAATACTGAGTACCAGAAGGGAAACATTTTCTAAGCAATCACAGCAAGAGACGTGATGTCAAATGAGCTGAGTGCAGAACCGAACCCTTCAAAATGGAGTGTTTGTGTCCAAGTTTCATTTTAAAATAAGTGACAGTCATTCTTTAAAAAAATAAATAAGGGTATGTCTATATTACAATAAAACACCAGTTTTATTACAATAAAACATCAGCTGACTTGGGCTTGCAGGGCTCGAACTGCAGGACTACAAAATTGCTGTATAGACATTCAGGTTCTGCTAGAGTCTGAGCTCTGGACACTGGTCTCTCCCCACTCGCAGGGTCCCACAGCCTGGGCTCTAACCTGAGCCCAAACAGCTATACTGCAATTTTATAGCCCCACAGCCTGAGCCCTGTGAGCCCGAGTCAACTGACACAGGCCAGCCACAGGTGTTTTATCGCAATGTGGACATACACCAAGTTGCAGGATATCAGTCAATGGAGAGCTTAACCTGCTCTTGTTCATTAAAAAAGTCTATCTTGTGTCTGCTTACATGCTAGTTATTTGGGGGCAGGCATTAATAATCATAAAAGAATTTTCCTAGATTGGGTTTTTAAAATTTATTACACATTTAATAGATGTCACAAAATCTTCATGACAGAGAAGAACACCAGTCCTCAATTATGGACATGTTGTATGAGATTTATTTTGCATCTCTAGGCTCAAGCTGTTCTTGGCTGCCAGACAGCATCTTCTAACTATAGAGAGACAAGGTGCGTGAGGTAATATCTTTTAGTGGACTAACTTCTGTTGGTGAGAGAGACAAGTTTTTGAGCCAACAAAAGTTGCTCCAATAAAAGATATTACCTCATCCATCTTGTCTCTGTAATATCCTGGGACCGACATGGCTACAATGAGACATCTTCTAACTATAGACAGCTCGGCATAGGTTAGAGCAGCACTAAGGTGACTTAGTCTGGGGTTGAATCAGCCCCCGTATTCAAGAGCACAAAGGTGGCAAAAAGCCATTTTACACCTGCCCATTCCTTATACAGTTCAGCTGGATGTGTGAATTGGGCCAGTTGGGGGTGTCACACAGCACACCATCCATCAAACGGTAATCGTCTGGGAAAGTTTTAGTCCTAGAAAACTACAGGAAACCAAACTCCTACAACTGGGGAAAAAAGAAGAAAAAGTTATTCGAACTCCCGGGGTAAGTTAAAGCAAGATTGATTGATAGGCAAACTGTTTACGATGGGACATAAATCAGCAACTACCCCAGACATCAGGGGAGACCTGCACCAATCTAAACTACACAGTTCTTTATGCTATAAAGGCACTTGCAAAATGCCTCCTATAGGCAGTTGCAGAAGGATTGGAAAGTGTGACAAGATGCAGGTTTTTTTGGTGCTTTAGCCTGGAGACTGATGTCAACATGGCTGGTGGCCATTACGGGAGTTATCCTCTCCACCTGGTACGCATGCATGTGTGCTCTTTATGCTGCCCAAGCTGGAGTTCCCATACATTCTACTGGGGATGAGGAACCTCCTACTGATCTTCACTCCTCCCCATCACCCCTGCACTTGCCCTTCCCCCCCCAACTTTAGGGTTCAGACCTCTCCCTGGTATTATCCCTTCCCAGTGGACCTGGAGAAGGCACCGTCCCTGGGACCAATCAAAGTAATGCCATATCCTCTTTCCCACTCCTTCCTCCCCTTGCCGGACAAAAGGGAAGCCGCAGGGCCACTGGGGTTCAGAACTGGCCAGAAGTGGTGTGTGATTGGGCAGATGCCTAAAAGCAGCTCCATCAGTACCCAAGGGACTGCTGCCTGCCTGGGGGCCCCAGGGCACTGAAAGGCTGCTTCCCACCTGGAAGACCCAAATCCCCAAAGCTCCTGAGTACCAGAGGATCTAGCTTCTTGAGGAACCACCACCTTTCAATGGGCCTCAGTCCCCAGCAGAGTCACAGCTGCCTCCTTCCCTCATAGCCCGTCTCAATGGATGTGCCCACTGTCCCTATGATCCCTGCTCCATTCCTAGTGTGATGGGAAGTCCACCCCACACTGGCAGAAAAGGGGTTAATAGAACCCTGGGGAGGCTGCACAGGAAGCAGCCAATAGGAGAGGGGCTGTGAGGAATACCCAATAAGGGCCCAGCAGGCCCACATAAAAAGAGCTGCAGGGTAGCACAGGGTTAGTTATTGCTTAGAGTCTAGAGAGTGAGGCTTGTATCCTTAGAGGGCTAAGAGCACCTTGGACTGAGCAGCTGCAGGCCTTGAGCCAAGGGTGAAGAAGGTGTTGGGGCCTTAGGGAAGTGACCCAGGGAAATAGAGTGGCACTGACCGAGGTTACAGAGGAGCAGCAGGAGGTTGATGTTTACAGGGTCTCTGGGTAGGGGCCTGGAGTAGTGGGTGGGTTCCCTCCCACCTGCCTCTGGTTGGACTGTTTTCCAGAGATATCTACCCCTGGAAGGAGGAAACCCAGATGGAAATCTAGCTGGAGGGCTGAGTCAAGATGAGGGTGCTGTGTATCTGGTAGCTGAGAGAGGAGCCAGCGGTGGGAGTTGTTGTGCAGGGTGTTGGTGTTGGTGTCAGCCTTGAGTTAATCCTCAGCATAACCAAGGTGGAGATGCTAGTCTGATGATGAGGGCTATACCCTGTGAAACGTAATCTATTAATGGAGTGGGGATGGGAGGGCATGCAGGCCATGGGGGAAGGCTGGGGGGAACCACATCTGTACAAGGGTTTCCCTGGGAAGGATTGTAGTGTCTGCCTCTACATAATGGGGCAGGAGAAGGAGGGAGTCAAGATCCAGCATGCCCTTCAGATGGGGGTACAAGGAGAGGGTCATGATACATTACAGGGTACAGAGAGAAGCACTCTATCCTCAAGTACAGGAAGGGGCTGCACCCTGTTCTTCATCTGATTGGTTGACCAGTGGTTTGCATCCATTTTCAGTTGTCCAACAGTTTCTCCAAACAAAGTCCCTTTGTGGCTTGAGCATTTGCCTGCTCTGTGGCACAACTTGGGTCTGAATCCATTACTCATGAATGAATGCCCCCAAACCTGTGGAATTCAGCAGCTGTGCAGTGTTATTGCTGGAGGCTCCTGGACTAAGTCCTTCAGTTCAGCTATAGTTTTTCAGATTAAAGGCTTTCCATTCCTTTAGTAAGGAAAGCCTACTTTACCATAAAAAAGTGGCTCATTGTCTAGGGTATCCTTGGAGTGAGATATTTTGGCTTCTCCTGGTCAAATCTTTAATGTGATTTGTTCCAAGAAATGGAGTCCAACTTGATGGCTACATGGAAGTGGTGTTACACTCATGAATAGCCATCACCCATCTTAAATGGATACCTTGTGCATGTAAACTTGCAGGTGAGGGGTAATGGGGGGTGGGGGGGACATTAGAGAAAGTACTAACTGAGCTTGCATAGAGGCCTCAACCCTCACTGTTGAAGCTAGCACAACAATCTCTTGGGGAAGAATTAATCAAGGCCCTAAAATAAAATACCCATCAAAAATGCAACAGGTAAAATTACTGAAAAGGTCTTTTAATAATTTACAACTATGGTTCTAGAACTTTAAGCAAAAGTTCCCTGAAAACCCATGTTTGGAGAAGATGACTTCCAATGTCAACATTTATCATGTTCCCCATAACTTCCCATTAAAATGAAAAAAAGATAATGAATAACTTAGCATGGTATGCATGATACAAATGCTGAATTATGATATTGAAATACAAAGATGAAGAACTGTTGAATGGTAAGAGTAAGAGGTTTTCTAATTTAATTTAAGAGTTTCCACTTCTGGATAGTGGATGAGTTTGGGTAGGCTAATATTTGTGCCAAAGCCTTAGCCTCGTTTTTTGCCTGGTATGAGTGTTGCTAATCTTTTATATAGATTTGTTTAGTTAATGCTTGTCACCTTTGTCCTAATTAGTCTAATAAATACACAAAACATAATGCTAAAAGTTCCTATACTGGGGAAAAACAACAAAAAAAAAATGAAGACATAATGACATGAAGGTAGTTGAGATGGGGTATCAATCCCAGACAGGCCCTGATTGAGTTAATGAGGGCCAGAAGGGGCAAATTAACCTTGTATGCGGCACATGGAAGGGAACCAGGGATTGATAAAGCCTAATGGCAAATGAAGTCCATCTGAGGAGGCACTAGAATAGGATTATAAACCATGAAGCAAGAGCAGGAAGGGGCTGAGCTGGGTCAGGCATTGTGCATGACTGGCTGTAGGCTGGGAGAGACTGAGAGCTGGGGCTTGGAACTCAGGGGAGCTTGGGCTGGCTGCTTAAACAAAGCTGGGAATACTAGCTGACAGGGAACGGCTGGAAGTTATATTGGGAAAATGAGGGAGGAGAAGCAAGGGATAAGGAAAACAGGATTGAAGAATATAAGATGTTGTATGCTCCCTAATGAAAACACTAGCTAAAGATGTAAAGATAGATGTTAATCCCCTGACCATAGTAGAAAGAATTAGGTGAAGTGTTGGAGATCTATTAAGAGCTAAAAGAATGCAAGGTGAAGATTTATTCATAGATTGTATACCTAAGGAATAGGCTGAGAAACTTCTTAAAACTACAATTTTAGGGAAATTAAAAGTAATTTGGCAGCTACCTAAATTTATGACAGAAGTAAGAGGGGTAACGGAGTTTCACTAGGCATGACTAAGGATGAAATTTCAATGGGTGTAGGTGAGGACCAGGTGTTTGTTTAAACAACTGATTAGCAGGAGAAGGGAGAACACAAACCATCCATAGCCATCTGAGTAACATGTAAAGGTGCAATGCTTCCTGATAGGATATCAACTTTTCTGGGTTAACTCTATGTTAAACCATATATCCTGGCTGCTTTTAAATGTTATAAATGTCAAAGGTTTGGGCATGTGACAGCTGTCTGTAAGGGCAAAACAAGGTGTGGTAAATGTGGACACTGCTTGTATGAGAACTGTATGGAAAGAACAGACCTAAAATGCAGCAACTGTGGGGATAAGCACAGTGCAGCATACAAAGGGTGTGCAGCAGTTGTACATGCTAAAGAGGTACAGAAAATTAAAACTATCCATTAGCTATCCCATGCAGAAGCTGGCAAAAGATATTCACAGCTGAATGTGGAGGAGGAAAATGCTGGTGAGGGAAAAGAGCTTTATCTCTCCTGCCATGAACTGTAATAGATGACGATGTACTACTTGCAGGCAAAGAAAGTTGTAGCATTTATGAAAAGCGATTAACTGCATTTTACAGACAGGGAAAAAGACCAAGAATAAATTATAACAAAAGCAAATGCTTTGCCACTGAATCTAGGCAATCTCTCGATAGACCACATTTATGCAATTTAAATGAACGTAATAATGTAGTTTAAACAACAGGGTTCTAACCGTTTTTTACTGGAATGCACATAACTTAACACATGGTCAGGAGTTAAAGAACACTTCTTTAAAATGAAAAACAAACCTGACATGATGTGTACAAGAAACATAGTTAGTGAAAAATGATGTTTAGATTCTTGGGATATGATGTAATAAGATGTGACAGAGAAATGAGGAGGAGGGCCTGTATTTATAAAGGAAGGTCTTGGTTACATTGACATGAACAAAATTTAAGTTTAGAATACAATGTTGAGATTCCTCTGAAGAATAACATGTTTATATCAATCTGTCTAGTTTACATTGGTTGTAAACATGTTAATCTAGAATTGCAATTTAACGCCATTAAAGGCCCATATATTTGTGGAGACCTTAATAGTCATAATGATTAGGGGAAAGCAGGAAAACTAATTATAATGGCAAATGCTTAGATCAGGTTATTGACATACACAACCTGGTATTACTCAATACTGGAGAACCTACTCAGTTTAATTCAGTGGATGGAACCTTTTCATGTTTAGATCCAGGAATTGCAACAAGCAATATAACTAGTAAATGCAGCTGGGAAATCTACAAAGAAGGTGGAATGGGATGCGATCACTTCCCTATGCTAATTACATATCAAGGCCCAGATAATGTTTAAAATACTGAAGGAATTCCTACCTAGAGCCTTAAAACAAACTGGGGACTCTTTTTAAGAATAAATGTGCTGAATATCTAAGTACCAATTGTATAAATGTAATGTAGAGGAAATTCATGATATAATAAAAGGAGACATAGCAGCCACCAACGTAGCTATATGTAAGACGTTTAATTGCCACCAACTCAAAAATCCAGTTCTCTGGTGGAATGAAGGTTGTAAAGCAGCGATTAAATATAGGAGTAAGGCATACAAACAAGCAAAAAATGAATGTCAAAGACCTAATGAACTAAAAGGATGTAAAGCAGTGGCACAAAATTAAAAAGGCAGAGAGACTTTGAGAAAGTACTGTGGGAAAATGAACTGATTGCAAGGTTTCAGAGAGATATATTTATTTATAAACACATTTTATACCTGGTCTTATAGAAAATGATAAAGTTGAAAGTTCTAATTTAGGAAAGCAAACGTTCCGGCAAAAGAATTGCAAAATTAGCAGTGATATAAATAGTTTAGTGAACAAAAATGAATGTTTGAAGAAAGTTGTGAGCTCTTACATGGCTGGGTAGAATATAAGGATGAAATACTGAATTAAAAACTTCAGCATACAGGAACTCAAGAGCTATAGACAAAAGTAAAAATATAGCCCGAGGTAAAGAGAGCATATGTAATGCAATGCTTAAGCACCTGCTGAAAGGGAGTTTGAGATTAAATTTCAATTAAAAATATAGGGAAAAGGAATACGAGCAGCAGAATGGAATCAAGCAGTGGTTAATATGATCGGAAACCTGGCAAATTACACATGAGACCTGATGCATATAGATCTATTGCCTGCATCACTTGTGGGCAAAATTTATGAAAAGAGTGATAAAGATTAGTAGCATACTTACAAAAATATAAAGTGCACAAAGTGGCACCAGGAAAGGAAGATGCACAGTTGATCATATTTTCTGTTTCTAATCATACATACAAAATCCATGAGGAACAGAGTTTGATAGCTGTCGTCTTGGACATTGAAAAAGTGCATGACATGCTATAGAATGAAGGCTATATGAAGCCACAATTAGAATAAGAGGAAGAATGTTCTGCTGAATGAGACTTAAGTGATAGAACCACACAAGTCAAAGTGGGGACGGCTTTGTTGAATATTTATAAACTTACTAATGGCACAGAGGGAGTGTTAGCTACCCAACCTTGTTTAACATTCTAATGAATGATCGCCTCCAGAGTATATGGGCAGGAGTAGGTATTACTCTATTTGGGGACTGTGCTATATGGGTCAATCATAGAAGACTAGATAGCTGTGGAGAGAAGCAATGAGGCACTTGGGGATTTAAGATCTCACTTGTTAATACAAAGGGAATGATCTTCACAAAAGGCAGATTGGGGAAGAATGGAATGTATTTTTTTTCTGTGTAGAGACATACAGAACTCCTAAGAATGTAAAATTTTGAATGATGTTGAATCACAAACTAACTTGGGAGGATCAAATAGATGATATCAAGACTAAATGCAAAGATGGGAGGAATCTGCTTAAAAGTATTGCTGGGAACAATGTGTTCTTATCTGTACCTCAGATGCTGTCAGGGCATTATTAAGACCAGTTAGATTATGGATGCCAAGCCTTTAACTCCGCTTCTGAATCAACACTAACAAAAATGGAGCCAATCCAAGACCAAGCTTGTGGTGTGACTATTATGACTCCATTGTGTGTGCTGCTGGTCGCAACTGGAGAAATCCTATACATTTAAGGATGAAACTTGTTAACCTTAGCCCAAGAGTCTAAATCTAATGGAAATTAGGAAGATAAGAGCCCTAAAGACTAAGAGGACTGTTGGGGGAATTAGGTAGACAAGTACTCCTACATTCTAACAGGGTCAAGGGGGGGAGGGAGTGAAAAGGAAGATCTGGAAGAAACTAAAATCTTTATTCATGGAGAAATCATTAGGTTTACAAAGCTCTTGTTTTATCTGAGGGGAATGTCCAGTCCTGCCTATTCTACTATAATAATAAAACTCTGCTTATCCTTTCCTTCCTTCCTTTGGGGATTCACTGCTTGCTACTTCCCATGAGTAACGAATGAGGAGAGAAAAAGCCCTGGCTGGGATGATTTTAATTGGGAATCGGCCCTGCTTTGAGCAGGGGGTTGGACTAGATGACCTCCTGAGGTCCCTTCCAACCCTGATATTCTAAGAAACTGTGCAACAGAATAAAACTTATTACCTGATTTTCTTTCTGTTTAACAGTCTCTCTCCAAATTAACCCAAATTGAAAATGTTCTCTAAAGGCAGACAGACAAATATTGTCTTTAAATTAACCTTATGTGTTTTGTCTAGGGAGAGTTTCTACTCTTTTTGGTGACCTAAACTGAAGGGCAGAGCTTAGTCCTGGAGGCTCCACTAACAACACTGGACTGCCTCCAAATTCTACAGGTGGGGGGGTGCATTAGCCCATAAGTAACGAATTCAGGGAGAAGCTGTTAACAAAGAAAATCATCAGGCAAGAAATTTATCATCTCATCTCCAAATATATTGGCATGTAACAGGCCATTGGAAAGAAGGACTGTAATTCATCCTCCTCAATAACATCATTTTAGCTACAAGTGTACTAGTTTCCATGGCAGGATCTTGCTAATTCTCACTCAGCTAATTTGTTAAATATAATTTTTTTTTTAAAGTTTGGCCCTATTTCTCAGAAAAACTTCAACTGGGAATAGCTGAGGTCTCCTATTACTAGATTTTCATTAATCTTATGAAATATATCCACTGTATTTGTTAAAATGAAGTGATATTAAAAGTAGTCATTTTAAAAACAAAATATATTCTTGGTTTTGCCTCTGCAGCTCTTCCATACAAGATGGTGATGTTCCCAACCAATTGAGGAAGGGAAGTAAAAACCCTCCAAGTGCCTCTCAGTTCTTTTCTTTCTGCAGGCCTGTGCAGCTGTGAACCCAGTTTTTATCCTGGTATTGGCTTTTATTTGGATAAAGTATTTTAAAATATTTGTCTACAAATAAATTTGTCATTATTTTCTTTTTTTATGTGGATTTTCTGATAGTTATGCTCACTCTGCATTAGAGATGGCGAAAGTGATTTGGGTTCAGGACTTCAGAGAAATAATGTCAGGATATGGACTCATCTTCATGGAGAATTCTCTGCTGGGTTGCTGACAAAGAAGGAATATTCATATCCATCAAAAAAGGATCCAGTTGCATGGGGCTGCATTATTCAAAGGGTTTTGCTCTGACAGTCTCAGTGGAAGTAATTTAAGAATTTGGGGAACCTAATAAGATTGACTTGTCTTTTGTCCCCTGTTACCAGTCTAGTTGATTTGGTATTTTATTGGGATACTTGACTCCAAGGTCTACCTTTTGTGTTTCTGTTCAAGGAGGCTCAGGCTTGCATTGCAGTTTGGATGGCAGTCATGTCATCCTGTAGAGAACAGTATTTTAAAGGTTTCATAGACATATATAATGTCTGTGTATGTAAAATCATAACTTGTAAATCCATGGTATGGAAACTTTTAGTTTCCACAAGGCTTATGGAGACTTTTATTGAGCCTCTTAGGACCAGCTTTCTCTTGGATCTTTCACTGAAGATTTCTTCCTTTGTAGCTGTAATATTTGCCAAAAGACCATCAGAATTGCAGACTTTGACAGATTTTTCTTATTAAAATTTTCTTAAGTAGTCTTGGATATCCCTTTAAATTAGAATTTTTTTTTGGAGGGTGTGGGGGAACAAATAAGCTTTGTGATCCTCTGGGTTAAGGTTGGTTGCACACTGACCCTGACACAACAATGTGTTTTATAGCAGTCTTCAAGCTTGTGGCTTTTGGTGGAAAGTCCATTTCAATGTAGAGATAACCTAAACAAATCTGAGGCTGTAAAGAAGCGAAAGTTGGTTCCTTATTCTCAGTCCCCACAAAGCACAGGTCTAGGATCAGACTTCATGGGTACTGCCCTTCTTTGAGATGTGGGACCCTGCAGTCCCATCATCTTAGACCCTGAAACCAGTGCTTTGGACCTCCCAGGGCCCATCCTCTCTCCTATCACTTTATAGATGCTTTCTTAGAGTCCTACTTAGGATATAGGCTGGCTCTTTGAGCTCCTAGATTACTTCCCTGCTATATTGTCCCCAAAGGGCCTAAAGTACAGAGTTAGCAAAGGAATTCTTGACCACAGTTACTTATATTTAAAGAATAATCCACTACAAATCTTTGCAAAACAGAAGTCCTGAAACCTGATCTCACCCCTTCTGAGTCAGAGGTTTGGTAGAGTCCCTCCTACCTTTTCCTTTCCAGCTAGTCTGCCTTGTATGTGGTGATGGTTACTGCCCCTGTTCAGAGAAGCCATGCCATCTGTTTAGCTGGAAAACTTTCCTCTTTGCCTCTGTAGGCCCCTTGTTAGGAAAAAAATATATATATTGTTCCAGTGCCCGAGGACAGCAGTTGAGAGATTATTGAAGTTGATGGCCCTAAAATGCCATCTTGATAGCTGCCAGGCTCAGGAAAGGGCCTTGACACCTGACTGAAGGCTCAGCTCAGAGAAGCTAGCTAGAATGCAATTCAATATACTTGCCTTGGAGAAGGCTAGAAGTGTGTTCAGCCTGCAATACAAAACAGTTTCCAGTTTGATACAGACATGTTTCGCCCCCGTCAGAATCTTGTTAATCACAAAAGCAGAGTATGGCTGGCCTAGTGCTTTTCATGGCCCTAGATATGGGGGGGGGGGGGGAATCAATTGTTTTTGGGGAAGGACCTGCCTCTCCTTACTCCAGGAAACTAACAGTGGTATGGAGAAGCCCACCTACTTAAGCTATTTGGAATTTGACTGGGCATATAGGGTGAAGGCCTTAAATTTGGAAAAAATTGAGACTTCAGAGGCAGAGTGTTTCAGGCTAGAGAGTGGCAGAACATTGTACAGCATGACAGTGAAGCAGTAGTTATATTTCCTCCTTTCTAGCCTTTAAAAAATACAAATACAATATTGTTAACTTTGTGGCTTATGTTTAAATGTACCAGTGGATTGTGATAAATATACATGTTTTAAATTGTAGTTTCAATGGTTTCTGGATTCATACAAATTGTGCATTCTAAAGGAACACTAACTGCAGCAGATGCTATTAAGGATCTATTAAAACTTTTCTGCATTAGACAAATTCTAAAAGCTTTCTGCAAAAATAACCATTTTATGTTAAAATCTAGTTTAAGACTACTTATCTTATTTTTACATTATTAGTACAGTGGCTGTAGATATGGGCTGGTCCAATTTTCCTTTGATATCAGTCTCTACCACCACTTCAGACTTACAGTATATTCACTAAAAAGAAAAAGGAGTACTTGTGGCACCTTAGAGACTAACCAATTTATTTAGTCTCTAAAGCGCGACAAGTCCTCCTTTTCTTTTTGCGAATACAGACTAACACGGCTGTTACTCTGAAACCTGTATAGTCACTAAAAATGGCAGATCTAGAAAAAAAATGACAGCAAATGGAGGAATATCATTCCCATTTAAGACCCTCATCCTGCGGTCTTTCCAACTGCAAACATCTGTAATCCTCCATAAAATCTGTTTTTCACACCTTTAATTATGATTTTGTTTTGCAAAAATCCCTTTCATTTCAACAGGATGTATTTTAGTTGGATTTTAGACATAGTGTTGTCTTATCAGGGTGATAACCCCATGCAAATAGTGTCCTGGGTTCTTCAAAAACTACTTATTTCTTGACCCAGTTCCATTTAGTGCAAGAATGGGGAGAATCAACTATTAATAGACTAAAAGTGTGTGTAGGAAAACATACATCAATTCTTGGTTACATGGCATATACAAAAATACATATGCTGAAGCATGCAAATACTCCTAAACATGATGCTGAACCTTTAAGGCCTTCATGCTGCAAGTGGATTTGCACCAATGGACCCCTAGATCCAGAGTATGACTGAAGCCAGTAGAACTCCCTACAGGTACAAAGGTCTACCTGCATAGATCAAATTGCAGCATCAGGGCTTAAATTTATACATGGAAGGGGAGAAGGATAGAAAAAAGTACATTTATCACTGAAGGGAAAAAATTCACAGTTACAATAATAAAGACCGAAAGTGTTCCACACTTAAGTGTAGAACTGTCAGCTTCCATAAGCAGCATATACTTTGGCATAAGGATACCATTTCAGAGAGCATGTAAATGATTAAAAATTAAGGGGATAAATTCTGGATCCCTTGAACTCAATGGCAAAATTACCACAGACTTCAGTGAGGCATTGTTTAAAACTCTTTTTGTTCTTCCTAGGGTCTGTACAGAAGACAGGATACAGATTAAATCATGCATTTTGCAATCAACAAATGTATCATCCTTTAATTTTACATTCTTTTCAGATAGGGCAGTACTTTGTTCATTTATTTTCTAAATACAGTAAATTGAGATACAGTTGTAGAGTCTCTATTATTCTTCACTAAAAACAAGTACAAAGCACTCCATTAACTTTTTATGCTGATGCAAACCAGAAAGGCAGGAGTTTGTGGAATGTGGGGGCTAAAAAATTATTCTGGGATTACTCTACTTGAAGTGCACTCAGTGTTGTAATCCATGTTTTGTTTTTCCATTGACAAGATCTCCTGTACTTTCTGAAACCACTGATGCAAGTGGGTAAACAGATTTCCATATCACTTTTTTGAGCAGTTCATCTAGCTCAATAGATTTTAGACTTTCTTCTCTACCCTAAGATACGAAAAACAAACCACAACTATGAACCTAATCCTCTAAAATGCCAAATACTTTTGAATGTTTTTAAAGTCAATATATCTGAAAGAACTGACTCTTGCAAGACTGGACTGTTAAAACTTAAATATGGTAGTCATTTAAATAGATCAAAGTTGAGTTACTGAGCAGTTAAAAGCTGGCAGGCAGAATCATGTCACCCTTAAGAGCACAACACTTATTTACATTTGTCTCCTGGCTGACTATTGAGCCACAATGCAGTGTAAGTGCATGAATGCAGAGGTTAAATCCAAATAACACAAATTCCTGATCAACAAACTCCGCCACCCCTCCCCCCCTGCAAAAAAACCCCTGCAAAACTCCACAACCATTAAAGTGACACTTTAATGACAAATTGTCTTGGCATAGTCACACTGTAGAATGTGACGCTCTACTAGAAATCCTGGACAGAAAGTTGCATTGTACATTACGCACACTGTATTTTATAACAGTCTTCCATTGTAGTTTAATTCAGTAAAACAGGAATATAATACTGAATAGGGCAAATGCCCACACTCAAAGTAAATGTGAGGTATCACTATCTTCTATGAAGGCCACTGCTTTTGTCAGTAAACTAACAGTAGTATACTCTTGTTAAGAATTCCTTTGCTATTATGAAGGCAGAAGCCAGGAAGCTAGTTCTTTCAAGAAAGTGGACTTGATAGTGTATTTAATCCAAGTAACACTTCCACGGTCTAATCTGGGTCAAAAATGGAGTCACTAGGACACAAATAGGCCAAGCAGTGCCCTCCAGGGAAAATAAAAGTTGTATTTTTACTGCAACAGAATCATTTCTAAATTCCCTCATCTACTCAGTAGTGTTCTGAGGTCACTTCTAGTTTTGGAATCAGTTCATAATACACCAGTTTAGTTAGCTGTAAATAATCAAAAGCAGTTTCACATTTGGGAAAAGGATTACAGACATTCCTTGATACAAAAGAGCAGTAAAAGTGTTTCTAGCACTTGGAAAATATTAGTGTACTATATATAGTTAAGCCACCCAGGTAGTACAGAAGCTTTTAGGAAATAAACTATCCAAGAGATGACTTAATAGGTCTTTTCCTTTTCTATTTTTTAATATTTCCAGAAGTACACCACCACCCCCTTGTGGTGCAAAAAAGAACAACGTAGCCAACACTGTTTAGCTAATACAATTATGTACTCAAAAGAAATCCATAATCGGTGAATCAATGAAAAGAGAACAGGCATAAGATCACATAAAATATTTACCTCAGTAAAAGCATGTAAAGTGATTTATAATTCAAAGTGATTTTTTTTATAGCACATTTCACAAAATTTCAATTTGCAGAAGCCAAGCTTTTCCAAAAGCCTTTTAAAGGCACTAAATTCACAGGTGACTAACCAATAAGTAGTACAGAAGAGGTGGACAGCAGCACATGTATTTAACTATAAGCATCTAGAGAAGATAACTTTTTTTTTTAACAAAGAGGCAGACAAAGTTCATCACAAAACTTTAAATAAACGCTAAAACAAAAAGAAAAACTCCCACACACTAAAAGTTACCCAAGCTGTGCATAAGTTAGTTTCAAGAACAGAAATAAAATACATTCACTCTATCACCATTAAATACTAAGTTCGTTCCCAAATAACTGTGCATCTCCCGCTGTCCACCCCACCCAAAAGTTGAAGCATGAGACGTTTAAAAAGAATGATAAGTTTTGGCCACCTTTGTTTTCCATTCTGAGATTCTTGGTTGAAAAATATTCTTAGCATACACCTCTATCCTCCGTCGTACTGCAATGGCAAAGTACTGTTGAATCTTCATATACAAACAGCAAAAGCCACACAATGAATAAGTGCCACTCAGCTGCAGAAACTGGCAAGTTATTGGCAGTATTTGACCCTCTTCTTTTCAAATGCCATACTTATTTATCCAACCTGCCACTAGAAAAATAAAACAAAGTTGTATGTATGCAGTAAACTCAGTGATTCATTACAATCCACGTATTTCATTCAAATCCACCAATACTTTTGATGTGCAACAAGAGGATGCACAACTTTCTAGATACTATCCCTGTCCCAAAAAGATACTATCCCAGTCCCTGTCATCTAAAAGGAAAGCAGTAACTTATTAAAAAGGCAAGGGAGAGGGAAATAAGCATATATAAAGTGTAGAGAAAAAAAACAGATGCACACCAAATATACATAACTGCCTCCTTGCCTGTTTATTATTAATTGGCTAATTTCTTATAAACACAGAGGAAAAAACATGATTTTTGAAGGTTGCCATCTTACAAGTACGGTAAGTAAGGGTGTTCCATGTGCAGGGAGCAGCCTGGAATAAGGTGTGAATATGACTGTGGGAGAAGCTGATAAATGGGAAGTCAATATTAGCATTAATGGTGGAGCAGAGAGGATGGGAGCAATGCAGTAAGAGACAGGAGTGGATAAGTGGGGAAGGACAGAGCTGTGAAAAGCCTTGAAGGTTAGGAAAAGTAGCTTGCGCTTTGTGGTACAAAAGGGAGACCTAGTGGAAGAATTCAAAGGGGGTAGGGGTATATAGTAAGACAATACGAAGGATGATGAATGATCTTAGAAGCTGCATTTTGAATGGATTCGAGGGAAGGGTCAAATGGGTACTGGAGAAATCTTAAGAAGAGGCAGCTGCAACAGTCAATGTGAGATAAAGAGTCTGAACAAGATTTTGCTGTGGGAATAAAAAGGAAAGGTTGCATCTTAGAAACTTGACAGGAATTGAAGCCCTGATAAAATCTGTATACAACCTAGATATGAGGGTCAAGGAAGAAGAAATTAAATAGGACTCAGATGATTGGCTTTTGTGACTGGGAGCAGGGTGATACTGTCAATAACTGCTGAGAATGCAAGTGGATAAGAAGTATCTGGAATGAAACATGGGACATGTTAAGTTTACTTTTACTTTCTATTTGTGCTTACTTTGTTTTGTATAGTTCTTTAATAGATTTATATAGACAAAACTGAACTTACTAATAAAGCTAGTTAAATCTAAAACCAAACATTTTAAAAAGGATTTAACAAAGTGAATCTTAAAACTTACTCTAAGCCCGCCTCCTCCTCCTCCAGAGCTTGAAGATGCAATTTGTTTCTCCATTTCCTCCTGTTTCTTTTTCTTTTGCTCCACAGAATATGGGTTCTTAACACCACGAGAGGTGGCCTTTAGGGAAATAAGATTGGATAAAATACTGCAGTCCAATTTCTTTTCAAAGAAATAAAACCTTGACAACTATATTTTGTGGGTTTCTATTTGGAAGCAATATTGAAACACTAATTAATAATAGTATGTAACACAGCAGCATAACTTTTTAAGGTGCTTTTTAACATTGCACAGTATTTGTCAGTGATGGCAATGGGGTATTCTTTTATTTGTATATCCAGATGGGCATAATTTAATGAGTAAATGCACGTGGTTTGTATTCAAATTGTAAAATTAAACGTTTCCCCCTCCCCTTCAAAAACTCCCATGCACTTTGATCCTATAGTTTTTCCAAATGGTATGAGCTCCATATTCTTGCCCTCAGCAATTGAATTTTAACTTAGAAAGGATGGTTCAGGCAGTCAGCTGCATCCAAGAACCCAAACTGTTGTTTTATATGGCATTACTGCCCCACCGTCTCTTACCACATAGATTTCTGCAAGTACAGGGCATCCTATGGCTAACAGAGATATTAGCCAAGAGGTCTCATTACAATTTACATCAAGTGCATGAGGGGAGATGACAGATGTAGTTCCCACATCTACAGTCCTTATTTGCACCCTACTTAGGGACCCCGCTTAGGATGTGTGAAACCAAGGTTCAATTCCTCTATCACAAATATTCTCTGTGACCCTGGGCAAGTCACTATTTGTGCCTCAATTGTCCATTTGTAAAATAGGGTTAATAGTACTTTCCCCTATGTCAGAGGGGTGTTGTGAGGATATATACGTTAAAAGATTGAGGCACTAAGATACTGTGGTGATAGGAACATATAAGTACCTAAATTAGAGCGATATACGGTTCTAAAACATGAATACCAAGGCTGTACACAATAGCTTCTTTTTCCTCTTACTTATTTTGAGATCTGAACTTAACAGAATTTTTAATGCACTTCTAGCTTATAATTTAGAGCTATAACACTACATGTGAGCAACAGAAAAAATAAGGTTAAATCTATGCTGAGAGGAAAGAGGAACAGATTGTTATCAGTCACCACCACCTTGGATTTGTGCTAACAGTCAAAGCAGATTTCAGAGTAACAGCCGTGTTAGTCTGTATTCGCAAAAAGAAAAGGAGTACTTGTGGCACTTTAGAGACTAACCAATTTATTTGAGCATGAGCTTTCGTGAGCTACAAAGCAGAGTTGTGACAAAGTAAGACTGTAGATGGAGTAAGAATGTGAAGAGAGGCATTAAGCTGTCAATGCAATATAAAATATGAAGTAAAGATGAAGTAGGGTGATCTGAACAGTATTTTAGATTAGCATATTATTTGCACAGAAACAGAATGACACTAGCTGCAGCATGGTCTGAACACACGGCTGGAAGCCTTAGTTCTAATTCCAATTTGGACACCAACTCACTGATGTACGCACTTAGTCTCTAGTCATTTAAACTCACTCATACTCACAAATCAATAGACTACTCGTATGTCAAGATACATGTTTGTAGAATAGGAGCTTTAGTTTGTGTTTGTTTCCACCATCTACTATAGGGGTGGCCAACCTGGGGCTCCAGAGCCACATGCGGCTCTTCAGAAGTTAATATGCGGCTCCTTGTATAGGCACCAACTCTGTGGTTGGAGCTACAGGTGCCAACTTTCCAGTATGCCAGGAGGTGCCCACTGCTCAACCCCTGGCTCTGCCACAGGCCCTGCCCCCACTCCAGCCCTTCCCGCCCCCCTCCTGAGCCTGCCATGCCATCGGTCCTCCCACTCCCGCTCTGAGCCTCCTGCACACCACGAAACAACTGATCCGGAGGTGCGGTGAGGGAGGGGTAGGCACTGATCAGCAGGACTTCCGGTGGGCAGGAGGCGCTGCTGATGCATTCATTAATGTGGCTCTTTGGCAATGTACATTGGTAAATTCTGGCTCCTTCTCAGGCTCAGGTTGGCCACTCCTGATCTACTATATCTCTTCCTATATGGTATTTATCTACCTACCACTCAGGGTTGTTGCAAGGATATATATATTTAGAAAGTACTTTGAGATTCAAAACACTGTAGATGTACTAAATCTTTTTTTTTTTTTAATTAAAATGTAGGCCAAAGCAAACCAAAAAAGTTTTAATAAAAAGGCCTTTAAATGCTGCTATAATAATTTAGAAAGTGCTTTTATCCATGACTCAAATATGAATCATGATCTTTAAACAGTAGCAAACCGAACAAGCCCGTATCAGCAAAAGGCCAACAAACTATACAGAGAACAACCAACAATGTTCATACAATACACACATTCATTATCTTCATACTTCATATTTGAAATTCAACAAGACACTATAGAAAATTTAGATTATGCAGTGTTTAAAAAAGGTTTATTTTTAAGGTAAGGTGCAAATAAGGCTACAGTTCCTTTGCCTTAGGGTTCTGTATGTGTTTCCTCCTTCCTATTATTACTTCTGCCCTAAGGCACATACTACCTCCACTTTCCTAAATTTAAGACCTCCCAGCTTCAACACCCAAGTCCCCAACTTTTCAGGTCCAGAGTCTGTCAATGCCACTGCTTAATTGACTGGGATGAGGAAAGAGACCCACATTTTCCCCATGTTAATGAAGCGAACAGCCAAGAAATTCAGCTATGTTGAGCTTTTAGAAGTAGCAAGTCTCAAAACAACACTTGCAAATGCTGCCAAAACAATTAAATATCTTTGAAAAATGCAACTGAAATATCTCTTTGGTGTTTGTGGTTAAAGTAAAACAAAAATATCACTGACAAAAATCAATTTCTTCTTTGGTTTAAAAGAACTTTCCAGCTTTGCATTCACATTTTATAATGGCAAAGATTTTCAACGGTCCTAATAGCTGTTTGAATTTCAATGGGAGTCAGGTGCCTAACTTTCTTAAGCTCCTTTCAAAATCCCCGCCAATGTTCCATGACATCATTATATAAATACCCATCAAATTACTAACATGACAGCCAAGTGCAATGATAAATTCCACTTGCCGATAGTCCACGTATGCTGTTCAGCTGCATTTCGGCAAAGAGACCTCTGGTATTTTCCATTTTAAAACCAGTGGCTACATAACAAGTTTCTGAATAAATGTAATGTTACCTCCATCTGCCTCTTTTCTGCAGCTTCTGCAAGTTGTCGTCTTTTACTTTCCTACAGAAAATTTGAAAAAAGGTGTTATGTTCCATTGTAGTAGAGAAAGCAGAATAAATTGTTTAACAATGAAAATATAGCAGTTTTAAAAAGGATTAAATGATATCATGCATAGACTACTCCATGTCCGTTCCTTGTCATTCATATGAACAATGGAAGTTATTTAATCAGATTCTGAACTTAAGTCAAACGGCAGCTGCTTCTTCTCTCTGTTTTAAGTATTAAAGTAACTACATAAGGACAGGTTTCAGAGTAGCAGCCGTGTTAGTCTGTATCCGCAAAAAGAAAAGGAGTCCTTGTGGCACCTTAGAGACAAACAAATCTATTTGAGCATAAGCTTTCATGAGCTACATCCGACAAAGTGAGCTGTAGCTCACAAAAGCTTATGCTCAAATAAATTTGTTCGTCTCTAAGGTGCCACAAGGACTCCTTTTCTTTTTATAAGGACAGTATGCTTTTGGTTACTAAGATGGTAGAAAAGGAGCACCTGTGGCACCTTAGAGACGAACAAATTTATTTGAGCATAAGCTTTCGTGAGCTACAGCTACTCTGAAACCTGTTAAGATGCTAGAGTGTTATTGCTGCTACAATGTATTCCAGTATTTGAGTAACAATAGTGTTATGCAGATATATCCATTAGAAGGCCATATTTCAGGTGACTTGCATCTTTACCGCAAAAAAACAAACAAACAAACAAAAAATCATTCTAGGATGAAACCTACAATAAGAAGGTATTTTATATGGCAGAGAAATGGACACAGTGCATAAGATGTTCTTATCATTTGAGGAGAAAAGAAAAATGAGATCTTGGTATGACTGCCGTTTCCCCGAGGGCCTCATGAAAATGAGGCAGGTCTCAAGAGTTATCACAAGCATAAATATTTTAAGAACAAACATCATGGAACCTCTGATAGTGACGTTTACAAAACAACTGTAACTAGAATAGCTATCACTATAAATGGATTTTCACTGAATACAAGTTCACTAAAACCAGGCTCCACAGTTTTCCAGAGTTAGAAAAGAAGATTTATTTCCTTACCAGTTAAATCCCAACCAGGATCTTGATCCAACAATCAGGTCAGCTAGCATAGGCCCTAAACCCATGAAGAGTCCCACTAATTCTGAAGTCAGTGGGTTTCCACAAGGATGCAGGGAACTATGCTAAGAAGATTGGTACCCATATCAGTAATAAATGGTAGTGATGGCGTATGTGAAATGAGTTCACCATCTTAGTAAAGTTTCTAGTAGGAGGGTGCCTATAACAAACAGGAGTGTAACAGAGAGACCAAGGATTAAATGGGCATAAAACAGAATTACTCTCTCACTCATAAGAGATGGTCCCTTCAGATCTCTATCTTTGTGCTCCTGCAGATACTTCAAGTGGAGGACACCTGTGACTGAGACTGACAAACTCCAAATTATGTTAATTTTAGTTCATGATAGAGGTTTCAGGCTTAAGGGGGGCATGGATCAGCATTCAAGTGACTCTCCCTATCAGTACGCAGCCTGGGGAAGCTAATAATCCAACAAGCGGACCAAATTCGGTGATGAATCCTAGTCACGTGCCTCCAGAGGCATGTTCCACACATGCTAAGAAGAAGGGATCGTACCCTATGGTTTTTGTTCTCTGGTTACATAATGTGTGGTGAGATACTGACCCTGCAATACCGGCTGGTAGAAAGACAGTATAAAATAAATAACAGGATTTTCAATGTTTTAAAATGATACGCAATTTGACAAACTAATTTTTAAAAGTAAGTTTGGATTTTGTGTTTTAATTCTTAAGAGTTTTCTGTTGATGTTTATAATCTCCCTTTTTGCTGACTCCCTGCCAATCAAGGAAGAAACTGACTAGCAAACATTCATATGACACTACCCACATGTGCAAATACTTGCAAGATCCGGTCTGTACAGGGGGAAGAGTGAAACTGTTATACCAAGTGCTGTCAAATGCCCAAAGCAGACAAGATGGAATGAGAGAAAAATATCTGTTTGCCCATCAACTTCTTTCAGTTACAAGAAAGACCTAAATTAAGTCCAACATTTTCTTACAAAATTATTATTTTCAAGTTGACAGAGCCCCTTTAAAGCAAAATGTACTTAACAAAAACAAACCTAGAGCGCTAGGGACCTGCTTCTGCAGATCCATGAAATAATGTATTTTTTTTTAATTAAAGGGTATATTTAACCCTTAATTATACATCGAGGGCTTAATTCCCTCTGTCCCAAAATAAATATTAAAAACGCAGTCTCTTAACGGGATCTGTTACTGCGTGTATGTCACTGGAGTATGTTATGGGTGCGCCTTTGGGAGGCGCCAATCCTCACGACTCACTGCACCCCAGGTGGGCTGACCGACCGCAGCACACAGATGTTCAGTCCTTAGGCTGGACAAGGGCAGCAGCAACTACCCCGCCTCTGCGCTGCTGCATTATTTTAATCCTGCAATTATGGGAAAACCACACCGTGGAAAGTCGCCTCTCTCTGGGGTAATTTCAAAAACCGACCAAAATACAAAAACAAACCTCTAGCCCAGAAAAAAAAAACCAAAAAACCCGGAGGAGGAGCTGAAAGGAGGATGCACCTGCTGGGGGCCTGCTCCGGAGTGGGAGGTCCCTGCCCAGCTTGAGTCTGGCGGGGCCGGGGAACGCGGTGCCCGCGGCCCAGCCAGGGCGTGTCGGGGGAGAGGAGCTGGGCTCCCGCGGGGGCCGTACGCACCGCACTCACCGGGTCGGGCGTCTCCACCACGTCCTCGGCGGCTCCCCCCAAGCAGGGTAGGCAGAGCCCCATGCCGGGCCCCGGGCCGCCTGGCGCTCGCCCTCCCGGCTCAGGTAGCCGGAGCTCCGGGGACCAGCCGCGACGCTCCCGCCCGGCACAGTCAGAGCGCGGAGCCCGGCAGAGCCCGCCCAGTTCTGGGATCGGGGCACACGGCGCCACCTGCAGCTCCGGAGCTGCTGCTGCTGCCGCCGCCGCCGCCGCGGGGTGGGTGGGGCAGAGGCGGAGGCCGCAGGGAAGCTGGCTGCAGGCTCGTGGGGAGGAGGGCGCCAGAGTTCCACCGTTGTCCTGCTACCGAGGGGCTCAAAGCCTCTGCCAGTTACTGAACAGGCTGGAGCTGGCAGGGGCTTGTCAGCCGGGCGTCCTCACAAACGTACTAAGCAGACCCAGGCTCCGTGAGGCGGCCCGGTGTCGACGTGAGAAAGTTGCAGTACAACTTGCATTGTTTTTGTAAGGTTTCAGATGGGCTATTACCAGCAGGAGAGTGAGTTTGTGGGGCGGAGGGTGAGAAAACCTGGATTTGTGCTGGAAATGGCCCAACTTGATTATCATACACATTGTAAAGAGAAAAGGAGTACTTGTGGCACCTTAGAGACTAACCAATTTATTTGAGCCTGAGCTTTCGTGAGCTACAGCTCACTTCATCAGATGCATACCGTGGAAACTGCAGCAGACTTTATATGGAACACTATCCCCGATAATGTCACGGCAAACCTGGTGGCTGAACTTTGTGACTTTGTCCTTACCCATAACTATTTTACATTTGGGGACAATGTATACCTTCAGATCAGCGGCACTGCTATGGGTACCCGCATGGCCCCACAGTATGCCAACATTTTTATGGCTGATTTAGAACAATGCTTCCTCAGCTCTCGTCCCCTAAAGCCCCTACTCTACTTGCGCTATATTGATGACATCTTCATCATCTGGACCCATGGAAAGGAAGCCCTTGAGGAATTCCATCATGATTTCAACAATTTCCATCCCACCACCAACCTCAGCCTGGTCCAGTCCATACAAGAGATCCACTTCCTGGACACTACAGTGCTAATAAACAATGGTCACATAAACACCACCCTATACCAGAAACCTACTGACCGCTATTCCTACCTGCATGCCTCCAGCTTTCACCCTGACCACACCACACGATCCATCGTCTACAGCCAAGCTCTGCGGTACAACCGCATTTGCTCCAACCCCTCAGACAGAGACAAACACCTACAAGATCTCTGTCAAGCTTTCTTACAACTACAATACCCACCTGCGGAAGTAAAGAAACAGATTGATAGAGCCAGAAGAGTTCCCAGAAGTTACCTACTACAGGACAGGCCTAACAAAGAAAATAACAGAACACCACTAGCCGTCACCTTCAGCCCCCAACTAAAACCCCTCCAACGCATTATTAAGGATCTACAACCTATCCTAAAGGATGACCCAACACTCTCACAAATCTTGGGAGACAGGCCAGTCCTTGCCTACAAACAGCCCCGCAACCTGAAGCAAATACTCACCAACAACCACATACCACACAACAGAACCACTAACCCAGGAACTTATCCTTGCAACAAAGCCCGTTGCCAATTGTGCCCACATATCTATTCAGGGGACACCATCACAGGGCCTAATAACATCAGCCACACTATCAGAGGCTCGTTCACCTGCACATCCACCAATGTGATTTATGCCATCATGTGCCAGCAATGCCCCTCTGCCATGTACATTGGTCAAACTGGACAGTCTCTACGTAAAAGAATAAATGGACACAAATCAGATGTCAAGAATTATAACATTCATAAACCAGTCGGAGAACACTTCAATCTCTCTGGTCACGCAATCACAGACATGAAAGTCGCTATCTTAAAACAAAAAAACTTCAAATCCAGACTCCAGCGAGAAACTGCTGAATTGGAATTCATTTGCAAATTGGATACTATTAATTTAGGCTTAAATAGAGACTGGGAGTGGCTAAGTCATTATGCAAGGTAGCCTATTTCCTCTTGTTTTTTCCTACCCCCCCCCGATGTTCTGGTTTAACTTGGATTTAAACTTGGAGAGTGGTCAGTTTGGATGAGCTATTACCAGCAGGAGAGTGAGTCTGTGTGTGTATGGGGGTGGGTTTTTGGAGGGGGGTGAGGGAGTGAGAGAACCTGGATTTGTGCAGGAAATGGCCTAACTTCATTATCATGCCCATTGTGTAAAGAATTGTCACTTTGGATGGGCTATCACCAGCAGGAGAGTGAATTTGTGTGGGGGGGTGGAGGGTGAGAAAACCTGGATTTGTGCTGGAAATGGCCTAACCTGATGATTACTTTAGATAAGCTATTACCAGCAGGACAGTGGGATGGGAGGAGGTATTGTTTCATATTCTCTGTGTATATATAAAGTCTGCTGCAGTTTCCACGGTATGCATCTGAAGAAGTGAGCTGTAGCTCACGAAAGCTCATGCTCAAATAAATTGGTTAGTCTCTAAGGTGCCACAAGTACTCCTTTTCTTTTTGCGAATACAGACTAACACGGCTGTTACTCTGAAACCTGTCATTGTAAAGAGAGTGATCACTTTAGATAAGCTATTACCAGCAGGAGAGTGGGGTGGGAGGAAGTATTGTTTCATGGTCTCTGTGTATATAATGTCTTCTGCAGTTTCCACAGTATGCATCCGATGAAGTGAGCTGTAGCTCACGAAAGCTTATGCTCAAATAAATTGTTTTTGTAAAGTGATTGTAGTCAAAGCAGTGCAAATCTCTGTGCAGACCCTCCGTTTTCCTGCGTAAGAGGGGCCTATTTATCTTAAACTGATTCCGAATGGATTTCAACTAAACCAAACTAAGCCCCTCTTAAACCAAAATTAGAATGTTCACACAGGGTTTTATACTGGTTTGACTAAATCATTTTAAAATCTAACTTTTAGTGAAGCTTTCGTATGTAGTGATTTCATTTTTAACTAACATTGTTTTAAAAATTGATTTAGTTAACCGCTATGTAGACACTCTTAAATAGATGTAAATCTGGTTTGTATCAGTTTAATTTAAATCTATTTCTTACTGAATTAAGGTGCTAAACTGAGCCTACAATAGATGCTAAATGATATTTCAAATCATGTTTACTAACTCAATTAAACAAAATGTTTTCCCCTAGAATATTGCTCTTGTAAATAGATACACTGTTTGGGGGCATGTTTGCCAGACCTGGGAAACTGCAGGGATTACAATTAATTTTGTAAACCATGCAGTGATAGACTCTATTTCTATCCAGCTGGACTCTCAACTCTACATGCGGTTAATCCCGCCTATTCCCCTCTTCACATGGCTATTCCTCTTCATTTATCCTATACTGTCTCTAGGTGGTTCTCAACCATGAAGCCAATGGGAAAAAATGCATTGTCCAATATACTCCAAAATCTTTAAGGAAATGTTGTCCATTTATACATCTCACATGTGAAAGTTCAGGTGGATGAATTTGAATTTAGTAAAGTTAGTAGAGATAAAAATCAAGTTTCTATTTAAAAGGTCCGTCAACTAGCAGTGTATGCATCTGATCAGATAGGGATTAGTGGTTGTCACAATATCTGCGTGTTTGATCATTTTTTTCCCCTCCCACTGGATTTTTTTTCTCTCTCTGCTCTTTCTTTCAAGCAGCATGAGAACATGCTAACATTTGTTTTTGAGTTGAACTTTCAAACCCGTAATGTTAGAATGGGTTTGAAATTAGGGAAAGTGAATTCTTCCGTCCCCAGTAACAAAGGACCTGATCTAAAGCCCATTGAAGTCAATGGAAGAATTGCTTTGGATCATTCATGCTCAAAGATTATACCACTAGGCTCCTGGGATACAGTATTTAAAGCTAGCTATAAGTATCTATCTATCCAATCATACTGATAGAAAACATTCTTCATAGACTATAGGAATCCATTAATGGGGTCCATTCCAATTATGAGAATAAAAGATCAGATCTTTAGCTAGTGGAAATCAGCATAAATCCATGGTATTATGCCTATTTACACCAGCTAAAGATTTGTCTCAAAGAGTTCATAGCATGTATGGCATCCCTCCAAAACATCCTGATTTAAGACTGACTAATTTTCTTCATCCATCACAGAGATATACAGGGCCCAAACTTGCTCCCATTGTACACATGTAGTTCTTAGTCAAGCAGATTGTCTGACTGAAGTAAATGGGACAACTCATGTGAGTACAACTTATGGATCCAAGTCTCATTGGATCCAACTTTCAACTTGATCCAACTCCAAATAAAGTAAGTGAAAAGCCTGAAAGTTGAATCCAATATGAATAAGGGTTACAGAATAGTGATCACTTATTAATTGCTGATAGGTGTTTTACTGCAGTTCATTGGAAGAAAAGAAAACCCTCCAATAGCATCTTGGTTTAACGAAAATTGGGGAATACTGAAGATGGAAAAATTCACCTATTAATAACAAGTGGAAGTGTGATTTGGCCTTGTTTAGTGACTTTGTTTTTAATATTTTTTCTCGCTATTTGTATTAGTATTAAAAAATAAACACCGTAAAATAATACAAATAGTCAAAACCCCCATGGAGACTAGAACAGCTGCCCATGGAAGTAACTGAGTTCCTATCAATGAAAGTGTTCCAAAAGAGATTGGCTAACACTCTCAAGATAATAGTGTAAGGGAATAACCTGCACTAGCTACATGAGATTGGCTTTATGAACTGTAAGGTCTCTTCTAGTCATAGCTTCTTGATTCTAGATAATAACAATTGCTTAGATAGAAAAATGATTGGGTGTACTTACTGCTTTATTAAATTACCGTCACTATGTATGTAAAAGATTGCTTTCAGTTCTTTTTTAAAATCAGAATTTGAGGCCTTAGAGCAAACTGTTATTGAGAGAATGTCTCTATTTAAATAATAGCCAATCAACACTGACAGGCTTAAGGATTCGTATAGGTCTTTAGTCACCACTTCAAAAGAGTAAGAGGATATTTCAATTCAATGCTCTTTCATTCATTGCATGCTGCCTAGTCATTTGGTGACATGGCAAATAAACCCAGTGGAAATTAAAACTTGGTTTGAAGAAAAAAAAAAAAGAATAATTTTGTTAGGAACAAAGGCCTAGATCCAGGAAAGGATTTAGGTGTTAAGACTCAGCATCCTGCTGCTTAACTTTTGGGCCCTAGAAAATGACACTGCGATCTACAAAGCCTGAGTTAGGCACCTAGGCTCCTATACAATGAATGGGGAGAGATAGGCACCTTTAGATCATGATCCACAAAAGGCAACATGCTAAGGGAACCTCCTAAGGCAGAAAATGGGAGCTGCAGACCTGCTAAGAGGCTAAACTCTGTCATTCTTTCAGCAGGAAAAAACCTATCTTTGCTTGTGATCTGTGAACTAGGAGAATTTTGCTACCCAAGTTGTGTGTGGGTCCCACTCTGATAGGTGTGCTCAGAGGCCCCCTAACTCCTCAGAACAGCCAGGGATGGCCTCTAAGCACACCTACTGGACCTCTGCACAGGATTTAGGTAGTCAAACAGCTGCCTTCCCAGGTTTGTGAATTGCTCTAGCCTTACATGGTAGGTAGGCCTCTGGGTGCTCAGAGTAAGGCCACGTCTATGCTACCCGCCGTATTGGTGGGTAGTGATCGATCTATCAGGGATCGATTTATTGCGACTAGTGTAGATGTGATAAATTAATCCCCGATCGCTCTGCTGTCGACTCCGGAACTCCACCAGGGCGAGAGGCGGAAGCAGAGTCGACGGGAGCGGCAGCCGTCGATCCCGCGCTGCGAGGACACGAAGTAAGTGATTCTAATTCGATCTAAGATACGTCAACTTCAGCTATGCTATTCTCGTAGCTGAAGTTGCATATCTTCGATCGATCCCCCGCCCTCCCCCCCCGTAGACCAGGCCTAAGACTGCAATGTGCATGGTCAGAGGCTACAACAAAGGTGCCTACAGGATTAGGTGGAGCTGATCAGGAATGTTGTGGATTTTGTGAATTGCAGTGATGCCCCAAAATAGGACTTAGGGACTAAGGTCTGCACGATGGACTTTAAAGCAGCACAGCTGTACCGCTACAGCTGCATTGCTGTAAGGTCTCCTGTATAGCTGCTCTATGCCAGCAGGTGAGAGTTCTCCTACTAGCATAATTAAAACACCCTCAACAAGTGGTAGTAGCTACGTCAGTAGAAGATGCTCTCCAGCTGATGTAGCCCTGTCTACACCAGCACTTTTGTAGGTGAATCTTATGTCAATCGGGGTGTGTTTTTTCACACCCCTGACTGACTAAAGTTTTGGTGACAAAAGCGCTAGTGTAGACAAAGCCTAAGTATTTTCATGGATCACCCACTGTCCTAATTTATTTCTAGATTCTGGTAGATCCTAGACTGAAACTTGGATTCTACCTGCAAATTGCTAAAACTATTAGCAGCTCTTTAAAACAGAGCCTTTTTAATTCCTTCAATTATACAGGTATCTATTGGTGCTGAGCAACAACTAACATTCATTAATTACTCACTTTAGTGATCTCTGCACTTGGCTACATACACTCTGTTTTGATAATAAAATATCCTGGACACTGTCTGTTACATATGGATAGCCCTTACACTGGATTTGCATTAACTCCAAAACTAGAAGTACAGGTTTAGTGTAACTGGGAAGAGCTATTTTAAAAGTACATGGTAATATGCTAGTCATGCCAGGGCTTGAATGTTCTTTTGAAAGCCAGCTCCCATGTTGCTATTGCCAACATACAAAGATTCTAACAAAATCTTAATTGTGAAGATTTAATAAACACTGTGTGATGGGTATATCTAGTCCTACAATGTCACAGAAAGTTATTTAAGTGAGCTGGAGACCTCAGTTAAGGCACCTGGTGGCAACAAAAGGGTGTGTCAGGCTCAATTGAAGATAAGATCCAGCTGGAGTAGAGCTATGTAGTGAATATAAAGGAAAGGCTTTAGGACCGAAGGAAGATAGCTGAGCTTTACTAATCTTTCCTGAGATGGAAATGCTAGATAGACACAGTCTAGAAAAGTGACTGAGAGAAGCTATAGGGGTGGGCTGTGCTGAGCCTTGGTAAAAGGGCAGGAATAAGATTTTTCAAGGAGAAAAGCAACACTTCCCTAGGCTGCTATAAGCTCTAGAAAGATGTCTGTAAAGCCTGGAAAGGGCCTGGGGCAAAAGACCTAGTATCAAGCTAGAAAAATAACAGTGGGTTTGAAGAAGCAGATCTTAACTGCTCTTGGCCAGGATTCTGGACTAGAACCTGGAGTATAGGAAGAGCCTGGGGTCCCCTACTTGCCACTTATGAAGATGGTGTGAAACCCCCTAATAGAAAGGGGGTAAGTACTACTGGAAGGCCTGAGATAAGGGGTATAAAGAACACTGGATGTGGAGTTGGGGTCTGTGGACCTGGTGTGAAGTCATTAGGGACTTTCCTATTCTGAAAATGATGAGACTGAATGTGATCTGATCAGAATACTGAGAAGCAGACAACTGTAGTGGTTGTTGGCAGGAGGAGGAGAGCCATGCCCACCCACCAGTGGGTGAGTAAATTTCTATAATCTATATAGACCTTTTTGGTTGAAAAAAACAGTACCTGTATGTCATATATATGAGGGCATTTAATGAAACAGGCCTGGTGCGTGCTTCTGTACCTTCCAAAATGCCCACTGCCTGAACTGGGAGCAGAGTTAGACTTGAGGATATGGGGAAAGGTAGAATGGTTGTGTTCTCCTTACTGTCTGGCAAAGGTGGGATAATTTGGTGAGGGCATGCTGCACCCCTTCAAAGGGTGAAGCAAGGAAGGCCTGGCTCTGACCTCTTGGAGCTGTGGTTGAGAAGGTTTAACTGTGCTCTTCTATTACAGTGAATGAGGAGTCACCATTTAGTCCTGTCTCATTGTCAGTTTGAAAAAACCTTAAACCCAACTAAGATAATACTAGTCTGTCTTAACCTCTGGCTTAGAGTCCCCAAGTATAAAGTGACTCTTTGTTGGATCTCAGTTTAGAATTCTCAAATTCCTGGCTCACAACCTCATGATTCATCAGTTAGACAATGGCTCCTCAGTAGTCAGTCTTGTCATTGTCACAGGAGACTAGACTCAGTACTCCTCTGTGGGGAATACTGCTGCAGCTGAGAGAATGTTGCATATGATAATAGGAGAGTAGTCTGCGGGTAGCAGGACTTGATAAGAACCATAACTGTTCTGACCGGTGCAAGCAAAATTTAGACTTTTAAGTTGTCTAGGTTTAAGGGGGATACTTAGCTTAAAAGCCACTAGAAAGGGTAGTCCTATATGCTGAATTACTTAGGATTTCTCCTGCCAAATTCTGTAGGCATTTCTGAAATGTTGTCTACTCCCATGAGTAACTTCTTACAAAAAGAAACTCATAATGAGTGACAACAATTGCTGTTTGTGTAATGGAGGTCATTTCGGAAGAGGAGGCAGCACAATGCAATAAGTAAACTCATAAAAGAAGAAATATACATTGTAAGGAGAGTGATCATTTAAGATGAGCTATTACCAGCAGGAGAGTGGGGTTGGGGGAGAGAAAACCTTTTGAAGTGATAATCAAGGTGGGCCATTTCCAGGAGTTAACAAGAACGTCTGAGGAACGTTTCCTGTTTTCTCTCCCTCCGCCCCACTCTCCTGCTGGTAATAGCTCATCTTAAATGATCACTCTCCTTACAATGTATATTTCTTCTTTTATGGAGTTTACTTATTGCACTGTGCTGCCTCCTCTTCAGGAATGACCTCCATTACACATGAGTGACAACAATTGCTGTTTATGTGTAATGGAGGTCATTCCTGAAGAGGAGGCAGCACAGTGCAATAAGTAAACTCCATAAAAGAAGAAATATACATTGTAAGGAGAGTGATCATTTAAGATGAGCTATTACCAGCAGGAGAGTGGGGCGGAGGGAGAGAAAACAGGAAACGTTCCTCAGACGTTCTTGTTAACTCCTGGAAATGGCCCACCTTGATTATCACTTCAAAAGGTTTTCTCTCCCCCCACCCCACTCTCCTGCTGGTAATAGCTCATCTTAAGTGATCACTCTCTTTACAATGTATATTTTTTCATGGTCTGTGTGTGTATATAAAATCTCCTCACTGTACTTTCCACTTTATGCATCCAATGAAGTGAGCTGTAGCTCACGAAAGCTTATGCTCAAATAAATTGGTTAGTCTCTAAGGTGCCACAAGCACTCCTTTTCTTTTTGCGAATACAGACTAACACAGCTGCTACTCTGAAACCTGTCATAAAAGAAGGAATCCTCCCCACACCCATACAAATATTTGTGAAATACTTCCAGGAATATCTGTTGCTGTTATCTGCAGATCAGTGTGGGATCCTCTTTTTCATGAAAGGGCTCATGCAAAGGTGGATGAGGAAATAATAAAATGATGATCCTAGTTATTTCTTATGGATAAGTGGCTAGAATTCTCTGGGGGACGGGGAATCGTTAGAAGCATGAAGATCAGAGAGTGTAAAAGCTATTGAGTTGACTTTTTCATTCCTCTGGCTAGGAGAGTATTGTTCCCTATAATGTTGGTTGGTGGTTGTCTTTATCTAGTTTAAATGTTTCCAGAGATGGTGAATCCACGACTTTCAAACTCACATAGAACTTCAAACGTTAAGGGCCAGATTGTGTCCTTGGTTCATAGAACTGGAAGGGACCTCGAGAGGTCATCTAGTCCAGTCCCCTGCACTCAAGACAGGACTAAGTATTATCTAGACCATTCCTGACAGGTGTTTGTCCAACCTGCTCTTAAAAATCCCCAATGATGGAGATTCTACAACCTCCTTAGGCAATTTATTCCAGAGCTTAACCACTCTGACAGGAAGTTTTTCCTAATGTCCAACCTAAACCACCTTTGCTGCAATTTAAGCCCATTGCTTCTTGTCCTATGTGAGTTTGAAAGTTGTGGATCCACCATCTCTGGAAACATTTAAACTAGATAAAGACAACCACCAACCAACATTATAGGGAACAATTTTTCTCCCTCCTCCTTGTAACAACCTTTTTTATGTACCTGAAGACTGTTATCATGTCCCCTCTCAGTCTTCTCTTCTCCAGACTAAATCAACCCAATTTTTTTCAATCTACCCTTAAAGGTCATGTTTTCAAGACCTCGAATCATTTTTGTTGCTCTTCTCTGGACTTTCTCCAGTTTGTCCACATCTTTCCTGAAATGTGGTGCCCAGAACTGGACACAATACTCCAGTTGAGGCCTAATCAGCATGGAGTAGAGCGGAAGAATTACTTCTCGTGTCTTGCTTAAAATACTCCTAATACATCTCAGAATGATGTTTACTGCTTTTTTTTTTTTTTTTTGGAGGGGTGGGGGGCAACAGTGTTACACTGACTCATATTTAGCTTGTGATCCACTATGACCCCCCCAGATCCCTTTTTGCAGTACTACTTCCTAGACTGTCACTTCCCATTTTGTATGTGTACAACTGATTGTTCCTTCCTAATATTTGGAATACTTGGCATTTGTCCTTACTGACATTTCATTCTATTTAGTTCAGACCATTTCTCTAGTTTGTCCAGATCATTTTGAATTTTAATCCTATCCTCCAAAGCATTTGCAACCCCTTCCAGTTTGGTATCATCTGCAAACTTTATGAGTGTACTGTCTATGCCATTATCTAAATAATTGATGAAGATATTGAACAGAACTGGACCCAAAACCAATTCCTGGAGGACCCACCCATTATGCCCTTCCAGCATGACTGTGAACCACTGTGAACTCTTTGGGAACGGTTTTCCAACCAGTTATGCACCCACCTTATAGTAGCTCTATCTAGGTTGTATTTGCCTAGTTTGTTTATGAGAAGGTCATGCAAAACAGTATCAAAAGTCTTACTAAAGTCAAGATATACCACATCTACTGCTTCCCCCCATCCACAAGGCTTGTTACCCTGTCAAAGAAAGCTATCAGGTTGGTTTGACAAGATTTGTTCTTGACAAATCCATGTTAACTGTTATTTATCACCTTATTATCTTCTAGATGTTGGTAAATTGTTTGCTTAATTATTTGCTCCATTATCTTTCCGGGTACAGAAGTTAAGCTGACTAGTCTGTAATTCCCTGGGTTGTCCTTATTTCCCTTTTTATAGATGGGCACTATATTTGCCCTATTCCAGAAGACTGGAATGTCTCCCATGACTTTTCAAAGATAATTGCTAATGGCTCAGATCTCCTCAGTCAGCTCCTTGAGTGTTCTAGGATGCATTTCATCCAACCCTGTTGATTTGAAGACCTCTAACTTGTATAAGTAATTTTTGATTGCTCTTTCCCTATTTTAGACTCTTATCCTACCTGATTTTCACTGGCATTAACGATGTTAGACATCCAATTGTCACCAACCTGCTTGGTGAAAACCAAAACAAAGGTCATTAAGCATCTCTGCCATTTCCCATTTTCTGTTATTGTGTCCCGCCCCCGCCCCCCGCATTGAGTAATGGGCCTACTCTGTCCTTGGTCTTCCTCTTGCTTCTAATGCATTTGTAGAATATTTTCTTGTTTCCTTTTACATCCCTAGCTAGTTTGATCTCATAGTACTGCCCTCATGCCAAACCATCTCTTGGGAGCTGCATTAGCACAATCTCACCTGGAGGTTCCCGTCATGCAGATAATGTGTACAACATGCTCCCTTTCCCTAATGGAGAGGGGCTGAGAAGGTTATGGTTCTGCCACATTCCTATCCATCTTTTCCTGTAGCCACCATCTCATTTAGGGTGCTGCATTTCTCCTTTCTCTGATAGAAGGGGAAGGAGACCATGATGCCATACTCTTTGAATAACTGGTACCCGCAGTGCTGTTAGAAAAGAGCAGTCCTTGAACCGCTTCAAATGCGGGGACTGTAGGGGAGGAGGAAGACATAATAGGAAAGGATCCTCCCCAACCCTAGACTTGAATTAAACTTCACAGAAATCTTGTGAGGTAGGTAAGTCCTCGGAGAGGGAGGGGGAATGCAGTAAGAGGGGGTGGGGCCTCAGAAGGGGTGGGGATAGGGTTTTTGGTTTTGTGGGAGTAGAAAGTTGGCAACCCTGGTGTCTGGGCTGGAGGAAGAATGCCAGCTAATGGTGAGGGAGAGGATATGATACTCTTGAAACCAGGCCATCTGGCTCTCACTGGATAGCAACCAAAGAGATGCTGAGGTCAGATACTGGGTTGTGGTTTTTACTGGAGAATAGGGTGACCACCTTTTCAAAAGACAAAGTGGAACACATGCAGGAATCACAACCCACTCCCTGCTCCTCCTCTTCCCTCCTGAGGCCTCGATCCCTGAAAGCTCGAAATGGGCTGTGTTAAGAGATACCCAGGGAGCCCGGACTGCTGTGGGGAGCCCTGGACCTTCCACCTGACCTGGGAAAGGTGCCCAAGAGCAGCTCCAGGCCCATGTCCCCACCTCCCTGGGACACATTGCACAGGGCAGGTAGAGGGGCCGGGGTTCCCCACATCAGCTGTTACCAAAGCCTTGGTCCAACATCTGGCCTGGCCAGGGGATGGGACCTGAGTGTGGGGGAAGAGGAGGAGCAAGAGCAGGCCTTAGAGTTTACCACCCGGCCAGTATTTGGCTGGTTTCTTATGGATTAGCCAGTTCCCAGAAAAATAATCTGCCAGGTTTTTATGTGGGTCTAAAGAGTTGTATTATTATCACAATACACTTGGATATCTAATGTTAAAAGTTCTGTGTCCAGCTAAAGATGCTGCAGTGTTTCCCCTTCTGCAGTTTAAGCAATAATAGATCAAAATTGTTGAAAATACAGTAGTTGTCTGCCCACCAACACGCAAGTGCACCACGTGTGTTAAAGGTTTTGAGCTGCACAAGAGTGAGGAGACAGTCAGTGTGGTCAGTCTTCTACTATCTAGAGAAAACACGGATAGATAAATGGCTGTTGAGTTGCCTTGTGGTTGCGGCAGGCTTGCCTTGTGTGTGTGGGGTGCCTTTTTTGCATTTCAAAAGTTGTAACCCTATTGGGGGGCGCTCATCTCTGAAGAGCCCTTAGGCTCATCTCTGTTCCCCCACCTCCAAAGATGCTGGCACTGCTTCGGACAGGCTGGGAGCAGCACTGCAGGGAATCTGGGACAAATGCTGTCCTGGAGTCATTCGGACCAGGACTTGAACTCTGCGTTTTGGGACTGTCTGTCCCCATTTGGGACAGGTGCTCAGCCTGTGGGGAGATACTTAAACAAAAACTTTTAAATGTGACTACTGATTTTTTGGGGTGCCTTAATATTTGGGTTCCCAACTTGAAACATCTTGGGATTTGGTTTTAAGATGTCAAGAACATTCACAACTCCAACTGATGTCAGTGGGAGCTCTGAGCATTCAGTAGCCATTCCTGACAATTTCATTAACCTACCTCTCTGGGTGAAATTCACTTAATCAACATAAAGACTGAGTATACAGGTGCTCCATAAGTGGAATGTGAGGAGTCAAAATTCATCTTCCAACCCAGAGCCAGGGTATGGGACTACATAGACCACATGTGGTTGCTACTCCAGCTTATAGACTGCAGTAGTAGCAGCTGCTCTTCCGTGCCAGTTGTATGGGGTGTGGTAGTGGGTCAACAAGATTCCTGTGAGTATGTGGCTATTCCACAGGTCCTCCAAAGTGGCTGATACTATCTATGTGGGACCAGTCCAGGGACAATTTCAGTAGCATTTGCGGGGTTTCCTTACCAAAGGCTCTTAAGCAAAGTAAGCTGTCATGGGCTAAGAGGGAAGGTCCACTTATGGATCAGTAAGTGGTTAAAAGGTAGGAAACAAAGGGTAGGAATAAATGGTCCATTCTCAGAATGAAGAGAGGTAAGTAATGGTGTCCCCCCGGGGATCTATACTGGGACGCAGTACTGTTCAGCGTATTCATAAATGATCTGGAAAAAGAGGTAAACAGTGAGGTGGCAAAATTAGCAAATCATAAAAAACTACTTAAGATAGTGAAGTCCCAAGCAGACTGTGAAGAGTTACAAAGAAATCTCACAGCCAAACTGGGTGACTGGGCCACAAAATGGCAGATGAAATTCAAATTTGATAAATGCAAAGTAATGCACATGGGAAAACATAATCCCAACTATACATATAAAAGGATGGGGTCTAAATTTAGCTGTTACCACTCAAGAAAGGGATCTTGGAGTCATTGTGGATAGTTCTCTGAAAACGTCTGCTGAATGTGCAGTGATAGTCAAAAGCTAACAATGTTGCGAATCATTAGGAAAGGGACAGATAAAACAGAAAATATCCTATTGCATCTATATAAATCCATGGCATGTTCACCTCTTGAATATTGCATGCAGATGTGGTTGCTCCATCTCAAAAAAGATATGTTGGAAAATGTACAGAAAAGAGCAACAAAAATGATTAGGTATATGGAACAGCTCCCATATGAGGGGAGATTAATAAAACTCAGGCTTTTTCAGCTTGAAAAAGCCAACTGGGGGGTGGTATATGATAGAGGTCTATAAAATCATGACTGGTGTGGGGTAAAAATAAATAAGGAAATGTTCCTTACTACTCATATCATGCACGAGGGGTCAACTAATGAAAGTAGAAGGCAGTAGGTTTTAAACCAACATACGGAAGTATTTCTTCATACCACATGGTCAACCTTTGGAACTCTTTGCCAGAAGATGTTGTGAAAGCCAAGACCAATAGGTTTTTTTTTTTAAAAAAAGAAAACCTCTAGGTAAGTTCATGGAGGATAGGTCCATCAATGGCTATTAGCCGGGATTGGCAGAGATGAAAAACCATGCTCTGAAGTGTCCCTAGCTTCTGTTTGTCAGGAACTGGGAGTGGGTGACATGGGATGGATCACTGGCTAATTGCCTGTTCTGTTCATTCCCTCTGAAGCACCTGGCATTGGCCACTGTCAGAAGACAGGATACACTGGCTAGATGGACCACGGGTCTGACCCAGTACAGCTGTTCTTATGTTCTGTACCTGTGGAGCAGTGTTCATGGTATGTAATCCATAAATGGCACAAAGGGCCTTGTGCTGGCTACCTGAATTAGGGTGTATTTCACCCTCTGTCAATAATACAGCAATGATTGTTTAATTTGAATGTGCTTTTCTCACTTACACAAGAAACTGTTTTTTGGTAATTGAATGCTGAATACATATTGATGATGAGGTCAATAAGGTTACTGCCTAGTGGCTCATAATGAGAAGTTGTGGTGGGTTTTTTGTTTGTTTGTTTTTTGCAGCAATATTGAAAGGGAGTAATTGCATTAAATTGTCATCCTTTAACCTTTCTGCACAATGTGCTTGAACAATTTCTTTCCAATGACATCTGTAGCCGCACAGATCTTTAAAAATATTACGAGGTGACAGGTTTTTTTTTATTAAGATAATTAATGGAGCGTAGTGGGTTTTGAGTGTCTGCTCTAACAAGGATTATAAATCTTGACATTCCAGCACTGAAATTTTGTTGGCAACCCTTCAGAATAGGTGACAATTCATTATCACTTCATTTGGAACACAGTCTTGATGGTATTTATGTGGGTGTGATATTTAATTCTATACGAATTTGACTGGTATTTAGCATGAAATAGTGCTCTACAATTCCAGGAGATGGTGCTGTATACACACAGATTTTTCTATCTAAAAGTGTAAAATGATTAGTCTCACTGTTTTTCTTTAGCTTTTTGAAATGGGCTGTTATGGACCACATGGCTCTGAATAGCAACAAAGTCTAATGGTTAGACTTCTAAGACCTGTCATCCTTTTTCTGCTCAACCGTGATAAGGTACGGGGAGTGCTGTGAAGAAAAGCTGAGATTCAACTTGTCCTGCTCCTTGTCCTTGTCCCATAGCCTTACATAGAGGCTATGGAAAGGTCTATAAGAATATCTCCTAGGAGACAGGGAAGGAAATATCTCAGGAAATGTCTCTAGGTAACATGAGAACAAGGGAAATATGTCTTTAGGCTATAGGACAATCCCCAAAGTATTAGGAAGAAACTTGCCTTGGGATCAGATTAGCCTATAACTGCCTACTGTTACTTCACTCTTATAAATAGTAGCCCCCTGAGAAAGAACTTGCTGACTGACTGCTTCTTTTGTTTTGTGAAGTCATTCTGCATGGGACACCATTTGTTATGGGTGGCAATTGCCTCCAGACCTTGATTTGCCCCCCCTGCCTTTTCAGAGTTCTTTGCCAGATGGTGCTGCACTGTCTTTTTCAGGCCTATAGGGGTTATTGGAGGAGGCATTGCCTCCTCTAGGGTAATCAGGAACCCCAGCCTGCCTCACAAGTCCCTGATGGGCAGATAGGACGAGGTGGCAGGAGCCTGGGCCAGAACTGAGCACAGAGCAAGCTGGGCCCCAATCCGCGTCCCAGGCCAGCTACTAGACACCTCCTTCCACCAAGGGTGCTGGAAAGACTGCAAAAATGGGTTGGGGGCGCTTTGTTTTTGGGGGCACGTTGTTTTTGCTGATACAGACTAATATGGCTACCCCTCTGAAACCAAACACTAGATGTAGAATCCTAAAGTTAGAGATGGAGAAGACTTATTAGGCCATCTAGATCATCTTCCCCTACCAGTGCAGAATTGTAGTCCTTGACTTTCTTTTATTAAACTTCATTTAAAAAAAAGAAAAAAAAGGAAATACAATAGGTGTTGCTGCTTTCTCTGATCTTTCTTAAATCAAAAATTGTAATTCATGCTTAAAGGAAGAATCTTCTAAATGGGCCTGATCCCATAAAATTAATAGCAAAATTTCTATTGACTCCAGGGAGAACAGGCCTGACATCATGTTGATTTGAATTGTGTATCAGTTTGGTTAGTTCAGCAAGTTTCTAAGTCTGGTAATCTTTACATTTGTGCCAGTTTGTCTTCTCATTCAGTACGGTCACCTACAACCCTGCCTGTTGAGTAGTAAATTAAAGGGGAGTTCAATTTCTGGTTGTAAAAGTGTGTTCTGCTCTCTAAATGCCACCTGCAATACAGGGAAATGCTCCTCTGTAACTGATAAAATAAGCTGTGCTGAATGGAATGGTATATTTCTGTTTTTGTGTCTTTTGTAACTTAAGGTTTAGCCTAGAGGGATTCTCTATGTTTTGAATCTGATTACCCTGTAAGTTATTTACCATCCTGATTTTACAGAGGTGATTTTTACTTTTTCTTCAATTAAAATTCTTCTTTTAAGAACCTGATTGCTTCTTCATTGTTCTTAAGATCCAAGGGTTTGGGTCTGTGCTCACCTATGCAGTTGGTGAGGACTTTTATCAAGCCTTCCCCAGGAAAGGGGGTGTAGGATTTGGGGAGGATTTGTGGGGGAAAGACGTTTCCAAGCGGGCTCTTCCCCTAGTATATATCTATTAGACGCTTGGTGGTGGCAGCAATAAAGTCCAAGGACAAAAGGTAAAATAGTTTGTACCTTGGGGAAGTTTTAACCTAAGCTGGTAAAAATAAGCTTAGAGGGGTTTCATGCAGGTCCCCACATCTGTACCCTAGAGTTCAGAGTGGGGAAGGAACCTTGACAGTCCTTAAGTCTTTACAGCATCAGGGTCTAATGTTATGTAAGGCACAACAAGTGAGTTAAACAAAAAGATGGAATGTGGGGACAATGGGCACAGTTATATAGACTATGACCACAAATTGATGGCTGAGTACTTTCAGGAGTTAAAAATACTTGGAAGCCCTTGCTCAAACAACCTCAAATGTGGATCTCTTTACCCTGACCCCCATGAGGCATAGTTATTTTCAGGAGAGTCATGGCCATGTGTTGCTTTTAAAGCACATAGAAAATTCATCTGTTAAATAAGCTAGTCTTAACCTTAATTATAGTGTTGCTAGTGCCCACTAAAATACATAAAATACCAATACATATTTTTCTTTCTTTGCTACTTTCACAATGTGTTCACTTGTGTACAAAAAACATGTGAACACTTTCTAAAAATGAATAGTCTTTATTTATATTTGGGTCAGGTTCAGCTCTGTAACTCTGACAGTCAGTCTGTTTACTACAAAATTCTTAAGGGGCAAAACAATTGCATGTACAAAGGGCCAGATTTTGGGAGGAGCGCTCCTCTCCCATTTAGGCACCAAATAAGTGAGTCGACATGTAAAACAGCCGACCGCATTGGGTTCATGTGTACTGTACTGTCTCAAATCTGGTCCCAACAAGTACAAATTTACAAAAATATATACAAGTGTATAGGCAAAGATGTTCAGATTTTAAATATGTGCTAGTTTGGTTCAGAAATTAGATTCAGATTAAATTTGGTTCAGAAATTTGGTTAGAAATTCACAGGAGAGGCACATTTCTTCAACTTTGCTGATGAAAAGATGAAGGACTGTAACTTGAAGACCAGATTTGCCCTTTGCATAAGTAGCATAATTCACTTCTGTGGCATGAATCCGTTTCAGAAAGTGTAACCTTCACTGACATAGATGAATTGACCCTTTTTAAAAATAAGGCTAAATTTGATTTTATAAAACTTTATGCTAAGATTGGTAACTCTTCCTCTGTAGTAACATCTCTCAGCCTGTAGTACTGTTTCTAGCTTAGGCAACTGAGAATAGCTTTAGAATCTGTATTGCAGGAGCAAGGTTGTCCATCCGAGACTAAAAGATGTTTTCTGGCATTGACTCAACTTAAGGACTACAAACTGGCTAGCAGTTTCCAATAGATAGTGCTCATTCACATCTTCCTAATCTGTTCTATTCTGGCAGCCACACAATGTTACTGTCCTTGATATTGACAGAGCTTCTGTGCTCTAATAGGTTTTACCCAAGTGTGCATTTAAGTAGATGGAATCTGCTGTTTCAGTTGATGGTCCAGCATCTCTATCTAAATCTCCAGCAGAGATTTTTATTCTTGGTGTGGATGTTTTGGATTTTTTCCAGGTAAAGCTAACAGTACTTAACTATGGCAACACATGTGTAGAGATTTTTATCCGTCCAAAATAAATAGGCTAGACAGTGTACAGGGACTGCCACCAGAGCGCACATGCAATACTTTGTTCTTGAATATAATACCCTCTTGTCTCTAATTGTTCTGGTTTCTTATCTGAGCTTATGTTTGCTCTCTGCTATACAGCCTGAATCTCAGCACAGCTTGTAAAAGCATCCACTAAATGGTGATTTTTTTTACAAGCAATGCACACATTTTCTCACCACACGTTGGCAGACACAATTTGAGGATGGGGGGTAACTCTTCTCTGAACTTGTGAGCATGGATCATCTTTTAAGATCACATACACCTAGGAAATGTATTTCCTGTTTGTATCCATCTGTCTCTTGCAATATACTTATACTGTACCCTCTTTAGGACAGGGACCATCTTGTTCTAACATGGCTTTATTTTCTTTGAAGTAGGGAGCCACGTCCTGTCCCACACTAGTAAGCAGTTATTTGAGAGGTCCAACTGAAGTAATCGGAGTTCCATAGTGTCCTTATTCATGGAGGAATGGTGTTGCTTTAGTGGTGTCTGTCTTACTGTTGTGTTTTGACCTCTTCAGAATTCTGCATCTTGAGGGTGATCGTAGAATCACAGAATATCAGGGTTGGAAGGGACCTCAGGAGGTCATCTAGTCGAACCCCCTGCTCAAAGCAGGACCAATCCTCAACTAAATCATCCCAGCCAGGGCTTTGTCAAGCCTGATCTTAAAAACTTCTCAGGAAGGAGATTCCACCACTCACTAGGTAACCCATTCCAGTGTTTCACCACCCTCCTAGTGAAAAGGTTTTCCTAATATCCAACCTAAACCTCCCCTACTGCAACTTGAGACCATTACTCCTTGTTCTGTCATCTGCTACCACTGAGAACAGTCTAGATCCATCCCCTTTGGTACCCCCTTTCAGGTAGTTGAAAGCAGCTATCAAATCCCCCCTCATTGTTCTCTTCCGCAGACTAAACAATCTTAGTTCCCTCAGCCTCTCCTCATAAGTCATGTGTTCCAGTCCTGTAATCATTTTTGTTGCCCTCCGCTGGACGTTTTCCAATTTTTCCACATCCTTCTTGTAGTGTGGGGCCCAAAACTGGACACAGTACTCTAGATGAGGTCTCACCAATGTCGAATAGAGGGGAATGATCACGTCCCTCGATCTGCTGGCAATGCCCCTACTTATACATCCCAAAATGCCATTGGCCTTCTTGGCAACAAGGGCACACTGTTGATTCATATTCAGCTTTTCGTCCACTGTAACCCCTAGGTCCTTTTCTGCAGAACTGCTGCCTAGCCATTCGGTCCCTAGTCTGTCGCGGTGCATGGGATTCTTCCGTCCTAATTGCAGGACTCTGAACTTGTCCTTGTTGAACCTCATCAGATTTCTTTAGGCCCAATCCTCTAATTTGTCTAGGGCCCTCTGTATCCTATCCCTACCCTCCAGCGTATCTACCTCTCCTCCCAGTTTAGTGTCATCTGCAAACTTGCTGAGGGTGCAATCCACACCATCCTCCAGATCATTTATGAAGATATTGAACAAAACCGTCCCGAGGACCGACCTTGGGGCACTCCACTTGATACCGGCTGCCAACTAGACATGGAGCCATTGATCACTACCCGTTGAGCCTGACAATCTAGCCAACTTTCTGTCCACCTTATAGTCCATTCATCCAGCCCATACTTCTTTAACTTGCTGGCAAGAATACTGTGGGACACTGTGTCAAAAGCTTTGCTAAAGTCAAGGAACAACATGTCCACTGCTTTCCCCTCATCCACAGAGCCAGTTATCTCGTCATAAAGGCAATTAGATTAGTCAGGCATGACTTGCCCTTGGTGAATCCATGCTGACTGTTCCTGATCACTTTCCTCTCATCTAAGTGCTTCAGAATTGATTCCTTGAGGACCTGCGCCATGATTTTTCCAGGGACTGAGGTGACACTGACTGGCCTGTAGTTCCGAGGATCCTCCTCGTTCCTCTTTTTAAATATGGGCACTACATTAGCCTTTTTCCAGTCGTCTGGGACTTCCCCCGATGGCCAGGAGTTTTCAAAGATAATGGCCAGTGGCTCTGCAATCACATTCACCAACTCCTTTAGCACTCTCGGATGCAGCACATCCAGCCCCATGGACTTGTGCTCCTTCAGCTTTTCTAAATAGTACCGAACCACTTCTTTCTCCACAGAGGGCTGGTCACCACCTTCTCCCCATGCTGTGCTACCCAGTGCAATAGTCTGGGAGCTGACCTTGTTCGTGAAGACAGAGGCAAAAAAAGCATTGAGTACATTAGCTTTTTCCACATCCTCTGTCACTAGGTTGCCTCCATCATTCAGTAAGGGGCCCACGCTTTCCTTGACTTTCTTCTTGTTGCTAACATACCTGAAGAAACCCTTGTTGTTACTCTTAACATCTCTTGCTAGCTGCAACTCCAGGTGTGATTTGGCCTTCCTGATTTCACTCCTGCATGCCCGAGCAATATTTTTATACTCTTCCCTGGTCATTTGTCCAATCTTCCACTTCTTGTAAGCTTCTTTTTTGTGTTTAAGATCAGCAAGGATTTCACTGTGAAGCCAAGCTGGTCACCTGCCATATTTACTATTCTTGTAACCTCAATAAGGATTCTTTAAAATACAGCCAGCTCTCCGGGACTCCTTTCCCCCTCATGTTATTCTCCCAGGGGATCCTGCCCATCAGTTCCTGGAGGGAGTCAAAGTCTGCTTTTCTGAAGTCCAGGGTCCGTATTCTGCTGCTCTTCTTTCTTTCCTTGTGTCAGGATCCTGAACTCGACCATCTCATGTTCACTGCCTCCAAGGTTCCCATCCACTTTTGCTTCCCCTACTAATTCTTCCCAGTTTGTGAGCAGCAGGTCAAGAAGAGCTCTGCTCCTAGTTGGTTCCTCTAGCACTTGCACCAGGAAATTGGCCCCTAAACTTCCTGGATTGTCTGCACCCAGCAGATATCAGAGTGATTTGAAGTCTCCCATGAGAACCAGGGCCTGCGATCTAGTAACTTCCGTGAGTTGCCGGAAGAAAGCCTCATCCATCTCATCCCCCTAGTTCCGTGGTCTATAGCAGACTCCCACCACAACATCGCCCTTGTTTCTCACACTTTTAAACTTAATCCAGAGACTCTCTCAGGTTTTTCTGCAGTTTCATACTTGAGCTCTGAGCAGTCTTACTGCTCCCTTACATACAATGCAACTCCCCCACCTTTTCTGCCCTGCCTGTCCTTCCTGAACAGTTTATATCCATCCATGACAGTACTCCAATCATGTGAGTTATCCCACCAAGTGTCTGTTATTCCAGTCACATCATAATTCCTTGACTGTGCCAGGACTTCCAGTTCTCTGTGCTTGTTTCCCAGGCTTCTTGCATTTGTGTATAGGCACTTGAGAGAACTCGCTGATCGTCCCTCTTTCTCAATATGAGGCAGGAGACCTCCCCTCTCACGCGCTCCTGCTCGTGCTTCCTCCCGGTATCCCACTTCCCCACTTACCTCAGGGCTTTGGTCTCCTTCCCCCAATGAACCTAGTTTAAAGCCCTCCTTACTAGGTTAGCCAGCCTCCTTGCGAAGATGCTCTTCCCTCTCTTCATTAGGTGGAGCCCGTCTCTGCCTAGCACTCCTCCTTCTTGGAACACCATCCCATGGTCAGGAGAATCCAATAGTGATACATTTTTGGTTTTGTGTCCTTCATTGCTTGATTGTTCTTCAGCACGACTTGCCATACAGTACTTTGCCACTTACATGGGAAATACATAAATATACCCTACTATGTACTTCATATACAGTGTGTTTGAAGACTAGCGGTTAGTGAACACGGGAAACATGTTCTGCATCTTTGAATCCTTAAACAAATCCACTTTGCCTGCATTTGTGTACCTTTTGCATCCATTTCCTCTGAGTATTTTATCAGGTAGGATGTGTGAGAAGCCACAGACTTTAAGCCAACGTAGCAGAAAACTCATGGAAAATCTTTAACTTCTAAACATGTTTGCTCTGGAAATCTGATTAAGGTTATACTAATCTAAATAAATAAACACATCAATGTGGCATGTCGCAACAAAAAACAAACAAAAAAATTTTCAAAATGGGATATTTCCAATGAGTAAATAAGATGTCAGACCCTTGGATGAAATTCATCTTTGTGTAGAATGAGTCAGATGAATTATAAAGGGGAGGTTTTTTTTCTGATATACAAATAATTGTCACCACAATGAGTGTGTGCAGGTTCTGGTCTTCAAATTTATTGTCAAGTTTTTTTTTTTTAATGATATGGCAAGCAGTTTATATGCATGGAATTAAATAGCAATATTTCATCTCTGTTCCATGGGCCCACCAAAGCCCATGTAACAACACCTAAGCATAAATAATATGCCTAGCCACCCAAGCTTGGACCCGTCTGAGCACAGATGACTAGCCAAACTCTCTGCTGGAGCCATAACACCCACATTGCTATTTTAGTGTGCTAGCTCAAGCATCCTTGGAGTGTAGTGTAGACATACCCAGGGGTCAACCATATACTCCGGTATCAATAGTCAAAGGATCCAGCAGGTTTTAGGGTCACTTACTGGCTTTATTTACTGTACTGGCGCCTGCCATTATTGACACTGTTTGTTTGTTTCACAGCAGCCTTTATGCTGATCCCTGCCACTGCCAAATTCTAAATGCTGTAGAGAAGAGAATGGTGGTGACAGGGAGGATCCCTTGGCCCCCTGGTCTGCATTAACATCAACTGAATCAGTCTTGAAGTTTATATATTCTCTTTTCTCTCTTCCTCCCCCCCCCCCAGCCCTTCTAAAGTGAACAATTCCCTTAAGACCACAGCAGAAGTAGCATGTTTTTTATGGATACGAAGTTAATCCTACAATCAGAACTCAAAGAGAATAACTGAATTTTCTTCAGTGCCGTAGAAATCCTTTTAAAAATTTTTGTTCCTCGGTCTGTTTGAGTTTGAGGACCTTTATAACTGTGTGTTTTGAAAAAGAATGGCTTGTAAGCTGTTCAAGAGCTGAAGCAGCTTGCTGTGTTTAACATCTTAGCACAGCAGGACAGAGTATATATGTATATACAACAGAAGTTTAGGTATGTGTCTTAGGAGGAAGCTAGCACAATGGCTTCAGTGATTCTGAAAAGAGAACCATACAGGGGCAGTGGTGAAATAAAGAATAGACCTAAAAATGACAAGCTTTCAAGACTTAGTAAATGCACAAGGTATGATACAAGTGGGAGAACCCAGATCCCCATCCATCACAGGGGTGTAGTGTGTACCTTTATCTCAGCTACCATGGTGGCTGACTTAAAAAAAAAACAAAAAACCCAACCAAACAAAAGCCCATACCTTCATTCTTAACTTTTTCGTTTCTTGGTGGAGCTGTTTGCACCACTTATGCTTCTGCTTGTAAGACCTGGTTTCCAGTTACTTTGCAAAACGCTAACCATTTGGGCTGAAATCTTCATGCTGGGGCTGCCTTAGGCAGAACTTTGTCTTTAGAAGCATTAGCAAAAATAGTTTGGCCATTTCTAAGAATGAAGGGGTGGGGGAGAGAGGAAGGACATTGTTTTGCCCATGATAAAAACAAAACATAAACTGTTGTTGAAAAGTTCTGCTTCCCCTATGCTTTGGAGAAAGGGTTCAAAATTGGGCAGAGGTGTTGCCCTTATGTCAGGAAAGTGCTTCTGGGTGTTCTGTGGGGGGGAGAAACCGCCCAAATTTGGCCAATTTATAAGCCTTTAAAAAAACCCACAGCCATGACGAGTCAGTGGATGGGAAGGAGATGAGGACTATTTGGACAAGGAGATTCTGACTGGGTGAGAGACTCCATTGATTTACAGGATCTGGCCCCATCTGTACACATGGGGCAGACCTCTTCAATCCTGATTCACTATTCTTAGCCAGCTGTAGCAACTTATTTCTTAATAATTTTCTTGTGGCAGATAAACCTCAATGCAAAAATTGTTACTGATGTTTTTACTAATTACAAACATGTTTTTGTCCACTCTGAATTTTGAGATGCTTTCATACACATGATGGTCAGAATATAGTAATGTACATGCTTGTTACCTTTTTTATAAGAAAGATTTAAGCTCACTAAGATCATTCTTATAAAGTCTCTGCTGACTGTCAGTGTGGCAGGATCCCAGTGTGTCAAAGAAAACACCCCTGAGCCATAAAACCCTAAGTGTTTACATAGGCTCTGAATTAGTTTTATACCTTCAATTTTACTTTAATGTTCTATATTTCTCTCTTCAAAAGACAGCATATTGTGGCAGATTGACAATAACTGGAAAAAAACCTTCTGGAACTAGGATAATTCATTACCGTTAAGTTTTTAACCATACTGAATAAGGATTAATACATTTAAGGTACATTCTATTAAAATGCAATTTTGTACATTATCATTCTGTATACCTTCTCCAGTAGGAGGGGGATGTTAATGTACTTCCTCCATTATCAGCCATTTGAAGCTGTCCTCTGGAGAGGTGTACATATACTAGTTCAGACTGGATTCTGGGACCAACAGGCAAAGGATTTTTGGCTAAATACCCTGATTTTTTTTTTTTTAAACAGGCCCAGGACTGCTGCCTTTTTCCAGCAAATGGACAGGGCCCCAGTACTTAGGGTAGGGGTGAAAGGAGTGGCTCTCATGAGACTGGGTGCTAATTCTGAGCTGAGGTTGTGATGACCTTGTGACCACAAAGGAAATCCTGTGGATGGGGTGTTGAAGGACTGTTCCTACAAGAGCCCATGTTAGAGTTGGGGAGTGATGTCAGATAAGCCTGTTTGCATGGGAGTAGGTTCTTATTGTTTGTTTTTCTTTTATAGTGCTTTTTAACTTAAGAATAAAGTAGGCTTGCATAGGAAGTGTTAGTACCTTATATCTGTAGCAAGTATACCTGTTAACAATCTCTGAAGAGAAAGCAAGCAGGTGTCCTCAGCACAGGCAGGTTGCTCAAGAAGTGTGCAGTCTGGACATGCAGATCTCCATCCAGAAGGGCAGCGGCTGGGCAGCTGGGAGCCTGAGACCAGATGCCCTTGCTGGACCACTGAGAAGAAATACAAATGTAGTTGCCTAGAATTGTGACCTATATAAGCACCAGTTATTGTGATTTGTCTCCTAGAATTTTTGATCGTTTAAATTGCAAATAGGAGATTCACACTTTATAAGACCTAAATTGAATGTAAAAGAATGCAAGAATCTCTTATACTTCTAACATGTTTCTTTTTAAAGTTGAAAAACCTTTGTTTGTTCCTTAAATACTAAAGTGGCATATGTACCTTTCATGGCGTTCACTTGCTAGCACTTTGTATCTAAAAGCTCCATATACCAACTTCAGCATACCACTGTGAAGCATATAGTACATAAAATGTTTTATGTACAAGCATAGCAAGGACATTCGTTGATCATATACTAATAATAACCATTAAATATAAAAGTACTGATTGGGGAATTTATCGTCTAACAATGCAAAGGTAACTTCTCTACCAAACTCAGACAGGTGTCCCCTCTCCAATATTAAGAGAACAACGAGTGAATGACCATTGGTTTAAAGAATTCTTTTCAGAATTATTTCAGTTTAAAATGAACAAAAAGACCTTTATCTGACACTTGAGATTAATTTGAAGCAGAATTCCACTAAATCCTGGTGGAACTAAAAGGATATCTCAGAAAATGGATGGAATAAGAGTTAAAATGTTTTGAATGCCAGCCACAAAAACTAAGTGCCCAGCTGCATAAACATTAGTAGATTTCACATTCACAAGCTGAAGATCTTCCTAAGATCAACCTATGAAGGAAGTGAGTCAATGAAAGGATGACAGCAGCTGATATTTGAATCTAGCTAAACCCCTAAAAAGTGCACCTTCCTCACTATGTAAAGCGGCAGAAGGAGAATATTGAACATTGAACTCTGAAATTGAGCAAGCAGTAGCAACATTCTGCTCACAGCTCTTAATTTAAACAGTAGGACTCAATACCAAGCTCAGCTCTGTCCAGCAGCCCCTCTAGAAGAAAGCTGCAGCAGATAGCTAAGGTGGAAGAAAAACAATACAGCATCAAGAAAAAGCAAGTTTCCAGTTCAGCACTTTATGTAATTTGATATAATCATCAAGACCTGAGCATCTATGAGAGATAGTTGGCAAAAGCACTGCCCAGGAATTGGACTTAAATTTTCTTGTGATTTTTCACCCCATGGGTATTGAATTGCTCTTCTAATTTAATAGCTTTTCCTATTAAACACCAGATAGTTTACACTATATTTCTAGAGAGGGGACATAAGCCAACACTGGTGAACAATGAGAAATAGTGAATTCAAGATCTTAATATTCATTAATTTGCTGGACTCAATACTACTCCTTGAATGACTTACTTAAAATATACAGTGTAGTTGTAGCCATGTCACTCCCAGGACATTAGACAGGGCAGGGGAGGTAACATCTTGTATTGGGCCAACTTCTTTTGCTGAGACGCAAACTTTTGAGGCACACAGAGTTCTTCCCAGCTATGAAAGGTACTCCAAGTATCACAGTTCAGCTAAACAATCTGTTCCAGCTTGCATTTAGCTGTGACGTTGTTAATTAATCCAAAGCTTCTTTCACCTACAGAAGATATTAGCTCACCCACTTTGTTGCTCTATTTAAAATACTCTTTGGTTTCCTAAGACTTGGGTAAGATCACCTTTTACTCATTTTATAAACTGTTCAGCCTATTAATGATAAACCAGAAAGGATTTAGCTACCCTAACTATTATATATGGGCCAAAGATTTCATTTATCTAGGATATGTGAAGATAGGACTCTCTCTTGTTTTTTGGGAATAATATAAATCCGTTTTTGACCATGTGGTTGCACTGTCTTTGGGGACCACATTGTTTTTGCTGTTTTAAAGCATGAAATCGTCAAAATCTATGGTACTGAGATGGTCAGGACAGTATGAACTGTAGAATATGTATAACTCCCTGTTCCTATCAATACAGGTGATGTGTCCTGGGCTCACTGTGGAGTGGGGGAAGCAGGGAGTAGTCCTGCAGAATCTGGGATCATGAGAGGTGATTAATGCAAAATTACAAGGCTGGCTATGTAGATTCCCAACCTTAAAGCTCAACCTCATGGGAAGTAAGGAGAGGGACTGTTTTCAGGAAGCTGGGAGACAAATCAAGGCTCTGGTATAGAAAGCTGTTTAAACAGACCCCCTAGGGCCTTTCTTTTGATTCAGTAAGGGATAGGACCTTTGGTCCTCAGGTGGTTCCAGGCCTTGTGGAAGTGTTGGAAAGAGTCTTGACATACCAGACTCCCCATGTGGAAGATGGGTGATTCCTGGTATGTTTAGTGATGGGTGTTTCCTGGTATGTTTAAAAGCATTTAAATCCTTTTATTGACTTCCCTGTCATTCTTTTGCCCTAAGAATAAATGTGCCATAAGCTGAAAGTAACTTATAAAGCCTGTTGGGGAATATCAGTCTATGGGTAGGGGGTTGTTCAGCCTTAAAGCCCCAGTCAGAAGGCAGTGGGACATGAGTTTCTGCCCTCAGATGGGTGATAGCTGGAGGCATTAGATCTGACTAGGCTCCCCTGGAGGGGGAATTTAGGGGCAGTTACCACGAAGCTGTGACAATCTTAACTTATAGCAGTGTCCCCATCAAAGGAGGACCCGCTCAAAAATGTTATCTGTTAAAACTCCCTAGAGACCTACAGAAGAGACTATTGTGGGGGAACTAGTCATAGCTAATTTACTGTTTTTGTTGCGTGTCTTTAATTGTGGTGGTCTCTAAGACCTAGCAAAGAACCCCAATGTGACTAAATAGCAGAAGTAATGTTCCTGATTTGGCACTGAGATCATCATCAAGATCTGGCCTAGTATATCTTTTATTTCTGTGTAGATCAGACTTTTTTAGGGGGAGTTGGAGTAAAATTTATTGGTGGTTAACTGGTGAAGCACCCCTTTTCCTCAACTATCAATCTTTTACAGATCAAATCCATTTCACCTTACTACATTTTCAGTGAACTTTGGATTTTTGTTGACATTGAATTGAAATAGGAATCCAACTTCGTATTTGGGAAAACTTTAAATTCTCAGCACATGCCAAGAAACTCAAATTTAAACTGAACTAAGATAATTATAACTAATTAAATGATCTGAATTGGTATTACTTTATTGTGTGATGTGGGCATCCTCATGCCACCATGCTTCAATTCATGATTGATTATAAAGGTGGATTATAATTTTAATGTGTGCTTTAAAAATTGCCCAATGACTAGCCAACTTTTCTTAAACAGAAGCACCTTTTTCAAACTTTCAAAAATCCTATTTGAGGTGTCTCCGAATAGAGTGTACACTCTAGTAAAAGCTATAGTAATACTTGGAAAAAAGTTTGTCCTTGGGTATATGGGTAACTTTAAGCCTATGAATAGTCTCACTGAAGTCAGTTGCTTGAAACTAACTGCATGCATATTTTTCGAAGGCCTTACTGTGTATTACATTAGCAATCTTGGTAATATTAGTAAATCATGTATAAAACTGAAAGTTGCTCAAAAGCATAAATATAATAAAAATCTTGTGTGTTACCAGGAGCCATTGAAATCCATTGCAACCTAATACAATGCAGGTTTTTATTTATCTGAAAAATCAAATGAATGATGATATTTCTTAATATGAAAAGACATTGAAATTCAACTAACTGCAATAAACAGAGGAAAATGGGCAATAAAAACATGTTGGCATATGGGAGTCCTTATCTATTCATGACAGGTGTCAGAGTAGCAGCCATGTTAGTCTGTATTCGCGAAAAGAAAAGGAGTACTTGTGGCACCTTAGAGACTAACCAATTTATTTGAGCATAAGCTTTCGTGAGCTACAGCTCACTTCATCGGATGCATTCAGTGGAAAATACAGTGGGGAGATTTATATACACGGAGAACATGAAACAATGGGTGTTACCATACATGCTATAATGAAAGTGATCACTTAAGTTGAGCTATTACCAGCAGGAGAGTGGGGAAGAGAGAACCTTTTGTAGTGATCATCAAGGTAGGCCTATTCCAGCAGTTGACAAGAACATCTGAGGAATGGTGGGGGTGGGGGGAATAAACAAGGGGAAATAGTTTTACTTTGTGTAATGACCCATCCACTTCCAGTCTCTATTCAAGCCTAAATTAATTGTATCCAGTTTGCAAATTAATTCCAATTCAGCAGCCTCTCGTTGGAGTCTGTTTTTGAAGTTTTTTTGTTGAAGAATTGCCGCTTTTAGGTCTGTAATCGAGTGACCAAAGAGATTGAAGTGTTCTCCAACTGATTTTCGAATGTTATAATTCTTGACATCTGATTTGTGTCCATTTATTCTTTTACGTAGAGACTGTGTCCAGTTTGACCAATGTACATGGCAGAGGGGCATTGATGGCACATATCACATTGGTAGATGTGCAGGTGAACGAGCCTCTGATAGTGTGGCTGATGTGATTAGGCCCTATGATGGTGTCCCCTGAATAGATATGTGGACACAGTTAGCAACAGGCTTTGTTGCAAGGATAGGTTCCTGGGTTAGTGGTTCTGTTGTGTGGTGTGTGGTTGCTGGTGAGTATTTGCTTCAGGTTGGGGGGGGCTGTCTGTAAGCAAGGACTGGCCTCTCTCCAAAGATCTGTGAGAGTGATGGGTCGCCCTTCAGGATAGGTTGTAGATCCTTGATGATGCGTTGGAGAGGTTTTAGTTGGGGGCTGAAGGTGATGGCTAGTGGCGTTCTGTTATTTTCTTTGTTGGGCCTGTCCTGTAGTAGTTGACTTCTGGGAACTCTTCTAGCTCTGTCAATCTGTTTCTTCACTTCAGCAGGTGGGTATTGTAGTTGTAAGAATGCTTGATAGAGATCTTGTAGGTGTTTGTCTCTGTCTGAGGGGTTGGAGCAAATGCGGTTATATCATAGAGATTGTCTGTAGACAATGGATTGTGTGGTGTGGTCTGGATGAAAGCTGGAGGCATGTAAGTAGGAATAGTGGTCAGTAGGTTTCCGGTATAGGGTGGTGTTTATGTGACCATTGTTTATTAGCACTGTAGTGTCCAGGAAGTGGATCTCTTGTGTGGACTGGTCCAGGCTGAGGTTGATGGTGGGATGGAAATTGTTGAAATCATGGTGGAATTCCTCAAGGGCTTCTTTTCCATGGGTCCAGATGATGATGTCCTCAATGTAGCGCAAGTAGAGTAGGGGCATTAGGGGACGAGAGCTGTTCTGAGTCAGCCATAAAAATGTCAGCATACTGTGGGGCCATGCGGGTACCCATAGCAGTGCCACTGCTTTGAAGGTATACATTGTCCCCAAATGTGAAATAGTTATGGGTGAGGACAAAGTCACAAAGTTCAGCCACCAGGTTTGCCGTGACATTATTCATGTTGAATATTTAAAACAAAACACTTGTTTCTGACTTATTGTGGATACATTTTCCCTACTACCCTTATGATCTATTTCTGACTGATTTCACTTAATTTGTTGTTCATTTCTCATTTCAGTTAACATCATGGGATCTATTTTCAGCCAACCAGACTTGCTTTTGTACCCCTAGCTCTGGGAACAAAAATGCAGACAAGTTTTGCAGGTGTAAATTGTACTCACAAGGAGGGGTGGGGGAGTGTTTTAGTTCAGATGGAGGTATACATCCTCTATCTTCTGAGGCAGGGTAAACTTGCTCTTAAAGACAGATTTGAGAGCGCTTTCAATCTAGTATCTAATGAACCATATTAGATTTTATATATTAGTGTAATGTAAATGACCCCCTAGTACAGATGGGCGTGCTGGTGATGAAATAGTATTAGCATATACTAATCCCACCACCCACAAACAGGTAAGGAGTGGCCTGAAATGGGTGCAGAGAAGATTCAGAACATAATGAACAAATGATTTAACAAGGAGTAGAGGTACTCTAACATTAAGAGGACAATGGTACTAAAACTAACTTTTTTTAAGTTATTGAATTTATTGCAGATACAAATTGGGTAATGTACTTCCAACTGCAAATAACAAAATCAGAAAACCAAAAGGAAGATAGGAGAACATTGATTCCACTAAGGCCAGCCAGAGGTGATGTGTCAATAACAATAAAAAATAATCCCTGTATGTCATTGTTCCTTTCTGTAGGACTGATGGTAGCTGAACTCTACTATATATCCTAATCTTTCCATTATACCTCTCTGATAGATTGTACAGCTTAGTTTATCATTCTTTGTATCTCATTTCCATAATCATATGCTACTTTTAGGTTGGATAGAATGCAAAGCATGATTAGGTAGATCTCTGTAATTAGACAAGTCCTATCGCATGTAGATAATGTGATTTCAATTCCTTTTTTCTCTTGAATAAAAAGTGACTTGCAAGTTAATACTGTATTTCCTTCTCCCACTCTTGCATCATTCATTGGGTTTCTGTGAAGCAAAATATAACAATTAAGTTAATTCACCATTTACAGTCTTATATTGTGGTGGAAGTTCCTAATTTTTGTGTACAAATGTGCAATGGCCTGAAGTTCGATATTCAAAATAATGCTTTTACTCTTGTATAATACTTAAGATTCTTAATTTTAAAAACAATTCAAACAGACCTGGAGGGAAAAATATATCCTAGCATGTAGGACCTCCACTCATAGACCCAGACCCTGTTAAGCTAGGTGTTATACAAACAAAACAAAAAAAAGATGAGCACTGTCCCAAAGAATACCACATAAGACAAACAGGCTTGTACAGATAAATGGACAGAGGAATAATTAGTACAGTCTGGGTAAATGATAACATCAGTATTCTAAAGACATGTCAGTGTGAGGAGATACCCTTGGCAGAATATAGTGAGGTCCCTCTCCTGGAATGTCATTTGCCTTTCCCTATTGACAAATAAAGGAAGTATCAGGCCCAGTTCCACCCAGAGGATTCAGGGGGCCTGGGGCAAAGCAATTTTGGGGCCCCTTCCATTTAAAAAAAAAGTTGCAATACTATAGTATTCTGCGGGGTCCGGGGGCCTGGGGCAAATTGCCCCACGCGCCCCCCCAGGCGGCCCTGACCAGGCCCACCAACCCTTTTTCAGATGCCCTGAGATCTACCAGGATCTTTGGTATTGGATGGTGGGTAAAGAGACATTGTCCATAGGTTCTGTGCTTCCACAGAAGCTCTGGTTACTAAATATGACTGCCCCAGGACAACCCTTAAACAGTGCAGTAGTGTTTCTCAGAGGCCCCAGCTGAAAACAGGGTCTCACTTTACATATAAAGTAAATGATCATCCTTGCCCTTTTGGATGGTAAACTCAGGGACAAAAGAAGTATCCTCTCTATTTTATAGATAAGAAACTCTCCTATACATCAGGTCAAGTGACTTGCCTGAGGTCAGAGGCGGTCTGTGGTAGAGCTAGAAACGGAGAGACTGGCTTTCCTGTAACAACTAGCAAGTCCTGTGGTCTAGTATCTTACAGTATTTTGTCTTAAGTATGTTCCCATGCCACATTCATATTCCCTTTTTACACCTATTCACGTATAAATCAGAGGGGAATCTGAAAGATGGAATTGAGTAACTACTGTAAATCATGCAGGTAGCTGTGCTAAAGAAATGTGGCATCTCATTCAGATACCCGGGATGTACCAAAGGATTGAAGCACCTCATAAGCCTTTGCTTTCTGAAATTTCCTGTGGAAGCGAATTTTAGGCATATATGGGCTGTAATTTCTTTTAAGATTCTTCTACTTTTCTTTCTCTTGCATTAAGATGTAAATGCAAAGCACAATTCAGCTTTCAAATGCAGAAGCTTTGAATTAATGAGTAGTTAAGCTGAATTGCAGAATTTGATTGCAAGAGCTGTCAAATTTCATCTCTTTACCATAATTGTATAGTGATTTAAAGGTTATTACACAGTAAAAAAATAAAAAAAAAAAAATTCTAAGCTGAAAAAGCACAGAGTTGGAGAATGTTACATTGTCATGATCATCCTGCACTCTTGTTTACTTAAATATGCCACATGGTGTATATTATCTCCTAAAGGACTCAAATTGGGATCTACATTTCAAACAATCCAAAGTTAGGGAAACTTAGGTCTGGATTTTTGACCATGTCTAATTTATCTGTACTAACTGTAAGTCTATCGTCTACTAAAAGTTGTCAGAGGTGTTTTGCTGTAATGCTTTTTTATTAATGTAGTTCAGATAACTGATTTGATTAAATTTATGGGATTCAATAGAATTAGCTGGTATTCTTACATTTGATATCCATTGTCTTAGAGTTTAATAAGTACACTTGCTCTCTAGAAACCTGTATATAATTCTGTCCTTTATAGAATCCTTTGAACCATTCTCTGGAATTGTTACAAGAATTCTTAACCTATAGTTTCAATACTGCAAGGATTTATTTTCTATTGGTTTCCACCATAAATAAATTATCATGCAGGTGGATGTGAGTGAGATGCCTCAGGATTTGAATTTAAAAACCGTATGAACCATGTTTGGCTTATTTTAACGCAACACGTTAGCAAAACGAGTGAGAAAATGATAGCTTTCAAACCTTCAGCTGTACAAAAATGACATTGGAAAAACAACTCATGTGGGTCACTCCTTAGCTGACTTACTGCATGTTTTGAACCACAGTGAAATGCACTGGAAAAAATAGTGTGCTCAATTCTGCAAACACGTAAGCATGTGCATAATAGAGGAAGGAAATCTGGCCCAGTGTTCTCAGCCACCAGCAAATGAGCACAGCACAGCCCACAGTACATGTGGCTTTTTAAATCCTGCTTTACTCGTGAGAAGTGTGTATACATAAAAATTTGATTAAACCAAGCATGTGATAGAGAAGCTATAGTCACTCAGGAGGGAGTTATTCATAATGCTATTTCACATCCTCTTATGTAAGTTGTATCTTAACTCATGAAAATAGTGTTCATATACTGCCCACCAATATTTCTTGTCACAATATTCTATCACAGCTGCTGTAATATGGTCATGGCCACGTATCCGTGATATTGACAAATGTAGTACTTATTTGTGGCTTGGACTACTTGCCCACCAAAGGGCATAAGGAGGCGTAGGAAGCCTTTCCGTTCAAGTGGCCAGACCTTGGGTACGGGCATTCAGGTGGAAATGGGAAGAGCCTTGGTTCTGCTTCTCCAATGAGCCAGCCAGCATACATAAGCCAGTGCATGGATGGTAGTAATTTTGCCATTGGAAAAGGCTAGCAGCAAGTTAACTCCCTGGAGCAAAGTAGCGCCTTAAAAGTCTCCTGTGCTCATCCTGGGAGTTGCCTGTGTACTATCCCTTGCTTGGCATTCTACTTAGAAGACAATTGAGTTCTGTAACAAATTAATACAGAAGTGGGGATTTTTATATGAAAAGTCTTATCTGAAATCTTGACTTTTCACGCTTACGTACACTTTTGACTGATTAAATATGTATAGAGAGTTGTGGTCTGGGTATAGGATTAGATGCCAAGAACTTCTGAGTTCTAATCATGGCTCTTCTGTGGCTTTGGGGAAGTTGCCTTTCTTTGTTAGCTTCACCATCTTTAAAATAAGGACAATGTTACTTGATTCTAAATGTATGCACAGCACCTTGAGGACCTAAAGCATTCCATCAGGGCCCAGTTGCATCACTTTCACATTGTGGAGTAATATCTTGTGCCACAAGTAGACTCCTATACCTTAATAGTCTCCATCGATGTCAGTTGAATTTACCCACTTGGAATGAGTGCAACATGTATGAGACTTGTAATTGCTGGGTATTGTTGGAAAAACTGCTCAACTGAGTCTTTCAACACAACTTTGTGCATAAGGATGCTAATTTGCAGTCCATCTGCAAGTGGAATAACTGCAGTATTGATCTTGTGAATGGTGAAAACACAACTGAATCAAAATAACAATGTTTGTTTGGGTAGCCCTTCACAGCAGTGTTGCTATTCCCTTGATCAAGAGCTGAGATTGCAGACATAAGAGCAATTGCTCTGTAGTTACTCTACCAAGTATCTCTGAAAAAGCTTCTTGCTAAAGATAATGGAAAGAAAGCTTGAACCTTTGCAAGTGATAGTATTAGAGAAGTTGACTTTGACACTCGTATTTGTCACTGATCAAAATGACAAAGATAGAGGGCTCTTACATATAGCACATCTGGCAACATGTTCTGCAGCAGCTATCAGTGCCAGGCCCTATCAGTGCCTGTGGAATAGGATCAATATCTAATTCTACACTATCTCACATTCATTAGACCACACAGCAACAGGAAAACTGCAAAACTTTGGTCCATATTAAGAAATTGAAATAGAACACATCGAGGCAATTTAAAGACCAAGGCCAAATTCAGCACTCAATGGCATTGTAAACTGGATTAACGCTTCACTGTAACAAAATTCTCTATACACACGTGTAACTGGCATTAGATTCTTCTTGTGTATATTAGCACAGTTGAGGCATGCCATAACATGATGCCCCAGAATGGTGGAGTTAGGCAATATGATATAGAACTTGCTATACTACCATTTTAAGGCAGTGGGGTGATGGTGCAGTCCAATGGATAAGGCATTGGAGTAGGAGTTAGGAAACCTGGGTTCTGTTCTGGCTTTTGCCACTAAGCCTAGACCAGCCATTGCACTTCTCTGTGCTTCTCCTTGGTTCAGTTGTTAACTCTACAAGGTAGGCACAGTCTCGCTGTACAGCACCCAGCACAAGGAGGCCTTGATCCCAATTGGAATCTCTAGGTGTAACTGAAACAACAGTATTACCGTTATAACTTCTCTGTGCTCCCTACTTTTTGAGTATAGTTACAAATATTTCTAGTGTAGACTGGGCCCAAGAAGCAAATAATGTGGCTTTTAATGTGTTAAATGTTGTTGCCTCCCCTGTGATGGATCTAAACAGTGTTAAAAATCCAGTTTTGGTGGAATTGAGTTAACCAGAGTTCTAAGGCCGTCTTAGACAGGGCTGCTGCCAATAGTATTCTACAGTCATGGTCCTAATCACTACAGACTGCAATAGTGATGTTGTAGCGTTGATGGCAGTGGCTATATCGTACTCTTAAAAATACGTATCTAACTCTTTGCTCAGAATAATTCAGTTCGTCCTACAATCAGTGTTGGTGTTTGTCACCAGCCTGATCCAAAGCCCATTAAAGTCAATGGGAGTCTTCCACTGACTTCAGTGGGGCTTGGCTCAGGCCCTCCATCAGATGCTTTCTGGTAATGAGGTGTCCCGATTTAACCCTCTTAGAAAACATTCCAAAATCATGTTATATGCTAAATGGAAAAACACTAACTGAAAACAATTAGTTTTTTTTTTTTTGTGTAATTGCTTCTTGGAGACCTGAAAACATTTGGATTACCTTAATATGGCTGCTTGTTTAATTCAGGCTGAGAAATTGAAAAGAATTGGAAATGATCAGTGATAGAACTTTCTAATGAAACCATTAAGTTAAGAACTTTTCAAATTTAGCTTGATTTCTTTTCTTGTTGCTATCCTGGCTTCTAGTGCCTATACTGGCCAGATGCGTGCATGTGTGTACTTTTACCCATTTTTCAAAATGAACTGTCTTTTTTTCATTAAAAGATTAATTTTCTGGCTTTGGAAACTTTATCCTCAGCAAGAAACCCTGACCTTGTGATCCTTTCTCTATGTTCTATCTAGCTATTCTTGTGTTCTTCCTAGATTTGTTCTAACCTCACAGCTAAAATAGTATTGATTTTTCAGAAGTTGGTTTGTTTGACAATTGAAGTATTTTTCAGATCAAAGCATAGACAAATTTGTCACTGCCCTGGTCTAGTATGAAATGTAGTAGATGGTAGGAATGGAAAATTTTCTTGCTTGCTTGGCCGAAAACAGTACACACAGGATCTACAAAAGAAAATGATCTCCTAAAATAAACAGTGGACACAATTAGACTTCAAATCGATATAAAAGCCATTTACGCATGTACATATCCAAAAGCAATGGGCCAAATCCTGAAGTCACTATTCAGTGGCTCATTCTCTAGTGTGTGGGAATAACATATATAGAAGAGGATTCTTTGAAGAACAGACAATGTTTGACCCTTGTAGTAAAAGCTAGATGTTCAGTGCCCAGAACCAGTAGATGCCTGGAGGTTCACCAGAGGTCTGGGCCACCCATGTGGATACTCTGCTTCCACAGTAGATGTAAGGGCACCTGCCCAATTCCACTGGTTCTCTGATAGTTAAAGTCCAATTTAAAAGTCCTCTTTATTTGTGTTGCCTTGGGGCCGGGGGGGAATCTCTGGTTTCCTATTTCAGATCTACTTTAAAGGACTGATCCAGCAAAACATTTATAAACAGCCAGTAGCTCCACAGTTCTCAATTTGATCTAGGTCAGGGTCTAAATGGTCACTTGACAAATATAGATGTAATTAATAGTTCAGGCACCAGTGCAAATGCTATAACTTTATTATACCTGATTAAAGTTTTACCAAGCGTCCTCAGATTTCTCATCTTTGGTCTCTCTCTACTACATGGTTGAAAAAAGGCTAGGGAATCTAAATAGTGTCTCTTTCTTCCCCCTGCCACCTCAGACACTCTTGATCCCAGGCAACTAATGAAGTTGTAGGATGGATCTGAGTATAGATGCTTGGGTTTCACAATCATGTAAACAATCTGGTTCTCAGCATGAAGAAACAAGTGTAAAATCAGTATGATTCTACTCTGTGTAGAGGCTGAGGAAGGTGGCAGGATTTGGGGTACTGGGCAGGGAATGTAGACCCCTGTACCAAGAGGGAATTGTGAGTAAGGTGGCAGTATCTGAACATGTGCAAACTCAGGGGTAGACTGACTTCAGACCTAGCTCTGAGCAAGTAGAGTCAAGCACAATCCCTGGCGTAGCCCTGGCTTGTGCTCCCATCCAATTCACCCAGGCTTCCATTGCCTTCTGCTCCCATTCAACCCTTCCAACCATCACACCTCCACCCTTCCCACTTTTATCAGGCTGGCTGTTCCTTTTCCATGCCACAAGAGTATTGAGAGCACAAGAAGGGCAATCTCCCTGTTCTCCATTCCTGTGCCTGGCACCACAGAGGCCTTATCCAGGAGGATGAATTGAAGGGGGAGTCCTGCTCAAACCCCATATCCCTGGTTTGGCGCATACTCAATCGCTTTGTGGGAATGGCACAGAGAGAATCTGGTAACTATGACTAGTTGCTGTGAAAGGTTGGAGTATGCTCTATGAAGAATCTTAAGAGAACTTTGCTCCCAAATTAAAGTCTGAGTGAACTGACATTTTTCTTTCAGAGGCTCACAACTTGGCCAAATTTGGGCAGATTTTCATGAGGCTAGGAAAAGGCACGCTCCTGGCATCCGAATGCACCCCCTGATGAATCTCAAGTTTCTGCTCTAAAGCACGGGAGATGCTAGAGTTTCTCCCAAAACCAGTTGTAAGAATATTTTCAATATGGGCAAAACAACTTATTTCCCCTGCTTTCATTCTGTAAAACAGCTGAACCATTTTAGCTGACACTATTCCTCCTCCCCCCCTCAAAAAAAAGTCTGCATGAGATACACACCTGGCACAGGAAACTTCAACCCAAATAGTGGAAGCTTAGAAAAGCTAAGGGCAACTGAAAATAGTCTTATGGGAAGCATTAGGCAACCTTAAGTTTGAGCAGAGCTAGAAGTACCCTGAATAATAGCTTCCCCCCCACCCCCTGAGTTTTCCCTAGTATGTGCCTAAGCAAATTAGTTCTTTTGAGAGGAAAATCACTGCTATAGGTCAAAGCAAGGTCTTCAATTATAAATGAGGGTTTTTGCTGTGAGTGGCAGTACCTCGGCTTTGCCGACAAACTCAATCAATGGTTTTCTTTTTTCAGGGCACTTCTCTGGGATGTGGGAGAGTCTGCTTCAAGTCCCTGCTCTAGTGAATATGGCCAGTGTCTAATATCCACTGTATGACCCCCTAAGAGCCCCACAATGCAACTGGCTGAGGGCCCACTTCTGTAATTCCTAACACATTGCTGTCCTAGTATTTCTCTGCAGAGTGTTGTATGACTTTACATAAAAGCTGGTGACACTGGTCATTAATTTTACATACCTTCTGTACATACATCATGCAGTCAGTTATGTCTCTGTGCTGGAAATATATTCTTACCATGTTGGGGGGAAGGGGAGGCAGAATTGACAAACAAGTGTGTCTTTGACAAAAGAACATTGATTTGCCAGTGTGTCTAATGTAAACTGATGATGCCAGAGGATCTACAAAAGAAAATGATCTCCTAAAATAAACAGTGGACACAATTAGATTTCAAATCGATATAAAAGCCATTTACGCATGTACATATCCAAAAGCAATGGGCCAAATCCTGAAGTCACTATTCAGTGGCTCATTCTCTAGTGTGTGAGCTCAGTTTGTCTGAATCTGAGGTAAATATCCCTCTGGATGATGCATAAACAGCATGGCGTCAGCACGCTGGAGGCTACACCTCAGTCGGAACCTCCTGGGGTCATCCTGACTCTTGAGGCAAAGATGACCTTTGGGGACTAATGGCCTCCTGCTATCAATTACTGAGGGAACAGAGGGCAGAGCTCTTTGCATTCCCTTGATAGTGGATCCCCAGCCATGTGGGATTGGTGACACTAAAGTGGCTGTAGGTGAGAACTGCCTTAGACAAGGATTGTATCCTGTTAAGTTGTAGTCACTGGAAAGTGTGGTGGTTTTTTTCTTTTCTTTCATTTGTAACCTTTTTTCTGTTATCTCTACTTAGTATCACTAGAATCTCAATTTTTTTTTATATTATAAATTCATCACTGCTGGCTCAGGTGAGGATGCACACCTCACTAACAACAAACTGGTGTGCAGTCTCTCTGGAGACAGCTAACTTTATGGGCATTTGGTGACTTGCTGCAGGGAGACTCTTCTGGACAGCTGGGAAACTGAAGAACATCAGGGGTTAACTTGCAAGATAAGGTTAGGAATGGCAGTGTGCTAAGAAGTTTGGCTAGCTATCAGAGTAGCATGTTAGGGAACTGTCACACAGTGCAGCACCACCAAATTCCTCTCCTTAAGGCAGAAGGGTGACTGACTCATTCTGGATGCCCCAAGAAAGGGTCACACACTGGCAGACTTCTTTTAGATTCCAAGGGTGGACGCTTGTCTTGTAGACATAATCTATGCTAGCTTTCATCTGAGTTAGCATGCTTAAAAATAGTAGTGTAGCTGCAGCAGCATGAGTAGTGGCAAGAGTTAGCTGCCCTGACTATGTATCCATGGGGTTCAGTAGGGCTTGTACTTGTCGCAGCGGCCTGTGTCACCACTGCCCATGCTACCATGGCTACACTACTATTTTTAGTGCACTAGGTTAAGAGCTAGTTGAGTATGTGAGCTGGGAATTCCACCTCTACGCATAGTGTAGATGTAGCCTTAGGCGCCTAAGGAATTTACAGCTGAGTGGAAGTTTTGAGGATCTAAATTTTCAAGTTAGAGGCCTAAAGTGGCCATTAAGCACCTAAATCCCTCTGTAGCCCTAGCCTTAGGAGCCTCTGTAGTACACCCCCCCCAAAAAAGACCTAGGGCTTTCAGAAGCCTCTTTAAGGCTGGCAATGAAGAGTGGGTTCCACAGATCCCCAAGGCTGCCAGGGAGATCTGGGAACAGACCTGCTGCTGTAAGTCTGTACAACTAAGAATCTAGTCCACAATTTCTACTAACTTCTGAATGGAAACTAATGGCAGTTCATCTACCTTAAGTTTTCTACATTGATCCCATCAAATCCATTCATAGTGAACAGCCAGTGAGTCCTTAATAATGAAATATGTGAACCCTTAAAACAAACTACCCATGTTAGTGACCAGTTCCAGTTAATAAGCCATTCACAATATACTAGAGCACATAGATTTCATGCAGTTCTTCATATCCTATGGTTAAATGTGCTATCCTTGAACTAAACATGCATTTGCAGTGATCATTGATATGTTTAAACAGTTCTGTGCCTTGAGAACTATTGGTGAGGTATTTACTGTTTACTATGAATTTTATGCTTATGCAAATCTTATGGCTCTTTGAAAAGGAAATCTTGTAAAATATTCAGAACAGTTTAATTTGTGTGCAAAATCCTGGAATCCTTCTCCATCTAAACTACCACTGAAGTCAGTGAGGCAAATCCTAGAATCCTTAGTCAGTGAGAGGTCTGCTTGTGTAAGGCTGGAGTAAGTATTGCAGGATCTGGTTCCCATATCAATCTCACTCATCCTGCTAATGCAAAGTTCTTTGTCTCTCTCCTCCCCAAAGGAAATCTGGCAGCTTGTCTGTTCCAGAGATGTTGAAATATTGGCAGGTTTCAAAACTAAATGACCACCTTTTTGACAGTCAAAGGGCAGGCATTATATATGGTTTTCTCTGAAACTATCCAATTCTGCATTAGAGAGGCAAACCGTAATGAGACATTTCCTGAAGTGGTATCTGTGAATGTGTATTAATACTGCATATGGCTTGGACTGCAATCTCAAATCAATTCCTTCCCACACAGAAATGTAGATGAAACTTCAAATAATCATCTGGAATGGTAGGCTCTTGCCTAAACTACAAGACTTCATTCCAGTGGCTATAGCAGCTGCTGAACAGCAAGGGATCTTATGAAAATCTTAAAATACTGTAAGACTTAGAGCAGGATGTGTGAACTGTAAGGGTTGAGTTCAGATCTAAATGTTCCCAAAGTTCATGGATGACCGGCTTCGGTGTTTGGACACAATTTGTTAGAGCAAAACATCAGCCACAGAATCCATATCTACATTTTCCCAAAGTTGTGGCTAGCAACTGGCTCCATGGTGTGTTCTGCCCTAATTCTAATTAATATTCATGACTGCAATCAAAAGTTGTTTTAAAAATCAGTCACTCTAGTCATCTTCAGTTGTGACTTAACCACATGGGTCAATCATGTAAATAGCCATGATTTTATTGGTCTATTTCCTAGTGTTTGAGTCTGCCTAATTAAACCCACCACTGTTAGAAATATTGTTGGAATTCAGATAAAGTGAACTTAACGAGGTAGGAGAAACTAGACACCTCCCCTCAAGGGGACAATGAAGACCCCAATCTTGCAAACACTTATACACGTGCTTAACTTTTGACGTGAGTAGTCCCATTGTTGACAATGGGACTAATCAGGTATGTAGACTTAACTTCATGTGTGTTTTCAGGATTGTGGCTTAAGAATGGATCCTTGGCCCTGGTCTACACTGGGGGGTGGGAGGAAATGCGGATTGATCTAAATTAAGCAACTTCAGCTACGTGAATAACATAGCCGAAGTCGACGAACTTAGATCTACTTACCGTGGTGTCTTCACCACAGTGAGTCAACTGCTGCTGCTCCGTCGACTCCGCCTGCGCCTCTCGTGGTGCTGGAGTACAGGAGTTGATGGGAGAGCGCTCAGGGATCGATTTATTGCATGTAGACTAGATGCGATAAATCGATCCCCTCTGGATCAATTGCTGCCTGCCGATCTGGCTCGTAGTGAAGACATGGGAACAAGGTCTTGTATGCAGTAGTGCAGCTGTGAACAGCAGGGAGCATGGCACACAGCTGGCACTGTTGACTGTGCCAGGAATTGACTATGTACCCTAGGAACCACATGCATTCTAACAAGAGATTCTGAAACCAAATCAGAGTTCAAGTTTTAGAAGATAAACTTGTGAGTTTAATATTGATAAGCATATTGTTGGGGCTTAACACATACGTAATAGCAACAACGTGATAGGTTTGAATTGTATACTTTGTGAGGAGTCTCTGTATCTGCTTGTAAAATGCCATGCACACCAATGGTGCTATATAAATAGTAGGAGTAATTCTGGCATGACACCAGTTAAAACATAACTAGTGGGCGATTGTTTTGGGGAATGCAAGAAATCCAAATAACTGCACAGCAGAGACCCATTACCTCACCTCTCCTGTTACTTAACTTGCTTGATTTTCAAAGGGGAGTTCCAATTTTTCTGTTGTCTGAGCCATAAAACATAGAGCTCCTGCCACAGTTCAAAGCCAAGCATGCCACAGTTCAGAGTCAAGCAGGTGTGTTGTGGAAGAAATAAGCATTTCATTAAGTTGAGGACTGATTCTGTCATGTGTTTACCACACACAGCTCTCATTACAATAAATGAGAATTGAGAGTGGTCAGTCCTTGCAGGATCAGAGCTTAGAATGCTTTTCTTGCAACAGAAATGACCTAGTCTTGCATTTGTTTCTGAATATTCCCTGTAGAGGTGGTTGTGAATTTTTGAACAATGTTTTTTTGGATAGGAAAAGCTGATTTACCTAACTATAAATGACAGGTTTCAGAGTAGCAGCCATGTTAGTCTGTATTCACAGAAAGAAAAAGGAGTGCTTGTGGCACCTTAGAAACAAACAAATTTATTTGAGCATAAGCTTTCGTGAGCATACATCCGATGAAGTGAGCTGTAGCTCATGAAATCTTATGCTCAAATAAATTTGTTAGTCTCTAAGGTGCCACAAGTACCCCTAACCATAAATGTTTTAATTCCATTCAAACTTCTGTCAGGAAGGCTTCCCAGGTCTACAATAGGTAGATGGAGAGAAGTGCTTACCTCCAAATTAGGCAGAGCAGCTACTCAAACCTGGGTCCTCTAAATCCCAGGTAATGGCCCTGTGTTTTTCAAATGAAAAACTTTGACAGGTATGTTTTTTGTTCCAATGGGGAACAAAAACAAATTTTGAAACTTTGTTCTGGTCATTCCTAATCACATTCTGCATAGGAATGTTTCAGTAATCCAGTTTAGTTTGCTGATGAAACATGCTCTTTGGGAAGAACTTGCAGCAAGATTCTGTGGGGGAGAGGGGACAACTATTTGTTCATGGTGTTCTAGATCTACAAACATCCTCTAATTGGCAGACTTTACTTTCATACAGCTTGGACTAGAAATGCCAAGATACAGTGAGACAGGCTGTCATAGTATTTCTAGCCCACCTGGAAGTAGGGAGAGACCCATCTTGTGACAAAAATTGTTCTTGTGAGATTTGCCGCCAGAGAGTACAGATTTTAGAAGTTCTGCTTTGGATAAGCAGCAATTTAACTTCTTTAGCTGAACAGAACTTTAAACCTTTTTGAGGTTCACCCATCACTGCTCTTCAGAGTTTTTGATTGGATTCCTAGTAATTTTCAGTATGGATTTACAGTGATATAAAAGATGCTGGGAGCTATTCTCTGCTCATTGAATGAGTGGATTAACACTTAACACCTGTTAGGATTAATAGATATTCCCAATGTACATTGCCTGTGCTATAATAAAAGAATAGTCTTCTCTCTACAAACACCACTCCATATTTATCTAAAGGGTCCTCTGGTAATATATGGCTGGCATAAATGGGTCATAAAACTGTTTATAAAATACAAAAAAGACATGTGGGATCCATTTAGCATCTGGTCAAATCCTGCTAAGCATAATTCATAGGAATGCAAAATAGTGAGAAGACTTATAAAAAGAGCACAGTCTGGACTTCTTGGAATGACTGCCTGAATTTTGCGTTTTTCATGAAGGAGAGATGACTTATAGACAAATGATTTTGGTTTTGTGCTATTTAACTGCAAAAGGAGGAGTTGGAACAAGCTTTCAGTAGTCTATGCAATAAAGAGTGGTGAACTTGCTCCATCATTCCAGGTATATTCTCTTGGTCTTTGACTACTTAAACATGACTTCTGCTCAGATACGGTCCACATAAAATCTTTCGCCTTAAGTGAAAGCTGGTCACTTCAGATACATGGAACACACAAGGCACTTTACACAGATTTTGACAAAGATAAGAATCAACGTGGGGTTTATTTAGCTGATGGTGAAAGTGCTGAACTGATCCATCTTCCTCCATAATTCTAATGGACATTAAAAGACTTTCAAAAAGCTAGCTGTGTCACTGAAGAACTGATGTTTCCTTTGCAATAGTAAATCCAAATCCTCTAAGTTCCTGATATCACTGTGAAATAACATTCAATATATCTCAGGCAGTTGGAAGACCTTTTTAATCCTAATTTCTTACATGCTAATTTAGTAGATTTTTTTTATTCTTCTCAGCTTCACAAAGCAAGCTAAAAACAAAACCTTTCATGTTTCTATTTAGCATTCTACTGACCTGCCATAATGCATGCAGTTCGACTGTGTATAGTCTTTCATCTCTGAACTTGCTGCATTACCTCATTTGTGCTTCCTGTCACATGAGGCAATGAGAAACATGTTTATACGTAGGCAGTCATGATTTTATTTAAAAACTTGTCTTCTACACTGAAATTCAAAGTAGAAAATATGGACATATACACAAATGTTTTTTCATTTGCTGTGTATCTGAGGAAAGCCAAAAACCTAAGTCAATATATCAGAGTGCAGGGTAGAGAATCTACCAGACTGAAGTCTGTTACTGATAGACCAAATGCAATAGGATCATATTGTCAAAGGGCCGTGTAAAAATGTAACCACAATATTTCAGGATGTACCTCCATACAAAACAGTTAGAAAACCTGAATTTGTGTATGCAAAATGCGTCCTTATCTGTGCAGGTATGTGCACACTCATATAATTGGAACTCTTTCAATAGCCTGATGGGATGTATAGTTTCTAGTTGTTAATCCCTTCTGAACCATGAAGCAACATGAAAGGTTCAGGAATACTATAGGAACCTAAATGCCTCTCCATCAAATGAGAGAGTTTGAAAATAAGTTACTGCTTAAATCAGCCAACTTCTAACTACTGAGGAAAACTTTCTTGGTGGCAGATTATCCCATAACTGTACATTGCAGGATTTCTTGCACCTTCCTTGTAAGTATAGGAAACTGGACTATCACCTGTTCTGATCCAGGATGGTAGTTTCTGTCATGGTATTTCCTCTGGAGATCTCAGGATTTCCCCAGCATACTGGAACTTGAAGAACAGACACCCCCCAACCCACTTTTTGGTTTTTATCTAATCCCATATTGGCAAAACAGTAACCACTCCCTGACACATTGGTAAAAGACAAGTCAGAAGTTCTACTCACTGAATTGTATTGACTTTCTGGAGCCAGTGAGAAGCAGAGGGAGGCTGTAGGGGAACCACCAATTAAATGTAATACATTTTTGGGCCACATTGGTCATCATTTAGAACATGAAGTCAGTTCTTGTCCTCAACTTAGAGGAAGAGAGCCTCAGGACAAATACCTTATTTTTATTTGCCTATGAAGTACCCCACACACCTAAGGTGCATAAATAAACAGTAATAGCCTGGTGTGGAGAATGAGGGAGTTGTGTAGTCTATTATAAAGAGCGTATGCCCCTCAGGTTACCTGTTTCATATTAACCAGGAGTTATGGTTATGGTTATGGTTAATTAACCAGGAAACAATGGGAAAAGTTGATTATTGGAGGATATCCCATCTGGTTGGTCTTGGCTCTTCTCAAGACTGGGATCAAGGGAGATCAAAGGGATTCTAAACCTTAAAGATGCTTAGAATGGGAGGAAATTTGGGAAGCTGGGTGAGGCTGCCCAGGGCATGTCCGTGAACAGCTGACTTGCTGGCAAGCACACAAAGAAGGGGAGAGGGAGAGATTGGAGCAAGAGCAGTCTGTTTCTCCCTGCTGGAGATGGCATTTAGCTGTGCTGAGGGGAACCTACAGCTATTGTAAGCAATTCCTGTGTGTGTGTAGGCCTTTATTATTTTTACCCTTGGCTTTACTTGCTTTGTACCTTTTGAGGAATGAATAGATAGCTTTTGTTTTGGAGTTGCTGTTTCTGCATCTCTGAAAACCTAGGTTGTCATAGGCTCCTGTAGGGAAACGTCTACAGGTAGTAAACAAGAGTTGGACCTGTGTTAACACAGTTGGGAAGCCCGGAGAATCAGTCTGAGTGGCTGGACCATGTGGTTCTACCCAGCATGAGATACCTAGGAGGTGCATTCAAGGAACTAAAAGGGGTCTAAAGCACAGCCCTGTAGCCATGATACCTGGTATGTGTCTAAGGTTCTAACAAAGAGGAGTTACGAAACCAATACAAATTATGAGCTATCTACTATTGATTATTCTTCCCCAAAAGGAGGTCAAGTTTGGGGCAGTCCCAAAAGATGCAATAATGTGAAATTATAGGGAAACGTTAAGATTTTAGAATATAAAATGTGGGGCTTTTTACTCTTATTTTAAAGTCTCTTGCATTTATGAACAACTTAATCCAAAAATGGACCCATCAGAAAACAGGCTGGTGACATTATAGGAAGTCTGATTGTAGTTAAACATTTTAAGAAATGGTAAAGCACCTGATCTCAAAGTCTTCTTCAGAATTGCTAAAGAGCAGAGGTCTGGATTTAGTTTGACTTGCTTTGTAGGGTTGCCTTAAAAGTTTAGGAAACTGGTCACATTCCAGAAAATTGTAAAGAGGCTGTATCTTGGTTTGTTTTTTTTTCCCCTCAAGAAAGGATAGTGATTGGCTTGCTCAAATTTAGAGGAATAACACTGCTGGTGACACAGAAGGGGTTTACAATCATACAACTGAACAGACTGAAATATTGCCTCAACCCAAAAATGAGAGACAACCAGTGTGTGTTCCACACAGGTCAATTTACAATCCCTTCCATATAAGCTCCATGGAACATTATTGAAAAATAATGTAGAGTGATAAAAGGAAGTTGACATTGCATTTATAGACTTTGCAGCTGCTGTTGTTTCAGTGTATTGATTAGTACCATGGATACTGCTTTGCCAGTAGGGGATGCCTGAGAACTTACTGTCCCTAGTACAGGAATTATACCTTGGCACATTCAACTGTGTGAAGGTCAAGGGTTGTATTGCCCACCGGTTTTCTAGAGAATTGGGAGTATGCCAGGGGTGCATTCTCTCACCTATGTTTAATGTTCTGTTAGTTCTATCTGATGACAAAACTGATTGAGGCCAAAGTAGGAGATGTGAAATTTAAAGATTCATCTTTAGGGGATCTCGAGTATGCAGATGCCTAACTTGGAGAGACTACTGACCAACTATAGCTAATGCTGGAAGAGCTGCAAAACCAGCAATCTGGGACTCAAGATGATAAGAGCAAAGCTTTACATGCCTCCTATGAAATGGAAATGAATGACCTATTGATGCTGCATGTAGATGGCAGTGACATTGAATGGATGAATAGTTTTATCTGTCTGGTAGCTGGTTGACAGCAGAAGATTCTATAACTGAAAGCTACATGTGTAACTGGCCTTGCGTCAATGGCATTTCAGTTTTTTCAAAGGCCTGTGTTCGGGTGGTGGGATGTCTGTGATAGATAAGATAGGAGTGTTCAATACAGTAATGATGGTGACTCTGCTATTGTAAACAGTGTAATGGCTGTTGAAAACAGCTCAGGAGAAGAAACAACCATTTTCTGTTTCAAAATTTATGATGTATTCTTAATGTCCAATAGTCTGATTTTCCTCAAAAACAACAAAATACTCTGATCATGGCAAGTTGCAGTTTTGGACTGGTTGAGAGCAAGATGACTGCAATGATGAGGCCATGTCCAATGGGCCAAAAAGGATTCACTTCTACAGAAGTTTTGTAGAGCTGAGGAAGTAGCATATGAGGATGCCCAGTAAGACTGGAGGCTATGCTGAGGGAATTAAGAAGCCTAAATTCTCCCTTCAGCAAGAGTCAAATTGGAAGAAGACCTAAAAGTGACCCTTCAACATGGGTCATCTTGCAAGGCTGCTACATAGCCATGTGAATTTGCTGCTTTCTTTTTATATAGATAATTTTTCCATCCTTGTGAGTGTAACTGGTTTGAACTGATTAAAAATAACTTTACGACACCAAAGATTTGACCTTTCACTCCTGGGAAAACAAGCTATTTTCCCTTGTAACAAAGGCACTTGTGAATGAACATTGCAAATAGTAATAAATAATAGTGGCTTCATCAGTTGTAAATGAAAGATCATTGTAGCCTTTGTATTAACAAACATGTAATTTTTGTTCATGAAACAATATTTGTCTCAGATCAATAATACGTGAAGACAACTGTGATGATGCACTCCATATGCTTTATGAATGTGAATATGATGTAACTGGAATATGCTTTGTAATGATCTCTTACAAAGACCTTTTGCATAAAGTTTATAACCTACTGAATATATTCATCCTATTTGTATGAATGTATAATTCTTGTATCTGAAACTAGAAATATGAAGTATTATTCTGAAGTCCTATTGTAATTATGCAAAGTGTGGGCCATTAATGGTGGCTTAGGATCTTGATGGCTTCCATTGACTAGGACAATTGGTTGTGAATGGGTTTATCTACTGACAAGCCTTCCTGTGTACATGATATGGGTAATGAAGAATGAGGTCTTACAGTGACATTAGACCATGTCAGATGATACTGGAATCCATCTTAAACCTGGTGCTTTTCTATTTAGAAGGCGGTGTGGGGAACCAGAGAGACAAAGGATTCCCGCCTTGTGCCAAAGCTATAAAAGGGGGTGGAGTAGGACAAAGGGGACTGCCAGTCATGAGAAATCCAAGTTACCACCTAAGCTGGATTTAACAAGAACTGTACAAGTAGAAAGGATTGGGCTAGACTAGGAAGGAGTCTAGTCTGTGAAAGAAGGTTATTAGAACATCTCTGAAGGTAAAATTTTACCTGTAAACAGATTCTTAATGTATTAAGCTTAAACTTGCATGTTTTTGCTTTATTTTGCTTAGCGACTGACTTCGTTCTGTCTGTTATTACTTGAAACCACTTAAATCCTATTTTTTATACTTAATAAAATCACTTTTGTTTATTAATGAACCCAGAGTAAGTGATTAATACCTGGGGGAGCAAACAGATGTGAATCTCTCTGTGATAGAGGGCGGACAGTTTGAGTTTACTCTGTATAAGCTTTATATGGAGTAAAACGGATTTATTTGAGGTTTGGAGCCCATTGTGAGCTGGGTGTCTGGGTGCTGGAGATAGGTGATGTGTTGAGCAGTTTTGGGGTTAAAGTCTGCAGCTTTGGGGGCGTAGACCAGACCTGGATCTGTGTTGCAGCAGGGCAGCGTGCCTGGCTCAAAAAGGCAGGGTTGTGGAGTCCCAGGCTGGCAGGGAAAATGGGCTCAGAGGTAATTCCAGCATGTCAGGTGACAATCCCAAGGGGGTCTCTGTGACTGAACCCATCACAACAATTCATGTAATCCTTTGCATTGCTATAGAACTATCACTACTTTACAAACAGCAGCAAATTAAGCTTCACAACAGAAAACTGTCAGCAGTTTCCAGGACATCTTTATAATTGAACCATTCTTAAAGATATTTTGTTCCTAAAAATGTTAGCGAAGACGAAAGATCTTGAAGCAGAAGATCTTCTCTTTAAACAGGTTTCACAAAATTCCAGTTCTGTTTTGATATAGAGATAAACCTTTTGGCTTCCCAAGGAAGCAAGGGAAATTTTGCATTCATTGCTATGCAGGGTAACGAAGCATCTTTTTATGCTGGATTTCTTTTTTTGGGAGACATTCTAGTTGTAGTAATAACATGGGAAGAGAAGACAGTCCCATGTGGAAGCATGGGGCTGTGAGCAGAGGCTGCCTAATTCTGCCTGGTAACACTTTTTTTCAAATTTATTGGAAAGCCTTTTTGCTGTATAAATTCAAAATGTTATAAGAAGGAGCAGTCTTTTGATTACCAGAATAGTTAAGACCCTGTACACGTTCCTTTGGGGTTTTTTTTCCTGACACACATGCCTGTTCGCATGATAAGACAAAATGGTTCATTAAGACAATTCAAGGTAAAACTACTATCTGTAGAGGGAGTCTCCTATACAATTTAGGTGTATCTTATTAAAAGCATTAATATATTCTTTGTACTTTTATAAAATGTTTAGATCTTTCACTGCGTTCTTCAAGTAGTTTAACACAGAGAATGGCTTTGTGCCTAAAGCAGGGAGCTGGAAATCAGCAGCTGTGAGGTGGGGTTTTTGTCCCTAGCAATGCAGCAGACTTTATATTCTCTTGGGTGATCCCTCTGAGCCTCCATTTTTCCAACTTCTAAATGGAGATAATCCTACTCACAGGGTGTTGTGAAGCTTAATTTGCTGCTGTTTGTAAAGTAGTGATAGTTCTATAGCAATGCAAAGGATTACAGTGCTGGACTGACAGTTGTAGAAGACATGGTTCAAATCCTCTGTTGTGGTTAAGGACTACAGGGCACAACTGAGGGAGGACACTCAGCCTGTTAGTTAATACTGGGCTAGTTGGATGTCAAACTAGTACTAGACATAGTTCACATCTGCTCTAAATTGCACAACTGCCAATGGCTTCCAAGACCAATAAAACAGTCAGGAATCAACAGAGGATCAGGAAACCTTATGCCAGTTGCAGGCTGGGGTGTGTGATGGGGTGAGAGCCACTGTGCTCACTCATCACAATGGGGTGATTCCCCCTTGTATTGAATTGACCCTTTTGTGGCTATCTAGGGTTGCTTTGTGTCTAAAACATGCTGGCAGAATGCAAGGGAGCATTCTGTAATGGAAAAGTAGGCTCCATGTCTTCTAGATAGCAAGAGAACAGTTAGAACATGGCAGTGCCAACCTCTCTTATGGTGCCCTGCTAATGGTGATTTTGAAGGTAGAAAATTGGGGAAGGTTTGTTTCACAGTTAACTTTCCTGCTGTAATGACAGGTTTCAGAGTAGCAGCCGTGTTAGTCTGTATCCGCAAAAAGAAAAGGAGTACTTGTGGCACCATAGAGACTAACAAATTTATTTGAGCATAGTGAGCTGTAGCTCACGAAAGCTTATGCTCAAATAAATTTGTTAGTCTCTATGGTGCCACAAGTACTCCTTTTCTTTTTCTTGCTGTAATCATCAGCCATACACAAAAAGCTCTCAAAAATACAGTCTGAACAAACTGGAAGTAGGGAAAATATTTCTCTACTCTTAGTTATAATATTCATAGCTGTCTCTTCTAACTAGAATAGAACCCTTTCAGATAGACAGTCACTTTAAGTGACTAGCCAGGGTGAGAAAGGAAGCCTGTAGAACTCAAACCTCTTGATTCCCAGCCCAAGTCACTAACTACAAGACCATCCTTCTGGTGGTGCTGCTTGTAGTGATCAGCTGGGATCCTAGTTTTCTGTGATTTAAAAAAAAAAAAAACTATTCAATAAAAAAAATCCTGTTTTTTCTATTATTAAAATGAAATGAACTTTAGGTTTCCCTAGTCACAAAGTGTGTGTGTGGTAGATGTATTGTGACAAAGCTCTGTCCTTGCCTCCGTGGGTCCCGCATTTCCTGGTGGATTTAACTAGCCTCAGAGGCTCACTGTGACCCTCCACGTAACCCTTCTCTCTCTAGAGACAAGGGTCACAGTCTACTGAGCCATTTTCATCATAAGCCAGTGAGGGAGGTGAGGAGAAGTTATCCTTCCTTGCATAGTCCCTGTTGTCTCCCAGTCTCAGTGATTGATCAGGGGGCAAAGGTTGGGGGGGGGGGAGCCCAGGCCCACCCTCTACTCCAGGCGCCAGCCCAGGGACCCTAATAGCGTCAGCTATGGTAGCTAACCTTTTAGAAACATAACATGCACAATTCCCTGGGCGGCTGCTTCCCCCACAGCAGCCCTCACTTCCTCAAGCTCCACTTCACCCTTACCTCACGGCTGGCTTCCTTGTGCCTGATGTGGTGTGTACTACTCAGCCTCTCCAAGAACACACCTTCCTCCTACAGCTCCTGACATGCACACCCACCTGACTAACTAGGAGGCTTTTAACTAGTTTCAGCCAGCCCCTGATTGGCTTCAGGTGTCCCAATCAACCTAGCCTTCTCCCTGCCTTCTAGAAAGTTCTTAATTGACCTGGAGCAGCTGCCATTTCACTTATCCTGGTACCAGGGATTTGTTTAGCCTGGAGCTAATATATCTATCTCCCACTACTTTTCCATAGCCATCTGGCCTTGCCCCGTCACAGTATGTATGTTTTATTGATATATAGTGGACTGGGCCAGACTGGATCAGCCCCAGGCAGCTGACAGTTGAAGCCCCAGTTCAGTTAATATGAGAGCTGGAAAATGGAGGTTTAGATAAATGAGGCTCTACTGTATGATTTTATTTTCACAAAATATACAAACTAAGGATTATCTATAAAAATACACATTCCATGTTTTTCTGTGACAAATGAATTTCTAGGGTCCCTGGTGATCCATGATTGACCAGATAAGTGCTGTATGGTAAAATATTCTTCGAGGTATTAGTTATGATAGAATTTCAGTTAAGGGGATTAGAAATATGACCTCTCAGAAATTTGTCAATCATAAGCTGAATTTAACTTCACACTGGGAATTTTCAAGGTCTAGTGTATTAGAATAGTTGCAATCAATGGCAACAGATCAGTAAGGAAAAAATGGTTCTCAAAATAATCTTTCATATTCCCCCACATGTGAAGGATTCTAGTCTAATTTATCCTGAAGCAATGCTCTAACAGATCTCAGCTTGACTTGTGGTTCAACTTTTGGAATCAGTTGTTGTTTGTTTGCAGCACTTGACTTTAGTCTTGACAATTTGTTTTACCTTCCAGTTCCACATCCATGGTGTTAATTATGGCTGTTCTTTATAGAATACCATGGATAGACAATACAACGGCTATGTCAAACAAATAGTTGGTTCTTGCCTCTAAAAGGCTGACAATCTCATGATGTGGTACAGAACAGATTGTGAAATTCAGAAACGTAGTGGCAGGAGGCTATTAATGATTCAGATATGAAATTTAAGTAGATATCTGTATAACACTTTTTTAAAAGCTTTATTCCTCCCAATTTTGGGCATATTAAAGCTGGTCATGCAACTAAGGTTACAAGAGTAATATCACAATTTCTTATAGCCTCTGTCTTTTAGTTCTCAATCACAATACTACACTGTTGTGCTGCCAGCTTATTCTTTGCCACTTCACTGCCACCCTCCTTTGGGAGTTGGAACGATCTTGAGACATTTGTCATTTGGAAATCAGTGCTGCCATGATGCAGATTTGGGGCCCAATCTTACGAATTGCCAGGTGCTTCCTGAGCATCCTTGTTTCTAACTGGGTCAAATCCTGAGGTCCAGACTCTGATTTTTCTCATTCCTTTCTCAGGCAAAACTACTTAAATATCAAGATCTGGCCTATTTTGCTTCAGTAGGAGTTGTATGCGCACGACTTAGGCTTTGGCCTCTATGTCAAGCTGCCTGATGCAGCTAAGCCGATAAGAATGCCAGTCTCAGGTCAAACTGCTAGAATACAGGACATGCACCCCAGATTGGTGAAATCTTCTGATCAAATACAAAGTCAGTAACAAAAGTGTGCTTCCAAAATAGTATGCTAGTTATTATGAATAGGACTGTGGAGCTGTGCTTCGGCTCCGCTCCAGCTCCAGGCAAAAACCTGCAGCTCCACTGCTCCGGAGCTGCTCCGCGCTCCAGCTCCGTCCTCCGTGCTCCGCTCAAAAGCCCTGATTATGAAGCCACAGACAGTCCCCTTTAGGCCTTCCAGCCCCTCATACACCCCCCACACAAACCAGGCTTCTGTGATAAATTATTAAAACCACAATCACATATTTCCAGTTCCAAAGAACCAGATGCTCACCTCAGGTCAATATGTACTTCAGGATGCAACCAATCCTTTAGTGAACTAAAGGTTTATTAATTATATATAAGTTGTTAGAAGCTTAAAATTGAATCCAACGCATTACAGTTGATTTCAGAGTCTGTAGATCAGGAAAATAGCAGTGATGCTAAATCTGCTTGCTTGCCCAAAAGATTTGGGGTCCTCCGTTCAATGTTCAAAACTTCCTTGGTTAGAAAACACAGTCCAGAGCTGTGGAGAAGAAAGAGGCAAGAAGGTGATGTCAGACTCCATTTATACCCTCTGCCTATGTGCATGGAAAGTTACTAGGTCAAACATGGAGTCTTGGATCACATGTTCTATGTGCCCTGCTGAGTCAGTGAGCCTCCATTGTCCAAACGCTCTATGAGGCGTCTTTGGGAGGGGCCCACTGGAAGAGTTGATTCTCCTACATGATGCATAGACTCATGGCTGGCTGGTTCTGATGTAAACAGGTCTTGTGGGTGTTACCTAGGAACACAAACATGTTTGTGTATCTCAAACATAGCCAAGTTTCATAACTTCATATACAACAATACACATTTCACCAAAACAGCATTTGTACGTCAGTGGTAATACATTAATATAAACATGGTCATCTTTCTTCTTCTACAGTGTCACACCTTGCATACTACTAATAACTAGTATTTTCTTTCCTTGAGCTTCACTGATCTCTTGGATCTCCCTCTTGCCTATAGTCTTATACATGGATTGCAAGTGTTTCAGGGCAGAGACTTTTGTACAGCATCTAGCACAATGGGGCTCTAGATTAGGTACTACTGTAACACAAGTAGTAAATAATAAAGAATGAGTGGGAGCAGTTAACTCTCCATTACACCCTGCATAGCATACCATCTTCCCTCTGATCAGGATTTCCCTTTTACATTTCCATTGAGATTTCTCTCTAACTGCCACCTGGATTTTTCATGAGCCTTTTACCTCCCACATGCCTTTTTTGAATACACCTAGGTCACATGTCATTGTCACTGTGATATTGTACTCTATATGATTTTATGAAAATATGTTGAGTGTGAATATAAAGTAACTGGAATGTGCTTCATACAAAAGGTCTCTTTAAGGTATCATTACAAAGCTTATAATCTACTGAGTGTGGTCATCCTATTTGTATAAATGTATCACTCTTGTATCTGAAACTAGAAATATGAAATATAACTCTGAGGTCCTATTGTAATTCTGCAAAAGTGTGGGCCATTAATGGTGGTTTGGAATCTTGATGGCTCCCATCAACTATGACAATTGATTGTTGATGGCTCTGTTTACTTGTATGTCTTTCTGTATACATGTGTGCTGGCAAGTGGGTAATGAAGTCTTACAGTGACATGTGATCATGTCACCTGAACTGGAATCCATCTTTAACCTGGTGCTTTTCCATTTAGAAGGAGGGGTGTGAACCCAGAGAGGACAAAGGATTCCCGCTTTGTGCAAAAGATATATAAGGGGGTGGAACAAAACAAAGGGGGCTGCAGTCATGAGAAATCCCCTAGCTACCACCTGAGCTGGAACAAGGACTGTACTGGGGAGAAGGATTGGGCCCAGACGAGGAAGGCATCCAGTCTGTGAAAAAAGCCTATTGAAACATCTCTGAGGGTGAGATTTGTATCTGTATTCAGTTTTCTTACTGTATTAGGCTTAGGCTTGCATGTTTTGTTTTGTTTTGTTTTTGTTTTTGTTTGGTAATTAACTTATTACTTGGAACCGCTTAAATCCTACTTTTTGGATTTAATGAAATAACTTTTTACTTATTAATTAACCCAGAGTATGTATTAATACTTGCGGGGAACAGCTGTGCGTATCTTTCTATCAGTGTTATAGAGGGCGAACAATATATGAGTTTACCCTGTATAAGCTTTATACAGAGTAAAACTGATTTATTGGGGTTTGGACCCCATTGGGAGCTGGTGTCTGAGTGCTGGACACAGGAACACTTCATAAGCTGCTTTCAGTTAAGCCTGCAGCTTTTGGGGGATGTGGTTCAGACCTGGGTCTGTGTTTGTAGCAGGCTAGCATGTCTGGTACAGCCAGGCAGGGCACTGAAGTTCCAAGCTGGCAGGGAAAACCAGCTCCGAGGTAATCTAGGCACATCAGGTGGCAGTCCCAAGGGGGTTTTCTGTGATCCAACCCGTCACAGTCACTTTATGCCACTGAGCCACCTTTCTACATATTTCAGAGCATAATTTGTTCAAGTGCACTAAGCAGCCCAGTCTAAGTGCTTGTTTACTCTGAGATATTAATTTGGATTAAGATAGGAATATCTATTCTATTTACATCTTAAGTAACTGTGTGAGGATGCACTTATTTCAGAATAAATGTTTGAATCTGAATTATCTCAATCTACTTTGGAATTAATTAGGAATAGCCATTCCATAATAACTCCCCATGTAGATAAGCACTAAAAAATAGAGAAAAGGAGTTGCTGATCTAACAATCAAGCTACTCAGGGAAACCTAGAATAGATCTTCTAGAACAGGAAGAAGCACAAATTACTCTCAAACACATTGACCAAAACTTTAAGCTTCCCCCTTTATGGTAGCTACTGGTAGCATTGTTGGAATAGTAGATGACTCTTCTTTCACCTCACAGCTTTATTTTCTCCTTCAGAGAGGGCTTTTTTGGTATCTCTAGACTCTCTTCTCAATTTTGACATTAAAAGATATTAAGCCAACCATCAATGATATGATCAAGACCTTGTACGTTTTTCATAGGAGAACACTCTTGAGCTAAACCCGACAGCTGAACATCCCTGAATTCAGACAGGAAGCAGAATCAGGGCAGGCGACGTGAATCTAGAGCCAGATTTGTATTTCACACTGTATAACATCTAGTACCAAATAGCTTTAACTGAGGAGTCGGTGATAATTGACCAGCTCTTCAGTCAGTGTAAATCAATGACTTCAATGGATCTACACTGATTTACACCAGCTGAGGATCTGGCCCAAAATGTAGTGTCAGCAAAGTGCTTTCTGGATGGATGGCATTATACAACTGTAAGATAATTATTGAAACTAATCCTAAAGAACTTACTCAGTGCTTACTCCAGTTGATTTATTAATGTTTCCATACAGTAAATTAAGCTCTAGCTTTAAATATACCTGCTTAAAATTCTTCTATATCTAATTTGGATTGCCTATTTGCCAAGTTTACCCTTGAAAATGCAGTCTTAATTTATATTTAGTTGTAGCACTTTTTGTGCTATAGGAACAGATCTCTCTCTGTCTCAGTCTCTCTCTGAAAAAATGGCCAGCCAGGCTGTAAATTGACTCTATCCACATCCAAATCCAGTCCCAGGCTGAGGGACTGCTATACCCCTTGAATCTGCTAATTCACCCCATAGACTGGCATCTGTCATTCTTTGCTACTTGGATGCCATGTTTGGGGTCACTGGATCTGCATAAAAGTAAATCCACTGGCTATGCAGGCTTAGCCTGAGGCCCTTTCTGCAGTTCTTTTGGGGTATGCAGGCATGATGGTCTAGCTTCTCGCCCAACCACTAAGAATAGTGGTAAATGGTGCAGAAGCCCTTGAGCTGGCCCTTTGCATCAAAGGTGAATTTAACCACCTGTCTCTGGGATATTTTGGGAAAACTCATATTTCACATGCTGCTGCTGCTATTTTTTTTTTTTTTTTTTTTGGTGTGCTATATTTTTTGGTTTGGCAGACAGCATAAAGCAGCAAAAGAGAGCATGCATTGGATTTTTGTAGTAGCTCAATTTTAAAAAAGAACACCATCTCTCCCTCCCCCCCGCAATAGAATGAGACAAGCAAACTCTAAAGAGATGACTGCCTGACCTAATCAGTCCATTTATGCACGTTAAGAACAACACTTTTGTCTTCCAATAATATTACAAGCACCTTTTGCCTGATGGATGTTAGCAATCCCAAGAAGGACTTAATGATGCATTATATAGAATCCTCACATTTAAATTTACTGCATATTTGACTCAAACAGTGTTAAGCTCAGCTATGCCACTTCATAAAGGTAAATGTATAATCACTGCTGATAGCACTTAGGAATGACAGACTGGTGGACAGGGCAGTCATATGGAACAAATCTGGATCACTTGGTAAACTGGGCCCATTTGAACAGAATGTGTAACTTTGCATTTGACTGTATTAAAACACATCTATGAACAAGGAATGGGAGGTCATACCTACAGAATGAGTAAGCCCCTTTGCTTTCAGTTTAAACCAGTTCTTACTGAAAATATCATGGGTTTTACAAACATAGTTTTTTCTAATTTTTCACCCTACTTTGTGTCATGCAAATATATAAAAAAATAACTTGTTTTATTAGGAAATGCATGAGATTATGCATTATCATAATACACAAATCTCTGTATATGCAAAGCTGCCTGTTGAGGTAAGGGTATGTATTAGTCTAGAAGATGCACACAACAAATGAACAGGCACACATGCAAGCTCTGAAGTCCGTGCCCATCTGAACATACTGATGAATATCGCACCCATCACATAGACATGTCCAGCTGTCAGCAGACAACAGTTTAAAGGTTTGACCCACTAAAATGGGAAGAGAACAAAAATCTGTATCAGAATACATTTCAGAGCACAAGGAAGTATTCAAAAGTTTTTTAAAAGTTTGAAGGTTAACTCTGACTCAGGATCACTCAAAGCTTTTGTGGATCCTCCTGTGGATATTTTCTGGATACTACAGGCCAGATCCTCGGCTGGCTGTATATGGTATAGCACTATTGACCTCAATGGAACTACATTGATTTGCACCAGCTGATATATGGCTCTGTGTCTGTAGGAAAACCCAAATTCAGACAAATTTTGTGTAACTTTCTTTGGGAAAATGTTTAGTTTATAACTGCACCCCTTCTTATCTCCCACATGTATTCTAAAGCACTCTCATGGACACTTGAATGTTACTAAGTACTTCAAGCGACGGATCTAGTGATCTGAGTAATAGCATTTAAAGGTGCTTCATAATAAACATGGGAGAAGTATTGCTTTGACTAAGTTCCCTGCCACTTGCTTTCCTGCCTGAACTATGTATTTCAATCTAAGCCAAACAGCACCAACAAGCCAAAGAAATTGTAATGTGTTTGAGCTTTTAGCCAGCAACAATGAGTTTCCGATCCCCTGGAGAGAGAGAGAGCAGGAAAGACAGATTTATAGTTTATCATTTGCATTTCACTGATAGCACTTTTTCTGTTTTAGACATAATTAGCTTAAGCGTGCAAAATAGGAACAAGAAAATGAGTTTTTATTAAAATGTTTGCATGACTTGATAGAATTTGAATATCAGCATATTGGAGTGTTTGCTGGTTTGTGAACAAAGCTGATAGTTTGGCACCAGGTCTGGTATCCTTTACCCAAAAGCTTTTCCTACATTTATTTTTGCTATTGAAAATGATGCTTTCAGAGAAAATAGTCACTATAAATTTGGTTAGCAACTACTATGACTTTTTCAATACAAATGTAGTGAATATTTATGAAACTCCTCTATCATTCAGCTAGCTATTTGTGAACAGCTTGCAAATACAGATAAGGGGCACTAATGCAACTCTAGCTTTTTATTCAGCAATCTGCCCGGACAGCACAGTAGCACAAATTACTTTTTTTTTTTTAAACTTAATTTTCATTGAATGCATCACTGGGGTTGATACAAAAATGACTTTCTCGAGCACATCCTAGGGGATCAAACCTAGCAAATCCTCAGCACCCAAGAGTCATCACTTCTGCTGGCTAACAAAGCCATCGTAGTAAACTATCCCACTCAGCCATCCTTAGTGGGACCATTAGAGGGCTCCTGGCCAAAACACTAGCTAAGGGAACATTCTCTTTGTTTCTGTGTTTGCGTCTCATTAGCCTATTGAGAAACATTTAAATGTGACTCTCTTCTCATATACAATAATGGTTCATGGCTGTTATGCCATATATTTTGCAAAAAATCTCTATGCACACCGCAACTTCCTTTTTGAGGGTTGTATCAGTGTGTAGAACTTTCCTCAAACTGCCAAACATTACCAATATTATTCCCATATATGCCCTTGAGGGTGCGCAGAAACCACAGCTATGCACACAACTATGACAGTACATAATCTCATACTGGGGCCTAGATAACTGTTACAAACTCAGCTTTGTCTTTATTAATGCAATCCCTAGATTTGGAGAGAGGGAGGGCCGGGGGTTAGCCCCAAGATCCCAGTTCTCTACACCCATGCATGCTTAGAATTATAGCAACAAGTGTGGCTTTGACAAAGAAAGTACTTGAGACTCGTGAGATCTCAGCTCATTTCCTAGCACTGGCACAGATTTTTAAAAGTGTATTTAGGTGCCTACTGGGATTTTCAAAAGTACGTAAGCATCTATCACCCAGTGGGTGATTGGTAATGCTTTTTGAAAATTCCCATCTGTAAAATGGGAATAATTCCTCTCTTCTACACTTTGACAGTCTTAACTATTTAGACTGTAAGCTCTGTAGGGCATCAACTCTCTTACTATGTTTGTACATCACCTAGCATAATGGGGATCTTATCCTTTTTTTTGCGGGGGGGGGCACTCATACATATAATTAATACTTTTTGTTCTAATGCTACTTTCAAATTGGGGATGGTGTAGTTGTTTCTATGTCGGGTTGGTGTTTCTTTGACTCCCTAGAACTCAAGTTAGAATCCTGACTGGTCTGACTCGATCATTAATCCATCTGAGACAGATAAACTGGGTTACTGCATGGGCTGGTGTGTTTTTGAGATAAGACTAAGAACAGAGGTCCATTCTGCTGATGAACATCAAATGACAGCCATGGGATCTTTAAAGTGGTCATTGCACGGAGATGAGATGTACTCAGCATTTTCAGACACCCAAGCTGTTCATCCAGCTCTGATACAATTCTAAGGCATTGTCTACACTACAGGGGGAGATGGATCTAAGTTAAGCAACTTCAGCTACATGAATAATAAAGCTGAAGTCAACATTCTTAGATCTACTTACTGTGGGGTCCACACTACCATAGGCACGGACTTCCCCTCTGCCCAGTAGGTGCTTGACCCCCCTCCACCCCTGCCCTGCCCTCACTCCACCCCTTCCCCAAAGTCCCCACCCCACCTTTTGCCAGCCCAGCCCCCTTCCCGCCCCCATTCCATCCCCTCCCCCCAAGTCCTGTCCCTGCCCTGCCCTGCCTCTTCTCTGCCTCCTCCCTCTCCTTCCCGGAAAGTCTTAAGTGCCACCAAACAGCTGTTAGGCAGCGGGGGAGTGGGGACAGCGCTCTCAGAGTGGGGGAGGAGAAGGTGAGGAGGGGGGAAGCTTGGCTGCTGGTGGGTATGGAGCACCTGCTAATTTTTCCCTGGGGGTGCTCCAACCCCAGAGCACCCACGGAGTCGGCACCTATGCACGCTACGCTATGCTGATGGGAGATACTCTCCCGTTGACTACCCTTGAGCTTCTCATTCAGCTGGAGTACAGGAGTTGACAGGAGAGCGATCTGTGGTCGATTTTAGCAGGTCTTTCCACTAGACCCACTAAATTGATCGCTGATGCATCGATCCCGCCGGTAAGTGTAGACAAGCCCTAAGGCAAAACTCCCCTTGAACTCAGTGGTGCTGGACAAAGACCAATGAGGCAGGATAAAGGATCCGTCATTAAACAGATTTATCTACTAGATTCTGCTTTTTTCCCCTACATGCTTAATGCAAGCAGTAGAACATACACAGGCATAGTGCCTGGCATATGAGTCTATCCCTGCTTCCTGTGGCAAAACTCATAGAATTCAAATGCGAATAAGATAAAGTCTTCTAATATCCATATCAGAGACTGGAAAGAAAAGATACTGTCTGGGAAATTATGCCTCCATGTAAACTCATTTGAGATCTTAAAAGAAGGAAAGGCTGTTCTGTGTATTAGTTATGTCATACCTAACATTGATTTATCTTCATGCAGTTGTTTTACAAAACACTGGTGACCATTCCTCTACGGAGGGGAGATTGAATGACTGCTCTGAGTCAGAATGTATACTATGTGGTTAGCTAGCAGATGCTGAGCAGGCAGGCAGATGCTATGTGTGCATATAGCGAAAAGACTTGGACTTCTTCCAAAAAATAAATGGGAGAGGAGTTTTTTCCTCTTGATACATCTATTTTATTGTTCCATTTGTACAGTACACAACTGACTTTAGCCATTGCTTATTTTTTTCCTACCACAAATTGCTGCATTATGTACAGTATATATGAAATGCATGAGGCAGGAAAGAGACTTCAAATAATTGTTTTGTTAAATAGGGAATTGGGTCTATTTCAAAGTGACAGGTTTATAACATCCCCTCCCATGACAGCTGACTCCCATAACAATCCTTGTTTTCAAACATCAAGAAATACATGAAAATTACACTCACTTCATTTTCATTCCTATTTATTATGCCACTATAAAAAGTTAATGGTGTATTTGGGAATGTAAGTAGTTTTCCGCCCCGTCTCTGGCTACTAGACACTTACATCAGATCCCACTCCGTTGATTGTGCAGATCTTCATAATCATCTCTCTTTCTGGCATTTTTATCTTTATGCCACCATTAGGTTTCAGAGTCAACATCCAGAGCTGTTTAGGGTTGTCTGCAGATGCAGACCGACACCACCAGATTGGTTTGCTGTCAGTTTAAATTTTGGAGCTGCTTTTTGCTTGACTTTTTTGGTTGAAAGCTTTAGCTTCTGGAGCACAAGATAGCAGCCTCCCCAAAAATACAAATCAGACCAGTTCAGCTCCTCCCTGTCCCTACTTTCCATTTATGCCCCAAATCATGGACATGTACTAGTTTAAAAGTAACAGTCAGTTTCTCCAAACACATGTTCCCAGTTGACATAAGCTGCTTTTTGCTAGTGTAAACTGACTATTTAAACAATTCAGCTGCAACCACACAACATTCCTAATAGCAGCAGTACGCTCAATTCCAAACACAAGGAACAAAGCAAACAAGGAGCCTCGAAGCTCCATGGGTGTGAAATGTATCAAAGACTTGGCTGGAGGGCCTTTTAATAGGGTATATTCTTACATTTGTTAATGCTGAGTTTTTGTTACAGCAGGTCCCTTGACGCCAAGATGCCTGGATTCTGTCCCTGTTTCCAGCATGGTCTCATTTTTTATATAAGAAATATTCATAAAATGTTTTAAGATTCTCGGATGAATTTCATGTTTATAGATAGGGTAGAACATCTTTAAATGGACTGGTGTGGTTCATGCACATTTTCCTGAAGTCTGCATGAACCACACCAAGGATGTGTAAGTATATTATTTTTTCCTGGAAAATGTTTCAATCACATTTTAACACTGCTAGAAATATACATTTTACTGACTCAAAGCAAAGTAGCCAGAGAACTTCAATTACACCAACTTTTCACCCAGAGCAGATACTTTTAAAAACAAATCTAACTGGAATAGGTTGATATTTTTACATGTATTCCAATAATAAAAGTACAAAATACTTAGCGAGTGAGATTTAAGCCATGCAAAATGCATGTATAATTTAACAAGGCAGCAGTTTCCTGGAAGTCAGTAGATTTTAAAAGTGAATAATAATGGAGGCTGCAGCTCATTGGCAAAGCATCACAGCAGAGTCTTTCTTCACAAGTCTCTGGAACACAGAATATATTGATGACAGTGACCATATCTACATTCTTTTCTCAGATTTTTTTTATGCCAATTTTTCCAGATTATAAAAATCCTTTTGTTTGCCACTCTATTTTGTAAGAAAGCTCATCTTGACCATCTAAAGTTTTCTAATTACTCCTCTGTAACATGTCAATTTAAAAGGTACTTACAATAAGTAGGTGGTAGCTTAAAAAATGAGGAGTCCTTGTGGCACCTTAGAGACTAACAAATTTATTTGGGCATAAGCTTTCGTGGGCTAAAACCCACTTCATCAGATGCATGGAGTGGAAAATACAGAGGCAGGTATAAATACACAGCGCATGAAAAGATGGGAGTTGCCTTACCAAGTGGGGAGTCAGTGCTAATGACCCAATTCAATTAAGGTGGAAGTGGGCTATTCTCAACAGTTGACAAGAAGGGGTGAATACCAACGGAGGGAAAATCACTTTTGTAGTGCTAATGTTGCCAATGTAATCAAGGTGGCCCATTTCAAAGAATTACCACTTTTAAGTCTGTTTATTGAGTATCCAGGGAGATTGAAGTGTTCTCCTACTGGTTTTTGAATGTTATAATTCTTGATGACTGATTTGTGTCCATTTATTCTTTTGTGTGATAGCTTATAAATGAAACCAATTCAGTTGCATAAAATAATGAATCAGGCTACCTTTTGATCTTTGAAGATTTCTCTTCCCTCAGTTTTCTGTAACACAGCATTCAATTCAACAGAAAGTTCCGCAAGGTCACCTCTATAGTGTCTTTCCATACTTGTTCCTTCAGTGTTGCATTTTTCATTTGTGTACTCAGTGCAACTTTTTCTGTGAGCTTGGGATAGGTGGCATCCTTTAACAAATAATTTGATACATTACTCTATTTTAGGCAAGAAGATACACTATTGTCAAAAATCTGCTTTGATTTGCAGAAACATACCTTGACCCAGAGGTATTCCCATCAAAAATTTTGAAGCAGACTGCAGTACATTTCTGTATCTTTGCAGTTTGGCACAGAAAGTGACACCATTTTACAGCATATATATATAGCTGCAGTCTCTGTGTAGATTGCAGCAGTACCCAAAATGTGCTAGGCACTTTCCAAACACAGAGGAAGACAGCTGCCTAAAGATAACCAAATGTTTTGTCTTGGCATAAGATGACACAATTCCCATATACTTGGAGTAATTAATTCAGTATATATTTTGGCATGTCCAAGAGATACAGCAGTAAATTCCCTGGCAGAATTTTTATTAAATTACAATAATAAAAGATCTCTGATAGAGAAAAAAATCCAAACAAGATCAGTTATTAGAAGTGTCTATTTTTATTATTATTAGACGACTGACTAAAAAGTAACAGTTCAGATATTTTTTGCATAACTATAGGTTTATATGTACGCTTGTATTTGTGGATGATAATGGAGATAGTCATAAAGTAGATGAACAAACAGGAGACTGTTTAAATACTCAAAATCAAAACAGGTTTTAAAAGCTCTGTGTAAAAGCTTGAATTAACAAGCCCCATTAACAGTAGCTATTACTGATTTTCATTTCTGAAGATCATTTATAAGGAAATAATAATACTCAATCGTGATATTCTTTATTAAGACTGTTAAGGAACACATCTTCTCCAATGCTTCTAACCACTAAAACTAGATCTAATGTCTCTCTAAATAAGATGTGCCTTAGTTTAACCAGACACTATTGGGCCTGGTGCAGGAATGATTGGGTGAAATTCTCTGGCCAGCAGTACGTAGGGGGTCAGATTTAAATGATCAGTAATGGTCTTTTCTGGCCATAGACTTGATGTATGAAAGAAAAAACAATAGACCATTAAAGGCAGGTTCAGAAAGTGAATGGTTGTTCTAGGAAGTGGTCTAGCTGGAGGCAACGCGATGTGACTGTGTACAGATCGGACCATATTTTCAATTATATTAACATATTAACTTCCACAGATTCTATCTTGCAGGGACAGGGCAGGGTATAAATTTCATACCATCATAAAGTCAATGGAGTTATGCTTATGTATTGCTGAGGATCCAGTGCGCCGTGCATGGTACAGTAGGCATTTCTCCATAATTAGCCTGGAGGAATATTTGACAGAACCACAGCCTATTGTATAGGAAATAAGAGATCCTGGGAAGCTTCATTTTGTCTTATTTACTCATTTTCTTTAGTTGTTCATACTCTACAAAGACTTCATTAGGAACGTATGTGGGGACTATAGTCTGAATTACTCAGCACAAGTGCACGTGCACCGATTGCAATAAGATTAATGGTCTCATGCCTGATCTTATTCATATGAATGCATTACAATGGGAGTCTAGCATTTTAAAAGGACAACCGTGATGAAGGGATGGTGCTCGTTCATGAGAGTTACTCAGTGCATAAAGGACATTGCATAGTCACTTACACCAGTGCAAGATAAATCAACATTTTGATTTGGTAGTACTGTACACCCTCTCTGCACTGTTATGCCTATACAAGGAATAGGAGAGCTGAGAAACAAGCCCGCTGATGCTTGATGGAAAAGGGGCAAATTTAACACGAAGCAACAAGACTGTGAATCTAACAGTACAAAAAGTAGAGAAGAAAAGGAGTACTTGTGGCACCTTAGAGACTAACCAATTTATTTGAGCATGAGCTTTCGTGAGCTACAGCTCACTTCATCGGATGCATACCGTGGAAACTGCAGCAGACTTTATATACACACAGAGAATATGAAACAATACCTCCTCCCACCCCACTGTCCTGCTGGTAATAGCTTATCTAAAGTGATCATCAAGTTGGGCCATTTCCAGCACAAATCCAGGTTTTCTCACCCTCCACCCCCCCACACAAATTCACTCTTCTGCTGGTGATAGCCCATCGAAAGTGACAACTTTCTACACAATGTGCATGATAATCAAGTTGAGCCATTTCCTGCACAAATCCAGGTTCTCTCACACCCTCATCCCCCTCTGATAGTGTGGCTGATGTTATTAGGCCCTGTGATGGTGTCCCCTGAATAAATATGTGGGCACAGTTGGCAACGGGCTTTGTTGCAAGGATAAGTTCCTGGGTTAGTGGTTCTGTTGTGTGGTATGTGGTTGTTGGTGAGTATTTGCTTCAGGTTGCGGGGCTGTCTGTAGGCAAGGACTGGCCTGTCTCCCAAGATTTGTGAGAGTGTTGGGTCATCCTTTAGGATAGGTTGTAGATCCTTAATAATGCATTGGAGGGGTTTTAGTTGGGGGCTGAAGGTGACGGCTAGTGGCGTTCTGTTATTTTCTTTGTTAGGCCTGTCCTGTAGTAGGTAACTTCTGGGAACTCTTCTGGCTCTATCAATCTGTTTCTATTCAGGGAACACCATCACAGGGCCTAATAACATCAGCCACACTATCAGAGGCTCGTTCACCTGCACATCCACCAATGTGATATATGCCATCATGTGCCAGCAATGCCCCTCTGCCATTTACATTGGTCAAACTGGACAGTCTCTACATAAAAGAATAAATGGACACAAATCAGATGTCAAGAATTATAACATTCATAAACCAGTCGGAGAACACTTCAATCTCTCTGGTCACGCAATCACAGACATGAAGGTCGCTATCTTAAAACAAAAAAACTTCAAATCCAGACTCCAGCGAGAAACTGCTGAATTGGAATTCATTTGCAAATTGGATACTATTAATTTAGGCTTAAATAGAGACTGGGAGTGGCTAAGTCATTATGCAAGGTAGCCTATTTCCCCTTGTTTTTTCCTACCCCCCCCCCAGATGTTCTGGTTTAACTTGGATTTAAACTTGGAGAGTGGTCAGTTTGGATGAGCTATTACCAGCAGGAGAGTGAGTTTGTGTGTGTATGGGGGTGGGGGGGTGAGAAAACCTGGATTTGTGCTGGAAATGGCCCACCTTGATTATCATGCACATTGTAGGGAGAGCGGTCACTTTGGATGAGCTATTACCAGCAGGATAGTGAGTTTGTGTGTGTGGTTTTTGGGAGGGGGATGAGGGGGTGAGAGAACCTGGATTTGTGCAGGAAATGGCCCAACTTGATTATCATGCACATTGTGTAGAGAGTTGTCACTTTGGATGGGCTATCACCAGCAGGAGAGTGAATGTGTGTGGGGGGGGTGAGGGTGAGAAAACCTGGATTTGTGCTGGAAATGGCCCAACTTGATGATCACTTTAGATAAGCTATTACCAGCAGGACAGTGGGGTGGGAGGAGGTATTGTTTCATATTCTCTGTGTGTATATAAAGTCTGCTGCAGTTTCCACGGTATGCATCCGATGAAGTGAGCTGTAGCTCACGAAAACTCGTGCTCAAATAAATTGGTTAGTCTCTAAGGTGCCACAAGTACTCCTTTTCTTTTTGCGAATACAGACTAACACGGCTGTTACTCTGAAAAAAGTAGAGAGAGCATCTCATCAGCTGTGTAAGTGTATTCTTTGGAAAGGTTTAAAATATACAGCTGACTTTCCTTGACACACAATTCAACTTTCCAGTAATAGGCAACTTTCTCAGAGATGATTAAGGGCTTGTCTAGACGAACATTTAGTGCGCAGTAATCTGGGGTGTAAGGCTACAGTGCATTGTCTATGTGGACCCTGTTACTGCACACTAATTGTTCCCTAGAATACATCGACCTACTCCTTTAGTGTGCCATAAAAGAATCCACACAGATAGTGCTCTGCAACCTTACGCTCCACTTTGCTCAACACTGTCCATCTAAACCAGCCGTTATTCAGCAGTATCTCCAGTCTTGGATAAACTAAGACGCAAGATGAACTATTGGCCAAAACTGAAGCCAAATAAATCCTAAGATTTGAGAATATGTAGTAGCACTTTTGTTGAACCAATCCAAACACTCCAAAATGATGGGGAATTTTAGAACCAAAGCCTTGGATCCAAATCTGAATACTTCAGCTCAGGCACTTTCTTTTGTTGTTGTTTGTAAATTTTGTGAACAGATTTTCACTTCCTAAAGTGAAAGGTTCTTGGCGCAGAGGCTGCGGGTCAGATTCTGATCTTTTACAATGATATAAACCTGGAGACATTTAGAATCACTAGCTGTATACCAGTGTAAATGTGACTTAGAATTATAATTTCACTGGAACTGGAAGATTTACTCTGGCTTTCTATTTGTGTGAATGGGATCAAAATATGATCATTTTGTTTTTCTCTGAGTCTGGAATGGCACAAACATCATCAGTGTTAAATGATAATGACCTGGAACTGGAAATAGAAATGCTCTCAAGTGGTTTCAGGCACATTGGAATACAGACCACTGGAAGACCTGTTCTTATGAGATTGCCAAGCTTATTTGCTAAACCAAATAGGTTCAGATAAATTTAGGAAAGACTCTGGTAAGCCTTCAACTACACTTGCTAACCATTCAAGGTTCAACCAGGACTACTTTCTGTACAGTTTCAAGTTCAGTCATTGTCTTTCCATACCATGTTTTTGAACCAATTTTGGACTGAATATACTGAAGTGATATTGTGTAATATATTGTGTAAAGAGATTGAATTGGTTTCTTGATTACCATCTTGTAATAATACAGAACCTACCAAATGGTTGAATCTGAAAAGAAACAGTGGTGTTTTGAGCTGACCAGTAGCTTATGAAAATTCTGCATTTGCGTTTTATATTTGTCATGAATAAGGTGGTGGTGTTTGTTTAAATCAATATAGGCATGTGTTTTTGTTTGTTTGTTTATTTGATGTTACTAAAATGTTTAGAGCTGTGATGCATCCCTAAAGTGGATGATTTACTGAAGTTTATTGGCTCTTTCTCAGATAAGTATTTGAAAATCTGGATGTATAACAATATTTCTTCTTTGAGTGATGGTCCCTATTGCATTCCACTGTAGGTTATTCATGTGCACCAGGTGCCCAAAGCCAGAGAATTTGAAAGTAGCTTCCACTGGCCCACATGTGCTCAGGGTCACCTTTGTGCCTCCAACCGAGGGGATAAAAGGTGAGGCGGGCTGACAGTCTCTCCAGTTCCTTCCTTCTCACTGCTATATGGCCTGAGTCAGAACCTCTCTGTAGCTTTGGCTTCATCCCTTAAGATAAGATTTAGCTTTGTAAATAGTTTTTTAGCATCTTCTGCAGTTGATAGTTTGTGGGGTTTTTTCATAGCTTTAGTGCTAGCTTAATCTTTGGGGGAACACTTACCCCCCACCCCACCATATACCGTGTGCGGGTACTGGACTATGCCTCTGATTCCAGGCTTCAAACTCTGCACTCCCTGTCCATGGGGAGGGGGATTTTCTTGGTCAGCAATGACCACCAGCTCTGTTGTACTGCCTCAGGAGGTTCACATTGCAGCAAGGTGCGGTATCTGCTGCTTGTTCCTCAGCTGTACTCGAGGAGGGCAGGAACTCCACTTTTGAAAACACCTCATGGAAAAGGCCATGAAGCCTCAATCGGACCCAAGCCAGGGAAACTCCTTCCTCCCTCTCCCCCCTGCGCCACTGTCATATGTCGGTCTGACTCAGAAAGTGCACAGAACTGAATCCAACTTCTTCAAAGAGGATTTTGAGGAAGACAGTCATGCATATAAGAATGTTTCCTGCGGTCCTAAGATTATCTCACCAGGCGGTCTATGGGAGTAGGTTCTCTGGTGCCGGTGTTGGACTTAGCAGCAGGAGGCTCACTCCTTTACATAAGAATGGCCATACTGGGTCAGACCAAAGGTCCATCCTGCCCAGTATCCTGTCTACCGACAGTGGCCAATACCAGGTGCCCCAGAGGGCGTGAACCTAACAGGTAATGATCAAGTGATCTCTCTCCTGCCATCCATCTCCCCCTTCTGACAAGCAGAGGCTAGGGACACCATTCCTTAGCCATTAATGGACTTAACCTCCATGAATTTATCCAGTTCTCTTTTAAACCCTGTTATAGTTCTAACCTTCACAACCTCCTCAGGCAAGGACTTCCACAGATTGACTGTGTGCTGAGTGAAGAACCTCCTTTTATTTGTTTTAAACCTGCTGCCCATAAATAAAATTAATGAAATTAAATGGGCAGCAGGTTTAAAACAAGTAAAAGGAAGTTCTTAGGAAACACTCTTGTATGGATGACTGTCTTCCTCAAAATCCACTTTGAAGAAGTTGAATTCAGTTCTGTGCAAGCCCAGTACCTCAGCCCAGAAGGATTTTAGTGTGTCATAAGTTCCGGAGATGTCACAAGAAAGAGATCCATGTTTATGGGCTATCAGTACCGGAATGCAATCCATCAGTACCATCATCCTGGGCACCTCCCAAACCTTGGGATCCACTGGCACTAATGAAGACCATTCACTGCCTACCTGTGGCACAGTCTTTGTCAGCACCCTCTCCAGCGCCAATGGTCTGGACAGACAACCCCTCTCATACCAGAGAGAAATAGGTTCTGTGATGCTCCACAGGACATTTTCACACTCCTGGATCCAGAATCCTCTTCATTGGGTCCATTCCTTTCCAGAGATGTCATAACACCTGGAAAGTCAATAGCATGAAGTATACTCATACTTTTTCCTTGAGATTCAGCTTCCCGCCAGCGGCATTGACAGTACCGACTCTGGAACAGGAATCTGCTTTGTCCTCATTGGGAGACTCTGAACCACCTGAGGAGCCTTCATTTCCTTATCCTAGGTATCCTCTGCCATCCAAAAGACTTGTACCATCTTGGGACCAACCTCCTTGTTTAGGTCAGAGCTGATGGCACCCATTTTGAATCTTTCTGTGGCCTCTACATCCCCCTTTTGAAATTTCCTACTGGCCATATTGAGGATCCTAGGACCAATACCCTCTGCAGAGCTGGTAAGGTCTGCTAGGGAGTCACTCCTTGCTTCCCATGAGAGGCACTCAGATTTCTCCCCATCCCCCCAGATCCTTCGGAGGAGGAAGAACAAGATGCACCAGATCTTCTGGAACCAGCACGACTTCCATGTTTGTCTCTGGACAAAGTGGTGTAACCCCTGTGATGTTATTTATGTTAACTGTGACTGTATAGATCATTGTTGCAACCAGGGTCCTATGGTTGCACCAGCTGTTATACAGAGGAGGCCGATTGGGTTATCTATGGGAAGGTTGTAGTTTGCTGGTTATGATTTGTATTTGAAGTTATGAATATTGGCTACGTATTTATTTGATTCTAAGTCACCTCAGTGAAGCATTTTTGGGGTGGAGGTGCTCAGCTCTGCCCTGACTTAAGACAGACCCCAGAAAAGCATATGGGGTAAAAATTTATATAAAAGGGCAACCCTTCGTTGGAGGAAGTTCAGTAGGGACTCTGTCATTGTATTTTGTTTGATTACTGCCATTACGCTACCTATCTAATCAATACAAACAACCAAAAAATAACACTAATCCTAAAAAATAGGAAGATGTGAGTTTTCAGTCAATTCTAAATCCTCTTAAACCTCTTCATTCTGGTCAAATGTAGCTGAAGTGGATTTTTTGGCTGATAGGGAGATTAATTTTGTTATCTAAATCAATGAAGACTTATTTCCTGTACTCCACAATGATGTATAACCTAGCAGGAAAAAAGATGACAGAAATGCCTCCTGTTTTAATAAATGCACTTTTTTAAAATAGATGAAATCTTTGAACCTGTTTCGTCAGTAGAGTCTGGAAATAGAAGTATTGTGGATGACCAGAAGAAAACATCCCTTCCTCCTCTTAATTTGTTCTAAAAACTTCTCTCTGTCATTCTTAAAGTGAAGAACAAGCACAGTTTGCCACTTGTACCTTGTAGAAGGACCCTTCTAGGTGGTTATGGGGAAGGTTCAGATTTATATCACTTTAAAATTTCCATCACTAAAACATGCAGAGAAACACATGATTTTTTCCCCCTCCTACAGATCCAGTATTCAGCAAATGGGCACCCTGGTTGTTTTTCCAGAGCCTGCAGAGGAGGATAATGTTCTGAAAAATTGCATTTAATCAAATCTTTGACCAAAGTAAATTCATTTTAATTATCTTTAACAAGATCTAATTGATTTTTCCCCTTGTGCTGAAACCTCCTTATTAATACGGCATCAAATTTACTATCCATAACTTTAATCAATTCATACATTAACATCTCCTTCCCTGAGTTAGTTCAGTTAAATATTGCACAGGGTAGATTTTTTTTTTTTTTTCAGTGTGGAGGGATGTATCTGAAGTGTCTAACGTCTATTTATCTTACATACTCCTATGACCCCAATTACAATGTTATCCTCTATGGACTGGGCAAACAGGGGATACATAACCCATGATGACAAGCAGGTTATGTAAACAAAAGTTAAATGTGAATCCTTTGATACATAGTCTGAATAGCGATAGCTTTTCTTAGAACCCAGCTTCCTGGGTATTCTGTGGCAGGGTGATGGCATAGAAAGAAATGGGATCAGGTAGGGTTAAGGTTCACTCTTTCACTGTAGTAACAGTATTTTCCTCATTTTACCAGTGGAGTAACTGAAGCACAGAGAAGTTCTATGTCTCAGGTCATAAATAATTAGCAGAGATGGGAATAGAACAGAGACTTTCTGACTCCTGGTCATGTGGTTCACTCACTAGATGACTTTTTATTTTCCTGAAAGTTGTGCAAAGTTGGCACATCCCACCTGATACCACCTCTGCAGTCACTCTCTTATACTGGTCTCTCCTTCTCTCACACACCATTGCTCCTATATGCCTCCAAAGTATTGTGTGAGGACATCCGGCTCCTCCTCCTCCCATCTCCTTCTAACCCCTTTCTCCACCCTCTTGTCTGTTGTAACTTCCTCCTTTGTGGCCTCCCTGACAGTCACATTACCACTCTCCAGTCTGTATAAAATGCTGCAACTGAGCTCATCCTTCCCATCTCTGAATCCCTACACCGACTCCCTTCTCTGTCACATCATATTCTTTTTTATTGCCCTCATGACCGCTCATAGCCTTTCTCACCCACCATACCTGTCTCTTTTCATGTCATCCCCCCTCCCATTCATTCCATCAACAACGCTAACTTCATCAGCCTGTTGGTCATCTTCTCACAAACATGTCTCCTCATCTTCTTCCATGCCACCACCTATATATGGGATGGCCTTAATGAAATGATCTGTGTCAATATCCTTTCCATATTCAAATCCCTCCTAGAGAGCCATTCTGCCAAGACACATACAAGCCTACTGACCATGGCAAAGTTGTAGGAAAATTGACATTGGTAGATCTTACTCCCCACCCTACTCTTCAAATATTCTATTACTCTGGTCAACTCTTACCTCCATCACTTGCATGGAATGCTCCTTTCGCTCTTTCAGCTTGTGAACTCTGCAGGGTTGGGGCTACTCATCTTACCTCTTTGGTTTGGGAGCTGCAAAAAACAAATGCTGCTAATAAAATTACATATCAAATTCTGTGACCTTGTAAAGAAATAGACTTCATTATGGATATAAAATAACTGTCCTGAATTTCCAAATTAGGTGTGAAGGAAAATACTCTATATTCATTTGAATGTTTTTCCCCAAAGACTTGTGGTAGGGTTACTATGGATGCATTGCCACTCAGGCTTTCATCATGAAATAAGCTACTTTTTAGTACCTGCACGGAAATACTTGTAAAAATTCCCATTTAGAGTCATTCAGTAAAAGTGTAGGATCCCCATTTTGGGGGCATTCAATCTTTCTGTCCTTGGTCTCTTACTGACTTGAAACCTTCTTGCCTGGTTTCTGTCAAACTGAAGTCCTTAATTCTCTTTGGAGTGTATGAAATGTATTTTCATTAAGTGCTTGAGAGCTTGATCAGGTCACTCATAAACTAGCCTTTTACTCAAGTCTTCCAGCTTTTTTGCGTATAATCTGAATGGTCATTTTCCAGTGTTTCATCCAGGTGGCTGCTGCTTGTTGTGTTTTAAACAAAAGAATAAAGATGTCAAATAATGCAAAACATTTTCATGAATAATCATTCAATTTTGAAATTAATTAGCTTCTACAGTGTTTGGGTTCCCTCTGTTTGCTTTGCATGAACATGTGAGTGAGTTTTACCAGCAAAATTGTTCGCAGAAGGAAAATTTTAAAGTCACATGTGTGACTGTTTGCAGAAACTGAGTATTATTTGTGTACACAACTTGAATATTCCTGTCAAATGCTTTTGTGGGTAACATACTGGCAAATTGTTCCATCACCCTCTAGTGGCTGATTCACTAGAGAATAACATACAGAGGCTACTAGCTAATGCAGTTAGTACTTTAGCTCAAACAATTAGAGATGTGTGCTATAGTGATTAGAGTCCAAGGGTTCAAACGTACTAATAACTTATAGTGAGGAAAGGAAGCAGGTGGTATACATGATCATCCAGTCAGGGAATCTGGTCATTTACAACATACATTTTTGAATATTTGTGATCAGCCCAACTGGAGGGAGATACTTGGAGGGCAATAGTACAGAACAGGGTCAACGGGTGATAAAAGATGATAACGTGGGTATGACCTTTGACATGATGTTGCCCAAAACTGCACTGGCTGCTTTGTTGCTGTATGAATAGCATCATCACACCATGAAGAACATAAATATTTCCTCTATACAACACTGATTAAACCTAAAGTATATAAACTGAGTATACATTATTCTCTGACTACCACAGAAGGAAAAAGAATAGGAAAAAAGCTCATATCTGGCCAAAATTCTCATGCTAGAATATGTGACATTTTTAAAGTATTTTTCTTCATGGGTATCATGTTATGTGCTTATTTTGGAATTACACATAGAACTATGCATGAACTATTGAACTAGGGAAACATTTCCCAGCTCTTACACTATTTAATTTAAAGAATCCGTGTTCATAACATACGTTACACTACGTCATGAAATGACAGATGACGTAGGCAGAGAAGCTGTATGCTAATGGCCACATCCTATTGTATTTACATCAATGAGAGCTTCATGTTTGGCCCTAAAGTAGTGATGGACCAAGTCTTGATGAAAAGAGAAAAGCCTAAGTAAACAGATTGTCTCTATGTGAATGGGTTGTGAGACTGTGTATGGCCCTTACTACACAGTGTTGAGAGAAGGCCCCAGTCCTGGCCTGTGTGCCACACTTCTCTCTTTTCCTGGGTTTCTGTCCAGTGGGTCCATAGTGAATCAACAAATTCTGCACATAACCCTAGCATATGCATACACACACTGCACCCTCTAACTGGACTCTGCTCCATGGTGCATGGAGGTTGCAAAAGTCATCTTTGTGCTGTTCACTGTCTGACCTCCCAGACTTCAGTATCCCCGGTGCAGTGTGAACACCACTTTATAGATTCCAAGGCCAGAAAAGACCATTGTCATCATATAGTCTGACCTCCTGTATAACACAGGCCATAGAACTTCCCCCAAAATAATTCCTACGTCATATCTTTTAGAAAAACCATCCAATCTTGATTTAAAAATTGTCAGAGATGGAGAATCCACCATGAACCTTGGTAAACTATTCCAGTGGCTCATTAGGCTCTTTAACAATTAAAAAAAAAAAAGCCTTAGTTCCCGTCTGAATTTGTCCATCTTCAACTCCCAGCTATTGGATCATGTTATACATTTCTCTGATAGATTGAAGGGACCATTATTAAATATTTGTTCCTCATGTAGTTATTTATAAACTGTAATCAAGTCAATTCTCTACCTTTTCTCTATGTTACACTGAAAGAGCTCAATCTATTTATCATAAGGCATGTTTTCTATTGCTTTAATCATTCTTGTGGCTCTTCTCTGAACCCTCCCCAATTGTGTAAGTATGACCTACATTTTGTTCTTAGAGGTATACATTTAGCCACATTAAAATGCATATTCCTGCTTGTGTTTGTCAGGAATCCACAGGTTTAGCTGTTTGTTTGCATTGCTTCAAGGGAATCATCCCTGGCACTAGACTTCAACTATAATATCTTATAGGATATTAAATTTGAAACTTGCAACATTGAAACCAGGTCCTTAACTCTCCTGGTGAAGTGACTTCAGTTCCCTCTTGAAGACCCACCTGTCATGATAGGTAATTTAGTTCTAATGTACCTGCTCTGTTTTAATTATATCTATATATCTAACATGACAGTGTCAAAACTTTTATCTCTATCCTCTACCTCTGTGTCTTTAGATTATGAGCTTCTTGGAGCAGTGATGACTTTTGTTTGGAGACTGCCTAGCACACCATGGCCATTAAAGAAGAGAAATAATGCATGGGTTTGTCAGGTACCAGGCTAGGACAAGGAACATAAAAACTTAGAAAAAATTATCATGCTTCTGAATCTCCTAGAACTATGTGTTTGATCTCTGCTTGCTGAGGACTAATTAATATCTCTAGTTCATATTTCATGCAGTGTTGTACCAAAATGAAGAACTCAAAAATGAATAATTCACAATTTTTTATGGTCTGAACTCAGAAATGCAGACAAACAGGTAAACTTTCTCCATTCCACGTTTAGTGACCTCCAGACTGGACCCTGCCAAACAGCTATGTACATTTCTGCTACTTACAGACTTTTGTTACATTGCTCAGACCATTTAAATCCCATAGGTGAAACAAAACTTAAAAATGTGAATTTCAGTAAGTGCTCAAGAGTTTGAACATATCTATTTCTGATATAGATATAAAGAGCCAACACAAATCCTTTTGTTTCAGAAACAATTCAGATAAAATTTGGAATACGGAGGGCAAAATTTCCAAAAACACTTTTTAGCTTGGATTCAGGATTTTGCCTTTAGTTTGTCATGTGCAATTATTTTAATGGTCCAACAGGAAATCACACAAATCCAGATAATCCTGTGCATAAGTATTGTGTGAATGAAATTGCTTTAGTAAATTTAGTTTGTTTTTTGAAATTTAGGCCCAAATGAAAATTTAAACCTCTTAAAAAAACAAACAATCCAAAACCTCAGCCAAATCAAACATAAAAACTGACTCTTCTGAACCTTCAAAAGGATAGATTTAAGTTTCATTTTTAGGTTCAGGACCATTTTTACTTTAGATGAATTGGTTTTCCCATGTCCAGCTGGAACCAGATTCATTTTTGGAAATGTATAACTGAGTTTTTGAACTTACCATGAATCAATGAGTCATCACCTTTTCAATATTAAAAATGATTAATAGATTCATAGATATGTAGGTCAGAATGGACCATTATGATCATCTAGTCTGACCTCCTACACAACGCAGGCCATAGCATTTCACCCACCACTCCTGCGAAAAACTTCTCACCTATTTCTGAGCTATTAAAGTTCTCAAATCGTTGTTTAAAGACTTCAAGGAGCAGAGAATCCACCAGCAAGTGACCCGTGCCCCATGCTACAGAGGAAGGCGAAAAACCTCCAGGGCCTCTTCTAATCTGCCCTGGAGGAAAATTCCTTCCCGACCCCAAATATCGCGATCAGCTATACCCTGAGCATATGGGCAAGATTCACCAGCCAGATACTACAGAAAATTCTTTCCTGGGTAACTCAGATCCCACCCCATCTAATATCCCATCACAGGCCATTGGGCCTATTTACCATGAATATTTAATTACCAAAACCATGTTATCCCATCATACCATCACAATGAAACCTGTGTTAATGGTCACTTGTTCACCACAGCCAGTAAAATCCTAGCCCCTGGGTTCTGCCATGTAATTTGTGCAGTCACTGTGCAGTCACCAGTAAAATGGTGACAACAGCAACAAATTGTAAATAATGTTGAGTAAAATAATGTTGAGATGGAGACAGTTATGCTTGAGTTATGACAATGTTGGCATCTTGCTTTATTTTTACTCCTATGATGAGTTGGATATCTTTGAATAGATCAACCAGCTTAACTTCACATACAAGATTTTAGAACTTGTTTGTTCTTCATAGAGATGGAAGAGAGCTGCTAGCTCATTTTGTCCACCTTCTTGCCAATGGTGGAGGACTTACAGTATTTCATGCTTGATTGTGTTTTCCTATCTACCTTCCACCACCACATTACTTGGGAGAATATTTTAGAGTCTAATAGACCTCACCTATCCTTTTTCTTTGCTCAGTTGTATCTTCTGACTTATTTGTACCATCTTAAACACTTATCCCTATTTTTGTGCTTTCATCTCAAAATATTTGTAAACGGTTATATCCCCCATGGTGATAGTTTAGCTAAACTATTGGTTGACATTTCTCTAGAATAACTCAAGGACTGAAAATGACTGTGGTCACCCTTAAAAACTTATTAATTGACTTATAGTGCCTTAGAAATCTTAAATAATTTAAAATTGGTATTTGCAGTGTTCTAAATGCAAATAGTGGTGTCCTTATCTATATACCTAAGGCAAAATTAGTAAGGTTTTGGACAAGGTATTCTAGATACAGTAAATGTAAAGAATGCTGTATAAAGAGGGACTTTCTCTACTTCCTGAGGCAGCATTCCATCACCTATTGAGGGGTCTGATTTTTCCTACAGTTCCAAAGCTCTCTTGGGAGCCAGGAAGGAATTCTGTTCTGCTGCTGCCTTATGCATGCAAGCACTCAATTGGGAGTAGGAGAAATAAGCCTGTCTATGCCTTATTGGCCCACCTACCCAGCACTGGATGTGATTTGGTCTAGTAGCTTTACGCCTGGAAATTAGCATGAAGTATTTTACTTTCATTAGAAAACCTTACAGATCTAAATTGATGTTTTTAAGCAGAACTGAAAGAGGTATTAATGAAAGATGTGTCCTAACACAATGAGAGATTAACATTAATATCCCGTGTTAAATCAGTAAGATTCTCTCCTTCTTTGAAATAAATTAGGCTGTTTGCTTTAAATAGCATCATAAAGGGAGGATTAAAGTTTACAAATTATAATGAAAAATGAATAATCTAATACAATACAATAAAGCAGAAGCAGTTATTCATTGTCTGCTTTATTAATAAGTAAGGGGTAGAAGAGATGACTTACGTAAAAGAACTGCAATTCTAGACTCCTTGTTGAGTACAGGCATTCATTCACTTGATTTTTGTTAAAATGAATGTGATGTTTAGTGCAACAAACTTGAGAAGATGACATGAAAGGGGAATGGATGGTTCAAAGTTACTGGTGGTAGCATTACAATTAAAGTAAGTTCTGTGTTATCTTGTAGTTGTCCACTGTGAAATGAGTTGTCCTAATGTCATCTGAGGACAGATAACCTTTTAATTTAGATTGGTCATAAGGCCCCAATGGAACATTATTATCATCTAGTCTGACCCCTTCCACAGAACCTCATCCAGTAATTCCTGCATCAAGCTAACTTCTTGTTGAGCTACACCATCTCTTTGCAAGACAACCAATCTCAATTTAAAGACTTCATTTACGGCGAATCCACCATGTCCCTAATTAAATTATTCTAATAGTTAGTTACCCTCACTTTAAAAAAAAAACCAAATAACTGTACCTTATTTTTGTCTGAATTTGTCTAACTTCAGTGTCCAGTCATTGAATTTTGTTGTGGCTTTGTTCCGCTAGATAAAAGAACCCTCTACTATCAGAAATCTTCTCCCCATGTAGGGTCTTTCAGACTGTGATCAAGTCACGTCTTAACCCTTTGTTTGTAAAGCTAAATAAACTGAGCTGCTTTAGTCTCACTGTAAGGCAGATTTTCCAGACTTTGAATAATTTTTATAGCTCTTTCCTGAACTCTCTACAATTTGTCGATATTGTGTCTTTCGGACTTTTGGACAAGCTGCAAAATGAAGGAAAGGTACAGATACATTGAGGTGTCCAAATAACTGTATTAACTAAGCATCTATAATGCATATACACATGGCTGCTCTGGAAGGGTTTTGGTGGGTTCTGAAACGTACATAGTGAGGGTCACTAGAAGGTTCAATAGAAATGTCCTTATAGGATTATGATTCTCCATTTACAAACACTTTCCAACATTTATCAATTAGCTAATTTTAATCTAAGTGCCACATCTGAAACTGTATAATAATTTTTTAATCAGAATTTTGTGTGGTGCTAAGTCAAATGCCTCACAAAAGGTTTTAAACATATTATTTTAATGATTACTTTTGTCAGCCAAACTTCTCTTATCAAAAAACTGCCTCAACTTTATTTGTCAAGTCTTGGGATAAACAACATGCTATTGCTTTCATGCAAATGAAGGACGCCAGGCTGAATGCAGTCTGACGTACACACAGCAACAGGTGTGGAAATAACTGTCTTTGTACTATGTTTAAGCAAGACAAAACTTACAAGCTAGAGCAAACCAACAATACCAGAGCAGATTAATGATGTCATACACCAGTTTCAAAGTCACTATCGTTAGTACATAAAGGTCACATTTTATAGCAATAATGCAGTGAAGAAACTTGAGAGTGACAGCTGTTCAAATAAAGAAACTGAATCATATTATTTCCTTTCCTTTGATTCCTCATTCAGTGTAAATTTACATTTTTCTTTCTCATATTAAACCATTTGTTCTTATTAAATGAAGTCTCATTTTGTGACAATCAGAACAGTTGGTAGACTAAAAATGGAAGAGAGAACACAGGAATTGTTTACAAGGAATTTATGCTGATCAGGCCTCTTTAGCAGTCTGTCTGCTTAAGAAAATCAAGAAGTTTCTATCTGGTAAATAAACAAACATCAGAAAATGTGGAAATATTCAAATAAAAGAACCCTTTCTTTTTGGCTGAGCATTCCATTTTCACACATTTTAGTTGAAAGATTTCTTTTCCCCCCTGTCATCAACAAGTGGAGAGACAACAGGAACAAATGCAGCGTGGTTCTAATGAAAGCTGAAGTGCAAATCTGTGTAAATTACACTGACAGCTGCAGAGAATTTCATACTAACAGTCTAAAGGTGGGGACTCTGTTAAACAGCTAAAAGCAGCTCAAAGTAGTTATGGGAGTGGCAGCCAACTATAGAAAGTTAACCTCATTTTTTAAGGTGTGTTTGAAAAGTTCCACATATTGAAGTTGGGAATGTTCATTTCAACTTCTCTGGTGGAAAAAACAGATGATAAAGACATAAGCCTCAGACAGTAGGGAAGGCACATAAAGATTCAAGATCAGTGCCCTGCATGACAGTGAAAGGAAACCGAAAATAAAGAATAGAGCCCTAAGAATGAAGATAGAAAAAAGAAAGAGCCCTCTAAGACAGTGAGGACATAAAGAATTCCTGGGTCTTTCTATACACTGCCCTCTTGCTCAGAGAGAAGTGGGACAGAAGGGAAAAAAAAAATAATAAAAAAAAAAAAACCCTGAGCCCTAGAAAGAGGAGGAGATGAGAAAAATTAAAGTTAAGAAATCAAAGGACAAAAACAATGCCCCCACCTACAGTGAAAAAAGGAAAAGATAAGAAGTCCAGAGAATGTTTACTCCAAAGCAAAGAAGGAATGAAATGGAAGGAGAGAGCACGACTGAGGGATACAGTTGGCCACTTGGTGCTAGATCCTATATAACTTCAACAGTTTCATATTATAGTTTCCTATAAAAAGTAAATACAATCATGACTTCTGCTCTAAATATGTTGACACTGAAAATGTCAATGTTTCAATAACATAATTGAAGGAAGAATATTATACTTAGGATTCAAAGAATAGATTAGAACATTCTTTTTGAGGATTTAAACAAGTGTAGCAAAAAGATGTAACATTGCCACAGGACCTTCAAACAGTCTAAATGACTATTGTTGCCTAACTGCTTAGGCCTCTTTGAAAATTCCAGCACTGAGTCCTCTAAAAGCAAGCTTTGCCTTGCTTGAGAAAATTTTAAAAGGTGAGACCCTAGGTTGGGTTTGATTTGAGTAAGAATGCATAAAAAGAATTCCTCTAAAACTAGTGGAAGTAACAGTACATAATAAGACTGGTCCACTGATGCACACTGCAAGTTAAAAATAACCAGTTCATTTTCAGGCAAACATAATCAGACTATCAGATAGGACCCAGTTTCAAACACACCTAAATGGGTTTGCATTGCAGGTGTAGCAGAAGTTCTTAAGCCATACAGCCTTATTGCTAACTTACTATTTGCAAATTGTGCTGGAAAGCAATATACATTTTTATCATGAATGAGCTGTGTTGTGCTTTGAGGGAAGCCTTATACGTATTGATATTAACTGATATTAACTTAATGGACAATACTCCTGTTTATACTCTTTGGATAAAGAGGCTTTAAATTAATTAAACCATGTGAGCAAACTGCAGAATGACTTCTGTGATGTAAAGATTAGCTACAGTATAGACACAAATCAAGGTGAAAAGAAAAACATTGGGCTACATTATTGGACACAGATGACATGGACCGAATACAGACGAAGGAGGGCGGGGGTGAGGAGCTGTTTGTGAATCTAAGATCTAGGCCAGCCTAGACACCAGTGAAGTTTAGAGCAGCTCGGTGCTGGCTATAATCACAAAAGACTGTTTTATGTTGAGGATCACTGGCACCCCCTTGCCCAATAGGAGCTATGCACGGAGGAACATCTGAGCCTAAGGCAGGCACAGCAGACTGATTAAACCAGGTTTTCATCTCCTTTTGCCACCAGATTGGCACAAAGACACTATATCAGGGCTGAGAATCTGGCCGACTGATTCTTTACATTGCAACTGGGAATATGAATCCCTAGTATGCAGAGATATGTTAATAGTCTGCCATTTTTCAGCATGATGAATGAAAATGTTTTGCATGTAGCTCTGGTCTGAGAAATGAGGCTTTGAAAAAACAAAAAACTCCACTTCAGTGTTTCCCATTTATTCTCCCTTCGTGACTTCCATATCAAATGTATTCAAGTTGCAAGAGAAAAATGACATTATTTTCTAATTGCAATCCCCAATCCATCTGCTTTAGGCATTAGCCAGGACAATAAGGATTCTGGAGTAAGAGGTGGTCGTTATGTTAATTATGCTGGAGGCAGAGTGGAAGCCAGCTTGTTCTTTCATAGCTCAACTGGCTCTACAGAGCATACAGTAGGAAAAACTGATTTTCCATCCCTGGTAAATGAACCAGTTATGAAAAGAACAGTGATGGTTCAGCATGAATAACTTATTCAACAAATGTATCCTTTCTCTGCTCACAAATTGTGCACAGTTTCTGATTTTCTCAAATGCATTCATTATTCAGAGTTACTTGCCAAATAGTTTTTGTGATTAATTGTTGGTCTGAAAAGTTTTAAAAGTATTCAGCAACCAAGTTGGATATTTGAGCTGTGTTGGTTGGTTTTGATTGAAAGTGTAAGTCAGAGTGTAGTGGATTCCTATTCCCTGGCTGGATGAGCAGAACTCTTAGAACCTGTCTGGGCCTGTAATTTGAGCAGTCTGATCTAGTGGTTAGAACCCAGAGTAGAGGGGGTTATGGTCAGAAGTCCTGGCAAAGGTGAAAGCTGGAGTTGGAGACAAAAGTCACACTAAGGGTATGTCTACACTACAAAATTAGGTCAATATTATAGAAGTCGATTTTTAGCAATCGATTTTATACAGTCGATTGCGTATGTCCACACTAAGCATATTAAGTCAGCAGAGTGCGTCCTCACTACCGTGGCTAGCATCGACTTACGGAGCTGTGCTCTGTGCGCAGCTATCCCACAGTTCCTGCAGTCTCCGCCACCCATTGGAATTCTGGGTTAAGCTCCCAATGCCTGATGGGGCAAAAACATTGTCGTGGGTGGTTTTGGGTACATGTCGTCAGTCTCCCCTCCCTCCGTGAAAGCAACAGCAGACAATTGTTTTGAGCCTTTTTTCCGCGCAGACGCCATACCACGGCAAGTGTGCAGCCCACTCAGCTCAGCTCACCGACACCGCCGCTGTTGTGTCCTGGCTGCTGCTGGCAGCAGATGGTGCAGTAGGACTCCTAACCATCATCAAACACCGCTTCCACTGCCACTCTGCTCTGCTGCTATTGTCTCAATAGCAAATTTCTCCATGTTGTCTGTCATGGGCTCCCGGGTACATGTGTTATTCCTCGGGAAATGTGCGCTGTGCTAACAGTCATCCTCCACTGCTTCCACTGCAATTCTGCTCTCCTGCTCTCATGAATCCACCTTGCAGGTCCTCTCATTGTTCTCTATAAATATCTATTCTCGTGGCATCAGTCATCAGCCACTGCTTCTGCTGCAACTCTGCTCTCCTGCAGACGCCATACCATGGCAAGCATGGAGCCCGCTCAGATCACCGTGGCAGTTATGGGCATTGTAAACACCTCGTCATTATCCTGCAGTATGTGCAGAACCAGAACCTGCAAAAGCAGGCAAGGAGGTGACGGCAGCGCGGTGACAAGAGAGAGGAGGACATGAACACAGACTTCTCTCAAAGCATGGGCCCCGGCAATTTGGGCATCCTGGTGGCAATGGGGCAGGCTCATGCCATGGAATGCCAATTCTTGGCCCGGGAAACGCGCACAGACTGGTGGGACTGCATAGTGTTGCAGGTCTGGAATGATTCCCAGTGGCTGCAAAACTTTTGCATGCATAAGGGCACTTTCATGGAACTTTGACTTGCTTTCTCCTGCCCTGAAGCTCAAGAATACCAAGATGAGAGCAGCCCTCACAGTTCACAAGCAAGTGACGTTAGCCCTCTGGAAGCTTGCAATGCCAGACAGCTACCGGTTAGTCGGGAATCAATTTGGAGTGGGCAAATCTACTGTGGGGGCTGCTGTGATCCAAGAAGCCAATGCAATCACTGAGCTGCTGCTGTCAAGGGTAATGACTCTGGGAAATGTACAGGTCATAGTGGATGGCTTTGCTGCAATGGGGTTCCCTAACTGTAGTGGGGCAATAGATGGAATGCATATCCCTATTTTGGGACTGGACCATCTTGGCAGCCAGTACATAAACCGCAAGGGGTACTTTTCAATGATGCTGCAAGCACTGGTGGATCACAAGGGACGTTTCACTGACATCAATGTGGGGTGGCCGGGAAAGGTACATGACGCTCGCATCTTCAGGAACTCTGGTCTGTTTCAACAGCTGCAGCAAGGGACTTGCTTCCCAGACCAGAAAATAACTGTTGGGGATGTTGAAATGCCTATAGTTATCCTTGGGGACCCAGCCTACTCGTTAATGCAGGCACCCTGGACAGTAGTCAGGGGCTGTTCAACTATAGGCTGAGCAAGTGCAGAATGGTGGTAGAATATGCATTTGGACGTTTAAAAGCACACTGGTGCAGTTTACTTCCCATTGTTATTGCTGCTTGCTGTGTGCTCCACAATATCTGTGAGAGTAAGGGGGAGACGTTTATGGTGCAATGGGAGGCGGAGGCAAATCTCCTGGCCACTGATTACACACAGCCAGACACCAGGAAGATAAGAAGAGCACATCAGAAAAGCTTTGAAAACCAGTTTCATGACTGGCCAGGCTACAGTGTGACTACAGTCTGTTTGTTTCTCCTTGATGAAAACCTGCCCACTTGGTTCACTCTACTTCCCTGTAAGCCAACCGCCCTCCCCACTTTGATCACCGCTTGCAGAGGCAATAAAGTCATTGTTGTTTCAAAATCATGCATTCTTTCTTAATTCATCACACAAATAGGGGGATAACTGCCGGGGTAGCCTGGGAGGGGTTGGGGAGGAGGGAAGCACCAGGTGGGGTGGTGGATGAGGGGAGGAGGGAAGAACAAGGCCACACTGCACTTCAAAACTTATTGAATGCCAGCCTTCTGTTGCTTGGGCAGTCCTCTGGGGTGGAGTGGTTGAGTGCCCAGAGCCTCTCTCCCCACCCCCGCGTTCTTGGGCATCTGGGTGAGGAGGCTATGGAACTTGGGGAGGAGGGCAGGCGGTTACACAGGGGCTGCAGCGGCAGTCTGTGCTCCTGCTGCCTTTCCTGCAGCTCCACCAGACACCAGAGTACATCAGTTTGATCCCTCAGTAGCCTCAGAATTGACTCCCGCCACCTCTCATCTTGCTCCCACCACCTATCATCTCGCTCGTCCCTCCTGTCCTCGCATTCATTTTCTGCTTTCCTGGACTCTGACGTTTCCTCCACGCATTCTGCTGGGCTCTTTCAGTGCGGCATGAGCTCAGAGAACATTTCATCATGAGTGCATTTTTTCGCCTTCTTATCTGCACTAGCCTCTGGGACGGAGATGATAGGGGGGAGCGTTGAAACGTTTGCAGCTGCGGGAGGAAAAAAAGGGAGAGTAGTATTTTAAAAGACACATTTTAGAGAACAATGGGTAGACGCTTTCACGGTGAACCAAGCTGTTAACATTACAAAGCACATGTGCTTTCTGTACAAGGTCACATTTTGCGTCTTATACTGAGGGCCTGCCAGTTTGGTGTGAGAGATTGCACACGCAGGGCTGGGCAACAGAATTCGGCTTGCAGGCAGCCAGGGTAAGTCACAGTCTTTCGGCTTCTTCAACCTTCATAACATTTGGGAATGGTTTCAAACAGCAGCGCCCTCCTTTCCCATACCAAGCACCCGTTTGGTTGGCCATTTAAAAGAAGGGGCTGCGGTTTTCAGGTTAACGTTCTGAGGATAACACAGAGAGATAAAGAACGGATGTTGCTTGAATGCCAGCAAACACCAGGACCATAAGCTGCCATGATTTGTTATGCAATGATTCCAGACTACCTGCTACTGGCCTGGCGTGGTAAAGTGTCCTGCCATGGAGGATGGAATAAGGCTGCCCTCCCTTGCAAAGGCTTTGAGAGTACCTCCAGGAGAGCTTCATGGAGATGTCCCTGGAGGATTTCCGCTCCATCTCCAGACACTTTAACAGACTTTTCCAGTAGCTGTACTGGCTGCGAATGCATCCCAAGTCTTCAGGGCAAATTAATCATTAAACATGCTTGCTTTTAAACCATGTATTATATTTACAAAAGTACGCTCACCAGAGATGCCTTCTCCGGCTTCATGGTCCGGGAGCCCACCTTGGGAGGGTTGGGAGAGCATTGGCTCCCGGGTGATAAACAGTTCCTGGCTGTCGGGGAGAACGGTTTCTCCACTTGCCTGCTGTGTGCTATTCTCCTCCTCCTCTTGCTCATCCCCAAAATCCTCATCCCTTCTGCATGAGACTCCCCCCTTGCAGGTGTCCAGGGACAGTGGTGGGGGAGTGGTAGGGGCCCCCCTAGAATTGCATGCAGCTCATCATAGAAGCGGCATGTCTGGGGCTCTGACCCAGAGCGTCCATTTGCCTCTTTGGTTTTTTGGTAGGCTTGCCTGAGCTCCTTAACTTTCATGCGGCACTGCTGCAGCCTCTGTCCATCATGCCCTTGGAGATTTTTGCAAATATTTTGGCATTTTGTCTTTCGGAACGGAGTTCTGATAGCACAGATTCATCTCCCCATACAGCAATCCAGATCCAGTACCTCCCGTTCGGTCCATGCTGGAGCTCTTTTGTGATTCTGGAACTGCATGGTCACCTGTGCTGATGAGATTGCCATGCTGGCCAAACAGGAAAGGAAATTCAAAAGTTCCCAGGGCTTTTCCTGTGTACCTGGCTAGTGCATCTGAGTTGAAAGTGTTGTCCAGAGCAGTCACAATGGAGCACTCTGGGATAGCTCCCAGAAGCCAATACCGTTGAACTGTGTCCACGCTACCCCAAATTCGACCTGGCGATGTTTATTTCAGCACTAATCCCCTCATTGGGGAGGAGTACAGAAATCAATTTTAAGAGCCCTTTAAGTCGACAAAAATAGCTTTGGCGTGTGGACAGGTGCAGGGTTAAATCGATCTAAAGCTGCTAAATTCGACCTAAACTCGTAGTGTAGACCAGGGTTAGGAGTCAAACCAGAGTCAGTAACTGGAGTTAGGGTGAGAAACCAAAAACAAGGAATATGACATGGTAATAGGAACAAGGAGCAGAAACCAGTTGAGGAGTCAGGTACTTGGTCTCAGGAGTCTGGTCAGCATCATGACTAGTAAGTAGTTGTTCAAACAAGGGGTATGTCAAGAACTGGAAGCCGTATGGTAAGAAGCGTCCAATCAGAATTCTGCCGCTAGTCCCCTGTTCTCACTGAATCAACAGGTGCAGTCCCTGTTTGCAGATTATTAGCTGCAGTTTCCTCATCTCCCTTTGCAGTGTGGTGATGCAGAGGTAAGACTGTTGCTCGCAGGGCTTTGGAGTGGAGCCTAGAGCTGGAGCACAGAGCAGCTCTGGAGCAGTGGAGCTGCAGGTTTTTGCCTGGAGCTGGAGCTGAGCCGGAGCACAGCTCCAAAGCCCAGGTTGCTCGGCAACCCTATGGGCCTGGGTTTGAGATCCATAGCACTTGTCAGAACCAGATTTCAACTGAGAATATTGTTCAAAATGTGGTTTGTCATTTTTCTGTAATATTAGTTTAAAATTTGCTGTTTCAGTGAACGAATCAGCCAGTAAATTCATTTGCTAGAACATGGATGGGAAGTTAATACAAAATGGGTGCAGATATGGGGTGAAGACCCTGGTCCAGCAAACTACTTAAGCATGTGCAAAAATTGAAGCCTGTCACTGATCAGTTGGGGCTAGGGTGACCATATTTTCCAAAGGGAAAACAGGACACTGTGTGGGTCTGGCCCTAGCCCTCTCACCACTGCGTGGAGCTGCCCAAGCTGCTTATTCAAGCTCCTCTCCACATATGGGCTGGCCCGAGGCCCCCATGTGGGGCTAGGGCTGGTGTCACTGCTCGCTCAAACCCTGTCTGCTCCGCTGCCTGGGGCTGGCATCTCCACTTGCCCCAGCACATTCCTCCACATCCCACTTTTTAGACAAAACTGGGCATTTGTCCTGTTTGCTCTTACCAACTGATCAAGTTGGCAAGAGCAAATGAGACAAATTTCCACTTTTGCCAAAAAAGTCAGAATGGCTGGGACAGGGCTTAAAAAAAGGGACTATCCTGACTAAAACGGGACATATGGTCACCCTAATTGGGGCCAAAGTGAATTATTCGTGTTATTGTATTTGAGCAAATATGTGAGAACATTTTGGAATTACTTCAACCAGATAAGTCTACGATACACCGGGATCAGATATACTGGAATAAATGAGATTAGAATCCAGCCCACTATGAGTACGTGGAAATAACTGTCTTTGTACTATGTTTAAGCAAGACAAAACTTACAAGCTAGAGCAAACCAACAATACCAGAGCAGATTAAACAAAATTAAAATTAAAACAAAATGTATCCCCTTCTTTTGTGGTGATCTTCTAATTAGGGCTGTCAAGCGATTAAAAAAATTATTCGTGATTAATCGCGCAATAAAAAAATTAATCGCAATTAATCGTGCTGTTAAACAATAATAGAATACCATTTATTTAAATATTTTTGGATGTTTTCTACATTTTCAAATATACTAATTTCAATTAAAACACAGAACACAACGTGTGCAGTGCTTACTTTATTTTTTATTGCAAATATTTGCACTGTAAAAAACAAAAGAAATATTATTTTTCAATTAACCTAATACAAGTACTGTAGTGCAAATCTCCTTATCATGAAAGCTGAACGTACAAATGCAGAATTATGTACCTAAAAACCCGTGATTCAAAAATAAAACAATGTAAAACTTTAGCGCCTACAAGTCTAATCAGTCCTACTTCTTGTTCAGCCAATCGCTCAGACAAACAAATTTGTTTACATTTGCAGAAGATAATGCTGCCTGCTTCTTGTTTACAATGTCACCTGAAAGTGAGAACAGGTATTTGCATGGCACTGTTGTAGCTAGTATCACAAGATATTTACATGCCAGATGCACTAAAGATTCATATGTCCCTTCATGCTTCAACCACCATTCCAGGGGACATGCATCCATGCTGATGATAGGTTCTGCTTGATAACCATCCAAAACAATGTAAACCAATGCATGTTCATTTTCATCATCATGAGTCAGATGCCACCAGCAGAAGGTTGATTTTCTTTTTTGGTGGTTTGGGTTCTGTAGTTTCCACATCAGAGTGTTGCTCTTTTAAGACTACTGAAAGCATGCTCCACACCTCATCCTTCTCAGATTTTGGAAGGTACTTCAGATTCTTAAATCTTGGGTCGAGTGCTGTAGCTATCTTTAGAAATTTCACATTGGTATCATCTTTGCATTTTGTCAAATTTGCAGTGAAAGTGTTCTTAAAACGAACAACATGTGCTGGATCATGATCCCAGTCTGCTGTAATATTAAATATATGGCAGAATGCAGGTAAAACAGAGCAGGAGACATACCATTGTCCCCCCAAGGAGTACAGTCACAAATTTAATTGACCCATTATTTTTTTAAACAAGCTTCATCAGCATGGAAGCCTGTCCTCTGGAACGATGGCCAAAGCATGAAGAGGCATATGAATCTTTAGTGCATCTTGCACATAAATATATTGCGACACCAGCTACAACGGTGCCATGTGAATACCTGTTCTCACTTTCAGGTGACATTGTAATTAAGTGGGCAGCATTATCTCCCGTAAATGTAAACAAACTTATTTCTCTTAGTGATTGGCTGAACAAGAAGTAGGACTAAATGGACTTGTAGGCTCTAAAGTTTTACACTGTTTTGTTTTTGAGTGCAGTTATGTAACAAAAAACCCTACATTTGTAATTTTCACTTTCATGATAAAAGAGATTGCACTACAGTATGAGTATGAGGTGAATTGAAAAATACTATTTATTTTATCATTTTTACAGTGCAAATATTTGTAATAAAAATAATATAAAGTGAGCCCTGTACACTTTCTATTCTGTGTTGTAATTGAAATAGATATATTTGAAAATGTAGAAAAACATCCAAAAATGTAATACATTTCAATTGGTATTCTATTGTTTAGCAGTGTGATTAATTGCAATTAATTTTTTTGAGGTAATCGTGTGAGTTAACTGTGATTAATTGACAGCCCTACTTCTAATTGTTTTCAGATAAAAGACTGTGCAAACACTGCATTTAAATCATTAAACCAGCATTTAAGTGGAAAACAACGCGGAGTGTTAACAATATTTAAAACAGCAACAAAGACAGAACATGAAATGAATTATATGATAAACAATAATGAATGGCAGTTATAGTCCCATAAATAAAAATAATGAAAGCAATAAATAAAATTAATATGTGAATACATTCAATGATGCTCAATTGCATATAAATGTGGCATATGATAGATATAGCATGAAAGTGTACACCAAGATAATTTAACTTGCATACAGACAAAATTTAAACTCCAAAACGTACACTAATATTATAAAACACATGAATAAAGCGTGTATATTTCAGAAGAAATACAATTTAGTACTTACCATTCAGGAGGCAACAAACACTTTTCATCATTCGGTTCTTGAAGTCATCCAGGAGACTTGCAACATCCAATTCAGAGGTAGAGTTCTTATGAATGTGCAGAAATGCCAAGTGATTTAGACATTCTTGGTCCATTGTCATTCGCAAATAATTTTTCAGACTGTGCAGGCAACTGAATGATCGCTCAGCAGTGCAGGTTGTAGTCGGAATTGTGTAGAACAATTTCAGGAGAATTGTAACTTCTGTTTGTTTGTTTGTTTGTTTCAGAAATTGCTTAGCTGTAGCTCACGAAAGCTCATGCTCAAATAAATTGGTTAGTCTCTAAGGTGCCACAAGTACTCCTTTTCTTTTTACAGACAGGGATAGTCATTCTATTCAGCACAGCTATTTTCTCAGCCATTTAAAGAAATCATAATCTAACGCATACCTAGCTAGATTACTTACTAAATTCTAAGACTCCATTCCTGTTCTGTCCCCGGCAAAAGCATCACACAGACAGACACAGACCCTTTGTTTTTTCTCCCTCCTCTCAGCTTTTGAAAGTATCTTGTCTCCTCACTGGTCATTTTGGTCAGGTGCCAGTGAGGTTATCTTTAGCTTCTTAACCCTTTACAGGTGAAAGGATTTTTCCTCTGGCCAGGAGGGATTTTAAAGGTGATTACCCTTCCCTTTATATTTATGACAACTTCTTCTACAGGACTCCTAGATTTCACAAGAACCGTTAGTGTAAGGTACATTGAAAAAGATTGAAGTTGCTTCAAGAATCCACTGAGGTTTGAGCCAAATTCATCTGGAGAGTGACTAAATTCATTCAGGCCGTTCATAATGGCCTTGTAGTTGTTGAGCAATGATTTAATGCTGCTGATCCTTAGTGTCCATCTTGTTGGGCACAATGATGAATTACCCTTTTCTTCTTTTTCTCTGAGTAACTTTATTAAGAATTTATCCATTGTTGATTATTATTATTGGTCTTACGAATCGAGCATTTGTTGCAGGGATAAAATGAACCTACAGCGCCCTGGCGCCACAAGATTACAAGGGCCAATTAAAAGTGGGAAGTCAGAAGCAGCACTTGCCTGCTTCAATACGTTATATTTTTGTATGCTTATACAATCAATTATATACTTTACTTTAAAGAGTATAAAATAATCAAGTATTGTGCTAAACATGATCATACCCCAAACTGACCGCCAAATCGAAGTTCCATGCTTTTTCCCTCAGGCATTCATACAGTATACGGACGCCTTTCAAATGAAACCGGATCAGGGCCTTATTTGTAAGAGATGCAACAGTGCAGAGTGAATTCACGACACAGACTTTCAACCATCTGCTTAGATTATGACAAAAATGATGCGGGTCTGCATCGCAGTCCCATGTCATTGTCGTCATTGTGTATACAAACTGTCGTAAACCTGCGCTTCTTGATTATTTAGCCTGTTTTCACAACACAGGGTTGCACTACCTTAAGAAAAAAGGTTGAGCATGTCCTTCAAGTTGATGCTTAGTGGACAATTGTGAACAGAGATATTGTTCACATCAAAATGTAAGTAAAATATAAGCTCAAATATTGGTGGAGCCATATAACTCGCCGCCTATGTCTAGGATGTGGTGCAGATTACCCAACAAGAGGTTGACCCAGTCAGGGTATTTTTATCTGGACAGGTGTGAATGGGTGGTAGATTTCTAGGTCATTCCGAAATGGATGAATTTGCTGCCACCGCAGAACCCATTCTCCATCTAACCCCAAGTGAGTGACCCATCATGGCTCTGCAACAAGTCAAAATTGGTTCCAAAAGAAGCGCACATTGAGGATGACTGCTGATGCTATAAGTCTATGCCTAGCCTCACCTGGCCTCCATTGAAGGCAATGGAGCTATGACAATTTATGCCAGGTAAGGATCTGCCCACTGGTGTTAATTATTTCCTTTCTTTCTCGCTTCCAGCCATGCTACCTCCTTCCTATACCATTCCACTCCCACAGAGCTCTTCAGAAGCATGGTTGCATCATGTGCCCAGTGCAAATGCTTACATGCAAGAGTTTAAAACGTGATATCTGTGGGTATTTGAGGGCACAAACTGAAAATTAATTTTTTGTGGTTATTTTATGGAACTCATTTGTTCAAATGTTCACAGTCAGCAACACTAACACAGCACCATGATGGATGAAGTTAATTTTTTCAGTTCAAATTTATTCAAGTAAATTTTTGTATGTATTTGTTTTGTTGGGGAATGAGTATTTGCCTACCTCTAGTGAGCAATGTGTGTTTTTCATTAAAGCATTTTACAGGAAAATTGGAAACTGTAAAAGTGTTAGCTCTGTAAAAGTCAGGACACTCTGGGAAACAATGTACAAGCACGTAGGCTGGAAAAGTATTTTTTCTACCAGTTGGTTCTGTTAGAAGAAAAGCTACAGTAGACAGGAATGTAGAGGCTATGGGGAAATGCATCTGTCATAAATATAAAGGGAAGGGTAACCACCTTTCTGTATACAGTGCTATAAAATCCCTCCTGGCCAGAGGCAACATCCTGTTAGCTGTAAAGGGTTAAGAAGCTCAGCTAACCTGGCTGGCACCTGACCCAAAGGGCCAATAAGGGGACAAGATACTTTCAAATCTTGGGGGAAGGGAGGCTTTTGTTGTGCTGGTTGTTTACGTGGTGATTCTCTCTTGGGACTGAGAGGCCAGACAGAAATCCATCTTCTCCAACCCATCCTAATCCAAGTCTCCAATATCGCAACCAGTATAGGTAAGCCAGGCAAGGCGGATTAGTTTTATCTTGTTTTATGTGAATTTTCCCTGTTTTAAGAGGGAGGTTTATTTCTGTTTTCTGTAACTTTAAGGTTTTGCCCGGAGGGGGATCCTCTGTGTTTTGAATCTGATTACCCTGTAAAGTATTTTCCATCCTGATTTTACAGAGGGGATTTTTTTTTCTTTAATTAAAATTCTTCTTTTAAGAACCTGATTGATTTTTCATTGTTCTTAAGATCCAAGGGTTTGGCTCTGTGTTCACCTGTACAAATTGGTGAGGATTCTTATCAAGCCTTCCCCAGGAAAGGGGGTGTAGGGCTTGGGGGGATATTTTGGGGGAAGACGGCTCCAAGTGGTCTCTTTCCCTGTTCTTTGTTTAAAACGCTTGGTGGTGGCAGCACACTGTTCAAGGACAAGGCAAAGTTTGTACCTTGGGGAAGTTTTTAACCTAAGCTGGTAAGAATAAGCTTAGGGGGTCTTTCATGTGGGTCCCCGCATCTGTACCCTAGAGTTCAGAGTGGGTAAGGAACCCTGACAGCGTGGTTCAATATATAGTGTAGCGGCAGAGAAAATAAAGAAGTTAAGGTCAATTTCAGTCATAATAATAAAACTCTAAGCAATAATACATGACCTGCAGTCATATTGTAATGCCTCAGGCTGTGATCTTATCAGCTCTCACAAGCTAAGCAGGATCAATTTTGATCAGCGCTTGAAAAGGAACTAACACAGAAGACCAAAGGAAGGCATATTCGGAAGAAGCATGTGGGTGTCCAAGCTCTTGATCTCATTGTATAAGATTACCAAATACAAAAGTTTGGAAAAAAAGGTCTCTCTGCAGCAGCCAAGAAAAGCACAACTACTCAAGGAAATCTACAGCGCTGGTCAGAGAGAAGGTAAAAATCACAAAATTACATCCCTTCTACGAGAGTAAAGGCTTTTTCTTTAAATCAAATGGAGAGCCAACAGCTTCTCGAAACAAAAGCAAGTTAACTTTTCCACAAATGACAAGTCAGACTGGGGCCAAAATGGTGGAGAAAAATCAACTTGATGAGACAATAAACTATGATGGCCACTTTAAAATAAGACTCAAGTAGCTACTGTTACGCATGGCACTTTTGCGGTCAAATTATTCAAAATAGTTTGGATTTTGGACTCAATATGGATTTTAGTGCCTCACTTTAGGAGCCCACGTTTGAAAATTGTGGTCGTCCTAACTAACTGGAAAATAGCAAGCTTTTTTCTTGATTCACAGAAACAGCCCTGGACTTTAATTTTTAAAATGTCCCTTTCCAAAATTCAGTATAAATGACAATGCTATGATTAAAAATATTATAAAATAAAATTAAACCATTCTCTTAACATTATACAGATTCTCTCATTCAACAGAAGAGGAAAAGACAAGGGAAGAAAATGTGAAAAAAGTGGCCTGTAGTGTTCCTACGAAAACGTCCCCACATATTTTATTTGATATTTTAAATGATTTAGTATGGATCAATAAGTCACATAAATATTTGCATATTTATTGAGGATTTGCATTATAAATTGCAGCCTGAAATTAATGCTGCTTACTAAAACTTTCTGCTCTTCATTGATATTTGTTAATTCTTCTGTTTCCTTAAACTCCCTCCCACCCTTATGATTCTCCTAAGAAATGCTACTGGGAACAGAAATCTATGGTCCCAGAAACTCTTAAAGCATCCTGCTAATTTATGGCTGTAGCAATGCTGTATTGCTATGGGCGTTCAGAATTGTGTCTCTGGCTGTTTTCATTGCAGTGGTAACATTTGGCTTAAAATGTGCAATGTATTGTTTCACTAGTCAGCCTATTAACTGTTATACCATATCAATGCACATTCAGAATTTCCTCTGTTGCTGCTGCAGAAATGAAGCCTACCAAACCCGCAGCCCCGAGAGGCTTTCTCAGCTGCAAAAAGTACTGCAGCAGCAGTTTGCTAGCTTCACTGATTTCAGTTCTCATTCACATCAGCTTTTATCTCAGAAAAAGATCTCTGCACTTCTTCCCCACCCGTTCCTGAATGAGTCACTGTTTCTTTTCAGTCTTTTTAGTTCTTCCCATTTTGGAAACTGCAGACCAGATTTTATCTGGCTGAAACACAGGGGTAGAGTTCAGAAGGTGCTGACCTCCCATACCAAGACCAGATGCTTTAACACTCCCTACCCTTATAGGAGTTCAGGATTTCTACCTCTGAGCATCCTTGGGGTTGCAAATCACTACCAAGAGGGCACAGAGGAGGCAGGGCTGTGCCTCACTACTCCATCTCCAAAGGTTTTTGGAACTGGATAGTTGAACTGGGGCCTGTGTTTTGGGATGGCATAGCACAGACATTCCCCATGTATACCAGGGAGCTGGGGAATAGAATCCAGAATCCTGATTCCTCCACGAGCCTTGCCTGGGAAAGTGGCAGAAGATACATCTGCCATTGCAGGCCATATTATAAATGATGTGGTAAGGCCATGTGTTACTACTAGAACTGGGCGAATAGTAAATTATCTGAAATTTTGGGGGGCAGCAAAATGATTTGTGAATTTGGTGACTAGTTTGACATAAAAAACTAATAATTTTCAGAAATGTCAAAACAACCCACTTTGCGATTTCATTTTGAACCGACATTTTTAAAAATTAACTTGAGATTCAACTCAATATTTTTGAAATGAAATGTCTATTCAAGTTGACATTTCATTATGGAAATGCAGATATGAAATAATGTTCAAAATGTTTCATTGAACCCAAACAATATTTTTTCAGTTTTTCATTGCAGCAAGAAAGATGAACAAACAAAAATCAGTTTGGGGTTTGGATTTTTCAGCTTGGACACCAAACAGAAACAGCAATTATTTGCTGAGGTGTTTGACTCTGGGTACTATCTCATGCTGTTTCTACAGTGCAGAAGCCTATAATGAGAGACATATGATGCCTTGGACTGAGGGAGAGTTATGAAACACGGTCCTGCATGCCCTCAAACAGAATAATTTCCAGGATTGAGCTAAGTAGCCTTATTACAATTCCTCAAATCCGTACTCCTGTGAAAGACTAAAAGGAAAGCATCTGGCAGCAAACCTCTCAAAAGCAACCTTTTGAGAGGTTTGTGAAGGGAGGAGAAAAAAATAAGTGCAATTGTTATACAAATAGGTGTGCGGTCAGAGCCATCCCCAGGGATCGGCGAATTGGGGTGACCGCTCCGGGCCCCATGCTTTGGGGGCCCCCACGGGCCGACACCACATGCGCAGTGGGTGAGCTGTTGGCTGTGGGAGGCCACCTCCAGTCCCGCTCCCACCACCCGAGGGAGAATATGTGGTGGAACCACTGCAGCCTCCCCAAGCCCAGATCACTGGGAAGGAGAGTGGCGCTGCTGCAGCCTCCCCAGGCCCAGGAAGGTGGACAGCATGGTCCCAGCCCCCTGGATCCCAGAGGCGCCGCCGAAGTGGGGTTCGGGGTGGGGGTGGGGGGGTTGGAGTCTGGGCAGGGCCATGCCCGGCTGTTCGGGGAGGCGCAGCCTTCCGCAGCCTACCCTACATGCCCCCGGCGCAGTCAGTCCTGGAAGTGGCATCACTTCCAGTAGGGACGGCCCTGGGTGTGGTCTTTGGAAATGTCTTTGGAATATGTAGGACACCCTTACATACAGCATAATTTACTACAGAAAAGAGACTGTTTCCCAAGGTAATAAAATTGCTGTCAGCAATGAAACACCGCTCCATGGTGTGTTATATAATATGCCTGTGGACTTTCAAAAACATGGAGGCCATCGGACAACACTTTGATGGTCATGTTTCATGTCTGACAAGTGCTGCATCTGCCCATAACTCACCACTGATGGTAGCAATGGAGGAAGCCATAAATGTAGACAAGGCTAAGACATTTATACCCTGATATAGTCTAATGACACAATGGGAACTATACCACTGCTCTTTCTACATTACACCTATCACTGTTGCAACTTCTGGTGAATTGTGGATCCCATTTTTGCCAGCAATACCAAGAGCTCAAAAGTCCTTGTTGCTTACTTCCAAGCACACATGTAGGGACTTGGGGCAGATCATTAGCTGATGTAAATTGTCATAGCTCAATTAGCTTCAGAGAATCTGCTGAGATACTGCCCCGCTAGTGTTCTGCAACTTCCAAATCTGCTCTCTGGGTTTTGGCTCAAGCACCTTGTGGTTTTCTACAACATAGTTTTCACACAAAAGTGATTGAATTGTATGTAACAGCTTGTTAGGCCCCTGTTTCATTGGTATTTTGTTTTCCAGTGTATTTTTTCTCCTTCCGAGCTATTTCTTATGCAATGGGAGCATATGGACTATTTGTTTATTTTAAAACCAGGATGTTTGCAAGCAAAATGCATCTTTTCAGACCTCCAGAACTGCTGGATTACTGCTCTGCTGCATCACACCTGCTAATATTTATTCTTTCATTTCCATATGTTACTGTGAGCAATAAATAGTGCTTAGTGCCGAAGGGCTAGTCTCACTAGAAGCACTACAGCAGCGCAGCTGCACTGATGCTTGGTGTCTGGTGAAGACGTCCTATGCCCACAGGAGAGAGTTCAGCTATCAGCATAATAAAACCACCTCTGCAAGAGGCAAGAGCTATGTCATCAGAGGAAGGTCTCCCACGGACATAGCACTGTCCACATCGGTGCTTAGGTCAGTGTAACTTATGTCGCGCCGGGGGGTGGCTTATTCGTACCACCAAGCAACATACATTATGCTGATATAAGTGGAAGTATGTGCAAGCGGTTAGTGCCTGAGGGGGCAAAAAGCAAGTTGCCCCATACTGAGAGGTTCCTGACTCACGAATGAGCTGTTAAGCACATCTGAAACCTTTACTTCAAGGAGGGATGATACAGTTTTAAAAAAGGAAGGAAACTACCATCCAGCATGCAGTGGATCAGAGCAGATTTAAAGGGCAGGATGAATAAAAGACACTTTTATGTGGCTCATTTGGTTTAACAAAAAGAAAAGAAAAAGATTTAGAGCTTTCACAGAAAAATAATGGTAACATTTTAGCAGAGGGCCTGGAAAATCGCTGTTTATTATTCATGTGAAGTAGAGGGAAGATTTCTGTAATCAGTAATATCTCTAAATTTGCTGATAAGGTTAGAATTTGCAAGTGCAGAACATTTTGTCAAGTAGAGCAATATGATACCAAACAAGTTTGCAAAAGAAAAGGAGTACTTGTGGCACCTTAGAGACTAACCAATTTATTTGAGCATAAGCTTTCGTGAGCTACAGTTCACTTCATCGGATGCATACTGTGGAAAGTGTAGAAGATCTTTTATACACACAAAGCATGAAAGAATACCTCCCCCCACCCCACTCTCCTGTTGGCAATAGCTTATCTAAAGTGATCACTCTCCTTACAATGTGAATGATAATCAAGTTGGGCCATTTCCAGCCCAAATCCAGGTTTTCTCACCCCCGCCCCCCCAACACACACACACAAACCCACTCTCCTGCTAGTAATAGCATATCTAAAGTGACCACTCTCCTTACAATGTGTATGATAATAAAAGCGGGCCATTTCCAGCACAATTCCAGGGTTTAACAAGAATGTCTGGGGGCGGGGGGTTAGGAAAAAAACAAGGGGAAATATGTTACCTTGCATAATGACTTAGCCACTCCCAGTCTCTATTCAAGCCTAAGTTAATTGTATCCAATTTGCAAATGAATTCCAATTCAACAGTTTCTCGCTGGAGTCTGGATTTGAAGTTTTTTTGTTGAAGAATTGCAACTTTCATGTCTGTAATTGCGTGACCAGAGAGATTGAAGTATTCTCCGACTGGTTTATGAATGTTACAATTCTTGACATCTGATTTGTGTCCATTTATTCTTTTATGTAGAGACTGTCCAGTTTGACCAATGTACATGGCAGAGGGGCATTGCTGGCACATGATGGCATATATCACATTGGTGGATGTGGAGGTGAATGAGCCTCTAATAGTGTGGCTGATGTTATTAGGCCCTGTGATGGTGTCCCCTGAATAGATATGTGGGCACAGTTGGCAACGGGCTTTGTTGCAAGGATAGGTTCCTGGGTTAGTGGTTCTGTTGTGTGGTGTGTGGTTGCTGGTGAGTATTTGCTTCAGGTTGGGGGGCTGTCTGTAGGCAAGGACTGGCCTGTGCCCCAAGATTTGAGAGAGTGAGGGATCATCCTTCAGGATAGGTTGTAGATCCTTGATAATGCGTTGGAGAGGCTTTAGTTGGGGGCTGAAGGTGATGGCTAGTGGTGTTCTGTTATTTTCTTTGTTAGGCCTGTCCTGTAGTAGGTGACTTCTGCATACTCTTCTGGCTCTGTCAGTCTGTTTCTTCACTTCTGCAGGTGGGTATTGTAGTTGTAAGAATGCTTGATAGAGATCTTGTAGGTGTTTGTCTCTGTCTGAGGGGTTGGAGCAAATGCGATTGTATCGCAGAGCTTGGCTGTAGACAATGGATCGTGTGGTGTGGTCAGGGTGAAAGCTGGAGGCATGTAGGTAGGAATAGCAGTCAGTAGGTTTCCGGTATAGGGTGGTGTTTATGTGACCATTGTTTATTAGCACTGTAGTGTCCAAGAAGTGGATCTCTTGTGTGGACTGGACCAGGCTGAGGTTGATGGTGGGATGGAAATTGTTGAAATCATTGTGGAATTCCTCAAGGGCGGCTTTTCCGTGGGTCCAGATGATGAAGATGTCATCAATATAGCGCAAGTAGAGTAGGGGTATTAGGGGACAAGAGCTGAGGAAGCTTTGTTCTAAGTCAGCCATAAAAATGTTGGCATACTGTGGGGCCATGCGGGTACCCATAGCAGTGCCGCTGATCTGAAGGTATACATTGTCCCCAAATGTAAAAGAGTTCTGGGTAAGGACAAAGTCACAAAGTTCAGCCACCAGGTTAGCCGTGACATTATCGGGGATAGTGTTCTTGACGGCTTGTAGTCCATCTTTGTGTGGAATGTTGGTGTAGAGGGCTTCCTCATCCATAGTGGCCAGGATGGTGTTATCAGGAAGATCACCGGTGGATTGTAGTTTCCTCAGGAAGTCAGTGGTGTCTCGAAGGTAGCTGGGAGTGCTGGTAGCGTAGGGCCTGAAGAGGGAGTCTACATAGCCAGACAATCCTGCTGTCAGGGTGCCAATGCCTGAGATGATGGGGTGCCCAGGATTTCCAGGTTTATGGATCTTGGGTAGTAGATAGAATATCCCAGGTCGGGGTTCCAGGGCTGTGTCTGTGCGGATTTGATCTTGTGCTTTTTCAGGGAGTTTCTTGAGCAAATGCTGTAGTTTCTTTTGGTAACTCTCAGTGGGATCAGAGGGTAATGGCTTGTAGAAAGTGGTGTTGGAGAGCTGCCGAGCAGCCTCTTGTTCATATTCCGACCTATTCATGATGACAACAGCACCTCCTTTGTCAGTATGCATCCGATGAAGTGAGCTGTAGCTCACGAAAGCTTATGCTCAAATAAATTGGTTAGTCTCTAAGGTGCCACAAGTACTCCTCTCCTTTAAACAGTGAGGTACATTGATGGGGCAGGGTGTGTGCATGGCAGTTTCCCCTCCTATGTCTGTGTTTCACTTGTTCTGTGAAAGATTTTTATCTCTGGGGCTGTCAATCTTATATCTTTCTAAGTATTAATTTAATTTCTGTAGTCTATGTTAAATATTAATAAAGATCAGCAATAGCACCTCAGGGGTTTTACAATTTCATTGGAATGAGCCCCTGTTTCTGTTCCCCTCTCTCAGGCGGCTTGGTAACATTTTTATTTTCTGCCTTTAGTAACTGCTACGTGAGTTAACACAGTTAAAGATCTGATTAGTTCAAGCATATTCCAGGTTGCAGAGCGGGGAGGTTGCTTGGCAACCCCAACTGTTGGACATGGACTATCCAGCTTTCTTCTCTTGTCATCTTTATTTTGAGAAGGAAAGGGCTGCATCATCTTGGAATGACGTTGCACTTCAACTGGCTCTCTGGATGAGGGGAAAGCAGTGGACGTGTTGTTCCTTGACTTTAGCAAAGCTTTTGACACGGTCTCCCACAGTATTCTTGCCAGCAAGTTAAAGAAGTATGGGCTGGATGAATGGACTATAAGGTGGATAGAAAATTGGCTACATTGTCGGGCTCAATGGGTAGTGATAAATGGCTCCATGTCTAGTTGGCAGCCGGCATCAAGTGGAGTGTCCCAAGGGTCGGTCCTTGGGCCGGTTTTGTTCAATATCTTCATAAATGATCTTGAGGATGGTGTAGATTGCACTCTCAGCAAATTTGCGGATGATACTAAACTGGGAGGAGTGGTAGATACGCTGGAGGGGAGCGATAGGATACAGAAGGACCTAGACAAATTGGAGGATTGGGCCAAAAGAAATCTGATGAGGTTCAATAAGGATAAGTGCAGGGTCCTGCACTTAGGACGGAAGAACCCAATGCACCGCTACAGACTAGGGACTGAATGGCTAGGCAGCAGTTCTGCAGAAAAGGACCCAGGGGTTACAGTGGACGAGAAGCTGGATATGAGTCAACAGTGTGCCCTTGTTGCCAAGAAGGCCAATGGCATTTTGGGCTGTATAAGTACGGGCATTGCCAGCAGATTGAGGGACATGATCGTTCCCCTCTATTCGACATTGGTGAGGCTTCATCTGGAGTACTGTGTCCAGTTTCGGGCCCCACACTACAAGAAGGATGTGGAAAAATTGTAAAACGTCCAGAGGAGGGCAACAAAAATGATTAGGGGACTGGAACACATTGTGGCGGTTCAATACAAGACAGGACACGGCTTTAGGCAAGCAAGCAGGCTGGTCTGCTGATGGGATTGCCCCTGTCAGCTTTTCCACCTCTTTTATTTCTCTCCCCCCTGCGCATCACATACCCCAACCGACCGCAAAAGGCATCAACAAAGGAAATAATATGACTTTGATTAATATTCCTATTTACTAGCCTCTATCTACTACAATCTTTATTCTCAGGCCTTGAGCTTCAGCCGAGGAAGCTTCCCACAGCTGATGTCCTTATTTTGACTTCCCAGATGGTCCATGTTTTCATGGTCCATGTCCTTGGACAGAACAGAGCAATGTGTGCATTGCTCCTACGCAATAGTCAGGGTGTGCCCTGACTGTTTCCAGGTGCATGAACGCTACATGAACCCTTCAACACATGACTTATGAGGAGAGGCTGAGGGAACTGGGATTGTTTAATCTGCGGAAGAGAAGAATGAGGGGGGATTTGATAGCTGCTTTCAACTACCTGAAAGGGGTTTCCAAAGAGGATGGATCTAGATTGTTCTCAGTGGTAGCAGATGACAGAACAAGGAGTAATGGTCTCAAGCTGCAGTGGGGGAGATTTAGGTTGGATATTAGGAAAAACTTTTTCACTAGGAGGGTGGTGAAACACTGGAATGCGCTACCTAGAGAGGTGGTGGAATCTCCTTCCTTAGAAGTTTTTAAGGCTTGACAAAGCTCTGGCTGGGATAATTTAGTTGGGGATTGGTCCTGCTTTGAGCAGGGGGTTGGACTAGATGTCCTCCTGAGGTCCCTTCCAACCCTGGTGTTCTATGGTTCTATTCTATGATTCAGAAGTCTCTGTATCTGCAATATACCCTTATGTTGTAACAAGGTAGATTTACCTTTTTAAGTTTGGAGGGAACTACTCCATATGAACCCTGGTAACCCTGGAGGGGTGCTGGCTCATGAAAGGCCCTCCCTGATGCAATGGTGAGTGACACATGGATTGGCGGGAACAAAGTAGGTTTTAGACACATATGAAGTCCCATTGTGGTGTGTCAGACAACTTGCGTATTGATAGTTCATGTGAAAAAAGGATTATAATACTGGGTCAATACTGAGTGTGTCATATATTCCAATGGGCTTGGGAGGACAGCTCAAGGCATAGATCCAAATGCCATGGGAGTGGGCTTTAGATCAGACCCTATGTTTGGATATGAATTGAGATTCAAAGTTTGAGGATGTTTGAGTTTGGAACTTTGGTTCATAACCTTCTCTAGAGAAAAGGTTCTAGCTCTATAATGGGCCAAGGCCTTTGGTTAGACAAAACATGGTTGGCTGGGTAACTCTTTTTGCAAAACTCAGTCAGGAGCTGTTTATATTCATGTTCCAATTTATTCAACTAATCCAAACAAGGGGGTTTCAGATAAAATCTTCTAGTTTGGGCTGTAACTGATTATAAACAGAATAAATAGCTCTTTAAAACTATTGCCATAACCCTTAGGATACTAATTGCTCTCCAGGGGGATTTTGGCTAGAGACTATCTAATTGCCTAAAGAATGAGAAGTCCTCCTGGGGAGAAGAGAGAGGGTTTTGGGGAAGTGGGGCCAATCAGTGAAAATTACTACTGTCCTTTCCAAACTCTGTTGGGAAATCTCAACAACCACCTTAAATCACACAGACATCAAATGTAGGTAGCTACACAAACATATTCCTTGTTGCTTTTTTAAAAAAATTCAGAACACCACCTCCTGTCTCACAACAATGTTATTACTAGTATTTGCTTGTTAGCCATGTAAAGACACAGAAGAGAGACTCTTCCTGTGGTTTAGATAGTGATATCCTTACAAGAAGGACACAGAACAGCCAGGACACCAAGACAAGCCCAAAAAAGGGAATTATTAGAGTATAATTATTCATATAATTATTGACTCGTTGCTTGAAGAGCATCATGGAAGATATAAGTCGATAGATTGTTTAAGGTAGTGTGGGTTAGTGGATAAGGCATTAGACTGGGAATCTGGAGATCTGAAGCCAGATCCCTTGCCCCTGTTTTACTTGCTTTGCATTGATGAGGCAGCACAAAGCAAGCCAGGAAACTTCCTTAAAGGGACAGACAAGGATTCCCCTAATGTAGCAAAATCCTAGTGTGGCATAAAGCAAGCATAGCTTACTCTGTGTCACCAGTTCTCCCTGTTCTGAGGCTGGAGGGCAGGATAGGATAGAGAAGAGGCTCTCAGGTGCAGCTGTAGTGGTCCAGCTGATCCTCGATTGGTGGATTGATCTTTATAGGACTGCTCCTGCTGGCATTATTTGGAGTTGCCCTTAAGTGCCTACTTTTGACCACTGTTGGCTTCAGAATCAGGGAGCAGGAAGGTGGTTTAAAGCATAAGTGGTACAGATGAAGATCTAACTCTTGGGTTCTATTCCTGCCTCTGCCTCTGACCTCCTCTGTGACCTTGAGCAAGTTACTTTTAGGCTTCATTTTCTCCATCTGCTTTGAATCCTACAGACAAACATGTCTTTGTATTACTTAGGAGGGATTTGCATGAACAGAGCAGGAATTTGGCAGGTGACAGACCAGAATAAGGAGGGTACACCAAACATAGGAGCAGTGTGGGAAAAGTCGTGGATGTGGTTGAGAAGGAGATGGTCTAACTCAGTAGTTCTCAACTGGGGTACATGTACCGCTGCGGTATGCAGAGGTCTTCCGGGGGTACATCAACCCATCTGTATTTACCTAGATTTACAATGGTGTACAAATTTCATATGGACAGTGACTTATTTATAGTGCTCTATGTACTGTACACTGAAATGTACCTACAATATTTATATTCCAATTGATTTATTTTATAATTACATGGTAAAAATGAGAACATAAGCAATTTTTCAGTAATAGTGTGCTGTGACACTTTTGTATTTTTATGTCTGATTTTGTAAGCAAGTAGTTTTTAAGTGAGGTGAAATTTGGGGGTATGGAAGACAAATCAGGCTCTTGAAAGAGGTACAGTGCAAAGGTTGAGAGCCACTGGAACTGGGCCTTGATGCTGGAGTCTTCGCCATTGAAAAGGCGAGGTTATAAAGAGATTAACAATATTAAGATGAGGATTTTCTGCAGCAAGTTGTGCTGTGCAGAAAAGTCTATGACAGTGTGTGAGAACATTTTAAAAAAGAGCTGTTCAAGTGTCAAGCCAGTGCTATGTGAGTGTTTGAATTGTGAGTTGAGATGTGCCTCAAATTTAATGTGCTGTTACTGAATGCTTATGAAGGCTTCTATTTTACCATTAGTCAATGGGCCATGTACCACAAGAAATGTACTTACTGTACTTTATGTAATTAAATTACATTAAAGGCTATTTCATTTTGTGTTAGAAAAAAGTTACATTCTCCTCCTCTACAAAAATACAAATGTGTGCCAAAGAGTTTATTGCTTTCATCTCAGGTGGACTGAATTCAAAAAGGGTGTGAGAATCCTGCCAAAGAGGTGGAACATTCCAATATGAGCACTTTAAGTGTGAATTGAGAGAGTGGAATCTGACTCAGAAAACCTGCCAGTTCACTTCCCCCCCTTTCCAAACTCAACAGGTTTTTTCTAGTTAGTTCTGAACCTGCTCCTATTAGCCTCAGTGGCAAAACTTCAATTAACTCCAAATGGTAGCAGAATGAGGCTTTAGGAATAACAATAACTGTAAAAGCAGAAGCACAGTTTTGGCACACAGTATGAGTCTATTTTTGTGGAAGTCCAGAGTCAGCATATACTATTCTCCCTGCACTGGTTAAATGGCCTCTGTTCATGAACTCATAGATGATAAACCATTTATTCCACAAAGTCTGTGTGTGTGGAAATTTTATGTATAGCAATTTTGCAGAAGTGCCAGAGGAATTGATATTTCACGTTGTATCAAAAATGTAAATTTCCATCATCCATCATAAAGAAAAGAGAGTTCCATAGAAGTAAATCCAGACCCCTCCTCTGTCAGCTCTACAGTGATTTTGCTCTGGAGTCCAGTTCCACAGTGTGTGTACCTGCACAGTAGGGTTGCACAATAGGATTTGGGATGACTGTTTGGGTATGTAGCAGTGTGAAGACTAATGGAAACACCCCTAACAGGATCTACTTGCTTTTATCTCCTGGGGCTCAATTTTGCCAAGTGCTGTTGAAAATCCATGTCTGCAGTCATGGCTATGGAGTGGCTCTGCTACAGAGGGGAGGGGAAATGGATTCTCCAGCATACCCTAATGGAGTTCCCTTGCACCATGTCCATTGTCTCAGGTTTCAGGGGTATGTGCATTGAGTCTATAATAAGATTGAGGTGCAGGAGGATGTGTTCGATGGAAAGGAAAAATGAGGGAGAAGGACTGGAGAAAAGTTTAAGGGGAGTTGGGATGTTTGTGCGTGTGAGAACAGAAAAGGAGAGAAAACGTTCCTAAATTATATGTTTGGAGGAGTGTTTGTTCCTATATATTATTCACCTATGAAATCTTTAGACAGTGTGTTTTCTTTCTCTATACATTATTATGTGCCTGATTTTGTTGCACGCCCATTTTTCAGCCCATTTCTGGCATCATTCTGTGCCTAGCTCTCCCACAGAAGTCAAAGGGATCTCTGACTGCAGATCAGTGGCAGGAGTAGGTCCTTTGTTAATAGAAGGGGATATGCTTAAAGTAGCCCATTAAGCTGTTTTAGAATTATAATTTAATATCGGCAAGAGAATTGACTACCCACACCTGAATTCGTCCAAAGGACTGAATGTGCTTCCAGTGAAATCAAGGGCAATTTTGCCCGTGATTTCAGCAGGAGTGGAATTAAGCTCATATTGCAAAAGATAGGGAACACAAAAATATTGGAAGAACACAGGGCCAGATCCTGAAGTCCATATTCATGTGGGTAATCCTGTCTTATGCAATAGTCCTCTTCCATACGACTATGCACCTGAATAAGTTTTGCAGCTTCAGGCTCAAGATGAAAGATATGCATTGTTAATGTATCCATTTTTATCCTGATTGTAAACACAGAAGCATTTAACCTTCATCAGCTAGATCCTGCAGTCAGCTTTGGAGTCCTGTTTTTTCTAAAGCAGTTGAGCCATCCCTAGCAATGCCATGCTGTGTAAAGCTAGTCACCCATTCTCTTCATCTTCACGGTCATCCTGACACATCCCCAAAGGACATAACTTCATTGCAGATCAAGTATGACCCAGATCAATCCACAGCTTGGTTCTTATGATGGTCTGGCTGGATGATCAGTCTTTGTTTATCATTGGTGATCCTATTGTGCCCCCACATGATTGCTGACTGTGTAGCAGCATTCCTTGGTATAAGCACTTTGTAATTAGCTGGTTTTCCATCCTAATAATACGTCTGTACCAGAAAAGCTGATGAAACTGAACCAGTGCAGATGGGTTTGACTTCATAATGTCATCAAGTCATTGTTTAAGAAAGAGAAGGAATCCTGGTGGTCTACTCAGACAGCCAGTTTAGAATAAGCTGCCACCAGGCATGATCTCTGCATGCGCTGTTTGACTTTGCAGTGTCCGCGGGGAGGAGTGGCTCCAGCTCATACAGAATAAAGAATTGACATGGCAGCATCAGCTATAGTCTGCAAGATCAGTGGTATTAATGAGAAGATCATTTGAAAATATTCCTTAACTGTCCATCACTTACTTTCCCTCTTCTGCTTGAAGTGGGGCAGGAAGTTCTGGTAGAGCCACCCTTCTTCAACCAAGAGCAGCTCTGGTTTACAGTCCATAAACTGAAGGCTGGGAAGACACCAGCAGTTTGTAACATCACCCCTGACATGCTGAAACCAGGTGAGAGTATTGTTATACTGTGGCTGCAGAGACTCTTCCAGGCCATCTGGTGCATTCCTAATGACTGGAAGAAGGTGGTGCTCTGCCTCTGTTCAAAAAGGTTGATATTGCTGAATTTAAAGGTATTGCGCTATTGTCAATCCCAGGGAAAGTCTTTGCTTCCACATTAGTATCTTAAATCAATGATACCCCTTGTGGCAAAGGCTGGGATACTCAGACTGGCTGTATACTTGCTCATTCCACGTATTGGCCTGATCTTTACCTTGACCACTTCGATTATTTTATTATTTAATTCTCAGGGCACACTATGTAAGAATTCTGTCCATCAAGTTTGTTTGTTAAATAATTACCATTATGCATAGTTTCAGGATTTAATGACAAGTTTTGTGGCTGTGCTGCTGAGAATGTGTAAAGTAGATTTTGAAAATGTAATCCTGAATCCTAAAACAAACACTAGAAAGTATTTTTCATGCAACGCACTGTCAACCTCAGGAACTCCTTGCCAGAGGGTGCTGTGAAGGCCAATACTATAACGGGGTTCAAAAGGGAGCTAGATAGATTCATGGAAGATAGGTCCATCAATGGCTAAAAGCCAGGATAGGCAGGAATGGTGCCCTTAGCCTTTGTTTGCCAGAAGCTGGGATTGGGTGACAGGGCATGGATCACTTGATGATAACCTGTCTGTTCATTCCCTTTGGGGCACCTGCCATTGGCCACTGTCAGAGGACAGGATAATGGGCTTGATGGACCTTTGGTCTGACCCAGCATGGCCATTCTTCTGTTCTTATGCATCTACATGGCTACACCTGACAAGTTTACAATTACAAGTGCATATAGCTTAATGAAACCAATTGAAGAGTTTGGAAGAACCAAAAAATATAACAGTCCATAGCTCCGTCTGTTGCTTTTAAAGTGGATTATTGTTGCTATTCATCATTTTGCTCGGTTAAACAAGTACTTAAGCATTCTGTCATGTGGAATCCAGATTTTTCTTTAACAAACATATGCTGAGACTGCAGTGGGCATTTCTCTTGCCTTCTCTTCTGGCAGAAAATCCCCTATGAAAAGATTTATTTTTTTATGATGGCAGGCTTCAGATTTTATTTTAATTCTCTGTCATAATAAAGGCAATGGAGTCTTTGAATAAAATAATGACAGATCCAGAAGTGGCACCCCATCTGCTAGACTGTCATCTAGGATATAATTCTTCAAAGCTCACATCCACAGGGACGAGGTAAAATAACCTTGGGGTAGAAAGCAAATTCAAGAATGCAAGACAATGTAGTATCAGTAGGATTTCTAATGATAATGAAGAAACCTGAAGAAAGTTTACTAGTCTTAAGAGCGAAAAGTGTAAATCTGAGATATACACTTACTGAAATATTCAGCGTTTGTAAACAATAAATATGTTGTCACCTCAACAGAGATGCTGGGAAAATCACACTGAATCTACTGAACTATGATATAATACATTGCTCAGGGCCCTATACAAATCTATCTTTAATTTCCTATTCTCATTTAATAACTGATAGCAGGGATGTGCCACCTGAAAATTACTTTCTATTATTTTGTGACTTTAGTACTCTTGCCATTGTGACAACTATGGAGAGTGAAGTCCTCTCTTATTTTCAGAAGAAGTGAAGTATATACAATAAAATGCTACCGTCCCCATAATGCCTTGAGATGGTGTCCCTCCCCTCTGTCCCACAGGATCCACATTCGAGGGGGTGAGAAGACAGCACAGTTTACATGCCCATTATGTCATTGGTTTCTCTTTAGGTTTTAATCAATAATACAAATTAGCAATACTTTTTAAAAATTTCAAATTGTGCCCATTGTGACAGTGGTTTGGTGATGTGGATACCTTTCTGCTGGCAACTAGAGTGAGACCTCCAGGCTCCCTTCACAGAGAACACTGAACGTCAGTCAGATGGTGATAGCCTTTGGTTTCTGAGAGCCTGACCTGTAATTTAGCTCCTAAACTTTCTATAACTCATCACTACAGTCCTCTTCTGAGCAAACTAGTTGCCTTAAATAAATCTTATGCACTCATGGGTTGATTTAAAAGCAGCTAGATACTCAGAGTTTTCAGGTTTAAAGGGACATGGGACAGGGAAGACTGCTAAATGGTTTGGAAGTTGAAATGCAGGAGGGTGGGAGTGGGGGGAAGCTGTGTTAATTAAGACTTTGGCTGCAGCTTTGGGGTTTGGCAAGAGTTTCCACCAAACTAGCAGTCTGCAAGAGGATTTTTTATTTAAGAAAAGAAAAAGAGGTGATGATGTGGGGCATTTATTCACAAAAGAAAGGGAGGTAAAACCAGCACACACAAAAAGTACATGTTCTAAGAGGTTAAAAAAAAGAGAAGAGGAAAACGAAGGAAGAGAACAACACCAGATGGATTTTATATTTCCCTCTAGTAAATGTAATTTCAAAAGCACATGCATTAAGGATGTCCTGATTTCTAGACCAAAGAAGTCTGAATGGGCATCTGAAATTGTGGAAGTTTATCCAATGTCTTTGTAAACTGCTTTAGATCTTCAGATGAAATGCAAGCCATGTTTTTCAAATGAGGGTGTTTAGCATTAGACACCTAAATCCATGTGTTAGGTGCTTACATAAAAATGGTTTGATTTTTCAGAAGTGCTGAAGCCATTCTTGACTTAAGAGGGAGTTATAAGCACTGAGCATCTCCGGTCTAATATTGTGTAACCAGGGTAACCTTTTATTGCCGAGCAGGGAAACATACAGCATTTCAACCTTGACAGAGACCTTTTGTTTTTTATCAGTAATAACTCCTTTTCCATTAAATTATTTATTCTCTTTATTTTTTCATTCTAAACAATTTGGCAGAATTGAAACTGTCACATGAAAGACCATTCATTTTAGGAAACAATGTCTTCTCTCCAAAGATATGTTGCTTTCTTATCATGCACGCTTTATGTTATACACCAGAAATATACTTGGAGTGGGTGGCCCTGAAGACAATGGCTGTATTGGAGTGGACCATGTACAATAATTCTTGTTGATTTTAGCAAACCTTCAGATGTCTCTCTTTATGCAGGCTGATCTTTAATGAAGTCTATTTTCTCCTTTTAGTAATCAGGAGCTAGCTATAAAATCGAGATAGATATATACTGCAGTGAATACACCATCTGCAAATGTGAACATCGGGTTGCCTCACAGAAAACACAAAAGCTTTCTTCTTATTTAAATGTGGATTTTTGTGTTATGCTACTCTACATCCAACACATCTTAGCTCTCATTATTGTTATTATGCTTTGTCCATTTTTTTAATCTAGCAGGCATCACCCTTTGAACTGTACCCTAACCTGAGGGAACAAAGACAAATGTCTATGTTTTCAAGAATGGTGCTGAGAGACATTACATTCGTAAAATGATTTTTTTGATTGGAGGCAAATACTCTGTAATCAGACTACTTGTTCTACCTATTCTATGTACCTACGTGAGCCCACAAGTGGTCTGATTACTTTTCTAAGGATTACATTCAGTAACTGATTGTAGATGGATTTTAGACAGCAGGAAGAGGAAATATCAATTTTTATCTCTCCTATTTTAAACTTAGAATAATGTTTAACCATTCGAGTTGGAAATGCATTATGTTCAACAGTGAACACCACCATAGCAAGGATTTCTTGTAAGAACAACGTGCATTGTCGTTGAAAGTTAACACCCTGTCGGTCTTGATTTTTTTGAACTCCCTTATTTGTCTGGCTGTATCCACGTGTTGTCTCTACTTATACTTGGATTTTAAGCTATTTGGGGCAGGGACAGTGTTTTTGTTCTGTGTTTATATATCACGTAGCATATTGCGGTCCTGGGCTGAAACTGGGACTCCTAATTTCTACCACAGTGATGATAGTAGAGAAGGATGGATATTATTAATTTTAGGGTTTTAGACTGCTGCACATCACCGTAATATCTGAGTGCCTTCCATGTAAAATCAGTACCAATAGTGAACTTAGAGGAGTCTCTGGCACCTCCCCCTTTACCAAGTCAAAACTCTGCTTGAGGTAAGATTTTTGTTTTTGTTTTGTTTTGATTTCCCCCCTCCTCCAAGATTTTATTACTTTCCTTTTTGTTTGTTTGTTTGTTGGTGCTGGTAAGAGTTTGCAAGTGGAAGGAGATGTCAGTGTGGAGTGTCAATCTTTTTCAAAGAGGAACCCCATTCCAGCTCTGTTAAAATACATCCCCACTACCAAATTAATAGATTTTAAGGATCCCATTCCCATTGACTAATGCCTGAAAATTTAAGGTCAAGGCCCATGCTCAATCCTTGCCTTTGAACTAACTGGTAATGGACAATGAAAGTGGGAATCTTAAGGTTCTAAGTACAGGTGATCAAAAAGTTACAAAACAAAGCCTTTTCATTGAAAAATTGCCATTTTGGGAAATACATTTTGTATTAAATGTCAAAATTGTTGATTTTTAATTTTATATTGAAAATGTTATCAAAATGGTTTGGGCCATTTTTGTGTTTTGAAAATCAAGTTTTGCAGTAAAGTAAAATAAATCATCTATCAAAGCAAACTGTTTTAAGTAAATTAAAATGCTTGATGATTTCAGTTATTTTTGAAATAGAAAAATATTGTGAATTAAAAAAAAAGTTCCGTTTCAAACACTGCAAAATGAAAACAAGTTTGAGTTGTTGATTTTTTTTTTCAAAACTACTTCTAGATTTTTCAACCATCTCTAGTTCTCAACATCAGCTTTAACTCTGAACTGAATTTCAAGCTTTTGTTAAGTTACTTTGAGCTCAGTCACCATGTCTTGTGGGAAAACCTCCAGTGAGGGGGCTAAAGTCTCAGGGAGATTTTCCTCCTGGAGATACTTCCCCACCTGTTGATGTGGGGAGGGTTTCCCTCACTCTGTGACAGACCATGGAGGTCACTCTCAGATCCTAGGGGATTGGCAGGAGGCCCCATGCTTCCATATTGAGTATCACTCCCTGATGGTCCCTTGAGAGCATAGTTACAATTGAATTGTTGTGTCAAAGTTCCAGTAGCTGCCTTTAGAGTGTTTCTTAAAGGGATTTCCCACCATCGAGGAAGGGCTGCCGAAATGCCACCATGAGCTGTGTTAAATGCTTTTGGGAGGTGGGGGGGCAGAAGAATAGTAGGAATGATGCCAACTCCCTGGCCTTGATCGCACTCCACCCACTGTCCTCCTGTGTCCTCATACGGATCCCCGAGAGATATTTCTTCAGAGTCCAAGGGAAGGGAGCATACTTCTCTAGAGATAGCTTATTCCCCCCTTTCTGTGGGGGAAAGGTGGATAGAAGGTGCTCTTTGCACACTTATCTTCAGGGCACTGTCAGTCCTGATTTTTAATGTTAAGATAATTGCTTCTGGCAAAGGTAAAAAGCTGGGAATTCTTTATCTATGAGACTGGAAGGGAGGGAAAGGACTTATTCTGGTATTTATATAAATAATTAAGCCTTGTTAAGTGAGTCAGTATCAATGACATTTGCTCAAGACCTCAGAAAATGGTCTTGTTTTTCATGGTTTATTTTCCACAGTGCACACCTATGCTTTTCCACTTTTGTCTTTATGTCTGAAAGACCACCAAACTAGATTTTAAAGGTGCTGTTACATTGGGCTTACTTTTGCTCTCAGATACCATAGTGTAAATCCAGAGTAGCTTAACTGCATTTAGTGGAGTTACCGCCCATTTACACTAGTGTAAGAGACTAAGAGTCTGATTGCACAAGGGCTTGTATGCTTCGGTTTCCCCATTTGTATAGTAGGTATAATAATACCTCAGTCATGAGGCTGAAGCCATTAATGTTTGTAAAATGCATTGAGAGCCTGGATGGAAGATGCTATAAATGTGTAGAGTATTAGTGTTAATGAACAGATGTAATGGGGACTACTATGTAAGGAGTTAAACATTTTAACACTGAATGTTTTTGCTTTGGTAAATTTGTTTTTTGTCCTCAATGTTATTTAGCCATCACATGGGAATACTAATAAGCAAAACACAGAAAACAAACATTACACTGACCTTTCTTGAAACTTGTAGCCTGAGTATGCTTGAAATTGTTGTTGAGAAAGTCAACATAAATGCCTTTGCTGTTGCCAGAAATCATATTCAAGGATTGCCACTGCAAAGCCGTCATTTATCCCAAGTGCCACATCATGATCTAGCTAAGATGTATCAGGCAGTATTTATATAATATAAGGCAGTATTTCCCTATATTTAAAACAGATAATAATAGTTGCATCTGAGACACTGTGCTGCAGCAAGTAATGACTTTCTAATGGTGGCCACCGTGTCATTCGCAGTTGAGACCTCCAGGATTGCTTAGAATAGCTCATATGATATGACTAGAAGGTTGAGTAGAACTAATTATTCTTGGGATTCCACCCTGTAATAATAGAATCTTTGCATTCTTTAGGTCCAAGTCTGCACTTGGCACAAGATTTAAGGAGGTAAAGAAAGGTAGATGGATGCCACCTTTCTGCTCTCCTGATCCTTGGACTGTCCAGAAGCTGTTTCAGCTGCTGGGACCCTGTAATCTGTTCCACTGGTCATCACAACCCACCTTGCCTGCTCCCTGCCCCAAGTGGGTAGCAGGAGGCATAGAGCTGGCTAAGACAGGGGAATCTCTAAATGCAGCGTTGCACAGATTTCCAGTTGATTAAAATTGTCTATGCAGCACAAAGCAGACAGAATGCCGTTGAGTACCTGGCCCTTTATTTTTAAATGACGATTCCGTAGTTTGAAATACATCTAACTTGCATTCTCAAGGAGAAGTTACATTACTAGCCTGATCCTATTCTCATTAAAGCCAACGGTAAAAGTCTTATCTGTAGTGGTTGAAGAACCTAAGAAAACTAAAACTAAGAAAAAATAAAAGGGAAGAAAATTGGTGACCACTGATGTAGTTCAAAGAGCGGTAGTGCAACAGAGAGATCGAAAAATGCACACATGAAAAGGCTTCTGAGGGCTAATCAATGCCACTCTAGCCAATGAAAACACAGCCTTCTCTCTGATGCAATCTACTCCTTTCTCAGAAGAGGAAAGTTTTTTTTTAATTGTAATTGCAACACTTTGCTTTTGAGATCTAAATTCTTTAAAATACTAAAACAAAAGCAAAAAATTATGACATAACAGCGCACACTGGTGTTAAAGTTATCAGTGTCATCCTCTCAAAGGGCATTGTGAGATGCAAAAAACAAACACAAAAGCTCTTCCCATGCCAGCTAAATTATTCTATGAATGCTTCAACCAAACTGTTTTAAAATGCAGTTTTGAGCTCTTCTCTTTTGTGGTGCCTTTTTCTTCTTCTTATAACTGCATCAATTATCTTGCTCTGCTCATAGACAAAAGGGTAAAAGAAAATCTCAAGTGAGTGACAGTCTCCAGTAATATAGCAATTTTGGTGCAACTGCCCAGTGGTCTATGCAAATTGCACCTAGAAAATTGAGGATCATCTTCATCTTCTCAAACATGCTGACTGTAAATGAAATATATTTATTCTATCACCTCAGAGGCTGAACTCATGTTTTTATTATTATCGTTGTTATTTCTGTTTGCAAACAGAAGAGAGAGGAGAAAAAAATCAAAGCAGTTCTTGTGCCTCACTTATTAAAAGAATCAGGACATGAAAATACCACAGTCACTTCCGCACACATACAAAGCATTTGAGCAAACCTGTTATGCTTGTTTGTTGCCACAAATTCCTGTTAAAGTTAAAAACAGAAAATAAAGGGGTATAAATAAAATATTTCGCACTCTCCAGCAATAATCCCTTTTAAAAAATAAATACACACATTTTTCAAGTACAGTATAATATTTTGGCTGAAACTTAATACCACTCATTTCTGTTTTCATACTGCATACAGTTTTATCCCTTAATTAATTGAGAGTGCAACAACATTGTGTGCATTATCTGCTCAGGGGAGTGGTGCGTTGAGGTCTCAAGCCATTATTATATTGTCCTGGTACTATCTGAGAGATCCTTTGTTCCAAAATAAAATATATTTTTTAGGTCAATATGACCTTTAATCCTTTACATTCTGCATTCTTATCAACTATGGGTCTGAGAGCTGCAGTTAATAAATGAGTTTACAACTCTATGAAATGAGGATAGGCATTCATTTGCAGGGCTTTGAAAAAGGAATGAACATTAATGGTAAATTGAGAAAGTGAAATTGCATGATACAAGATAATTGTGAGCAAGTGTTGTCATAGAAAAATATTTACATAATTAAAAGTTCCAAACTGCATAACATACTTCCTCCAAAGGGAGCAGTAGAAAATTAGCTGATGCCATCACAGAAATTTAACTAGACAGGACTTGAAAAAGATTCACTGATAGGTCTTGAGATTGTTTATTTTTTTTTAGACTATCCCAGTTTTCAACTGACAAAACCAAACTGAGTGAACCTCAAACAATTTGAATTGAATGAGCACCCAAAAGTCTGCATTTGTGTGTTCTTAGAACTTCTGTGGTTTGAAAAAACTGGATTGGAAAGACATTTTCTCAAAAGATTATTGATTTGGCTGTTTCTAGTCAGGCCAGGAACCCCATGAGAATAAACGTCTCTCATACCAATTCCGCATCTCTTTTCCAATCTCAGCCCAGAGCAGGAAATGGAGATACACGTGAGGAAAATCTGTAATGTGAACATTTCTGAATGTGTGGGGCTGTTTTTTTTTTTGTTTTTTTTTTTTTTAAAGTCATAGCTTAGGTTTTGGGAGAGTGTTCAGATCAGTTTTTATCCACTGGGGAAGTGCTATTATGTGGAAAAGCAGTCTCAATAACCCATGCTGCTTGCCCTGTACCAGGGAGAGAGCAACTTACAAAGCTGGGGAGAGATAAGATGCTTGTAATCAGAAGGCAAAGAGAAGAGTGAACAGAGGTACCAGTGGAAGCGTAAGGGATACACTGACCAGGGAAGGCACTGGGGCAAAGTGCTGCTGACTTTCATGATTTCATTGCATGTCTCATTTCAGGCTTTTCTCCAAGTCCCAGGTCTTGGATTCATGAGCATGTCAGCTCTCAAAAATAAATGTCAGTTTCTACCCTCATAGTTGTGAAATAAAGCTTGAAAACATGACCTACACATACCTTAAATGTTAAACAAACAGACAGCAAACAAAGCATCCAAAATACATTGTTTTGATTTTTAACTCTTGTGATTTTTAAAACCAAAAATTGAGGGCAGGGGTTGTGGTGAGGAGTGATTCATGATTTTTGAATGTTTGTGGTTGGTAATGCTACAATATTGTCTTATTCCAAGAGTTCCACGTTCAGGTCAGACCTGCAGGACAGGAAGTCCTGAGCCCCAGCAGGCATGCCCCACAGGGCTGAAGCCTCAAGATCCCCTGCTCCCTGCTGGGCCCATGCCCCTCTCCCACCATGTGGCTGCAAGGTAGAGGTCCCGAGTTCCCTGCCTCCCCAGGCTGGTCGGTGGAGTAAGGTGGGGGCATGGGGGCTCAGAGAGCTCCACTTTAACTGTAAAAGACCCACATGTGCCTTATGAGCCACGGTTTGCCCACCCCGGCTTAGATTGTCTGCACTAGCCGTGCTACAATGGCGCAGCTGCATTGGTGCAGCTGTAAGCTCTGTAATGTAGCCATAGCTTCTGTGGTTGGCCAGCAGTACTTTCCTCATGGCAGGGAGAAATGGTTTAGGCCATTTGGACTTTCACAAACCTAATTGCATTTCAAAGAACAAATGCGTAAAGAGGAAGAGTGACACTCATGCTAAACTACACTTCAAAGCCAGAAATAATTTGACAGTCTAGAGGATGAGAAGGATTCCCAGAGGAGAACAGAGGGAGAACTTGCTAGAATTATTTATTCACAGGCAAAAAATGTTTTTCTCCAATTAACATTTTAAAAAAAATGCCTGATGAAAAACTATATAGGCAGAATTAAACAAAGAGAGGCCCTCAGTATCAATGTTCTTGCCCAGAACGGTGGCAAGAACAAAAGAAGCATTGTCTGTGCTTGGGATGTAGCCATTGGTGACAGCTGTTGGTGTTGGTGTATTATTTCAAGCCCCAAGTGTACTACTGGAAAGCCAGTGTTTGCACTGGTGGAGCTGATCCCAGTTTCAAGAAGGTTCCATGTTCAGGTAGAGAGCTGTAAAATACATGCTAATACATTTAGGGACTCAGTGTAATATTGTGCACCGTCTGTCCCTCTAAGCAGTAATCTGAGTTGAATTAATTTTACCTGACCATAGAGCTGGAAGATATGGATGCGTAGAACACAGCTGAAAGGCTCATAATTATATTTATGAATTTTATGTGTTTGGAAGTGCAGTTTCAAATCTCTGTGACAGAGTTCAGTCACTAAAGTGATGCCTCCTGCTGGCCATCTTGGGGATTAGCTATCTCAATTGGCACACCCTCCCCTGTAGTTGCCTTTCCTACCACCCTCACCTGCAGACTTGCCTCAGTCCAGGAACTGCAGCATCCTCTTCATGATTTGGCCATCTGGCTGTGTCACATCTGCGTTTTTCCCCTTCAAGGGTGTGGAGGAGGGAGAGAGTATCTATAGTCAACCCACTTTCCCAGTAGCAAGAGGGGGAGACCTGGGCCTGCCTACTACTCCAGGTCCCGGCCAAGGGACCCTTTCAATAGCAGCCTCCTGTTGCCTCTCCTTAACTTCTCCGCTAGAGTTACTTCAGTTCCATGGGTCACTTCCCCACAGCCCCTGCAAGTCTCAGGAGCCAGCCTGGAGCTCCCTCTTGCTGCCTGGGTCCCTGCCAGCAACTGCTTGTCCAAAGTGCTAACTTCCTGCAGCCTGCTAAGAACACAGTCCTCTCTCCTTCGGCAACCAGCAGCAACTGACCCTGCTCTGCCCTAAATCTTCCTTTTATGTAAGCCTGCTGGACCCTGATTGGCTGCTTTGTTCAGCCTCTTTCTGATTGGCTTCTCCCTGTGCAGCCTCCTTAGGCTGCTTTTAACCCCTTCCTTTCTGGTGTGGGTTGAACACCCCATCACATTCCCACGGAATTCTGTTTTGAATTGTAGTGATTGTTATAGATGGGACAACTGAATATGAGAGTGAGCATAGAAGAGATTGGACCAGATCTTGTAATGTAAATTAGATTAGAACCTCAGAGATATGAACACCTCTGGAATGGAGGTTGTTCGTAACTATGAAATGTTCATAACTCTGAACAAAACATTATGGTTGTTCTTTGAAAAGTTTACAACTGAACATTGACTTAATACAGCTTTAAAACTTCACTATGCAGAAGGAAAATGCTACTTTTAACCATCTTAATTTAAATGAAACAAGCATAGAAACAGTTTACTTATCTTGTCAATTTTTCCCCCCAACTTTCCCTTTATTTTTTTAGTAGATTATGTTTAACACAGTACTGTACTGTATTTGCTTTTTTTTTTTTTTTTTTTTTTTAATCTCTGCTTCTGCCTGATTGTGTACTCTGGTTCCAAATGAGGTGTATGGGTGACTAGTTAGTTTGTAACTCTGGTGTTTGTAACTCAGAGGTTCTACTGTATCTGTAAAAAGATATCAGGTGTGTGCAAAGGTGGATTAAAGCTTATCCTTGAGGTCAACATGGTCCAGCACATTGGGCACTAGACTGAGAGTTTGAATACTAGAGCTCTGTTGTTCCTTGCTCTGCCAGCCACCCACCTACCTAAGGTAAGTCATGTCACCTCTCTATGACTCACTTTCTCCATCTGTAAAATGGGAGAAATGATACTTTCCTTCCTTTGTAAAGCACCTTGACATCTACACTTTAAAAGCTCTCTGTGTAAACGAAGTAGTATTATCTAATACCAAGTACTCAAACCATCCTCAAAAATTCATTATCTAATACCAAGTACTCAAACCAAATTCAAAGGTTCATTAAATTTACTTAAGATTTGGTTCTAAAAATGACCAGGTTTTTGTTTTTTTTTGGGGGGGGGGAGTGTCTTTTTAAAAAGTATTTATTGGTTTGCTTATCTGTAACTGAGAGGGTGCATAGGTAGAGATATACAGGTGGTAAAAGAAACTGCTGAAGTAGACTTTTAGGCAGGAGACACAAGTACAAATTCTAGTTAGGTCCCAAGCCACATCAGGTTGGTGTTCTTGGCTTTCTAGTCCCTAGTAGCTATGTACACACTGTCAACTGCCAAATTGTTTAGTTTAGTTCATCACAATTAACAGTCCCTGCAAAAGAGAGACCTTGAATAAGAATACCAGGGAGGTTTCATGACAGGGCTGAGGTGCACTGGCAAAGCTACAATATACTTGGAAGTTTGTGCTGCACTTGCCTGACATTGACTCTACTAATCCTTCCCTTTCCTGAGCATGACATGTCTTAATTTTATGCAAAGGAAGGTCCACGTTGGCAAAGATGTTACAAAGGTAGCATCCAACATGGTGCCTTAAAAATGACTCTCATTACATACAGTATCTACTGAAAAATAGCCCAGAAGGCCTAGAGAAAGAAAATGGAATAATACAAGAAAAAATAATCTCTCTAAAGCTCTTTGCAGTGTGTTCCTTTCAAAGTCTGGCCTAGGATGATAGGACATACAATTAAAAACAAGCTGATGACTCCTGGAAAATTTTGAAAAACATCATATCTAAACACAGTTCTGTTGACATACCCTATTCCTTCCTTTGTTTTTATTTCTCTGCTCTTTATTAATTACGAAGAGTATTTTCATTACAAAGAGATCTTTGTTTTTAAGTGTTCATTGACTGTCTGAAATCCTTATCCTGTATTTCTGACATCACTGTCGAGGCATTGAAACAACAGTGAAAAAGAAACCAGTGGCTTATTACATTAAGGCCGTATTTTCAGAAAGGAAGCTCCACTTTCATGTACAAATAGATGTGTAGGGGTTGAATTGCTTTGAAAGCACTGTCCCATTTTGGGATGCGGTGACACTGCCCAGTGTAAGCCACAGGTGCAACTGGTGAGAATTGCGTAGAGATTCCTCACAGGGATCATTAGCCACTGCACAGACCTAGATTACTAGAGCAAAATGAGTAGCTCCATTAGTGGTAGCAGTAGTAGGCTGTTATTTTCTAGCCACGAGACACATATTCTATGCACATCCTTTATGATTTTTCAGCAGGTGATTTTCTGAGTCTGACCTGCTGGCCAGTACAAAGATGGGGAGCGAGCACCCTCAGGGCCCCACCTGTAGACACACATACACACATTGAACATTTTGGCTACTGGGAAGGAGCACAGGACTGTGATAATGCCTGGTCCTTGTGTGAGGTGTTCCTTGTGCCATTTGCTCCTGTATCTGCACTTGGATCAGGCATAACCTGGCCCTTAGGATTTACCTTGTCTGAGTGAGCAGTTACCATGTTGGATCATATCAAAGAAGTTCCGTATTAAAATCACAAGTGAGTTTGATTCCCCATAGTTTAAATTCCAGGGTATTACTAATTAAAAGGGAGGTCTCTTGGTTTTTGGCTGCTAATTGTGTTAGTACATCCTAAGAAAGAGTCTGTTCTCAAAGCAATACTGTGTAACAACTACTACTCACACAGAGAGAGACTCAAAGCGATACTTTGTAATAATAGAAACAGCACACAGAGACTCCCCGCCCTTTTTTGTATTTATCTCGCTTTAACAATTGTGATTAAAATAGAGATAGAGGATGTATGTGGATGGATGCTTGGTGTGGATAATAAATGAATGATCAGGGAGATGCCAGCCTAAGAATCCAGTGTCCATCGGCTGAAGAAGGCGTCAAGTGGAAACAACCAGAGGACCCCCAGAGGGCAGACTGGAATCCACCCAACAGCCTCAAGGATGGGAGAACCGAAGAACAAGATAACGTCTGGCAGCATGGAGCCGTCAGGAATGTGCCATCTGCTGATTGATTCAGCAACAGCATGATGAAGCAATTCCCATAGACTGGCATACGAATAAATTCCTATAAAAAATGGATTCTAGAAAGTGAGAACTTTGGGGTCTGATTCTGCAAACCAGCTTCCAGAAGCATCAGATGTGCATCTAAAAAGGCCCTGCTCCCTCCTCGTGTCCAAGCCACCTGGCCAGTGGCTTGGCACGAGCAACCCTAAGGCTGGTAACTATGATAACAACCTTGCAGAACCTGTGTGTGTGTGTGTGTGTGTGTGTGTGTATGTATAAATGAATGTGTGAATAAATATGAGATTGAATGGAATGTTATAGCTATAACTAACTGCTTACTATGATTCTTTCTGTATTCACAATAAATGTGCCATTTTACTTTTCCCCTTTAATAAGATCCTGCTGGTTTTTATTTTATTAGTATAACAACCAGATGTTCATAATCAATAACTCTGTGTATTATTGTGCTCACAAAAATACACACACATTTTTGTACCCTGACTTCCTTCCTCCATATTTGTAAATTTGGACTTAAGTGGGAAGAGAAATATGGAGAACAATAAACTTTTCAGGAACAAAGATCCTTTTTTCATGTAAATGTACGTAGCGATATAGAATATTTTTAAAAGATTAGAAAATAGGACACCTAATCAGGAATCTATCTAAATAAAATATATTTTAATGCTTCCAGGTTGCATCAGCAGTTTTTTATAGGAGTCAGGTAAGTTAGTATATAATTTTGGTCTTTATTTCAGGCACAGATAATACACATGACTTCAAATAATTGATAAAGGATCTCAGCCATGAAAACTAGAAAGTTTAATTAAAAAGAAATGAGGGTTAAAGTGAGATCATGCTAAGCAGACAACAAATTAGAAATAAGATATTCAAGAGGAGCAAATTGCATTTAAAAACTACAGTAAAATGTGAGAAGCGGACACATTCAGGATGAGAGCCTAATGTATGCATTTTTAATGTCTTTAGAACCATCATAAAATAATCTTAAAAATAGTTGTAGGCTTTTTGTGGTATGGTTAGAGCTTTCAGACTTTATTTTTTATAATCCTCTTCCAAGACCTTTTCTCTTCTGCTGGCTTCCCTCCACCCCTTACAGAGCCCTACCCCTTTCTCCTTATGCATGCAAGGCCCCATTTCACTTCCTTGGATATTTGGATATTTGTCTCTGTTGCTGTCATGTCTTGGATAACTCAAAGATGTCTGCTTTTTTTTCCCCCTTCACACAAGCCAGAAAAAAACAAAGTCCTGATTCTGTTAACACTTATTTACGTGCTTAACTTTATTCATGTGAGTAGTCCCATTGACTTCAAGAGTTTGCAAAATCAAGGTCTAAACAGCCACTGTCCTCTGAGTCTCCCAGTGTATTTTTGTCTTTAACTCCCAATCCTTCAGACACTTACCATGAGCAGACGTTGCTCGCAGAACAAGTCCTGTCAACTTCAAAGTGGCTAGTCATGTGAATAAAGTTGCTCAGATGTGTGTTTATCAGGTCTATAAGGCAGGAACTGTATCAGCTGCCTAATACTGGTAATAATAAATATTATTAATAGTAAGCTAAATGCAAAATTGGACAAAGCTTAGACAAGTTCTGAGAGAAGAATACAGTTCATCTTTCAATCCTTCAACTAGTACAGGACGTGGCAGGACAACTCCTCAGAAACAGGACCTACCTCTAGCATATCACACCTGCCCTACCCTTACTACACAATGGAACTGTGTATTGCTAGGGTAATGGTCATCTGTGCAAGAGATTGAGTCTTCTTAGGGGCTATTCCAAGACTGTGGAACTTGCTTCCAGAGCAACTAAGAACCTTCACAGACCTTACTGCCTCTCACCTAAAGTGCAAGGCACACTTATTTGACCTTGCCTTCATTAATTGTGTGTGTGTGTGTGTGTGTGTGTGTGTAAAACAGCATGCTAAACAAAAGTTTTCTCTGTGGAGAAGATAGGAAAAAGAAGAAATCACAGATGACAGATATTAGACTCATTGCTTAGAGTACTACCGGAAAGTGGTCCAATGACATAGTCATAAAATGGTGTAAGAGCCTTAATAGAATGGAATAATGGTTCCATAATTCAGATTGATTTCCACTGTAAGTCCTGGTCTTTTGTGTTTGACATCTTGGTCAATTTCTAATGATGTTACGTTCAAATCTGATGATAACATTTAAAAATAACTGTCAACTCAGATGTTTTTTGAAGCTTTAAACACGTTAGTTTTTTTCATTTCAGTTCCTAAAAAATGATTTTTCTAAATAAAAATAGTGTAACTGAAAAACATAGATGTTTCACCGTGGATGCCTTACCATTGCAGGATATATTTTAAATCAGTTATGACATTTAGAGCTTGAGAAACTAACTGTGATACACGCTCACTATTTTCTTTTCAAGTGTTTTGTTATGAAGCAAATTAAATCTTTTCTTTATTTTTTGACTTGCATTGATTATGTCTAGTAGGTGATATATGAAATCAAGTAGTCATATGTTACCTTAGCAATGTGGTCTAGTGGGAATGAGAATTAGGAATTCTGGGTAGAGCTGGTAGAAAAACTGATGAAACAGTTTTCAGTTGGAAAATGCAACTCTATCTAAATTGCAATGCTTTGCAAAATTGTATCTTTTCCAGAAAATTTTCATATCAGAGGAAAATATGGGGAAAAGTTCTGACATTGACAGAATGAAACATTATAATTTGTTTTTCTTTTAAAGTGACCTTTTGTTTCAATTTATTTTTGTTTTCCATTATAAATAAAGTCAGAGTTGAAATGAAATGATCAAGGAGCAGGATTTTCCTGTCTGGGAACAAGTGGGAGACGGACCTGAAGAGGGTCAGTTAATTATTTTGATTGTTTCATCTTGTTCTTTGCTCACTTTTAGTACTACAGTATTTCTAAGCACACAGCATATTTGCAAATGCAAATCTCCTTCTCCCCATTTTTGTCTTTTCCTATTAACACTTTTACTTTTCCCTCAGTCAAAAATCTAACAAAGATATGATCAATTTTTCTGGTTTGTTTAGTCTAATCTGGCCTGGTGTCTTGTCATGTCACAGCAATCTAAATAAGTCAGTCATTGTAGCATCTGAGGTTGAGATCTCTATTTTAATTTAAACCAAACCAAGAAATGTTACTTAATTTATACATTTGTAAACACTGAATTAAAAAACAATCCCATAACAATTATGCAAACATACCATAGCTTTTAATCCTCTATTTAATGAGCTTCATGTGCATAAGTAGTTTCCCATTGCTGTTGGTCTAGATTTTATATATGTATTTTTATTTAAGTCCATTTAACATTACACTTGTTCTAATTTTATCAAAGTGTCCTTTAACCTTTTTCTGTAAATACTTTACTCTTGGAAGAACTTCCGTCATCAGTCTCTGATAACTTCAATCCATTACTAATTTTAGAATACAGTAGACTATATACAACATTTAGAAACTCAACTGTCCTCAAGAGTAGTCAAGCACATACCTAATCAGCTGGGTACAGATACTGCAATGACAACAAGGTATATACAGTAGCAATTGTATAGTACATCCATTCTTGGATGTTCGTCCCAGAAGTGATTACTAGAATTAAAAGTATATAACTTTGTAAAAATTAGTGTGCTTTATATATTTTACATTTACATAGCACCACCAAGAATGACATAATTCAAAATGGTGGCCATCACCAAAGCCTGAGATAGGTTGGATAGTAGAATAATCTGTCCAGTGAGCCTTTGAGCACTCTTAGACCCCGTCCCTACAATTTGATTTTCACAGGTAGACCTCACAGCCATTTGGAGCCCTAAAGACTTCTAAGAGTCAACCTGAAAGGTCCTGTCTGCAGGATTAAAGCTATAATCTGAAAATTTCAGTTTTTTTCTAAATCTGTTCAGCTCATCTCTAGGGAATACATGTATTAATTTCAAGACTGAGTCAAATAGTAGGAAAGAAATAAGGGTTGAATTGAACATGCAAATTACAACTGTTGCTTTCTCCTGATGAGAAAATAATCTCCTGTATCATATTGTAGATTGAAGGCATTGTATATGCAATTATGGCAATATTACCAACATAGTATTAATGTATGCAAGTTATTTTTTTCCCTCAGTTGAACACCTGAAATTTCTTCAACCTGCTTTTCCCAGAATTCATTAGCCAGTAGTTCTTCCACCCTTAGGGTTTTTCAAAAAGAAAGAAAGAAAGAAAAGCAATTAATAGTGAAATACTATTAATTGAGTGAAATGACTCAGCAGCTCTTCAGAGTAAAGCTCTTTATGTAGAAGGAAATTTCCAGGTACATCTACTAGCTACTGTCAGGCACATGATGAGAAATTGCCCCTGGCTATTAAAATATATTTATTAACTTTCGTGATCCTGTTCTTCATAATTATTATGACATAAGTATCAATTAAAAGTGTAGCCATTTTAATTACATACTTTAGTTTAAAGGAAATGTCTTCTCTATGCTGGCTGTGAATGGAGCTTTCTCATGATAGGGCTGGAGTTGTAGCTTCCATTGCAAACTATTTTTGGTTACTTAAAACTTTCTCAAATTCATTTTAGGCCACTATTTTCCATGCTTACTGTAACCCAAAGGTCAAATTTTCAGCAACATACAAGCACACTTTGTTCAGCCCTTTTTGAATTACTGGAACACATGAAACTTTTAGAATTATTGCATTCACATAACTCAAGAAAAGCTAAAGCCAGAGGGACAGATTCTTACCTGATGTAAATTGTCATAGCACCATGGGGTACTATGTTAAATTGTCCAGCTATTAGGGGCTTAAACCATAAAGCAGGATACATTTCAAACATGGCCTGTTTTGTAGATCTCACTGAGACTGACATAGTAAAGCTAAGTATGAAGAAAACTGTTATAATACTTTTCATATGCACAGTGCAACATTGTACTTTCTGACTGGATTGCTTTTATTTCATATGGAGGAAAACAAGAAAGAACAAAGAGTAAAGTGACTATGAGAAAGCACAAGGTGTGTATCTTTTCTGTAATGATGATGCACCAGTTCTGTTTTACAAAATGATAGGTGCCTATACTAGGGGCTTTCTAGGAATATAAAGATGCAGGGCACAGGAAACAATCCTATCAGTTAGATAGCTGCATATACCACTTTCGTTTCATTACTTTTAAAGCTATTACTGTTTAAAGACGACAATCAAGCATGCATTTTTTCTGATCATTTTTAAAAAGCATACTTTTAAAAAGCATGTCCATTTTTACAGGTGGTGAAAATGAAGGGCAAAACTCCCATTAAGTTCAATTGGACCAGCATTTCATCCTGAGACCTTGCATAGGGGTACAGGGCTTTCGTTTTGAGTTGCCAGATATTAGATGCTTAAACCCTAAGATGGGGTAATTATTAATGAGTCATGGTAACAAGTGCATTATGTTAACTACAACCAACATTGAAAAGAGATTGGGACTTCCGCATCAGAAGACAGAGGAAGCTAAGGACTGGGACAGAAACATTCCTCTATAAAGAGGTTGTAGGAACATCCAAACATGGGGAAAAAACTTAAGCTCCACTCAGCTTGTGCTCTGTTATTGGTATTTAAATGATAAATAATGTGAAATTTCAGGAAGGGATTAAGTTTAGACTATCTGTAGTATGTCTGTTCTGCTGAGGAAGATAGGAAATCAAACTACTCTTGAGGGCCTCCTAGTTTAAGATGCATTTGCTAATGTGAACGTTCATAATTATAGAACCCATTTAGAAAATTTGGAACCAATTTTCTTGAAACATGGCTTGATCTTTAAGTCTCAATGAGGTCTACCAACCAAGAGAAATGTGACATTTTCAGGTCCCACACAGAATATATAATCTTCTCTTCATCTGTTCTGAATATTACATTCTTCACGTACACAACTTTGACATAATCATTGCAACTAGTTGATGATTAGAATTGGGTGAATGTTAATTGAATATATTAGACTAACTAACACTAAAGGGCCACACACTTCATTGCTTCTGTAGGCTGAGCACATTGCACCAGAGATTCTTGTGTTCTTCCATTCCACCCCAAAAGTCCCTGTGTAACTCTTTCATTACCCTCTATTTCAAGGACTCTCTGAATGCCCCCACCCCACTACCTTATGCTAGGAGCTCTGTGTGCCCTGCTGCTCCCTTATGCTAAGAGCTTTGTGTCCCCTTAACTCTCCCCTCCACCATTTGCCAGAGGCTATGTATGCCCATAGATGCTGTAGCTAGGGGTGCTGCTGCACCCCTCTGGCTTGAAGTAGTTTACATCATATACAGGTTTGCAGTTTGGTTCAATGGCTCTCAGCACTCCCATTATAAAAATTGTTCCATCACTCCTGTGTATGTCCCCCCTTTCCCCACCATTCCCCCTTCCCCACTATGGCAGGTGTTCAGTTTGATACCCCTTGCCCCCTCCACCACATGTTGGAGTCTCTGTGTTGACCCCATTGCCCCCTTTACCCATACCATTGTGCCCCATTCTTCCCCACATGCTAGGGGCTCAGTGTGTCTTCAGTTCCCCTCTAGTCCCCCCTTCTTATTTCTTTTCTGTCTGGGAGATAAATAATTCAGGGTACTGAAATGGGGGTATTGTTATGTTAGTAGATACCATCAATGCATTCTTTGGTCTATATACAGTTATAGAGGCCACTGAAACTACTGGCTCTGCTAATCAGATGCAAGAGGCTCCATGTGTCCCCTATTTGCCCTCTTCCAGTTTTATGATTTAAACCAAAACCAACAGTGTTCTGACCACCGATGCCTAGTATATTCCCTGAAATTTTGGAATTCATTGGATTTGGCATTCAAAAGTCATGTTATAGACAAGCAGAAACAGGGAGAGAAATAGACAAATACAATGAAGATGACCGAAGACCTCACTTTGCTTGGCCAATTAGCTGATGATGGAATGAGAAAGTCCAAATAGCAAAAGAGAGATGAATTTTTTCCTGTTAGCTGTTTTTATTTCCTTCTTCCAGAATTCAAGCTGATGGAAGAGCTCTTTTGCACATAGATTCTTCATGGGGGTGAAGGGGGCAATTAAGAAAGTTTTTGTATTGTGATGTTCCATAATGGCCCCTTCAGTTTTGATAGGCCTTCTTGATGGTTAGAAGATGATCCCTCCAGACTGGAAAAACTACAAGGAGTCTCTGTGGCACCTTAGAGACTAACACATTTATTTGGGCATGAAGTGGGTTCTAGCTCATGAAAGCTTATGCCCAAATAAATCTGTTAGTCTCTAAGGTGCCACACGGACTCCTCATTGTTTTTGCTGATACAGAATAACATGACTACCACTCTGAAACCTCCAGACTGGGTTCACAGTTTCAGAGCAAACCTTTTTACAGTTATAAAGCAAAAACTTAAATATTACCTTATAGTGTGTGATATAGATATTATAAGTGAGATTAATGCATGCAGCAACTTTCAAGCATTTCATAAAGGCTAAACACAGTGTTATAAGTTCAAGACCCATCTTAACCATACTAACACACATGCAAAAGTCTGGTTTCTAACAATGAATTTGTTGGTACTCAGCTGAGGCCTAACGCCTTGGCAAGAGCCGGCAACTGGTCTGCCAGCGTCACATCAGGTATGCAATATCTTAATCCTAATACAGAGAAGTACTGTTAGGAAGAATGAAAATAGGGCATTTGGAAAATCAAAATAGGATGTTTTATAAACAAACCTGAAGCCTTTTTGGATCTCATGTTACTGTACTTAATACATCAGGCAGAATGTAGAGCCACAGTGAACTGGTTCCTAGAGATTGTAGTTTTATGGCATAATGCAGCTCCAATTGGTGTTAATAGAAAGACTTCCATATACCTCATTGGGAAGTGGATTAGGTCTTCAGTGAACAAATCTGCTTAGTTTCTCCAGCTGACTGCCATTCTTTAGGTCAGCTCACTGTTCATCAAAAATTTGAGAACCAGTAGGCAATTCAAAAAAGCTTGGTCATGGAAGCCAGTGGAAAGGTTGAAAATGAGTATATTAAATAGAAGGAGTTATTTGGTGTTGAGCCTCTCTTTGTTGAAGGGTTCTTTGTTATTTTGATGCAGCTCAGAATTCTCTGTGTTTTGTCAGGGTTATTCCATTCCATGAATTACAGATAGATTACTGGTAAGAGATGAAAGGCAAGGAATGTATGCCCACTTGGACAGAGCACAGCCAGCCTTATACAGAAGATAAGTGTGGAAGGCAAGTCTGAGATTTGACTGAAGGATGAGAGAGTTTGAAAATAGTCTCTGAGGAATTCATAAGAGAAAAGGTACGCTTCCTAGATGGCATTTTTAAGATGGAGAACTTGACTAAAATATTGTGCCAGAAAGGAAGCAAATTTAAAGATGAAATGTGAAGTGACAAAATAAGCACAAATGTTAATCCCAAAACTGCACATTTTACATTGTGTTCGATACACATTATAGACATTTCACATTAGCTGGAATTTCTGGTCACCAAACATCACATTTATGGCATGTTTGCTGATTACATGTCCTTTTCATTTAATTAAGATTACACTTGTCTCATTCTTGGGGTGTGTGTGTCAAAAAGAGACTCTGTGTGTGTGTGTGTGTGTGTTTTAAAAAATAAAAAGTGTTCTTTATTTCATTCAGGCAATCTTACTAGAGCTGAACATGCTTTATAAACAACTCAACATAGTTTTACAATTTGCTAAATATTCACAACAGAAATCTTTTGAAAAATGATTGTCTGATTAAAGATCTACTTTTATCAATGGTTTCAGAGTAGCAGCCATGTTAGTCTGTATTCACGAAAGTTTATGCTCAAATAAATTTGTTAATCTCTAAGGTACCACAAGTACTCCTTTTCTTTTTACTTTTATCAATGGTGTTTGTGATCCACTTGAACTTTAAGTTTCAATCAAGCACTTTAATTTTAAAACTCATGGATTATTGCTTTGATCACCAGGGATCAAAGCAGTAATGCCACCACTGAATCCCACAGTGCTTCTAGTCTTTCAGCTAGATAACGGGCATTTTAGTCTTTCATTATAATTAGCTACTTTTATTAAACTAGTGTACCCTACATACTCACTAGTATGTAGTGAGCTCTATAGATTTTTGGACAAGAAAGCCCAACACACAGAAGAGCACACACAACGGTGCAAATTTGAGACGTGCAATATGCCTTAAACCAAGGATTATGACTCTGAGATTCTATTCTGGGTTCTTTTCCTGGCTAGGTCACTTACATCAGGTGTGAACTTGCAGAAATCATTTAGGCTCTATCTACACTGAGCATAAAACTATATTTGAAAACAGAGTTTGCATTCAAACACGGCCCCAACAAAACGTGCTTTGGCTGATCAGGGTACACAGGGTCTTCCAGCCTACAGAGGTGGTAATAGAGCTGTGTGTGAATTTCCATACAGGAAAAAATCTTGTATTTCATAAACTTTTTCCATTCCAAACTGGCGATCAGGAAACCAGGCAGGAGATATTCTTCAGTGAGTGAAAAGCTTAAAGATGGGGCTTCCACTTTACATTAATACATAGCTACTTTGAGATTGCAAATCTTAAAATCTTGCCTTTTGCTCTTTTCCCAGCATCCTCTGTTTTTAGTAACTTTCTGCCCATATAGAAGAGTAATTAAATAGATGAAATTGTGTGCAACTCTACATTTCAATTTTTCACTTCATACAATGCTTATGTTTTAGTACTAGGAAACTAAATTGCATTTTTGCATTTCTGAAGTGTAGGTTGCCACTTTTCTAGCTATTTTTGTAAGTAGTAAGAACTTGTCACCTTGAATTTACCTGGTATGGGATCCTTGTTACATAAAAATACTTCCTTGATCTGGAGATGACTGTACTCGATTGTAGTCAAAATGCTTGAAAAGGATTTCTCAACATTTATAGCCCTTAAATGGATCATCTCCATCCCTTCAAAACCATTGTGTAGTAATTAAAAATAAGGGAAAACAATGAAGAGTCCTTGTGGCACCTTAGAGACTAACAAATCCAGCCTCTTCACTCATGAGCATGCATGGCCTAAAAGGTAATAGAACCAGTTCACTGCCATTGTCAATGGAGGAGCTGTCCGTGCAAGAGCTGCATCCATTGGAATATGGAGGAGGGCTTGGGAGCATTCTAGAGAAGGTGGATTTGTTGGTTATTTATTAATTTATACTATTGTAATGATACCTTTGTGTTAAAACGTAATGAGTGTAAAGTGTAATGAAATGAATGACTAATACTCAAATACCTGTGAGAAATATTTATCCTGAATAAAGAATAAACTATAGTCAATGTTATTTTAAAATATACTTAAGATACATCCACAAAAGAAATAGAACACAAGAGGAAAGAAGGGCAAAGGCACTCATGGGCTCTGCCTACAACTCCCTTAGATGGAAGTTGCATTCTAACATAGGGGAAATTTCCTGTGAAGGCTATGTAAAGGTTGGAATGAGTGCCTGGCATTTGGTTAATCAGAAAGGAAACAGTTTTTGAAAAGGACAGCAAACCTGGCTGAGTCAAACCCTTTGGGAATAGCAGAATTAGTCTAGTGGAAGGGCAGGAGAAAGCATGGTGTAGCTTGGAAGATATAAGGAGACAACTGCTCTGTTTCATTTTTACTGCTGTGCAGCTTCAACAAAACAAATCTCAAAGGTCCATGTGCTGATTCTGACGTGATGCCTTGAAGTCCTAAAAACTAAGGGCAAAAGGACAGATCCCCAGGTGCACCAGAGCAAGAGGTTTCAGGTGGGTTTGTGTTATTTTTCCATGTGCCCCCAACTCTGCCAATCCTAGGAGCTGTCCATGGCCACATTGTTACCCGGGGTTCTTTCAACCCAAAGCTCTTGGTAACTTTTACTCTGTGCAAGGTGGTGTCAGGAAATAAATCAGGGGAGACACGGCCATCCGACTGATAGATGGCTGGCACAAACAGGACAACACGAGTGCTTTCACTTAAAGCTAAACTTTACTTAGTCTCAAGCACTTATACACATGTCTGCAACAGGTTAGTAAAACACCCCCAACCCTTGACAATTACCAAAGCTGAGTGTGGCTCTCAAGTGGCACAGTGGCAGCTCGTCTGCTAGTGGGGAACACAAGATGCATCCAGAGGGAGAGTCCAGTCCTGAAGAGGCCCACCACCTCAAACTTTCCCCCCTTATTTATACATTAGTAATAGAATGACATGTCCCTTAAAGAAAACTTGTTAAGCAAGCAGTTCCAATGGACAAGCAAGAAGCTCCTTCTGATTATTGATTAACCAGGTGTGGGTTTTTCCAGATTTTCCTGCTTTCATAGGCTGAAAGACTCACCCACTCATGCAGAGTTGTCCATAGAGAGAATGCCCCGCAGTGCAGATGTGTGGTGTGCATATGCAGACTTAGTAATTAGGCAGCAGGGCACACTGCCTGGAGAAGTGTTCTATGCCAGCTGTCAATAAACCTGCTCTCCAGAAAGCACTGGAGGGTGGACTGGGAGGAGGGCTCATTTGATCCTAATATTAATTTGTCTTGAGACAGGTTTCAGAGGGGTAGCCGTGTTAGTCTGTATCACAAAAACAACAGGGAGTCCTTGTGGCACCTTAGAGACTAACAAATGTATTTGGGCATAAGCTTTCGTGGGCTATAACCCACTTCATCAGATGCATGGCGTGAAAAATAGAGTAGGCAGGTATAAATATACAGCACATGAAAAGATGGGAGTTGCCTTACCAAGTGGGGGGTCAGTGCTAACGAGGCCAATTCAATCAGGGTGGATGTGGTCCATTCCCAACAGTTGACAAGAAGGGGTGAATATCAACAGAGGGAAAGTTACTTTCTGTAGTGACCCAGCCACTCCCAGTCTTTATTCAGGCCTAATTTGATGGTGTCAAGTTTGCAAATTAATTCCAGCTCTGCAGTTTCTCGTTGAAGTCTGTTTTTGAAGGGTTTTTTTGTTGAGGAACGGCTTTTAAGTCTGTTATTGAGTGTCCAGAGAGATTGAAGTGCTCCCCTACTGGTTTTTGAATGTTACAATTCTTGATGTCTGATTTGTGTCCATTTATTCTTTTGCGTTGAGACTGTCTGGTTTGGCCAATGTACATGGCAGAGGGTTTCAGCTCCTGTTGAAGTCAGTGGCAAAGCTCCCTTTAGCCACTGCTGCAACTGGGGCCTTTGGTACCGGTTGGGCCTCCAAAGAGACAATATTACTATGTCAGGCTATATTAACCTTTTTGATTAAACTCTGTGGGGCCAGAGGGGGTATGATGTGAAGTCTCTCTGGACCTGGATCTGCCCCTTTCATCTCCACTAGGCTGACCCAGCTTCCTCCCTCATCAGATCCCAAAGGACTGGAGTTCGATTCTCAGAAACTGGAGGTGGGATGGGACCTCAAGTGGAATCAGCAGTGGGACCCATAGACCTGTTAAAACGATTTTCCTTAAATTTGACATGCTTGTAAGTCTCACTGAGACTTCCAATCAAGCCAAATCTGGAGACTGTACTTTAATGTAATTTACAGTAGGTTATTTTACATAAGAAATCCCAGTTTGCATTATGCTGTACATGGTATTCATTTACAAATAGGACATGTTACAAAAATAAAACATATTTCAAGATATAAGCCCAAGGGGGCAGAGTTAAGGTTGAACTTTCAGCTTTCCTCTGCATTTCTTCACTTCTGAGTATTCAATTTCTCATCCTTACTGTTACATTAATACATGATTCTTTTTCATGGAACATAGCAAAGTTTGATGCTACAGCCACTAGCGGTCACAATGATGAAGATTATGCTCTGATAAAGATTAAAGATGAGAGGCTCAATATTTGTCTCAGTTTCAATATAATATAAATGTAAATAACCCTGTCTGGTGGGTTGGTCTGAGCTGTTTTTCATGTGTTAAAAATAGTTTGAGTTCAAATTCATCATTATACATGAATAAAGTCCAGTTAGACTTTTAATGAAAATCCATTCAGTTCAAATGTTCTAGGGCTATTTACATAAAATATGAGCAAACTGTACTTTCATTAGTAACTGTATATCAGCCAAATGATTGTAGTTATGAGCAAGGGGACTTTTTCTAAGCATTTATTTTATGTTATTTACAGACTAGTATTTGAATATTGTTAGAGTTATTGTTATTTTTATGAGGCAGAGAAATAGTCTATGTATTCTGCATCTGTAATTATTTTTATTGAACCCTATTTCTTTCTCTCTGATTGGAAATAACAAATCAATAAAGTAAATATACATCTTTATTGTATTTTTATGATAATTTCAGGTTGCACATAAAATAAATGGGTGCTGTATGTACAGACATGAAACCTTCTGCTTTTGGTTGAGATATGAAATTGACGTCCTGGCCACTTGTGGTCATTAAGGATCTCATGGCACTTTTTTTGCAAGAGGAGAGGTGAAAGCTGCAGTGTCATGACTAAATTCCAATTCAATAATTACATTGTGCTTACTTAAATAATCCCCAGCTGGGTGTGATTTTCTTCATTTTTTCTCCTGAATTGTTGTGTATTGCCCTGCTTAACGGCTCTCGCTTTCCACCCAGTGGAAACTGCTTATGCCAGTGTGTTTCAGTAAGGGGAAAAGTGATGCCTGTATATCTCGTTGGCAATCTAGTTTCTTAAAGGTTTCAGAATGGTAGCCATGTTAGTCTGTATCAGCAAAAACAAGGAGGAGTCCTTCTTGAACCTTAGAGACTAACAAATTTATTTGGGTCTCTAAGGTGCCACAAGGATTCCTCATTGTTTTAGTTTCTTAAAGTTTTTCAAGTGCCTCGTAAATGGAATTACATAAGGTGTTACATAAAAGTCAGTCCTTCCACATCTTTCCTTTCCACATCTCTGAAATTTTGGGACCTCACCACATTGTCACCACATTTGGGGTTTAATGCCTGAATTTGTAAAAGAAATAGTTTACAGTAAATTCAATAAAATAAATAAAAGTGACAAAATCGTGCTCTTTTTGTAAAGATCTTTTATGATATTCCATGATATTTAAGATAGAAGTCCTCTGGAATTAGGCATTAGATTTGGCTTTCAGTTGTACCACAGAGAATAATGAAAACATGTATATAATTATAAGTATAAATAACAAGACTTAAATGTCAAGAGCCATTGAAACTACAGTGATTTATTCCAGCTGAGGATCCGGCTCTACATATATATTGTATAGCACCTATGTGTAGCACTGTTCATTAGAGGGTCTCAGAGTGTTTTGGAAATATGATGTCATTAGAGGTGGAATTCATTCAGGGTCACAGGGGCCATGGAGAGTCCTCAGTGAAGCACAGCTACTGTACTCCTTCTTCATGGAGTTAGGCAGCTGAAGAGTTGCTGCACAGGGCTATCCAGGATAGCTTTAAGGTCAGAAGGGACCATTATGATCATCTAGTCTGACCTCCTGCACAATGCAGACCACAGAATTTCACCCACCCACTCCTGTAACAAACCCCTAACTTATGTCTGAGCTACTGAAGTCCTCAAATCGTGGTTAAAGACTTCAAGGTGAAGAGAATCCTCCAGCAAGTGACCCATGCCCCACGCTGCAGAGGAAGGCGAAAAACCCCCAGGACCTCTGCCAATCTGCCCCGGGGGGAAATTCCTTCCCGACCCCAAATATGGCGACCAGCTAAACCCTGAGGATGTGGGCAAGACTCACCAGCCAGACACCCAGGAAAGAATTTTCTATAGTAAGTCAGATCCCACCCCATATAACATCCCATCACAGGCCATTGGGCATGTCTACTGCTAGTAGTCGAAGATCAATTAATTGCCAAAATTAGGCTATCCCATCATATCGTCTCCTCCATAAACTTATCAAGCTTAGTCTTGAAGCCAGGTATGTCTTTTGCCCCCACTGCTTCCTTTGGAAGGCTTTTCCAGAACTTCACTCCTCTGATGGTTAGATAGAGAGGACCATTTGGTGGCAGGCCAAGGGAGTCGTGGAGACATGATTCTAGGTTCAGAGTTACACAAATCAAGTGAGTCCAAACCTCTGCATGCATGGGTTGAAGATGCCTATTCCAGCCTCCGGACTCAAATAGCAGCTACAGACAGGATTCAGAACTGCTTCAGGACTGAGCTTCATGCTGGGATGGATTCTATCTACCATCACGTGCATAGTACCTGGCACAAAGCATGCTATTCAGGCTTCCTTCATGCAGGAAGAAACAGGCGTGTGAATTTAACCCTAAACATCACAACCTCTCCTTGCTTCAGTTTCACCATTTACAAAATAAATAATAACTGCAGATGGTAGCTCCCTGATTCTAGGGCTGGTTCTATGCTAGTCCAAGCATGCTTTAGAGATACCTCAGAACTGCTGTAGAGTACACTAGCTGGTATCTGCCTCTTAGGACCATTACTATCCAAGAATAGCCAAAGTGCAGTAATGCTCCTTCCCATCCTCCACATGTCCATTTTGTTGGGGCAAACAGAAGCTGTAAGAATCCTCAACATGGGAGATCTGGCCAGTTTACGTCCTTTTTTATTTATTTTCTTTTTTGGCCATTCTGATGATGCAAGAGGGTACTATTGGGAGAAAGAATCTGGCCCTGCTTCTCTGCCTCACGCAGAAGTTAAGGCCAACATTTTAAAACTTGGGTGCTAATATCAAATGAAGTTGTGGTTACTCAGCACCTCTCAAAATCAGACCACCTTGACTGAAGTGAAAATGTTGGCCTACATGGCTTTTTCCAAGGCTACAAAGTGAGCCATTGGCAGAACCTAGAAACAGAACTGAGGATTCCTGAATTCAAGTTCCCATTTTAATAACTGAACAACATTGTGTTACTCTATAATGGGAGTGATTCCCAATCATTTGGTTATCATTCCTAAAATAGGCATTCCTAGTAAAATTCTTGATCCTTAATGCTATAAAGGTTAAGTTACTTGTATAGAGGAAATGGACAAAGTTTCTCGATGCAACCAAGAGATTTCAATCAACCACTCTTATATGTCCTATTTCTTAAGCCAATTTAAAACTTCTAATTGGATTTTCAAAACAAAAGTAATTGACTCATTTCTGTAATAATAATTCAGCGAATGGTATGTACAATTAAAAATACAGAAAATAAAAGAGAGGACATCCATGCTTAATCAAATGTCCTGCCTAATTCAAAATAGTAAATTAAAATGTAAATTAAAGATTATCTTTTTTGTTCCAGACATAAAAGTACTGTGAAGATTAAACTTCAAAGGTTCATGATGACTGTCTCATTTTCTCCAAGGGAATTTAGGTAAGTTATTAAAAGTATGCAGATTTCACTGGTATATTGAACTTATATTTTTTCTTAATATCAGTCACTTGAATAACTTTATGTTATTTACTTTCATATTACTTTCAACTACTGTAATGTTCAAAGGGTGGGTTGGGGATGTTTAACAGGTATAACCAAATTTATTTTTTTCTGGGTGAAATTCACAAATTGAAACCTAAGAACAGTCTTTGTGGTCTCTTGCCTACTGTTATTTATTACAAGGTAGCAGTAGGTGCATCTGTAGCACATGCTACAGAGTTTTAAAATTACAGATAAAACATTGTCCTTTTGTTCCTATGTAGGAGGCACTTATTATGAATTAGTATTTTATTATACAATTTAATACAATTTGGGGGGGGGACAGTATTAAAAGCACTTAGAGGAAACATATATGTAAAGAAACACATTTCATATCGTCCCCCCCTCTGTCAGTGGCTAAAGTATTTTGATCAATGTACTACAGCACTTATGGTGGTGCTGGCTGCACCTCCATAGTTAAATTATACTTTTAAGTTTTCACTTAAAGCAGGGATTTAACATCTTTATTTTAATAAAGTGTATTTCCCCCAAATTTACTGCATGTAATCTATGAGAAAACACTCAATATTCTGATTAACTATATCTGGTAATTAATTTCTAACTTAAAAAATTAAAGGTGAGTCCTTTAAGAAACTTGTTTGTATATCACGTCTTTTTTTATCCATTTAGCTAAAAATGAGTTGCTAGTTATCCGTCAAACTTTCCATGTCGTTAAAATCCATTGAAATCTTATGTATAGGCAACTTTTGAGGAAATTAGTTTGTAATTAAGCCAAATTATGAGTGACTATTGTATCTTCATTTCCCCCTCAGATACACAATTTGCACTTATTAAAAATTATAAATAGCACTTATAAAAAGGTGGCCTCCATTTCACCAAACTCTGGCCAATTAGAAGAGACTATCTATAGTAAATATGGCCATCAACTCCCAATGTATCCAATGAGGTTGAAAACAAACTGCCTTCAGGAAATATGGGAATTCCTTGTGCTCTATCATTAGAAAACTGAACAGGAAACTGTGTGAAGATAATCTATCCTGTGGTCATCTACTCAGCTACAGAAAGTGTGGCCAGTGCTCCTGATCCAGAAAAACTATAAGCTCCAGTGCTGGGGGCTATCCAGCCTCCTACCTCTGAAGCAAGAGAGAAAATTCCTCTCCCTCAATCCCACTTGTGTGACCCCTGCTTTGTTTTCAAGCGGCAATGAGAGGGGGAAATTCTCCCTGAAGCTCTGATCCCGATTTCCCAGACAGCCTTTCCAGCCAGTGAACCTCTTCCACTCATATGCCAACACATGCATGTATAATGATCCAGAGAAGGCTAGTCACACCCAGACCGGTGGATTTATGAGAAGCATGGGAAGCCTCTTGGAGAGGTGGCATTTTGGTGTTTGGAGGCCATTCCAACAAGGGGGCATGATGGAAGGGCAGTGATGCTTCATTGACTTTCATAATGTTGAGGGTGTGATAATGATGCTGGGATGGGCCAAGAATAAGTATAACAAGGGGAATTAAGATCTACATATCTCCCCTCCTCCCTATTAAATTGCCTGGGAGAAGAGAGAACTAGCTGGTAGGTCCTGTTACAGGCCAACAGATCCTTGGCTGTGTCACAGATATCCCCTCTCTCTCTTTGATGGCCCATGTGTTCTGTGACAGATGAAGGAAAAACTTTCCCAGAGGAAGTGGAATATATGCTCTGGTCTGACTGCTTCTGCAGTTCTCTAACTCTTCCCACCCTGACAAGGGCAAAGGATAGCAGAGGGACATGAAGGAAGAAAAGGAGATATGTAGCACCAGAACACACATTCCACCTCCACTGCCATGCTGCTTTATTAGTTTTGATGGAATAAATGGGAATAGAGAGTCAAAAGTATTAATATGACCCTGTAATTATCTAACATTTTAAACAAGGTGAAGGGGTTGGTATAAAGAGATCTCAGCCTGCTTAGTACCATAGCAAACACATCAATAAAAATCCTTTATAGCTTTTAGAGTAGCAGCCGTGTTAGTCTGTATCTGCAAAAAGAACAGGAGTACTTGTGGCACCTTAGAGACTAACAAATTTATTAAAGCATAGGCTTTCATGGGCTATAGCCCACTTCATTGGATGCATGCAGTGGAAAATACAGTAGGACGATTTTATATACACAGAGAACATGAAACAATGGGTGTTACCATGCACACTATAACGAGAGTGATCAGTTAAGGTGAGCTATTACAAGCAGGAGAGAAAAAAAAAACTTTGTAGTGATAATCAAGATGGGCCATTTCCAGCAGTTGACAAGAATGTGTGAGGAACAGTGGGGGGAAGGGGGAATAAACGTGGGGAAATAGTTTTCCTTTGTGTAATGGCACATCCACTACCAGTCTTTATTCAAGCCTAATTTAGTGGTATCCAGTTTGCAAATTAATTCCAATTCAGCAGTCTCTCATTGGAGTCTGTTTCTGAAGTTTTTTTGTTGTAATATTGCTACTTTTAGGTCTGTAATCGAGTAACCAAAGAGATTGAAGTGTTCTCCGACTGGTTTTTGAATGTTATAATTTTTTAAGTCTGATTTGTGTCCATTTATTCTTTTACGTAAAGACTGTCCGGTTTGGCCAATGTACATGGCAGAGGGGCATTGCTGGCACATGATGGCATATATCACATTGGTGGATGTGCAGGTGAATGAGCCTCTGATAGTATGGCTGATGTTATTAGGCCCTGTGATGGTGTGCCCTGAGTAGATATGTGGGCACAGTTGGCAACAGGCTTTGTTGCAAGGATAGGTTCCTGGGTTAGTGTTTTTGTTGTGTGGTATGTGGTTGCTGGTGAGTATTTGCTTCAGGTTGTGGGGCTGTCTGTAGGCAAGGACTGGCCTGTCTCCCAAGATCTCTGAGAGTGATGGGCCGTCCTTCAGGATAGGTTGTAGATCCTTGATGATGCGCTGGAGAGGTTTTAGTTGGGGGCTGAAGGTGACGGCTAGTGGCATTCTTTTATTAACTATACAGGTGATGGGGGAGGAAAAAATAGATAACGCATTTGAAATGTAAAGTATTAAGTAGGGCTTTCATTTAACAACATCCCTTGTTCCTTTTCCTTCGGCTGGAGTTGTTTTTTAAAATGAAGCCTCCCTTTTGTTAGGCTTTTAGATGGTATTAAAAGTAGTAGTAATTGTCCTTTTTGGGGAAAAAAGAGGAAGTTAATTGGGATGGGTTGAAGCTCTTGTCGATGAAATTCAATTCCACTTCTTAGAAGACAAGAGAAACACATACAAAAGGGAGAGAAAAGAATAACAAGGATAAAAAATGCAGCTTCTGTCTTTAACGTCTCTCACTTGTAACTTCATTTTGGAGAATCACAGGCACAGCCCATGGTCTTATCACTAATCCAAGACCAGGCAAACCAGCATCTGACTGTGTAGAGTATTGCTTTTAGCTGCTTTTCTCTGGTCACAGGTTTACAGCAATGGGGTAAAATTTGCAATCTTGGCTGGCTGAGCTTGGTTCTTATTCACGAGAAGGAAAAAGGAGTGAGTTAGGAAAGAGAAGAAATAAAATAAGGAAGGAACAGGACACATGGCGGGAGGAGTGTGACAGGGCATCCGTGGCGACAAAGTCACACATCTAGGTGGTGGTCTGAATTTAGCTGCAGCCGGTGGAGGTGGTGATGTCATCTGGGTCCTTTTCTCTGGCCCAGTCTGATTATGACAACTTTTGGAATTAGGACAAAGATCTGTGGTCCCAGGAGATGGTGGGGACAGCAGCCATGATGGTGAAACTCGCTTCTTCCTCTTCTCTCATGTTTTAGTCAGCCAGCATTTGAATCCATCTGTCTGTATTTCCCCAAGTCTTTCTTTTTTTAATCTCCTCAAAAGGCATTGATGGCTGGAGTAGACTCATAGATATTAAGGTCATAAGGGACCATTATTATCATTTAGTCTGACCTCCTGCACAATGCAGGCCACTGAATGTCACCTACCCGCTCCTGCAATAAACCTCTCACCTCTGTCTGAGCTACTGAAGTCCTCAAATCATGGTTTAAAGACTTCAAGGTGCAGAGAATCCTCCAGCAAGTGACCCGTCCCCCATGCTGCAGAAGAAGGTGAAAAACCCCCAGGGCCTCTTCCAATTTGCCCTGGAGGAAAATTCCTTCCAGACCCCAAATACGGCGACCAGCTGAACCCTGAGCATGTGGGCAAGATTCACCAGCCAGATACCCAAGAAAGAATTCTCTGTAGTAACTCAGATCCCACTCCATCTAACATTCCATCACAGGCCATTGGGCCTATTTGCCATGAATAGTTAAAAATCAATTAATTGCCAAAATCATGTTATCCCATCATACTATCTCCTCCATAAACTTATTGAGTTTAATCTTGAAGCCAGATAGGTCTTTTGCCCCCACTGCTTCCCTGGGAAGGCTGTTCCAGAACTTCACTCCTCTGATGGTTAGAAACCTTCATCTAATTTCAAGTCTAAACTTCCTGATGGCCAGTTTATATCCATTTGTTGTTGTGTCCACATTGATACTGAGCTTAAGTAATTCCTCTCCCTCTCTGGTATTTATCCCTCTGATATATTTATAGAGAGCAATCATATCTCCTCTCTTTCTTTTGGTTAGGCTAAACAAGCCAAGCCCCTTGAGTCTCCTTTCATAAGACAGCTTTTCCATTCCTCAGATCATCCTAGTAGCCTTTCTCTGTACTTTTCCAGTTTGAATTCATCCTTCTTAAACATGGGAGACCAGAACTGCACACAGTATTCCAGGTGAGGTCTCACCAGTGCCTTGTATAACGGTACTAACACCTCTTTATCTCTACTGGAAATACCTCACCTGATGCATCCCAAGACCACATTAACTTTTTTCACCCCCATATCACATTGGCGGCTCATAGTCATCCTGCGGTCAACCAGTATTCCAAGGTCCTTCTCCTCTTCCATTACTTCTAATTGATGCGTCCCCAGCTTATAACTAAAATTCTTGTTATTAATCCCTGAATGCATGACCTTACACTTCTCATTATTAAATTTCATCCTATTACTATTACTCCAGTTCACAAGGTCATCCAGATCCTCCTGTATTATATCCTGGTCCTTCTCTAAATAGGCAATACCTCCCAGCTTTGTATCATCTGCAAACTTTATTAGCACACTCCCACTTTTTGTGCCGAGGTCAGTAATAAAAAGATTAAATAAAATTGGTCCCAAAACCGATCCCTGAGGAACTCCATTGGTAACCTCCCTCCAGCCTGACAATTCACCTTTCAGTAGGACCCGTTGTAGTCTCCCCTTTAACCAATTCCTTATCCACCTTTCAGTTTTCATATTGATCCCTGTTTTTTCCAATTTAACTAATAATTCCCCATGTGGCACCGTATCGAACGCCTTACTGAAATCCAGGTAAATTAGATCCACTGTGTTTCCTTTGTCTAAAAAATCTGTTACTTTCTCAAAGAAGGAGATCAGGTTGGTTTGGCATGATCTACCTTTTGTAAAATACATGTTGTATTTTGTCCCATTTACCATTGACCTCAATGTCCTTAACCACTTCCTCCTTCAAAATTTTTTCCAAGACCTTGCATACTACAGATATCAAACTAACAGGCCTGTAGTTACCCGGATCACTTTTTTTTGCTTTCTTAAAAATAGGAACTATGTTAGCAATTCTCCAGTCATACAGTACAACCCCTGAGTTTACAGATTCATTAAAAATTCTCGCTGATGGGCTTGCAATTTCATGTGCCAATTCCTTTAATATTCTTGGATGAAGATTATCTGGGCCCCCCAGTTTAGTCCCATTAAGCTGTTTGAGTTTTGCTTCTACCTCAGATATAGTCATATCTACCTCCATATCCTCATTCCCATTTGTCATGCTACCATCATCCCTAAGATCCTCTTTAGTCTTATTAAAGACTGAGGAAAGCATTTGTTTAGATATTAGGCCGTGCCTAGATTATCCTTAACCTCCACTCCATCCTCAGTGTTTAGCGGTCCCACTTCTTCTTCTTTCTTTGTTTTCTTCTTATGGCTATAGAACCTTTTACTATTGGTTTTAATTCCCTTTGCAAGGTCCAACTCTACTTGACTTTTAGCCTTTCTCACTTTATCCCTACATGTTCTGACCTCAATAAGGTAGCTTTCCTTGCTGATCCTTCCCATCTTCCACTCCCTGTATGCTTTCTGCTTTTTCTTAATCATCTCTCTGAGATGCTTGCTCATCCAGCTTGGTCTACAACTCCTGCCTATGAATTTTTTCCCCTTTCTTGGGATGCAGGCTTCCGATAGCTTCTGCAGCTTTGACTTGAAGTAATTCCAGGTCTCCTCTGCCTTTAGATCCATCAGTTCTTCAGTCCAATCCACTTCCCTAACTAATTTCCTTGATTTTTGAAAGTCAGCCCTCTTGAAATCAAAAATCCAAGTCACAGATTTATTTTTGTTTATTTTTCCATTCAGTTTGAACTGAATTAGCTCATGATGACTTCAACCATTTCTTCTATGAGGTCCTCACTAGTCAAAACCAAATCTAAAATGGCATCCCCTCTTGTCAGTTCAGCAACTACTTGATGAAGGAATCCATCAGCTATTACATCTAGGAAAATCTGAGCCCTATTATTATTGCTAGCACTTGTACTCCAGTCTATATCTGGGAAGTAGCCGATTCCCTCATTATTTTGTTCCCCATTTAGACTTAATTTCCAATACCCCAGTTCTGATCCCTGACTCTTCTAGTTTACCAGGCATGATCTTAACACAGTCTTTGAGTTTATATCAGTAGGCGTTTTGTTTGGACTAATTCATTCTGTCTCGCTTTTGCACCTTTACCCATCAGCATTTGTTGTTATAGGTTATAGATTATATTGTGACATTCTAGAAACTTCCATTCACTTTTTACAGTTGAACTTACAATTAGGGTAAATTTGTAGGTCCAGATATCATAACAGTTCCTACTACCTGCTGTCCTGTATATCCTGTCCTTTGTTGAAGGTGGGGGAGGGAATATTCCCTGCGGCTGAAAACATGTTTATAATGTCTATAATGTTTTCTGATGACAGTTTCTGGACAATGGAGGACCTCCCTTCAAAAGGAGACAGATAAAAATACCTCTACAACCCTTCTTCTCCCAACTTATTCACCCTGTAACTTTACACCATATGATGAATTTCATCCCTTCGCAGAAGGCCAGCCCAAGCCCTAAGTGTCACTTAACAAACATTTAAGTCCAAAACTATATGTCTGCATAAGCCTTGTGCTAGTCTGCTGAATAAGGATTAATTTCACCAATACTCTATACATAATACATCATATATACTAGAGGTCACTTAAAATGAAATGTTACGACAAAATCTGACCTAAATAGCACTGCCTGAGCATTCAGATTTCTCTTGCTAAAACTATATTCAAACTTTCAAGGTTTTAGAGAGACTTCATTAAAACTTGTCTTATCTACTTAATTAAAGGCAAGCTTCCCTATGTAGAGACAGACAAACAAATTAACATAATATGCCTCAGATTCTCTTGGGGAAAGCAAAGTACTTATCTTTAGAACGCTAATTGCTGCAGTTAGGGTTTTGTTAAAATGAATTGATACTTGCTAAGAGCACAACTGTGACTATCGCAGAAGGTGGGTAAATAGAACAACATTCAGATACCCAGATGAAACATGGTATTTAAATGTTAATGCATTGTTATTGTAATGAGGGGGGGGAAATATTCATTTAACAAATTAATCCCAATACATTGAAATCCTTTATAGAGTTCTGGTGATTTGATAATCTACCAAATTACAAAAAGGATTTTAAAAAATGATTTATCTTATAAAGAATTGTTGCAATATATTTAATAACAGGGAGGTTTAGTTCCTCCCTCCACAGTCAGGCATTGGGCAGCACTAATACAATTAATTCACATACATAATAAATTGGAGCTTAATATAGTATGTATGTAGCCATTTTGAATAGGCTGATCAACAGCATAGTACAGTCAAAGTCAGTCATGTAAGTTTATATTCCACAGGATATGAATGAAGCCAATGTGTTCTGCTGTCTTGTATCGATTTTGTCCTAAATGTACAGAGTAAATGGAGACTGCGGAATAAAATGATACTTATTTCAGTCTATTCTTTTTATTATTGATAAATGATTGTCCCATATCATATAAATATGCTTGACAATGGGTAGGGCAAATGGCTGAACATTCAGCAACATATTCATTGTATTATACACACACAAAACCCTGTGTTTAAAAGAAAAGTATTAAGGTTGCAAAGTGCGTGAACTGCAGTTTTTCAAAGGCTTCTCACCTGGTTACTGTGATGGGGCATTGGTCCCACACTGGCCTATAAGGAGTTAATAGAGCCCTAGAAAGGCCGCACAGGAGGCAGCCAGTTAAAGAGCGGCTGAGAGGAACAGCCAACCAGGACCTGGCAGGCCCATATAAGAAGAGCTGGAGGGTAGAGCAGGGTCAGTGACTTCCTGGAACTCAAGGAGGGAGGACTGGATGCCTGGAAGGCAGAAAGAAGCTAGCCCCCTGGACAGGGCAGTGGTGCTAGCAGGTACTGAGGGAGCTAGAGACAGCTTCTAGCTGGCTGCTGGGATTTGCAGTCTGTTGATCTGATATCCAGGTACTAGTCACAATTAAGCATTGCCTAGCAATTAAATGGCAATTTATGACTGATGTAACAACAGCCACATTCTCACTAAAGCCAAAATTCACAGCAACTTTGGTTGCTATTTCAGTGCTGTCTACCTCAGCTTGGTGTAATTTACAGGAGAGAAGTGTGTTACATGAGTCATTTAAATTACTCTAAATTAATACCCTGACTTCAACACCACAGTGAATTAGCTTTGGTCTCTGTAGCTTACCATGCCAGTTCGGATTCACATATGAGCATGCAAACTATACCTCAGTAGTATGAATCTTCATGATCACAAAGCCACATGTTGGTGGGAGCAATGTGCTATGTCCAGAACTCATCATGATCCCTAGCAACAACAGGGTATAGTTTGACTACATAGGTGACTCTGTGCTACTTAAAATGGAATAAGGATTTTATTGTCTTGTAGTACTGTCACACAAAATGTTTTTATTCTAGCTTTGTTTATAACATCATGACTGGGTCTATTGTTTAGAAATGAATTTATATCAGTGGTTTGCAAACTTCAAAGCTGAGCCCAGTCCCCTGCTTTGAGTTACAATTTTTGGTTGTGCAAAAGTATGCTTGATAGCCTACTCATAAACTGAACAGAGTCCTTAACACAGCTTTAATTTAATTACTTACACCTGTAAGTTTCAAATACACAGATACTTACCAATGGCACAGACCAGGGTTCCTCAGCCGCAGGCTGTTGCTACCTTGCAGCCAAGCTGTACTGCTAGGACAGGGCCAATACCTGCCCCTCCCCACTCATGTTTTCAGGATGGGGGAAGGCTCATGTGATGGTCTCTGGGGGTGGAGCCAGTGCTGAGCACAGAGGCTGCTGGGAGCAGAAATGGGTGGGGCTACGGTGAATATTTACCACTGACCCACAGGCTGGGTGACTCACTGAGGTGAGTCAGGGGCTGGAGGTGGCCCTGCCATGCAGGGTTGGTATAAACCACCTGGTATTGCCACTCCCCCACCCCAAACATTCCTCCATGCCCCTGGGCGGTGGGTTCGCCCCATAGTTTGAAAAACCCTGATTTATACACACCTTCAAATATCAGAACAAGTGAACAATAGAAATATTTATCCTTCTAAACTTGTCCTAGGAAACAAAAGCAAATTAATTGCTTTAGAATTCCAGTTAGAAAAATATATTAAGATGGCATTAAGGCTGAAGAAAATTAAAGCAAAACCCTCCCTAAAAACCTTCTAAACCTACAGTTCTTAAGAGCAAAACAAAATCTGACCATTGATACTGAAATATAACAACCTAGTAGAAAAAGATAATATTAAAAGCTGACTATTCCATCAATGCATCATGTAAATCACAGAATGCCACTAGCCATCACCTTCAGCCCCCAACTAAAACCTCTCTGGTGCATCACCAAGGATCTACAACCTATCCTGAAGGATGATCCCTCACTCTCACAGACCTTGGGAGACAGGCCAGTCCTCGAATACAGACAGGCCCCCAACCTGAAGCAAATACTCACCAGCAACTACACACCACACAAAAACACTAACCCAGGAACCTATCCCTGCAACAAACCCCATTGCCAACTGTGTCCACATATCTATTCAGGGGACACCATCATAGGGCCTAATCACATCAGCCACATATTAGAGGCTCGTTCACCTGCACATCTACCAATGTGATATATGCCATTAGGTGCCAGCAATGCTCCTCTGCCATGTACATTGGTCAAACGGGACAGTCTCTACGTAAAAGAATAAATGGACACAAATCAAACATCAAGATTTGATTATAACATTCAAAAACCAGTCGGAGAACACTTCAATCTCCCTGGGCACCTAATAACAGACTTAAAAGTGGCAATTCTTCAACCAAAAAACTTCAAAAACAGACTCCAACGAGAAACTGCAGAACTGGAATTAATTTGCAAACTGGACACCATCAAATTAGGCCTGAATAAAGACCGGGAGTAGATGGGTCACTACATTTCCCCATACTAATCTCCCCCTACTGTTACTCACACCTTCTTGTCAACTGTTTGAAATGGGCCACCCTGATTACATTGGCTCATTACCACTAGAAAAGTGATTTTTCCTCCCTTGGTATTCTACTGTTTAGAATAGCCCACTTCCATTTAACTGAATTGTCTCGTTATCACTGACCCCCCACACACACACACACACTCTTGGAAAAGTACACATACAGCTGTAGCTGGTCCCTGCCCCAACGTGCTTACAATATAAATAGAAGACAGACATGGTGGGGGAAGGGCTAGACATACAAGCAGTGTGAATAATGGGAGGGTTGCAGAAGTAATATTAGTTCCACAGTTTTATGCGGGATGGGGGTTAGTTAGTAAGGCATCAGCTAAATGTAAAGAAAAGAGAAGGGAAGAGGTGAGGGGGGGCTGGGCAGGAGAGAAGAGGGCAAAGAGGGGCAGTGTGGAGTGAAGCTGACTATGAAGGAGGTGGGGGGTTGGTACAAACAGCCAACCAGCACAGGGCAAAGAAAGTTAGAGAACATTCTAAGGTCTTCACTGGAATGTCCAGAAGTCCCTACTTTGGCTCCTTTTGCTCCTACTGGCTGGAGTCTCTGGATGGCTGCTCTCAGCAGTTTTTCCCCAAGGCCACAGGTTGAGGGGAGTGGGATGCACTACCTGGGTCTTAGTGACCCTAGAATTGGAGGGAATCTCCCCTGCACAGTTCTGGATCCAGATAGGTGCTGGGGGTGGGAAGGGGTGCCTCTGGTTGGCCCCTATTTTACCTCTTCCCCCTAGGGTAGCCGAGCTAAGAAAGTGCAGGGTCAACCCTTCTCTTTTCGTTCGCTCCATTGTATCTTTGTTTTCTCACAGTGGGTTCTGGTTGTTTAGCACAACTTGTCTGTCTTATCCCTGAATATAGGGAAAGTACAGTACATATTGACAACAGTTGACCTTGGCAATTGTTTATCATTAATGCTGACAACAAGTGAGGGAAAACTAGGAAAGGAATATTGATCTTAGCGTTGATCTAAAAATGGCATGTGCATGGTATCTCAATGCACTATAGAGAATGAGGACAATTTTATTGTGGCAATTTGACTTCAGTTGTCACTAACCATCAGTGGGTTAAAAATGATGTTGGCAGGGCAACTGAGCAAAGGCAAGCACTAGTTGATTCTGAGTACTCACTGGGTCTCCAGGAGTACAGGAACACAGCCCTTTTGTACAGGTGAATGTCATTCTGTTCACTGCACTCTGTGAGAGGGAAACCCAGTGAGAAGCCACGTCAAAGCAGGCTGGCAGAAGGTACCTAACAAGAATCATGAGTTCTGATCAAAACAAAAAAGATTAAGTCATTCTGGGATCACACTTATCACAGTTGTGATGAAAACATTGTCTATTGCTAAAAGGCTCTTTGTAATTCATTATTTAATTGCAGTCTTTCAGATGCTGTAAATGGACATTCTGTGAGTACTAATTAATTGTATTCTGCCTACAAGTATGTATTTAAAATGAAATTTAATTTTACATTACCTTTACATTAAATTCTTGGTTCAAAACAACACAACATTAAGTCTACTAATGAAAAGCACAAACACCTACATTATTATTTCATGTCCCACTAGTTCACTGCTTTCTCAGTGGCATTATCGTTGTGCTACCTTGATTTTTCTAGCTCCAAGCATGATGGAATAAATATATTCTGAATTTCCCATAGGGAGGGCTGCAAGTGCTGTAATAGATTACTTCAAAGCACACTGAAAAGAAAAATGCAATGAGCCATATTTATGACTCACCATTTTCTTCTCATCATTTTGACTGATGAAAATGGAGCAGTATGTTCTACCTTAACTTATAATCCTTTTGTGCTTGGAAGACTTCAAATGCAGACTGGGCTGTTGAAATGGCAAGATCATGACTGAATTACACATTGTCAGGAAGGATTCAATTCTTTGAAAAACACAGTACAATAAAATTACCAAGATTATATATGTTATGGTTTACTAGAGCTAGCATAAAGACAGATACACACTGGCCATTTTAACAGCTTTATTCTCCTTGTGACATGCAGTTTTACATATTAACATTCTGGTTTACTGTAGAAGGTGACATTATACATTGTCTGGTGAAAGCAAGCTTTAGTTTGCTAGGAAGGTTGGTGGAAAAAAATAGCTAGAGATAGGCAGATGTCAAGCAATACTTCAGAAGTTATTTTAGTCAGATCTTTCTTTTAAGAAGGAGAAATTGTCATTTTAATTATAAATATAATAATTGTGGCCCTTTAAAATGGAAACTGTCTTGAAGGAAGCTTCCTGTTCAACCCCCCGCCCCCAGTGTTCAAGTCAGAACACAAAAGGATAATCTTTCATTCAGAAGGAGGAATTTTAAAGGGACAGGCCTCTATTTGTTTGCAAATTGCACTCGTTAAAAAATATGGAATAAAGGCCAATTGATCCAACTGAATGGATGGGTAAGAGAGATGAAATTATTCCTTCTTTTGAAGAAGCATGATGTACCCTACTTTTCATTACTGGCACCAAGATACTGTGGAGATGGGCATTGTAGAAATGCAAATGATCAAAATATGGCCATATTTATTTTACTCCTACTCATGTTACATAGCTTTTTACTCCAGCTTTGACTCATCATCATACATTGACTCATCTGGTAGGGGACTCTTCAGTATGAGTATAGAAACCAGAATCTGATACAATATTAATAACAAATATATTGCCGATGACATAATAGGGAGATAACTCAGGAAGCATTTAAGCCTTCATTTTCAAAGTGGTTAATGATTTGGGGCCCAAAGCGCAATAGCATAAAGAGCCTGGTTTTCAGTGGGTGAATGTTCAAATCTTTCTGAAACTCAGGCCTCTTTGAGGAGTTTCAAGCTTGACACCCAAAAAATCAACATACCCAAAATCACTAGTCACTTTAGAAAATTGATGCCATAATATATAATTTTGCCTCCCAAAAGTTGATATATCCAAATATGGGTGGAGGTAGATTGTGTGTGCCTGTCATGGAGAAAAATCCCAGAGCACTGAATAGATCAAGAGTCTGCATGGCTCAGGGGGGCAGCGTCTCCTTCGGGCACACATAGAGTGCTTTACTCACACTGAGTAGTGCCCAGCCAGATTCTTTCCAGTCTGGGTGAAAATTCCAGTAAACTGATGTCCTTTGTGGTGCCATTTTGTTATTACAAATGGCAGCACACACTGAGAGGCATAAGTCCGGCATCAGAGGAAGCATCTAACTATAGCACTACTGAAAGTGACATACTTGACTTCTTTCAGAGAAAGAAAGACAAGATGAAGAATGCCAACCATTTAGCTTATTACTGGATAATTGTGAGAATGTCAAGTCCATAGAAAGACCAGCTATTAAGATCATCTCCAATACCCATTTGTCTGACCATGTTATTCCCCTCTTTGAAGCCCTCCACTATCTTCCCCTTTGCCACTGCATCAAGTTCAAGCTTCTTGTCCTCACCTTGTAGGCTCTTCCCCACTGTATCCCTCCCTACTAATCTGCTTTTGTATTTTATTGAACACCTTCTCAAACCCTCTATTCCATTACACTCATTGATCTACTTCTCTTCATCTCACACAAGTTTCTTTGTGCTTTCTTCCTTGTACCAATGAAATACTCTTCCTGAAATAGTCTCTAAAGGCACTACCCCATCCTCCTCAAATCCATCCTCAAGACCCTCTTCTCATATGATGCCTGCAGGAAATAGATTTAATTGATAATGGGTAGTTAAGTGGTCAATTGGAAGGGAGGGGTGAAATTCCTCATATTTAATTATATATATATTTACAAAAATTTTAAATGATTTGTGGAACTGTAAACTTATGCACAAGTCTAGTCAATGTCAATACTCATTCTTATCACTCTTGCCTTTTGGTTCCTTACCCTCCTCTTTATTTTACACACATGGTGATTATTGCCTTATACTAAGCTGTCATTTATTTTGCGGGCAGGGACTGTATCTTCCTATCTGTTTGTATAGATCCTAAACTTGATTCATACAAATTAGCAATGATTATTATTCAAAGCCTAGACTATTCACTGTTGTTGTTTTTTCCATTGGATAGAGGTAAGCAGAAAATCTAATGGTGAGGTAGAATTTAATACAATATTTGATTTCTTTATTTTTAAACAAGATGCTATCTAACACATAGTAGCACAGCCAAACACCTATAATACTATAGCCAATAAAGTGAGATAGAGAATGGTGTAAGTTTATCAGATGCTCATGAATATGGGAACAAAGAGTAGTTCTCTGCCATTCAAGGTCACTGGAACCAATTTCCATCCTTCTAGCCATGCTCACAAAGCATCCTTGTGGCACCTGCAGCAATTGTTTTCATGGAAGAATACTATTGGGACAACATTTATATAATAATAACCAGCTCTAATGGGGCAGGTCTTTTTGTCCTTTTTGAAAGATATTAGCCACATTGTCTACTCTCTCTTCATGACATTTCTCTCCTCCCTCTGTTTGCTTTTTTCCCCTCATTCCCCCTGCTCACCTGCATGTTCTTCTCTGTCACCTGGTCCTCTTCTTCTCCACTCCCATGCATATGCTTCCCCGCTACTCAGTCTTCCTCTCACTCTGCATATGCTTCTTGGTTCCCTTCTCCTCTGCTGCTTTGGACACATTGATTATCCACTTGTTCTCCTTTCCCTCTGTTTCCATAGATATGCTACCTGGTTTGCTTTTCCAATAGTTTGCCCATCCTCCCCTACTGGCAGCCCTGGTACCATTGATAGCATCTGGGAAGACTGAATGCTAGCTATGATAGTCATTGTTCAGAGTGATTTACCTGAGAACATACAAAATGAAGAAGGGCTCAAACCAAAACCCTGGGTCCAAACACAGAAACAAACATTAAGGTAGTTGAAATAGGGCTCTGAATTTTGCACTTAAAGCACACTTGTGTGAAGTTATAACTTTGTAACTTTGTGTGCATACATGTTTGCAGAGCTTCCATTAACTGTTTGAGTCTATTTTCAACTATTTCCATATACTTCTAAAAATGTTATTCACATTATCATATAGAATAGTTGAAAATAGACTCAAACTGTTAAGATTAAGTTGAAGTTGCCTGAATTCTATCTAAATGGAAATGCACTTCTTCTATATTGCTTTATTTGCAGAAAATAGATATGCATTCCAGCAAAACAAGCTAGTTTACTTTGTAGTTTAAAAAAATTATGAACAGTTATTTTCCTTAGGGCTGTACCTACAATGCTGTTTATTCATGTAGTATTAAAAGGTGAACACAAATTATAGACTGATTATAACTTGAATTTTATTGGTATAAGCTTCTAAGTCTTATTGTTTTGCCATTCACTTGAATGGGAACAGGTCCGGGCCCCTGTAGAATATGTATTTTGGCTGCATCACTTCAGTACAATGTATCTGCGCATTTACCAAACTGCAAAAATATGTCAAGAACTATAGATTACTGCATAACTTTTAAATGTGCTTATTTTTAGCTAAATGTACATGAGTGATAATTGTATATAAAATGTTTTCAGGGTAATTATATATCTGCACTCTATTCACTAAGAATTGCTTTGATCCTAACTGCTCAGCTACTTAAGAGGTGCACCTGCTTTTTGATTGTGTTAAGTGAACTGTAAATAATGCATAAACAGCTAAAAGTGTAACAAAAAAGAGAGAGTTTCAAAAGTAATCACAAAGAATCGAATTATTTTAAGACCAAGGAAAAATTCATAACTCTTCGTGCTTTTCACATTCCGCCCCCCTCCTCCCCAATTTCAATGCATTTCACAATAAATACCAGTATCATTATCCCTGATGTGCAGGGCGTTGAAGTGGCTTGCCCAAGTCACCCGGAAGGCCAGTGGAAGAGCTGGGAATAGAACAGTGCTCCTGAATCCTAGTTCATGGCTCTAGCCGGAAGAGAACATTGCCTCCCTTTTGTAACTTATAGCCAAGATCAAAATGCTTTACAAATATTGGGCCTATTTTCCTTCTGCCTTGAACCTTAGGTAAAACTACCCTGAATTTTTAGTTGTGTCTTAGCATGGGATAACTAACAGGATTGTAAATTCTAGAGTGAACAGTTTGTTCCTGTACAGAAACATTTGGGCTAGTGGCCTTTAACTCTAGGCTCGCCTTGGTTAAACACAGTTAGCAACAAATGTTTGGGGCCTGTGTACACTAGAATTTGCAGGTATGATCATTAACATGTTCATTAATATGGTAAAACTTTTAAAAATTCCAAGTGTATACAACCCCTTTGAATAGTAATTTACAGCTGTACAATGCAAGTGTAAATTGCTTTTTCTGATTTAGGTGCAAATTCAATGGGGAAGGGAAGGATTCATTTCTACTGTTCTTAAATTATTACATTTCCTTTCATTATACTTTTTTTTCTTTTTTGTAAAAAGAGAGATCTGGATACTTGGGCACTTGACAATGGGTTATTGTTGTAAAGTTTATCCCATTGTTTGTGAAAACAGGCTTTAATCCACTACTAACTGTAGTGCCTAAAATATGTGGACTAGTTTCTGATTCCCCTTGTTCCCAACATCTTCATTTTACCTTTTTCAAGAAGAGAGCTATTCTGCAGCAACCAAAGCATTTTTCATTGGGCTAATTAAGGGTTGCAAGGTTTTTGCAGTCACCAATTTTGTTTTGAATGAGTGTTCATCTTTTTCATTGTGGCAGCTTTTGATGAATTATAAAAAAAGTTATACAAATAACAGTTGCATAAACTTTATAGTCATTATCTATACTCAGTCTGTGGATGCATAGACAGTAAGAGTGAAATTTAGGTGTTTCTGGAAGACAAGGTACGAATGACTGAGCTAATGGAGAATCTCTGCTATATTAATAGTATTAGGACTTCTATTCTTTATAGATTTTATTCTCTAGAGAGGAGAGGTTCACACAGATCTGAGCAGGTCTGATCCTAATCACTAGAAGGAAGTAGTGACGTAGATACTAGGCTAATTACATTAAGAAAAACAATGCTGTCTCCGAAAAAAAAGGACACCACGAAGATCTCCATAAACAAGACTGTACTGCATCACTGACACTTGTAAAACATGTTTCTGATCAAAGGTGACATTCACAAGGGGTACGCTGACCCAGTGGGTTGTCCCCACCTGGTAGTGTTTCTAGTTTAAAGTGTCTGCTAGTGTACCTCTCATGAAGTCAGAGAAAATGATCACTTTTTTTAGATACACAAACATGTCAGGAAGTACTGATGTGAGAGAGCTGAGGGCTTAATCATGTGAAGGCATTTGTAATTTGACTGAATACATAGTCCAGCATGAATTTTAATAATGCAATATTATACATTTCTCCCTCACCCCCAGAATTTTCATTCTGTTTGCCAATAAATACCACTGGGACTTCTCTCCCAGAGAGAACGGATTAGGTAAGTCATTTAAATGCAATAAATAAAATATTTCCTAGAGGCGTTTTATTTGCTTTTGTTCCAAATCTCATGAGCTGTCAGGGGAAAGGACTTTAATTAAGTAATTCAATAAAAAAAAATTCTTTTTTCGTTGTAAATTGCTCATTGGCTTTTCTTCCCAAGCTAAAAGTTGCCATACTGTGATCGCCAATAACTCATTTTGCTCCTTTGATTTCTTGTCATACATACCTGAAAAGCATCTTGTAACTTATTCTCAGTTTGTTTTGCTTTCTGTTGCTGATTGGTTCCCCTACATGTTCATTTTGTTACCTGTGCCTCAGGGCTGCTTTCTTACCTGGAAGCAGCCTGTGTTTTTTCTGATGCCTGCCCATATGGTATGCTTTACTTCTCAGTGTGGTGCCTTATTGATTTCTTCATTATATTTTTCAAGGTATTTTTAACACCACTCTTTGTAGTTGGCTGGCTGAAATAATCAGAGATTCGTTCTCTTCCTTCCAGTTTATTCTCTCAAGGGGCATACTGATGGGTGCAAAGAAGTACGTTTTGCAGGTATAAGAGAAATGAGCTAGCCCTAGGGGAAACTAGAGGGCACCTTGTTGCCATGCGGAATATGATAAGGAAGTTCAGGCAACAGATAATTAAGGGGGAAATAGTTGTGGGAAGGGAAAACTGTTAGGTTATCAATTCTCCACCTTTTTGGAGCACTGGAATTTCCCCGTGTCTGAAACTGATCCTTATGCAGAGAGTTTGTATAGGGCCTTAAACACCACTTATGTGCTACTTAAGGTAGCCTAAAAACAGTTTTTGTATAATTTTAACTCTAGCCGTTTAGAAAACCATACAGTTAAATCAGTGCAACCCCTAGTATGAGCAGGTATATTGATATAAATTGTACTTTTTTTAAAAAAAATCAGCTATACCAATATAACCTTTTTTTTTACCAGTATAAATATGCCCTCACTGTGGGATTCAGTATCTATCCTGATCTAGTTAAATCTGTATAAAAACTGCATGTAGCCCAGCCCTAAATCTTATTCTAAAGAGTTAAGAGGGACCTAAGCGGTGCATAGGCTTTGTGTTGATTTTCTGCACAGAGATGAATTCACCTTGAGTGAGCTTCTAACTTTAAAGATGCTCTTTCCACTGCTGATGCACTGCTTTTTTTTTCAAAAAAAGAATTACTATATGGGTTCCCTGCCTTGAATCAAGATCCCCTGGAAGTGATGCAAGAAGTAGTAGATCCATATCTATTCACATCCTACTCCTGATGCTACAGCCACTTACTATAAACCTGTCCAGAAGCAGTATATTCAGCATTACGTACTTGCCTTCCATTTATATTAGTTAATTATTGCCTTTGTCCCAGCACCAACCTTTATTCTTATTTTCCACCTGCTTTAGCTGCATCACCCCAAGGTAAGAGGCACTGGGGTCCGGGAGGGATGCGGAGCCTGAAGTGCTACAAGTGGTGGAGATTTACAGGAAGCAGGTACTGATAGGGAAACCCTGGCCAGCAGGAGGCGCTCTGAGGCTGGAATCAAGCTAATTCCCGAATCACCAGCAGGAAGCGCCGTGCCAGTGAGTCGGCGCACTGCTACAGTGCCTCATTTTCTGGGAGCCAAAACTGAAACACCTTAAGATATTAGCACAGTCTCTATGGCACAATATTAAGACGTATTTTTGCTGAGAAGATGGGTGCTCTCCTTTTCCAGTAGTAATCAATGATATTGGTGGATAGCATGTCTTCACATAGAAGGAAATTATACTTAAAAATACCACTGGTTTACCTTCATCCTTCAGCATTTACTATACAAGTTTATCAAAGTCTTTGAGCACCTTCAGAGCTAGAATTTTGAAACATGTATAGAGGCAGGCGTGTTTATAGATTAATGGAAAAAACAGGAACATTTTCAGTCACTTGGCCATTGCACCCGGCGTCTACCTCTCTTTAAATCTGAAGTACGAACAGCATTAGAATTACAAAGGGAAATACAGCATAAGGGCAACCTTTTATCTTTGATAGGTGACATGATAGAAGAACCAGCTCACATGATGTAGTATGGGATCAACGGATGATATGACAAATGACTTTCTATGCCTTAAGTACCATTTAGCTAGATAGGTTGATATACACTCATGTCCTTCAAGGCTGCAAACATTAGCCTTCCTGCCCCAGGATTTTATAATTTGAGATTTGAGATGAACTACTGTGACTAATGCAATATCCTTTACTATGTGCCAATAGATTCATTGCTCAATACCTCCCACCTAACTACAAAAAAATTACCAAATATAATTTAGCAAATGGTGTAATTTGAGTCCTATTGTGTTTGAGATTTGGATCCGATTTATGAAACGCTGCTGAAGCTTTTATAGGACTTTCCATATGAGAAACAGTGTTCGTATATCAAACTTACCAAGGCAAAGAATCTCCTAACAAGGGATGCTTTCATGTGTCCTTAACTCACCCCATTATGTCTAAGTGTCACAGCTTATCCAATTGCAAAGTCTGTGCTGAAAGCCCTGTAATGCTTATGCTACTGGAGTGAAGGATGACAAGTTTAATCTTAATATCCTGGCTTTTGTGGCTTTAATCCAAATCCTTGTGAACTGATTCTGCACCCAGAACAAATCATAAAATGTTCCTCAAACTCTCACTAAATTGAGTGGAAGTTGCACCTGAGTAATGATTGGACATTCAACATTCATTAGAATGAGTTGCATATATTTTCTTTATTTGATTTTATGACCAATGGACCAGAGCTGTAATATGTTTTGATCTGGATCTGAAATTTAGTGCAATTCAACATCCTGGTGTTTTCTACAGAGCTAGGGGCCAGTCTGAAAATCTGGATTTGATCAGAAACGAGATTGAAGTCCATCTGATTGTCATATGGTCAGAAGCTGGTTCTGATTTGGCTCTCTCTAGTTTTTAAAGGTAGCACTGTTATAAATTTGTATTTATTTTTAAAGATAGTCATGGATTTGACACAAATAATAGTGATTCTTTTGTGTATTATTAAGATTATATAAAGATTATACCATGAATACAAACATGGTATAATACAGAATATGTTATACTATTAAATAATTCTACAATATAATATTGGTATTAATTAATGTTATGTTCATGTTGAATATTAATAAGGACAAGTCATTAATATTGTAGATGCTAATAGAGCTGGTTGGCAATTTTGCAACAAAAGATTTTTGTTTGTTTGTTTTGTCAAAAAATGCCTAGTTGTTGAAACTAAAACTTTTCAGAGAAACATCAGTTTTACTAAACTTTTTACAGGAAGATTTCTCAGGTCCAGGATGGAATTTCACAAAAAGAGAAAGCACCCACATACTTTGGGCACTCACCTGGGATCTGATACTTGAATCTGGGTCTCCCATATTCTAGGTGAGTGCCCTAGCATCTGGGCTACTGGCTATTTTCTCTGTCTGTTCTTTGGAAAATTTCTGTGAGAAAGTCTTGGTTTCATTCCACATCACAGGGCAATGGAGAGGATAGGAAAAAGGTCAAAACCTCAAAGTCGTCCCCCACCCCCCAAAAAATGGAATTCTTGTTTTCCAACTAGCTCTAATGCTCATGTGCATAATGTCAATAGATTTCTAGGGTATACACCAAATTCAGGCTAGTACTTGAATTTCATCAGAAAACCATAGCAATAGAGCATGAGGTCCATTCTGTTTATAGGTCTCTCCTAATCCAATGACTAGCACTATGAAGGTCAGAGTCTAAGTCAGTGATCGTGGCCTACACGTTTTAGTGCATAATACCATAATCCAACGGATATTCATAAACCTCTGCTCTGCTCACATTTGTTGTACTCCAGGCATGAGAAATCTACATGAGTAGAGTGTGTGTTGGACCCAGCCATCCAGAATTTAAATGAATGTTGACCTGTCTTTTGTCAATGAAAATACACCAAAGATAAACTTCTTCAAAACATCAGACAAGACATTTAAAAATCATAGAATCATAGCATCATAGAATATCAGGGTTGGAAGGGACCTCAGGAGGTCATCTAGTCCAACCCGCTGCTCAAAAGCAGGACCCATCCCCAATTAAATCATCCCAGCCAGGGCTTTGTCAAGCCTGACCTTAAAAACTTCTAAGGAAGGAGATTCCACCACCTCCCTAGGCAACGCATTCCAGTGTTTCACCACCCTCCTAGTGAAAAAGATTTTCCTAATATCCAACCTAAACCTCCCCCACTGCAACTTGAGACCATTACTCCTTGTCCTATCCTCTTCCACCACCGAGAATAGTCTAGAACCATCCTCTCTGGAATCACCTCTCAGGTAGTTGAAAGCAGCTATCAAATCCCCCTTCATTCTTCTCTTCCGCAGACTAAACAATCCCAGTTCCCTCAGCCTCTCCTCATAAGTCATGTGTTCCAGACCCCTAATCATTTTTGTTGCCCTTTGCTGGACTCTTTCCAATTTATCCACATCCTTCTTGTAGTGTGGGGCCCCAAACTGGACACAGTACTCCAGATGAGGCCTCACCAATGTCGAATAGAGGGGGACGATCACGTCCCTCGATCTGCTCGCTATGCCCCTACTTATACATCCCAAAATGCCATTGGCCTTCTTGGCAACAAGGGCACACTGCTGACTCATATCCAGCTTCTCGTCCACTGTCACCCCTAGGTCCTTTTCCGCAGAACTGCTGCCTACCTATTCGGTCCCTAGTCCGTAGCTGTGCATTGGGTTCTTCCGTCCTAAGTGCAGGACCTTGCACTTATCCTTATTGAACCTCATCAGATTTCTTTTGGCCCAATCCTCCAATCTGTCTAGGTCCCTCTGTATCCTATCCCTGCCCTCCAGTGTATCTACCACTCCTCCCAGTTTAGTATCATCTGCAAATTTGCTGAGAGTGCAATCCACACCATCCTCCAGATCATTTATGAAGATATTGAACAAAACCGGCCCCAGGACCGACCCCTGGAGCACTCCACTTGACACCGGCTGCCAACTAGACATGGAGCCATTGATCACTACCCGTTGAGCCCGACAATCTAGCCAACTTTCTACCCACCTTATAGTGCATTCATCCAGCCCATACTTCTTTAACTTGCTGACAAGAATACTGTGGGAGACCGTGTCAAAAGCTTTGCTAAAGTCAAGAAACAATACATCCATGGCTTTCCCTTCATCCACAGAATCAGTAATCTCATCATAGAAGGCGATTAGATTAGTCAGGCATGACCTTCCCTTTGTGAATCCATGCTGACTGTTTCTGATCACTTTCCTCTCATGTAAGTGCTTCAGGATTGATTCTTTGAGGACCTGCTCCATGATTTTTCCGGGGACTGAATTGAGGCCGACTGGCCTGTAGTTCCCAGGATCCTCCTTCTTCCCTTTTTTAAAGATTGGCACTACATTAGCCTTTTTCCAGTCATCCGGGACTTCCCCCGTTCGCCACGAGTTTTCAAAGATAATGGCCAATGGCTCTGCAATCACAGCCGCCAGTTCCTTTAGCACTCTCGGATGCAACTCGTCCGGCCCCATGGACTTGTGCACGTCCAGCTTTTCTAAATAGTCCCTAACCACCTCTTTCTCCACAGAGGGCTGGCCATCTATTCCCCATGTTGTGATGCCCAGTGCAGCAGTCTGGGAGCTAACCTTGTTCGTGAAGACAGAGGCAAAAAAAGCATTGAGTACATTAGCTTTTTCCACATCCTCTGTCACTAGGTTGCCTCCCTCATTCATTAAGGGGCCCACACTTTCCTTGGCTTTCTTCTTGTATCAGTGTACACTAAAGCATAGTCTTATAAGGGGAAGTTGTCTTTTAATGATTGGGGCCCTGATTCAACCAAACCTGTTGGGGGGGGAAAAATGGACTAAGGGTCATATGCTGCCATTGATTTCTAAGCTAAATTCCCTATATACTTCTGTGGAAGTTTCATACTAGAAGCTGTATTGTCATCATTCTAATTTTGAAAGGTTACTGTCTCACTCTTTGCTTGTGTGCATAAGTAGGCATTACCAGCTTTTCAGAACCCTGTATTTAATTTTTTGCGGTATTATGCTCATAGCAGGAGGTGAGAGAGAGAGATGTTTGGGTAACAGAATACCCCCTTTCAGGCAGCAATGCTACTAGGAACAACAGACATTCGAGAAGATCCAGCAAGACATACAATATAAAGAAAACTAGAGAGAAGAGAGAAAAGAAAAGCCAGGGAGATGTATTACATTTTTTAGCTTTTATTCACTAGAATGTTGCATGTCTAAATATTACAGTTAAATAAAGGAAAATAGTAGTCTTCACTTGTATGAATGTCTTAGTTGACGAGAAGGTGGCTGTGGGGAATGTCCCTACTCCTGCACATGTGAATTCTCTCTAATCCAATCACCATTTATTTTGTACTGCACTCCTCCCTCACCTCCTTCCAGAATTCATTTCCTTCTGTGGACACTGCTAAATCCCGCTAGTCTAGGGATGACTTATTTCTGACTCTCAAAGATTCTGATGATGAACAAACATGTTTGCCTTTGATAAACACTAGGTCAAAACAGATTTCTAGCATTTTAAAAATAATTTCCCAGTGGAAAATATATTCAGGCTTCCCTGAAATGGTTTTATTCCCCTTTGGCATATGACTCAATCATTCTTTGGCTGCTCCAAATATATTGCCCGGGCTATTTTCACCTGTCGATTTGGGCTTGGCAAGGGATCTCTGTGTGCTTTATTTAATAGGTGAATAGCAGAAAAATCAATATCCTGCAGCAGTTAACTGACATGTTATAGGTTTGGGAGAGTTTATTTTCATACCTTATTCTATACTTTAATAATTCCCCAAAGAAAGGCACTTGATAAATACTGGACATTAAACATTTTGATTCTATAGTGCTTGGTGTAAAAAAAAGGCCTTGATAAGTAGTTGCATTATTAAAAACAGTAATAGAACTCATGGGGTATTTAAGCAAATGTCTCTAATTATTATAATTTAAATTTAAAAACATTAATACCCAGTAAACCTATGATAAATAAAAGCTTTTAAGCAGGAAATAATTAACCCCCTGGAATTCCATTAGTGATGTATGATATAGAAACACATTAAGAAGGCTAAACACCATACTGGTTGCTTGCTTAGTTCTATCCATTTACATTAAATAAATTTAATTTCAACAGCTGCTCTGCTGAAGCAACCCAAGCCTTGAAGTCATCTGAACTAAGTAAGGTGATTTCTTTTAGACTAAAGAGGGAGGAAAATTGCTACATTGTTGATTTCACATATCACATATATGTCTTTTCTTTACAATAGGTTCACTTTAATTTGATTTGGAATTCATCATAAAATAAATAGTTTAAAGAAAATGTTAGAATGGAGAGTATGTGTTCTGTTATTTGTGAAGTAAAATTGGAAGGAGCACAGAGCAACTTTCTCCTAGGATATAAAGAGAATAGAGGGGGGAAAATTTGAGGAACAGCAGTAGGCGAACAGCTTTCCATGCATTGCACAAATTCATAAAGGGCTTGATCTAAAGCCCACTGAATTCAGTGGGAGACTGAGTTCACTGGGCTTTGGATCAGGCCTAAACCATGTATTTTTTATATTGTCATGCAGGTAAACTGAGAATGAATGCTACGTATTGCAACTCTAAGGAAAAAGCTACTGTCAGAGTACTTGGAGGCCTTGAATTGGAAAACTTGCAAAAGTGACAGTAGGGTAGGAGTTAGAGTGGCATACAGATTCTATTCAGGTGGTTACAGTGAGGCTTCCCCCTATGGATCTGTGTGTGCATCACAGGCTAAGTATCTTGCACTACAGAACAGTTGCATTTAACATTAACATGTATTTTCTTTAAAATGGTAAGTGCATGCATGAACACTCTTTAGTGCTGAGTTACAGCATTTAAGTTGATTCTTTAGAGACTTTGATTGCTGAGCAAGAACAAGATTTATTTCCATATTTTACCTGGATGCTTCAATTTTCTCTTTTTTTTTTAAACTTGGAATTTGAATATAGTATGGTCCGTATTACGAATTACTATTTGTGTTCTGGGAGTACCCAGCGATCAGGGTCCCATTGTGCTAGGTACTGAACCAGTATATCCAATGCTGCATTCCTTCTGCCCCACTAAACTTAAATGTCCTTTAATCAAAGTTTTGTCAAAGAAAGGACTGTAGAATCAGGTCCAGTAATAATATCTTACTATTTTCTACTTCAGCTGATTTACCTGGAAAATGTAGATTGCTAAACAATATGTGTAAGTTGCTTAAGTCTCTTTTTGTTGTTGTTGTTTTAACTAAATGTATTTTTCTGAGCTCCAGCTGCTTGAACTGGGCTGGGAAAGCAAAGAAGAATTTAAAGTAACCCTCCTGGTATTTTGCATCCATATTTTCCCTTCATTTGCATTGAAATTCACCCTGACTTTGACCAGAATGGAAGGAGCTTCGGTATCCTTTTTGGGCGGCACTACAAAGACAAATTTTGTAGTAATTGCAATTTCATATCTATCACAAGAACTCTCCAAAAACTGTGCATGGAAACAAGCAATTGCTAAACTCTCATGGCAGAAACAAGTCATCCTTTGTGGCAGCTCATTAATTTGAGCCTCCATATTCTGACTGTTACCTGGATGTAAAATAAAAGTATTAATATGAGTTGGAGTCAGATGTGCTCCAACAGTCCTCAACCAGTGGAGAATTTTCTAGGAACCCACTCTAGCATACTTTAAAAGAGCCTTTAGGCTACTCTAGGCCTATCATGGATAATATCTGCTCCCAGCTGGCTCCAGGATCAATTATGTGGAAAGGTGGCTTAAGACCTTCAGGATATGGATTGTCTTTTGTATGTTTGTACAGCACAATGGGACCCCGATAGCAATTGTGGCCTTTGGATGCTACCATAATATAAATATTTACTAATATAAATAATTAGAGCCAGCTACCCTTCTCCCCCTGGGTCCTGAACTGAATACGGTTCAATTGAACTCAGTTTTCTGGTTTGTTGCTCTCTTACTCTTAAAGTAACCATCATGCCAACTGAATGAATCTCTTCACTTTTTGAAAATGGAGAAACTCAACAGAACTACAAAATAAGAAACTAGAAATTAAGGAGCAGAGTATTTTTAAAAATTATTTTTACTGGGAAGCTCTTTTTATTGTATATTTGTATTTAATTAATGCCATCTAGCTGATGCAACAACTAAGGTAGCTAAATAATTTGTGCCAAAATAGTTTTATAATTTGCCATTAAATCTATGGACACTTAACTGCCTTTCACTGGAGATGGCTTTTTCATGAGTGTTTGTATTTGCAAAACTCAGACTGGAAATCATTACACTATCATTAGCTGCTTGCTTTTTTGTTGGGTTTAGAGGTAATTATACTTAATGCTTTGATTATTTCAATTATGATGTGTACACAGTTGAGATTTTATTTTCTACATGGTTAGGCTGGTTTTTAGCCTGACACCTGGGGTGTTAAGTGTTCTGCACTCTGTAATTAGGTCCAGCTATATTCATATGTTAATGTTGAATTATTCACATCCAAGCATTCATCTAGATATTAATCCTCCCATACCCACAAATCTTTGCCCCAAACTCAGACCAAAACTTTATTTTTTGTTTTTCTTCTTATTCCTTCCAGTTTTTGAGTTCTGGGTTTCATCTGAAAATGGAATTGCTGAAATACTATGAAAATCTCTCTAAGCATCTCTCCCACTTTTGTACGAATGCCTTACAAATTCTTAAAATGTATGCACAAAATTTAAAGACCTGAACTTCAAATTTGGTTCTGAAGAGGTTTTTCTCTTTTCATCATGTACATTTTTCTCTTTTGTCATGTATAACCAAAACCAAAGAGTAACAAAAACAGATGGGGAAAAAAAACCTCTCATTCTTATAAGAATTTCAGCTGAATCTGTAGAGGCAAGAGGTTTACTTTAGGAAAAGCATCTAAACTGTAAGTTATTTCTACAATCAAAAGACAACCTAAGAAAGGTTTAAGAATCGCCCATCACTAGGAAAAGACCCTTTTCTAAATGTCTCCTCTCACCTGCCTTGTAACTTCACTGAAGAGCTGAAAACTCCTGTCAGTGTCTCTGGAATAAGCTCTAAATCTGATGATCTTCCTTCTTGGTGAACTGTACTTTAAGCTAGAGCTCACTGGTCCTTCTTTTTAAAGGAAACTGACCAAATTCTTCAGTCGCACCAACTGGCACTTGTCAGTTTTTCAGGAGCAGAAACAGCATCAATGCAATTTTGTATAAACTAATCCAAGGCAAGAAGTTGAAATTTCATTGCACCTCCTCTTACAGACTTTGTTCTTCCTTTCTGTCCAGAAGCAGCCCTTGCCACTGTAACAAGATTGGAAACAGACAATACTATATTCCTTTTAGTTTCTGGATTGCTGGCAGGCCTCCAGTTGCTAGGTGAAAGACCTGATTTAAACAGAGGGAAAGCAGCTGGGAAACAACAGACAGCAGACAAGTGAGACTTTAAGAAGAATAAACCAGATGCTGTTACTATTTCCAGCACCGTGAGCCCTTTTGGGTTGGCAAATTATTTTGCTTAGTAGAATCACTATGAGGAATATTTCTACTCTGTTGCATTTTAAAGAGGCATTGGCTTATCCTAATTCTCTATTTTCCTTGTGAACAACAGGAGGCAAACCTGTAGGCTTTTCCCATTAAATTCCTGCTGATATGCACTTTCTCAGTATTTTACTTGGATTAAGATTTCACAGGTGAAAAAAAATTATATTTTGATTTAAAGTTTACACGTGAAAGGTATTTTGGCTAAGGGCCTTAGGTCTATCATTATGAGGCGTGTTAATTCAGTGGCACACATGCATTATATTAAAGTTTTTATATTATTTTAGGGCATGTTTGAATATTTCACCCCAAAAAAGTCTGTCTCCTTTTAATAATGGTTAGATGGCACAGTGAAAAGGGAGTGCCCGCTCCTCAAGGAAATGTTTGAAGACCTGACCTGATAACAGCCCGTCCCAGGGCCATATGGAACATAAGGTCTCCTCCAATGGTGCCCTTTCATGAGGCGTCTCTTCCAACCCTCACGAAGTGGCCACCATTGCTGGGTGATGAGACATAAGGAACAGAAAGAATGGGACCTCATCTGAAAGCACTGCAAGCAGGCAGCGAAGGATACCAATAGTTGAAGCACTGTGAACAGAAGCTGCAGCCACAATAACACAAGGTCCAGGGGAAAAGAGAACAGCAGACACAGAAAGATAGTAATGAGAGCCTCAATAAGGACTTGTCTTCACTAGAGAAAAAGGTGCATTCCTACCTCCTGTTTGTTAATGTGATAATATCCTAGTGAAGACAAGGCAGTTTGTAGTCTTAATACAAGGTAAGTCCTAGGCTACCCCATAATCTTTACCCCAACCTACCAGGACATGGGAAAACGACAAATTCCTAGTCTTCACTAGAATTTTAGCCACCTTCTGTTGGCTAATGCACAGTACGAGCACAACTTTTCTTCTTGTGAAGATGCACTGTGGCAGGGGGGTGAGAGAAGTGGTCTAAAGGTCAGAGACGGGCCAGGTGGTCAGTGAGGGAATGCTGGGATCCTAGTGGTGGAGCAGCAGATGTTACAAAGAGAGGATTTGGATGAGGCACCTACATCTAGCCACACATTTCCAGGGCATTCTTTCAGCAAAAAAGTATTATTCAAAGTGAGTTAAGGTAAGATCATCGAACCCTTCGTATATGTCTACACTGCAATTAGACACCAGTGACTGGCCCATGTCAGCTGACTTGGCTCATGCAGCTGTTTAATGGCAGTGTAAACATTTGGGCTTGGGCTGGAGCTCTGAGACCCTCCCCCCGGCAGCATACTGAGCCCAAAAGTCTACACTGCCCCTTAACCCCTTAACCCTCGCTTCATGAACCCGAGTCAGTCAGCAAAGAGCAGCCCTGGGTTTTAAATTGAAATGTAGACATACCCTTGGTTCGTACTCAGGCACTCCTCCTATTGACTTCAACGATAAGTTTGTCTGAGTAAAGGTGAAAAGGGAAGAATATCTAGATCTACTCCAGAGACAGCAGAAGGATCCTTATCATCCCACTTGCAAAAAATTCGAAGCATAAAAGGAAAAACGTTTCTCATTCAGTTCTAGAACTTAACTAAAGCCAAACAGTTCTTGAAATACTGAAGTTTTTGGATAACTTTTTTATTTTCTTCATCAAGTGCCATTGCACTTGTGGGTTTCAGCTGGTACCAAAGCTGAATTGTATAAAGACTCTTATTGTGCTATTTAGTGTTGCAACTGAGGGACAGAGAGCTCATGTAAATCCTGCTCTTCTAAGATTTCCAGAAGAGTTTGGATGCAAGTGACCTAGAGAGTTTGGCTGAGGTTCAGATCAGCATCTAAAGTTTTTGGTACTTATTTGAACTGAAGAATGACTCTGAAAGATTTGAGGTTTGACCATGACTCTGTGAAAGAAGTTGTAACAAGAAAATACAGCCCGTGACAGAAAATTGCTCTTGGCCTCTTAGCTGGGAGCAGAAATTTTAAATGGCTTGTGAAAAAGACTTGTTATTGCTACTCAGTTTTTTAGCCATGGTACAAGAGACTGTTTCATTGCACAATAAATAAAAGAGGAAACTTAAACTGGAATTCATGACTTAGTTCTGAGCAATATAGATAACAAGATTTGAGAGGTAACAGTGGGTGAACAGTTGGAAAGAGTGAGTAATCTAATTAGGTCTGCAGTCAGGATATGGAGTGAATTATAAAAAGGGAAAATGAGAACTTTGAATTTCAGGACACAAAGTTAGTAAGAACAATGACGGTGCTGGGTATATAAAAGAGGTATAGGATAAAAGAACACAGAGGGGAGTGGAAAGTGTCTGGCAGAAATTATGGTGTATCCAAAGGTTATGCATGTCATCTAGCAATAAATATACCAGCAATAGAGACAGGGCAAAGCACATGAACACAGAAGTGCAAGTAGCACTTCCACAGTGGCTGGTAGGGGAACCTAGGTCCCTTCCGGGCTCCAGGTCAGAGATCTTACAATCAGCAGCTGAGGTCTGCACCATCTCAACCCTTGCTGCTCTTTCGCTGGGTTTCTTCCTATTCCACTCTCTGCAGGCTTTTTTCTCCACCACTTTCAGGGTAAATCCCTTCCCTCAGGGTCAAGAGCCCAGGGCTCTGGCTTGGATTTTCTCTTCATTCCTCATTAGGCCCAGAGAGTGACTGCAGACTTCCACACTGCTGTCCCTTCTGATCTTTTCTTTATGATGATGCAGACATGACTGAAGGGTCTCTAGCTGCCACCAACTGTAATTTCTCAATTCTTAGAAGTTTATAGTCTCTCTCTCTCTGCCTTGTGTCTTTCAAGTAATGTAACAACACCTTTTTGATAATACTCCTGATGTTATTACTAAATAATAGTGTCATTTTTGTTACATTAAGACATTTGAATTCCTCAAAAAGCTTTTCCCTTTCTTTATCAAAGCCCTTACATACCCATAGATGGTGATCATCATCCTCAACTCTAGGGCACAATTCAAAGTCATTTTCCTCTTTTTTCATTAATCCATTTTTTTTGCAATTCCTCTTTAAAAATTTTCTGCACTAGGCCTTTGAATTCCTGTTTACTCAAGGGTATATCTGTCAATCTCCCACTTCTTACAGCATTTTTAGCTGCTTTGTTTGCCATTTTGTTCCCTGTTATGCACTGGGATCCAAGCTAATGCTACATAATCTCAATCAGTACTAACTCTTTTTTGGGAAATATTTTGTTTATTAAATCACTTCTACATACTGAGACACCTTTTTTGATCACCATAAGGCTTGAGACTGAATCCTACATGCCAACCCATCCTGGTGGTTTGTTTTAGGTTTTTTTGGACCTATCTGAATCTAGTTGACAAAACTGACTCCACTTTTCATCTATGTACTGATACACTTCATTTTTAACACCTACTGTCACTTTTTTACCTTTTAGTTTGTAAAATAAATCTGAATCTGCATTTGGACTGTGATTTTTCCATCCATAGCTAATTTTCCCATGACTACAAATTTTGACTTTGTTCACCTTTTCCTTGTATTTCAACTCCTGCATTCACATTTTTAACTCTAATAGCATGTGGAGTTCTAACAGAGGCCTAATATAGCACACAATCAAATTCCCAACAATTTTCATGTATTTGTTTGGTACTTTCATCACTCAAGTTCCCATTAAGTTTGGCCCAGAAAGTGTGGTCCTGCAGTGTCATTCATAGTGTAACTGACATTTCACTAGAAATTACCTGGATTTTGCATAGAGGTGTTGTAATAAATGCATCATCTGGAATTCGTAGCTTGTATTAAATCTTACTTTTTAAGTTCTGATTTTGAGGCTGACCTAAGAGCTTGGCAGCCATAGTCAATAACTGCTCTGATTTAAGGCTCTGTATATCATCAGCAATGTTTTCTTAATTAGTCCTAGGAAGAGTTTTCAGCAGGTTAATCCTTCCTGTACATTTATCTTTTGCCTAATTTAGATGATCTTCCCAAAGTAATTTAGTATCAAATATTAACCCCTAAGAATTTGAACCTTTTAACTAAATCTATTTGTTCTCCATACAGATACAGTTTACATTCCTTTAACTTTTCTTTTTGTAAAGATCAGTCCTTTGATTTTAGCAATGGAGAATTTGAAACCTCATGAATTTCCCCAGTCAGAGGTCTCGCGCAACACTTCATCGATTCTCTCTTCTGCCACCTCAATATTCATATTCCAAACCCACAGAGCACACAATTATCTGTGAACAGAGTGACATCTACCCTGGAACTTGTTTAGGAAGAACATTTATCATAATATTAAAAAAGGTTGTGCTGATATTGTCTTGTGATGTACCATTTTTAATGTTGTATTGTGACAGAGTTGGGCCAGATGGCTACAGGAGAGTGATAGAAGGCAGATACATTAGCCCCAGGTTAAGCAGGCCCCTTTTGCCTTGGTAAGGTAACAGGGACAGTTTCAGAACAATCAGGAACTTGCTGGAACCAATTAAGACAGACAGGCTAATTAGAACACCTGGAGCCAATTAAGAAACTGCTAGAATCAATTAAAACAGGATAATCAGGGCACCTGGTTTAAAAAGGAACTCACTTCAGTCAGTGAGGGGCATGCAAGGAGCTGAGAGTAAGAGGGCATGCTGCTGGAGGACTGAGGAGTACAAACGCTATCTAGCATTAGGAGGAAGGTCCTGTGGTGAGAATACAGAAGGTGTTGGGAGGAGACCATGGGGAAGTAGCCCAGGGAGTTGTAGCTGTCACACAGGTGTTACATGAAACACTGTAGACAGCTGTGATCCACAGGGCCCTGGGCTGGAACGCAGAGTAGAGGGTGGGCCTGGGTTCCCCCCAACTCCCTATTGGATACAGGAGGAGTTGACCTGGACTGTGGGTTCCACCAGAGGGGAAGGTCCCTGGCCTGTCCCCCGACCCACTCAGTGGACCAGCAGAGACTGTGGAGATTGTTCTCCTTCCTTTTCCCCAAGCTGGCCAGTGATGAGGTTAGCTGAGTGAACGGCAGGTTTGAGCCACTAGCAAAAGTGGCCAAACTGAGGGCTGCCGTGAAGCTCTGAGGCAAGCAAATGCACCAATAAGTGCAGGAACTACCAAGGCAGAGGAGGAACTTTGTCACAGTATATATTCAACATAACTTTCCTAACTCTGACCTGCATGGTCCTTTTACTCAAAAATTCTCAAATCCACTCATACATTCTTCCCCTTATGCCTAGTGCATCTACTTTGTACAATAAGGTTTCCATTCATAGCATGTCATATGTCTTTTCAATATCTAGTTAGACAGCTATCATGAAACCCCTCTGCCTCATACTCTTTTGTATTTCATTTTTTAATTTAACATTGTGATCGGTGGTGCATCTTCTTCTCCAAAATTACTCTCTACCTTACCTATAATGCCATTGGTTGCCTATCTGGAAAACAATCTTTCATTCATCTTTCTCCCCACAGTTTTACCCAGACAGAACGTAAGGACATTTGGTCTGCAGGCATCCATGTTTATGAATAGTTTACCTGGTTTTCATATTGGAATTACTACTGCATGTTTCCACCTTGCCAGTATCACTCCTCTTTCCCATATAGTGTTACATAATTCTAGAGAACCTCAGACTGTTTTCAGAGATATATTTAAACATTATGTTCAATATATTATCTTTATCTGGAGAAGTATTCTTGAATTTCTTGTCAATAGCAATAGCTTTCTCAAGCTCCCAGATACAAACCCATTCATTCAGTATAATGTCTTCATGTTCATCTCAACTACATTAGGTCATGACTCTCAATACATTTTCTTTTAATCTGATGGAAAACTTCCCTTTGACTTTCATCATTACTCCTCAAAAAGTTTCTGCCAAAACTTCTGCTTTCTCATTATCAGAACTTCTAACTATGTTGTCAGTTCCCATAAGACCTGGGATGTGGCTACTACTCAGTTGAATTCCATTCATTCTTCTAATTTGCCTGTATATTTCTGATATCTTTATCTATCTTTATCTGCCCACAGTACTTTCTTGAACTCTGATTTTTTTAAAAATAATTCTTTGTGCTATTGCCTTATTTCCTTTATACTTGTTGGCATCCTTTCGTGTACAAGAGTGGTGGGAATTGCAGCCTATGATGTAAATGGTTTGCAATGTGTCATGTGACTGAATAGTCCAATCTGAGATTTGCATGATCTTTGGCAGTTATTGCAAATGTATGTATATTAGTTGGGAGCTGCTTGCTCCTGTCATGAACTTTGATATCCTAATAGAGATGATAGCGCCACTTGTTACAATCACTTGTAGCTGGTTCCAAATGTATTGACGGCTATCCTTCCTTTGGGCCAAACCAGTGAAGTTGAGAGGAGGATGCTGACACATGGGCAAAGCAGTGCTTCATATCAACCATCCAGGCTACTGCAGCCACATCCACATGGACAGAACACTCCATGCTTGCTGGCATACTCATTAGATCTTCATTATGCATTGTATTTTTTGCTTTTTCCTTTTATTCCTCCATTCCTTTCTTTAACTGCCATTTTATTTTTCTTATTCCCTCAGGAAAATTAGTTTTTAGTTTGGGGTTACTTCAATATCCTAGATATGGGTACAGTAGCTACTGCTATTAATCCTTTTATTACATTATTATCGAAATTCTCTGATCACTCACCCAATGATTATTCACAGATTCAATCCATTTACTTGTAAATAACTTGCAGTTTTTTTAAAATTCCAGGTGGGTAACTTTCAACCTTACTTTGCCCTAGAAAAGTTATTAATACAGGGAACTGATCATTCCCCATTCCTTCTTCCTTATATATTTCCCAGTTTCATTTACTTGCAATATTTGCTGTTATAATTCCTAGGTCTAAGCAGGAAAAACTAACATTGGCTGCATTAAATCTCATTGGGTGTCATTGTTTAAAACCATTAGATTCATCAATGAGCTTTTCTAAGCATGTACCATTATCATCAGTTGTCTTACTTCCCCACAATTTATTATGACTATTTAGGTCACATCATTTAATACGTGGTCTTTTAGCATTCTTTATTTACTGTAGCTCCAAACTTTCTAATTTCCTGCATGAGTTATAGATATTATAACTCCTTAAAGAAATATTTCTTTTCCGCATAGGGTTCTCAACAGCATTACTTTCTAGGCTTACTTCTTCATTCTCTAGTGGTATGTAGTTTAATCTTTCCCTTTTGAAAATAAAACACCTTCTCCTCCAATCCCTCAGACAGAGACAAACACCTACAAGATCTCTATCAAGCATTCTTACAACTACATATCCACCTGCTGAAGTGAAGAAACAGACTGACAGAGCCAGAAGAGAATGCAGAAGTCACCTACTACAGGACAGGCCTAACAAAGAAAATAACAGAACACCACTAGCCATCACCTTCAGCCCCCAACTAAAACCTCTCCAACGCATTATCAAGGATCTACAACCTATCCTGAAGGACGACCCATCACTCTCTCAAATCTTGGGGGACAGGCCAGTCCTTGCCTACAGACAGCCCCCCAACCTGAAGCAAATACTCACCAGCAACCACACACCACACAACAGAACCACTAACCCAGGAACCTATCCTTGCAACAAAGCCCGTTGCCAACTGTGTCCACATATCTATTCAGGGGACACCATCATAGGGCCTAATCACATCAGCCACACTATCAGAGGCTCGTTCACCTGCACATCTACCAATGTGATATATGCCATCATGTGCCAGCAATGCCCCTCTGCCATGTACATTGGGCAAACTGGACAGTCTCTATGTAAAAGAATAAATGGACACAAATCAGATTATCACATTCATAAACCAGTCGGAGAACACTTCAATCTCTCTGGTCACTCGATTTCTGATATCAAAGTGAGTATCCATCAACAAAAAAACTTTGAAAACAGACTCCAAGGAGAGAATGCCGAATTGGAATTAATTTGCAAATTGGATACAATTAACTTAGGCTTGAATAGAGACTGGGAGTGGTTGAGTCATTATACTAAGTGAAACTATTTCACCTTGTTTATTCCCCCCCTCCCCCCACTGTTCCTCAGACGTTCTTGTTAACTCCTGGAAATGTGCTGGAAATGGCCCACCTTGATTATCACTTCAAAAAGGTTTTCTCTCCCCCCACCCCACTCTCCTGCTTGTAATAGCTCATCTTAAGTGATCAGTCTCCTTACAATGTATATTTTTTCATGGTCTGTGTGTATATATAAAATCTGCTCACTGTACTTTCCACTTTATGCATCCGATGAAGTGAGCTGTCGCTCACGAAAGCTTATGCTCAAATAAATTGGTTAGTCTCTAAGGTGCCACAAGTACTCCTTTTCTTTTTGCGAATACAGACTAACATGGCTGCTACTCTGAAACGTGTCCTTTCTATGTAATTTTCCTAGGAATGCTCTCACTGCCATTTACCACATGTCCTTTTCCCTTTCAAACCTTTCCTACATGCCTATATCTTAGGCACTTATAACATCTTAGGGGAGGGAGGATATATGGCTTGGTTCTGAATATGTGAAAACCTAGCGTTTTTTCTCTGGTAGAGTCCCTTCTTTAAATGTAATCAGTGCAGCTGTTACTGGCTTGCTTTCTTCTCATTTATTAATTAGCCACGTACTTTCTAAATACTTTATCTTCTCCTATGTTTTTTTGCTTATCTCATCATTGGTTCATTCTAATGGCACTCTATATATTACCCCCTTCATTTTCATCCAATACTTTAGTAGCTGGCATAATATTTTAGCATTCCCCAGCATTTTAGTTTTTAGCAGGTTATCAGCTTGCTCTTTGTTTTTACATTCAACTAAAAGACCATCTTTCACCCTTCTGACTTTTACAATATCCTCTATGCTTTTTTAAATCCAGTCAGCTACTTTCACAGGGTTAATATCACCTAATCTTATTTCTTTGGTTAGGGATCTTGCAATAACAACATGTTGGTTTATTTCCTTCTGGGGCTTTGGGTGTGGGTTTGTTTGGTTTTTGCTGATATCATCAACATCTGATTCTACTTCTACTCCCGTCCTACTTTGTATCCATTCTCCTTCTTTAATAGACTCTTCTTCGAGGTTTTTAGGGTGACTTCATTTGGGGTCAGATAATCTCCCAGCCCAGTCCTCACCTGTTCACATTTTCTGGCTTTACACAAACCCTCACTTACTCCTGCCAAGATGGGCTCCAATCCATCTTCAATTAGTGTTTGTCAGTCAAGCCTAAGGCTCCCCCAGCTGCAGACTACCAGTTTAGTTAGCCCCTTCTGAGTCATCTTAGTCTCTTCACAGGTGGTGTGTGGGGGGAAATCTCATTACAGGGGTCTAATCCAGTAGGTATGCTCAGAGGCCACCTACCAGATTGGGTCCTACACAAAATAGCAGAGGAGGGGGTGGTAGTGGGACCAGAGGGTTAAAATGATGGTATTTCCAAGTGGTTAGGGCACTCTACTGGGACTATTTTAAGTGGAACAGTTTCAAAAGGAGAGATTGGGAACCTATCCCAGAGTATCCCATATTCCAGTGGTTGGGGTACTAACCTGGGAGAAGAGAGGCCTGGGTTGTTCAAGTCTTTTTCTAACTCACAGTGGGGGCTTGAACCCTGGTTTCCCATATTCTGGGTGATGGCTTCAACTGTAGGATTCTGGGGTAAAAATGACTACCATCACTTCCTCCATTTTTAGCCTGCAAACACTGATCTGGCTTAGATGCCAATGTCCAGGAGAGGATTCATGTTTAGCTGTGTCGGGTAGCCTTATACCACAAAAGTCCCAGTGGTTTCAATGGCGCTATTTTATAGTAAGGTACTCATAAGTATATCAGGTTTCAGAGTAGCTGCCGTGTTAGTCTGTATCAGAATGTGAGCCTAGTTAAAAAGTGTCATGGGGATCAGTAAAAGATAGTGGAGGGTAATTTAGCTCCATCACATGTTTGTGCTGTTTGCAACTCTACTGTAATCTTATGCAATAAATGTATTTTATAATCTGTCAACTGTTTTACCATAATTACAACTTCTCTGTTTTCTCCCTATGTAGAAAGAAGTTTCTTTTTAAAATTTTTTAACATTTCCCGTGAGCTCTAATTAACTGGTGAACCTATTTGCTTAATTTCCCTTTATTAAATATATGGAATAGTCAGCTGTTTTGGGAATAAAGCAAAATTCTATAATTAGGAACGTATGCTAGTTCCCCTGTCCACTGTTTCCGTTTGTGCTTGGTGTGTTTTTATTTTTGTTTTGTTTTTTAAATACCGGAGGTAAACATTCAGAATGTATAAATAATGCTTGGAGACAAAGCATTTTCCAGATATTTTGCAAGGCTGTTTTATTTGTTTTGAATGCCATATGTATTTCCTTTTGAATTAATTATAAAACTAAAGAAATAATGAAATATTAATTTGTAATAGATTAGGATTTGTACTAATACAGTGATGGCTCCACATGATAGTACTTTAAAAATATTCTACTTCTTTTCAATTATCAGAGCCAACTGCTCTCCTTTGATTACAATAGTCAGTTTCCCTAAGTAACCATTTTTTGCCTTGCCAACAAACATGAAACACAACATCCAGCTGAGTGGAAGGTGCTCAGAATGTATTCTTACTTTTTTATATTAATGTGTGTGCATTTTGAGTCCTATTATAGTGTATTATTTATCTTCTAGTAGTGTCAGCCCCTGAATAGGATGGGGCTCTGTTGGGCGAGACACTGGAGATTGATAGTCACATAAGAAATGCATTGTGACATCTCTTACCCAGATGGTCTGTTTCTTCATAGTGCTTTATTTTTTAAAATTCATGACAGAGGAGGGCACTAGTATTTAGAGAAGCTAGGCATAGGGAAGGGAATGTTGTTACCAAACTGGAACCTTATTCAAAATTTCACAAATTTAAAAAACTTTTTTTTCTTCCCTTCATTTTCACCTGCCTTTGCACATCTGAAGAAAGCATACTTGGATAGTCATGTCTGGCAAGGGGAATCTAGGGAGTGGAGAAGCAGAAGAGTACAAATAGAGCAAAGACTTCAGAGGCACCCCCAGAGGCTGCAGGCTATACAAAGCAGCAACTGGGTCCTGTCAGAGACAGAAGCTATTGCCGTGTGTGGTGAAGCAGGTGAATCCCAGCTGGTGGGCTTGATTGGGATCGTGATTTACTAGTGGGCTGAGAGCTGCTGCAGAGCTGGCTTTACCATAGAGAGGTTTCACTGTGCTGGAAGGGCTGCATGTGCACTCCCTAGATTCCCCTTGCCTTACCTCACTGTGGATTCATGTGGCTTTGGACCTGAGGCTTGGAGCATCTCTCCTTCAGGACATTCAGTTCCAAAATATATCTGCATGATTCAGCTCTGGACATATGTACACATTAATAAAAGAAGAGAAGGATGAGTGTGAGAAGGAATTTTTTTTTTTGGTCTATGCAAAATCTGGTGCTCTGGTGCCTCTCCATGTGTGGCTACTCTGCCTTTCCCCTACTACATTAACAAAGATGGTATAATTACCTTTGTAAGTGATTAAAAATAATGCCGGACTGAGAGGTTTTGCTAATTCTTTTTCAACAGTGAGGAAAGCATGCTATTCATTTCCAAGCCTAGCACGATTGCTCTCAGTGAGTGTGCTAGAGGGTGTGTGCATCAAAGAATAAAAGCATCAATACTAGTTTCAGAAATGCAGTTGCCTCTTGAAAGCTAGTCTGTGAATAGCTGCAGGTGCAGAATTAGCCTAAATTTTCTCTCTTTCATGTAAAGGGGATCACAAAACTGTGGGGTTCTTCTACCATTATCAGAAGGCTTTGATCAGAATCAGCTCTCATTTGAAACCCCTGGAAGCCAAAGTTAAGGGAAAGGCAGGCAGACGAGTGTATCAGAAAAAAATCTGTTCAGGACTGATTCTGCCATGTTTATTCACACTAAGCACATTGTGAGCCATCCCACTGAAGTCAATGGGCTAGATTGTGCCATTAAGACACAGACCGTACGGAGGGGTAGTGTGGTATTACACTGCCCGAAGGGAAGCACCAGGAGGCATTCTACCATAGTTGAACTTCCCAAGCTTTTATATCTTGGGTCTGTATAAAATCTCCAGTGATCCATACATATTGGCATATACTTTCATTCTGATGTGTGGGTATTTGTATTTATAGCCTCTTCCCTCAAGTCCCCATGCACAAAGGTGAAAATAAATATCTTTCCTTTCCACTGTCAGGATTGTGAGAAGATAGGGCCATTAGGATCTCAGAGTGCATTGTCAATAATATTGTGCTCTAAGTGTTGTCTGGGAATATGTTACAAAGATCTATTTATAAGCAATCTCTGAATAGCTAAGGGAATGGCACAAAGCAGGCAAAGCAATAATGGCTTTGGATATTGGTTAAATACTAGAGCAAAGCTGAGACATCTGATAGCTGCAAAAGCTGTTTATTGCTAGATGTGTTCCAATGCAATGAACATTACTCCTGTTATATAAAAAGATAAAGCAACACAATGAGCTCTAACATAAACCTATATATATATATATATATATATATATGTGTATATATATATATATAGTTCTCTTCCCCCAAGAAGGTTTGCAAGTGTTGTGCTGCTACTTTCTCAGGCTTCTTAATGACTTTATTTCGGGAGCATGGGAAGGATGAATGACTGAGCTTGGGTCCCTCTGTGCTGTACAGACTTAAGCACTGATCCATCAATTGGATCTGGGCAGGGTGATCTGGAGTGTCTAATTGCAGGATCGAGACCTCAGAGATGGTCCCAGCCCCAAAGAACAGTAAAGCTTAAATTAACACATAGAAAATACAGATCACAAAACACAACACAAATCCACCACAAACACACTGAGAGTGCAAGTTTGAACAGGAGGAGGTGGAGGAGCCATGGAGAGATCATAATAGAAAAGCTCCATGTGAGAAATTTATTTTTAGGAGAGGTTTAAAGGACAAGAAGAGATAGAACTTGTGCATAGGAAGGGAGACAATATTTCGGACAGATCTCATAGGTTTAACTTTTCAAAATAGAATTGTAGTAGTGTGCACAAACAAATGTGGGTATAATGACCACATAATATGTAACTAATGATTTCTGCATGGAATTGTGACAATTGCACATACAGTTTAGTCACAGGATTTTCTGAAATTGTCATCTATACTGCCTATTGCTCAAATTTCCTGGGCTGTGATTGATTGAAATTCGTTTATTGTCATATAACAAAATAATATTGACAGTAGCCCTGAAAAGAATGTACAGCGTATTGAGAGAGATACTGGGCAAACCATTCAGAGTGAACACTTGATCAGTACACTTTTCCTTCATTCTGTTCATGAATAAAATTTGATTCTTTTCAAATTGGCTTGTTACTATGACCTTTCAAACAAATTTCTACCTATGGGTTGCCCGTGAACTATGCTCTTTATTCATAATTATCCCTGTGTGATTGGTTCTTAGTGACATGTATTGTTCTTTTCTTCTGACTGGATCACTGTAGATGTAATAAAGAGTGGGAACGCAAGGGTAGGCTATTGGGCCTTTGATTCTTCCTGGGAGAGGATGAAAGTAGAGGCGTTAGAGCAGCAGGATTAGGGTATCTGTGGGACATTTTTAGTTTGCTTCCTGTCTGGGCTATTTCAGTAAAGGCTAGTGAGAGAAATCACTTCTAGAAGTAGGGAAGGATAATTACTGACCTCAAAATTAATTTTCCATTTTCTTTTTTATGAACAACATTTCATTTCTCCAAGCTTTATGAAAAGCAAAGACAAAAGTAGTTGGGAATGCAGTAAATCCAAATTTATTTGTCTAAATATTTGCAAATATATTCCCCCATTATATGCCTCACTTCTGTTTATAGCACAAAATAATACATAGTGTCACTCTAATATCATTTTGATTTACTTTGAAGAGAATCTTTTGCCTCTTGATAGGATGGCTTCTGCATTAGAAAAGAGCAAGATATTTTGGGGGGCTTCTCCCTACCCTGCTGCTCATTCCCCATGGAAATCATAATGATTTCCATAGACACCAATGGTGATGTTCCAAACAGAAGAACATGAATTTTGGTGGGTAATTAGCATCAGCAGCAGATGAAACTAAGTAAATAAACACTATTTAGATTGTAATGTCTTCGGGGTAGAGGACCAAGTGTTTTGTAGTGTGTTTGTACAGTGCTTCGACCAATGGGGCACTCATCTTGATTGGCGGTCTCTAAGTGCTACTGAAAAAGCAGAACCTTATTGTAGGCCAGGACCATAACTTAAGCTACTAACATCCCAAATATTGGGTGTTGAGATCTGACCCAGAATATGGATCTGAATTTTGTTGCTCAGACACATCTCTTCTATATAGATGGTTGGTTTCTCATAAGCTGTTCCAGCTGGTAATGATTGCTTCCTTCATTACAAATGGATTAGGTGTGTTCAGTCAGCTTAATTTTAATGAAATACGCAGTATTTTTAGGAGACAGGAAGTGCATATGTAGTCGTTATTTGGTCAGTTACAATTGTTTCATAAAATTAACTACTGTGCATAGAGATTTAGAAGAGAGCAAGCCACTTACAGCGAAATACTAACTCTAATTGGAAGATTAAGGCATTTATAGAGGTTGTTGGTTTTGTAAGTTGAAACACAACTGTTAACCTTGTTCTTTCAAAACTCAGGGATGTTGCTGCAGCCATGCCTGTACTGGACATAAATCCCAATCAAAGGATTTCAATAATCCCTCCCTCATACCTCAGGAGCAGAGACTTTTCACAGCATTCTCAGATGGGATACTTCTGTTGTTATGCATTAGATTAGTTGATTGTATAATATATATGCCTAAATGGCTTGCTTTGTTTTGATCTTTACTCTTTGTCTTCTTAACAGATTCTGCCAGAAATTTTCACCTTTTTCACATTTTTGTCTGTTAGCTTGTAGTGGTTGTCACATCTCTTTAGTTTTAAGGGCTGTTTGAGAGAATGGAACAAGGCAGCTATTGTTACATTTCATACCAACCCAATTTGGAATTTGATTATGAACAACTATACTATTTGGATCAGCATTGTGATAGAGGAAGGATGTGAGTTAGGATGGGGCATTGGGGAAGAAAGGCAAAAATGGTCCACAAAGTGATTGTGTGATTTTGTTACATTGATTATATTTAGTGTGCTGTGTCCTCTGTAGAAATGAGCCAATAGTTTGCAATGAATAATTTATTTTACTAATTTGGCCTCTTTTCGTGTCTGCGAAATATCTGCAAGCAGACTACAGCATCCTCAACCTTCCATTTTTTTATTGTATCCACTTTTCAAATAGATTTAGTCTATGACTTGCTTGTGGGTATTTTGATATTTGAGCTTTGTTGCTTAGTTGTGATCTATTAGATAAGTCGTATTGTATTGTTTTGGTTTCCTCACTGGATGAGCACACATACTTTTCCAGCACAAATGCTTGTCTATGCAAATTTAAAATTTGGTTTCTGCAAATTCTGCAGTATATGACTTTGAAATTCACTTTCCATCAACATTTCTTTGAGTGAAACTCATGTCCCTGAATATATCTGGAAAGTGAACACAACCCAAATGGATATATAGCTCTGTGGAGGATAGACTGAAAGAAAAGACTAGATTGCACAGTTACCATGAGCCTTGAGTAAGGACAGCACATAGGTGTGCTGCCTCAGAAGCAGACCAGGGATCCCTTGTGACTCAGAGAATCACAATTCAGTCCTTTCTCCTCTTCACCTCCGGGGTGAAATAAATGGTGCCAGCCCTATATTTGCTCATCTCTGCTTGTCTGTGTATTGGCTCCGCCCACTCCTGTCTGCCCACTCCTTACCCACCTGCACAGGACTGGAAGAAGGGCCCTATACAGGCTATTCTCTCTTTCTCTCTCCTGCACACAAGCCTGCAGTATGGGAGATAGATGCAGGGAACTAAGGGGGCACCTTATGCATCCTCACTTCTCTACACAGGCATGTAACTTGGCTCATGATTGAGCCAAAGGCAAATCACTGAAAAATGAGAATGAGTAATATTGTTGAAAATATTTTGCAGTATTCACTTAATTGTAGTCTTCTCTGGCTTGCAGCCATTAAAAAGATATTGTAGAACCTCAAAGTTATGAACACCAGAATTACAAACTGACCAGTCAACCACACACCTCATTTGGAACTGGAAGTACACAATCAGGCAGCAGCAACGCACATGCACACATGCGCGTGCACACAGACACACACTACTGTTAAATTATTAAAATTATTAATACTGTTAAATTATTAAAAATAAATTATTAAAATAAAAGCGAAAGTTTTACAAAGATATTTGACAAGGTAAAGAAACTGTTTCTGTGCTTGTTTCTTTTAAATTAAGATGGTTAAAAGCAGCATTTTCCTTCTGCATAGTAGAGTTTCAAAGCTATATTAAAACAAACAACCTCCATTCCTGAGGTGTTCATAACTCTGAGGTTCAATTGTACTTAATTTGACTATCTACACCAGGCCATTCCAAATATTCTGTTAATGGTTATGATCCCCAACTACCATTCTCAAACTCTTCGGAATCCATATAAATAATCAATCGATTCTTACACATGAAGGAGTAAAGCAAAAAGTGTTTTTTTATTATGCAGTAATATTTCCCTCAAACTGGTGTTATTTATAAGCAAATTAGCTCCCCCCAAAATAGCTGAAAACTTGTCCTCATACATTATGCCTGTTGATTTATCTGGAACCCCGCCCCTTCCCCCCTAGCCCCCCGGACAGAATCTTTCTTTTGACTTCATCTGTATGAAAATAAATAAAGTGGAGTAACAGCCATCAGGATAAAACACAGTTGGACAAAGTGCCCACCAATCCAGAAAAGAGATAGTTACAAGGTTAAGAAGCAACATAATGATGTAGCTATACAAACTGAGGTTAATAACTAATCAGAGCCAACTCTCATCAGTTACATAATGGAACTGGAAAGATGTATACTTTGGGTCTTCATCCACTGAAATGAATAAAATTCTTTCCATTGACTTGAATGGGAGTTGGACTTGACCCCTGATGAGGCAACTTTAAAGTGAGAAATGATTAGTGAGAAAGGATTAGTGAGACCCATGATATTGAATCGGAACATACAAGTGAATGAGAATGGACACAGGGATGGACTTTAAATCACAGGCTGAGACTTTATTAAACTTGACACTGGAGAGGGGTAGTATCTAGCCCATTTCCTCATATCAGGAGGTGAACAGTTTACATGACTTCTGTTAGCCCACAACTCAGGGTAGACTCTTTGCTGCCTAATCCAAAGATTCAGCTTACTGTGCTGAATTCTCACTTCTTTCTCCCCCACTCCCCGCCATGAAGGTGGTGAAAATACTGACTAGGGACCTCAGTCTGCAAAGACTTCAAAAAAGTCCCTTTTTTCGCATAGGCCCAAGGTTTGTCACCAAAATCCCAGTTCTCTTATTGCTGGCCCTGGACCTTTTGGCATTTTATCTGCACTGGACACCAGCTGCAAGTTGTGAGAAACTAAACATTCATACAATTCCTAACATTAACATTTTAAATCCTATTCCTACTTAACCTAACTGTCTCTATGATGCTATGAAGAAGGTGAAAAAATTGGCCCTGTTGGGAAAAATTTCTTCCTGACTGCTAAACAGGTGATCAGTCAGAGCCACAGCAACCTGAGAACAGTTTCTACACTATAGAAAGGGAGGGTGGGTTCAGCTAAAATGGGGCAAGAGACTCAAAACCCCCCAGGAAAGTGTTTGAAAGAGTGTGGGGAGAAAGAAGATGGTTGGCTCTTCTTGCTCTTTCTGGCTGGCCAATGGAGAAAGAAGGGATGACCCTGTTTACTTGCCCCATTTCATTCTGAAGCTATCTGGCACCTTAGAGATGGAATAAAGTCTCCCACCTGTTTAAACCAGCTGAGTGGCATTATAACAATCCTGGGGTACTGTAGATAGTTTGGAGTTACAAACATTTCTTAAGAGCCACATTCACTTTACTAATGTCAAGCAGCCTCTTAGACTGCGAGTAGCCCCACCACAATCAACATGCGTAAGAGTGGCAGAATTTGCCCCTAACGATTACTAAGAATTTTATCTTTTCTTTCAGACTCATAAAATTAAAAAAAAAAATTAGGTTGGAACTGAACCAATAACTTTTCTAATTATTACTCAGATTAACTACCAATGAAACAAAGGCATGATTACATGCAAAGGCATGCTTAGTATGCAAAGGAATAATTTACATAGAAATGCATAATTACATAAAATAGAAAGGAATAATTAGATCCCAAGTCTTAACAGACTGTTGACCAAAGTCTAAAAGAAATGAATGCATTTCATGGTGTCAGTCTTAATAGTGAGTTTCATCATTAATTCCATTCATCATTGCTGCAACTCTCCTGAAAAGAACTTGCATGGAGGAGGGCTGCTGCAGGAAAAGACCGAGGTACATTAGCAGTTATATGAGGTAAAGATGAGTGGCACTGTCTTAGCCATAGCCAGTGTTATGAATCCTTTACTCTGATTAGCAATAAAGTCTCATTAAAATAAAAAAAAATGCTGGTGCATTCAGAGCCTGGTCTTGAAGAAACTACACAGTTAAAGATTGTTGTGTTTTGTATCTTCTCTCTACTTTTTATTGCCAAGACTTCATTTAAGAAAATAACTGTGATATTTTGGTCTGTATTGAATGTAACTAACAATGATCCATGGAAACCAATGCTGTAAAAGAAGCAAACAAAGAAACCCTGGAAAATGCACAAAAGGAAGCAAATATACTCTGTATCCACGTTGTAAGGCTGTTCCATAACTGAAAAATAACCCTTGGATACAAATCTTCTGTGCTGAAGAATAGAAAATGCATAGCATATGACAGGACCGCTTTCTGTGACTCTTACTGACACTAAGTAGTGGATTCTGCCACAAACATTTCCACTGAAATGAATGGGAATACTTGAGGAATAAAATACTACTCAACAGAAGTGAGAAGGGATGCAAACTGCCCCTTATGAACCAGTTGTGCAAACACTTACTCATGTGCTTTACTTTCCACATGGGAGCAAAGCCTTAGATTTCAGTGGGAGTGTTCCTGTGCATAAAATAAAGCAAGTGAATAAATGTTTGTAGGATCTGAGCCTTAGTAAGGAACTATCCCATACAGCAAAATTATACTATGAAACCCTCCTATTGTGAAGCTATCCTTTCCCCACAGACACATTCCTATGGCTCAGTCCGGAAGGATTCTGAGTTTTCTGGCCCTGATCTGGCAAAGAATGTGCTTATCTTGAAACTTATAAATAAAAATACAGAATCAATAGAACTGCCCCCAGGCTTTAAGTTTTGCACAGGGCCAGAGTGCGCAGAACGTTGCAGAAACGAGTCCTATAACAAGAATTGCAATTTGCACATTACAATGAATTGAAACAATTCCAGGCATTCATTCCACTTTATTATAAATGGAGATACACTATATTAGAGTTCACTGAATCACTACAAATGAGCCCTACTGTAAGAGCATGTTGTAGAATCATTTGTGGATTTATTGGGCTATTAATATACAGGACATTTATCCCCTTCACAAGTGATAGAAAACGGCTTTTTGGTGGTAACAGACAAAAATGCTTTGCAACTAATATTTTTAACATACCAATTAATATTTTGAGCACTCATATTATATATTTCTGAGAGATAATGACTACAGTATTTATGATTACATATTTTTGAAAAATTGCATCAGAATTCCAGAAGAAATATATAAGTAGTTTTTAAAATTATCAATACACGTGAAGACCACATGTTCATTTATGGAATCTAATAGTGGTTTGAAAGATCTAAAACTATTTTAAGATTATTTAAAAAAATGAATTGGTCAAAAATATTCTTCAAAGGCAATGGTGGGATTGTGGAATACTTTTAGAAGGTAGTAAAACTATTTCTGGGATTGAATTTTAAAGCAATCCTGATGAAATTAGGCTAGAAATCTTTGCAACATATTTTATTAGATTTCTTGTTAAATAACCACTGCTGGGGGCAGATTCTGCTGCCAGTTACAATAGCATGAATCTGGTATAGCTCCATTTAACTCAGTGGGTTTACTCTGGATTTACAATGATGTACGTGAGACCAGAACATGACCACTATAATTTGTACTTCAGTAGTTGTTTTGTTTTGAAACATTTTCTTGCTTTGAATTTGGGGTGCATATGACTATTTGAATGCTAATTGTTTATACAACATGAATCTGATCACCACTGGAGTATTCCAGTTTTATGCTGGCGTAACTCCACTGAAGTCAATGGAGATACACCAGACTTATACTCTGATAAAATGAGCAAATCAATTGAACAGGCCAAGTGTGTAGTTTGAAATTGACATAGAAATAAAAAGTGCAGAAATAATGGCTGAAATTTTTGAAAATTCTTGTAATTTTTAATTATTTTCATAAAAAAAGACTAGTTATATTGATTGAAAGAAATGAAACTTACATTTATATCAGACTTGTATCAAGAAAGCCATGGAACAAGAACAGAGAAGCAGCTTTTTTATAACCTATGCATACTATTCTTAATTGTGAGGGACCCAGAAAATATATTTTTATATATAGAAATGTAATGTATATATAGAAATGTAATGAAAGCATTACACAAAAGAGAAAATTGTTTCAATAGTTCCAGCAGTAGTTCAATGGCAAAACTCCCATTGACTTTAATAGAAAAGGATCAAGGCCATAATTAGTCCCATTAAAATCAATAGGTCTACCAATGAGTTTAAAACTACGCATGTGGATACATACTTTGCTAGATTAGGCCAGAGCGCTTAGCCCCTTGAAGAATCAAGGAATTTAGTAAATCACAAGTTCATAATCCTTTGGCTATCCATAGAGAACTTAGATTTCAGATGGTAGCTGTGTTAGTCTGTGTCAGCAAAAACAATGAGGAGTCCTTGTGGCACCTTAGAGACTAACACATTTATTTGGGCATAGTTTACCTTTATACTCTTTGGCTCCCAGGAACATTATCCTATCCTGAAATAATTCTTTACCAAAGACTTTGATGGGATAATACATGAAATTGTTCCATTAGCAGCTCTCTTTACATCTTAATCATAAGAATGAGTTATTACTTGATTTAAAAACCTAGTTTAGTCAGTCATGGTGTTGTATGGTACATTATGGTAAAGCATTCTATATTTTGCTTGGTAAATAAAAACTACAAGAAGAAAGTAATAAAAAAGGGACAAAATTCAGAAGTTTAAAGAATGAGATAAATTCATAGAGGACAGATCTATCAATGGCTATTAGTCATGATGGGCAGGGATTGTGTCCCTAACCTCTGTTTGCCAGAAGCTGGGAATGGACAACAGGGATCGATCACTTGATGATTACCTGTTCTGTTCATTCCCTCTGGGGCATCTGGCATTGGCCACTGTTGGAAGAGAGGATACTGGGCTAGCTGGACCTTTGGTCTGGCCCAGTATGGCCATTCTTATGTTCTATGTAACGTTAAAAAAATACCAATAAAGATATGGCAGTTCATAATAAAACCTGTTACCTTTAGAGGCTCTAATAATCAATGACATGGAGATAAATTATTGAATTATAAATAATTCTTGAACAACAGTCTGGGTAGAATCATGAAATGTACTAGACTGGTACATACAACATAGCATAGGAAGGTGGATTTTATAATTATCTGAATTTACCCCATTATTTCCATGGCCTGTAAAATAAATAATACAAATTCAGAAAATTAATATCTAAGACCACACTTTTGAAGGAGTCTACTCTGCCTGGTCAGCAATTTTGTGCCAACAACTCTGCCTCTGGCATCACTAACTAGTTGAAATGATGTCTATCCACCTAACTTCTGTGCAGTCAAGTACTGATGATGTTTAAATATTGTCATTTGTGCCCACAAAACTGAAATATAAGATCAAGATAAACCTGAAATAATAATAATAATAATAATTAATAATGCAATAACTAATAATAATAAAATAATGTAATTTGAAGTTGCAACCTCAGGCCCTGTGCTTTTCTGAATAAGGATGCTTTCCTGAATCAGGGTCTTAATTAGTAGTAATGCCACTAATGCTTCTTCCTGCTGAAGTCCATGGAATAACTCCCATTGGCATCAGTGGTCCTGGATCAAAGCCTAAAACCTTTGTGAGGGAAGAATTAGTCCCAATATTTTCACATGTTTTCCATTGCTTTTGGAAGAAGTAATAGATATTTACTTTTAATTATAGCCCATCAGCGTTTCAGGCTCCAGTTCACAATTATACAGCATTGCTAGTTAATTTTTTGCCACTTCATTGTTGGCACTTAGCCTAGAACCATGTCTATTAGTGATGCCTCCCAATCAGCAGCTGGAACCTATAGGTCTTGGCAAGGCTTTGATTCAATGTGACTATCACAAATCAATTTCTTTGCTTTACAAGCCATTAAATGGGCTGGCATTCCAGGGTGTTTGCACAGGCAGATTTAGTAGAAAGTCAGCCTAATCTGATCTGTTTTTTTTTCTCCAGAAAAATGTTGAAGCTTGCTCTTCAGCTGCAGTGATTGTATATCATTTTAACAGGGTTCAGCTAACACAGAAAATAAAGGAGAAATAGGCTCATGGAAAATAAACATGTATGGGAAAACTGACCCAAATATATATATCCTCAAAATACAATAAAATGGAGAGAGGGTTTTTTGGTGGGGAGGGGGAGGAAGGAGCAGGGGAAGGGGAACTAGGTAAGTAATCTCACTCTTTAATTGTATTTATGGTGTGTTTTTAAATAATGGGACAAACTCTCTCCTGTCAGTTACACTCCTGTAAATTTGGACTGACTGCTTTGATTTCAGTACAGTTATTTCAGATATACACTATGAGGTAAATAAGAGCAAAATTTGGTAGCAACTCTTACCTCTAAGGATACTTTATTTAAAGGCAATGGAAAAATTAAAATAGAAAAAAGAAAACTCATGATTACAGTCAGAAGTAAAATGTGTGTTATAAAAGCTCTAAAAAAGCAAATGTATGAGTTAGAGCCCCAGTCCGGTGAAGTACTTAATCAAATGCTTAACTTAAAAACACACAAGCAGCGACAATAACTGGGGCCTAGGTATGTAATGCTCCAGTCCAGGGCTTAAATTCAGCTGGAGCTGTCCGGAGAAGAGCTCTGCTATCTTATATGCAGGGTCTGTAGGTGTGCTAGGAGCTTATTTAATGGATTGGGTCCCATTCAAAATCAAGAAGAAGAAGGAGGAGGAGGAGGCGGTGGTGCTGCTTGCCTACCTTATAACTTTTAGCCCAGTGGTTAAAACACTCATGGGGGGATGTAGTAGACCGAAGTTAAATCCTCTCACTGCCTGAGGAGAAGAAAAGATTGAGAGGTCTCCCACCACTCAGGAGGGTGCTCTAATCACTGAACCATGGGATATTCTGGTGGAGGACTGGAACCTGGCTCCTCTCCTATTTCCTAAGTGGGTGGTAAAACCACCAGGCAACAGAATATTTTTTGTTTTTTCTCTCTGAACTGTGGGAGCTTTTGAGAATGAAGTTGTGTTCGGTATGTGCTGTGTGTATTAGCTGTGTTTCTGTTAGGTGGTGTCTGGTTTTGTTACTTGCTGTTTTTTGTTGCTTCCTCTGCTTTACTTTGCAGGCGCGGGGAGCTTTTTCATAGGGCCCATTTCTGATGGATTTGGAGATTTGACCTGCAAGCATGAGGTTCAGGGTGTGCCTGATGTCTCCTGTACTGTGGAGGATGTGTTGCAGAGCACAGGTAAGGTTCTTGGCTGGGCTATTATAAATCTGCCTTTTGAACGAGCAAATCTATAGTGATTTTCCTGGCCCAGGATCAGTTTGTGAATTGTTTGGGAGTCTTTGGTTCCAGTGTTTCCCTTATTTACTCCTGCTACTAAAATAGGGTCCCCCCCATTTTTTCACATCCTCCTTTCTTTCACAATGAGACACTAGTGTCTGCTCTCTCCCATTATGGAATTTGTGCTTTTAGATTCTGTTACCTGGGTTCTTGCAGCCTCCGAGGCATGTTATGTTGTTCTGCTGCCAGGTTTATGTGGTTCTAAATTACCCCAAGCAGTCCTTGCACCTTGTTTTAAAGCACCACATAGATGCGGATGATACTAAACTGGGAGGAGTGGTAGATACGCTGGAGGGAAGGGATAGAATACAGAAGGACTTAGACAAATTGGAGGATTGGGCCAAAAGAAATCTGATGAGGTTCAATAAGGATAAGTGCAGGGTCCTGCACTTAGGACGGAAGAATCCAATGCACCGCTACAGACTAGGGGCCGAATGGCTAGGCAGCAGTTCTGCGGAAAAGGACCTAGGGGTGACAGTGGATGAGAAGCTGGATATGAGTCAGCAGTGTGCCCTTGTTGCCAAGAAGGCCAATGGCATTTTGGGATGTATAAGTAGGGGCATAGCGAGCAGATCGAGGGACGTGACCATTCCCCTCTATTCGACATTGGTGAGGCCTCATCTGGAGTACTGTGTCCAGTTTTGGGCCCCACACTACAAGAAGGATGTGGATAAATTGGAGAGAGTCCAGCGAAGGGCAACAAAAATGATTAGGGGTCTAGAACACATGACTTATGAGGAGAGGCTGAGGGAGCTGGGATTGTTTAGTCTGCAGAAGAGAAGAATGAGGGGGGATTTGATAGCTGCTTTCAACTACCTGAAAGGGGGTTCCAAAGAGGATGGCTTTAGACTGTTCTCAATGGTAGCAGATGACAGAACGAGGAGTAATGGTCTCAAGTTGCAGTGGGGGAGATTTAGATTGGATATTAGGAAAAACTTTTTCACTATGAGGGTGGTGAAACACTGGAATGCATTACCTAGGGAGGTGGTAGAATCTCCTTCCTTAGAGGTTTTTAAGGTCAGGCTTGACAAAGCCCTGGCTGGGATGATTTAACTGGGAATTGGTCCTGCTTCGAGCAGGGGGTTGGACTAGATGACCTTCTGGGGTCCTTTCCAACCCTGATATTCTATGATTCTATGATTCTATGGGGTAGCTTATACAGTGTTTGCTACCTCTGAAAACATGGAAATGTTTCCTGTGTGGTGACCCTGGTCATCTGAGGGGTCCTACCCGTGCACTGCTCTGGGTTCCATGGTAAGAAAGTGGGACCCCAGGATAGTGGGGTGGGGGCTGGAAAATCAAGGGACCAGCAGGAGACAGAGCCTACATCTGTACTGGCTGATTCTGTCTGCCCCACTCACCATATGTGGTCTGCCATTGTCCATGGAGCAGCCACCTCCCACTCCCAGAGGAATCCTCTGTTATAACCCCATCACTTGTGCCATGACAGAAGCGAGTCCTAGGAGCACCTCCTTGCAGAGCAAGCAGAGACAGGTTCTAGAAATAGGCAGGGGGTGAAGAACAGACAGAGAGATTTGTGCGACTATTTCTAAAAGGGCTAACACCTTGGCCCCTGAGCTTTGGCAGTAGCTGAGGATCAAGCTATGTGCCCTGAGAAGGATAGTGCTGCACTGGGTGGTAGCCCCATCTCTGGAGTTCCCAGAGAGGAGCTGTCTCCTCCTGGTACGATGAGCCCTCAAGTTCCTGATCCTGCATGCTGCAGTGATGATGCTAGGTCCCTGTCTGGGGCTGCACTGCCTACCCCTCTTAGCAGATATCCCAGCTGCTCTCACTGAATCTCTTTCCTTCGTGAATGATGAGAATGTTACAGTGGCAGCTCAGTGGTATTCTGAGCTGGTAGAGTCTGAGGGGAATGTCGATAATCTCTCTGACTCCTCAGTGGTTCCTGATGTCCCAGCAGTCAGCCATATAGGAAGGGTGGGTACAGCGTGAAGGAGATTAGTGACTTTTTGACCAGCACTTAAGGGAGGCAGGAAGTTGAACTTGAGGACTTTTCCCCTAATTTACAGCACTTTGTTCATGCAGCTGCCCTTGTCTTGAGAGAGATCTCAGTTGATCATAGAAAACATTTCCATCTCAAAAAGTTGTTGAGTAAAGTGCAGAAGCATGTGGGGGTTTCTCAAGATATATAAGCCTCCCCATGGCCCCATTCCTTCCCCCCACAAAGTACTTCCACTCTTCCTTATTTCTCTCTGCTTCTTGGCTCTCACCTTCTAGTGTCTGTGGGCTGCTCAATTTTGGCTCTCTAAATATTAATGGATGCTGGGATGGTCATAAAAGAGCACAACTCTTTGATTTTTCTCAGACAAAGATGGGTTGATTTTGTCCTCTTGCAAGATATGCAGTCAAACTCTGATAATCAGGGAAGCTGGCTGCAGGAATGAGAAGGAGAAGCTTTCCAATGTCATTGCTGGGGTAGCTGTTATTTTTCCTGGAGTGCAAGGGAACAGATCCTATCTATGAAGGAGGTTGTGCAAGGCAGGCTCCAGATGGAAACATGTACTGACACTGTTGGTTTTTAATATTTTACCGTGTATGCCTGTGATGAAGCAGAAGAATTATCTGCTGGCATAGAAGGGGTAAAAGAGAGTCTTTGGGTCCAGCTAGCCCTGCCCAGTTATACCTACAGCCAATGCCAGGCCTGGAGGGGAGAGAAAAGGAGAGAACCTGGCTCAGTTCAGGGCTGATTGGTGAAGAGGAAAGAGCTAGCTGCGTCCCTACCTGAGGGGAAGAGTTGCTAGCCTGCCAACCAAGGCAGCCGCCAGGAAATAAGCACCATCTCCCTGGCTAAAAGGAGATTGTGGAAGAGATTTAGAAGCCTACGAGATAACCAGGTGACCAAAGCACAGAGACATTGTGAAGTTCCAGCCCTGCCAAACTTTCGGCTGCCCCACTTAGAGGAAACTGGGACTACAACAGGATGCTGCCTAAGTCCCTGAGGAGGTACTACTAGAGACAAGGCTGACCACAGCAACTTGGACTATATGGGCCATGTCCCAAAGTGAAGGAACAGCAGTAGGAAGTAGCCTAGGGCAGTGGACATAGACTCCCTACTGCGAGGTCTCCTACTCAGGGGTTAACTCACACAGGGCCCTGGGCTGGGACCCAATGGAGTGTGAGAGCCCAGGTTCCTATACCCACTTCCTGCCTTTAAGACTGAGGTGCCTCAACCAAGCAAAGGGGTGCAAGTCAAGCACTCCAGCCACTAGGATTGCCTAGCCCGGCAAGACGCCTGCACAGTTCTGGCGGAGAAAGTAGGAAAATCTGGGGGCAAAAAACCCTCAAGCAAAAACTACCTCCAACCCCCCTCTCACTGAATGGAGATGGGCAGCTGCTAAAATGGATGGCTGAACAAAACACCCACAATCATCATCCAGCAGCAACAACTACTTCAGCAAATAGCCAGCTAGCAACAGCAGTTGATCCATGAGCTATTGGACCAGCAGCAACAACAGCTTCAGCAGGTGGTCCAGCAGGTGATCATGACACTATAGTCACCAGCTCCTGTGGAGCCAGAGAACCCCACTCCAGTTGTGACTCCCGCCGCTATCAGGCTTACCAAGCCCCCTCTTACAGTGCCCCCCACACAGCCTTTTGGACCAGATTCAGAGGCATATTAACCATTTTTAGAGGGGAATAGTTACCACAGGTTACTCCCTGCTTTGTTGTTCCTGCCATTAGATGAGGAGGGCCAGGGCTCATTGATTTAGTCTGGAGGGTGGCAGCCTCTTGCCTGCAGTCTGTTCAGTGGTTGCTGTACTCCAGTTCCCCACTGGCCTGAAATTCTGTTGCCTTCTCTTTCCTCCATCTTGCTGGACTCTCACCTATATTGTTGGTACCTGATCGATTAGAGAGTCTAGATTTGCCTCCATTCTATTATGGTCTTTTTAATGTCTGCCAAATTTTGTGAAGTGCAAGGCCAGACCAGGTGCTTTCCAGTTTACGGTTCTTGGAAGAACCATTCTTTTTTTAACCCACTTTTTCCTGTTGAAGCTCTCTTTTTCCAGGAACCTGTTTTCTGTCTTTACCCATGCCAAGTTGACCAAGCTGTCCCACCTGATTGTTCCTAGTTGATCAAGCTGGATGTCGGTGGTGTCTCTTGCAGTTCATACCAGAATCCAGTCTGTGGGTTTGTTGTTGTGGTGGTGTGGTGTGTGGGTTTTTTTTTTTTTTTTTGTTAATACAAGGCCCTCAGTGGCTGCTGAGTATTTGCAGAAAGGTTTTGCAGGAAATGGTCATCCTGGGGGAGGGATATCCCATGATTCTTTCACCAATTATCTCCCTTTCTGAGGATTAGATCCTTGTGCAATGAGATGGTTGTCCTGGAAGGGCTTGGTAAATGTTCCTTTTGCAGACATGGCCAAGAAACAGCTCTGAGGCATATGTGTCAAGATGTGGCATTATGCTACCCTCTCTGATCTCCCTGATATGACCTTGGGTGAGTCTGTGTCCCAGGCTCGGCAGACGCTGTACAAACCTCCCCTTCATAGGCACTCTGGTGACTTGCCGTGGAAGGACCTGCATTGCTTCCTATCAATCTATCATTTTATGAACTATATTACTCCTGAGATGTCTGTGAAGTACTTCCTCTGTTTGGTTTTGGATGTGGTTCATTTTTTCCTATATTTCCCCAATTTGAGTCCCGCTTTTGGTTTTTTGTAGCAGCTTTTCAGTGGTTTGGGACTAGTTTTCTCCAAGCCCCTGTTTCTTCTGGCAGTGAGATACAATGCTTGCATTTGGCCAGTTTCCTGCTGGCTTATTTTCTGTTGGTTCAGGCAAAACTGGCCATTTTGAAATCTTACCAGAACAGAGTGATGGTGGAAGAGGCATGTGATATTTACCACTATTCTGCCCCCGGATTGTGGCCTGATTGCAGACTGATTTACACCTTTTATACATTGACTTGTAACCTGGATGTTTTGCAGTTGACTTGGTATGTTAACAATATTTGGAGTGAACTTGGTGGTGGTGATACTTTAGTGATCCATGTTTAATGTTTGCTTAAGATGCATTACTTTATTTTATTCATATCTTTTTGTGTATATATTGTAATTTTATAACATTTTAAATAGTTTTTAATGTGATTTTCATATGAAAAGATATTTCTTCATGTCATGTCTCTTTCTCTCTCTCTGTCTCACCCCCGCCCCTCCCAGTTTCCTCCTATCCTGTGCCACACTCATTCATGCTCACAAGAAACGGTTTAGGTGGCTAAGCCGCCTGATTCCAGGAAAGGAGTCCCTTGGTGTGCTGAGCATCACAACACCTCAGTCCTTTTTTGGATCCAGGCCCTAGTTCCTTTCAACACATCAGCATGTTGGGCAGGTTGGCTTTGTTCTCATCATGAATATTTTCATGTTCTTAGGTGGGTGGTTCCCATAGTAATGGTACATTAATCCTACAGGTTTCACGACCTTTCCCCCGGTTTCTCAGAATTATGCCTAGTTTCAAATGTCAATTTCCAAATCACGACCTGATTCACTCCATTCTACAGCATAACCTACAGTTCGGCAGTAGTCTTTTTGGTATGAATCTGAATCAGAGTTTTACTCCCTGCTTCTCAAAGAAGGTCTGATGCAAAGCCCACTGGAGTCAATGACAATACTCCCACTCCCACTTGAATCAGCTGTGGATCAGGTTCAGAATACACTTCCTGCATTTTCACTAAAAGACTTCTGAGTGTTCTTTCTGACCTTTTGTGAGACTAAGGGAAACCTACAAGATAAATAAATGGGGTAAGCCTGGATTCCCAAAACTACTTTATTCACCAGAATTCAAACACTTGGAAATCACTCCCTGCAGCTCCAGTAAATAGGAAAAGTGCAAAATGAGATAAATGACTCATGGCTAAGGAAATAATCTTAGTTAAAACTAATGAGGAAGCTAATTGAAACCATTTATCTCTGCAGCAGGTTTATTAACATGCTGCCGTCTGTATTTGTGTCAACATATCTGTATGTACAAGTTTACGGAAAGTTTTGATGTCCATTCATGTTATTTAGATAAATACAGTAAGGCTTTAAATTGTATAGGTACCCAATTACATTTAAATTAGGTCCTTTTGGCTATCTTGGACTTCCATTTGATTTCATTTCTCAATCAAAGACAGAATAATTAATATTGATAAAAGCAAACTTGTCTTAGTCATTGATTAGCTGCATATTTTGTCTCCCTTTAGCTTGTTCTTTTACTGAGCTACTGTAGGAAAACAGAATCCAGCTAGCTGTGTAAACTAGTTATGATGTGTTTGGGACTAATAACATCTGATGCCTCACAAATGACAGATCACATCCTTCCTCTCTGAAGGATTACTTTGTAGGGAAGGGGTGCAGACCAAACTGGATGAGCAAGCATCTCAATCAGGTGATTAAGAGAAAGCAGAAAGTCTATGAGGAATGGAAAAGAGGATGGATCAGCGAAGACAGCTACCTCTTGGAGGTCAGAAAGTGCAGTGATAAAGTGAGAACTGCCAAAGCCAAGCAGAGTTGGATGTTACAAAGGAAATTAAAACCAATAGTAAAAGGTTGTATAGCCATATAAATAAAAGAAAACAAGGAAAGAAGTGGGACTGCTAAACACTGAGGATGTGGTGGAGATGAAAGATAATCGAGGCACGTCCCAACACCTAAATAAATACTTTTCAATTTTTAATGACGGTAATGAGGAACTTGGGGGTAGTAGCAGGGTAGCTAATGGCAATAAAGATATGGAAGTAGAAATTATCACATCCTGAGGTGGAAGTCAAACTCAAACAGTTTAATGGGACTAAACTGAGGGGGCGAGAGGAGGCGGGGGCGGGATAATCTCCATCTAAGAATATTAAAGGAACCAGCACATGAAATTGCAAGCCCAATAGCAAGGATTTTTATTGAATCTGTAAACTCGGGGGTCATACACTATGACTGGAGAAATGCTAATATATAGTACCTATTTTTAAGAAAGGTTAAAAAAAATGATCCAGGAAACTACAGGCCTGTTAGTTTGACCTCTGTTGTATGCAAGGACTTGGAACAAATTTTGAAATAGAAGATAGTTAAGGACATAGAAGTAAATTGTAATTGGGATAAAATACAGCATGGGTTTTATGAAAGGTAGATCATGCCAGACTAACCTGATCTCTTCCTTTGAAAAGATAACTGATTTTTTTAGACAAAGGAAATGTAGTAGATCTAATCTACCTGGATTTTAGTAAGGCATTTGATACAGTTCTACATGGGAAATTATTAGTTAAATTTGGAGAAAATGAGAATTGAAAGATGAATAAGGAACTGGTTAAGTGAGCCTCTACAATGGGTCATACTGAAAGGTGAAATGCCAGGCTGGAGGGAGGCTACTAGTTCTTCAGGGATCCGTTTTGGGGCCAGTCTTATTTAACATTTTTATTAATGACCTTGGCACAAAAAATGGGTGTGCACTAATAAAATTTGCAGATGACACATAGTTGGGAGCTATTGCCAATACAAAGGAGGACTTGAATATCATATTAAAAGATCTGGATGACCTTGAAAACTAGAGTAATTGAAATGGGATGAAATGTAATAGTGCAAGGTCATGCACTTACTAACAACAAGATTTTTTTTTTTTGCTATAAACTGGAGATTTATCAGTTGGAAGTGACAGAGGAGTAGAAAGACCTGGGTGTATTGGTTGATCATAGAATGACTATGAGATGCCAATGTGATGCAGCTGTGAAAAAAGCTAATGCAGTCCTAGGATGCATCAGGTGAAGTATTGCCAAAAGGGATAGGGGAGTGTTAGTACTATTATAGAAGGCACGGGTGAGACCTCATCTGGAATGCTATCTCCCATGTTTAAAAAAGATGAATTAAAACTGGAACAGGTGCAGAGAAGGGCAGCTAGGATGATCCAAGGAACGGAAAACCTACCTTATGAGACAAGAAGTTTTTGGAAAACGTAGGGGACAATTTCCTGGTGCAAGTGCTAGAGGAGCCAACTAGGGGGGGAGCTTTTCTTGACCTGCTGCTCACAAACCAGGAAGAATCAGTGGGGGAAGCAAAAGTGGATGGGAATTTGGGAGGCAGTGACCATGAGTTGGTTGAGTTCAGGATCCTGACACAGGGAAGAAAGGTAAGCAGCAGGATACGGACCCTGGACTTCAGGAAAGCAGACTTCGACTCCCTCAGGGAACGGATGGGTAGGATCCCCTGGGTGACTAACATGAAGGGGAAAGGAGTCCAGGAGAGCTGGCTGTATTTCAAGGAATCCCTGTTGAGGTTACAGGGACAAACCATCCCGATGTGTCGAAAGAATAGTAAATATGGCAGGCGTCCAGCTTGGCTTAACAGTGAAATCCTAGCGGATCTTAAACATAAAAAAGAAGCTTACAAGAAGTAGAATGTTGGACATATGACCAGGGAAGAGTATAAAAATATTGCTCGGGCACGTAGGAATGAAATCAGGAGGGCCAAATCGCACCTGGAGCTGCAGCTAGCAAGAGATGTCAAGAGTAACAAGAAGGGTGTCTTCAGGTATGTTGGCAACAAGAAGAAAGCCAAGGAAAGTGTGGGCCCCTTACTGAATGAGGGAGGCAACCTAGTGACAGAGGATGTGGAAAAAGCTAATGTACTCAATGCTTTTTTTGCCTCTGTCTTCACTAACAAGGTCAGCTCCCAGACTGCTGTGCTGGGCATCACAGCATGGAGAGTAGATGGCCAGCCCTCTGTGGAGAAAGAGGTGGTTAGGGACTATTTAGAAAAGCTGGACGTGCACAAGTCCATGGGGCCAGACGAGTTGCATCCGAGAGTGCTAAAGGAACTGGCGGCTGTGATTGCAGAGCCATTGGCCATTATCTTTGAAAACTCATGGCGAACAGGGGAAGTCCCGGATGACTGGAAAAAGGCTAATGTAGTGCCAATCTTTAAAAAAGGGAAGAAGGAGGATTCTGGGAACTATAGGCCAGTCACCTCAGTCCCCGGAAAAATCATGGAGCAGGTCCTCAAAGAATCAATCCTGAAGCACTTAGATGAGAGGAAAGTAATCAGGAACAGTCAGCATGGGAAGGTCATGCCTGACTAATCTAATCGCCTTCTATGATGAGATTACTGGTTCTGTGGATGAAGGGAAAGCAGTGGATGTATTGTTTCTTGACTTTAGCAAAGCTTTTGACATGGTCTCCCACAGTATTCTTGTCAGCAAGTTAAAGAGGTATGGGCTGGATGAATGCACTATAAGGTGGGTAGAAAGTTGGCTAGATTGTCAGGCTCAACGGATCAATGGCTCCATGTCTAGCTGGCAGCCGGTGTCAAGTGGAGTGCCCCAGGGGTCGGTCCTGGGGCCGGTTTTGTTCAATATCTTCATAAATGATCTTGAGGATGGTGTGGATTGCACTCTCAGCAAATTTGCGGATGATACTAAACTAGGAGGAGTGGTAGATACGCTGGAGGGCAGGGATAGGATACAGAGGGACCTAGACAAATTGGAGGATTGGGCCAAAAGAAATCTGATGAGGTTCAGTAAGGATAAGTGCAGGGTCCTGCACTTAGGACGGAAGAACCCAATGCACAGCTACAGACTAGGGACCGAATGGCTAGGCAGCAGTTCTGCGGAGAAGGACCTAGGGGTGACAGTGGACGAGAAGCTGGATATGAGTCAGCAGTGTGCCCTTGTTGCCAAGAAGGCCAATGGCATTTTGGGATATATAAGTAGGGGCATAGCGAGCAGATCGAGGGACGTGATCGTCCCCCTCTATTCGACATTGGTGAGGCCTCATCTGGAGTACTGTGTCCAGTTTTGGGCCCCACACTACAAGAAGGATGTGGATAAATTGGAGAGAGTCCAGCGAAGGGCAACAAAAATGATTAGAGGTCTGGAACACATGACTTATGAGGAGAGGCTGAGGGAACTGGGATTGTTTAGTCTGCAGAAGAGAAGAATGAGGGAGGATTTGATAGCTGCTTTCAACTACCTGAGAGGTGGTTCCAGAGAGGATGGTTCTAGACTATTCTCAGTGGTAGAAGAGGACAGGACAAGGAGTAATGGTCTCAAGTTGCAGTGGGGGAGGTTTAGATTGGATATTAGGAAAAACTTTTTCACTATGAGGGTGGTGAAACACTGGAATGCGTTACCTAGGGAGGTGGTAGAATCTCCTTCCTTAGAAGTTTTTAAGGTCAGGCTTGACAAAGCCCTGGCTGGGATGATTTAATTGGGGATTGGTCCTGCTTTGAGCAGGGGGTTGGACTAGATGACCTCCTGAGGTCCCTTCCAACCCTGATATTCTATGATTCTATGATTCTAAGACACCAAGAACTTGGATTGTTTAGCCCAACCGAAAGAAGGCTGAGGGGAGATATGATTGCTCTCTATAAATACATCAGAGGGATAAATACCAGGGAGGGAGAGGAGTTATTTAAGGTAAGCACCGATGTGGACACAAGAACAAATGGCTATAAACTGGCCACCAACAAGTTTAGGCTTGAAATTAGATGAAGTTTCTAACCATCAGAGGAGTGAAGTTCTGGAACATACTTCCAAAAGGAGCACTGGGGAAAAAAACAAACTAGTTTCAAGACTGAGTCTGATTAAATTTATAGAGGGGATGATATGATGTGACTGCCTACAATGCAGTATAGCTGATCTGTGATTGGTAGCAGCAAATATCTCTAATGGCTGGTGATGGAACACTAAATCGAGAGAGCTCTGAGTTACTACAGAGAATTCTTTCCCAGGTGTCTATCTGGTAGGTCTTGCCAAGATGCTTAGGGTCCAACTGATTGCCATATTTGGGGCTGGGAAGGAATTTTCTCCCGGGTAAGACTGGAGGAGACCCTGGGCATTTTTTGTCTTCCTCTGCAGCCTGGGGCACAATAACTTGCAGATTTAAACTAGTGTACATGGCAGATAATCTGTTACTTTAAGTCTTTAAATCATGATTTGAGCACTTCAGTAAGTCAACCGGAGGTTATGTGTCTATACCATGAGTGGATGGGCAAGGTTCTATGGACTGAAATGTGAAGGAGGTCAGACTAGATGATCATGATGGTCCCTTCAGACTTTAGAGTCTATGAGTAGGTTAGATGGATTAAGATAACCTCATAACCTAATTTAAGCTTTCACCTTTTGAAATATTTCGCTTGAAAATGTTTTGATCTCACCTGAAACTGCTTAACTGTCATATTAACCATATAACTCTAATGGTTGTTGATTATGACCCCATTCACTCCAAGATAATATCACGGTAACCTTTCAAAAATAGGGAAATACAATAAACTATCTTTTTTCTATTCTTTGCTTTCATTTTCTCCTGTACAACTCATTGATCTATTATTTCCAGCTGATGAACCTTGCTGTAAACCCTTTATGCTCTTTTAATGCAGAAACTAAACATCACATTCACACCTTGAAGACAACCTACGTTTTCAAACAATGTGGTAAATGATGTTAATTGAACTGAAGTCTACAATTATAATGCAGCAGAAGGCTAATAAACAATAAAGGAAACAATTTCTTCTTGGAGCATAACTGAATGCATTTTCAGCACGTTATGTCTCTGTGGAAACAATTAAACTTGATAACAAAATCTCATGCTTGTATAACTTTCATATTTTGCTTAACTGCCAAGCTACTTGGGCCGTACAGTACATTTGAATAGGAAATAAGCATCTGATTTCTTTTAATATCCAACTGATAATATGCTTCCTCTAAAGAAAGGCTTGTGCTACACGAGCTGCCTAGTAGTTCATTATTTTTTTCAGCCCTAGTCATGCTGCTAGAGCTTACAATTAAGCTAAAAAAAAATCAAACATATATATTCAACAAAATGACACTATCCATCAAGCCATCCTATCTATTAGGCCAAAAAAATGTTTAAAATTGCATTGGAAGTTGATGTGAAGAGAACAATAGCAATTGCCTTTTGAGTTCACATATTTTGCTAACTAAAACAATTTAAAATATAATTAAGAACACCAGGTAATTTTAGTATAGATAATGGTCTGGATAAGACACCATTCAGGGTTACAAGACATAACTGAGAGGCAATAATGATGACATTCATTCTTTTAATAAGGCTAATCACATAGAGCTCTTGGGAAGAAAGAGGCTACTGTAGTTATGTACCTTAAGTGAGGTTCTAATAATCCTATTAAGGAAAGATCCCAAAGTCATTACTTAGAGACCTATTCTAAGGGGAGCTACTGCACTAAGAAGTTTCATATTTCTATAACTTAAACCGAAAGTGGTTTAACACACATTTCTGCCAAACTTAGTGCCTGATCCTGTAAATCCTTTTAAAATCTATAAAACTACTCCTATGAGTAATGATTATCCAAGTGAATCGGAACTTGCAACACTAGACTCTTGGTTTAAAAAAAGTCCAATCCACGAGGCAGGCAGCACTTTGAACTTACATGCTCAGTGTTTACACAGGTCATATCTTAATTACTCAACAGCTTCATCATATTACTAGGCAAATATTGGAAACAATTTTCTTGGTTGTATCTTGTCAGAGGAGAAAAGTGACACACATTGGCATGAACTTCCTTTTGCACACTATATCAAACAGGCTAAGTTTGCAGAGTTACTTTGGATGGTATAGATATATGGACAATGCTGTGGTTGAATTACATTATTCTTCTACTGGAAAGAAGTGAAATATTTCATATTTCTCCAAACAATCAATCAAATACCATTTATCTTCAGTTAACTGGTGGGTCTGATCAGAAATTTTCTGATAAATAGGGATTCAGTTGAGAAGCCAGCTTGAAGACTTACTTACATGAAACTCTGCTTGCCACTTGAGAGCAGTTTTTAGAGATTTTCTTTTTATAAATAGATAAAGTGTCAGCATTCCCCAAATACCATTCTAGTAATGGCGTGTTGTAACTATTGGTAAATGACTAATAACCACTGTAAATACTAACACTTGCTGCTAACTGGTTCCCAAATTGTTTCAGAAGAATTAGAAGAAAATAAGACTCGAGTATGACAAAAATCCCTTTTTATGTTCCTCTCCACTGAAGAAGTTTGTTACAAAACTAAAAAGAACCTATATCTTAGCAGAACTAATAGCTGGGTATCTTTCACTCAAGACCTCTGCTGATGACCATATGCTGTCCAGCGTACAATGTCTCAATTGAACTGTAGGTTGCATTTCTGTGTAAGCTACAGCTCTATCCATCTCACAATGAAAGTTCAAGAGATTGCCAATCCCATCCTGGCTGCTGTTGTCTTTCTGAAGACTGCAGATTGGTTTAAATACTTTTTTAATGTCTTTCTGGTGTGCTAGGAATGGAAATCCCTTTCACTCTGAGATCTGAAAATGTTGCAGGACGTATTGTAGTCAATGAGACAAAATAGCATTATTGCAAGCTAGAGTTTGTGATTAATCATAGAAGAGCTCACTCAGAAAAGTATGATATGACTATGATCACATTATTTACTCTAGATTTCAGGTGATGTTCATAAGATGATTTTCTAGGTTCCATCTCTTACTTTCTTATGAAGATTTTTTTTCATTTCTGTATTCTGCCATTTTAATAAATCATAGAACAGGCCCCAAAATGGTAAGTATTATAAAGTAAGGGCCTGTTTGCCCTGTGCAGGTAACATCAGTGGAACCACCCATATCAGTAAAATGTGCATGATTGGCTTTAATTCGTCAATGACCTCTTGAGCTTAAAGTTCCAGATAGAAGCAGAAAAACTCCGAAGTTCTGAGATTTAATGCATGATTGTGGTAGTAGACAAGATAAACTTTTATTTAAGTTATGTTATAAATATGAATTTATTTGCCTGTCCCTTTGTGAACAAAAGCACCCCTATATTCAGACCCTACACACTATGGTGATAATCATTGTATAAAATATGCCTTGCAAGGTATTATCTGAAAACTAATAACTCAGTTGTCAATAATATCATGGTGACATTTATGCAGCAATATTATATGTTAAATTATGAATTCTCCTTGTATGATGTTATTAGCACATAATGAAAACCAGACAACCCTGCCTAGGGAAAAATTGTTAAACAGATCTGTCCTCAACAAAGGAATGTGTGTTTACCTCAATTTACATATAAGTAGTAAACAGGATCCTCCAGAGAGCATGGGGAAGAGTTGTTGGGAAACAGAACAAATTGCATTTTAGCAAACCAAGTGGGGGAAGAAAGAGCAAGGAGCCTCCTTCACCACCAGACTTCGTTACCCCTTCCTCAGTGTTAGGATATACTTTACTTTGATGGGTGACCTTCAAAATAATCCACTTAAAAGGTTCACTAGACTGTAAAAGAAAGGGGCAGCAAACCTGCAAGTTATCTCTTTTTCACCTTAGAAAACAAAGACATCCACACATTTGGGAGATCCTGAGGTAAGGGTCAGTTGCCATCTTGCTGGAAGACTATGGGTGAGAAAGGCTATCTTGAACAAAGCCTCAAACCAAAACTTGCTAGATTCAATTTTAGACTTTTAGACATATATTTTCACTTTTATTTGCTGAAAACCATTTCAAAATATCTCATATACTTCAGTTCACTTAAAATCCTATCTTCCTTTGGTAATAAACTTCTTTGATTTTTAATTTAAACCAATCCAGTACTGTGTTTAAACTGAACTCTTCGGTAACTCCAGTTAAAGTAACAAACTGTTGAATATTGACTCCATAAAGTGGCAGTGAACCTCACTATAGAAGCTGCCCAGGAGAGGGCTGGACACTGCAGAACACATGGTTTTGGGGAAAATCTAGGACTGGGCATGTGTTGGGATCACCCTGAAAGTAGTAACCAAGGCTGGTAGAAGCTAGAATGGGTCTGTGGGGCTGTAGACAGGCTGCTAGGGTCAAAACTACTGCCTCCGGGCTGTCTAGCAGACAGACACTCGGGGTGTGACCTACATGTTGGTAGGCTGGTTGTGAGCAGCCGAGGTTGGGAGCTACAACAGCAAAACATTGTGAGGCACCCAAGGTTTCAGGGCAGGTGGTTACACAACCCCCCTCTGGTCTGGATTGTACTCCAGAATATGATACCAATACACTGTAATAACATGTATAGCTGTGCCAATAAGAAATGCCTCCATCATTATAAATGAAAAATAAACTCACTACTAACTAGTTATTTCACTTTTAGTTGGGTGCTCATCCTATGAGTTGAAACCTGAGATTAAGATTTCAAGCCATTTAGTTAAGATGATCTATCAGCATGCTTAACTTGTGTGATTCCATGTACAGATCATGCAGGCCTGCTATTTGAACCATGGGGTTCTGTGAGTCTGTTTAAATTGGTTTGCTAGATCATTTACAGTGTCTAAGGAGATGCTCTGAACTGTTCATTTGTAATCATAGGCTCCACAATATTATCTCCTAGCATAGAACAAGGTTGCACTAAATGATAAATAAATGAATTACAAATGTGTAAATTAAAATGTAGAAACAGCATCATATTCGGGAATGTAAATATTAAGATAATACCCAGTTTCCAATTATTCCTTTCAATAGATCCCAGAGTCTGATTTCCTTTATGAAATAATGTGGTATTTGAAATGCTTACATTTATTCCCCTGATTTGTTCCTGTTTCGATTAAACTTTCTTCTTAATAAATTGCTTTTGTGGAGAATAGCTGCAAAATGAACTTGTTATGCAAATTGAATTTCAGTATGCCTTGTGCATATGCTTGCAAATAGTTATGGGTCATATCGCTTCAACTCTTGCTGTAAAACACAATGTAGGGAGCTAAGAGGAAGAAGTCTACAAGGATTTCCTTCACTGAAGTCAAGAGAAATATGAGCTTACTTAGATTGCAAGCTCTTGCAGGAATCATTTTTTTGTTCTGTGTTTGTACAGAGTCTAGCACAACTGGGCCCTGGTCCATGATCAGTGCTCCTAAGACAATATATGTCAGTTCTTATAATAGCTGAGCCTGTTCTCCTGTGCTTAACATAAAGATGCGTATATCAGTCCATGCTGCCATATCATACCTTCTCCAGATCGCTATTTACAGCTCTCATTCCCTTTAAAGAAGAGATCAGGCAGTAAAATCTGGATTAGGAATTCAGACACTTCAAACTTCCAGGGCTTTTGGATCAATTTATTTTAATGATAGGAGTCATTTACAAAATGTGGAAGTAGGTCCAGGTTCAATTTCTGAACACGGACTAAGTCTGGAGTTTTTAAAATCTGATGTTTGAGACATAACTCCTTCAGAATTAAATTTTGATCTCTTGGTACCATTATTTATTTCATATATTTAAAAAAAAAGTTTTAATGCACTGTTGAGGTGATTTATTCTCTTCTATTCAGGTCTTATTCTGTGGTTATCATTGTGATAGCTGAGCACCTGGTACTTTGCCCTCCACCCCACTTCCCCAGATTAGGGAAACCAGGATTATCTGCCTCTAAACAGACCATGTTTAGGTTTAAAATCCACATCTTTAATTGGTGTAAATTGATGTAGCTCCAGTGGAGTAAATGAATCTATTGTGATGTACATCATCTGTTACATGTTACATCATCTCATATGTTTGCAATAATGTTTATGAATAACTCACTGTCTCTCCCTCCGCGCCCCCCCTCCACCCCAGGCCTGAAACGGGGCAGTTATCCAAATTGCAGTTTACTAGCTCTAGTTTCCCACCTCAACCAGGGTGTATTCATCTCACTTCTTCTAAATCAATAGTGTCAAAATATAAAAGCAAGAGAACTAGAGATCTAGCTTCCAACAGTCTCTGTATTCTCAGTACTAGAGTAGTCACAAGATGGTCTGGAAAGCCCCCTTGACAGGTTTAGAAACTCAGGTGAACAGATGATAGCTCATACTTTAGAGGCAACCTGAAGATATTCTTGTGGGTTGGGTTAAACCGAGTTTAAACTGTTAGGTGTGACCTCCATACATCATTTAAGGTAGCTGAAAGAGACAGCTGAACACCCACCTCTTAAGACAAAGGGGTATGCAAGCCTGCCCAGGAATTTGATGTGTGTGTGTGTGGTGGGCTCCACTATGTATTTGTCTTTATGTGTGGGTGGTGGTGGGGGCGGTGGAAGGGAGTGAGAGAGAAGTTGCGGGGGAGGAGAGAAGGGCTGGGCTGAAGAGACACACTGCCTGGACAGTTTTACAGAGGCTTAGGGCTGTAAGTAAAGAAACTGTCTCCTACTATTTTGGTTCTTTCTGTGTCCAGTAAAACAGTACTTTACACGTTCTTTGTAAATAAGAGTCTTAAAAGCTACCAGGCCCCACTCTCAATTTTCCTTCCAACTGGAAAAACCTATTGGACCCTGAAATTTGGCCAGCTGCTCAGGTTAAAAGTGGCATCATTATTGACCTTAGAAATATTTAGGAAAACATCTCCATTAGTAAAATTAGAAGGAGAGCTGATAAAGACCAAGTGGGCTAAGTTCTAATAGAATTAAGAAAAGCTAGCAGCTAAGGAGTTGACGGCTCTTCTGTTTTCTGTTTCTCAAAATGAAGGAGGACATATTTAGTGAGAGATTTATCAGACTTGGGGAAGCAGAAAAATTTCAAATAAACTTTTGCAAGTGTAATGAGAATCTGTCAGAGAGAGAAAACAGTAAATCATTTTTAAAATGACATGTTCTCATTGCCATCACAATGACTTCAATTGGAGCAGGAATAGGCTCAAAGTGATTTTTTTTTATATTAATCTTCTCTTTTAGCACTCAAGTCACTGTATTTAAATTCCTCTTTCATACTGTATCTACTCCAGCTCCTAGAATTCCATTGTCAAAATTACATTGGCCTAGATCCTCAATAGTATTTAAGCACCTAATTCTCCTTGATTTCAATGGGAGTTAGGCACCTATTAATATCTTTGAGGATCTGGTACATAGTTAATTCCAGATTTATTCCAATGGATGTAATAAATAAATTGCACTTAAAAAAAAGTATCATTTTAGGTTAAAAAAAATGAGAAGGAAGAAATGTAAAATATAATCAGGAAGATACAGTTAAATTATTTTAGTTCCTTTAGTGAACTTTTGGGGAAAAAAACAAACAGGTTTTCAATGGAATTGCCAGCCATGATCTCTGAAATAGAATGAATGGCTTTTGGCAATTCGATCTTCAACATTCATTGTCTGGCCACCTGATATATTGTAGATTGAGATGGAGTTGATTATGTTTTGCAATCTTCTTCCCCCAGAACTGTCTTCAGTTTCAGGTAACTCATGAACAACAGGGACAGATAGAATGAACTGAAATCATGACATTGAAAATACCTGAGTTTATCTATTGTTGTTTCTAGTTGTTTTCAGGGAGAAGTTACACAGTGGAGTCGAGATTGCAAACAGGCATACAGTATGACTGTGAGCTTCAAACATATTTGCTTTTTTGCCTTAGTGTGTTAGTCATACTTTCTGATATGTAAACATGACAGGAGACGTTGACAAGTTAAAAAACAAACAAACAATTCCACCAAACTCCTTGTTTAGCTAGAGTTTATAAAATATTCTTTACTCCAAGAATTTGAATTTACAAGACCAGGTTATCCTTCCCACAAAACAGTGCTGAAAGTATTCCTGTGCAGCCTCTGAATCTGTTAAATTGAACCAAGATTTTTTTTCATTTTTGCATTGAAAGTGTTTTGCAATAAACACACAATGTTCAGCTCGCCCTGAAATCTCTATTTCATGGGGTGTACCACATGTACGTTTCCTGTGCCATTGATTTCTCTGTTTTTCTGAATGGGAATGGACTTATATGCACATGATGAGGTGCTTTCCCGAATCTCATCTTAAGTATCTGGTCTCTCAATAGCATGTGGCAGAACTGGGAACTGATCCCAGGAAGCCATTCTTCCTCTGTAACCACTAGACAGCACTCATCTAGGCAATTCCTTCTAATAGCCTGCTATTAATATATCAGTGTTGCTCTGTTTCCCTTTCCAGTATAATAAAAGGCTTAAAATGATTGCTAGATGAATTCATCAGCATCAATCTTTGTTCAGTGTAGTTATCTGTAAGAATAAAAATCCCAGTGATGTGCTGAATTTGAGAATATTAATTTCAGTGTCTTGAAAATTAAACATTGCACAAAATAATGGTGGTTCAATAAATGTACCCGTAGCCTTTTCCAAGAGAATTTGACTGTATATGATATACTCCACAGAATAGTGACACATCAATCCTCTTTCTTAAATCCTCTTTCTGCCATTCATCTTCCACAAGTTTGTTTTCATCCCTTTCATAGCCAAGGTGAACCTTTACCTTAAAAGGTTTGTTTTTAATTACTTTTGCTTTACGTCTTTTTCATTCCTAGATTCATCCCTGGAACAACTCCAGAGAAGCCAGCAACATTATACCAGGCATACTTTTGACCTTATATTCTTTTTAGTATTTGATAAACTTTAAAATAACGATCATGAATTAACATTACCAAAACAAAAACAAACAAACCCACCAACTTAATCTAAGTGATCAAAATTTCAAAGAAACTTTAACCCCTTTAATAGATAGCGTATCTACTCTGTTGTTTGGATAATATAATATGGAAGGAAGGAGACTAAAATATACCTGGGAGAAAAGGAAGAGATTCCTATTTCAAAAGGTAAATCTAAATCACTCGTGTTTGTGCATCTTGTCTCTTCTTTTGGTCCAGTCTCTGTTTGAAGAAAGACACATTTTACTAACATGGAAAAGAAAGAATGGTCATATTGCTAAGTACCAGATTGCCAAAGGGATAAACATTTGATCTTTGTGGCCTGGTAAATTTGATCCTCTTTGTCTGCTTGTCACTTTATTTGCTTGTTAAATATTATTGTTGTGGCCAGTGCTCAGCATGTGGGAGTATTTATTTACTCAAATGCCTACCACCTTCACTCTTCTGAGTTTGACACCTTTTACATAACCATTCCCTTTGCCCCCCAGTAATTTACATGGTAAGATGTGAGGTTAGATAAAATCATGATTGTGCCTAAATAATTACAGTGGCATGGAGGAAGAAAGAAAAGATGAAAAGGTAGAGGAAGAAAAGATTAACAAATACATGAACCCCATTAAATCTCTAGACTTCTGTCTTCACTAGTAAACTAGATGGTGTTAGTACATGACCTTGAGGAGCTATGATAATTAACATAATGTTACACATGATTAGCTCTCAGTATAGACAGAGACTGTGATGTTCAATATGTCAGCTGGTCCTGGTTAAATTTATAGTTTGAGAGGCAGCATGGTCTAGTGCAACTTCATTGCACCGCCACTCCATTCTGACAACAAAAATTACTACACAGCCCCAGGAGGGTGATAGACTCCTGAGCCCACCCAAGTCCCACCACCCTTGGTGGAGGGGGCCAAAGCCGAAGCCCAAGGGCTTCAGCCCCAGGCAGGTTGCCTGTAACCTGAACCCTGCCACTCAGGCCTGAAGCCCTCAGACTTTGACTACAGCTTCGACTTTGGCCCTGGGCCCCAGCAGCCTTAGTCAGCCTTGGTGACCCCATTAAAATGGTGTCACAACCCCCTTTGGAGTCCCAAGCCACAGTTTGAGAACCTCTGGTCTGGTGGATAGGGCACCAGACTGGGAGTCTGAAGACTTGTGTTCTAATCCTGGCTCTGGTACTGAGCTGCTGTGTGATCTTCAGCAAGGTACTTAATACTTCCGTTTTCTTTCAATTTAGACTGTAAGCTCTTCAGGCCAGGCACTGTGTCTCAGAATGTGCATCTGCATGCTCATCGTACTGAGCTCCTGCTCCCAGTTAGAACACTACTGTAATGCAAGTGATAGTAATGATCATGTGCCATAATGTTAAACATAGCAGTGTCTGTCTGCAGACAATGTTTAACCCGTCAGTTAGCATGACTCCTACAGGTCATGTTCTAAATGACCTCATATGGCAGTGAAGACAAGTACCTCAGTTTTGGTGGCTGAATCACAAGGTGTTGGAGAGCAAGGTCCATTCGGGGTTATCTAACACTGCATCCATAACTAGATACTAAAATGATGGGGCACTGGAAATTCATCAAGAACAGGCTGATATCTTTGAAGCGTTTGTGGAAGAATAAACTGTATTGGAGTTCAGTCCTATAAAATGGGGAATGCCTAAAATGATTTATTCTCCATTTTTGGTACTATCTGATGGAAATAATTTTTACTAATATACAGTGGTCATTCTTATCACTCTGCCAGTGTTGTTCCAGCTTTGCTGGATTCTTTAGGGTATAATAGTACTGAGAGGTATAAGGAATATAGTAAATCCTGTAATGTTATCTAAGGTGACATTGGCAAGTTTTTTTAAGGGCCACTCCGGTATTATTTATTTCAGTTATGTTTATATATATATATATATATGCATTGGTCAGCCTTAAAAACATTGAAGTGTTGACTTAGATAAGTGGATAATATTATACATCTTGGAAATGATTTAGCACCTGTATAACTTGAAACATGTGAGTACTCCCATTAAAGTCAACAGTTACACACATGCTTACATACCTTGCTGAACTGGGGCCTATACGGCATGTTCCGTGTATCAGGTTTCTAAGGCAATTGTGAAAAGCCTTTAAAGAAAGTGTATAATCTGACTATCTTTACAAATAACAATAATAAAATAGTCATTTTACATAAGACTACAAAAATAGGTTTCTGCTGACATCATTGTCTAGAAAGAGCAGCACAATGGTACTTTAGTTTGACACCAGAAAAAACAGTGAGTTGGATTTTTCTGTGCTTCGTCCATGTATATTTGTTATAATTTTGAAATGCCATATTTTTACATTTTGCGTTAGGCAAAAAGAAGTCCTGTCTAGACTAATACATCCATATAATGTACAGTAATTAGTACTCATGCAACTTTTTATGCTGTCTACTTATTCATGAAATTATTTGAAAAAATCTGTATAGAATATAAAATAACTGGTGGAAAGTCTAAGAATTGAATCGAAAGGTTTTGCTGCTATTATATGAGAGCTCCTCTTCAAAGTTATAGTGAAAGTTGAATTCTATCTTTCACTGTAACTCCCCTTTTTCAGTTGGTCACATTATTTTTGCATGCATGTTCTCTGCCCAAAGGTGAATTTTTAGGTTGGAATGGAATAGGTTTGGTCATTTTTAGTTTTGCTAGCATGCTTTCCTCATATAATCCAGAGAAATCTTGCATTCTGATAACACAAACATGTTTAAATCGAGACACTTCAGCTTATTTTCCTTATAGATCTTATTGAGAAAAGGGAACAGAAAGAGGTCAAGTAATATAACAAATCTTTCTAAAATCCATACATTTAAAAAAAAACAAAACAAAAAGCAGTAACTCATTTGTGATTTCTCCAGAATTTAAAATGACAAAACCACTGTCCTAAGAGCAAATCAAGGATACAAATATGTGTGTACAGTTATGTCATAAGGCCAGCCTGACTTTATACATTTTGACTCTTGCATTCAAGATGTCCATATTTTATAAACTCCAGAATTGAAACAAAGTTTTCTTGGTAATTTATCACTGTCTCCTGTAGTAAATGTGTTCTGCTATTGAGCTAACACCAAAAGGGAAAGGAACAAATATGCTTGATGTCTGCAGACATATTATGTGATATTGGCCATCACTCACTCTACTGTGTCTCTACTATATTTAAGTCAGTGGAGAGCTATGCTGCTGAATTCAGTGGGACCAAGGCACATACCTGAGTAAATTAGTAATTATCAACTTTTATCATAGATTAAAAAGAAGACTTTGTGTTCAAAGCAAAAAATATAAAACACCAGTGTCCTAGTGAACTATATCACACCTGTTTTAAGCTCATTATTTCAAGCAATATGAACAAGTTTATATTTAAATTTTTAAATAAAGGAAGACATAGTTTCAAGTATTTAAAGCCAAACTTTTACAAAGTAGCCCCTGACTTTGAGTTCTTCAGTTTTTGAGTGCCCACACTAACCAATGGCCTAACCATCATTTCACCCCTTTGTTTCTCTACTACCAAATATGCAACAAAAATGCCAGATCCTCAGCCTTAAGGAAGTATGGGCTGGATGAATGCACTATAAGGTGGGTAGAAAGCTGGCTAGATTGTCAGGCTCAACGGGTAGTGATCAATGGCTCCATGTCTAGTTAGCAGCCGGTGTCAAGTGGAGTGCCCCAGGGGTCGGTCCTGGGGCCGGTTTTGTTCAATATCTTCATAAATGATCTTGAGGATGGTGTAGATTGCACTCTCAGCAAATTTGCGGATGATACTAAACTGGGAGGAGTGGTAGATACGCTGGAGGGGAGGGATAGGATACAGAAGGACCTAGACAAATTGGAGGATTGGGCCAAAAGAAATCTGATGAGGTTCAATAAGGATAAGTGCAGGGTCCTGCACTTAGGACGGAAGAATCCAATGCACCGCTACAGACTAGGGACCGAATGGCTAGGCAGCAGTTCTGCGGGAAAGGACCTAGGGGTGACAGTGGACGAGAAGCTGGATATGAGTCAGCAGTGTGCCCTTGTTGCCAAGAAGGCCAATGGCATTTTGGGATGTATAAGTAGGGGCATAGCGAGCAGATCGAGGGACGTGATCATTCCCCTCTATTCGACATTGGTGAGGCCTCATCTGGAGTACTGTGTCCAGTTTTGGGCCCCACACTACAAGAAGGATGTGGATAAATTGGAGAGAGTCCAGCGAAGGGCAACAAAAATGATTAGGGGTCTAGAACACATGACTTATGAGGAGAGGCTGAGGGAGCTGGGATTGTTTAGTCTGCAGAAGAGAAGAATGAGGGGGGATTTGATAGCTGCTTTCAACTACCTGAAAGGGGGTTCCAAAGAGGATGGCTCTAGACTGTTCTCAATAGTAGCAGATGACAGAACGAGGAGTAATGGTCTCAAGTTGCAGTGGGGAAGGTTTAGATTGGATATTAGGAAAAACTTTTTCACTATGAGGGTGGTGCAACACTGGAATGCGTTACCTAGGGAGGTGGTAGAATCTCCTTCCTTAGAGGTTTTTAAGGTCAGGCTTGACAAAGCCCTGGCTGGGATGATTTAACTGGGAATTGGTCCTGCTTCAAGCAGGGGGTTGGACTAGATGACCTTCAGGGGTCCCTTCCAACCCTGATATTCTATGATTCTATGACTCTATGATTCAGCCAGTATAAATTGGTGACACTCCACTGGAGTCAAGGAGCTATGCAGATCCGATTCTGTGCTTCTAAAACTAGTCCACAGGTATCTTATTCAGAACATCTCAGGAAAAGAGAGGCTAAGAAAAATCTGTGGAATCCCTCAAGCTATGGAAAGGAAAAGTTCTAACTGAAGATATCTACAGAAATGAACCATGTGTCAAGGAAATGCAAGTGTACATTCCAAACTCCATTTAATGACAAGAGCAAGGCTGAGGAGTAAGAATGAAAGATTTCATACAGGAATTAATTTTTCCCTGGCATAGAGGTGCCTGTTATGTTGTGAAAAGGATGCTTCAGCATAATGAAACAGAAGTACCTTCTGTTTCCATGCAAAATACTTGACAAATTACATAAGAAATGAAGCCCGATTCAATGGAATATTCACAGTAATGTCTGATTTTCTCATTTGCGATTTCATCATTGTGTAATTGCATACCAGTGCTAATACTATCTGAACTCCCCTGTTTCTCTGAAGAGCAGATCTAGGTACAATTTGAGATTATTATGTCGATGATTTCATTTTCCTAGTGCTAAGTTCAATAAGGGATTTCTTCGAGGGAGTTCACGATTTCTCCACAGATTTCTTATAAAGGAGATTAGCTCTGTGATGTCTTACGCGTTCAACCTGTATAAAGACTTACTGCATAAGCCAGTAGTGAAGCAAGCTATCACAGATTTATTAACCATGAATAGATTCAAATTGTGGCACCAAAATGCTGTTTATTATGCAAACAATCCCTCATCACTAGAAACAATTATGTGTAGAGGCTATGAGCCCAATTCAGTCCCTGCATAAGCAGTCACAACTCCCATTAAAGTCAATAGGAGTCTAATCTGCTTACACCAGAGCTGAATTTGCTCCTGTGACTTAGTAACAATGATCTTTCTCTCCCCAGTCCTGCTATTCAGGCCGCACAAAAAGCTAACAAACAAAAACTAGTGGGGAGAGTAAATAAATTTCATATTTCTAAACAATAGTGTTATTTTTGCCACTTTGGAAGGAAGAGGAGAAATTCCAGGAAAGCTTATGCTGTAGGGACTGTCTGAGGAAGGAGGATCACTAAATGCTACAACCTGACTTAGGAAAGCACTTAACTTTAAGCATGTGCTTAAGTCTCATTGCCATTTTTCAGTGAAAATTTTCAACCAGCTTTAGTGCCGAGTACCTCCTGCTGGGTGCTTGTGACCATGCCTCAGTGGGTCACAGCTGAGGATACCAGATTCAGGATAAACTGCTGAGAAATAGGGCAGACTCACCCCAAACTGGTGGTTATTCTTCCAGTAGATATACCAATCCAGTAACAAAACTAAACTTCTGTCTTACCACACCACAAGAAGTCCAAACTGCGGTCTCCTTAGGCATCCCAGCCTCTGTTTCATCATCCAGACACTAGATTTAATGATGAGTGGTTATTTAAAACCAATTTAATCAAATAAAGGTTCCTCCTAATCCCAAGAGATCAGCCACTCAGCCAGGTTAATATATAACTCAGATTTTACTCAATAATCACGCTGTTGCCAATCCTTTAGTATCTAATATCTAGAGGTTTATTTATAAGAGAAAAGAAAGAGGAGAGAATTAAAATAGTCAAGGAAAACAAATACATACACTCAATGCAAAGTTCTTTTGTCAGGTTTGAAGCAGTGATGGAATAAACTTTTTGCTTGTAAAGTCTCTGGTAACTTCCAAAAGATTGAAAGGCCCTCAGTCCATTGTTTAGAATGTTCCTTTTAGTGTAAAGCCATAGTAGAGATCAGAGCAGAAAAGAGGCAAAATGGAGATGCTTCCAGGGTTTCTCCCATGTGGAAGGGATGTTTTCAGTCTTAGTTTGTGGAAAATTACAGGCACAAGATAGAATCCGAGGTCACATGAGCAAGTTAGATGCCCTTGCATGCTTTGATGACTCATATGTGCAGCCATTACACATATTTTCGCTAAAGCATCCACAGGAAGGCTCATCTGGCAGGGACAAGCTTCTTCTATAGTCTACTGTGAGAGCTAAGTATTCTTTAATGGGCCATCAACTTGAATAGCTCATTCACAATGTGCTGGCCCTGGACTGGGTGTAAATTGCCTTGTGGGTATTGCTCCATGAAGAAACACATTTGAAATACTTGGACACAGTCAATAGTCATAACTTTAGATACTAAGTTGATACATGCATTCAAACAGAATAATCATATTTGATAGATGTAACTTTTCCACTGATACCCTTACAGTGACAAACTTTGTATAAGATTTGTTGCAATTGTCTAAAAGTGGCAATATTAATTATATAAATGATCATATTTCAGTCATACAGAGTCACAGTGCTGCATGCTCAATTTGCTTTATCTTCAGTAACTTGCAGGACCAGCTCCTTAATTTTCTTCTGGTTCAATCAGCAATTCCTTGGTGTCCACACTCAAGCTCATTTCAATTCACTGTCTCTCTAATCCTTCTTGTTGTTGAGTGTTATGGAGCCTGTGTCTACCCATCCATTCACGGATAGAGGAAATTCACCTGCATGCAAAAGGCCAGCACAAGGCCCACAAGGACACATTCAAGTCCAATGTTGAGTATTTGAATTGAACTGGAGCAATGCACCATCCAGATGCTCACAGAGGAGGTTTCACCAATTGTGAATAGTTATTCATATAGAGTTTGCAGTTCATTTTGGAGGAAGATCATGGAGTTAAACACATGTGTAAGGGACTGGGGGGATGATCTGAGTTTAGGCCAGCATGCCAATCCTCAGACATCATTTTAAGGATACTACAGTGACAGGTACCATCACAACCCCTAAAGGTAGAATTTATTTCACTATACAAGAGTCATGTTTGGATCCACATTTTAGACCTGATCATAACTGATTCAACAGTAGTTCCATCAACAATGCATTTAACTAAATGCCAAAGGAACGATTTATGAAGTGTGTCCATGAACTGCTTTGATAAATGGCGAATGAAGGCTAACTCACAAGAATTGCACAAGGAAGTTTAAAAAAAATAGAAAGAAGACAATGACTCCATCGCTACTGTTTCTCATATTTTCCCTTCCTTATCTTTTTGTCATTCAGATGACTATTCACTAAAGCCAATTTTCTCTCTCCAGCACCCAGCCTATGTTACTACACTAGGATACTTCATTACAAAGAGTGGGGAGGAATTTTCCCCCAGGAACTATATGTGATCAATGGAGCCCCTTGATGGCAACTTGTAGAGGGCACAGCATAACATAAGTCATATCAGGTCTGACATACTCATTGCCCCTACTCACTATTGTCATATTCTGTATCTAAAAGGTATCATGTAAGATATCCTATATAAACTGCTGTGACAGGGTGCTGGGCATGAAGTGCTTAATCAGCCCGCTGCCAAGCCAGCCCCAATGAAGGGGAATGGATTGGGGCTGGCTGAATAGCCCTGCCTGCTGGGCAACTAGGAACAGTTGCCAGCCTAATTAGCCAGGGGCTATAAAGGCTGGGAGGAAGGAAGCCAGAGTGGGGAAGAGAAAGGCCAGAGGTTGAGAGGGATTGGTGGGGCTGCTGGTCTGTTGATGGTGAAGTCTGGCTGTAAAACCCTGTATAGATAGTGAGCTGGTGGTGGGAAAAAACTATAAATAAAATACATGGGTGACTGCATTGACCTGAGGTGTCTCTGATTGGTTTTGTGAGGGCAAGAGGGGCCCAGCTGTGCCTTGTTACAACTGGCAACACACTACTCTTTAATATTGTATGCTGTATGTACGGGCAATATATGAAGAAATATAAATTTGTGCTGGAAATATATTCTTAAAATGTGTTGGTCAGGCAAGGGTAAGTCATCCTGATCTAGACAAAAGAAATGTGGTTCTACCTATTTGAATACACCTCCAATGTGAACTGAACAAAGCGAGATAATGAAATTACATTTACATGAAGGGTAAGGTTTCATTTACATGAAGCTATAAGGCAAACCAATGTGGAAGATGGTTACTTAACACTTCTCACCAGAGGTGGAAGCTGCAGTACTAGAAAACCTTTCTGCCTCCTGAAACAAGGTTTTTGGAAAATATAAGCAAGTACAGAAATCCATGTTGGTAGACCTCACTGGGCAGATATAAGAGGCTACAGGTCTTGTACTTCAGAGAAAAGTGAAACCTTTCAACCCAGGAGATTGAAGGTCTCAGGAAATTGAATCTAGATGAGAAACCTTCTTAAACTAAGACTAACTTGCTTAAGTTAAATGTAGTCACTAGGAAGCCTGTTTTGTCTGTAACTTCATGTCTCTTTCACTCTTACTAGAAATCATTTAATCTTATATTCTTTGTTAATAAACTGTTTTAGTTTTACTATGAACCATCTCAGTGATATATATTAAAAATAAGTGTGAATCCTCAGTTAAATTAAGAGGTTGGTCCTATGTGCTGTATCTTTAAAAGGAGCAGTGAACTTAATATGGATCTGTGAGTATTGCAGTCAGAAGGGCTGGACACTACAGGGCAGATGGTTTGAGGGAAAATGCAGAACAGGGAGGGGGGTGGTGTGTCTCTGCAAGGAATAACTAGGCTGGTGAATGCCAGGGTGAGGCTATTGTGCTGTAAGCAGGCTGATGATATCAGGGCTCTGAACAAAACTGCACAGCACAGAGGGACCAGTGTACCAAGACAGACAATAACAGAACCTCTGGGTTGAATCCCAAAGTGTTATACTGTGGAATCATAGTGGAGGTCTTGTGAGAGTTCTTATACTAATATGGCTGTGTGTCTGTCAAGGCTGAATTCCCACTCTGTCACGCTGAGTGCAGAAGGTGGAGGCCCACAAGGATTCTAAAAGTTAATACTGGCCACTCCAGGCTTATATTCAACTCCCAAGGTTACAGCTTCTCTCTGACCTTGTCTTGGTAATGCTGCTACCAGCCAAATGCAAAAAAAAAAAAAAATCCCTTGGACTCAGGAAGGAGCACTTGGGAATTCCTCCCTGTGGGATACCCTCAAGCCCTTTCACCCCCCCCTCTGGGGAAGAGCTGAGGAAGAAAACAAAGGAAATTAGCTGTTGCCATCAGCTAATCAACAGCATATGCACAAATCTCTTAGGACACCAAAAATCCAATCCTGTTTTTAAAAAATGTAAATTTTATTAAAAACAGAAAGAAAATACATCTGGACCTTAGGCTTTTGTTAGATTTAAAAGAGCAATTCCAAAAATCAAAATAGCTTTCTGGGGGGTTCAACTTAAAGGTTACAAGCAAACAAAAGCATCTTGGGTTAGCATAGAGGAGATCCACAAGCCAAAATAAGAAATAAACCTGAGAGCGTCTAACAAAACATTCCCTATCCAAATTATTTCTTCTAGGTATGGAAGATTACTTTTTCATACCTGGTTCAAACCTTACTCAGCATTTCTGCTGATAGCATTGTTCTCCATGTCCCTGCAGCCCAGAGAAGAACAGACAAAGGGAAAGTTTTTTTTCCCCCAAATGTAAAAGTTCTAGCATTCCCATTGGCTCTTTTGATCAGGTGCCCACTCCTTTTCTTTTACCTGTGGGCTTGTTAACCCTTTACAGGTAAAGCAAGTGGAGAACAAGACACCAAGAGGGATTTTACAGCGAACTGGTTGACTGGGTATTCAGAAATAGGGGTTATCCCCCCCCCCATTCGTTTATCACAATGTCTGTCTCTACTGGAAGGATAAGGGGATCCACATAGTGACCAATCTTCCTGGCCTCACTCTTTCAGCACCTTCCCCACCTTCCAGATGATTTGTCCCTGAATGACTGTTTTATTAAAAGAAGTACTATGTAGTATTTGCATGTATGACTGATGATATCAGTATTTTTCTTCCATCTTGACTGTTCTTCACGAAAATGCAACATATTACTGGAGGAAAATATCTTGTGTTTAATAGTAGTCAGATTTTCAAAGCTCTCAGCATTGGCCTAACTATGCTTCTTCTGAACTCAATGGAGGTTTTGACATTTATTTCAGTAGGAGCAAAATTTGCTCAAAGCTGAGCCCACTGTTGAAAATCCTGCGGTTTGTATTCCTGGTCCATTGATTTTCTTGCTAGAGAAGGGACAGAAAACTGTATCTGAACCTTCTTGAACTGTGGAAAAATTTGGATCCAGCTCCAGTTCTGGCCTTTGTGAGTTAGTCTCATCACAAGTAACAATAACTAATACATCAGGCTGGATCTGAATCAGTTACATGTCTAATAAATCAAACCAGCCACACTAATCCAGACATATACATAATGGGGGAAAACGTTGTCTCCTATGAGAAAGTTAATTCAGTATGCTTGGCTTCTTTAGCTTGTCAAACCCCATTTGAAGTAGGGTCATGAGCAGTTTAATTGAGAAGTGAGAAGGTCAGTTCTTTCTCTGTGTTTCCTGCTGTTACCCAGACAATCAGTACTATCACTTCAGATGATATTTTCTCACATATTTATATTACTGGAACTAGTTTCTTGGAGGCCTGCCTTGCTATGAAAATCATTTTCCCAGCCTGTCTCTTGTGCTTCTGATATGGTGGGTGAGGGTCAGAGGGTGGAACAAAATTTCCTTTTAAATTATCAAAAAACATTATTCCAATATTTCATTATTTGACTTTTTTAAATAAAAACAGAGGGAAAAAATGAACAATTTCTTCTGAGGAATCAATGAGCCATCAGGCCTTCATGCACAGGTAACAGGCTGATAATCCCAGAGCAGATTACGTCATTCATGTAATGAAAACAGGAAATGTTCATGAGAAACCTCTGTAGACCAGGAGCGCACCCATTTCAGCCACAAAGATCACTTGCAATTGTTTTGAAGGGTAATTGTGACTTTCCAAGTGCCCAATTTGAGATGCTTGAAAACACTCATGATTTTATAAATGACATCTAGGTAAAATGTTACATGCTTAACCTTTCCTTACTATTCCATGGAGCAGCCAATACAAAACACACTGTCAAAATGTCAAAGCAGCAAACTAAATACTAAAATGCAGTTAATGGCTGAATAAATTCAAGCTTGCTCCCTCTGCTGATCTCACTTGGCATTTGGCAAGGCAAATCTCACTTTTTGCACTGCCATTTTATTATGAAATTTAGAACAACAGATGCAAGATTAATGCAATGCCCATGTTATTGCTAGCCAAATGTTTAGTTTTAAGCACAAGGATGTCATATACACAGTATTTTCTAATGTTTATCTTTATCTCAGTTTACTGATCACTTTGGGTTTTATCCCTGTGTTCAGCTCCTTGCAGGATCAAACCTGATAGAGTGGCCCAGGGGATTAGCACCACTACTCTGCCAAAAATTGCCATGGGGCCTCTGCTAATCAAAAGCAAAGTCTCAGTTTCACGTGGCATTTGAAAGAGGACATCTCCAGAAGCACAGTAGCCCCCTAACACGACAGCGCTGCACTGGGTAAGTACATACTCAGATGGAAGAGCGTGTACCCTTTTGAATCACAAACATTGTTTCTTGTATCACCCATTGGGTATGCATTCTGTAAGAGACCCAGGACTCAGCAACCTTCATCACTCACTGTGTCCTGTCAGAGATGTAAATGTAACTCTTGGGAATGAAAAGGGAATGACAGAAACAGTCTCCCCACCCATGATGGCTTTTAACTCTCCTCTTGAAGTCCGCATTTAGGCAGCTGGAAGACTCATACTGTCTCATTCATGCATTTCCCCTTCCCATCCACAGTCTCATTCAGGCATTCTTCCCCCATCCCACCCACAGGTTTTTTTTTTTTATGTCGCTTCCCCTCTGGTTAAAATCAGAGAGCTCTGTTCTTGAAAAATGGGTACACATCATTTACACTCTACAGGAAGGTACCAAAAGACTCTATCTGATAAGAATCTATGTAAATTTTCAGTGTAATAAAGCTAACATCCTGGCTGCTGCTCCCAAAACCCAGAGAGGAAAGAGACCAGCAGAGAAATGTTGCTATTGAATGTCACTGTTTCTATAGTCAATATATTGAAGTAACATAAGTTAACTTTATACCTATCATAGGAGCTTGTGAAATTTCCCATTGGAAACGATTAGTTTGTATTCCAATAGGGAGAGGACTTGCCACCTTGAATGAAAATCAACAGTAAGGCCCAATAGGAGATCTCAGGAAAGAATTAAATTGATTTCACCTAACATGTTGTTTTCCCTCTAATACCCATAATTCTACCATATTTTTTGAAATACAAACATGTACACATCAAATATGTATAAACATGAGCATGGATTGATTCTTGGGTTCAGTTTGCCTGATTAATTGCTGGTGTTTTATTTTGATGGCACCTTCAAGACTGGGCATTTCGGTCATGCCTCATTTCAACTGTCTAGTATGTGGATGAATTAATTCAGCCTTCATTATTCTTAAATTCCTGCTCTTAACAGGCAGTAATTAATCATTCTAAACTATTGAAATAAAAATAGGTTAAGTGTAAAATAACTTATTAATTTACTACCAAGCCTGTATCCACTTTTCATGAAGTTTAACTTAATTTGTTGTGGGAGGAAATTTCCCCTACAAACTAGTGTTATGCATTCCTTTCATAACATGTTAGAGTTTTGGTGGATTATAAAAACTCTTTAATGTATACACGACCAAATCCTGCAGCTTTTATGGAGCACCCCTTCCTATGAGGTGTGGAGAACCTTTCCTTCCTGCCTGGAGGCACTCAGCACCTCACAGGATGTGGCCCCATCATCCTCACTGCAGTAAATGCCACCTTTGAGTAATTGGAGTTTTATCTGAGTAAAAACTTCAGGATTTGGCCCACTAGCTTTCATCTGAGAATCTGGATCATGTTGTTTAAACTAGATGGCTTAAATTGCAAAATTTCAATCAAACCCTAAAATTCAGGAGACTCTGGTTCTGGACTGAATCCATTATAAAGGCAGGACCCAAACTTTCAGTGTGTTTAGATCTGGGGTTTTGGCTTGTGGTCTCTTAAATTAATCCCATTTCATTGCAGGATTTATGTAACTGAATGAGAGAGAAAGCTTGGGCATCACTCCAGCTGTGTGAATAGTGCAAAAGGTTTCCTCTGGAATGTTTCAGTGATTTCCCTTGACCAGTATTCATGGAAAGTGAACTGAACAAGGGTGTGAACATTTGGATAGTCAAGCCTTTAGTGATAAGAAATGATCCCATACTGAGGATCTCTGTCTCCTCAGGGATCAACCAAGCTGTGAACTGGGGAATTGTGCCAGCAAGCCTACTTGCACTTGACCTGTCTCCTTCTCATCTCCCCTACCCCTTTCTCTTGTTTGTACTTCCATCCAGGAGAGGTAGCCCTTGGTGACCCTGTTGTCCTTCCAGTGACCCTGTGATGCTGACACTGAGGGAGTAGGAGCTGTAGACTCACATGAGCACTTCATATAATAGCAGGATTAAAAGTGGTTGCCATTCTAGGGTTCAAAGGGGAGCAGAAACCATTTCCTCCTTTCCTGGCACCCTGAAATGTTGCCCAAAGAGCTGACTCTGGTGTTTCCTGAGTTATTTCTGTGCTGGTGCAACCCATATTTTATTCTGGGTTTTGAGTGATAGTTGCTTTCAGACTCTTGAAGTAATTCTGACTGTTCCTTGCCTGCTCAGGCTAAAACTGATTGTTATATCTGGAGTTGAGAAGGATTTTTTCCCCAAGAGCACACTGGCCAAACCTGCATTTGTCTCATTGTCCCTGACCTTTCCCTGGAAAAGCGTGGTGTGAGTGGAAGGTTGAGGCATAGGTGCCAAATAGTGGGAGCCCACAAGTCTTACTCAGGGCAGCCCCAGCAAATAGCATGCTGGTGGCTTTCAATTAGAGGGTAAGTTCTCTTCCATGTTGCACTGGAGCTACAAAGCTTAGGGCATTTGATATTGCTAGTAGGTGGGAGAGCCTTACTTTAGCAGTTGGCTGTTATGGCCTCATTTCCTATAATTTATGCATAGGATTAGGAACAGAGCAGCTGAGGGATGACCAGACAGAGGCGGGGGGAGGTGTGTGAGAGTGACTAAATATAATACACAGGTAGAGTGTTCCCCGTGACACAACATGTACCGAACAGTTATTGCTACGATTTGGAAGTTCGAGCATGGGAGTTACATTTCGCTAGTGTCGTGAGTACAAGGGAGGGTGCTCTTGCTCATTTCATTACTTACTATTACAGGCAAAATTGTTTGCCAGGCAACATTTTAGTTTGAATTATAGTACGTCAGTAAAAGCTGCAGCACTGGCCTTTAATCCAATGTCCAGTGTGTTCTGTTTTCAAAATCAAGGAACTCCAGGGTTCAAGAAAACCCTGCCCAGCCACACCTCTTTCCACCCCCCCAGCTACAACACCTATGCCAGACAAAGGGAGAGGAGGTGATACAGGAGTTAGTTTTCTTATGTCTGCATTACTAGGGGGATTCCCTTGTGCTGGTTGATACTCCTGTGTCTGGCTATCCCACCGTTAGGGACAGTTGTGCTTTTAGCTGCTCAAAGCAGCTCCAGGCTAAGGATTGGGACCAATCATTTAACAAAATATTTAGCTTTCAAGGAAACAGATATTTTCAGATTGACTAAACAGAGTAATGGTTTGTTAAAGGGAAATTAAATCAAGTGATCACCTAACTGGAGACATTTATATGGCCCCCATCACTATAGTATCTGGGAGTCTCAGAGTCATTAAGGGATTTATCCTCACAGCACCCTTATGAAGTAGGTAAATCCCATTATCTCTTCATTACAGGTGGACCATTGAGGCACAGAGAGATTAAGTGATTTGCTCAAGGCAACACAGGATGTCTGTGGAAGTGCAAGGAGATGAAAGTGGGTCTCACAAGTCACAGGATAACATTCTAACAGGACAGTGGGGTGGGAGGAGGTATTGCTTCATGATCTCTGTGTGTATATAATGTCTGCTGCAGTTTCCACGGTATGCATCCGATGAAGTGAGCTGTAGCTCACGAAAGCTCATGCTCAAATAAATTGGTTAGTCTCTAAGGTGCCACAAGTACTCCTTTTCTTTTTGCGAATACAGACTAACACGGCTGTTACTCTGAATTCTAACCACAAACCATCCTTCTCCCACTGTAACTTTGCATCCGCAGCTTGCTTCAGTAATATTTCAAATCTAATCCACTGCAATATATTAACTATTCAGTACTGAGTCTGACTTTTGTGTTATGCAAGATGGATTTATTAATAATCACATAAGTGGCTTGAGGCAATTAACAGGGCAATTAAGCTGAATTAAGGACCAGTAAAACATTCTGGACAGCTTTTTCTACTTTCAGATCACGTATTCTATATTTGTCAAAATGGTGCCAGTAGTGTGGCCTTTGCATATTGATAATAGTAGACTGTCATACACTCTCTCCTGCTCTCCCAAACATTGAGTGAAAAATCACACCATATGGTTCACTTTGCATTCTGTAAATAACAAAAGGAGAAAGCAAACTTCCATTGCTCATTCTCATTTCATAAAACCATACAGCACAACGCAATGCTGAAAACCTCATCTGAGGAGCAGTATCCCATTTTAAGTTTTGTGTTAATTTAAGACTAAGCTGTGCCTATCCCTGCACCGGTTTACAAGGGAAATTTACATGATGACTGGAACTTCTCCCCAGTATTTTAACCCTTGTGCAGGAGCTAGGTAGAATCTTGGTCCTTGCTTGTCCAGAAACATTCTGGGAATGCATCTCCAGTACCAAGAATCAGATCCCCTCCCTCACTATTGTATCATTGGCCTAGGTTAATATTTGGGTCTTTCTGTAGGCCAGTCAAGTGGGGACTGGAAATGCTTGTGTAATTAAATTAAACAGTTATTTTGTAATTCATCTCTGGACTTTTAAGGACAGATTTTTCAAAACACAGCACTAGTAAATGCAGCTACTCTGAGAGTGACTTATTGCACTTTGCTCTACTACAACTGTTATTTCCAGATCACAGCTAGCTCTTTCCAGCTCAGGGAGCAAAAACCTGACCTTAGTCTTATCTGTGCATTTCCAGTAGAGCACCGAGGTGGCCTGCTGGTTCTTTTTTCTAATCATTATATTAGAAGTCAGTAAATGATTTCTACCACACAGCATCTGAGAAGACAGAGATTTATAATTCATCAAACCATCCTTTGTGAAAATGAATAAAACATATGTATGCCACTATGCATTATAGATCCTTGAGTTCTCTTGTAAAAACAACAATCGTTGCCTTTGTAGTGGCCTATGCTATGATTCTAGATTGTGACCTTCCTATTTTCTACACTAAATTTAGGGTATTGGGCAATGTTTTTTTCAGCAATACATGTAAAGCAGAATCCCATTAAGTGCACAATCCTTTCTCCATTGTTTAGAGAACATATACCAAATGGAAAATATAATATGGTGTGCAGAAACACATTACAAAGATATTTTATATTATAAATAACAACCATTAATTTTTATAGTGACCTCATACAGATCATCAGAAAATGATTTCTGTATAAAGAGTCAATTAAAAGCTAAAGAGACAAGGATGGTTTTGAGCTAATATTTAAATAGAAGTGTTTCACAAGAAGGGAGTACAGAAGGCATACAAGTGTAACTGTGGCCCCTCCCACTTGTGGAGACTGAGGTGGAAGGGAAGAAAAATGCCAAGATTGGCGGGACACCACAAGCAGGTAAGAGGGTAAGTTGATATGAGGTCAGCAAGCAGTAGAATGAGGCTACTTGGGTTGGAAGAGCAGCAGGGCAATTCTGAATCAGATTTGGCAGTGAAGAGGAAATTTAGTGGAGGAGATGAAGATTAAGGGTAATATGGGTTTCCTTTTTTGACTATTTGAGACAGGGTTTAACTTGCAGGAGGAGGTTAAACAGACTGGAAAACTGACAGTACAAACCAATAGAGTAGTTCTGTTTGAATATATTCTCTGCATATACACACATCTGTACTGGACAACATACATAATAAAGACTTCTTGATCTTTTGCTGCTACTAGTACAACAGTGATCTTAAATGAATAGTTTTAAAATATTTTTGTGATGGGGTGGATAAATCCTACAGTGGCAGCGTTAAGGAGAGCAGGTTAGCCCAGTTAGCCCATTCTATGGCACCTGGAGATGAGATGGGTAATTAAGGATTAGACCCAGCTGGAGAGAACCACAGTGGGTGGTTCCTATAAAGCAGGAACTGAAGGGGCAATAGTAGAGGACTGAGAGAGGAGAGTGGCAGTAGGGAGTGTATAGTCTGGGACTGACCTTGAAGGGATAAGGTAGCAGGAGAAATGGTTTCCAGCTCCTCAGCAACAAACTGGGAAAAGCTATATGGAGAGCTGAAACTCTATGGAGAGAGGACTGAAGAGCGTAATTCTAAGCCAGATGCTTGCAAACAGGCAAAGATAGGAAGTGGTCAGGGAACTAGTAAAGGATCATAAGGAACAGATGCTAGCTGCTTATTACAAGGGCTTTGGGCTAGAAACCAGAGCAAAGGGTGGGCCTGAATTCCCCTACATGCGGGTCAGTGTACCCCTCAGAAGTAAAGGGCAAGGACTACTAAACCCAGATTAGAACCAAAAGCCTGCTATGTGGTCACCGAGACCCAGATTTTAAAAAGTGTTTCTGCATGCAGTGTTGTAATACATAATTGATTTAGGAACCGAAGTGACAGTCAATGAGATTGTTACCCTGGAAGGGGAAGGCTCTAGCCATTCTGACCAGAGGGCTGAATCACAAAGTGGAACAGACCACAAAGTGGCCCAAGTAGCTGCCTGCAGGGAGCAATAAAGACAGAAGGGCTGCTATGCCATGCCTAGCCATGAGGAGGTACACCAGGTAGTGAGTGAGCCTTCTACAATATTATCTATGAATGTTACAGACTTTTAAGATATTTATTAATTCAAAAGGTATTTTCAATAACCTTTATTTTAAAAAAATCATTCTGCTGTGATTGCCTGAAATACTGCATTTAGCACAATTGTAATTACAGCTGGTTGGGAATTTTCCAAAGAAACTATTTTGGCAGGGTGAGGGTTGAAAAATTGATTCATCAATACCTATTCAGCTTGTGGAAAAGGGTCAATTTTGATGAATTTTTCAACTCTCAAATTTTTTGGAGAAAAGTTTTGAGACTGGTGAAATGTTTCATTGTGACCTTTTTTTTTTTTTTTAAATTAAAAAAAACCTTTTTCTCATTCAAAATACCTGTTGTGAAATATCAGGTAATTATCATAAAAATAAATTTAAAAAAAGGGTCAAAATTGAAATGAAATGTTTTGATTGTAAACCAATTGTAATCTGTGGTGGCTTGAACCATGGCCAAAGAATAGCAAGGTCCTTTTAATAAGGGTATTATTCTTGCATCTTGGTATTTTAGATTTCTGTATTAATTGGCTGTAAAATAACAAATTAGGCATCAATCCTGCCAAAGCCTCTGTTTGGGTGTGTCCCTGCATGACCCCTGGCTGGTATTTTAAAGGAAGCTGAAGGTAATTAGGCATCCATATCACATTGAATTTCAACTGGATTTGGACACCTGGTTCTCATGGGCTCCACTGACAATTCCAGCCTTAGTTACTAAAGTCTAGCTATGAAACATTAAAACATTGTATTTAATAACTGACAGTCAACATGCACCTGTGAACATCTGCCATTATATTACCCAGAATTCAATATATAAATGCATAAAAATATTTTAGAAGGCAGATAAACCTTCCCGCTGCAGGGCATTAACCAACCCCTACCTGATGGGGATTTGGGAAGGAACATCCCCTAATGACAGGTTATTCCACAATTGTCCGCTATGTTCTTTCTTGCGCCTTTCTTTGAAGCAGTTGGTACCTACTATTTTCAGAGATAGGATAGTGGGCTAGGTGGGATTTTGGTCTGATCAGGTTTGGCAATGACCGTTCCCTATATTTGCCTTCTGAATCACTGAAGGATTTCATATATATTACAAACACTGGATTTAATTATGATTTTGTTCTCAACTGGATTCCATCAACTTTTCTAATCTTTCCTCAAATAGTGCCATTTTTCTCTTTTCTGTTTACATGCAGTAGATTTTAAAAGGTTTTAAATGAGCTCAATCCTGATCTGCTTGTGGTCTAACTCTGCTTAGAGCTTTTTAAAAAGGGTTTTGTAAATTTAACTTTGAAAAAATGTATTAGCTCTGCACAACTCCCTCTAATCCTATTTACAAATCGTTACATGCAGTAAATAAGTATTTGGAAGCATTTGATTATGCGCCAGAAAAGTTAGACCTTGTCATTACTTTGGAATTTTCAGTTAGATTACTGTTTGGTGGTTTAAATCCCCCTGAAAGCATCAGTAATGGGCTAGTATATATCATATTATTTTTCATGTAGGTTATGTAATTGTTTTTTTATTCATGGTCTAAGTGTTACTGAGACACACACCTAGTATTTTTGGATTGTTAATCATGGACTTCAAGCTGCTTCTTGGAATAAATTGGCTGATACAAAATGGAAGGGGAGATCTGCTGCAAATTTAACTCTCGCTCTGCCTCCAAATTTCTATACCTATTAACTTAACACAGAGCATAAATTCCAAAGCTGCTTCAGAGTTTCCATAGATATTTATATGTGTACGTGGGTGGGTTGTGGGGCACCAGATTTACAATTTTAATTGGTAAGTATCCACAGGACAAATACATCACTGGAAGCAGGAGTACAAACAGGAGTGCCAGTATGACTGAAGGGACCACCTCTAAGAAAGCATTGGGAGGATATACATAGAGAATGATATAGATAACACAGTCAGTCTTCCACACCATCTTTGCCTCCATGCCGCAACTAGCAGTTTTCTAGTAGTGTTTTCTATATGATGATGAGTATAAGTAGCTGATTGACACCACCAACTCATTTACATAGGTCATACTTCATCATAGCAACTTTTGATCGAATTTCAGGCACATCTACCTTAAAATGAGTAAGAACCAAGAGGTGAAGGTCTTTGTATCTCATTGCCATTCCCCTAAGACATCCAGCTTCCTAGTGAAGAGCATCTAAAACATCCTTTTTTTTCCTGCTTTTTCACCTCTTCTGAATCATTTAAATGAGGAGCCTGAAGCAAACCCCCCCGATCCAAACACTACGAGCATTGGGATTATTTTCTGAACTATGATCTAGCTGCGACTGCTAAATTTGGCTGGAAATATCATAGAATCAGATCTTATACTCCAGTATTTCCTGCTTCCCATCAGGCCAGATTTATGATGAGAATGGCCTTATGTAAGGCATTTCAGTAGTCCTACTTCTGGTCCTAATTACAATGTGGAAGTGCAAACTCATTGGTGGAGAAAAATATTGATAGTAAAGAGGATAAAATTAACGGAACATATTAGACACAAACCAACAATGAAAAAGATGCAGGTTCAGCTCTGGGTGATGGGTTTTTATAGGAAAAAAAGTTCATGTTTGCTGATTTCTGTTCCAAGACTGGAAGACTCATTTATATATAATCACGCATTTCTGAAAAGCAGTGACACATAAGGATTTCTCATCTTGATTTAGTGAATAATTTGCAGTAAACATGCCCTTGATGTATTTCACCTCTCTTTCTGCTCGTGGTGGAGCCTGCATCATTATGCAAGAGTGAGAGAAGGAGTGTTGCTGTGCTCCCTTCTCCCTGTACGTACTAGAGTTCTAGTCCATTCAGGTTCTTATACTGCGCCCATTACCAGGGTAGCCAGATCATGCTCTCACACACAGAGCAATAAGAAACAGCCATTTCAGTGTCCCTGTGCTCGGAGGGAAAAGGAGAAAAGCTAGCCAGAAAATAAAAAAACGAGCCTGAATTAGAAAATACTTTTTCCTTGATGGGGAAGGAGAAAAGAACTAAAGAAGATCTGACCTGTTTTAAAGTTGTTACACAGTCATTAAAGTAAATAATTTTTCCATGTTTAACTGAGACCATTGTATTGATTAGCTACCTGAAACCAGCTAGTGCAAGTAAAAGAAATGTCATGAGAACCTGTTCTCTAGGTATCCAGCCCGTTACTTGACCAAAGAAGTTCAGCTAAGCTTCAAAGATATTAATCTGAACTGCCAACTACTATGAGGTTTCCTCATCAATGCAACTGCTAATGCCAGGTACAAGAGGGCTTTAACCTTTGAATGAATGAACACAAGGTTATTTTTTTTGTCTGCTGCTTCCGTTCCTACATATGTTATAGTAATGAATGAGCACTTTGTTCGATATAAGGATACTGCAGACAACCCATCATTCAAATAACATTCAGCAAGTTTGCAGACATTTAATGACATGTTTTGATAAGTGTTTGTTTTTTCTGTCTAGATGGATGGTATTTATATTCTTGGGGAGTTTTGCTCACAGGAAAAGGTCAATAGCTAGGTCAATTATTCCAGTGAAATAAATGGAGCAACACTAGTGTAAAAACAAAATCACCTTGCAAAAGAAGCAGACCTACCAGATGGGACAATTACTTGCCTCACTATGTCCCTCACAAGACAGCACAGTAGGTAGGAGGAGGATCAAGATATTACATGGGGAATGAAGGAATGTGGCAAGGAAACTCCCGATATGGTCAGATAATTCAGAAGCATCAAAGACTCTGGGCGCTTATTGTAATCAAATCTAACCTCAAACCCTGGAGAAATTCACTTCTTGCTGATAGTAAACATGGCATGAAGTCCTTCCTGTTAATAGATCAGGTGAGTACCAGGAAGTTAAATCCTATTTAAGCATCAATCTTGCAATCCGATCTGCTAGCACAGACCTCTGCATTCACAAGGATCTGAATGCATGGGCCCATGATTCATGAATCTTCAGTACCAGATGGACTGTTGAAAGCTAGTGACATCCATATATCAGCATTTGGAATAACAGCCGTGTTAGTCTGTATTCACAAAAAGAAAAGGAGTACTTGTGGCACCTTAGAGACTAACCAATTTATTTCAGCATAAGCTTTTGTGAGCTACAGCTCACTTCATCGGATACATACTGAGGAAAGTGTAGAAGATCTTTTTATACACACAAAGCATGAAAAAATACCTCCCCACCCATCCCACTCTCCTGCTGGTAATAGCTTATCTAAAGTGATCACTCTCCTTACAATGTGTATGATAATCAAGCTGGGACATTTCCAGCACAAATCCAGGTTTTCTCACCCCCCCTTCCCCCCCCCACAAACAGTCCTTGCCTACAGACAGCTCCCCAACCTGAGCAAATACTCACCAGCAACCACATACCACACAACAGAACCACTAACCCAGGAACCTATCCTTGCAACAAAGCCCATTGCCAACTGTGCCCACATATCTATTCAGGGGACACCATCACAGGGCCTAATAACATCAGCCACACTATCAGAGGCTCGTTCACCTGCACATCCACCAATGTGATATATGCCATCATGTGCCAGCAATGCCCCTCTGCCATGTACATTGGGCAAACTGGACAGCCTCTATGTAAAAGAATAAATGGACACAAATCAGATATCAAGAATTATAACATTCATAAACCAGTTGGAGAACACTTCAATCTCTCTGGTCGTGCGATTACAGACATGAAAGTTGCGACATTACAACAAAAAAAACTTCAAATCCAGACTCCAGCGAGAAACTGTTGAATTGGAATTCATTTGCAAATTGGATACAATTAACTTAGCCACTCCCAGTCTCTATTCAAGCCTAAGTCATTATGCAAGGTAACCTATTTCCCCTTGTTTTTTCCTACCACCCCCCCCCCCAGACGTTCTTGTTAAACCCTGGATTTGTGCTGGAAATGGCCCACCTTGATTATCATGCACATTGTAAGGAGAGTGATCACTTTAGATAAGCTATTACCAGCAGGAGAGTGGGGTGGGGGAGGTATTTTTTCATGCTTTGTGTGTATAAAAAGATCTTCTACACTTTCCACAGTATGCTTCTGATGAAGTGAGCTGTAGCTCACAAAAGCTTATGCTGAAATAAATTGGTTAGTCTCTAAGGTGCCACAAGTACTCCTTATATATCAGCATGTGCACTATTGGCATAAATGTTAGCTGTTTTCAAAACACAGAGAGAGACACAATCACTGCACCAAAGGCTGCAGAAGCTGAACTCTTGATATTGCAACCGTTGACTGAGTTTAATGTTTAAAGGGTGCATAAGGGTTCCCAGGATCAGACCTAACTATGTGGTGTCGCCAAATCTTTAGAAACTATATACAACACTTCTTACTTCAAGTCCAATATTGCAGGATGCTAAGCACCTCTTGAAAGCTACTGATCATCCTCAACTCCCTTTGAAATCTAAGAGAGTAGATTGTCAGCTGGTGTAAACTGCCATATCTCCAGTGAAGTTGGGCAAATAATGGATTTTTTGGTTCACAAGCAATTGTGGAAAAAAAACATTTCAGGTCAAATCAAAACTCCCCCCTGCCTGAAGATCTGTGGCAAATCAAAAAGTTGAGAAATTGTTTCTAGTCAAAACCTTTTCTTTTTATTTTGAGTATTTAATATTTTGAATTTAAAATGAAAGAAAATTTCAAAATAAAAAATCTTTTCAAAATGAAAAACTGAAATCTTCAAATTTGGGGGGATTTATTTAGGTGTATTTATTAGTTGTTATTTATTAACCAAAGCACTTCAGCATAATCAACATTGAAAATCCAAAGTTACAGTCAAAAAATGTCACCCAGTTCTCAGAATAGCATCCGTGTTAGTATGTATCCACAAAAAGAAAGGAGTTTGTTAGTCTCTAAGGTGCCACAAGTACTCCTTTTCTTTTCACGCAGTTCTAGTATTCAGTATATTCGTGGATCAGACTGTCAGCCATTTTGTTTATACAGATATTTCTTTATGCAAAGGCCAGAGATTAAACTAACTTTTTTTAAGTAGAGAAAGTTGCCATTAGTTTTCACTACAACATAACTGAACTCTGCAGAAAATGTGTGTAACTTATTTCTCTCATTATCATTTGAAATAAATAAATACACACACACACAGATGTAAATGACCTCTCTGGTGACCATCACAAGGTGTTCAAATTCTACTGGTGATAAGTATTGTATAAGAACCTAGATACATAGCATTAGTATGGACAAACCTTCTCTGTACATCTATCATTTGTATAGTAACTAATATATTTCCAAGGGGGGGGGGGGAAGCAGGAGAAAAGTGTGTGTATATATGTAGGATGGGTAATCATCAATGTGTATATTTAAACTATGCTGTGGGGTTGGGTGTCACAGAGATTTCATTCCCACTAGTTGGAAATGAACACATAGCTTTACTCACTAGTAATAAAAATTTAGTGGCACACAGTGTTTATAAGTCAATTATACAGTTACCACATAATTTGAGATACTATAGGCCCTGATCTTGCAATATGTGATGTACTGGCAGATTGTTGTTCCCATGCAAAGTCCCATTGACTTCAAAGTCTACATGGGCACAGTAATCTGTCCACACATTACACTTTGCAGGATTGCAGCTGGAGTTTTCCCCATTATGTAGGATAAGAAATAATTGTGGTAATGGCTGAAATACATTAACCCTTTAATGGGTTTTACTGTTCCCCCTTCCAAACACCCATTCTATCTGCAGAAAGAGCTAGATTGTGCCATTCAGATAGAGACATGTGTAGGGGTTGGCACTGTACAGCCTTGGCAGGATTGTGCCCCCTCCTGGCATTGATCAGTACAGGAGAACAGGATGGACTTGGTGTCCCTGTCTGGTTGGCAGATGGCATAAAGTGGCACACTGAAGAGAGCAGTCTTCCTCTATGGGCTGGACAGAGAGGCTCGGGGCCATGGCACCAGTCCTCCTCTGCTCCTGAGTAATTTGATCCACAGGGGCTATTACTGTGATCAGTGTTCGTGCAGGCAGCATAAGTGGAGATCCGACACAAGGGCCAGTGACAATCTGGCCCACAATCCCTACACAGACAGCATTGATCTGATTCTCCTTTCACAGTGGTGTAAATCAAGAGTTAATGTAATTGAAGTCAGTACTTTGGAAACAGGGGAATAAGCAAGGGGAGAATCAGGTCACATATGTAATGAAATTTTCAATGACCAAAATGGATAAATGATAACAAAATAACCATGCTACAAGAGATGGGTATATGAAACTGCACGCAAACCCAACACCATAAACCAGGAACTCAAAACTGGAACCTGGGAGCCAAACCCTTTCAAACTGCAGAAGACAAGATTCAAATTTTTATCCCTGGATTTCAACCTGTTCTACAAGATTGGTTTTGGTGGGTCAGACCCAAAGCCAGAGAGAACTAATGTATGGTTACATTTAGAGTGTTCTTTTGCTATCTCCGACAAAATGGCAGACAACTTGTGAACAGCTAGCAGCATTTTGCCACTGTCAAAGTCAAACATGAGCCCTCGTCTTCTTGTAACACGTTCTCAGTCCCATACTTTGAATGTAGTCTAAATTGCTTCCTAAGGTCTTGTCTACTCTTACTGAGGGATCAACGAGCGGCAATCGATGCATCAGCGGACCCCACAGTAAGTAGATCTAAGCTACGTCGATTTGAGTTACACTATTCATGTAACTCGAATTGCATAGCTTATATCGAATTTCCCCTGTAGTGTAGACAAGGCCTCAGTCTACCTCTGAACATAAGAGCTGTCACTTCACTTGGTAATATTTAATATATAGTTTTTTTCTTTTTAAAAAGATCAGAGTATTGCTATTTAATCTAAAATGACTTTTTTAGAAAAAGGAAAGTAAAGGAACATTTTCAAATAGCAACTTTTAAAATTAATATTTTCTCTTATTTATCATATACATGTATAACTTTCCAGTCCAATTGTTTTATGTTGTGCATCTCACACGTGCAATCCTTTGAGCAGTGGCTGCTGTTTGCATTGTCATTTAACTTTGTCTTTTAGAACCAGGGACTTTTCTGTGCTCCTTGATACAAAATTTGTTGCACAAATTCAAGACCTAAGGGAAGATGTGGAGTCAGTTTACCTATCTAATTTAATCCATTCTAATCTAATCTAGTTACTTGTATGGCCCCAAACACTGCAGTGCCCGAGGCTCTGTTTTTGCTCTCACTTAATGTGTAAATCAGAAATAACTCCATGGACCTCAGGACTAATGAGTTGAAAATCAGCTGCTCATATTTTCAGTTTAGCCTCTGCTTACTATGGCTTGGTCTGTTCTTTTGTGTAAACTCTTAAAGACAGTAACTGTTTCTTGCTTTACAGCTGTACAGCACATAGCACATTTTTAGATAATATTGTAAAGTGCTGTAGGGTACTGTTACAAACACTTTTTTCTTGCCTGCCCAATAAATATGCAATAATGAAACAAAAAGAATCCATGCTAGAGTTCTGTTAACAAAACGCTAGAGCCGTGCACTCTTTGCTTGTGCACTCTAAAATTATCTTTAAATTTCCTGATTATCTATAATTTATATCCTGTGTAATGAGGGCATCTCTTAAATATATTGCTTAAATTAAACCTACTCAGCAAACTAAGCTGCAATTATATTAAAGGGAAATACGTATCATTTAGAAGACTGGATTTAGGATCATTATATTATTAATGCTTCAAATATCACTTGAAACAAATAACGTAACTTTACAGGTAAATGACAGAATTTGACTGGTAGAAAATTTCTTAAAGAAGCCAGTGAATAATGAAAAACATATTAGCCATGTATTAGCAATGGCACCTTATCCTTTAGCAAATGTGTCTTTACAAATATGACACCAGCAACATATTGCTGGAGATAAATTATATGCTTTTTCATTAGGAAAAAATCCTAAACTCCCAAATATGAGGGTCAATATATCAAACCATACTAAGTTATGAGGTAATTTGAAATGTCTCTGCATTGGTTAGTAGAATCCACCAGATGGCATCAGGGAATGAATCTCATTAGAACTAACAAATTTATTTGAGCATAAGCTTTCGTGAGCTACAGCTCACTTCATCCAATGAAGTGAGCTGTAGCTCACGAAAGCTTATGCTCAAATAAATTTGTTAGTCTCTAAGGTGCCACAAGTCCTCCTTTTCTTTTTGAGAATACAGACTAACATGGCTGCTACTCTGAAACCTCTCATTAGAACTGTTCATGTGCACTTTTGTGGATTTAGACTAAACCAAACAACCAACATTGGCACATGAAAGAAGAAGAATCTTTCTTATTCTTTGTAAGGGATGAAAGAAGCTCTTGTGGCTAAAACATAGGACTGATACAGCTTCTCTTCCTGGCTCTGCCACAGACTTGTCGTATGAAAGGAGATAAATCACTTAATTTTTTTCTGTGGCTTTATTTTTCCCATCTGCAAAATTAGGATAATAATACTTAACGTTGAAGGAAATGTTGTCTATTTTGAGCAATTGAGGCACATCTCACCATGGTATCTAGGCAATGTCAGGCTTACTTAGATCAGGATTCAGCAAACCACTTAAGCATGTGCATAACTGTAAGTATTGAGTGCTCCTATCGACTTCACCAGCTTTGAAACTAAGCACATGCTTAAGTGTACAGTGCCTAGCACACTGGTGATTTATGAATAACAATAATAAGTAAGAACTCATTAATATTTGTGATGTGTATTGAGATCCTTTAATAAATGGCTCAAAAGAAGTGTACATTATTGTTGCTACAGAGCTGCCATCCTAGCACTGCAGCCACAGAAAGAGGTTTAACAAAGTTCTTTCTAGCTCAGTCCACCTTGGTCGTTCATGATTAAGTTCAGTGCAGCACAGAAGGAAGTGCCTGACTACAGATATCCCATGATACATAGAGATGGATGCCTAAATTCACCGTCCTCACTGTATGGTGAGTAAAATTCCCACTTTGTGTTTTCTTTCCCCATAATATTTCTTTTAAAAAGCTTTTTGCTGGAGCTAAGAAAGATTTAGGAAACTGCATTGCCAGTGACCTAAATATGTACAGCAGCCTGGGGATTATATTAATTTTTAACACATTAATTTTGCTCCATAAAAGTCAAATTTAATTGTCCCCATGTTCACTCCACATCAGTTTTATTGAAACTAAAATGGAATCAAAATGTAAATGGATCACAGCTTTAGGTTTAATAGTAGTTCGCCCCAGATACTGCACTTAAACCCAAATCCTGCAATTCTAACTCAAAATCCAGTTTTCCTGCCACTTGAAGCCAATGGAAAGATTCCTGCTGACTTCAACTGGGGAATGATCAAGTCCTCAGTGCTTACTCTGCCAAAACTTCCATTCACTTCAACTGGAGTAGGACTGGGCCTTCAGTCAAACTCGAGGTACCTCCAGTGAGAGTTTTGCCTGAGTAGTAAGGACTACGAGATTTGTCCCTTTATGCCTTTAGAATTGGATTTTCCAGTAAGAGGTGAGGAACCAGAAACGAGGAAGACCTCACTTCTGAGTTACTGTAAATTACTTTTTAGTTTGAAATTTCACTAAGTCATCAGAATTCTACACAGTTCGGGGCCACAGATTCTGTCAGAGTTATTGCTAGGAATCATTGTTCAGGCTCTCTTCATATTCTCTTGCACCATTTATCACTACGGGTGCTGATGGCTAAAGCTAAAGGGTCAGATTCACCTCTGTTGGCACAGAAGGTGAATTTTTCAATTCTCTGCACCAGTGATAGTCCCTGTGCCCCAAGGAGGATTCACCTCTGGGGGGAACACAGGCAATGTTTTCATAATCACCCTCCCACTTGGAGGACAGTGGCAATTTTCACTAGGCATTCCATGGAAGCCCAGCCAAGATGAGGGTGCGGTAAGCATGTGCTGAATAAGAGCATCCCCTTGTCTACTTTAGCCATTCCCCTTACTTGGGGAATCCACCATTTACTGCCCTGCCAGTCTGAGGGTCAGTTGACAACTAGAGTGAGGCCACCTTGCATAACCACAGCCTGCTATGGCAGACTGTCACCTTTGATCATGCACCCTGTTTCAGGCTGGAACAAGTCCATGCTCTAATAAGGAGTGAATTTACTCCACGGGCTCTAGAGCAGAATGCCCCATTTAAAGTGGAATCCTAAATGGTGTCTCTGCCCATCTTCGCCTTCTGTGGTAAATGGGAGTGGTCAGCATCAAGGCCAATAAATATCCCCCCACCCCCTTTTTTTTTGAGGTCATAGATGATGCACAGGAAATGACTCTGGCAGACCTCCAGATAATATTTAGTAATGTGCTCTCATGTTCTGCGCCTGTTTTGAAGACAAGTCTTCGCTATTGCTGGCTTCCAGTAAAACAAACTTTGGATTTTGTCTGAGTTTGAACATGCAGGAGCAGAAGACAATTGACTGCTTCCTTTTCTTCCGGCTGAACTGTTGTTTTCTGCCAGGCGTGTCCTGCCTCTAACTGTATTCCCTGCTGCTGCGCCTGCATTTTTTTTAAAATAACAAGGAGAAATCCTGTAGTGGTACCATCAAACATTTTACTTTCTGTATTGTAGACAGAGTTGGCTTTAGTTAAAACAGTGAAATTTCCAGGAAGGACTAAAAATAAAGAAAATTACTACCTTATAAGATGAGCCCTCAGTGTAGAATAAAGGACAGAATTGGAAAATGATTTCTGAGAAATCCAGGATTAGTCTGGGGATTGGAGAGAATAGTGATGGGATCAGTGTGCATCATCAAGCTCCTGAATGGATATGATGACTTCAAACTGAAATCAGTTTTAATTTTTCAGTACTTCAGTGCCTAAAGACCTCAACTGTGATAGAGACTCCATTGCTCTCAGTGTTGTTCAATGCTCCTGGGGGAATTCTGCACCAAAAAATTGAAAATTCTGAACAAAATATTTTAAAATTCTGCATCTTCCTGTGATCTGAAGCCAGAAAATATTGCTTTCAAAGTAATGAAATTAGCTTCTATTAGTCTTGTTCTGTTTTGGGTAGATAAGTGTGCTGTAGGAAAGATTGGCTGACACTCCAATGTCTTATCAGATAATTATATTTTATTTAACCACAAACATAAATTTTAAAGAATTATTACCATGTGCTTCCCTCGGATAATAGCATGCATATAATTCTTGTTGCAGATGATGGGAGTCAATGACAGCCATTCAACTGATGTCAGTGGGCTGTGGATCAGACCGAGGTAGGAAGACACTCTCTCACAAAAAGAAGTTCCAGTACTGAGCTGCAAACAGTATATCTATGCTGCACCTGGGTGTGAGCATCCCAGTTTGAACAGACAGATTTGTGTCAGTGGAGCTCACTCTAGGACGCTGAAAATAGTTGTCAATGCTGTGAGTCTCAGTCTAGCCATCTCAAGCTCAGACCTATTCTAACCCCGTGTCCAACCTCAGGCAGCTATCCTGAGTCTCTGCTGGTGCTATCCACACTGCTATTTTTAGCACGTTAGTTTGAGCCCTGTTAGCATGAGTCTATCTACCCAGGCTGAGAGGTTCACTCCCAGCTGCAATGTTGACATCCACTTAGAGACTTAGAAATGTACAGCTTCCCTGCCACAAAGATGACCCCTCGAATTAAGCAACCCGAATTGCCTTACTGTAACCTCTAGTTGCCTTAAATGGATCATTACTAGAGCTGATTGGGAATTTTTGGACTGATTTTTTTCACAATTGTAACTGTTCACAGGAAATGGTTTTGACTAATTTCTCATTTTGGGGAAAAAAAATGGAAAAAAGTAACAACATAGTCAAAATATCCCATTTTAGTCTAAAAGTTTAGAAGTCTCAAATTTTCCCAGTACAAGAAAACCATTCCCTAACCAGCTCTAATCATTACAACAGGCAGTTTATATTTCATTTTTCCTAGAGTTGATCCCAAGGAGCAAAATTCAGACTCAGAGCTGGCTGTTAAACATCTCAAAATTCAGAGTCTTGGTCTGCCTCAGGGTAGCCAACTATGAAACTGGGGGTTGGATTCTGAGCCCTCCTCCCATTAAAATTCCACATCACTGAGATATGAGGTTTTAATTTTAGATAGCCTTGTTTTTACTTCAGTAAACGTGAGTATTGCTGAAAACATGCACATTTCTGCTTATTACTTTCATGCTGCTAATCACAGGCTGGCAGTTGATTAGAGTGCAGTGAATAATTAAGTTTCTGTCTGAATGGCCAAATCAAAAAATCCCAAAACAATTTAGTTTCAGTTCAACCTGAAATGTAATTTTTGTGTGTGTGGCTTTTCTTGCTAAAATGAAAAGCCTGAATGTTTCATTTTGAGTCAAATGAAGTATTTTTTATATGAAATGAAACAATTCATATCGGTTTTCAGTGTTTTACCCTTGGACATTTAAAAAACAAACAAAAAAAGCTAGTTAAATTTAGAAATTCAATATTTCAGTTAGAAGATGTCAAAAATGAAACTATTTTGACTATTTAAAAAAACATTGTTTTCAGACAAACCTATTAACTGAATTTGATCCAAATTAACAAATTGTTTTGATCAACAAAATGTTGTTTAATAAACATTTTGAAAAAATTTGCTTCTCTTGAATCTTGATCATATATGTAAGATTGTGCTGCTGATCATATTCCTGTAATTGATCACATGTGTACAAGTTCTATCAAGACCATGTGGCCAAGTAAACAACTGGTATCTACACTTTGAATATTGGTTCCCCCTTATCTTTTGTGATTCTCATATTTACATGTGGTGGGACTATTTTCTGTTCAGTTCCTTCGGCATGTTTCCCTAAATTGCATCAACCAGAAAAGTCAGTGCTGTCACACAGAAAATATTCTAACAAATTAAATAAATAAACATAGCTGGCTCCACCCTGTTAATGTTGTTGCATGGCTTTGAATCCATCATTTTGCATCATCTAACTGGGTTGAGCCATGCAGCTTGAAGGAGTAAATAACTCTCTGCTTTTCAGTTTCAAGAAAATATCTGACAAGTCCTTGTAAGAACAATGTTCTGCAATGCTAAGAATAATTTGCTGCTTTGTTTCTAGCCAGTGCTCAAAATCTTACAACAGATTTCTAAGTTGTGTGACTAATAGTTCCCACAGAGCAACTTTATATTCTGGGTTGAATCTGTATTCTTTTATGTAGAGCGAAATAAAAAATAAATTAAGACTTTTTTTTGCTTGTATTCTTTCCTGTATCTCCTTAACTTGACCAAACAAGGTCCACTGAATTCAGTGGGGCTATTCACCTGCATAAAGTTACTCACATGCGTAAAGATTTGCAAAGTCCAGGCATATGTCTATATTTTTCTTTATTGATTATAATTTTTGGCAATGTGGATACTTAAAAAATGTAAAACTGTAGAGAAACACCCTAAGATTCTTATGTTCTATTAATTAACTTTTTTTTTTTTTTGCATACTGCAATAGGTTCATCAATTTGTAGTCTTTAAAGCCAGGAGGGACCTTTATAATCATCTAGTTGGACCTCTTGCACAGAACCTCACCAAGTAATTCCTCCATGAAGCCTATAACTTCTTTTTCCAGTTATAGCATATCATCTAGAAAGAATCCAAACTTCATTTAAAGACTTCAAAGATGGAGAATCCACCACATCCCTTGGTAAATTGCAATTGTTAATTACCCTCACTGTTAAAAATGTACACCTTATTTCTAATCTGAATTTGTCTATCTCCAGCTTCCAACCATTGTATCTCATGCCCATTCCTTCTAGATGAAAAAGCTGTCTACTATCAAAACTATCTTTCCCATGTAGGTGCTTCCAGACATTGACCAAGTAATCTCTTAACCTTCTACTGGATAATCTAATAGATTCAGCTTCATTAATCTCTCACTATAAAACATGTTTTTCAGACCTTGAATCATTCTTGTAGCTGCTTTCAGAATCCTTTCCAATTTTCCAATTTTCTTCTGAGGCAGTTTACATATGAGGATGGATTGTTAAAGCATCCTTTTTTTTGCTACAGTAGCTCCTCATGCCTGAAATTCAGAGCAGTTTGCAGGCACATGACTAGCATGAATCCAAATGACAAAGTACATTAGAATTATTGTTTACATTGAGAAATTGGTGAATCCAAATCAGAAGAGAACCGTAATAATTTTTCACTACTCTGTTTATGAAATCAATCTGAGTAGACTCTAGAAAATAAATGTCACAGCTGTTTGTTTTTTCCTGGTTATTTCGTATCAAGATCTGGTTCCTGCTGTCATCACATACTGATTTCACACTTCTTTTGAAATTTATAGGAAAACTGTTTACAAAAAGGGAAATACTGCCTGCCATTTTATCTGGCACTACCTGTTACTTGGCAGTGTCTGAGTACAAGATCAACTTTACACATATTTTTCTATATTTTTTGTTGCTGTAGGTTGCTAATGTAGTGAGTAATTCACTCATCTATGACAGATCCCATCTTTATTCTTTTATGAAGGATCCTTAGGGACTTGCTATTCTTCCTAGATAAAGAAAGATGATCTCCTTTCAGATTGGAGAACAATGTATCATAACTTACATGTATATGGATGATTCACATATCCATATAGAATACATTAATTTCAGTTGTACAGCAGCCAGAAATTCTCTTTATAATATTATTTATACACCATATACTGTACCCTGATGTTCACTAGGTTACTCATACAATCACTAACTTTTTTGGTGAAAACTGAAATAAATAAGGCATTTAACACTTTCTCCATTGCTGTGTTTTCTGTCATTGTTTTTCCCTCCTTGTCCCTGGTCATCCTCTTGTATTTGTAAAATGCTTTCTTGTCACCCTGTATATCCCTAGCTAGTTTAACCTCATTTTGTGTCTTGGCCTTTCTCATTTTGCCCCTACATGCTTGAGGTATTTTTTTTTTTATATTCATCCTTTGTAATTTGACCAAGTTTCCACTTCTTGTATGCTTCCTTGAGTTTCAGATGATTGACAATCTCTTGGTTAAGCCAGGGTGTCCTCTTATCATACTTCCTATCTTTCCTACTCATTGTATAGTTTGTTCTTGTGCCCTTAATAATGTCTCTCTTAAAAAACTGCTAACTCTTCTGAACTCTCTTTTTTCCATCTTAGACTTGCTTCCCATGGGATCATACCTACTGATTCTCTGAGTTTCCTAAAGTTTGCCTTCTTGAAGTCCATTGTCTTTACTCTATTTTCCTCCTTACCATTCCTTAGACCAGGGGTGAAAGTACAAATAGGGACTTACCAGTATGGGGCCAGCTTTGACCCCCGGAAGGGGCGGGGCCTCGGGTAGAAGGGGCAGGGATGGGGGGGGTCAGAGCCAGCCCCGGCCCACCTTGTACCGGCAAGTGCCCTTCTCCTTCCCCACCGGGGTAGCAGTGGCAGCCGGGGGCGCTGGGAGCCCCAGCCCCTTTAAATTGCCACCTCTCTACCATCCTGGGCCCTTTAAATAGCCCCCGGAGCCCTGGGATAGCGGCGGCGGGGCTCCAACGGCTATTTAAAGGGCCTGGGGCCGCTGCCACTACCCGAGGGCTCCAGCAGTGGGACTCTGGTGGCAATTTAAAGGGCTTGGGGCTCAGCAGCTGGAGCCCCAGGCCTTTAAATTGCCACCTGGGGAAGCTGGGCCACCCTGGTACGGCGCACTGGCTCTTGCTGGTATATCGTACTGGCTTACTTTCACCTCTGCCTTAGACTCACAAATGCCAGCATTTCATGATCACTTTCGTGCAAGCTGCCTTCCCGCTTCAGATTTTCAGCTAGTTCCTCCCTGTTTGTCGGAATCAAATTCATAACTGCATGTTCCCTAGTCATCTAGTCATTTTCTCCACCTTTTGTAATAAAATGTTGTCTCCAATGTATTCCAAGGACTTGTTGGATAATCTGTGCTATTATTTTCCCAAGATGTCTGGGTAGTTGAAGTCGCCATCACTACCAAGTACTATGTTTTGGATAATTTTATTAATAGTAATACATTTATGACAATTTACACCAGCTGAGGCTCCTGGCCCTGAAATATAACAGTTCTTTTGTATAGGTGCATGATCTTATCTGAGTCTTTTTATAGCCTTTGTGGGGTTGGCTGGTTCTTTTCCCTCTGAAGTCAATGTCAGAATTCCCATTGACAGCCAAGAGAACAGTAATTGCTGCTAGTACATATTAATAACTAGTTCGTATTTATTTCTAAACATAGAGGTCTCCAATGGTCTGCATCCCCATTGCTACTGGTAACAACCTTAAAAATACATGTTTAATTTTTATCCACACTGTATCATTTAAACAGGTGATGACACAATGATGCGATCTGAATGATAACATGAGCCTCAGCGAAGGTGGATGATATCTAGGAGGCAGGTAGATGATCTTCATAGATGGTCTGAAAACTCTCTGTTTTGGCGGAATGTAAAACATTGAGCAACAGAATGTTGTCATGTTATATCTGAGTGTGCAGATGATTCCTTGATTTATTTACATTGATACCTCAGTTAATTTGCCTCCAGCATACTGAAAAATGATATCTGGTTTAGGTTTAAAAGTGTGCCTTTTTAAAACACTTTATTTATGCATTTAAGTATAATCAACAGGCTTGAAATCAAAAGATTTAATCTCCACTCACACACAAATGTAATGAATATTTTTTCCAAGCATAAAACTATCCTACCTATAAAGTCTTGAACTTAAAAAGGGTATAAAGATCATTTTAAAAGTCACATGTAATAAGGGGAGAAAACAGATACCATACCCTAAAGCGGGGTGGGCAAACTTTTTGGCCCAAGGGCTACATCAGGGTGTGGAACTGTAGGGAAGGCTGTGCCTCCCCAAACAGCCTGGCCCGCACCCCCTATCCAACCGCACCCTGACTGCCCCCCAGACCCCTCTGCCCCTTATCCAATCCCCCAGCTTCCTTACCATGCCGCTCAGAGCAGCATGTCTGGGAGCTGCGCCGGAGCCAGACACACTGCCCCGCATGAGCGCGCTGCCCCGCCGCCCAGAGCGTGGCAGCATGGCTGGAGGGGAGGGGAGACAGCAGGGGAGGGGCTGGGGGCTAGCCTCCCAGGCCAGGAGCTCAGGGGCTGGGCAGGATGGTTCTGTGGGCCAGATGTGGCCCATGGGCCATAGTTTGCTCACCTCTGCCCTAAAGTCTCTGTGAAAGAGATTTCTTTTTCAAAAACATCTTGGGCACATTCAGGCCATAGTTACAGGTGCTAACAGCTTCTCTCACCACCAGTTTACAAGAAACATTCCAATAAACCGGGAGAGAAAAAGACAACTATATATTAGAGGCGGCACAGACAATTCTGACAAAATAGAGTCCTTAGACTATCAGTAGAGGATATTTGTCTGGCTCTAAGTTCCACATGAACATTATCCTTCCCCTTTGATGCTAGGACTTGTCCTTCACCATGCTGTTTAAAGATATTTTTCTGAGATTTACAAAACACACAAAATGTGGCAGGAAAAAATACTGCACTACTCAGCATCTAACTTTTTAAATTGAGGATTTAAGCATCAGAAACTCTAGTGAAAGGATAACCTGTCCCGAGCAACACTGATATGAATGTGTCACCTAACAGATACTTAGGAGGAGTTAGAAGCTTCAACTGAGGTCAGAGATGCCCTGTTTTAGGACCTATACAAACATAGTAAGAGTCAGTCCCTGCCCTGGAGACCTTTGACCTAATTAGATATCATAAACAAAGAGTGAGAATGTTCGTTCTTCTACACAACAATAATACAACGGGGTCTGATTCTTCCTGTTACTATGGCCCTTTTGTGCTGCTTCTCCTCGGGATGCTGTAACTTGCACTGGAGGACTTGTGCAACACTGAACAACATTAGGATTGAGGGAATCCAAGGGCATCCTTTCTCCTTGCTGAACTTCACATTTTTTCAGTTGTAGACAAGGATTTTGGCCTTAACTTCCCTTGACTGGGATCAATTGGGATAAAAATACTGTTACTCCTTTTGGGCCTGAGTGGCTAGACAAAAACTGGGAGGTCTTCCATGTTGGTCTAGTCAAGAGAAGGAATGGGGGATGGAGTTGGTACCTTTGATGCAATCCTCCTGATTTACAGAGAGTGTACAGAGTCCTGGCTCCCTGAAAACAGGAGGAACCAAACAGGGGGTAGTGACTTTGCTTGAAGTCATAAGCCTATTTCTGCCAGCACCACATGGAGCTTGTCCTGGCTGTGTCTATCACTTCCTTCTCTGCCTGCCTGTTTTTTTCTCTACACATCCTAATCCAAAACAATACCCATGGCAGCCCTCCACCCACATAATTCTAATTCCTGGGCAGACTTGCATCTTCCTTTGCTTTAGGTGGAGACTGATATAAAGGAGCCTGTTTCTTACAGGTATCTTTGTTATACCAATAAAATAAAAACCAGCAGGATCTTATTAAAGGGGAAAAGTAAAATGCCACATTTATTGTGAATACAGAAAGAATCATAGTAAGCAGTTAGTTATAGCTATAACATTCCATTCAATTTCATATTTAGTCACACATTCATTCATACACACACACACAGAGGTTCTACAAGGTTGTTATCATAGTTACCAGTCTTAGAGTTACTCATGCCAAGCCACTGGCCATGTGGCCTGGACATGAGGAGGGAGCAGGGCCTTGTCAGATGCTCATCTGATGCTCCTGGAAGTTGGTTTGCAGAATCAGACCCCAAAGTTCTCACTTTCTAGAGTCCATTTTTATAGGAATTTATTCCTATGCCAGTCTATGGGAATTGCTTCATCATGCTGTTGCTGAATCAATCAGCAGATGGCACATTCCTGATGGCTCCGTACTGCCAGTTCTCCCATTCTTGAGGCTGTTGGTCTGCCCTCCAGGGGTCCTCTGGTTGTTTCTACTTGACGCCTTCTTCAGTGGATGGACACTGGATTCTTAGGCTGGCACCTCCCTCATCATTCATTTATTATCCACACCAAGCATCCATCCACATACACCCTCTATCCCTATTTTAATCACAATTGTTAACAAAGCGAGATAAATACAAGAAAAGGGCAGGGAGTCTCTGTGTGCTGTTTCTATTGTTACAAAGTATTGCTTTGAGAACAGACTCTGTCTTAGGATGTACTAACACAATTAGCAGCTTGCAAGTTTCACACAGAGAGGGAGAGAAACAGTACCAAAAACCAAGAGACCTCTTAATTAGTAATACCTTGGAATTTAAACTATGGGGAATCAAACTCATTTGTGATTTTAATACAGAACTTCTTTAGTATGATCCAACATCTTGAATGAACAGTGGCAGTTTCATTCACCAGCTTCAGTTATGTTTTGCCCAGCCTTCAATGATACTGTCTCACTAAGGCGTTGTAGCATTCGATTAGTTATTTTTTGTAAATAGTTTGACATGCGTAGATGATGATTCCCTCCATTTCTCCAGTACTTATCAGAATTAGGCTATGTCTACATTACGGACCTCACAGCAGCACAGCTGTACTGCTGTAAGGTTGCCTATGTACCTGCTCTATGCTGGCAGGAGAGCTGTTTCCTGCTGGCATAATGAAACCACCCCCAACGAGTCGTGTTAGCTATGTTGGTGGGAGACCGTCCATAGCACTGGCCACACTCTTGCTTTTGTCAGTGAAACTTATGTTGGTCAGTGCAGGTGGGTTTTATTCAAACTCCTGACTGACAAGGTTTGCCAACCAAAGTGGTAGTGTAGACAAGGCCTTAGAAATCTTTCACAGAATGCATATATAGACTTCATAAAAGAAGAAAGATGGGCAAAATCAAAAGCAGGGATGGATCAAATTGGTCTCTCATTTTACTTGAAATCTCTAACTTCACCAAGAAAGAATAGGGGTTTGGATAAATGGTTCAGATTAGGGCCCAACTCTAGAGAACAGGCAGAAATTTCCACCTTGCCTTCTTTGTTTCCTAATCTTTCACTTCTTGGTTCTTTATATCAGCAGAGGATTGGCAAAGGAAAGTTCTGCTCTGCATATCCTCTCTCTCCGACATATCCCCTTATGCCAGAACTCTTTGGTGGGCCTGCAGAGGAGATGGCTTAGCTGCCTCTACTAGCCTTATGTCATGGGAGGGTTCCTCAGAATAGGGCAGATCTTCTGCTGAGCATCTGTAGCTGCAGCGCATTCACTTTGTGTGGCCTGGGTGGTGTAAAGTGAACATAGCACACTGGCGAATCAAACCCATCATAGTTAGTACAAAAATACATACAAACAGCTTCTCCTTCACATACCTCCCTAGACTTGAATTTGAGCCGTACAGTTCCCCTGCTGCAGCTGATTAGCCATAATAAATCACATTGTCATTAATTTGTTTATAGCCTAATTTATTATGGGCTTGAGCCAACACTCATTTAAGTCAACAGAAAACATCCTATAACTTGAATGAGTGTTGGATTTGGCCCTATGTGATTTTAATACAAGAGTCACAAGCTGTTTATGTGACCCCTGAAGTGTTCTTAAAATCAAAAAGACTTCAAGATAATTCACTACAAGTGAATTTATTTTTCAATGATATATTTATTAGCTTTGGCTGGATATGATATCTGTTTCTTCACTGTATCAGCATGGAATGCATATGTGTTTCAGTAACAGTGTCACTGAAATTATTGCTCTGGTTCAGGAGACAACCATTCCAAACTTCCCTTTCCCTGTACGATTTCAGCATTTTAATAATTTCAAAGGAGGACATGGGAAGAATATAAACAGTATAATGGGGAAACACATGGAAGAGCACAGAGTGCACACACACAGAGCACAGGAATTATCCTCATTTTCAATGGAAAGGGCAAGACAGCAAGTCCGTGTATTTTTAACTTCCCCAAATTTATCCATAAGTTGTTAATTTGCTGTTCACATTTGCTTTTTCTCCCTTTCAGCTATATTCCTAGCATTTTCCCAGTACTTAACAAATACTCTTTTGGCAATCATGCTATAGTTTGGATGCTGTGGTTTTTTTTTTTAATGCAAATAGTTCCTGTGAGTTCCTCATTCCTGAAAGATCATCAAGATCCACAACCACACAAAAAAATTATCACAAGTTATACCGATGGCAGCTGACATTCCCCATTACACAGTACATAATACATCCTAACCCCTGGATGTCTAATATTCTACCTTTCTATAACCCTAATAGGGTTAGATCTTGATGCTAAAATTCACACATTTTGTACTCAAGAACTGAGATTGTTCTTGGAATTTGTGAAGGAGCACAAAAGGGGGAACTTCTTGCCCCCTTTCTTCCCTTCCCCTGCACTTCCACTCTGGGTTAAGCACAATCTAGACCTTAGCGCCTTGTCCTGCTGATCTACACACAATCGTGTGGGGAAAACAATTTAGAAGCCTTCTTATTTTGACTTACTGTATCTTATTTACATTAGGAAAATGTTATTTTATGATTGTTTAACTTAATTTTAAATAAAATATCAAATCTCTCACTTTTAATAAAAGCAGTATTTTTCTGCATATGGGATAATAGTAAATGTTTTGATTTGGACTTCTCTAGCATTTCCCATGTCAGGATCTCAGAGTCCTCTTAAAAACATTAATGAATATGGGCTAGGTCCTACAAGGTAGGGAATACTTCAACCCTGATCCAAAGCGGTCTGTCGCCATTACTAAAGCACTCAAGACTGTGCTTAAATTCCATTTTAGTTAATGGGACTGTTAGCGTGCTTAAAGTTGAGGACATGTTTAAATACTTTGCCTCATCAGGGCTAAAATGCACAGCAACTTGTAGGATCAAGACCGTAATCCTCTAGTTTGAAATATTATAAACCCTATGCTGTTCAAGGGCAAATAGGGGCCCAGGGAGGTTAAGTGATTTGTCCAAGCTCACATAGCAAATAAGTGACAGAATCAGGAATAAATCCCACAAGTCCCAACGCTTACAATCACTAGATACATTGTACAAAAAGATAGGATTTATATCTTTTTTTTTTTCAGATTAAATGGCCTCCTACAGTTTAGCTTGGGGAGAGTTTATGTTTCTAATGAGAAAGGGAGAGAAGAGAAGGAAAATGTAATTGAAATGGGAGAAACATCCCTCCTTCTTAGTGATTATAGTGCTGGGAATGGGAGGCCATCAGCAACTGTGTGGTAAACCTCGTACATAGCAGCTTCATGATACAGGATAAGGAGAAACAAGATGTAATACTGTCCTAAAATACTCATGATATTTGATAGGTACTGTATAATATAAAAATTCCATTGCAATATCAACTATTCAGACAGTTGTCATAAACCTGCATTGTACTTATAAGAAAAGGATGTTCTTTTTAATTTACTAAGAGGAAATATTATTTAATCTACAATTCCCTTCATCGAGAACATTGGCTATGGCCCTCACACATGCATTTTTATTAGCCACGCTTCCTTGTGGCATCTATAGCTCAGAACTTTCATCTTCGTATCCAAAGGAAAAAAATCAGGCCTGTGTAATACATGTGTAATTTTATATGCTGCAGTTCTCACTAATTCTCACAACACAAAGGTCAGAGTATAGGTCTATACATGTATAGTGGCTTAACAAGAGGGACTTTTTTCACTGATGTTGACATAAACATAATTTTTCTTATCTGATTAATCAAATACAAACAACACATTCCAAAGTATTTTTGGAATAAAGCAAAAGTGATTTGCAATGAAAATCGCAGACCTGATGTGAGATGGCAAAAGGTCTGAATTTAATGGCCCTGATTGTCCATTCCATTATAGCAGTGTTTTTTCAGCTGTGTAACTCCACTGATGTTAGTGGAATCAGAGTGACTTAAAACTGGAATAATGGAGTGGAAAATCGGAACCAGTATTTCCAGAACCCTTAAAAGACATTCCACAGTTCCTGAGCTGAGTAAGAAAAGTGAAAGAAAGTTGTATGGCAAGAGAACACGTGGTTCAGTGGTCACCAAGGAATGCCCATGTAGGTTTTAAAGGGACCATCTCAAAGATCTATAAGCCAGATCAATAACTGCTTTACAAATAAGTAATGTAAATGTTATTCCCTGGACTGTTCTCAACTAATAGGTAATGCCTATGTTCTTGTGTTCCCAAGATTTTTCAGACTTCTATCAAAAAGGAAATCACTATTAATTATTTTGACCAGAGGTAATATTTTACTAAGCCCAAATACAATGAACATGTAAAATGCAGAATTTAGAATTCAGAAATTATACATTGGTTATGTTGGATTTTGCATTTTTATTGTTCTTTTTTTAATGACCCAATAGCAATAAAGATATGGACTAAGTATCTCACCATCAGAAGCTTTTGAATAAAGAGTGAGGCATTTTTTTCCAACTAGAACATAGATTCCACTGTCTGTAAAAGGGATACAAGCCTAATACATCAGCTTTGGATCCAAAAGGCCTTAAACTCAGTTATATTCTTTAACAGCGTTGTTATTTAGCCTCCTGGAATTATAATTAAATATCTCCCAGAACTCATAGGGGTTGCCATCTGCCTTCTAACATTTACTTGAATTTAAATGTACCATATTCCAAAAGTGAATAAATGAGAATCAGTCCAGCAGCACTGATAGCACCTTGGAGATAGAGAATTTAAAAGAGGAAAAAGCAGTTGAACGTCATCGACATACAGTTGAAGTAGAAACTCAAAGACTTTGAATCTGTTGATTAAGTGGTAGCATACAGATAAGAAACAATATCAAGCAGTTGAGGGACCATGGAACACACCAGAGCTGAGATGATAGACACACAGTGGGCCTGATTCTTCTCTCACTTACATTGGTTTCAATTGGGATAATTCAAATAAAGTCAGTGAGTCAGACCAGGATAAAATCAATCTGAGAGGAGTTTCAGATCCACTGGCAGTCAGAAGCAATGAATGTTTAACCAACCTGTCAGTTACAAATGTTGTACATTTCCTCTTCAGCAGATGTCCATGGAGTCAAAAGCAACAGCAAGATCTAAAAGAATCAACATGGCAATTGATTTTGAATTGCAACAAAGAAACTGTAATTAACATCCAAATCAGAGCAGCTTCAGTACTGAGACAAGATTCAAAGGGCTCATACAATAAATTCAGAGTAAGGGGAAGGCAAGTCTATGTAAATGGATAAAACTCAGAACTGCTATCTGGTGAGAAGGGAAAGGTAAGGTTTTATAAAGATCATTTCCAGCACTTTATAAATATAATTCAGACAGCGAGGAAATAACCAGGGCAGGAACTCAGCTACAAACATGTTTAGATGAGAGGCTGGATGGAAGAAGGTTTCAGGAAGGAGACTCTGTAGAACAGAGAACAGATCATCCCTTTCAGCTGTATTATCATAGGAAAGATCTGAAGAGAAGCAGCATGAGCAGAAATATGGGACCAAATTTGCAGCTTGTATAAATTGATGTAGTTTCATTGAAGCTGGAACTACCCTGCTTTACTCTAGCTGAAGATCTGGCCAGTTGTGCTCCTTGTAGCTTTGGCTCTGTCCAAATCCTCATTTTATTCTGCTTCCTAGATGATCTCTAGGCTCTCAGTTGGATCTCTAGGCGGTCTCAGTTATTTGTTCTCCCTCCAGCAACTGCTCTGGTTGGGGGATGGGTGGGGACTGAAAAGTAAAGAGCATCAGTGGGCATTTTTCTTGAGCGGAGAATGCAGGATTTGTCTTAAATTAATATGAATGATGGCAGTTTTCTGTTAGTACACTGCACAAACACTCCTCCAGAAATAGGAGATAAAGGGGAAAAAAAATCTAAGCATTGGTGATTAAAATAAATAGGGGACTGATATGCTCAGTTTGAAGCCAAAAGGCCTGATGCATCATCATGTTATTCCAGTTTTGTATTGTGTAGTTCCATTTACATCAATGTAGCTACATTGCTTAAAACCGTGTAACATGGTGGAGAATCAGACCGAATGTCCCGAATTCCGCTCAGCATGTCACTTTAACATACTGCTGGAGACACACATTCTTTCTTGTCTGTCTGTTTTTAATCTCATTGGGTGAAATCTTGAAATTCTTACAGTTTTTATCTAGTGAACACTCTTTTAAGGACTTTGGTACAGGAACCCTAGAGAAAGTGCTTCATCTATTTCTCCAGGCAATCTGAGGTATAGGGCTTGTGAATGTTTCTGACTCCAGGATATAAGCCACAAGTGTAACTGAAAGCAAAATTGGAACAACAAATAGTCCAGCCTGCTGAGCAGGAAAAAAAAAAAACCAACAAGATGTGCATTTAAAAATAATTCACTCTCACTATTAAAATAATTAGTTTGTATTTACGTGATGGTGCTTGTATCCACAGGCCTCTGAGTAGTAAGAAAATTCAAATCATATATTTCAAAAAGACAGCATAGTCCAGCAAGCAGATCCCAGAACTGGCATAAAAAAATAGCCTTTATTAACGTACCCATACACACAATAAATAAAGACTCCAAAGGCAAACAAAAATGTATAAACCAGACTCTGCCACCCCCAAGGGGGAAGTACATCACTCCTCAAGCCTGGAGTAAGGAGCAGAGCAAAAAAGCTCCTGTCCTGATTCTGATCTTGCTGCCGGGGGGAAACAACACGCATCAGCTCTGTACCTGGCACAGATTGCTTCAGCAGCAGCCAGAGGGAAAAGCCAAAGCTTTATGTCAGCAGCAAATTACAACTCATCCCATCCAAACTCATCTACTCAGGATGACAGGGAGGGAGTATCAGGCGGCAATGCCCTCTTAATCTAGTGGACTGGTAATTAGCATTGGGGTACACTGTGCAGGTACACAAAGAGTGGAGAAAGGGGCTCCTTATTCCCTCATGCTTATGTGCAGGCATGTAGGCCAAGTTAGAATCTAGCTCAAAATCTTTAGTGTCAGCTGGAAAGGGAGGAAAAGGGTCTGTGTTATATTTTGGCTTTTATTAAGGAGGAGAGCACTGCAACACTATAGCAAAGGGTGGTCACTTATATTTTTAGGGCTTTGGGTATTGAAAAAAGCACAGGTTGCTGAGTGTGGCCATCATAGAAACTCGGAGGAAGTATTTGCGCTACTCTTTTCTAATGCAGCTGCTGTCGGAGTGGCATTTAATGCTAGCCCCAAGTGGAGCACAGTGCAATGATACAGTCCAGAGATCACAAACAAAGCAATTCCAAAGTGGCACCATTTCACAAAATACATTCAATAAAGTCAGTCGTAGAGGCTTTAATGATACAGCACTTGATGTCCATAGCAATTACTTTAAAAAGTAGCAGATGAGTGATAATACCATGCGAGATTGCTAAAGCCAGTCAGAGAAGCAGTACCCTGTATACGATGAAGAACATTTAATGAACAAGATATCAAAGAGACAGGTTTCTTGCTGCTTCCATGGTCCATACAAAGCAGATGTGAATTTTTACAGAATTATGTAGATGAACTGATCTCAGTGCTTCCTTCGCCCACTTGCCCACCCACTCCTCGCCTGGCTTTGAGCTCCGTCAGGCTGATTTAAGATACTAAGGCTGAAGGGCACAACCTCATAGCCTCCATTAAATAACAAGGGCAATAGGCAGAGCTCTGGAACTAACAGATATAGTATCCTAATCAGCAGGTGAGTAAATGTGTAAAATCCAATTATCTCCAAGGCATCCAGTGTTATAGCTGAGCAAATCATTCAAAATTAAAAATGGTATGGTAAATTTCTGTTTGTGGAATGTCTGTGAGCAGGTCACAATTTTCTTTAATTTAGTTAGTTGAAATTCTGTGTGTATGTGTGTGTGCATGCTAATTTCATTTACTGAATGGCTAGCTATTTGATACTTAGCTTAGAAAGTATATATGTACACTACTGACCTGCAATATCATAAATGAATAGCCACAAGCAACTCCATTCCTTTCTAATCTTTACATTTTTATTCCCTCAAGGAATGGTAGGAACCTTCCGAACCTCCAGTATTTCTACCAGGAGTGTTAGCAAACATAATCTGCTAATACCAGGTCCAAATCTAAAGAAAGTTTCTCTCAGAAATACAGGGCCAAATTCAGACTTGGTGTTAGCAAGTGCAACTCCACTGATTTCAATGATTCTGCACCCAATTATGACAAGTCTGTAGCCTAAGGGGAGTAAAGGAATGTACTATAGGTAACCAACATTTATCCAAAGTTTTCCATTATCCAAATATATTAGTCTATAGAAACATAATTTATTAAAAAAGTTACTTTATTATACTTTGTATAAGATGAAATAAATATAATAAATGCATGAAAGCTATCGTATAGAAACTTCGGAGTAGGCCGTGTTATATATATTAATTTGTAAAGAAGTATGTATGTTAACACTCCCTGTAGAAAGACTGAAGGTTAGGAAAGTTCCTACCATTCCTTGAGGGAATGAAAATGTAAAGATTAGAAAGGAATGGAGTTGCTTGTGGCTATTCATTTATGATATTGCAGGACAGTAGTATACAGGACTTTCATTTCTTCATCTGTATTTCAGGAAAATGCTGTACCACAGAATACATATTAACTTTGCTAGAGGCGGAAAAATGTGTAAAGTAATAGTGCAAGGTTTCTTCACTACATCTAAAATGCAGGACCAGATCTTCAGACCTTGTAAATCTACATAGAGCCACTAAATCAAAGGAGCTAATTTATGCCAGTTGACAATCTGTGAAATGCACTGTGAACCGATTAACAATAAAACATTATATTAGAGAACTAAAATGAATAAAACAATGCTGTAGTCTTTTCTCATTCAGTACAGAATACGTGTATTTGATATTTTCCCACAAAAACTGCTATCAGCAAAAATGCAACTTAGGCCAGACTTTTCCAGAATTCCTGGCATGAGACTTCTAGGTATATTTTATATCTAAAGAATTTAATTTGAAAGGGAAAAGATGCACATGAACATGTTATGTTGAGCATGTTTGTTCTGTTTATTCATATATTTTTGCATAGGTTGAGTTGATGAGAGTTAATGTGTTAGGAAGTTCATTGCTGGACATCTGGGTCAAAAAGATTACATCAAAAACAACACCTGCAGCCATACGCTGTGCTCCTGCCAGATCTCACAAACTGAGAAGGGTCAAAGCAGGTCAATACCTAAATGGGAGATTTCCAAGGAAAACCTGCATGAATGGTGTTTGACAATTTAGTACATGGAGATCTCTCCTTCTGAGACTCTACTGAACCAACGACCCAGAAAGGTGTTTGGGAACACTGCTGCAGGTACTGCTTTTCAGATGAGACATAAAAATGAAGTCTTGGCCATTTGTGGTCTTTAAAGATCCCATGGTTCTTTTCTTAAAAGTTGGGATGTTAATCCTGGTGTACTGGCCAAATTCCAGTTGTGGTTATTACCTATGTTTCCCTTGCACTTGCAACAATATTACCCCCAGTGAAATGCATCAAGTCATAGTCAGAAGGAGTCAACAGAAAGCAAGCCAAGAAGACATGATTACTGACACTATGAACTGATATTAATTGTTTAGTCAGTGTCACTGTTCAGTTTTTTATTAACTTCCATGTTTATTTGAATATCTGCTTTACTTTATATTTAAGTTCACTTACTTATATGTATTCAGGTGCTGATTTGCTGAACCAAATTAAGTAGCACAGCAAGGAAAGATAATAGAATTATCTCATTTTAAAAATATAGCTAACAGTTTTCATGATGCATCTTATGTAGTCTGAAGGGGAAAAAAGGGCCCAATTGTATTTGTAGATTAATTTTTTTTAAAAGGGAGCTGAAAACTGCAGGGTAGAGGTCTGGAAATATGAATTCAGTGTTTTATATTGTATGGACTCCATCATATACATTCTTATCTGATTTGTCTAAGACATTTTTCTTTTCAAAGGCAACATTTTAGGGCTTTTTTCAACCACAGTTCAGCTTTCATGTTTTTCTTTTATGGGAAGCTTATTTCAAACGTCTCCAAGGCAGAAGAAATATTTTTATTTTTATTATTTTGGTTAAAAATATACTCTTTTACATACAGTAGTTGCTCTTGCAAACATTTCTATATCTATGTGTAAAATACTTTCCAGCACTCAGACGAATGTCAGGGAGTTATGAGGCGGCGTGATAATTTTCAGACTTGTTACTTTAAAATATTCTTGTTTGTGGCATTTGGATGCAAAAGCTAGCAGGCATATTTTACAGAGTCAGCAAGCATCTTTAATTATGTAACATTGCAGGCATATTTTAACCTTAGAGAAAATAGCTTTAATTATGCTCTGTTCCCAGTGCTGTGGGCCTAACCAGTTTGGAAAGGGCTTCTTTAAAAGATGGTTTTAGAGTAGCAGCCGTGTTAGTCTGTATCCACAAAAAGAAAAGGAGTACTTGTGGCACCTTAGAGACTAACCAATTTATTTGAGCGTAAGCTTTCGTGAGCTACAGCATCCGATGAAGTGAGCTGTAGCTCACAAAAGCTTATGCTCAGATAAATTGGTTAGTCTCTAAGGTGCCACAAGTCCTCCTTTTTAAAAAAAAGATGGGTTATTTCTAGGGCACATTTTCTGAGCTCTTCTAAAGTGATTTTTTAAAAAAAAATCTTGCCTATATGTACAGTACGCAAAATGAAGTGGAATGACTTTGGCTCCTATTTTGCAATAGAGATAGGTGGCCAAAATCATCCCTGGCATATCTCCATTGGAAATGAATGATATTGTACACCTGGTTGGTCCAAGCTATTTTTTTAACACAGCATGCTTCCAATTCCTACCAAAACAACAGATGCCTCTTAAGGGGATCTGGATATATGTGGGATTTGGAGGGGGTCACTGGAATCTCTCGACTCATACACAGTTGGGAAAAGACAGCAAATATTATATTACTATAATATTATAGAGTCTGCTAGATCCCTTCATGATGAAATTTGGAAATGCCACAGTCTCTTCAAGGGGCATTCTGGGGGTAGCCAGAGGTTTGGGACCTCCCTGGAAAAACAACTCCTGTGGGAGCTATTCTGTCCAGACACTGGTAAGGAGGCTTCTGTGATGATGCCCCTTACCTCAGGAAGACACTCCCAATAACCATGACAGCCTTCCAAGTGAAAGCTATACGATTTCTGTAGGCACTGGTGACAGACTCAGGCTTAAAGTTATTTCCTTTTATGTAGCAGTAGCTGTATCTATGAGATTATGGTAGAGCAGTGTTTAAACATCTGAGATGAACATGGAGTGTTATGTTATGATATTTAAAGCATGATACATGAAAAACAAAGCCATTAGCCTCACTAAAATGTTCCACAGAGAAATGTAGATATTGAAGTTACAGTTGAGAGCTAGTAGAGAGCTGTCTTATACAAGCATTGATATATTTCTGTAAAAGTACAGACACAGTTTACTTTCTCATAAAGAGCATGCTGTCTTTGTGTATTTGGATCATCAGTCACCCGTCACCCATAACCACATAAACCAATCCATTCAGCAGAACTGCCTCCCATTAACATGCATACCTATGCTGTGGTTGGGCCCTAAAAGCACCCTCTGTAAAAATGCAGTTGATCAGAATTAAACAATTGAGAAAATGGGGACACTTGCAGCCTGATTAACAACTTTGACTACACATGATTAGAAATTGGCTTAAAGCATTTCTAAAAAAATCATTAATTTGAATTAAAATATATGATCATCTAGTGAGTGTGATTTGCTCCATAACACAGGCTATCGAACTTCCCAAAAATAATTCCTAGAACAGATCTTTCAGAAAAAAAAAATCTAATCCTGATTTAAAAATTATCAGCTAGAATGAAGAGCCCATTATTAAACATTTGCTTCCCACTTAAGTACTTGTAGACTGTAATCGAGTCACCCCTTAACCTTCTCTTTGTTATGATAAATCGATTGAGCTTTTTAAGTCTATCACTTTAAAGCATGTTTTCCAATCTTATAGTCAATCTTGTGGCTTTTCTCTGAACCCTCTGAAATTTTTCAAAATCCTTTAATTGTGGACACCTGAACTGGACAGAGTATTACAAGAAGCAGTCACAGCAGTGCCAAATACTAAAGTAAAATAACTTCTATACTTCTACTTGAGATCCCCTTGTTTATGCATCCAAGGCTCACATTAGCACTTTTGGCCAGTCACACTGGATGCTCATGTTCAGCTGATTATCCACCATGACCCAAAATCTTTTTCAGTCACTGCATCCAGGATCAAGTCCACTGTCATATAAGTATGACCTGTATTCTCTGTTCCCAGATGTTTATATTTACATTTAGCTATATTAAAACTCATATTGTTTTGCTTGTTCCCAGTTTGCTACATCATCCAGATCACTCTGTATCAGTGGTCTGTCCACTGCTTTATTTACTACTCTCCCAATTTTTGTGTCATCTGCAAACTTTACCAACGATAATTTAATATTTTCTTGTCACCCGCTCTTTTAATACTTCTGTCAGCAAATAATTTGTACTGACAACAATTTGGTTTATTTTTAGTAAATACTTAAGAGACTAGCCAACAGTGTATTTTAATGACAATAAAGTTGAACTACTCTGTTTGCTTTGCACTAATATACAGCTCATCTTGCAATCAGGTAATTACATGAGCTAACAGCCAGTTCTGGTGATATGTGCATGCAGTTACCTATTTTCTTAAATTGCACGGACAAATTGTGGCAATTGTGCATGTAAACAAGAAGTATATTTTGTGCACACAATAGTTTGCCTAAATTCAACTGTTCATCTGAAGAAGCAAACAGACATTTCATAAGGGCATCTAAAATAAATTATTTGGCTTGGTCTGCACGAGAAAAGCTTTGCCAGTGTAACAATACTGGTACGGCTATTCCAGAAAAACCTTCCTAATGTGGTTTCAGAGTAACAGCCGTGTTAGTCTGTATTCGCAAAAAGAAAAGGAGTCCTTGTGGCACCTTAGAGACTAACCAATTTATTTGAGCATGAGCTTTCGTGAGCTACAGCTCACTTCATCAGATGCATACCGTGGAAAGTGCAGTTTCCACGGTATGCATCTGATGAAGTGAGCTGTAGCTCACGAAAGCTCATGCTCAAATAAATTGGTTAGTCTCTAAGGTGCCACAAGGACTCCTTTTCTTCTTCCTAATGTGGACATAGCTTGTAGTGTCCGAAACATGCTGCTCCTGGTATAGCATATACAGGTTCCCCAAGTAAAATAAACTATGCCTGCAAAAGCACTTTTACGCTGGTATAACTGTGTCTCAATTAGGGCTTTTGCCAGTATAGAAATATTATTAAAAATCACACCCCTAACTGATATTACTATACCAGCAAAAGTTTGTAATGTAGACCAGACCTTTGAGCCAGGTTCTCAGCTGGAGTAACTTCAAGTTTCACTAGCTGAGTATCTAGCCCTAAACCTTGGATTTAGACCTCTTATTGAATGTTTGATCCTTGCATCTTGTTTCTTGACTACAGTGGAGCTATGCTGATTTACACCATCTGAGATCTGGCCTTTGCCTTCACATAATGTACCACGTATAAGTCAGTGTATTAACATCACCAATGTCTTTCCTTCTAGAGACAACACACGAGAATGGCAGGCAAATGTTATACATTGGCAAATTGTTTTCTAAATAGCTCTGAGAGCATTTTGAAATATTTTTATTATTGTTTAAAGAAATGTGGAGGGTGTAAGAAAAAACTTCATATGCTCAAATATATAGGGACCATCCCTGTATTAACATAAAGAACGTTTCCCACAAATCAGTGCTACCCAAAAATAGAGTTAAGTGAATAGCTGATTGAATAATATACTCAGTACATTTAGCTTTGCAAAATACCCAAGAGTAGTTCATGAGTTCCTTCTATTTAAGCATTTTCTATTTTTCCTTCATCTTATTTTTTGTATTTGTGGATTGATCACTGTAAATATTTGTTACTATTCATTCAAAACTCAAGCTCTACTGTTCAGTTATGCTTGGTCACATAACATATGATGTTTCTGTGACTTAACTGAATGAATGTAACTCTTATTATTGTCATTTTTGGCAGAAAGTTGCAGTTTAGGGAGAGGTAGCAGATAAGCAAGATGAGGGAATGTTAGAAATTTTTAACCTATTCTTTACTGAGCCACACAGGCCTCTCCTGCATTATCTGGCCTGATCCCATAGCTAAGCTGAGACGTTCTGTTTCTAGATCATTCCTAGAAAAAATAGGTTTGGGATGGGACTGTATAAATCCCACACTGTGACAGAAGGAATTAAGGACCAGTTCTGGGCCCAAGTGATTCCACCCTGCCACACCTGCAGAGCCAGCTGCAGCTGGAGGAAGGGCTTAAAAGGAAGCCAGACAGCTCAGAAGGGAGACAAATCTATCCTGAGAGCTCCTGAGTAAGGGCACAGCAGAAGTTCTTACTTCAAGAGCAGGGCTTGTGAGGGGTATCTACTTTAGGCCCTAGGGAGGAGAGCTTGGGCCTAAGAGCTCGGAGGAGCCTGGGAAGAGGAGTCCTGAACTAGGAGCCTGACAGGGGACAGGAGCTTATCACAGACTGCCTGAAACCCTAGTAAAGAGAGTGTGTGAACCTACCAAAAACTCTTTTTTGTGGAGGGAGCATAAACTTCCTTTCTCTCCCTCCTTGGAAAGAAGGAGAAGATAGAGACTTTGTAAGCCCCAAGTAAAGGGTTTGTCATCAATAGGGCCAGAGGTGGGCAGAAGGACCTTTCTGTTGTTTGGACTCTTGGCAAACTCAATTGGTATCCAGTTGGAGGGTCAAGTCACTACCAACTGAAAGACGTTAAGAGTGATTGATTGGTGTTGAGGGATGCCACAGAAAGGGGCACTACCAGTAAGGCCAGCCCCCATCACAAGGTTACTATAAGTTTTACTTGATAGGTCATGTGTTGAAATTTAAACTTTCTCATTGCAATGACACAAGGCAAATACATGTACATGCATGGTCTTAGTTACAAATGCGGTAGCTAGATCCTGTATGGCTTCTTTAACTGTCCCTGTGGGTTGGCACTGGGGAAGGAGTTCTCCTGCTGTGTCCCACCTGAATAAGACAGACACTTCTCGTGTGAATACTGGACTATGTAGGTTTTATTTGCTTTGTAGGAGGCTTCATGTTCACTTATCACTCAGCAGTTCCCATAATGTGAATACCAAAGGTGGACAGGCACAGCCAAAGTGAACTAATTTTAAAATTTGATTAAATGCTTGTAGAAAATGCTGGTCTTCTCCCAGCTCTGATGGAAAGAGACTAGACTTTCACAATAACTATATCGAAGTCAGTTGTGTTACTATAATGTAGAGCTCCTGGTCCACACCCACATGGCTGCAACAAGAAAAGGCCAGCCATAGCCCTGAGTGGGATCAGCTCCTCTCTGCTCACCCCATCAAGCCCTGGCTGGTAGAGGAACTGGGAGGAAATCCTATCCTGACTTCCTGCTGCCAGCCTGTTTCTCACTAGAGAATAGGAATGATGCCCCAAGGCAGGAGCAAGTGGGGACAGGTAATTGGTTGTAGGGCACTTAATTGACTCTGTACCAATCAGCTGGCATTGAGAGGGGTGGGGTATACAGAGGACATACAGGGTTGAGGCCTGAGCACGTGTTACTGCTTGTGATGGGGTGTATACCCTACGTGGGCACTGCCAGGGTTAAGGGGAGTTGGAAATCTCAATTAGTGCACTTAGCTGCAGCTGAAGGGTGGGCCAGACCCAATTAAAGAGGAGTCCCAGGTGGGTTGTTAGTGTAAAGAGAGGAAATTTAGAGCAGAAGCAGCAGAACAAAAATTCAAGCTCTTAAGCTGTTCTTTGAGTAGCAGAGGGACACTGGCAGGGTTATGGAAGAAACAGAGAGGTGAGAGCTGGTACTGGGATCCTCTTCTGGGTAGAGAGCTCTGCCAAGGGGTCAGAAGATAGATGGAAAAGCCCCTGGGGGTGAGAAAGTTCTGGTGATGAGCCCTCACAAGACTGGCTGTCTGGAGAATAAGCCCAGGAAGGTATTCAGCTGAGGAACAGAGCATAGAGGAAACCTAGAAGAGAAAAGCTCAAGCATGAGGTGGGCAGAAATGGGTGTGTTTAGTATACATACTTTCAGCTGGGATATGTTGGGAGATTCCAAGTGGGAGCCCTTGCCTTGACAAAAGAGTGAACCTTAAGACGTGGTGGAGTCTGCAAAGTACACAGTGGGCACAGAAATGGGCTGTGGGAAAGTCCTGTTGACAGGATGAAGTAGGAAGAAGCCTAGGGACGTAGTGGGTGGGTGTAAATGGACAGACTGTGACTTCTCATTCTGGGGTCCCTGGAGGAGTGTGTGTGTGTGTGTGGGGGGGGGTTTCCTCCTACCACTTACTGAGAAAAGTGATATGAAGGAAAGAAGAACTTTTAAAAGCCTTGAGATGAGAGGCTATGAGGGCTGGTCAGTCCGACTGAAAACCTGATATAACGATATTAGACTGTATTTGTTGGACCCTCTGTTACCCTGAAAGGGGTGGGAAACTGTAAGTGTTTTTGCTGGAGGACTGAGTCACAAGAAGAGGCAGATCACCACAAAGCCAGAGTAGCTATTGGTAAGGAAATCAGATGAGGAGAGCTTGCTTTGCTGTGCCCAGCCTTGAGGAAGTGAATCTACTCCTCTAGGCTGCCGGAGGGAGTTGGTCTAAACACCACCTAGACCCAAGGGAGGAGCCCTGACCAGCTGATGATTGTGGGAATGAACTACAGGCAATACAGCAGAAACCAGGATTCACCCCTCCAAACCTGCACCAGAGTCCAAGTGACCAGCATGAGGGTCAGAGGGTACCTTGTTTGTGACTAAGAGTGGGCCTGGGGTCAATTTGGAATCTCCAGCAGCGTAGAGATTTTTCCTCTGCATATGTAAGCATTGGGGTCCTGGTATTTTGTGCTATTGCTGGAGAGGAGGTATATGGGACTCCTAATAGGGGGCCCCAAAAGGTGCCTTGTACTAATGGATGGCTTACTGTGTCCAGAGAAGTGTTACTTCATAACTGAGGGCAGCATTTGTTTCTGGGGTTAATTCCTGCCTCTTCAAAAGGAGGAGCCTAGGGGTTGGGCCTATTTGGTGGCAAGAAGAGTACACGAGCATATAGCTTGGGATTTGGGATGTGCTTAATGAAACTAAGTTATCCTTACCACACCAGATTTACAATGGTATAACTAAGCTGTCTATGACGATGAGTTGTCATATTGTTCAGTCTTTTGTTTCTTAGCATCTGACCAACAAATTCATATTTTTTCACCCTAGAATGAGCCCAAGATAAAATCTGTATCAACAAAAATTCCTATCTCTAAATTCTCTTTATAAGGTGGCTGAGCTAAATAAGCTCTGATTGCTTACTACCAAGGAGAAATTTGTATACTACCATAGAATATAAGACAAAAGATTCTAATTCACACAGTTTGCTATATAACTTATTTCCTTGTATTCTTCCATAAATCAAGGGTGATTCATTTTTTGTTGCTTACATCACTGTGATTCATCTTAAATGTCAGAACTAAGATGTTATCCACAGTGTATGTGTGTGGTGCTTTTTTTGTTTTTGTTTTGTTTTGTTTTTAAATTGAACTTCTTTGTACCTTTCCTATTCAGATTGGGGAAACAAGTGATCCTAGTCACTACTGTGAATCTCACTCCTGAGTGCAGGAAAAGTATAAAAACCAAAACATATAGACTATGCAAGTAGTGTCTGTCTCAGTAGAAATATTTTCCGTGACAACTATACTTAAAGCATGTTGGCTATTCTCCTTCTGAAACTTTGACTACATTTGTGACTAGGTTTGCAACTAACTTAAACAAAAACATGATGGAGCGAGAAATAGGGGTCAAGTTCTCAGTGGGCATACTTCAGTGTAACAGCATTGAAGTAATTGATTTACTCTAGCTAAGAATGTGGCCCAATGTGTGCCCTCTCCGTAAAACAAACTCTTGTGCTCCCTCTTTGGCATCTAAAATTTGCTAAATGTAATGTGAGTATTTAAAAAGATAAATAGTAAGAAGTTGTATGATATTTACAGCTAAAAGTTGTATTTGCCTAGCCGAAGACCTGACTTGTTCATTCAGGGAAATCCAGCTGACCCTGAATTCCCTCTGAAGTTGCAGTTGGATACAGTATTTCTCTCCACTTCTTGTTCTGTAGTGTTTCTGTGCACTGTTAAAAAATAACTGGGTTCTACCTTAAAGGAAGTACATTGCTGAAACAAGTCCTAGATAACGTACAGATCTGAGACTATCATACTTACCTGGTTCAGATGGGTTCTGTGATCATTTCTTAGTGAAAACTGGTACAGTGCTCGCACTGTCTTGTAATCTGTTACACAGGTCTAATACCCATTGACATCAATGAAAGTTGTACGTTTACAGCTCAAAGCCCATGAAGTGCTATAACTTATTACTGAGTCACATGCTCCCATACATGGGGGGTGTCGACCTGCAGATGATGATCAAAAATCCACGAGCTTCTATTAGTGTGTTTCATAAGGGTGGAGGCACAGTTGTCCACTGTTGGATGGACAATGAGTTTAGCACCTTAAAACCCAGGAGGCCTCAGTTGGCATCAACGGTTACTTTAAGGTTTTGCACCCAGAACTTATGTGGACAAATTGAAGGGAAGAATAACAAATTATGAAAGATCTAGGAAACCTGACCTATGTGGAAAGGTTAACAAAATTGGGCATGTTTAGTCTTGAGAAAAGACTGAGGTGGGACCTGATAACACATTTGAGAATTTAATGGTGGTTAAGAGGAGAGTGATCAATTGTTCTCTGTCCTGTGAAGGTAGGATGAGAAGTAAGGGGCCTTATCTGCAGCAAGGGCAATTTAGGTTAGATACTATGAAAAACTGTTTTTATTAAAGATAGTTAAGCACTGAAATAGGCTTCCAAGGGTGTTGTGGAATCCTCGTAATTGGAGGTTTTTAAAGGCCAGATTAGACAAACACCTCTCGTGGACAGTCTAGGTATACTTGGTCATGCTTCAGTGCATGGGGCTGGACTAGCTGACCTCTCAAGGTCCCCTTCCAGCCTTACATTTTTTACGATTGAGTGTCCTGAGGTCGACATAGCTTTAGTGATGCCCCCATAGGACAGGGGTTTTGTACAGTGGCTCAATGTCTTTGCACACTTGGTTTGGCAGCTCTCTTTCCCCGTAGTACCACAGCAACTCCAAATGCGATGCTATAATGAAGTCCCTGAAAGCGACTAAAAGTGATCTAATGCCATCCATTAGAGGAATGTTCCACTGTGTTACTGCTGATTAAACTGGCATAATTAGTCAGAATTTAAACTGAAAATCTACCTGGCCCCAGAGAGCTTGCTGTGGAGAGCATCTGGTTCCTGGAATTGTCTCCTAGAGCTGTAGACTCCCTTCTGCTGTGTCTTGTGGATGTTTGCATAACCAGAACTATTGCACCACATGCTGTGCAGGCTTAGGTCTGTACTATTGCTGTACTATGCACTTTGTAATGCAGGACAACATGTAGCCAGTTGTCATTTTGTTATTAAGATGGTCTGCAACTGCAACTTTCACATCTTGGTCTGGGTTGAAACACCCCAAAATTTAGGGATGTTGGAATCCATGTTTTGATTTGGGCCATCTCTGGGGCACAAGAAGATTTGTACAAAAATACTGGTAAGACGCTTTATGGTGTTTTAAAATTAGGTATGTTATGCAATTGTAAAGTACTGTGGCCCCTAGCTATCACATTTTGTACATGGGTGGTTTTAGCAATAGCCTGGCTAGGAGGTAGTCGAGGATACTACAGCACCCCCCCCCCCCCCAAAAAAAAAAGTCTTGACCCTGGAAGGAATTCTACAGCAAGAACAATCCATACAATCAGATCCCCCCCCCCACACTATCCTCAGAGTTTGCCACAAAGTGCAAGTTACAGGAGGAGGCAAATTGGCCAGAAGACCTATTCACTTCCCTATAAGAAGCAAGAAATACTTAAAGATGGAGCAGCTGGGGAAAGACTGAGACACCAGGGAAAGAAATGGGGAGAAAGCAGTGAAGCTAGAAGGTAAAGTGAGGGATCCAGAAAACTGGGAGGTGAAGGTGGTGGAGGAGGAGGAATCTTTCTAAGGGAATTCTACACCCAGGGCATTGCCTAGTGCTGTGCTACTTTTAGATCTCACAAACAAAACAGATTTGGGGCTGGGTCTGTACTGAAATGGGAAGGACAGTGCCAAGAAGCACCCACACTAGGGGCGTCAGGAAGTGGTATTAGTGTCTAAGTGGGTAGTACCTGTACAAATGCCCCAGAGTGGGATAAGGGGTGCTATACTGCTGTAGAAAACATTACTTTTTCATCAAAGATGTAATTTTTCAGCTCTTGTCTTATATTACGCTGTCTGAACCACAGCCTGAAAGTGTGAGAGAGGTAGTTCATCAGTGGCAGAGCTGCCTCCCCAGTCTTTGACAGTGGGGAGCTGGATCACAATTGTAACAAGCTAAATTCCTGGGATTTGCAAGTGAAACAGTTGAAGGTGTAAGTGTTGGTAACTGAAGGCTAATTAGCAACTGGCCACCAAGAGTTCTAATGTGAGCAACATAGAGACAGAAAGCAACAATGCATGTTTCTGCTCAGAATTGGAAGTAGTTAAACCTTCATAATTCATCCTTTAAAACCCAGACAAAAAGTCTGTTTAGTTTGGTTCTTATTTTTTAGCTTGAACAAGAAATATTACCTGCTGGATAAAATAGGAACAAGTGAAGCTGAGAGTTATGAGGATTTAGGTGAAGATCCACAAATGCTGACTCTTGTAATGTCTAGCTGAGTCACTGGCCACCCAGTGGAATGAACGCTCCTGATTTAGACATCCAGGTTCCCTATAAAATGCATGGGGAGAGTTTGGGCGCCTAAGAAATAAGTTCCACGAAAGCCAGAATGCTGAGCAGGGAGCCACCTACGGTCGTCCTTAGGAAATGCTAAGGAGTGAAGCCTAAGCCTGGTCTTTCAAACAGTAGTTACATGCCTATCTCCGCTTGAGATTTACAACTATGAATCCTCTTCTGGAGTAAGGATCTAAACCAACCTTTTCTCACAAAAAAACACCCACCTGCCATTATTGCCAATAGCCCAGTGGCTAGGACATTTGCCTGGTATGTGGGAAACCAGTTTTTCAAATCTCTCTGCCTGATTGGGAGCTGAGGCTTGAATTTGGGTTTCCCATATCCCATGTGAGTGTCCTGACCACCAGGCTATAGGTTATTCTGAGACATAGTGCTCTGTGTCTCTTGTTGAAGCTCTTCTACTTGAACTTGCAGCTCCCACAATCCAGCTAAATGCCCTACTCTCCAAGCTGTAGAGCCTCTGCCCCTATCCACTGCCCAATTAGGTGCTTTGGGGATACACAACCAGCTAACCAGCCCCCAAACGTCCCAGTGTAGTCATGCTCGGCTGTTGTTTGTCCACAACCTGATCTGGTAGGCATGCTCAGAGCACACCTAGTGGATTGGGACTCACAGGTGAGATAGGTGGGTATGCTAGTTGGACAATACACTAGGTTTAGGTGTGGCATCAGCATTTAACGGGTTTTACGCATGCCTACTGGCAGACTACAAGGCCTAGTAAAGCTTTGTGCTTATCAGCTGGCAGCTGGGGGGTGTGAGGATCTCGGTGGCACCTATATGTTGTACTTAGCACATACTTGCCACTTTAGGCACCTTAAATCCCTTTGTAGCCCTAGCCCTTAGTTCTTTAAAAAAAAAAAATCTCTCTTACCCCCCCCCCCCAAGTAAACAGCCATGACCATACTACTTATTTCTGACTGGCAGATGACTAAAACTGTTTGCATTAAAACTGTGGTATTAAAAACCCGCAGATCAGCTTTCTCTTCAGAATTCAATTATAAGCCTTTATGTAAAGTCCGATAGAATTAAATGGAAGATGGTAACTTTTCTACAGATTTTTTTTTTTTAAATCACCCTATAGATCTGAATAGAGAATTGCTTTCCTTAGACTTCTCTGGCTCTCATTCTCTAAAGTCTATTGGTGGTTAGAATAATTTCAGTACACCCTATTACAATTCTATAGAACTCAATTGGTTTCATCCATATTAGATTCTATAGGATTTTTCCATAAGGAGAGAGCAGGAAAGGAAGCAGCTACAGACCACTTTGTGGGACTCTGAGTTTAACTTGGCTTTTTGATTATAATCCAGATGGTTTGGGACAAATCTCCTACCCAATGGATAGCTTTTGGAATGTGATTGGAAGGCAGTCAACTTCAGTGTATTTCAGATCAAAGGCAAGAGCAAGTCTGGGAGTCCCGAGGCCCTAACAGAACAACTGAGAGCCGCTGCTCTCATCTCATTTCAGGCACTTCTTCTGACAACAACTGTGGTTCTAATGAATGTGGTTTTAGCTTTTATTTAAAATTTCCAGCCACACTTGTTCACACACACAACTTATATAGAACAGAGTTCAAGGGATGCAGTGTTTCTTTTGAAGGGGTATCCTCAGGTATAAGCAGTTGGCTGCTTTAACCAATACGAAGGTAAAAGGAAGTCCAAATTTAGACATGAAGCTTGTAGCTAACCCAGAAAACTCTTTCATGGGGCTTTTGCTCAAAACATGAAGTGTGAAACCAGGAGACATGCCACTGCTTTTAAACAATTTCATAACAAACCAGATGATACTCATAGCCTCTGTTCATGCATAACAGTAGTGAATTAGGGTAAGGTGCACATCTGCTAATGTGCATTTAATCTCTAAAGGACTAGAGATGTCTGGGGTTTTATGCTATAATGTTTCCATGGCTATACCCACTGAATGCAAATGAAACAGAATGAAGACAAGCAAGGAAAGAGCTACAAGGAGTCCGGTGGCACCTTAAAAACCAACGGATTTGAAAGAGCTGTGCACATGTTGATCAGATGTAATTAAAATATTATTCATGACATACTGTCTGGGCATTCTCTGGATGTTTCCAGGGCATAGGCTTCATCAATCTTCCATTGCTCTGTTTGTTAATACAATTCCATTGTCAGAATTTGTAGTGACTGATCAAAACTGTACAAATCTGGATGCTATTTGACTTGCAAAATATTTTAACATTCTTCTCAAATTTTCTATGTTGAGCTGATATATTAGTCATGAAATATGCATTTAATTTAGGACTGGAATTACCACTGATCGTCTTCTGAAATGGGCACTTCACCAGGGCCGGTGCTGTTTCTCAGCACAAATTATTAGATTAGATCATGAGCATGAGTCCTGCTCTGATTGGCTGAGTACATGATCCACTACTTCCCACCTCCCAATCCCTTTCATTTTAAAACTCTACTACTGACCAGCGGTAGATTTAAGCATAAGGGCCCAGGCAAAGTAATTGGAATTTCAAGTTTAGGGGATCTGAGAAGAAGAAGATTGTCCCTCTGAAGAGGCAGACAGGAGCAGGTATGCATCAGATAAAGGAGGAGCTTGGTGCAACTGAGAAGCTATAGACCTTTCTCCCCTCTCTGTGCACCTGTCCTGCATAGCTCAGGATAATTTGCAGGCTAGAAAATTCCTTTTCACCTAAAGGAACTGCTTAAGGTCACTGCAGCACACCCACAAATCTAGGGCTGCATTTGAATGTAGCCTGTCTCCTTTGCTTTCAGTCTTCTTGTCTTTTCCGTTGTTGTTGTTGTTCCGCCTATCATGCTTAAACATAGCACTGTGGCTATATTGGTGGCAGCATGGGGGTCAGGCAGGATTGTAGTCAGGTGGCCTGCAGCTATGCTGCTGTTTTTAAACATGCGAGCTTGATCAAAGCTAGAATTAGGTACAGCTACTCAAACCGGAAATTTATAGCCTCATCTGCAGTGTAGGTGCACTCTTAGGTGGTCAGGCCCCAAGTCTGGGTTCCTCATCTGAATCTGGAATAACTTCTTCAACTGCTTATTTTGTCCCATTTTTACATGTCAGGGCAATCCACAAAACTCCTGCTTGGCTGCTGCCTAACCCTGTAAGTGCCCGAACTCATTCGGCCCCTAAGTTTCTGGCTCCAAGCATGTGCATTGCTGTCTCACGGTAGGTATCCAGGAACCTAAGCCCTTACAGGAATCCACAAACTGCAGGGGAGACAGGCAATCCTCCACCTACCTCCCACATGGGGCTTGATCTGTTAGATATGATCAGAGCTGCCTTGAGCTACACAACAGCATGGAGGAGGGCAGAGAATTCTGAATTTACTGGCTTTTTAAATGGTGACTTTGTTTAGCTTTTTGGTAATGGAAAGATTCTTGTAAGGAATTTTAGCCTTTAATTTACTATTGTGCCCTCTCCTCCTCACATTAGCAAAGTCTTTTTGTTGTAAGTATTGTGTCACCAAACCAATTTTTCTGGCTTTTGAGTGTTATCGGTATTGATCAATTAAGACCTTGTTTAGCCAGTAAACTGTCTATAGTTTTTCATTTCCAACAGAAAGTATGGTTTTAAACTACCCATTTAATAATTCATTTCACACTTGGCCATAACATTTGGAATCTTGTTTTAGAGCTGGTCGTGGAAACTAAATTGAGTGTGATTCACCTGCATTTTCTGATTAAGCTAAACACTACAATAGATGATATAATATCTTGTTGAGGTCACTTTCAGGGGGTCACAAATGATGGGGGCGGGGAGGGGGAGACAGACAAATTACTAATCTCAGAAGCAGAACTAATATTGGCAGACGAAATGGTTAAAATGAATTCTTATTAACATTATGTTTACCCTGCTTGGACCCTGAATTTTAATGATTCCAATCACTAGTGTTAATTTTTCTACCTGCTTTTTGTTGCTTTTGCCTGAGAGCATATGAAAGTTTGTTGTTGACATTAGTTAATTATCCTCCTGTCACGAGATAATGCAACAGTGATAATGAGGTGTAGCATGGCTGCAGGTCATTATTTCTGAGGCTCAGCCTTGCACTGGGATAATGATTAGCTTGTGATTAGTTGTAGCACAGACAACATTTTGTGAGCTGAAAGTGGCATTCCCTCTAATTTTCTGCTTGATTTCCAGCAGAGCTGTTTCTTGTAGAGAGAAGAAAAGAGAGAGAGGGAAAATAAAGAAAGGGAAGAAGATGGCAACATATGGGTCAACGACTTTCATTTGCAGTGAACCTCCGCTTAAACAGAGGAAAAACTGAGACACCACAGTGGTAGAAAAGACAGCTCAGTAGAACACACAGTTACAATGTAAGAATAAAATACATGGGAATAAACCAATTGGGATCCATGTGAGAACCAAAGAAACATTCCGAGCTGCTACCCAGCTGATCATTGGTCTCAATTTTGGTTGCAGGGGCTCTGAAAAGGGTTCTGAAGAACTCTTAGCACGAAGGACAATGTTTTAAGGTAGGGCATCCACTCTAAAATGTAGATTATCACATGATCCCATCAGCAAAATTAGAGTAGCTCAGTCAAGTAGATCTGCTACCTCCACTCCCATGACTTTTATACACAATCACCCCTGCTCCCTGTGAGCTACAGCAGAGGTACTTCATTGCTCCACGACCCCCTTTTGACAACATAAATTTCTAAATAATCCTAGGAAGCTTGTATAGAAGCCTGAGCCCTCCCAAGCCCCACTGCCCCGGGCAGGGGGACCTAAAGCCAAAGGGCTTCAGCTCTGGGCGGGAAGGGGTGAGGCTGTAACCTGAAGTCTCCAAAACAAGCATGAACATCCTGGTTTTAAAACAAACAAACTGTATCTCAATCACAATATATGGGTTTATTGCTAGAATTACTTAATGAAATTCCAAACCATGTTATGCAGGATGCCAGACTAGTTGTCCCTTTTGGCCTTTGATATAGATATATATTTTATCAATCTGAATCCTTACGAGTTTCTTTGTTCAGAGAGAGAGAACTAGAGAACAGGGCCTCCTCGGAGCTCCACTCCTTCTGTATCCAGTTCTTGCAAGAAATCCCAGGAAAAACAGCCGCCTCTTCCTGTCTCTGCTCCCTCAGTATAAAAGTATTTTGATTCCTGGACTAGCAGAAAACCAGAAGTGAAAAATGTATCTAAACTCTTCAGAATGTTAAGGAACATTTGGGCCAGTACATCAGCTGGTATAAATCAGTAGATCTATTGACTTCAATAGAGCCATGTTGGATATGACTCTTTGTTCCTTACTTGTATCATCTCCTTGCTCCCTCCTCGGTGTCCTTTCTCTGTTTTCTCCTACCTCCCTCCTTTTTCTCTTCTTTCCTTCCTCCCTTTCCTGGGTCCCCAATGAACAGAATGTTGGGCCGCAGGGGGAGAAGCTACAGACTACACTGGTATCGCAATGCACTAATATAGTACAGGAGATGGATATTCTTCTACACACACACTGTTATGTAATAGCCACTTTAAGAATGGAAAGATCTTCAAAAATAAACTTATAAATTGTCTCCGTATTGTTCATGGGTCAGAAATAATACACTTAAAGTATGCATGCACGCTAGCGGCATATTCATCCGTTAGCTTGAATTGCTTGCTTTATTTCAAGAGACTGAACAAATAACTACCTTCACTTTGTGTGTGTGTGTGAGAGAGAGAGATGTGCCTCTTTTAAAGGCATGCAGCACTCTCCTCTCTGAGAGATGCTCTCCAGAATAATTTAAATTGTATCCAACCATGCTTACCTATGCTCGTATTTTAAAATCTGCATTGTGAACTTTCAATTTAAATGTGCTTGGCCTTTAAGGTCAGAAATTGTGCTGCAGCATTGAACATCTTTGATATGGAATGCATCATTAGAGGGTTTTTATTTATTTATAAAAATCCCTTATAAGTTCCTTAAGTTGAACATTTATTTGCAAATTTAAAAATCAGAACCATAAATTTTAAATTCCTTGTTCATACAAATCACTTTTACATCTCTTTTTAGAAATGTATGTTTGAGGGTGAATAATTTACCAAAGCCACATTTTTATCAAATATGATTGTTTCCTGCAACTGTAGATAGTTTTTCATTTCTTGAGAAGCTATTGTGCGGCAGGAAGTGACTGGATGCAGGTAGAAGCTACGACAGTAAATGATCGCAAATGTTTAGTATTAGTTCAACTCTGACATTTCTCTGTTGCACTGAATCATACAATATATGATTATACACCTTTAATCTCCATTGCCCCAACATTAATAACTTGATCCTTAGAAGTGCTGAGTACCCACAAATATGCCTCTCTCTGTAGCTTCAGATGATGGAAAGCTCTGAAGCTGCATTGGCTTTATCAGAGCTATGTGGATTTATACTGGCTGAGGATCTTGACTGAAAGGAACTGAGCCCCACTTGAGCTCAATGGAAGTTGCTAGGGCTCACTGTCTTCCCCTAAGTAACTCACCCTCCTATTGATGGAAAACAACGAGTGTTGTAGATATTCATGTGCCACAAAAGAAAGTTCTCCAACCCTTGTACATTCATAAATACATAACTGCATTTAAGAACTTTCAAATTAGAGCAGGGCCAAAATGAAAAAGCTGCTGCAGTAGAAGTGAGTGTGACTGAGTAAGTAAATGAGAAACATGATGTGCAAATCTACAATAATTACATAAATGCCAACACCTCGGGCAGTGCAGCTTTCACTGAAAGAATTTTCTAGATGACTTAGATGTATCTAGGTCAGTCCAACCATCTTATTTAGAAGATGGGGAAACTCCTAGCATCTGCGTTAATTTCCAACTTCTGGCTGCCCTGGGTGGCTGCTGTCCCCCTTGAAGAATGGAGGCATTTACCCTGAGGAGGGGGAACACACCGAACTTAATGCTGTATGGGTGCTGATCAAGGTCCTAATGAAGCTGGCAGAAAGACTATTACACTTGTGGATATTCTGTGCCAAAAAATTTAAAATTCTGCACACAGTATTGTCAAAATAACAATATAATCACACCAGTTTCAATATTTTCATAATTTATTTCAAGATACTGGTCAGTAACTGTCTGTAATAAATCAGATTTTAAAAAAAATCCTCCAGGAATGGAGTAGAGAATTCAATAAATCCCTCTGACAATCCAATTCCTGTTTCTCTTCTCTCTCCCCCACCCCCATTTTCTGCTGAGCTGGGAGGCTAGATACACACAACCTATTCCCCCCAGCCCACCTTCAGGGCACCCCCCCCCCCCAGTCCAGATACCCACACCTCCCTCCCAGGGATCAAGAGGGAGAAACAGCGTGATGATGGGTCCCAGGCTTGCATAGAGTTTCCTGCATGTCACCTCCTTCCTTCAGGGCATGCTGGGGGCATGCTATAGCTGCCAGAAACATTAAAGCTCCTCTTCCCCCTTCCTTTGTCAGTGTCTTCTATTTGTGAGCAGGGGAGCTAGGTTCTGCTAGGTCCAGCAGCCCCTAGTGGTGGACAGCAGCTCTTCAGTACCAATTCTGTGGGAGGAAAGAAATTCTGCACAGAACATAAATTGTGTGCAAAATCTGCAGTATGCAGTAGTGGAAAATTCCCCCAGGAGTAGACAACAACTGACTTCAATGAGAGAAGCATAAGGGCCATTGTCAGTCATAGTTTAGGTGAAAAATCTCCTCAGATTCAAAGACAGAGAATTTTGCATAGATGGCACTCCCTACTGCCAGGTAATTCTCCCAGTTATTGTCCCCCCTACTTATGGAGAGCATGACTAGCAAAACTTCAGACACTCATGATTAGTAACATGTATTCTATTCAAGGCCTTATACCACCTTCATCACCACGTGACTAATATCTGTTACATGTGGGTTGGTCTTTCATTCTCTCCACAGGTTGAGAATTGCATGTGTGATGTTGGTTTTGGTAGGTGTGATGGGCTGTTTACCCCACACTTGCTTGGAAAGAGTTAATGCAGAGTAAGAAGGGAGCTAATTAACTCAGCAAGCCACAACTGTGGGAAATCAGGCCATGTAATCCCCTGACTAAATGAGGGAGCCCAGCTGAGGAGGAACAAGCTGGGTTGGGGCTATAAAGGCAGGAAATTGGTACCAGAAGGGGGCTGCTGAGGGAAGTCTGTAGTTATTCTCCAGAAGAAGGAGATGTATTTGGGCTGGCAAACCCAGAAAGGGAGGAAGGTGGGATAGGCAATAAGGTTTACATGGGAATAGACCTTGACTGCTGTGTAGAGGATCCTACAGTGTGGGGAAGGACTGAGTTCTCCTGCTAGTTACTGAAGGTGTAGTACTACAAGGCAGTGAATGGGAAAACTTCCTAGGACAGCTGTTGAAGAAAAACTTTGATGCCCCTAAAGAGAGAAATCCATATAGTGACCTGGTCAGAGGACAGACTTATGACCAGTAGCAGCTTGTGGACCAAGAGAGGGGTTGCAAACTGAGACACCAACAGATGTGCAATCTTGGGAAAGGGTATTGACCTGGCAAGCTACTCCCCAGATTGACCAGGAGGAGATGATATCCTAGTGGTGAGTGGACCATCCCAACACAGTGGGGTTTGAGGTCTTTTATTATATACACACTCTTGTGTTAGACAAGGTGAACAAATGCATCTTGCATTTGTAGCAGAAGATAGGTTTGTTTGATGGTCCTTAATTTCTACAGGATTTGTTCCACAGCCTAGGCCTAGCCTCTAAGAAAATCTCTTTTGATATGAGAATATAACACTCCACTGGCAAATACAGACTTTCTTTTTTGAACAGATGATGGTGGATAAAAACTATGAATTTTCACCGCAATGATTTTTCTGCAGGAAAATGCAAGATTTTTTTTCTGTAATATAAGCTAACTGAAAGAAAAAGCAACCAAATCATGAAAACAAGCCCACAAAACTTTTTTTGGATTTGTGTGAAAAGAGGAAATATGTTTTATCAACCAGTCTTACCAGTGGTGATGTATTTACAGTGTGCAGGCACAGCACCATTTTGTCCTATTCTGCACCAACATGTGGGGACTTGCAAATTGCTTTATGTCAAGGTTCCTCCCCCACTCTGAACTCTAGGGTACAGATGTGGGGACCTGCATGAAAAACCTCCTAAGCTTATCTTTACCAGCTTAGGTCAAAAACTTCCCCAAGGTACAAAATATTCCCCCCGTTGTCCTTGGACTGGCCGCTACCACCACCAAACTAATACTGGTTACTGGGGAAGAGCTGTTTGGACGCGTCCTTCCCCCCAAAATACTTCCCAAAACCTTGCACCCCACTTCCTGGACAAGGTTTGGTAAAAAGCCTCACCAATTTGCCTAGGTGACTACAGACCCAGACCCTTGGATCTTAAGAACAATGAACAACCTTCCCAACACTTGCACCCCCCCCTTTCCTGGGAAATGTTGGATAAAAAGCCTCACCAATTTGCATAGGTGACCACAGACCCAAACCCTTGGATCTGAGAACAATGAAAAAGCATTCAGTTTTCTTACAAGAAGACTTTTAATAAAAATAGAAGTAAATAGAAATAAAGAAATCCCCCCTGTAAAATCAGGATGGTAGATATCTTACAGGGTAATTAGATTCAAAAACATAGAGAACCCCTCTAGGCAAAACCTTAAGTTACAAAAAAGATACACAGACAGAAATAGTTATTCTATTCAGCACAATTCTTTTCTCAGCCCTTTAAAGAAATCATAATCTAACACATACCTAGCTAGATTACTTACTAAAAGTTCTAAGACTCCATTCCTGGTCTATCCCTGGCAAAGGCCCAGCATACAGACAGCCACAGACCCTTTGTTTCTCTCCCTCCTCCCAGCTTTTGAAAGTATCTTGTCTCCTCATTGGTCATTTTGGTCAGGTGCCAGCGAGGTTACCTTTAGCTTCTTAACCCTTTACAGGTGAGAGGAGCTTTCCCCTGGCCAGGAGGGATTTCAAAGGGGTTTACCCTTCCCTTTATATTTATGACACTTTACATAAAGCAAGAACACGCTATCTCCTAACCTTTACCTTTAATTTAAAAGCTACCTGTGTAAATATAACCTCAATCTCTTGTTTATCAAGCTACCAGTGAAAAATCTCCCTAATCCAGAGCTGAAGGAAATCGAAGATGATCTATAGAGATAGCAAGTTTGGCCTTAACTCTCAGGTTTCATGGAAGAAAACTTTACAGTTAGGGAGAAGCCAGCAAGACTTCAACAGTTTGCCAAAATAGAACTATTAGGAAAAGGATACTTATTCATTCTCCCTTCCTTAATGTAGTTATTGTGCCATTAGCTGTAAAAGACTCGAGCATTTATAACAAAGGGGAGACTATAAAGGACTAAAATACCCTACTCTGTTTGTAATTTACAAACTACCATCACAGCACTCCTAAGACACACAAATAAATTAATCTAGATCATTTAAAATAGGCGAAGTTTCAGATTTCATCCCATGTCAAGAGGTGGTTGTGTTAAATCTATTTCATAAAATGAAATTTCAACTGTCTGCCATGTGGTAGGAAATGTTTTTTGTCTCCATGTGCCAACCGTGCTAAATAATATAATTAAATTACATTGAGTAATTAGCTATGTCAGACTGGACTGGTGTAGATGAGAAATTCCAACTATTTCTATGGGCATGGAGGATCAGTAGAGCTCACTGAAAAGCAAAATTTCCATCCCATAGTAAATTTCAGTAGTTTTCTTACTAAATCAAATAAGTCAATATAAAAACTTCACACAGAACAAACATTTCTGAAATGTTGAGACATTTTGATAAATGATCTTGCTGATCCACCATGGTGCATCATCAGAGACCTGTGACCATGATGCTTTATGGGAAATGGAGCCCAGCTTTGGAGCTATGCCCACAGGCCCTGAAGGACAATTCCCATGAGGCACAACTGGGGCTCAGGTGGCTGCAGACTAATGTTGACCTGACCTGAAACGAATTTTCTATTTTTTGAAGGAAAAATCAACAAATTTCAGCAAAATTAACATTTTTCCTGAATAAAATACTGATGTTTTGCAAAAACTAAATTTTCTGTTGGAAGAACAGTTGTATTGAAAATTCCTGACCATCTGTAACAGTCATCATGAGCCCACCTAGCACCTTACCAATAAACTTAGGAGACCATTCAGATATTCACCCGTGCCAAGTGTGGTGAAGTGGGATTTGCTTGAGGATTATTAAGGGGCATGGGAAAGAGTGTCCACCCTCCAACCCAAAGACAGGATGTGGGACACCTGCACAGCAGGTCTACTGCTGCTTCAACTGTCACTGCACCTGCTGCTTGCTGCACTTCCTCCATGCAATGGATCGTGAATCTGTGCAATTTGCTTATGGATCGTGAATCTGTGCAATTTGCTAACCCACTGCTCGTTCTGTTACAGATCAAAACAAAAGAAGTTTGTGCTTGCTTTGTGATGCAATAAAGGCTTTAGCTTAGGTTCACATTATGAAAGGGTACTTGTGTCCTGTCCTAGAAACTGCACTAGTGACATTGACCAGTGATGTGATCCCCTCCTGGTTATACACAAAGGCACCTTGACCATGCTTGCTTCAGCATATCGCTTGGCTGCCTTTGTTAGGATTGTCTAGGCTGTTAACAAGGCTCTAATCCAAGATGGAACTACTTTGAAGTGGTTTTACTTTCTTTTTATGTAGAAGGACCTAGAGGATGGCTATGGGAAACAGTTCATGCATCGTGAGCTTTCTTTGTGGGGTACCACAGGTTTCTATTTCATTCCCTTTCTTTTCAGAGTTAATGTGTGTGCGTTTATAGTGGGGGTATACAACTACACATCAGGCAAAAAGGTGTTTAAAGAACAACTTGGGTTCAGACAGCCCCACCTTGCCACATCTGCAGGCATGCCAATCTTGGAGGAGAAGCTTTAACAGAGAAGCCCAGTTCAGGAAGGCCCAGTCCTGGGAGGTTCAGAGGCCTCTTTCCACTTGCTCCCTGAAAGGAGAGCTGTGCAGGATGAAGCTACTTGAAGGCTCCTGTGAACGCTACAGAGTAGCCCCGAGTTTTATTTCCTCCAACTTGGGGGGAAGGCCTAGATGCAGGCCACAGTAGGAGGAAGTCCAGGGAAGAAGCAGGAGGCCTACAGATTCAGACCTTAATTCCCTACTACAGCGATTCTGGGGTGGAACCCAGGTTAGTGCAAGGGACAGGGTTTCCCTACAGGCCACCAAGGAAAGGCCTAGTGAAGGCCCTGGAGAGGGGTAAAAGGTCTAGTGGGTCCAGAATTAGGTTGGAGCCCTAGCACAATATTACAAGATTGTTATTGGACTGAACTCTGACCTACCCTGAAAAGGGTGAGACTAAAATGTGTCCTGATCAGAGAGCTGAATTATGAGACAAAGGAGACCACCAGAAGATCTGAATGACTGGTTGGGATGGCTAGACAGAAGGAAAAGCCCTCAGAGGCCGCACCCAGCAACAAAGGGAGCACTGGCTGGTAAGTCTCTTGCTCACAATGGCCCTATCAAAGCACTTATGTGCTACAGTCAAAGCACAGTGAGTAGTCCCATTGATTTCAATGAGACTACTTACTTAAAGCTCAACGTTTGCTTAAGAGATTTGTTGAATCAGAGTCTGTATGAAGCTGCTAGAAGAGTAATATGTGTTCCTGCAGTTTATGGATTATACCCAACTGCATAGTTCCATTACAGCCAGTCTTGCTGAGTCAGTAGTACACAAAACCCAGTATCTACATGAGTTGAGAATTTACTTGAGCATTTCCAGTTGAAGCTCAGTTCAAAAATGATAGACAATTATTTTTGGGAAGCAACTGGATGAATTAGCTAGAACTAATCAGTACTGCTGTTGATGGCCATTATTTGTCAATCTGATTTTCAAATTAAGGGTTGTATCAGACCTGAAGTTCCTATTCGATGCCTAGGTAGAGTAGCTATGTTGAAGAGCAAGGCTTTCCATCTGAACTTGGAAAGGCAAGTGTGACTGTTGTGGATATGGATCTTGCTATGCTTATCCAGACCTTCACCTGAAAAATAGACACCTGTAACATGTTGTTCTTGGCCTATCCCTGCAGAATGTTCAGAAGCTGAAGCTAGTCAATAAGCAGGTTGCCATGTTCTGAAGCATACCTTTACAAGTTATCAAATAACCCCAGGGCTTTGTGAGCTGTGCTCAAGGCTTCTTCCTAGACATCAAGGTACTGACTATTAAAACCCTAAATAAAATTTTGCGTGTATGTTAAATGAGAAATTGCCTTTCTTTCAGTGCCATACTGCCATGGTTGTGGTCAGTGGAGGCATTTGAGCTGGACCTCTTTTGATACGGAAGAGGAGGAGTTGCCAGAAGGGTGCTTTTTGCTTTTCTCTGACCCTTCATCTGCCAGAGACTTGATCTGTTGGTGGTGTAAACACCTCTTACCCTCCCCCTCAGGTATTTATGGAAGGGGCAAGAAGAAGACTGGGGTATGGAACAACTGATGTTTATGGCTTGGTCTATTTATGATTGTGGGGACAATGTTTCATATGGCTTTTATTGTGAATTTTAAGTAGTTCTGGTATGCTGAAACTTTGTAAATCTAAATAAGCAGACTTTGGTGTTGGAGTCCTTTACTGTGTAAAAGGCATAACATTTGTTGTTTTCTAACAGCAACATTAACTTAGCCACATTACATCTGTTCTGCTCTTTTTCTCCCCATGTTAAATGAAATCCAGATTGTACTGTAATAATAATGCAAAGCAGAAGGGAAGATATAGGGAAAGGAAAAATACATTCCCTGGCTTGGAAGATATTTTTTGTGTTTAGAGCCAGGAAATACATAGGGATTTTAATATTCTGAATTGATGGGGAAGTAGGAAATTTCCTGGGCTCCTCCCTTAGAAAATAACTGCTTTAGAACCTATTTTCAGTTATCTAAAAAGAACATTCAACTGGAGACATTCTAATACCACTCTCAAGCATTTTGAGACCAATGATCCTGATTCTCCACTGCCTTGCATCCTCTGTACTCAGTTATCTGTGAAATTTGAGCTAGGTGATCAGCTACAGCTGTGATACCCTTAGTGCAGTTGAGGTCATGGGAGCACAAGTTTGCAGCTGCCTGAACTTAGGGCTGGTTGGGAGCTTGTTTCAGCTTCCACACAACTTACAGCTGTTTCAAGGTTCTAATGGGGTGTTAAGGCTCAGTCAGCTGCCAGTCGTTACTTGAGTCCGAGGGAAATCTGAGTGTTCCTCCCCATTTCCCAGAAATGGGATGCCACTAGCTCATAGGAATGGGGGGCGGGGTAACAAAGACTTACTAATGCCAGGCTACCCAGAAATTCTTCCACAGAAGGGGAATGATCAGTTAGGTAGGTGCACCATGTTTCCGCTGGAAGAGTCTTGCAAATTAGGTGGAATTAGGCCAACGTCTTGCCTTTCTGGTTTCCAAGTGAGTATAGAAGGCTAAGTTCAGTTTCATATTCATGATGTACTCATTTTACACAGGCATAAGTGTGAACAAGGTGTCAAGGACTGGGGAATCGGGTCCAAAGCTAATAAGTGTAATTACAAAAACATGGGATGGTATTATGGAGGGTATTATGGAGGGTATGCATTTCCATGGGAACTTGACTTTTTAAAAATATTACTACTTATTCATATCTACTGGTGGCTATTGCTCACTGGTTGACCATAGATGTTTATATTGTGGTTACAAGCAGCTTTTTTGATCATATGGTAGAATGCATGATTTAAAGTAACACTTGAGCATATGCTAGGTCTCTTACCTTTAGTCATACTGCACATGTCAGACAGTTCTGTGTCACCTTTATCAACTAGAAGTTGTAGCTCAAATCATTTAATGTAAAAAGAAAATATAATCTGTAGGATTTCTACCCTGCAGGGGATATTCATATACTCCATTAATTTGAGTAATTTGCAATCAAATGTGGGAGCACTATACTATCTTAGACTTTTTTTACATATAGTTCTTCAATTTTTATACATTAAATTATAGTACTTTCCAAAAAGTCACTTTCTGCTTCCATCACTGGCTCACAAGGATCTGGGCATGTGTACGCCCTATAAGCGAAATGTGGTGGTTAGGGAATCACTGGAGAATTTAGACACTAGTTTTCTCTCATCCCACCTTTTTCTAACTGGTTTGGGAAACACAAAGGCCCCCATCCAGCAAATCATTCTAGATGCTTAACTCTAAAGATGTGAGCATCCTACTGAAGTGCCTCGTGGTCCAAAATGTACCTAACTAGTCAGCATCGCTTCTGTAGACCCTACTGAGCACATGGTGTGTATTTTTGGCCAATTTTGGAACCAGATGACCTGTCACTTGAATTCATACATACATTCAACTTCTGTCACATAACCAATTCCAGTATGAAATTCTTTGCAAATTTCCCAGAACTACAAAAATACAGTTCAAATCCAACTTAAATAAAATGTTGCTGATGCAGATGTGATAAAATATTGCATGTTCACAGTTGCCCAATAAAACTCAAAGCATAAATTAGAAGTGACATTCAATTTCATAAAGCTTCACTACTACTATATTCCTGGTACTATTACTACAATCATGAACTCAGACTGGGCCACTAGATCCAATCACCTTCTTGCTTATCTGTAATTGTATACAACACTTTCAATCCCAAAGAATCCCCAAATGCTCTATGAAGTCTAGATACAAGAATGTGTGCAGCCACCATTGAAAGTCACCTCACCTTGTAGTGAAATACGGTAGATCACAAAGTGCACACACCCTGCAGATTAAGATAGCATGTGAATAGGACTTTATTCAATATTCAACTGAAGTTGCTTGGGAAGCTTATCTAAGAAGAAAGTAGCTAGTTGCTTAAGATAGAAGTTAGCAGAACTTCCCTACTTTTTACAAAAATACTATGGATCTTTAGTGATCACAAGTGCTCAACCTTGGCCAAGGTTTTCAAACAATGGTGCCTAAATGAGTTGCTTGATTTTCCCCCCCCACCCCATTGCTTCCACCCCAAGTGCTGAGTACCTAGCAGCTCTCATTGACAATTAGCCTGACCTTTTTAACAATCTAAATGTGGATTTAGGAGCTTAACTTTGATATCCATTTTTATAGTCTTGGCCCTATAAGGTTCTTCTTTAGTCTTTCTTTTCTTTTCTAGAAAGTCAATATATCCAATAATGGAATTCCTGCTACTCTTCCATGTCACTCTTGCAAACTGGTCCAGATCAAGGTATTGGCTCATATGCTATTTGTTGAGTCCTGGTCACGACCTTCTGCAGTGCCCTTTCTTATCCAAGGGCTGACTACGGTGAGATTCTTTGGTTGCAACATACACATTTTCTTTTTCCATGATTGCCTTAGTTCTGATCCCAAGGTAGCTCAAGAGATAGGAAGCTTCTAATCCCCTAGAAGGTTCTTAATGTATTTCTAAGTAAAATTACTTAAACATGGGATTCCAGGAGCCCCTGGCATTTTGATGCTAATTCTAGTGCAGGTGTTGAATGTCATAGTTATGAAGCAAAAAGAAAAAATCTGCTTTTGTCAGAGAATTTCAGGGTTCTCTGCCTGTATGCAGGAGACATGACCACAAATGATCCATTTATAAAAACTTCTGACTGTTTAAAAGAACTAAGAATAAGTAAAGTAGAAAAGTGCCAAAGATAATTACCTGCCCCAGCTATTCAAGCCGTGAAGAGACTCTCACAAAGTTAATCTTTTTATAGGTAGTCACTGTTATTTTACTCTGATATGTGTGCATATATATTGTATAAAATCTTCATTGAATAGTCCTGAAAACTGATAGATGAGAATCATGTCCAGCCTGATTAAAAAATGCTCCTATGATCACATTGTATTTAGCATATACTATGGTGACCATTATAATAGCTTATGTTTATAGAGGGCCTTTTTCTTTAATGAAAACAAAATCCTGTACGATAATAGCATACAGCATACTGAAATGAAGTTACTTTGGGGCCTCTCAGGGCTGAAATGACAGACTAATTTTGTATAGAATTTTTGGAGTAAGTACATGTAGCAAAAATTATAAATACGATGTAACATTCATCTCTGTATAAGCAAGCCCTGACCCTGCTCAAACTGGAGCCTGAATATTGAGAGAGTGATTCTGAGCAGTTCCAAAATTAGGAAAAAAGGTAATCTCTTTCCAGTCAGCATAACATCATTATATATTTATATTATAGTGGTGAAGGCTATGATGAATACCAGAGGATGAGGCTTTGGAACCAGAAATGAAGCTGGTGAGGATAACTTAGTTAGCCAGACCCCATGGCCAGATTATTGCCAATCATATTTTGTAATGAGGGAGGAGTTCTTAATTGCATACAAAAGCAGTGCTAATAGGTCCCTGATACATTAATTCCTGTTAAGACTAAGAGATCTAAAAATACCTGGCACTGTAAAATGACCCCTGGAGATCAAACTGAAAAGCAAGATTGCTTGTAGTGGACTTCTGGGTGAAAAGTCGAGGGGGGGACCAAAAAAGGAGTTTGCGCGGGTGGCGGGGAAAAAGGGGTAAAGTTGTGGAGGCTCATTGATGGCAGTTAGTCTGAGGTTTAAGGATGAGGCTCTTCAGAGGTTGGATAATGATCAAATCAACTGCAATGAAAAGCAGGCTACTTATCCAGGTGCCTTCAGAAGGTAACACTTTTGGTCCTTGCCAGTTGAGGCTGGATTTGAACCAGCAGTGCTAATATGACAGCTAGCACCCTGAGCCAACCCTTCTCCCCGCTATTTTAGATCCCAAAGTAGTTATAATGATATAATCCTGAGAACTGGCATACCTTTTACTACCATGGCTGATCCTAGGGACAGGCAGGATGGTGTGATAGAGGATTCAGAGAAACTGCACATCTTCTCTGAAGTTGAGACCATCAGAGACCCAGAAGGAGGTGGGGAGCTCCCCACCCATGGATGAGGCTCCTCCATCTCCCTTGCGCTGGGTTTGTATTCGCTACTGCAGCCATAGAGCAGCATTAGCCTCAATCCAGCTTCCTGTAAGAGTCAGAAGAAAGATAGGTGAGAGAGAGAGAGATGGTCAGGTGGAACACCATCACCAAAACAGCTCCTTCGGTTTGTTTGTGGGGAGGTGCTGCTCCTTATTGCCTGCAGCGTAATCTTTGTGCTTGTTAGATCATTGGTAGCTTCAAGTATTAGCTATTCTCAGTAACTTTCAGTGTTAGGTCAGTACTTGTATAAAACTGAGGAAAGTAGGAAGAGAATCAGGTCCAAATGAATAAGTGAGATAGATTGGGACTTTATTGGAGTATTTAGTTGGACAACCTCTAAAACTTCACCCCTTAATCTCAATAGTTATATCATAACTGTACATCATTTTGAATCATAGTGTACGGTATAGTGAGCTACAGTAATACTTTTAATGTGTTTATCTTGGTTATATAATGGACCATGGATTTCAAATGTGCTCTATAAATTACTACCGTGATTTTATTAATAAAGGTGAAAAACCCACATTTGTAATAACTACGTTCCTAATTTGTAAACTTTCAATATTGATTGCTCCTAAATATTTAATTATAACCATTATTCTAAGCCAAATGGTTGATTAGCATAATGCATCTGATTACACATCCCACAGGATTTACATTTAAAAGAAACCCCAAAACCCTCCAATTGATCTGATTGTTTCATCTGCTGAACCTTTTCAGAATTATGATATTATGGCATTGGTTTTTAGTAATTCTTTCATCCATAGTGTGTGTGCCTTACTTCCTTTTCAAGATTCCAGTTTAATACCAGCACTTACTGCAACATTTACCGTAATTTACACATAAGCTTAACTTACATTTAAGCATTTTTAAAGCTTAAAAAAAAACCCACAGAAAAATAAGACCAATGTTTACAAAATCTGACTTTCTAATCATCTGTAAAATTCAGACAAAGAGCTACTTTCATTTAATTCAAAACTGTCACGTAGAAATAACAGTTGTAGGAAAGTAAGAAGAGAACTTTCCTAAGATTTATACAAGTGAATTCACTGAGACTCACTAGAAGTGAGATCTGAATCAGGCATTGTGTGTTCAGATAACAAAATCACAGCTTCACAATATATTTCAACTCGGATTTTTTATAATTCATACTTATTTATGCTGGATACATCATTAGTTTAAGATGTGCTTTTTCAGGGCATGCAAAATGGGTCCAACACTTTCTGTAAATTCCTTATGAAGGTAACTTTTGAAAACATAAATTGGCGTTTGTGACATCAACGGTCCAGACTGTACCCTGGGAACAGCTGTATCCCCTCAATTATCCATCCTAGGGTGCCTTTTACACTGCTTTTACTGACAGTGTAACCACTCCTGGTCTGCTTTCTCAGTCTGCAGCATGTAAATCAGTGGTTCTCAACCCCCCCCTGCCCCGACCCCCCAATCCGTGTCCCGATTTTTCACACTTGCTATCTCATCAGCCTAACCCCTGGGAATATGCAGAGGTCTTCCGGGGGTACATCAACTCATCTAGATATTTACCTAGTTTTACAACAGGCTATGTGGAAAGCACTAGCGAAGTCAGTACAAACTAAAATTTCATACAGTGACTTGTTTATACTGCTCTATATTACTATACAGTGAAATGTAAGTACAGTATTTGTATTCCAATTGATTTATTTTACAATTTCATACTAAAAATGAGTAATAGTGTGCTGTGGCACTTCTGTATTTTTCTCTGATTTTGTTAGTAAGTAAATTTTAAGTGAGGTGTAACTTGGGGGTACACAAGACCAATCAGACTCCCGAAAGGGGTACAGTAGTCTGGAAAGGTGGAGAGCAACTGATGTAAATCACTCCCAGCTATGCTGTTTTAGTGCTATGGCCAGCCACTCTCTACTGGTGGTGGTTTGCAGTGTAATTAAATTTCCAGTCCCAGACTTTCCTTAGAAACACACACCTTGTACTGCATAGCCCTCTCCTGGAAAATACAATCTCATATAAAGTCTGTCATTTTATTAATAGAAAATGATATGCACAAATCCTGTAATTTCAAATGGAGTTTCCCAAACGCTTCAATCCAAGCACACTGGTTTAGATACAATAATTTATTAACTACAGAGAGATTTTTAAGTGATGAGGCATAAAAGTCAGAATTGGTTACAAGAAAATATAAGTGAAATGCAACTAATTTAACAAACTAAGTGAATTCAAAGCAAAAATCTCTCACTGCATGCTTCAGCAGTCCTACTGGCTGCATTCCTTTTAGGCAGGATCCCTTCCTTCAGCTGTATCTTTGTTCCTCAAGTGGTGTGGCTGCAGTTGGTAGAGGGAAAGTGAGAGGAATATTTTGGGGTGTGTGTTGACCTCTTATACCTTTTCCTCTTTTGAGAATAGTCTACAGCTGGGGGAGGGACAAAGTCTGTGGAGATTGCAACCTCCAGCTGTTTCCTTGCCAAGATGTTAATTTCTTGCTCATATCCTCTTTCCTGCCAGAGTGGCTACTTAACCAGGTTGATAGTCCATTTGATTTCATTGACACCTGGCTCAGACATCAGTTTGCCTCTTGTCTCTGAGGAACTGGTTTGTGGCAGCTTCCCCAGACTTAGAATATGTCTTCATAATATCATATAGTAGAATCTTATAACTTTATATATAATGTTGCCACATACCACTTACCAGGACAATAATGATCCGCAAATCACAAGTTTTCAAGCGATACCTTACAAGGTATCACAGCCTTTAAAAAGAGTGAACCAATTGTTAGTGTTGCCTTTGGAAGAAAAGCTGTTATTCAGAAGTTAGTGAATTGCCCCCAGAAAAACTGGTGTGTGACTGTGGGGACGGAGGTGTAGACTGAATACTATGAATTGTAATGAAGAACAGAGTGTGGTGAATTTTGGAAAATAATGCAGTGGGAAGCCTTGAGTCAGTCACAGAGTGCACTGTATTGCAGCTAGAGACACTGCGGACTAGTTACTTAATTCAGTAGATTCCTTTTTTGGGGGACAGGTGGGGGTGTTTAACAGGGAGATCTATTTTAATGTTGTAGTGATTAAGGGCCAGGGTGCCCCCCATGAGAATTCCCATAGGAGAGGGCTAGGAGGAGGGGAAACTGCCCTCTCCCTCTTGGTCTAGCTCCTAAACTCTGTAGATCCCCTTGCTATCCTAGGAATCCAGGAACATATGTGCAAAGGGCCCATGCCTCCATGTCCATGCCATGGCCCCATTACAGTTGATCCCTTAATGAAATTCTAATGGAGCCCTATTGTCAGGATGACAGCAGATGACAATAGTCCAGACTCTTCTGCATGATACCAGGAGCTGTACTTTTCTACTGAGTTCCAGGGTGTTGCTGATAGGATGATGGATGTCTCCGACATCTGGGCCACCCTGTCCTTTCCTGAGCAATCCATTGCCTGCTCCTCCCCACACATGTATCAGTGGACCAGAAAATAACCATGAGCAGAGTCAGGGGAAGGGAACCAGTGCTGTAAAGGCAGCTTTTCCCCTTCCGTTGTGGGAGGCTTGAGAGCTGGGCATGGTATACTCTTTCCCTTCCTGCCTATCAGATCTGTATGCTTTGGGGGAGAGTTAGGAGGGAGTCTGAGCAGGATCTTAGTAAATAAATGGCATTGTTAGCACCGAGTCCTATTCTGACTGAAGTCAATGACACCGCTTCCATTTTCTGCTTTGTAAGTTGGTCATAGTTTTAAAGGCAAATTTCTGATTATTCAGCTTGCCACCAGGTAAGTATATCAGAGTGTCTGAAGTTTCAGAGAGTTCCATGGACCAGGCAGGAAAAAACCTAGCTGTGCCTTGGGATTATTCAACCAGATGCTTGCATCAGAAGTTGTTACATGAAACAAAATGTGAAGAAAATGTATAGCAGCGGCACTGTCAGCTGCCAGAGCAGGCATAAGAGAAATTCATCTATGGGTCAGATCTGTGCCGCAGCACCTGAGAATAAGAGCAGCCCCCTTACGACGCTGCCAACAGGCTGTTTTTCAGCACAGAACAGCAATAGTACTTGATGCCACAGTCGCTCCTACACCAGCCTCTAGCTTCATCTCTTGAACTCTCCCTACCTGGGGAGGCATAAAGATGGGCAGTGTAGGGGTAATATACATGGCCTTATACTGTAATGGAATTATCCCATAAGCTACTGAGGCCTCCTATACTATCAAACACATAATAGTTGGGATAAAGGCCTCCTACTTTCTTAGTCAGAATGATTAAGGCTACAAGTGCATGTGTCTCTTAAGATGTGTTTAACAATTCAGAGATCATATGTAAGAAGGGATGGGATCCATGTATCTGTTACTCATACTGGACTTGAGGATGAATATAATTTTATACTGACGCATGTTGCATGAAGTCTACATGTTTAAAACTCAGATTGATCCTTGAGATCCCCAACCATGGAATGAGCCTGAGGAAAAATCATGGCAGGAAGCCTTATGGGGAGGAGAGTTCCCCAAAGTCCCCCTCAAATAGTTTCCTGAAAAATCTTTCGTCAAGAGTTTGTGTCTCCCACAGAAAAGCAGGAATTGGGTCCCTAAAACTCCGCAGAACCCCAGAGATCTGCAGGTTGCCTATGCCTCTGTCCTTGGGACAGTCTGGAACTATAATAATTTGCTCATGGACTTCTCCTGAGAGGTGGGGCACACCAACCTATTTTCTCCCTTTGAACAGATCCCTGAGGTAATGGATCTGACCCTTCTTCTCTAGTGGCACTGGAGTTCCATTCCTGGAGAATCCCCTCCATCTTCAGGTCACAAAGTTACAATGTGGCCCAAAGAATATTTCCATAATTGTTTCTTATTATTTTAATAAATCAAAGATACCAATGAGAGAGTTGGTAGAGAAACTACCAGATCATAAATGCACACGCAAATGGAATTGGATGACTCTGCTTTAGAGAACCCAACATATACTTCCCCCTCCTTTTTTCTTTTATTTTTTAAAGAACTAGATAATGTGGTGCTCACAAGTTTTTAATGCTCTGAACCCATGTCCTATTTTTTATAATTGTTATGCATCTTACGGCATTGTACCAACCCCTACCACCACCCACTCAAAACAAATGTACATTATAAGATATTTCATTTGTTTTTTAATGGGAACTTTTATTCCAAGGATTCTGCAAACTACAAAAGCAATTGCTTATTAGAATTCTGCAACTCTTATTCAGTGTGCCTAGGAAAATTACTGTGCTTTAAAAAATAATTAAAAATGTTAAGCTATTGTGCTTATCCTGAACACAGAAATATCTGTGAATGTTTAATGTATTTAGAGTATGTTAGCATACTTAATAACATCATGTTTGTGATCTCATTTCATTGACAATGCCAGATCATACTGAGTGAGTAGATCAAGACAGTCATACTCTAATACCTAAATTTCTTGTTTAGGTTGGGCTTAATATCTATTTGTTTAGGAGGGTGGTAAGCAAGGTGCTAAGCAAGTTTTGCAATGTGAACTCTGGGCCAAGCTATAAGTAATGGAAAGCTGATGTATCTGACTAAAGAGTTTGCCCATGTGTGTTTTCAAGTTAACTTTTAATCCTCTTTTCCCCCCCCCTCCCCCTCCATCCAAGGAAACTTGTGACTTGTCTGAGGAATTGGGATGGGGAGTGGGGAGGCATGGGAAGAAGAAAATAGAACAAGATGGGTGCATAGGTTTAGGGACACTAGACTCGCAGATAACTTGCAGTTCATTTTTCCAGAGCTTATTCTTTACAATACATTAAAAATGACTAAAAGTCTTAAAAGAAGTAATCTGGTAGATGTCACTGGCCAGAAGTATGCGTGCATGTGCCTGTGTGTGTGAGGTGTGGGTTTTTCTCTTGTGACTTGTGTGTGTCCTGGAAAGGTTGGAACTCCCACAAGTAAGCTGCAGTGAAGACAAATGGTCTTTAATGCAGGCTTATCCATTTTCCTTAGCCATGACTGCATCCATAACTGGACTGGTTTCAGAGTAACAGCCGTGTTAGTCTGTATTCGCAAAAAGAAAAGGAGTACTTGTGGCACCTTAGAGACTAACCAATTTATTTGAGCATGAGCTTTCGTGAGCTACAGCTCACTTCATCGGATGCTACTGTGGAAAGTGTAGAAGATCTTTTTATATACCCACAAAGCATGAAAAAATACCTCCTCCCACCCCACTCTCCTGCTGGTAATAGCTTATCTAAAGTGATCACTCTCCTTACAATGTGTATGATAATCAAGTTGGGCCATTTCCAGCACAAATCCAGGGTTTAACAAGAATGTCTAGGGGGGGAGGGGGGTTAGGAAAAACAAGGGGAAATAGGTTACCTTGCATAATGACTTAGCCACTCCCAGTCTCTATTCAAGCCTAAGTTAATTGTATCCAATTTGCAAATGAATTCCAATTCAACAGTCTCTCGCTGGAGTCTGGATTTGAAGTTTTTTTGTTGTAATATAACAACTTTCATGACTGTAATCGAGTGACCAGAGAGACTGAAGCGTTCTCCGACTGGTTTATGAATGTTATAATTCTTGACATCTGATTTGTGTCCATTTATTCTTTTACGTAGAGACTGTCCAGTTTGACCAATGTACATGGCAGAGGGCATTGCTGGTACATGATGGCATAAATCACATTGGTGGATGTGCAGGTGAACGAGCCTCTGATAGCGTGGCTGATGTTATTAGGCCCTGTGATGGTGTCCCCTGAATAGATATGTGGGCATAGTTGGCAATGGGCTTTGTTGCAAGGATAGGTTCCTGGGTTAGTGGTTCTGTTGTGTGGTATGTGGTTGCTGGTGAGTATTTGCTTCAGGTTGGGGGGCTGTCTGTAGGCAAGGACTGGCCTGTCTCCCAAGATTTGTGAGAGTGTTGGGTCATCCTTCAGGATAGGTTGTAGATCCTTAATAATGCGTTGGAGGGGTTTTAGTTGGGGGCTGAAGGTGATGGCTAGTGTTATTTTCTTTGTTAGGCCTGTCCTGTAGTAGGTGACTTCTGGGAACTCTTCTGGCTCTATCAGTCTGTTTCTTCACTTCAGCAGGTGGGTATTGTAGTTGTAAGAATGCTTGATAGAGATCTTGTAGCTGTTTGTCTCTGTCTGAGGGGTTGGAGCAAATGCGGTTGTATCGTAGAGCTTGGCTGCAGACAATGGATCGTGTGGTCAGGGTGAAAGCTGGAGGCATGTAGGTAGGAATAGCGGTCAGTAGGTTTCCGGTATAAGGTGGTGGTTATGTGACCATCATTTATTAGCACTGTAGTGTCCAGGAAGTGGATCTCTTGTGTGGACTGGACCGGGCTGAGTTTGATGGTGGGATGGAAATTGTTGAAATCCATGGTGGAATTCCTCAAGGGCTTCTTTTCCATGGGTCCAGATGATGATGTCATCAATATAGCACAAGCAGAGTAGGGGCTTTAGGGGACGAGAGCTGAGGAAGCGTTGTTCTAAGTCAGCCATAAAAATGTTGGCATACTGTGGGGCCATGCGGGTACCCATAGCAGTGCCGCTGATCTGAAGGTATATATTGTCCCCAAATGTGAAATAGTTCTGGGTAAGGACAAAGTCACAAAGTTCAGCCACCAGGTTAGCCGTGACATTATCGGGGATAGTGTTCCTGATGGCTTGTAGTCCATCTTTGTGTGGAATGTTGGTGTAGAGAGCTTCTACATCCATAGTGGCCAGGACGGTGTTATCAGGAAGATCACCGATGGATTGAAGTTTCCTCAGGAAGTCAGTGGTGTCTCGAAGGTAGCTGGGAGTGCTGGTAGCGTTGGGCCTGAGGAGGGAGTCTACATAGCCAGACAATCCTGCTGTCAGGGTGCCAATGCCTGAGATGATAGGGTGCCCAGGATTTCCAGGTTTATGAATCTTGGGTAGTAGATAGAATATCCCAGATCGGGGTTCCAGGGGTGTGTCTGTGCGGATTTGATCTTGTGCTTTTTCAGGGAGTTTCTTGAGCAAATGCTGTAGTTTCTTTTGGTAACTCTCAGTGGGATCATAGGGTAATGGCTTGTAGAAAGTGGTGTTGGAGAGCTGCCAAGCAGCCTCTTGTTCATATTCCGACCTATTCATGATGACAACAGCACCTCCTTTGTCAGCCTTTTTGGTTATGATGTCAGAGTTGTTTCTGAGGCTGTGGATGGCATTGTGTTCTGCACGGCTGAGATTATGGGGCAAGTGATGCTGCTTTTCCACAATTTCAGCCCGTGCACGTCGGCGGAAGCACTCTATGTAGAAGTCCAGTCTGCTGTTTCGACCTTCAGGAGGAGTCCACCTAGAATCCTTCTTTTTGTAGTGTTGGTAGGGAGGTCTCTGTGGATTAGTATGTTGTTCAGAGGTATGTTGGAAATATTCCTTGAGTCAGAGAAGTCGAAAATAGGATTCGAGGTCACCACAGAACTGTATCATGTTTGTGGGGGTGGTGGGCAGAAGGATAGGCCCCGAGATAGGACAGCTGCTTCTGCTGGGCTGAGAGTATAGTTGGATAGGTTAACAATATTGCTGGGTGCGTTGAGGGAACCATTGCTGTGGCCCCTTGTGGCATGTAGTAGTTTAGAAAGTTTAGTGTCCTTTTTCTTTTGTACAGAAGCAAAGTGTGTGTGGTAAATGGCTTGTCTAGTTTTTGTAAAGTCCAGCCACAAGGAAGTTTGTGTGGAAGGTTGGTTTTTTATGAGAGTATCCATTTTTGAGAGTTCATTCTTAATCTTTCCCTGTTTGGTGTAGAGGATGTTGATCAGGTGATTCCGCAGTTTCTTTGAGAGCGTGTGGCACAAGCTGTCAGCATAGTCTGTGTGGTATGTAGATTGTAATGGATTTTTTACCTTCAGTCCTTTTGGTACGATGTCCATCTGTTTGCATTTGGAAAGGAAGATGATGTCTGTCTGTATCTGTACAAGTTTTTTCATGCAGTTGATAGTTTTTTCCTAACCCCCCCCCATCGCCCCAAGACGTTCTTGTTAAACCCTGGATTTGTGCTGGAAATGGCCCAACTTGATTATCATACACATTGTAAGGAGAGTGATCACTTTAGATAAGCTATTACCAGCAGGAGAGTGGGGTGGGAGGAGGCATTTTTTCATGCTTTGTGGGTATATAAAAATCTTCTACACTTTCCACAGTATGCATCCGATGAAGTGAGCTGTAGCTCACGAAAGCTTATGCTCAAATTGGTTAGTCTCTAAGGTGCCACAAGTACTCCTTTTCTTTTTGCATAACTGGACTGTTCATGCAAGCTATTTCATGGATCTCTTCTGGGAAAATACATTCTAAATTATAGAAGATGGTTTTATGATGTGGATTATTGACTACAAGAGAACACCTGCTTTTGTACTAAGGACCTGCAAGTTTAGTTTAAGTAAACAAGAGGCAAAAGGTAGCTAGGTAACTACTTAATTTTAGGCTAAATTAGGATGTCTTCAGCCACACATGGTGGTGTGGGTTTTTTTTTTAGTTTTTTTTTTAAGGTAGAATACTGAAATTTTTTTAATATTGTTGATGGAAAAACTAACCCTTGTGCTACCAGAGTTTCGTGGTTCAGGCATCTGGGACGAATGCCACAAAATATGGTAACTTATTAGGCTTATGGTAAAAGTATCAGAAGAAATTGTATGCACAGATGGGTGCAACCATCACTTGCTAAGATGAGACAAACCAAATTCAAGTTTAAATGAGTTTTGCCTGGATAAGAGATCAAGATCAAGCCTAAAACTTGGCCATATCATAAGATTGGAATATCTTCTTCCAACCTCAAATTCAGAACTTATAGGACCTGAATTTTGCTCACTCATACCCCAGCAATTTAGACACAACTCCAATGAAGTCAATGGAGTAGTCCTAGTGTAAGTGGCAGAGGAATCTGGCTCTATAAACCTTAGTTGATGTGGGAAAAAACCTTAGAATACAGGGCAAGTCTCATTGTTTTGCAGACAAATGACCCTGCTCATATGAAGAAAAGGAGGACTTGTGGTACCTTGGAGACTAACAAATTTATTTTAGTATAAACTTTCGTGAGCTACAACTCACTTCATCGGATGCAGTTGCGAATACAGACTAACATGGCTGCTACTCTGAAACCTGCTCATATGGGCACCTTAATGTTCCAGAGTCTCACTCATGATATCCTATTCTGCAGGTCAGAGAACCAAAATTTGGGACTTGGTCCTGTGAAGATGGAGGAAAATTAATTACCAACGGGAAGGAAAAAGAGCGCTCGTGCTAACAATGGCTGTAACCAGCTGCTCTCGATCTGAAAGTTCTCAGTCTCTTTCAGAGCCTCTTTGCCCCCTTCAGATTCTCTTTTCTTCCGCAATAATCATCTCTGACATGCAGTTAGAATCCTTATTCATGAGAATCTTTTCTGGTTGGTGTACTATCAAATTCTGTCAGCCACAGACCAAGAGATACAGTGAGCTGCATTTCAACTTTGACCCTCTTCTTCACCTCCGCTGTGTGAGACACATTACGGTTTCAGGAAATGAAAGGCAGCTTGCTTTACAAAAAAAAAAAAACCTGACACCACTGTCCTAAGTACTGTAACAGTGATGGAAGAATGGGTGGGAAGAGAATGGTAGCCTGCTCTCAGGAGGTGTAATTAAGGGGGAGGAAGGTAAGGAACAAGACACCACTAGAACCAGAGCAACTTCTTACATGGAAGCTTTTTGCTCTAGAGACTAGCAGCTATATTCAGCCCCTTATTCTGAGTCCTTGTGCATGCACAGATGCCAGGCTTATTAGGCATTAGGTGATGCCAAAACCATTAATGCTTTCACTGTCTGGATGTATGTGAATGAAATTCTGGGGGAAGAGGACAGACTTAGAATAGTACAGAAAGGTATAACAAGGAGAAACAGGATAAAATTTAAAAAGGTAAAGTTGAATATCAGGGGAAAATGAGGATTGTTAATCATCTATGGGAAATGGGGAAGCCATTTGGGGAATGCCAAACAAGACAAGAAAAAGTTCTATAAAATATAGGGAATGAACATGAGCTAATAGGTCTCTTCTTTCTCTAATGTCTATGGCTCTCTGATCTCTATTCACAATGTCTAATTTTAGACATGAATCATAGCCTTGGCTGGTCCCTTAAGATAACACTGTCCCTATTATCAGGCAATAACCTCGTGTATCCTTTCAGAGAGCCAGATTGTGAACACCTTACTTACCTGAGTCATAACTAACTACTGGGCCAGAGATTTGAATGGGATTGCTTGCACAGTAATATACATCTCAAGGGTGGGGACGGGGAGGGGGTAGACGGGAGGGGAGTGATTCACCATCTGGCCCAAAGCAGACCGGATGAAATCTATGATGGGTCAGTGCCCACAGTAATATATCTTACATAACCATGGCAATAAGTAACACTTTGGACTTCAAAATCCCTTACTCTGGATATTCTCAAAAGACTTTAAAAACACAGATCTCTCCTCCTAACACCTGTAAGTGATGTCTGCTCATTTTTTTACAAATGTGAGAAGCTGAGGAATATATGGGTTAAGTGGCTTTTCCCAAGGTCATAGTAAATTTGGTGGCACACCTAATTATAAAAAACCTGACTCCCAATCCTGAGCTTTTGGTAAGTTCAAAGTGTTCACTCTCATTTTAGTATCTAGCCTGAGAAAAACTCCCGTCTTTTTTTCACATAGTCCTAGACATTAAGGCCAGAAGAGATCATGATCTCATCTGATGTCCCATATATTGCAGGCTATAAAGACTCACCCACCCACTCCTGTAAGTAAAATATATAACCTCTGGCTGAAATACTGAAATCCTAAAATCTTGATTTTAAAAAATTCCAGTTAGAGAATCCACCATTTATTCTAGTTTAGACCAGCAAGTTATCCATTGCCCCATGCTTCAGAGGAAGGCAAACTCCCCACAAGGTCTTTGCCAATCTGACCTGGGGGAAAATCCTTTCTGACACCAAATATGGTGATCATTTAGACACTGAGCATGTGGGTGAGACCCACCAACTAGAGGGACAATTTCTTAAATACATTCCTTGTTACAAGTGGTTAGGTGGGCCAGGTAGGGGGAGACTGCAGAGTACTGTCTCTTGCTCTCCTTTCATTGGTTGGGCTCCATTGCTTTGTTTCATATCAATGTTTTATAGTGTTTACTGAAAGCACAATAAATACTCAGAGCTGCATAGTTTAGCACATATTATGCATAGCCACTGTCACCACATTTGCAATATACATTTATGCATAAATGTATGTGTATTATTCAAGTCCCCATTTTTCCTTCCCTTGTAAAAGGAGGAATATAGAAATCCCACTTAGCAGCTTATATTTTATGCAGTTATTTAAACAATTAACAACTCAAACATTTTAAATGTGTGCATTTGTGTATAGTCAACTGTGACCAGGAGATCAATATAGTCCATAAAGGACAAGAAAGAAGCTATTTTCTTAAGCCACTCTTTATATTTCCATTTTAAATTAGCATAGTAGATGAGCAAGAATAATTTATAGGTCTTTACTCAATTAAAATTAGTTGAAGCTATATACACAACCATATGAGCTGGTAATTCAGCAAGAAATATACTAGCTGTGAAATGGGGGCCCATTGCTGGTTCACTACTAGGTCAGCAATTCTTGTCAGGCCTGATATACTCACTATGCTGTTGACATAATCTGAATCTAAAATATGTATGGTAAAGCAAGGTGTCTTCCATAAACTGGTAACACACTGGTCCTGAAAATCACTGTACAGTATACAAAGGATTAAATACATGGTAGAATTTATGTTTTTAAAATGCATTTGGCAAGTAATGCCTAAGCTCCTTTGTCTGGAACAGGCATGATGTGGTTCCACCTGCTTGAATGGATGTAAATCGAGAGACGTTTGAAAGGCGAACAAAGCTATCGGGACAGCAAGTTGGGAAAAGTGATCACTTTTCCCGTCTCAGTGGGGGATGGAGACTGCACCCCCAGGAAATCTTCCTGCCTCTTGAAGCCTGGATTGAGGTCCATTGTTCCCTTTCTGTATAATGCTAAACTGAAAGAGTATGTGGAACAAATCAAGGGGTGGAGTTGAAACCTGGAGAGCTTCTGTCAGTGTTAAACTCCCCCCCCCCCCACCACACCGTAAGTGGCTTCATTCAGGGTGAATTATGAATAAGTATTTTTTTATGAACTGTGAAATTTAATTTTGGTTGCCTCTGGTTCTGAGTGTGCCTTGTGTGTGTTCACTTTTTTACAAAATACAGAAAGCTTGAAGCCTCAACAAAAAAAATGTGGTTCTAGTCTAACATTCTCAGAACAAATTTTGTAAGGAAGTGGATGTGTGCCTAAATTGTGCATGCTTTTCTGTGACAAATTGTCAAGCCCCTGCTCCTGGGAGATGAGGTGAGAGAGGTGGTTACTTTTCCTTCATTGTGTGCGGTTAATGATCCTGCAAAGTACTGGCAACCCTCAATTCCCATGGAAGTCAGTGGTTCATATTGCTCTTCACCCTCATGTGGAATGTCAATTGACATCTAAGAAAGTTTTATGAATGGCCTGCCAGGATTGTAACTCTCTGTTGGCTATAATCTGTGATTCTTTTGAGCATGAGCAGTCCAGAATATAATGCTTCCTAGATAAAGCCATATAGAGGGGTTTCATGCTGAACAATGCATATGGAGAGAAAAATGGAGTGCATCATTTTTTAAAAAAAGATAGGAAATATGACCATATGAGTAGATTTCCCTCTAAATTCCTTTGTATAGGAGGAAAACTGGCAATAAAAGAAGGAACTATGGACTGAAGTAATCTGGCACAGCTCTTTAAGAGTTGTGCAGAAAGTGCAAAATTGCTGTATAAGTACATTGCAGAACATACACATTTTCCCATGAATAGGGAAAGAAAACTGGGTATAGTAGAGTCAGGTGATGCAGTGGTTGTAGTTGTGGAGTACAGACAAGGTTGTTTCATGTGGCTTGTTGTATCCTACATGCTAAAGTCAGAGACAGGATATTTTATGGGTCATGATGAGATCTGTTTTTGATTCTTGACAATGTTTTAAACTGTATTTTGAATTATTTCTGATAATGTGCCAAAGCTGAATACGCAACTGGCATCAAAGTAATGCCATTGACCATAGTATAGTAATATAGGAACCCAACATGGGAAACTAAAAGTAGTTCCCATTCTTTAAATCAAGATATAATCATAACAGACAGAACTAATATTTACATTGAAATTGGTTTTAAACCAGCGTGATTTTTATGGGCATCAGTGGAGATTCTTCTTTAGATCAGGGTAAGTGTAATCAGAATCAGCCCCATTATGTTTCACTTTCAATATCAAACACTAATATTGTCTTCTGTTGGACCACTATTAAAACCAGTTGTAAACAGGTTCTGAGCCTTCTGTATTGGGATCTGCCTTAGTATCATATGTCAAACTATTCTTAAGCAGGCTCAAGCTTCTATTGTAATTAAAATATATTTTGCTATTTATTCATGGCCCAGTGCTTCCTGTGATGTGAAGCTTTAAACTGTTGAGCTGAGCAATAAATGACCTATTTTGAAAGGCATATGTATGTTATGAAGCAGCAAACTCGGAGGACTAGAAAGATTACAAACCAAAAGTCTCAAAGGGAATATTAAAGCATAAAAAGCAAAGGTGAAGGATGAAAGGAAGGTTTCGAAAATTTATAGCAAATAAGGAATCTATAAGAAACAAAAGGTCAGGGAAGGATGCAGCAAGGCCTCTTAGCAGTAGTGGTAATTTATTGACAAAAGAGTAGATGGTGCTAAGAAATTAAATGAATTCTATTTCAGTGTTCACAGAGGAGGAGGGAGGGGAGGTGCCTAAACTAGTCATAAACTTCCCAAGAGCAAAGAGTAGTCGTGAATAAAATAACAATAGTGCCAGAACAGATGCACTAATTTCTAGAGCATCTCAACTCTGAAGACTGACAAGACTACAGCCAGGAACACAGCTATGGAAAGAGTTCCTGCTACACCAGAGCTCTTCTCAGCACTGCTACAGAGATATCACCAGCCTGCTGCTTCCTTGACACCCTTAATGCTTGCAGGGGGAAGGGAAGGCTCAGCTCCTGTCTTTCACTTGCTCCCTATGTTCTGGGGTGATTTGAGCCTCCCTGCCCTACCACCATTTGGGGTGACTCAAATGCAGAGTCTCACAACTTGGCAATGATGGGTAATGGGAATTGTGGGTTGAGTAGCCAAGGACCCCCATAACTGATTATATGGGTTTGATTTAGTAGGCAGCAGGTTCAAAACAAATTAAAGGAAGTATTTCTTCACATAACACACAGTCAACCTATGGAACTCTTTGCCAGAGGATGTTGTGAAGACTATAACAAGGTTTAAAAAAAACAAAAACAACAAAAAAACCCTAGATAAATTCATGGAGGAAAGGTCCATCAACAGCTATTAGCCAGGATGGGAAGGGATGGTGTCCCTAGCCTCTGTTTGCCTGAAGCTGGGGATGGGCAACAGAGGATCGATCACTTGATGATTACCTGTTCTGTTCATTGCCTCTGAAGCACCTGGTATTCGTCACTGTTGGAAGACAGGATACTGGGCTAGATGGACCTTTGGTTTGACCCAGTATGGCCGTTCTTATGTTCATTGTCATGTGCATCAGCATTACAAACTATTTAAATTCTAGATATGCGTCGTCTTCTCATTTGGATCATGAGGCATTCTTACTTTCCATTCTCATTTGAGAATGATGCTAATAGCATTAATCTAATTCATGAAAACCCTAGAAAATGATTAATTGTTTGCTCTTGTAAAACAACATAATAAAATGGTTTGTGTTCCACTGCTTTCTGCTGAATACAATTGGAACTGGTCTGCTGCATATCATATGCCCAAAATGTACTCATATAGGTAAGGGTGAGTCATCTTTAGTTCAAAAGATAAGAGCTTGTGCCTTTGGAACAAGGGAATTTGAATTCTATGCCTGCTGCTGCAGTGAAGTTTTTTAAGGCCACATTAGCAGGTGTTTATCATTACTGTAGGTATGGAGGTACTGTAGGTTTACCATTACTGTAGTACTGTCGGTGATCCCTTGAGGTCCAGAATGATCTTTTCCACTTTTTTTTAATGGGTCCTTTGAAGAGTTGGATCCTTGAGCCACAGGCTTGTTGGCAGATGTTGCAGGCTACATCAAACAGAGAAACCATTTACTAATGAAACACTAGATGGGAAAGGCTCGGAGTTACTACAGAGAATTCTTTCCCAGGTATCTGCCTGGTGGGTCTCGACCACATGCTCAGGGTCTAACTGATTGCCATATTTGGGCTTGGGAAGGAATTTTCCCCTCGGTCACATTGGCCAAGACCCTGAGGATCATTCACCTTCCTCTGCAGCATGGGGCATGGGTCACTTGCAGGTTTAAACTAGGGTAAATGGTGAATTCTCTGTAACCTGAAGTCTTTAAACCATGATTTGAGGAATTTAGTACCTCAGCCAGAGGTTAGGGGCCCATTTCAGGAATGGGTGAGGTTCCATGGCATGCAATGTTCAGGTACGACTAAATGATCATGACGGTCCCTTCTGACCCTGAAGTCTGAGTAATCTCCCTAGGTGCCATTAGTCATCCATTTAGCAGTTAGTTGATTGTTTTTATTCCAGCTGTGATGCAAGAGCTGAACTACTGGTTATTTCCTGTCCCCTCCACCTTCCCCCTCATCTCTTGACCCTCTTTCTTGGAGCATTCATATACATTTTTATAAGGGAGACAGGGCAGGGGAATGGAAGAGGGGTATGTACATTTTTCCTAGAAAAATACAGACTGTTATCACTGTTTGTGAGAGGCTTCGGATTGTCTGAATGCTATAAATTTATGCCATGCCATTAGTGCAAAATATTCATTTGTTGGACTTCAACACTTTTGTTTTTATCCATTGTTTGTTTGCGAAAGGTAATTGTGGATGAGACTGGCAAGTGTTTTTGGCTTTCTGTGTCAGACAAAAGGGGTATAAATAGGTATTTTTCTACAAATTGTGAATTTTAATTTGGTTACCATTTGTTCTGATGGTGAAATTACCATGGCACAAGTTTGAAAACCAGCAGCAGCAGATGAACCATGAACTCTGAGGTTTGAATTTTCCCAGCACAGTTGTGTAAACTCTTCCGCTCCCCTACCATTCATTTATAATACATTTGCCCTGTGGGAAAGAGCATTCACAGAAGCTCATCTTTGTTGTCTTATTTCGCAGCAATGGAGTCTTAAGAAACGGTGGCTTCAATTTTCTTTTTTACAACGTTGAGTGGGCAGTTACAGCTGCTTCTACATACTAATGTCTGTCAAACACTTCATTCATTTTGCAGTCTGAAAATGTTTCCGAGCTCTGCCGTCTGCTAGTATTGCCAGAAGCACACAGGGCTTCTGTTTGTTCCAAGAAGCTGTCATGCAGTATATCACTTATAACTTTACATCAGAAGCAACTTCCCATGTGATCTTTTCCTTTGATAGTGAGCATCCAACTGGCAACACCTGATGCCACAGTAATGGGGATTCCATCCTGAGTCATGGTGGGGATATTTAGTCACAGCTTTGACTAAGGAAGATAAAGTATTAGCTTGCAATTGTCTGTGCAAAAATGTTTGTGCTACAGGAAGGATATTATTATTTTGAGAGGATACAACAAAGATGGTAAAGGAACTGAAGAGTATGTATTATGGTACAAAGTTAAATAAGTCACTTTTGTTCTCAATGGAAAAAGGGAGATGGAGGGGACATAAGAGTTACTGAAGAAAATTTACTCCATTTTCTAGTTTATTTTTATTTTAATTGGAAGAGCTCAAAATTTAGGAACACAACCTTAAAGGAAACTGGAGGCCTGATGCTTGAACAGTCATAGAAACTCCCATTTAAACTCAATTATAGGTGTATGTGAATAAGGAGTACAGGATTGATCCCTAGGAGTATAATCAGGAAATTCAAGCATGACAAGATTGTGCTAAGAGGTATAGTGGATATATGTTAGGGTAATGCAAAGGGTATGGTTCTCCAGTTTTATTACTGTATAACACAACTGATTTACTAAGGGCATGTCTACACTTACCTCCGGAGCGATCGATCCAGCGGGGGTCGATTTTATCGCGCCTTGTGAAGACGCTATAAATCGACCACCGAGCACTCTCCTATCGACTCCAGTACTCCACCGGAGCAAGAAGTGCAGACGGAGTTGATGGGGGAGCATCAGCAGTCCACTTACTGCGGTGTTTTCACTGTGGTAAATAGATCTAAGTACTCAGCTATGTTATTCACGTTGCTGAAGTTGCATCGCTTAGATCAATTACTTTTTCCCCTCTGTTCCCTCCCACCCCCAGTGTAGACAGGCCTGAGTAAGAGAAGACTTACACTCAAAGTATAAATTAATCTAACAGTTTCATTCCTTCTTCTAGAGAAGGGGGAAGAGATTAAACACAATGGAACAGGCTTCTCTGGCTAGATGGATTATCTATCCGTAAATTATGGATTATTTATCTTGCTCATAACATTTCTTACAACAGGGAAAACTATTTATAATTGTTAGTAGTAGTAATATTTGGATTGCACATATTTATTCATAGCTCTTAAACCAACATTACTATCAATATTTTGTAGATGGGGAAACTAAGACACAGTAAGATCAAGGGCCAAATTTGTAAAGGCATTGAGGCACCTAAAGCTGCAGATGGGCACCTCCTAAGACTTTTAGTAGCACTTAGGGGCAGGACTTCTTCACATCCAGATGTAGAGAGCAAACAAGTACAAATTAACATTAAGAATCAAATGGCTTCAGTTCTCACTTAATAATGACAAGGAAAAGCAGTTGAAGGAGGCAGTCTTTGGCATCACAGATCCATATGAGCCAAACAGCTACAGGAAAGAGAAGACCATAAGTTAATGTGGAGGCAAAAGTAAATTCACAGGTTCTGTGAATCTATATTTTCCTGAGAGGAAGGTAACCTTGCTCCACTGATTTAAAAATTATTTGCTTACTGTACAGTCCCCTCATTGGGTTTTTTCCAGGTAAATTAACATGGAATTATCTATTAAGAAGCCAAATAATGTTCTTAGTTGCACAGATGCAATTGCAGCAATTTCAGTGAGGGCTGCATGTATTTATCTAAGGATAGGCTATGGATTTTATTACACACAGGAGCTGTATATCAAATTCAGCACACATGCACACCACCACTGTACATACAGCAATAACTGAAGGCTGAGAATATTGTGTTAACAAGGTAATTGAAACCTGCAAGTTAAATGAAACAATATCCCCTTCTGGGTCAGTAATTTTGTTGAAGAAACTTCTCTACACAGTTTCATTCGTTGATTCAGACCTACAATTGTTAATATATTATGGCTATGCCTACACTGTGTGACTGGTACTGCAAACTTCACGTTCTCAAAACTAGTGTTAGTATGAATAATTGCTAGAAACCTCTAAGACACATAGTCAATGTCCCTTATACAAACAATATTTCCATTAGCAACACAAATTGCTCCCTGAGATTTGTTACCCCAGCTGTATTTTAAGAAGGATCTTTTAACTTTCGAAATACTTGAAGTCTGCAAAATCAGTTTATGGGAAATTGCTACCCTGCAAACAGAAATGGATGAAGGAGAAACAAATGATACTGGAGATGAACAGGAAACATTAGGCAGATAGTTACATAAAATAAAAATTAATTGTTTGTGTGCTTTTTGAGTTTATCATAATTTAGACTCAAATGCTTAATAAATCATGACAGCTTGAATAATGTTTATTTGGAAGTAATCTATAAAGTGAGAAGTAAATAAACACATCAAATTTCTAAAATATTTTTAGAAGAGATGTAAAACAAAGGTTCTGAACTCTTAAGTTCCACAAAGATTCCTCCACTAGTGTTCATAAGGATAGGGGTGTAGTTCCCAGTGCAGTGGCCCAATGTTAGCTCAGGGAAATTATCTGCCTCTTTAAATTCCCTCTGCTCTTCCAATTGGAAAGAATATTCTCCTTCGTTTGCTCCATTAAACAGCATACAGCAACACTATGCTACAGTTTAACAGCCAGTGAATTATTTCAGCGGTGGCTGCATTTCATCAGTGGATAAAATGATCCCTATATATTCTTAATCCACAACACAAGTTTTGTGAGGCTTAATTATTTAGGGTCTGATCCCTCAAGATACTATGCACCAGCAGTACTTGGTGATTCAGGTGCTCAGCATATCTGTGGATCAAGTCCTTGATCTTTGGAAAGAGCATCAAGATCTGTGAATGAAAAGCACTACTGAAATGCAAAATATTATGCAAATCACTTTTAAAATGAGTTGATCCCACATTTGAATTCCTAGGTAATAGTATTTTTCTAGATACTCAATAAATGGTTCAAAACAGTGCATTTATCTCAAAATTTGCATTTTAAAGACATTAGGCAGAAGGGCAGGGCTGCAATAAGTGTTAATTTTAGAAGGAATGAAAGCTTGGGATAGTGTGGTCTAGTGACAGAGGGCTGTCATGTTGTTGGCTACTTGCTTTGTTCAATCATGCCAAAAAAAAGAGAGAGAACCTGAAATGCTGATTGATTGGCAACACACTCCTGTGTAAAGCATGGGTTTGAAGCTCCAATTCTTTGCCAGCCTTTTTTGGATTTTGTTGAAGAAGAGCAGACTTTTATTTTGATCGAAAAAACTGTTTTTCAGTGCTCTTAGTAGATGAGCAATGGTGTGCCTTAATTATCTGTATACCAGGTTGGGAGAAGATAGTTTATGAATTACAGAAGTGAACTTTCTAGAAATGTCAGAATTGTCCAAAGCATCTTGAGGGTTCTATCCGGCAAACTCTGGTCAGTAATGGGGAAGAGAATTATTTTCTTCCAGCGATGGAAGCTAATTACATTTTCTATTTTAACAACTTAGTCATAAGCAAGCTACAGAACTCAAAATATATTGAGCCAGATCTGCCAGTGTGCCAGCTGTTTGTGCTGCTTCAGAGGATGCTAAAGATGGCAGTCTTAGGAGCTGCTATGGTGACTGTATTCCACCCAATGCCACCAGTAGCTGGCACAGAGGACATGGCCAGGGAAAAGACAATTACCAAGGTTGTTGCCAAGCCATGGCAATTCTGCCAGCTGCTAGGGAATAAGGCCTACTGATTTTACTGGTTAGTCTATCCTTGGTTGACTCACTACTTGCCATTTAGAATAGTATACTATCCTAAAATATATGAAACTTAGCAGACTTTGTCAGTTTTCAGCACTTCATTAGATATTGTAAAACCCTACAAATGTGCAGCTGCATTCTCTCAGCCTGTCCTTCTTGTTATAAGCTAGTTGAAAGTACTTCACTACACGCTCATTCTGTGCTAGTTTACGGGCAATATGAACTGTAGAAGTATTCTGCATTGTAACGCATCCCACACAATTAAATAATAATTATATCCAAGGGTTATATGTTGCCTTCTAGCATCTCTGATTTACATTTTTTTTTTTTACTCACCAGGCTGGTCCCAGGTGGGTTAGAACTAGGAATACCAGTGCACTTAGAGCAGGCATTGTTGGATTAATGAACAATTACTCTGAGTTATTCAATACATTTCTTGCCTCTGAGACTGTCTTAATTATCATATAATAACAGAATATCAGGGTTGGAAGGGACCTCAGGAGGTCATCTAGTCCAACCCCCTGCTCAAAGCAGGACCAATCCCCAACTAAATCATCCCAACCAGGGCTTTGTCAAACCTGACCTTGAAATCCTTTAAGGGAGGAGATTCCACCGCCTCCCTAGGTAATGCATTCCAGTGCTTCACAACCCTCCTAGTGAAAAAGGTTTTCCTAACATTCAACCTAAATCTCCCCCACTGCAACTTGAGGCCATTACTCCTTGTTCTGTCAACTGCTACCACTGAGAACAGTCTAGAGCCATCCTCTTTGGAACCCCCTTTCAGGTAGTTGAAAGCAGCTATCAAATCCCCCCCTCATTCTTCTCTTCTGCAGACTAAACAATCCCAGTTCCTTCAGCCTCTCCTCATAAGTCATGTGTTCCAGTCCCCGAATCATTTTTGTTGCCCTCCGCTAGATGTTTTCCAATTTTTCCACATCCTTCTTGTAGTGTGGAGCCCAAAACTGGACACAGTACTGCAGATGAGGCCTCACCAATGTCGAATAGAGGGGAACGATCACGTCCCTCGATCTGCTGGCAGTGCTCCTCCTTACATAGCCCAAAAGGCCGTTAGCCTTCTTGGCAACAAGGGCACACTGTTGACTCATAGCCAGCTTTTCGTCCACTGTAACCCCTAGGTCCTTTTCTGCAGAACTGCTGCCTAGCCATTCGGTCCCTAGTCTGTAGCGGTGCATTGGATTCTTCCGTCCTAAGTGCAGGACTCTGCACTTGTCCTTGTTGAACCTCATGAGATTTCTTTTGGCCCAATCCTCTAATTTGTCTAGGGCCCTCTGTATCCTATCCCTACCCTCCAGCATATCTACCTCTCCTCCCAGTTTAGTGTTATCTGCATACTTGCTGAGGGTGCAGTCCATGCCATCTTCCAGATCATTAAAGAAGATATTGAACAAAACTGGCCCCAGGACCGACCCTTGGGGCACTCCACTTGATACCGGCTGCCAACTAGACATGGAGCCATTGATTACTACCCGTTGAGCCCGACAATCTAGCCAGCTTTCTATCTACCTTACAGTCCATTCATCCAGCCCATACTGCTTTAACTTGCTGGCAAGAATACTGTGGGAGACAGTGTCAAAAGCTTTGCTAAAGACAAGGAATAACACATCCAGTGCTTTCCCCTCATCGACAGAGCCAGTTACCTTGTCATAGAAGGCAATTAGGTTAGTCAGGCATGACTTGCCCTTGGTGAATCCATGCTGACTGTTCCTGATCACTTTCCTCTCCTCTAAGTGCTTCAGAATTGATTCCTTGAGGACCTGCTCCATGATTTTTTCCAGGGACTGAGGTGAGGCTGATTGGCCTGTAGTTCCCCAGATCCTCCTCCTTCCCTTTTTTAAAGATGGGCACTACGTTAGCCTTTTTCCAGTCGTCCGGGACATCCCCCAATCGCCATGCGTTTTCAAAGATAATGGCCAATGGCACTGCAATCACATCTGCCAACTCTTTTAGCACTCTCAGATGCAGAGCATCCAGCCCCATGGATTTGTGCTCGTCCAGCTTTTCTAAATAGTCCCAAACCATTTTTCTTCACAGAGGGCTGGTCACCTCCTCCCTATGCTGTGCTGCCCAGTGAAGTAGTCTGGGAGCTGACCTTTTTCGTGAAGACAGAGGCAAAAAAGCATTGAGTACATTAGCTTTTTCCACATCCTCTGTCCCTAGGTTGCCTCCCTCGTTCAGTAAGGGGCCCACACTTTCCTTGACTTTCTTCTTGTTGTTAATGTACCTGAAGAAACCCTTCTTGTTACTCTTAACATCTCTTGCTAGCTGCAACTCCAGGTGTGATTTGGCCTTCCTGATCTCATGGAATGTAAAAGATTTCCTGTCAGTACACAGAGATTTCTAAAACATTGCCACAAAAAGAAGATTAAAAACATTAATCATGTTTGAATATCTAGGGAAGGAACAACAGATTGTTTGTTTGAGGTACTTTTCTGTTGGAACTTTTTCTTCCATATAGTTTCACAGTTCGTATGGCTTATGCGGGAAAAATGGTGAGGTGGTATAGCCTTTGATGAATTAGGGGTATGAGAAATAGAGGGGCCATCAGTACAAATCCAAAACAACAGAGTACTCAAAAAGCAGGCCTGATCCAACTGAAAATGTGTTTACATAACATCAGGGCATAGTTGAAAGTGGTGGGGCGGAAAAGAAGGCAGAGATCAATCATATCTAGCAGTACCAAACATCCCAATCTTCTCAGTGGAATAGAAAGAACCAATGTCCACTTTCTTTTTTTGGTATTAAGCTTAATTACTTTTGCTTGTCTAGATCAATCACTGATCTAATTTCTGGGTACTTTTGAGTAGGACAAGGTAAAATCATTTCTCTTCCTGTTCTGCACAAACTGTTGGTGCCCTATCCATATTAAGGACTGGGGTATACATTCTGTTCTCATTTCACACACTTGAAAATCTCTAACTCTAGAGATCAGTGGCTTACTCGAATAATTAAAAGCACAATTTGGCCCATAATACTGGTACTGACCTAAATCTGATTTAATGCCTGTGGGGAGTAACTGGGAGTAAAGAGTGGGCATGTGTAGCTGAACCATAGACAGGCGTTCACAAATGCTTGAACATTGTTACAGAACTTTACAGAATTCCTCAATGTACTTGGGACTAAATTCTGTGCCAACTTTCACCCTGTGCAAAACCACTGGTAGTGCAGAGGGTGTAAGCCTATACAGAATTCGGCTGTTCATTGGGCCGGATTATTCCTCTCTTATATGGCTTTAAATTGGTAGTGATTCCATTGAAGGACAGGCATTGAACAGTTCTGTGAAGGGAATCAGGCCTGCGATTCTTAAATACCAGTTCTAGCAGCTTCAGCTAATTTGACAATCTGTCTGACAACACGTTTCCATTGTGCATAAATAAGTAGTAAATAGTGCCAGAACTAGGGTACCAGCTGTGTGCTTACAAATTCAGATGCCTGGATTCAGCCAAATTTTAAAAGCATGTCTGTTTATCAGTGCTAAAATATGATACATTTAGTGTGGGTTTTAAAATTTATTATTGGGTTGGAAGAATTTATTAAATCTTATCAACTGACTAAATCAAGCCAAACAGATGTGGGGGTGGAGATCTCATTTTGGACAACAATTCAATTAAATATTACAGGCCTTTTTGTCCACTGCCTTGCACTTGTTCATAGTGATGTAAAAAATTATTCTTGCTTTCTCCAACTGTAAATGATTGTCTATTTTGCAACTGGTTGGAAAACAAGGAAAAAATTTGATGTCAAAATTCAACATCTTCTCAGAATTCCAATACTAACAATTTTCCATCAAGCTCTAGACCCCAGAAGGGGTAAGGCAATGAAGGAGGACCTATTAACTAAAATAATCACAGCTAGCTTTTCATGCTTCTAAGAATACTGTGAAAATGACTTTCTAGAGCCTGAAAACACTTTCTGTATTGTGGTATTAAGGGGGTTAAATTCAACCAGCGCTGTCCAGAGCAGAGCACAGGTAAAAACTTTCAAACCTGTAGGAGCCACACTGCCTCCCCCGGGGTAGGAGCCCAGAAACCCATCACCTCTTGCTGGGGAGGAGCCCCGGTGCTCTGGGAAATAGAATTTCAGCCCTGATAAAAGATAAAATTTCTCTATTTTTCCCCACCCATTTTATTCTCTGGACCTAATGAATCAAATTTAACCCTGGAATTAAACTTCTGGTCAAATATTTCTAACGTTCTATAAGTCTTTAGAACTCTCTACAAAAAACACACGAGCACACACACACACAAATCCATATTAATGGAATCACTTTCTGGCTGGATTATCAGGGCTTGTTAAGGGCTTTATGTTGTGTCTATGAAATGTAGCTGCAGATCGAGAATTTCCTATTTATGTTGAGAAATCTGGGCCCTTTAACTAGCAACTCTGAAATGCTGAAAAGGAGCCACAGTGATGCAGAGGGCATACATTTATATTCCTTTGGATAGTATTACTTATGGAAATTCTGTATACTTGTGTCCAGTGCAGTAACAGCTAGTCAAAAGTCTGACTGTCGTTGCAGATGGCTGCTGTAACTGGTGGTCAGTATGCTCCAAATGCTCTTTCAGTTTCTATTTTACTGGTTATAAAAATTGTTGCATTGCATGTGCAGAGAGAAGACCTAGAATGATGAAGACTGACTCCTTTCTGTCTTCAGACGTGGACTTTTATCTGCAACAGCCAAGCACAGAATGAAGAGGGAGTGTCAGATGGATATCCATTTAGAAATACATGTGTTGATTCATAGTGGATGTGCACCTATCCTTGTTTGTTTCTGTGTACACTGATGATCTGCCTTCTCTTAGAAAGGAACACATGAAGAATCATGTTCCTATGACCTGGTGAGGAGAAAAAACTTAGGCAGTTTGGGAAGGTGTGACCAAATGCATACCTGAATTCATAAGCTACACACTATTCTAATAATCTTGGTACAAAATATACCTTTGAAAACTAATAACTCAGTGGTCAGTAATATCACAGTGAATGTATGTTGCAATATTGTATGTAAAGTTATTAATTCCCCTGTATGATCAAATCCTGCATGATGGCTGTGGGTTAGACTAGATGACCCTTCTGGTCCCTTCTAACACTATGGTGCTATGATTCCAAAGGTGCTGGAACAATTTGTATAGTGGGGGTGCTGAGAGCCACTGAACCTATCTGTAAACCCTGTCTATGATGGAAACCACTGCAAGCTGGGGGGTGCTGCAGCACCTATGCATGTTAGCACATATTAGCACCCAAGTAACTCTGACTATGCAGAAGGCATTACACAGGTCTATTTTGAATAAGGAACTGTGGGTTTACCTCACTTTACAGACAAGTAGCAAACAGAGTCCTTGGGACAGCCAGAGTGGGTAAATGGATTTCTCAAAGACAAGGGACAAAGCTGACACCTCTAGCCAGGTGTCAAGATTGATTGATTGGCAGACACCAGTCACATGGCCATTTTTTAGCAATGAAGGGGGGCAAAAACAGGTTGATCTGCATTCTTGCAAGCAACATGGAACTCTTTTTACTGTGGAACTCCATGTCTCTGTCCTCCCAGAAGGAGAAAACTTTATTTAGGGGTAATCCCCAGGATAATGCATTTTGGAGGGTGAATGGACTATAAAATTGAGTGGCAAAAACACTCCAGGTTCTCTTCTTTTTTTTTTTCTCCCTCTCTCCTTCACCTAAGAAGACAAAGGAACCAGCCCTTTCACTTTGTGGGGTGGTACTGACCTGAGAATTTGGGAACATGTGGCAAAGATTTTTACCTTGAACCGAGCCTAATTTGCTAAATTTAAGCTACTAGAAAGAGTTTTATCTTCTTTCTCTGGTAACTTGTTCTTAAAACTTAACACACAATTTCTTTGTAGTTAAATAAACTTTTTTATTATTTAAAACTAAGCCTGTGTTGTATTTAAAATGAACTATTTGGTAACTCCAGGTAAAGTAACAAACTGTTGTATATTGAACCCTTACAGAGACAACAGACCTATAATATCTGAGCTGGCCAAGAGCTGAATAGTGCAGGACACATTTAGGGAAAACTTGGACTGGAGTATGTTGGGGTCACCCAACAAGTAGTAGTCCAGGCTTGCTGGGGTTAGAGTTGCTGGACTAGGGCTGTGGTCCTGCAGGTGTGACCTGCATGCTGTTTGTGAGAGGCCCAGGTTGGGAGCCACAGCAAAGCAATGTGAGGCACCTAAGGTTGTGGGCCAGGTGATGAGACAGCCTCTCCTTGGTCTGCATTACACCCTGGAATGTGTCAGAAGGATACTGGTTGATTCTCTTCTGCCCTGACAATATTTTTGCTTCTCCGGCTATATGAGCAAAAGTAGAGCGACTTACTGAATGGAAAATAAATACCTGCATGTCCTGTTGGCCCCCCTTTTTTAACCTTTCTGCAATTATATCTAATTTTATCAAAACCTCTCCCTGCTGCTATGGCTGTCATTAACCAGTCTTCAAAGATTTTTATCTTGACTTCTTTTTTTAAAAAAAAATACTTTTAGCAGTAATCTGCATTCAGGATCCAGATGCTCATTCCTCCATCTCAGATTTCTTATTCTTTGGTACACTACACCCGTAATGAAGAAGAGACTATTAAGTGACTTTATGGACCAGAAGCTCTGCTGCTTGAGGTAGGAAATACATCTTCCTCCACTGGCCTCTGAGGAGTCAGATTCCCGGTGAGCAATTTTGAGTTGATTTCCCTATCACTAGAGATTGCGGTTGCTTAGATAGCAGCAGATGTAAAAAGTAGAAGTAGCAACAGCGGAGTCCATGCAAGTCCTTGCTTTATGGGGCAACGTCCTGAGGAAACATTCTGGCGTCACTTCTGATGAGTGTTACCTGGATGAAAAATTCAAGATTATGGCCACTTTCTACAAATTGTAGAAAGTGCAAGTTATCTAAATAAACTACTCTCCATCACTGATCTGCGCTTGTCCAGTATGAGTTGAAATTACTCCTATCCCAAGGGTGAAGCTTGCGGGAGAGACAGGGTTCTCTTGGTACCATATCTCTAATGGATCCCTTCAAAAATGCACCTAAGCTTGAATTTGGCCACTACACTATTTTATTAGTAATTGTGAATGGAGACAACCTTCAGCTCCATCAAGTGCTCTCTGATACCACTGTGAGAAATGTTACATACTTTAAAAGGCCTGAAATAGTTTCTCTATGGTGAAATTTGTACATACGTTTCAAGTTGCATATTTAACAACTTCTGTTTGCTTAAGTATAGTACACTGCTCTTCTATAGTACCTTCCATCTGAGGCCCTCAAGGAACTTTACAAAAATTAATTAACCAAGCTCTACTCACCTCAAGGAGAGTATATCAATCCACTGAGAGTACAAAACCTGTGCAGAGTCTTACTGTGCTCCATGGAAGAGTTGGGAATAGAAGTAGAACTTCCAGGTTGTAAATGCCTGCTCTAACCTCTAGACTGCACTGCAAGCAGATTACCAATATGCAACACATTTGTTAAACTTCAGAAAGTGAAGCTGGCATGTACTGTGTGGCACTGTACGTAAATAATATACATATAAGGCACTGATCAGGTCACACACAAAGTACAGGGTTCTTTATATGGAATTCTGATATGGCTCATCCTCAACCTCTCCTACTGAAGTTTTTCTAGTTTAATTAAATGTTAATTGGGCTAGAGAGAGTTAGAATGAGTCTATAGCCTAGTGTTTAGGGCACTCTCCTGAGATGTGGCTAATACCTGTTCAAATCCCTCCTCCCACCACCACCTCAGGAGGAGGGTTGTCTTGAACCAGGGGTCTCCCACATTATGGGTGAGTATATAACCATTAAGCTAAAGGTTATGAAGGAGATTATCCTCTGCCCCTAGCTCTAACTCTTTTTTTTGTCAATTTATGTGAGGGGGTCTGACCTGGAAGGTGTTCTCAGAGGCTGCCTACCTGCCTGATACATGACTTGGGCCACCAAACCCCTATGTTCCCTAGTTTGTGAATCACTCTTGGGATTAGGCAGAAGTTGTTGTCTGTGTGCCAAAGGGAGGCAGCTGTGCGCAGAAACAGAGGCTTAGGGAGCTTTTACTGCAAAAGCATACTTGCCAACTGAGTTTAGAGGTCTAAAAATGGGCCTTAAGTGTCTAATTACCTTTGTGACTCATACCCTTTCTAAGTAATATAGGCTTTGGTATATATGATCTGGTATGGTGAATCATTGGCTTCTTAATGCTTTACATAAGAGTAGTGTCTTATCTATGATAGCTGGCAGGATGCATCAGCACAAAGCTGCAGGGGATTATTAGAAATGGTTGAAAAATGTATGGGGGGGATCAGAAATATAATTAAACATTTTGTGTCTTAATTAAAATTTTGAGAGAGTTTAATCAGGACAATGAATCTTGAAAAATTTCAACAAGCTGTAGTTATTACCAAGACGAAGAGATTAAAAACTAGATAATTCTTTGCATGTCTCCTGTGAACAAGACACATGAAATATTATATCATGTAATCACATATTAAGTATTAAAAATGGAGATGGCCTATATCAAATCTTGGCTTCCACCTGAAGCAGAATCTAGATCAGAATTTTTGCAAGTGACCCTTATATTGTTGGTGCTTCATTCAAGAACAACACATCTAATCACCCCAAACTCGGTTCTGAATGTTGTTGCTTGAGTTCATCTGTAATTGTTAATAATCTGTTGTAAAAGAATACATTCTATATTATGATTAGATCAAAATCTGATTCTAAAAAGGAGCTAATGAATTTATCATTTCTACCTAGATGTTCCAACTAGCATTATACCTGCTTTTGGAAGCTTGTTCCTAGTGATTAGTCTCCCAACAAACTTTATAATTGGGCATGTAGTAAGGATATGTCAAATTATATCTGGGCTCAAAAAGGGCTTTAAACTATAATGATCAATTGATGCTGAGCAGTAAACTCATTTTTTTTTTAAATAGGTACCATCTCATCTAGAAATAATTGGATGCAACCTGCCAGTCACCAGATAGTAGCAAGTGTAGCATGTTTTTGTTTGTTTAACTGAAACTGACAACCTTGTAAATGGGCATACCTGCACCAAGTGACTGGCAGGCAGCTGGCAGTGGGATGTTTGCTTTCATTTAAAGATCCATATAGTATAAACCTAAATGATGTGTGTATTAGGGGCTGGTGGCCTTCTCTTCATGTAACACAACTGGCAGCTGTTAAATTGAGGAAACACTTGCTTATTTTCTTTATTTAAACTACATTTCACTTTGTTTTTAATCCAAAAGTTCTGTCACTTTACCACCATTAAACATTTAAGCTTTACCACAGAAGGAGTGAGGGATGGGGAGAGAAGATAAAGGTAAATATAACCCAGGGTAGAGCTAGGTTATCAGATAGAGGAAATAACTTGCCTAAGGTCATAGAGCAAGCTGGTGACAATCTAAATCCTAGGCTTTCAAGTCAAACATTAACATGATGTACAGGCATGGAGCTACTTTGTTGTCTTTTTCTACAAAAGTGGTATTCTCCTTCACCTTTTTCTGAGTGGTTATAAGTATGTAGCATTCATTTTTGTTCATGAAGAGTTGTGGGAATCTCTATTCTATTATCTATAATAGCTTTTGTCATCTACACAGCAGAAGTCTTGTTCTTCCTATTTTTCCAGTTTCAAAAGTTGGTTCCCTATTCAATGTTCTGGTATTATTTAGTAGGGAGCAAACATTTAGAACTAGAAAACTAGAGGGTTTTTCCTTTTAATTACAATGTACAATCTATTTGATGGCTGAATTACTTTAAGTAGAAGTAAGGCTAAATTAGAACTTGACTGTGAACAAACTAAAAATTACTAGCAGTCTTTTGTAACATGACAGTATGATAAATGATCTATAATAGCAGATTTTGAGAGACAAAGTTTTGTGCCAAGAAATCAGAATTTTCACCTCCAGTGTTTTACAGTATATTGAGGGTGGGGGTGGGGAATCAAAGCTGAAAAGCATTCATTTAGCGCTTTTCTTTTGATTTGCTCCATAAATACTGTAGGTGTAGTTTCATCAAAATCAGAGACTGAAAACTTTGTCCGCCATAATTTTTTTTGTCATTTACTATGTTAATATTTTGATGGGTATAACATCAATGTAAATCAGGAGTCACTTCAGTGATGCAAAAATTAGCTCTTACTCTTTCCAGCCAGGCTCACACCCAACATTACATGAAATAAGCAAATGCTAAGAACCAAACTGAATTATAGAGCTGGCTGGAAATGTTTCAATTAAAAATGCTACTTTATTTGCAGGGTTGCGGTAGCCATGTTGGACGCAGAATATTAGAGACACAGGTTGGATGTTTTTCATTGGAAATTGATTTGTCAAAACTACAATTCAAAACAAATAAACATTGTAGAGACAAGTCTATAGTAAAACCTTGCCTACAGTGCTATAAACCCTTTCTGTATACAGTGTAGTAGTTGTGTTGGTCCCACAATATTAAAGACACAAAGTGAGTGAGGTAATATCTTTTATTGGGCCAACTTCTGTGTGTGAAAGAAAAGCTGTAGAGCTGATATAGTTCATTCACATTTAAGGAGAAGTGGCCTTTAACACCCGTGCAGTCATAGGACAAAAAGCAGGGGTGGGCAAGTTACCAGGTTAGATTTCAGAGTAACAGCCGTGTTAGTCTGTATTCGCAAAAAGAAAAGGAGTACTTGTGGCACCTTAAAGGCTAACCAATTTATTTGAGAATAAGCTTTCGTGGGCTACAGCCCACTTCATCGAATGAATAGAATGGAACATATAGAAGAAGATATTTATACATAGAACATAAAAAGGTGGAAGTACCCATACCAACTGTTTTAAGATCTCATAAATCCAATGTCCTGATCAAGCAAAATTACAAAAGTCTAGCAAAATTATAAATTTAAGCTCCCCAGCTTTGCCTTTTGAAGGTGTTGTGCAGGTTTCCTTTGAGGATGAGGATTGAGAGGTCAGATGTGGAGTAATTGTTTTTGTGAAAATTGTTAATCCATGGGTAATGTGTTTCTCTTGTGGCACCTTAGAGACTAACCAATTTATTTGAGCATAAGCTTTCGTGAGCTCAAATTGGTTAGTCTCTAAGGTGCCACAAGTACTCCTCTTCTTTTTGCGACTACAGACTAACACGGCTGTTACTCTGAAACCTGTGTTTCTCTTATCATTTGTCTATGTAATTTTCCACTGTTATGCCTGCTATTGCTTTTACTATCACTAGTGGGCAAACACTTTTTTAGCAAAACACCTCCAGAATGAAAAGCAGATTGCCCAGGCCATTTTTGTTCCCTTTGTGCAAACCTGAATGTTTTCAGATAGTGAATTTTGTAGTTGCCATGCAAATATTTGTAAACAAAATTTTAAATTCTTGTGACCATTCCTGCTGCCAATGCTTGCATTTTCATCCAGCTAAGTATCTATGTTCCCATGTGATTTACCTAAACAAGTACAACTCAGTTTCCAGTGAATATTTAATATACAAGGAGAACTGTTTGCCAACATTTTTAGAATTAAAAAAACAAAGCTTCATTGAATAATTTTACATAATTACATTTGAGGAAGCAATGGCCTGCTCAAAACATACACCAGCAATAAGAGGCTATGTTCACCATGTAAACTATGTGTGAAATCTTAGCAATAGTTTCTAGCCCAGGTCACTCATTCAGTTACAGAATGGAAAGTTTCTGAGTAAGGGGACAGAACTTAAAGTAGTGTCAAGCACTGAATCCAGGGAAGTAGACTACTGGGCTGTTTTTCTTTGTGGTCTGACTTAGGTGGATCATATTTTTCTTATCACTCCCTGTGGGGGAGGGAAGAAACTGAAGCAACTTTTGACTACCTGTGCTAATCCCTCAAATACATAATTATAGACCTACAGCACAATCTGCAGTAAAATGTTTTGTATCTGAACTTGGATATTTGGGCCTCAAAAATTACTCTTCACAGACATTCCATGTTGGCAAAATGTCTTGAGAGAAGGCCAATAGTGTGGCCTAATCCTGTAGCATCGCCTTGTGCAATTCAAATTATTTTTGAAGGGATATTTCAAATGCGGATTGGTTCCAGGCTGTAGTTATTAAAGGATTGATCCTGCACCCATTGAAGTCCATGACAAAACTTCCATTGATTAGCTATTTGCATGAACAGAGGGCTCAATCCAAGTCCCATAGAAGTCAATGGTTTCAGAGTAGCAGCCGTGTTAGTCCGTATTCGCAAAAAGAAAAGGAGTACTTGTGGCACCTTAGAGACTAACCAATTTATTTGAGCATAAGCTTTTGTGAGCTACAGCTCACTTCACTGGATGCATAAAGCGGAAAATACAGTGAGGAGATTTATATACACACAGACCATGAAAAAATGGGTGTTTATCATACACATTGTAAGGAGAGTGATCACTTAAGATGAGCTATTACCAGCAGGAGAGTGGGGTGGGGGGAGAGAAAATCTTTTGAAGTAATAATCAAGGTGGGCCATTTCCAGCACATTTCCAGGAGTTAACAAGAACGTCTGAGGAACGGGGGTGGGGGAGGGTGGGGATAAACAGGGGAAATAGTTTTAGAGACTGGGAGTGATTGAGTCATTATACAAAGTAAAACTATTTCCCCTTGTTTATTCCTCCCCCTCTCCCCCCACCCCCACTGTTCCTCAGAAGTTCTTGTTAACTCCTGGAAATGGCCCACCTTGATTATCACTTCAAAAGGTTTTCTCTCCCCCCACCCCACTCTCCTGCTGGTAATAGCTCATCTTTTGTAGAAGTCAAGGAGTTCTTTTCACTGACTTAGGTTGGATGAAGCCCTAAAAAAAAAAAACACTTTTTTTTGAATATTCTCAAAAAAAGAAACCAAAAGTGTGGTGTTGACCAAAACCAGGCAAGTCCAAGGAACAGCTGCTGCCAGCATAGAACCATACTATGATGAGAACATGAAGCTCCAGGAGATCATTCCAAATAGGTGTTCTTCCCCGCAGGGGTACAGTGCTGACACCTTTTTAAAAAGTGAGCGTATATAGAACTTCATAGGAGGAGTTTGGCACAATCCTGACTCACCTCAGGTACTCACTTGAATAAGGACCACTCGCAAGAGTAAGCATTTTAGGATTAGGCCCTGAGTGGGTAGCCTTGCTGGGCTGATTCCTGTGCAGTGGAATCCATGCCACCTGAAGTTTGCTACATGGAGGAGATTAGAGGGAGTGCAGAATACAACATTTTTGTCTTTATGATATGACAAGAAATAATTTAGTTGAATCAGCTCTGGTCAGTTATTTTCAGCTGACTGATTAAGGTTCTGAACTTCTATCCTGAATTTCCATCCTGAATTTTAGGGTAACTTGCATGTTGGATAACTGGCCAGAGACAAGTGAAGTTTCATTTTAGCTGTTTCAATTGATTGGCAAGTATTTTAGCAGCTGAATGTTTCCGCTGCGTAATCGCTCTCTAGACTGTGCATTAGGGAATTTCATCACTATCTTAAACAAGCTACTTTGGGAAGAGGAGCTGCTTCTCATGTCTTGTTGTGTGTAGCAACTCTAAGAATAATCAATAACCAGATACAGTTGGCTTATAAAGCCAATTTCAGAACATTAAATAATTTTTACAAGGAAAATCGTATCACTGGTAAAGTGACAGTTCTCCCTTAATAGGAGCACCATTGTTCGGGGGAGGTGGAAATCTATGTATATGATTAAATATGTTGAAAGTTTTAAAACATTAGCTTAGTGTAGTGATCTGTGAAGTGGGTATACAGGATGAACAGGTAGTTCTCATTCACATTTTAAACCTTACAATTTCCATTGTAAATGGGGCTGGGAATGTGTTGTATGAAATCAGGCATCCATACATCCAGTCATAAAATTACTTAGAGTATAACTTTGTTTTTGTGTAAATTATCTTGCAAAATAAGTCGTTTGTTGTGGTGGGTTTTTTTTTTTTTTTGGCCAGGCAATAAGATTTCTATATGCAGTAGGTAATGGGATTAAAAACCGCTTCAATACTATGGTGTGTTTATCAGAGAAACTTATTCAGAACAAAACCCAAACACACCAGAACTTCCAGGAATTCAGTCCTTTCTACAGCTAATACCCTTTTCGGTGTGGGTTCAAATAAACCATTTACGTGATACCACAGATATGGGGACAGTAGAAGTACATATGCAGACATTTGTAGGTCTCTGTGTGTATAATTAATGTATTCCAAGAACAAGTGTAAATATGAAGTAGTTGACACACTTACCAAAACCTAGCATAGATCCTCAGAGGTGCTGAGCACTCCCAGCGTGCTCTCATTTCCAGAGAAGTGGCAAGTGCTCTGCAGCATTTAATATAAGGCCATAGGACAGGTATTTAGGTTATGCCTGCCAGTACTAATATTGTTAGCTTAGCAAAATGCCCAAACCAATATTGTAGTGCATGCTCTAAGGCTGGGAGTTTTCCAAGAGGCCAAAAGGTAGTTGGGTGCCTAACTCCTTTAGGCTACTGTGAAAAATGCCAGTGAATGTTACAATGCAATCGTCATTCGTTGGTATATTAAGTAAAATGCTTCTTTCCTTTATATATTGTGTGCTTTCATGTCTAATTTAACACCTCAGTGATGAGATTGGTAATATCATTTGTCACAACGAATATACTGGTAATCCTAAATGGTAACTGGCTGAAGGTTTAGCCAGTGAAAATTGCTTCATACTTAACTCAATTATTTTGCGTATTATATTTTCATCACCCAGTTAACCTCTTTGGTTAAAGAAGGCATGACTAGCCCCTTTTCACTGTGGACGAGAGCAGTTTTGGCTTTAAGGGGTAGATGGGTGGGCCTTTCTTGTAGCTTCTCCTCTTCCTGGATGATTGAATCTTTCTCTCTCAAGTTGGTAAAGTGTTTTTTTTTTCTTAAGGCTTCCACTGAGCAGAAGTAAATATACAGAATTAACACTGTCCTACCTGTTTGAGGAGGCCCACAAACTGTTAAACCCCTTTGAGGGATGTGACATATTACCCTAACCCGCCTCATGGTTGGACAGCTCTATTGGCTAGAGTTGAGAGGAAGGAGTGATGGCTCCACCTATGCTCTTCCCCGTCCTCTCTCTTCAGTGGTGTCATACCCCATTTTGGGAACATCTCAGCAGCATCACTGTGCCCCTCTAAGTGCACCAGAGCAATTCTGACCGCACTTAGACTGTGGGAGGGAGAGGCAGCTACTTACTCTTGCTTCCACATGCATTGGGCACCCATGTAGAGGCCAAACTGAATCGAGCTCACTGTAATTATCATTGCTCAGCATAGCATAACAATAATTAAATTAGTTGACTGCCTCCAATATCTAATAAAAGAATCTGTTGAATCAATACAATATTTTTATTGGAAGGTTGAGATGGCCAATTATCCAGGCTAAGACGGTTTTATTTATTTTTAGTGTACAAAGTGACACAGATTTTTGCATTATCCTCATAAAAATAAAGCTTTTTTTATTAACTACATCTTGACTAGAAACCAAGACAGAAAGGTAAAAGCTACAAACAGCAAATTCTGACAAAGGCAAAGATTTTAGAAATATCGGTAAATATATATATTTAATAGTGCCACTTATTTCCCCACACAGAAACTATAACACGTGCTGCTAGTCCTATGAAGATACAAATGATATATTTATGGTATCAGCAGAAGAAATATTTATTTTTACTTGTATTGCAAGTTGTGCCTAATAGTTCAAGACATAGACTAGGAGCCCATAGTACTAAGCAGAATGTATGAACACTGATCAAAATGGTGGCCCCTTCCCCAAAGAACTTGTGGTTCAATTATTAGACAAGCTACAACAGGTACAGTCAGACAAGGTACGGTCAGATGAGAGCACAAGGAAACAATGACACAAATCTCTGCAGCATGATTGCCAACTTTTTCAGTACACTAGCTGTCTTACCACATGTACAAAAAATTCCAGCAACTTGACAATCATGGCAGGGATTTTTGAGGATGATGATGCAGCTGTGGCTATTTATGGGGAACTCCTGCCATCCATGAGGGGCAGTATGGTAGAATGCATGACTGTGCTATTAACTGGGTAGAGAAGGCTGGCATCAGTGGCAGAGAAGAGGTGGGATTCCATATCCCCATGAGAGGGTCGAAGGAAGGATGGGAATAAGCCTTGAAGTGAAGACGAGTGGTTATGATTTATTCGATACAATAGATTTATTTGAACTTTAAGTGTGGAACCTAAAATTTTTGAATATTTGGAGGGGAGGATCAAACTCTTGCAAAGATTATAAAAATAAGTCACAGTGGGTCTGATCCAGAGCCTGTTGAATTTTCTATTCCCTCTTGTTCTTATAGAACCCATATAATGGCTATTCAGTTGCTCTTACATTCACCCTCCCACATTCTGGAGATATTAGACAGCTATTCTTTCATACACTATCAGATTCTGTAAAATGTTACAGCATGTGTCCCTGTAGTGAGGTGGAGTGGCTTTCCACTGAGCCAGAGGGGGAAGGACCACTCTGTGAACCCTGGTGGGTGGAGCCAGGCCGTGCTCGACCCCCTCACCAGAAGTCAGAGGGCAGGACAGGAAGTATAAAGGGAGGGTCCTGGGGCTCAGTTAGGTTGCAGTCACCAAAGAAGACAGGCACTTCCTGCCTGCTCTGGCCAAAGCCGCTGGAGCCACCCACTGACCCAGGCACCAAGGAGCTGCTGGGACTGCCACTGGTCTTCTACCCAGACAAACTGGAGGACACCCTACAGATCCAGGTACCCCCCAAGGGGAGGGGAGGAAGTGGCCTAGGGGCAACCAATTCTAGTCTGGCTGCATTGCTGCTGAAGACCCTGTCAGCGTGTTGCAGCTAGATTCCCTGCTAACCCAGTGGCGGAATACTCCAGCACTGTTAGGGCCTGGGATTGGAACATAGTGGAGTTGGGTGGGCCTGCAGCCCCTTACCTTGCCACCTCACTCCTGGGGTGGCAGTCCCCCCTCTCTAGACCAAGGAGCCTGAGATTGTTGGCCATCCAACGAAGCTAGGGTGCCTCACCCTCTTGCTGCTTGGCCCTGAGTACAGGCCTGAGCCATAGACTCTTGGCTGCCCTGACAAAGGACTTGAACTTGCAGATGTCTGCTCCTTTTCCCTGATTGCAGGCGAGAGACCCTAACCGACAACCCCTCTGCAAGGACTGCCAGCCAGAGCCACAGGATGTGGATTGCCTGGCTAATTCCCTGATTGTGGGTGACGCCCAGCGATGTAGTGAGGCAGAGTGGCCTCCCAATGACCAGAGGGGGAGGGACCACTGCTAATCCACTACAGCCCCATGATACCTTGAAGCAAAAAACCTAGTTACTAAAAGGTTTCATATCCATATGAAATCCTAACAGATCAAACTTTTGGACAGAAATGTATCTGAAACAGAAAATATTTTAATAACCACACTGACTTAATCTTCATCAGTTGCAGAATTGCAATTTCACAGAACCTTTGATTTGCTGATGACTTTAAGTTAATTTAGTGAGATGAGACAGTTATGTAGGCAGTTGACTCAATTAACCATTTCCAGAAACTTTATGATTAACTTTGCTTTAGATATGTTCTTAGGTACAAAAGGACTTGAGAAGTAATGATGAAGAAATTAAAGGAAAAGAAGTATGGAAACTGAAGCATGATGACAAATGTACTGTGCTTCACATAACCATGAAGCAAATATTCTTAATATGAGAATCTACAATCCCTTTAAAAATTGTAGTCTGAAACAGATGAATCAATAAAAAGCAAGAAAGTTCACATTCATCTTTTTCAAGCTCACTTATTCTCCACAAGAGGCTAAAGAAAGCTTTTTAAGGAAAAAAAATTAGGGTAAGGATTTTGAAAGATCATTAATCATTTGGCTAGTTCATGGCCTCTACATGAAATGAATTTGTGGTCTCAGTCCAGTTCCTGGTGGACTGGTGTCTACATAACACACAGTCATGATTAGTTGATGCACTTGTTGACACAGTTTCCATTTTAGGCAGCAGAGGGGCCAAGGATTAATTGGCAGATGTACATTGACTCACAGGGACTTGGTTTGAAAGTGTCTCAACTTTGTTGCTACCAACGGCTGGAGCAGTATGAAGAAATTTGGACTGCCATTAGCTGTGCTGTGCCTCTTTTAGGAATATATAGAAAATGATATTTTCCAGGACAGCTTCTTGCAAGAACTAAGCCCACGATTTTTAAAATGGCGTGGCTAGGGCTAAGTTCTTATTGAGACTTTTTCAAAGTACCTAGGGGATTCAGGAACACACTTTTCATTAATTGTAATAGACCTAGGTGCCTAAGAATGGGATTTCCAAAAACACTTTTCATAAAAATATACAGATTTGAGGTAACTGAGATTTATTGAATTTGTGGCAAAAATCACTACATTTAGATGGAACAATAAAAAAAGTAAAATTCTGAAAAAATGTTTCACTTCCACTTTTTGATTAAAAAAGACTTCTTGTTTTGAATTTTACTTCAATTTTGTAAAAGGGTATCATTCCCACACCACCCCCAACAATGTTTCGTTTCAATCCAAAATAAAACACTTCATTAGACCCAAAACTTTTTTTTTGAAAAAATGAGGCGTCCTTGTGGCACCTTAAAGACTAACAAATTTATTTGGGCATCAGCTTTCATGGGCTAGAGCCCACTTCATCAGATGCATGGAGTGGAAAATACAGTAGCAGGTATATTATACATAGTACATGAAAAGATGGGAGTTGCCTTACCAGGTAGGGGGTCAGTCTAACAAGACAATTCAATTAACAGTAGAATACCAAGGAAGGAAAAATTACTTTTGTCATGGTAATGAGTGGCCCATTTCAAACAGTTGACAAGAAGGTGTGAGTAGCAGTAGGAGGAAATTAGTATGGTAAAATTAGGTTTTGTAATGACTCATTCACTCCCAGTCTTTATTCAGGCCTAATTTGATGATGTCCAGTTTGCAAATTAATACCAGTTCTGCAGTTTCATGTTCGAGTCTGTTTTTGAAGTTTTTGTTGTTGAAGAATTGCCACTTTTAAGTCTGTTGATCTAGCGACCCAAAAAATCAGTTGTTAGCACAGCTCTATTTAGGATCCTAACTTTAAGTACTCCTTTTCATTTTATTTTTTTCCTACATATCACTGTTCATTAAACAGTAGGTTTATTGAAATGTTAGTAAGGGAAAATTTTGCTACCTCCATTAGCAATTTTATTGTAAGAAATTAAGGATGGTGTTTCCAAAGGCAATGGGATTTGAGCACCTAACTCCGGTTAGTCTGCCTTGACAATCCCACCCTATATATAAAACCGCATTCTCCACTCTGTAAAGTTTTACACGTGGGTATCTCCACTGAAATCAGTGGAGTTACACTGAAGTAACAGACTGGAAAATCTGGTGCGAAATATTTTAGTGTGCTTTTCTGTTTAAGCCATTTTCTGAAGCTGAATAAGAACTTTTTCTACAGGATATGAGTCATTGCTATCTACCTCTCATTATCATGAGTCTTTTCATATGCATATGAAGCCAGGATGTTTAGCTGGGTTTCTAGCCAACTAGAGACAAGAAAGGTAGTAGTGTTCTTGGTTTTTGTTTCCCCCCTGCCTTCTGGCACGTCCACCACAAAGATTTCCCAGCATTATCTGTACAGCAAGACTCTTAAAAATAAGTGTGACCTATCCAAAATAATTTTAATTTATTATTTAACTACCTTGTATTTACAGTGCTTTCTCCACATTGTGCCAATCTCAGCTTGAAAAATGAATAGCTACACATTTATATTTAATACAATGTGGTGTAATTTTGTTTAAGTATACACACAAAGCTAGCATGGGAACATATGAACCTGTTAGAAATAAACAAGCAATGACTTTCATTGGAACTTTCAGTAGACAAGGCATTGTCTAATAAAATGAGGAGAATAACAATAAAAATAAGGTCTCAGCTGGCTCACAGATCAAATTCTTCAGATGTATGCATCAGCTTAACTCCAACTTGTTTTATGGCTTTTAATCTCAATATATTGATTGGAAAGGATGTGCTGATTGCTATAATAACTTAAATACTTTTTCACCCCTTTTTTATATTGCCTTAAAATCAAGTTGCACATTTAAAATGCGTGGACTGGTTACAGAAACCCACATTAGTCTAGGAACAAGAATGAATCAGTTCTGCTGTTCTTTGATAGAAGGGTTATTGCTTTACTCAGGAGCCATGATTTACATTTTTGAAATGGCAAGTGTTATCTCGTGAAATTAAAGCATCCATGGATATAGCATTACTTACATCAGCAATTGAGTGATAATTTGCATCAGGTCAGATTTTGTTGGTGTAAACAAGAATTCTGTGAAAATGATCACTTGTACTCTGACTGATTTAATTAAACAGGCAGATATTCCAACATCTCAAAGTTTGGGGATTTTTTATTTGTTTGTTTTTTAAGCCACTTATAAAGACATTTTAAAAAGAGCATTGAAAAAAATGGATCCTAATGTGTTAAGATTTGTGGCTATTACCCCTTTTGAGTGGTAGCCAATGTTAAGTATTTGAGATGGTCCAGTTTCCTGTTTTTGGGAGATTGATGACCTAGATCCTGTTGTGTGGCCACTTCATGCAACCCTGTGGCTGTAGATTTTAGGCATAGAACTTGTGTAACTAGCCCCAGGAGGATCACCCAATGTAGTGAGCCCTCTGATATTGCAGAGTCCTATACCAGTTACCCCCCACATTCCATGCTATTGTTGTATGGGGCATGGCCAGGACACCCCTCTGCCCAGCTGATCCCTGACTGTTCTTGGGATAGTTGACAGGTGTGTAAATTAGAGTAGCACTCTGGCTGCTCTAAATTATGTTAAGGCAGCAGGACAAAGCTGACTCAGCCTCAGGATAAGAAGAGCATAAAGGCCATCTTTTGCATGCACATGTGCGCACCCCCCCCCCCGTACACTCCTAGGCTGTGCTGTGTGCTCCTCAGTGATGATAGTATTATTTGACCATGTTTACAAAAATGGGTAGGGCAGAAGATATCCTTTATCTGGACTCTCTCTAAAAAGTCTTTAGAGAAAGTCTTTCACAAAAGTCTATAAAGGAAAATATGTAGTCTTGAGGTTAGGGAATGAAGTACTTTCATGGATCAGAAATTAGCCAAGAGAGAAAAGAAAATTAAGGATAAGTGGTCAGTTACACTATGGAAAAAGTTAAGTTGGATCAGCCAAGGTTCTGTCCTAGGGCCAACAGTGTTTAAGATACAAATAAAATTTGCAAAATTGGTAGATTATAGAAAATTAGTTATTACTCAAGAGTAGAGAAGACTGATCAATTCCAGAATGACTTAAACCAGGTGAATTGCCACATGATGGAACATAAAATGTAAAGTTGACAAATGCAAGGAACATCTATCAGAATCATATGAACTACTCGTGTGTTGCTGTGTTCTAAACTAACTACGACCAATTTAGGAAAAAGCCTTGGTTGTCATCATGCGTAGCTCAGCCAACATACATTTTCAGTGTGCAGCAGCAATCAAAAGGGCAATCCAACTGTTATGATGAATATAAGGAATAAAATAGAAAATAATGCTGAAAATATGATAATTGTGTTTCATAAATAGACGACACAATTGAGGCATACAAAAAAATGAAGAGGACCGAGTGGATAATTCCGATTTACATTCCTCCCCAACCCCAAAAAAGACCAAAAGGAAATTGAAATGCAAGTAATTTAAAACTCTGTGTGTGTGTGTGTGTGTGTGTTTAATACAATGGGTTAATGTATAGAACTCCTTCCAACAAAATATCATTGAGTCCAAGGACTTAAAAGAAATCAAAATGATTATGCATTTATATGAATGAGAGTATCCATGCTTACTTAAACTAGAGAAAAATGGGATCTAAAGCTCTAGCCTTCAGAAAATAAGCCAACCTCTAACTCATAGGTATTAGATAAGAACTTCTCCTGTGGGTAGTTTATACTGTAATTGTCCACTATGGGAATTCTTGCATCTTTCTCTGAAGCAACAAGTACTGGCCCACTGTCGGAGATTTGAGACTGCAGTGCATAGGCCCAGTGGTATGATCTGGAATGGAAATTCTTATGTGCTTAGATGTAAAATCTACATCTGTTCCCTTTCAGTCTATGGCTTCAATAAGAAAATGTAGGAAAAGGCTCACCAATTAGAGCTGGCTTAGCCCATACAAATTAAGTGATTCACCCCCAGGACTATTCCTGGTACGTAAATTTAAGCATGTGTCTAAGTCTTTGCAGGATCAGGACCTAGATTATTCACAGGATGAGAGCTGTAGTCTTTGGGTTATCAGAATTCTGAAACATGTAATTCACTTTAACTTTCACCCTCTTTGTATAAGGTCTTTTCACTTTATGGTACTGAAACTATTTATTCCATCTATGAAGGTTTAATGTTTTCTTTAATCAAAACTTTTTTCTTCTCAGAGCTATTTAGAAATATTTATCTGGAATTGGGACTCTAGGCGTATGTTACATTTTAAGAGAGACCCTTACCTGAGCTGTAGGGTTTTGTTTTGTTTTCTGTTTAATTCTTCTCCCTACCCCCAGTAGTTTCCCTCAGGACAATTTACAGAATTTTTAGATAAATTTAGCTAATGGATATAATGTGACATTCCATTCCATATTCCTTATGAAAATATGCTCATATTAAATGAATGACATAACTGAGATATATTTTAGGCAAGATGGCTCATGTAAGATATCATTGGAAAGGTTATGATTTACTGAATGTGATTATCCAATTTGTATGCTTGTATCATTTCTGTATCTGAAGTTATGAATATTAACTATGTATCTATTTGAAGGGGGAGGGATAGCTCGGTGGTTTGAGCATTGGCCTGCTAAACCCAGGGTTATGAGCTCAATCCTTGAGGGAGCCATTTAGGGATCTGGGGCAAAAATTGGGGATTGGTCCTGCTTTGAGTAGGGGGTTGGACTAGATGACCTTCTGAGGTCCCTTCCAACCCTAATATTCTATGATCTAATTTCAGAGTGGTATCCAAGTTGTTTTTGCTGATACAAACCAACACGGAGTCCTTGTAACACCTTAGAGACTAACAAATTTATTTGGGCACAAGCTTTTGCTAATGCCCAAATAAACTATGTATCTGTATTGCAAATGTGTTACTTTGGGTGTCCACCCCAGCCAAACCTTCAGGTACAACAATGGAAAAGTCAGACAGGGCTAATGGGCTATTAGCAAAGACAATGAACTGTGAAAGAGCTTAGTCTTCCTGTGGACCATGGAGAGAGCCTATGAGCAATGGTGGCCACAGCTCTGCAGAGACATAGGTCTTGTCACCTGTTACAAGTCGTCCCAGGTAATGTTTAGTAACTTTTCCAGTGGAAGGGAAGGGGGGGAGGTGTCAAGTTTGGGAAACAAAGGATTCCCACCTTATGTGAATCTTATTTAATGGTGGGGAGTAAGGCAAACATGACTCCTCCTCCATGGCCTGTCTGCCCAAGAAGAAAGACTGCTAAAGCCACCTGAAGGAAAGCGGGGGGGAGTCCAGACTGAGACGGGTCCAGTCTGAAAAGGAATATAACAGGAACTCTGAACCACAGAAACTTTGCAACCTGCCTGAAATAACATTTAGGGTAAGAAATTATATTTTGTAACCTGTTTCTTGAGTATATTGAGCTTAGCTTGCCTAATTTGTTTTATTTGCTCAGTAATCTGCTTTGTTCTGTCATCTTTTTTATGTTCACTTAAAATTCACCATTTGTAGTTGTTAAACTTATTTCTTGATTATAATAGAACCCAGTTTATGTAATTTCTAACGGGGGGGGGGGAGAAGTTGTCCATATCTCCCTGCACAGTGAGGGAGGGGGCATATTTCATAAAACCTTCTGGTGCCCACTCCCTTTAAGGGGTACAAACCCAAGTGTTGGAGCAAGCCCCTAAGGCTGAATCTTGTCAGAGCTGATCTCTCTCTCTCTGCGCATATGGGTGCAGCTCTACCTATGTGCTTGGCTGGAAGAGACTTGTGAGCCTAACCCAGCCAGGCCAGGTAAAGGGGAGAATACACTGGCAGAATACACTGACCCAGTTAAAACCCAGCACGTCAGGTGACACCCCAGAAGGCCCAAACCCATCACAGTTGGCAAAGTCACAATCTGTATATACGCTGACAGCAGAAAAAGACTTGTCTTCCATGGATAAATCTCGTTGGGAATTAGTCACTAACAGCACGTCTACACTTGCAAAGTTACAGCGCCAGCAATTACAGCACCACTCAGAGAGCACGGAAGGGAAACCGCTGTTGTGTGTTCACACTGTCAGCTGCCCGCACAGTAGTGTGTTCGCATTTGGGGCACTTGCAGTGGTATTTGAAGCAGTGCACTCTAGGCAGCTATCCCACAGAGCACCTCTTTCTCTTCTGTTGCTAAGACTTCTGGGAAGGCAGAGGGGGGTTGCAGGGCATCCTGGGTCCTGTCCCAATGCCCTGTGATGAATTGCTTCGCATCCCAGCAATCCCTGTGCTTCCATCCGCAATTGGCACCATCTTTCAGTGGTTTGTGTACTGCTTGCCCTGCCTCTACAGGCTACAGGAATGGATCCCGAACTGTTGACCAGTATGCTGGTCATGAGTGGCAGTGGAGTTATTCCTTAAACTACAAAGGCAAGAGAAATGCAACATTGATCTCACCACGTGTAGTAGCTATGACATGAGATAGCACTTCTGTGAATGCCACAAGCAGACTACAGTGGAACACCACTACTGGGCTCGGGAAACATGTACTGAGTGGGGGATCACATTGTGATGCATGTCTGGGATGACGAGCAGTGGCTGCAGAACTTTCGGATGAGGAAATCCACTTTCATGGGACTGTGTGATAAGCTCTCCCCAGCCCTGTGGCGCAAGGACACAAGAATGAGAGCTGCCCTGCCATGAAGCACGTGATGATTGCAATATGGAAGCTAGCTACTCCAGACTGCTGCCGATCAGTCGCTAATCAGTTCGGAGTGGGAAAGTTAACCACTGGACTCGTGTTGATGGAAGTGTGCAGGGCCATTAATCTCATCCTGCTCCGAAAGACCGTGACTCTGGGCAACGTACGTGACACTGTGGATGGCTTTGCACAAATGGCCTTCCCTAACTGCGGAGGGGTGATAGCACACACACACCAATTCTGCCACCAGTCCACCTAGCCACAGAGTACATTAATCGCAAAGGGTACTAATCATCAGTGGTTCTCCAGGTGCTTGTCGATCACCATGGGTGTTTCACAGACATTAACTCAGGCTGGTCCGGAAAGGTGCATGATGCACGCATCTTTCAGAACACTGGCCTGTTCAGGAAGCTGCAAGCTGGGACTTTCTTTCCGGACCAGAAGATCACCGTAGGGGAAGTCGAAATGCCCATTGTGATCCTGGGAGACCCTGCCTACCCCTCAATGCAGTGGCTTATGAAGCCATACACGGGGAAACTTGACAGCAGCAAGGAGTGGCTCAACAACAGGCTGAGCAAGCACAGAATGACTGTGAGTGTGCTTTTGGCCATTTAAAAGTCCGCTGGAGCTGCCTCTAAGGGAAGCTGGACCTGGCCGATGACAATATTTCTATGCTTATAGCCACGTGCTGTATGTTGCATAATATTTGTGAAGGGAAGGGTGAATGCTTCACTCAGGGCTGTTCTGCTGAGGCTCAGTGCCTGGAGGCTGAGTTTGAAGAGCTAGAAACCAGAGCTATTAAAGGGTTACAGGGTGGGGCCATAAGGATCAGGGATGACTTGAGGCAGCAATTTGAAGCTGAAAGCCGCTAATATTTGTTGCTATGCTCAGGAGTGCAGTGCTTTTAATGCTAGGAGGTGATTGGTGCCATAATTGTATGTTGCTTCGCAGTGCTCTTTTTGCTTTCAGTTAATAGAATAAAGATTGCTTTCAAACCAATACAATTCTTTTATTAAAAGACAACTGGAGGAGAGAGTCAAACAAAAAAATCCCATCAGCCGTGAGTGAGATGGGGGAAGTGAAGGTCCCAGGAGGAGGAGGGGTCCCAGGACAGCTAAAGATTTATGTATGTCCAGGGATCATATCCAACCTTATCTTTGGAGTACAATGCAGCAGGTATTGTACTTCAGCAGGGCCAAACTGTAGAGGGATGGGTGTTTGAGCACAGTGGGTAGTGGGAGTCCACACTTCTGGATTGTGAGGAGGAAGGAGTGGAATGCTGCGGGTAGAGTGTAGAGCCAGGAGGTTGATAAGAGTGTGTTGGCGGTGTCTGGTGGGCGCATGGGAAAGAGTTTTGTGAGAGCGGCTGTAGGGGAAGGTGTGCATGGAGCTGCTTGGTTTGAAGAGCTAGTATCGACTGGGGTGTGTCTGCTTGGCACGCCATAACCTTTAAGAGCTGCTCAGTGGGTTCATTCGGGTGTGCTGCATTCTCCTTTTGGTGGAGTCGCTGCCGAGTATCACATCCAGCTCTTTTTAGAACCAAAACAGCTCGTGGGCGCAGCAGCGGTTTGCCTCCCGCTCCTTGTGGTAGGCGTTCCGCAGCTCCTTCACTTTGACCTTGCACTGCAGTGTGTCCCGATCATGGCCTCTTTCTGTCATGCATTGTGAAATCTGTCTGTAGGTATCATAATTCCTATGGCTGGAACGCAGCTGGGACTGGACAGCCTCCTCTCTCCAAATGCTGATGAGGTCCAGCAGCGTGGCATTGCCCCAAGCGGGGGATCGTCTGGTGTGTGGAGCAGGCGTGGCCACCTGGAAAGATGCGCTGAGACCACTGCACATGTCACCGAGCAAACAGGAAGGGGACTTTCAAATTTGCAAAGGAATTTACGGGGTGAGGATGACTGTTGGTCACCTGAGGGCAGGGCAGTAGAGTTCAAACCAATGACCAGAGAGGTGAGAAGAGGCATTGTGGGACACCTCCCAGAGGGCAATCACAGTGCTGTAATGGCCACGGTGTCCACAGTGTCTGGGCTTCTTTGTGGTTAGTATCAGGCAAGATATCTTTTTTGATATGTCTTCAGATCTTTCATAATCATTCCTCAAAGTGTGTAAGTGATCTGCTAAATATTGACAGAGGTCTGCACATGTTTTCAAATCCAATTCTTTTTCTTGGAGAGCTTGACTTGTGTGGTAAGTGTTGTAAAATGTCATTCCACATAGTCAACATGAATACAAACTCTAGTTCTTGCATCTTGTTTGCAATGTTTTCTGCCTCTCGTATAGTTTCTTCCTTTTGTGATTGGTCTTCAGCTATACTTTCTAATGCATCCACAATCTTTGAGTAGGACTCCAGAATTGCACTTGTTGCCACCTTATGCGCCTCCCAGTGAGTATTAGAAAGAGATTTCAACACACAATCATTGCACAAATATGTTTTAAGAACTGCCCATTGGTGTGTTGAGGCAGAGAAATGCATAAAGTAACTGGACTGTTGAGAAAACACTTACTGCCACCAGACAACAATCAACAGCACTGCAGCCAACAAGATTGAGAGAGTGTGCAGCACATGGTATGAATATGGCATGTTTGTTCTGTTCTAAAAGCTTCTTCTGCATTCCTTGATGACAAATTACACAATGTACACTATTTTATATATAAAGAAAAAAATGAATCAAGTACGTATAACTCAGAAGAATATATCAATAATAAAATATAAATTTATTGCAATACATGACAGGATCGGATTTCCTTGCATTATTTCGATCTATGTTAGTGGGATGCCCCCCAGTTTAGATGGGGATAAGTGTTAGGGGGCTTATTCCTTCACCCACTTACTTCCCTGGTCCTTCTCGCATGAACAGAGAGCAACAATACCCAAAGTCCAAAGGTGCAAACAATTCAATGTTTATTGGGGTGAACTTCCAGCAAGCATGATTCCAGTTTCCTTCCTTAGTGTCCCCCTTCCCAGCTCTGACACCACAGAGCCTTACCCCTGTGTCCCTATTCCCATTCCTGCCCTTAGCAAAACATGATTCCAATTTCCTTACCCCCATTCCCTGTTCCCATCTCCCCCTTTAGCAAAACATGATTCCAATTTCCCCACACCCATTCCCTCACTTCCTGATTGACTGCAGACTATATAGTAAAACTTGAGTTCGGCTTAGCTATACCTTAACCAATCATTTTCCTGAAATTTAACTAACCAGTCCTAACACATATTGTAACATGATTATGTAACCAATTATATCCCACCACCTTAATTAGTTTACACCCAGCAAAATTAATTATACAGCAGACAGGAACAATCGCAGAACCAGACAGATTATACAGGCAAACAATAGCAAGGTAGGAACTATAATGACAAAACAATACAGAAGTGAGGATTTCACATCCCAGCTATTGATAAGTGAGTTCTTGCCAGACAGGATGCTATCAAACTAAGTTTCCTTTTACATTTTCTAGGCACTTCCCTTTCTCTGGAGGCTATAGGCATTATCAGGACAGGATTGGAAAAAAGAAAAGGAGTACTTGTGGCACCTTAGAGACTAACCAATTTATCTGAGCATGAGCTTTCGTGAGCTACAGCTCACTTCATCAGATGCATACCGTGGAAACTGCAGCAGACTTTATATATACACAGAGAATATGAAACAATACCTCCTCTCACCCCACTGTCCTGCTGGTTACCTTTTCTTTTTGCGAATACAGACTAACACGGCTGTTACTCTGAAACAGGACAGGACTGTATTCCTAACAGCCCAATAGCACCTTCTTTCAATGTGACTAGGTTGGAATGTGAGGATGTGACCAGCCGCTTCCCAGCTTATGGCTGCCTCTGCTGCTTAGCCAAAGGCCTTAGCCTAAGAACAGGGCCTCAGACTGTCACAGTAAGAGAAGGACCTTACACTGGCAGACAGTGATTTTGATTCTTTCTTTTATACCTCTAACTAGCCAAGTGATAAGAATACACCTAAATTCTTAAAGTACAGGCCTTTGCAGACAGGCCTGAATATCTATATCCTAACAATAAGTAATAAAAAGAGAACAGTAAAATGGGGGAAGAGTAGTGGAGTGTAAGGAAGTCTAACAAAGTTCTGATTTTTCCCATGAGGACTACTTTGATGCTTTTTTTGAAATATCAAATATCAATTTTTTTCAAAAAACATCTTTTTTTTTTTTTGGTGCCCCCTGCTTTGCTGGTGCCCTAAGCACATTCTTAGTCTGCCTTTTGGGTAATCCAGCCCTGCTTGTGATTAGGACTCATTCCTGAAAAGTGCTGAGTACACTTGACTCTCAGGCATTCTGCATCTCCTAGGAATGAGCTTGCCCCATTGATGCTGAGTGGGATTAGTTGAAGATTTGAGGATTATGCAGATGATTAAACTGAAGGATCAGGTTTTTGAGGAGCTGGCCTGTTTCTGACAAAAAACTCATACCTGTCTGCTTACTTTCATGTACCACAGTATACATTTCTACTAACGATGAAAAAATTATTTACAATTTACACCCATTTTACTCAACATATTCTAAAAAATTCCAACTTCCTTTTATACAGGCACTTCCATAGCTGGTGGAAATTTTTGAATATATTAAACCTAAAATGTGAATCTTGGATTTTTGTTATAGGTTATATGAGAAAACACACAACCTTTCTTGCTATGATTCCTTTTTTTGGTGATGAATAAAATCAATTTTCATAAAAAAAAAATGAAAAGTACAAAAAGGTAAATGTCTAATAGCTTGTATAAATTTGAAAATACTTCAATGGGTCTCCAATTGAACTATAGAATTATGTGATTTTACAACTTGACAAAGTTGAAAGACCAGACAATTCAATACTAGACAAACAGAAAAGGAGTACTTGTGGCACCTTAGAGACTAACCAATTTATTTGAGCATGAGCTTTCGTGAGCTACAGCTCACTTCATCAGATGCATACCGTGGAAACTGCAGCAGACTTTATATATACACAGAGAATATGAAACAAGTACTTGTGGCACCTTAGAGACTAACCAATTTATTTGAGCATGAGCTTTCGTGAGCTACAGCTCACTTCATCAGATGCATACCGTGGAAACTGCAGCAGACTTTATATATACACAGAGAATATGAAACAATACCTCAATAGGTATTGTTTCATATTCTCTGTGTATATATAAAGTCTGCTGCAGTTTCCACGGTATGCATCTGATGAAGTGAGCTGTAGCTCACGAAAGCTCATGCTCAAATAAATTGGTTAGTCTCTAAGGTGCCACAAGTACTCCTTTTCTTTTTGCGAATACAGACTAACACGGCTGTTACTCTGAAACCTGTCAATACTAGACAGTACTTCAAAAGCAACATGTTAGAGTGAATAACCGTAGTAAATAAGGAAAATAAATGTATGAATAGGGAGTGGAGAGAAGGAGAGCATGGAGTGGGGGAGGGAAAAGAGACATGGGGTTAGGTGGAGTAGAGATTTGTCATTCTTTGAGCCATCTAAACACTTTAATCGAAATGTACCTAAAATGGGGTCAAAAGGTCTTCATATTCATACAACCACGTTCTAAGGCATTTTAAGCTTTTTTTGTTTGTTTTTTTTCTTTTTTGGCTGCTAACTCAGACAGGTCCAAATACCTCTGCTCCGTTCTGGACATAAGCTTACTTCTCCATTTTTGTAAATCAGATACATTGCTGCTCTCTAAAAATGAAATCTTTGACACAGTTTAACCCAGATTAGTATGTAAATAATCTAGGGTATAACTTTCAGTTGAGGTTTGGCTCTAATTTCTTAAGCTAAGAGCTAGGTTGCTTCCCCAGTGTGGTTGGGGGGCTCACAGTTGGACAAATAGTTCCTATTTTATTTCAGTGGAAATAATCAGGTGAGTGAGGGACTTGCAATCTGGTTTTAAAATACCTATGTTTTTTACAAAAACTTGCAGAGGCAAGTGAGGAGCAGTGAAATTATAAATTGAACGCAGAGTATCACATTTTCATTGAATCAAGTGCCCCTCTAAGGTAGAATTTGCTGTAATGATTCACATTCTCTTCAGTGCTATTTTTAAGTTAAAGCAATTATGATCTCCAGGATAGGAATATATTCAAGTGGTTAGAATGGGGAACTAGGAGTCAGATCTCCTGGATTCTGTTTCCTGCTCTAGAAAAGTCTGTGTGTGATCTTAAGCAAATTTAGTCTCCATGTCTCAATTAGAAGCACTTTAAAAGTGGGTAGAATAATACTTACCTGCTTCTCAGTGACTATGTGAGCAGGGCCAGCTGCAGGCACCAGCGAAGGAAGCAGGTACCTGGGGCGGCCAATAGAAAGGGGCGGCACGTCCGGGTCTTCGGTGGCAGTTCGGCGGCGGGCCCTGCAGTCCCTCTCTTCCTCTTTAGCAGCACTTTGGTGGCAAGTTAACCAAGCTTGGTTTTTTGTTTGTTTGTTTTTTTCCCTTCGCCGCTTGGGGCGGCAAAAAAGCTGGAGCCGGCCCGGTCTGTGAGGCTGAGTATTTGGAAAATGTTTTGAGATTCTTAGCTGAAAGGCTAGACCCTGGACTGGGGAAGAAGACCGTAGGATAGGTTATAGTGATAACATATCTTAGAAATCTGTTTTTAAAATATGTTAAGTTGAAGTGATTTCAAAAGGAAAAATAAAATCGGATGTATAACTTCAAAGTAGGCCACTGGGGAAACTATTCATTATGACAGACCATCAGTAGCACTATGAAAGGTTTGCAATGGGTACAAGTTAACAAGGGTGTGAGTTAGCGTGACTAGACAGCAAGTGTGAAAATTTGGGACGGGGTGGGGGGTAATAGGCTTCTATATAAAAGAGACTCAAATATCAGGATTGTCCCTATAAAATCAAAACATCTGGTCACCCTAGTGTGAATAAACTATTGAACAATGAGAAAAGCCCAACCCATAAGGAGGCAGAGGACAAATCAAGATTTGAAATGGCTCTGTGCAGAAAGAACTTGACAAGGGAAGTTCGAGAGGCATTTAAAAAAAACCCCCAAACATACTATGTGACTGTTTCACTCTTAACGGAAAGTTCCGTTCAGACACTCAAGTGAATGCTTGACTTGTATATTTCTTCCCAACACTCCTTTCTGCTCAGAGTATAACATAGCTAAGTAGATTCACTGCACTTGCTAGAGTTTGTATGCCTAATGGCTAGTGAAAAGGATGGTTATAATTTGCCAGATTACAACAAAAGAAGGTAATTCATATTCCCAGTATATTGAAATCAATGGAAATGGAACTGGGCCCAAAATGAGTAACCAAAGTTGTTAAATATATATATATCCGTGGACAATTTCAGCTCTGTTTGCGCAAACTATCAAAGTAAGAGTAAACTGATGTCTGGAAAGGATTTTTTCTTCAATTTTACTTTAATATTAAATTTATGTTTATATATTGCTGTAATATTTCTCATTAAACTGAAAAAAAAATTTGTAGTCTGTAACTAAACAATCATTTTTTAAATCATCCTTGAAATTATCACATTGTTCACAGTAAATTATAATTATTTAAAAATTGATCATGATACATGGCATGAACTAAAGAAAAATGATTACCTCAAGGACTGTTTAAGACTCTCTGTGTAAACTGGGGTAGAAATTAGCAAACTTCACAGGATGACCACAGTCATGATTTAAAATGTCATGGCTTGTCCCAGACTAATAGCAAACCTGAGGTGGGAATGTGAAAAGTATTTACAGAGCAAGAAAATAATTATCAATGTCTCTTTTTATTATGGATAAAAAATATTCAGCAAAGAAAACCTTTCTCTGATTTGAGTTACATGCTGGTGTACTTGCCTACATTAGATGTGGTAAACCACTTCACTTTCTTCCTAGTATACTGGAAAGCTATTAAACTGCAATATATTGTTACTAGGGCTGTAAAGCGATTAAAAAAATTAATTGTGATTAATCATGCTGTTAATAATAAAATACCATTTATTTAAATATGTTGGATGTTTTCTACATTTTCAAATATCCTGATTTCAATTACAACACAGAATACAAAATCTACAGTGTAGAGTACTTTTACTTCTGATTACAAATATTTGCACTGTAAAAAACAAATGGCATTTTTCAATTCACCTCATGCAAGTACTGTAGTGCGATCTCTTCATCGTGAAAGTTGAACTCACAAATGTAGAATTATATACAAAAAGATGCAAAACTTGAGAGCCTACAAGTCAATTCCATTCTTCTTCTTGCTCAGCCAATCGCTCAGGCACATACGTTTGTTTACATTTGCAGGATATAATGCTGCCTGCTTCTTGTTTACGTCACCTGAAAGTTAGAACAGGCATTTATATGGCATTGTTGTAGCCTGTGTCACAAGATATTTATGTGTCAGATGTGCTAAAGATTGATATATCCCTTCATGCTTCAACCACCATTCCAGAAGATATGCATCCACGCTGATGATGGGTTCGGCTTGATAACTATGCAAAGCAGTGCAGACCGATGCATGTTCATTTTCATCATCTGAGTCAGACGCCACCAGCAGAAAGTTGATTTTCTTTTTTGGTGGTTCGGATTCTATAGTTTCCACATCGGCATGTTGCTCTTCTAAGATATCTGAAAGCATGCTCCACACCTTGTCCCTCTCAGATTTTGGAAGGCACTTCAGATTCTAACCTTGGGTCAAGTACTGTAGCTATCCTTAAAATCTCACATTGGTAACTTCTTTGTGTTTTGTCAAATTTACTGTGAAAGTGTTCTTAAAATGAACATGTGCTGGGTCATCATCCGAGACTGCTATAGCATGAAATATATGGCAGAATGCAGGTAAAACAGAACAGGAGACATACAATTCTCCCCCAAGGAGTTCAGTCACAAATTTAATTAACACATTATTTTTTTTAATGAGCATCATCAGCATGAAAGCATGTCCTCTGGAATGGTGGCCAAAGCATGGTGGCCTGTTCTCACTTTCAGGTGACACTGTAAATAAGAAGCAGTCACCAGTATCTCCCATAAATGTAAACAAACTTGTTTGACTTAGCAATTGGCTGAACAAGAAGTAGGACTGGGTGGACTTGTAGGCTCTAAAGTTTTATATTGTTTTGTTTTTGAGTGCAGTTATGTAACACATCTACATTTGTAAGTTACTTTCATGATAAAGAGATTGCACTACAGTACTTGTATGAGGTGAACTGAAAAATACTATTTCATCATTTACAGTGCAAATATTTGTAATATAAAATGAGCAATGTACACTGAGTATTGTGTTGTAATTGAAATCAATATATTAGAAAATGTAGAAAAAGTCCAAAAATATTTAATACATTTCAATTGGTGTTCTATTATTAACAGTGTGATTAAAACTGCGATTATTTTTTTTGTTTTTTTTAATTAATTGCATGAGTTGACTGCAATTAATCAACAGCCCTAACTGTTATATGGATTCATTTTGCATGTAGATTTTTTTTTTCCCCCCCTGACATGCTCACACTTGGGGCTTTAAAGAAGGCCTTGATCTTGGTGTTACAATATGTTGGGTACAACCTCTGACAAGGCTTGAGAGCTCATAAGGAGGATCCTAGCTCTCTAGTGATCTGAAAGGTTTAGAGGGATGACATCACATTATTGACAGGTTTCCCTTAGTTATGGCCTAGTGAAGATAGTGCAGCAACTTGTTGAAATGATCTCTCAAATGGGGTCAGAGAGAGAGGTTTTCTAATTTGGTTTAAGGCTGAGCTAAACAGCAGATTCTTCAAGAGAACACACTGAGAAATTTATATGCTTTTGCAGTTATGGCCATTGGCTCATTATGGGGTTTCGTGACCAGTTGCCCCGCTGAATTCTTATATTTGGAATTCTAACCCTTTTTCAAATGGAACAACATTCGCTAGCATTTCTCCTCCCTTCCTCGTTTCAAATTGAATAAAGAGCCACATATAAACATCTATAACTTGTGTATTAGGCCACAAACACTCCAGAATTGTTTCCAAGCAACATGGTGAAATAGATGTCATTAAGAAGGAAGCTGCCTGATTTCTGTTTCCTCACTAGATCTGCTTATTAGCTCCTCCAAACAAATGCAAGGCCTAGAACTAGTTGCCATTGGAAGTCAAAGGTGAAACTCCTATTGATGTCAATGGGAGCAGGATCAATCAGTACTGGAAAATGAATGCAGGGTTTGAAATGAATTATATAAAGTTACACAGTTCAAAATATTTATTATTAGACTTGTGGCTGAATCACCAAGTTGTTATCTGGATCCAAACTTCTACAAAGTTTGGGAGTACTTGAATGTGTGGTTTTCAGTCAGGCTCATCTCTAGTGCATTAAATAGTCTGAACTTTTAGAACCAAACTTTTGTGTGGTTTAAAAAAAAAATACAAGGTCAATGCACATTCATATTTGTACCTGTAAATCTGTTCCTTGGGCATACAACTGGATGGTGATTTTTATGTACCTTGTTTTTGCATCCAGCTTCAAGATGAAGGTATGCATGACAGTGGCCCTTCCTCTTACTAATAGAAGGCTACAAATGAAACTAGTGTCACAGTGACATTTAGAATAGCTGACTATGTAAAGTATATTTGGAAACAAAGGATGCCATCATCCCTTTGAATGTTTCTTAATGATCAACATATTCTGATCAATTAAAGGTTTCTTGAAAGCAAAATTGCAGTTTGCAAGTATGAAGACTCATAGGAAATTTCATCTGGAAAAATGACTTTACTGGCATAAGGAGGAAGGAGAGTCCAGTAGTTAAGAGCCTGAAACTTCAGAGGCCAGGGCTTGCTTCACTGGTGTTGCAATGCAATGCAGTGTTCCTTAAGGATGAGCCACAGATTTCTTTGGTAACTTTCACATTTTTGAGACTGGTTGTAAGAGGATTATACCTTAAACAAAAATAAAGTTAAAGAGCTACTGTTAACACAATGCTTGTGGAGTAAAATTCACCTTGGGGTGATGCTAGCTACACCTCAGACTCCACCACTTGGTGTGAGATCTAAGTTGGAAATGGATGTGTTATACCATGCATACACACATCCTCTCTAATGCATCTCAGCTTCTCAAGCAGCATAACTGAGCCCAAGGTAAATAAGTCTTTTGCTGCTTTAATGCAGAGCTGTAAACTATAAGATTGATATTGTCCAACAGTGCATAGTGAAACATTACAGCAAAATGAGGTGTTGACTTCTGATCGATCTCTCTCTCTCTCCTCTCTCTCTCTGAACAGCCAATTGGTTCTTTGTGTATTTCTTCAAATCTCTTGTATTTTAGTAGTCCCGGAATTATCCAGGAATTTGGAGCTCCTTAACCATAAACTAGTCCACCAAAGAATGCTGAGCCACTTATTATGTAACTTTGACACTATGCCCCATATACTTCAGAGATACGGTTATGACATGATTAAAGTATAACTAAGATGTATTTTATGCAAGATGGGTCATGTGAGATCATTGGAAAGGATATGATTGATGTATGTATCATTTTTGTATCCTTCAGGGACATGTGCTTTTGGATTAGATTAAATAGGGTTTAGTATATGAAAAAAATAGAATTTGGCCTTTGAATTTTGCAGCGTAAGCTATAAATGTGAACACATGTAGTTCATATGCAGCAGTTAAGAACAGTTGTTACATTCCTTTCCAATTTAGTTAGAAACATTTTAATAAATAGGATAACTACAAACATTTCAGATACACTTTATTCCATCAAAATAATGTTGATGATAAAAAGTAAATCAGCATAATTTTAAACGAAACTGTACAAGATTCTCTGAAATACATCATTTTCTATATATGTACCATAGTTTAAAGATATTCTCATTTATTTCAATAGCAATAGCACTTTAGGAAGCTCACAATCAGTGGATTTAGCACTTTATTTTCACCTTTTGACACTCTGGCTGGTATGTGTTCAACATTCATCCTAGATGGAATTAGTTTGAAGGTCTTAGCTCAAGTGCCCTTAGCAGATCGTGCTTTACTTGATCACAAATACTATATCATAGGTCAGTACAGTTTTTTGAGTTAGCCCAGAAATGAGCTAGCATGAAAACTGAATTTTCTACTGAATTACACAGTAATGCTGCTTTGCCTGGAGTTTTTATATATATAAAAATTGGCACCTTACTGAGGACCAAATCCTCCCACCTTACATAAAGCTCAAGTAAAAGCGCTTTGGAGAAAAGAGATCTGCAGTGGAGGATCGCCACTGCAGAGATCTGCCATTTTTGGAGGATGGAATTCATGGGAGGCATAGTCATGTCTGTAGCTGCTATGCATTCATTTGGACATTCTCTACAAGAGCTGTCTGGGATGTGCCTCATCTCTCTGCAGCAAAATCATATGACCTTTACAGCCATTCAGCCCGTTGCTTCAGTAGGCATATTTGTATCAGGAAATGCTCACCAATATGAGTAAGGATTGCAAAAGATCCCACAGCAACTACTAATTCCCCCAGCTCCCATGATGAGTTGATGGAACTGAGCCAGGGAGGCTTGACTCCTAGCCCCATGCTTGGAGGTGCCAGACAGTGGTCCCTTGGGACAGGCTATTTACACAACTGCCACTAATAATAATGGCTGAGAGACTGTTTTCCTCTTACTTTCCCCTACTGTGGGGTTGCACCAGAGAAAGGGAGGTGGGGCAGAAGGAGAGGAGAGAGTTGTGGAGCAGAAGGAAGACTTTTTTTTTTTTAATATTTCTATGGTGGCTCTCAGGAGCTTGCACACTTTGACAAGGGCTTCGCCTAAAACCCAGACAGGCAGATTATGAATGAAAGAAAAGCTGATGATAAATGGCGGTAAATTAAACTGTTACTTTCATGTCAAACACATGTTTTGGACATCATAGGTGGCTGGGTCCATATCTTGCCATTCTATTTCAGGTGAAATGCTCCGGAAAGTAAGTTTTGGCAGAGTTAGGGACAAGATGGTATACCAGATTTTTTTTCCTACTTCACTTATTTTTAGTTTTCCAATATGAGCATATACAGGAGTATTTTGTCCCCAGTGAGTTTCTCAGGATGGCATGTATTTTCCTAGAATATAGGAAAGTAAACAAAAAATCCTCCCAAATCCCTGCTATCACGTTTTGTAAAGGGCCTCTTTGGGTGTGTGCATGTTTCCTTTTGTTGTCTTGCTACAACCTTGAAGTGGCAGAAGGGGGCTCCTCCTTCTTTGCTTTCTCTTGTGTTCATCCCTGTCAGGCTTTCAAGCTCTAGATATTTAATAGGCAGGCTTAGTAACACTCCTTTTTTATTTAGTTTTTTAAATCACATTTTGCTTTGACAATTTACGTAGATACAAGATCTGGTCAAACACATGAACAAATCAGGGAACATAGCCCACAGTAAGTGCGACTACTTTGTGAATTGCCATATAATGGGGTGCAATTGTGCCCCTCTAGCTTCTGCCCCTGCTGCACCCACAAACCAGACAGACTTCTGAGGTGGTAAAATCACCCGTACTTTCCCACTACCTTGTAGCTACAAACAGCTTCAGTCTTACAACCCTAGGGGCTGCTACCTCCTGCAGCCAGCAGGGAAGAATTCCTACTCCCTCTAACTCTCTGGCTCTTCCCTTTCCTCTCCCTCTCTGGCTTCCTTCACCCCAGCTTTTATGAAGCCCCTGGCTAACTAGGCCAGCAGCTATTCCCCTTTTGCCAATCAGGCCTGGGCTTACTCAGCCAGCTCCAATTCTCCTTTCTTGATTGGTGCTGATGTGACAGAGACCTGGCTCAGGGTTCCCTAGCCAACACCCTGTTTCACACCTCCCCCCTTATGAATCACCAGGTTCATTCGTCCTCTTCCTCGCCACCCCCTATCGACAGGATTTGGCCTGGGGAGTCTCTCCCCTTCTTCTGGGTGATATCCGATGTCCTTTTCGCAGGGTTCCTTCATCCCCCACCCACAGAAAGTACACTGTGGGGGTGGATGCCCCCATAAAAACTCTGCGCCTTTCCACAGGTTCACACACCGGTCGCACTGCTGTGGGCATCACTTCTCCTTTATCCCCTTTTCTTCTGGTAGGGGGTTGGGGTCAATCCTGATTTTCTCCAGGACACCTCTGGTTCCCCTAAGCCACCAAGCAGGGTCCACATCTGTCAGCTGCTCCCAGGACACTTGGTTCTCCTGGTCAATGAACTCGCAGCACTCGGTCATTTCACGCAGCTCTCAATGCACCCAGTCATGCTCCTGCCAGAGGAGCGCCTTCTCCCTGGTCAGCCATGCTGTCTCCTCCAACACGTCCGCAGGTTCTCTTGCAGCTCATCCCGTTTTTGTGTTGCAGGCTGGCCAGGTCTCTCAACAGTGTGCTGAGATCTGCTTCCAGCTGGGAGTTTGCCACAGTCAGCTGATCACCTGGGCCACAGAATCCTGAAGCTCTGCAGTCACTTCCTCCCGCCTCCCAGAAACCACCTCCAGCTCCTTGGAAGCCAATTCCTTAGCCTCCAGGGCCTTGGCCGCTCGGCTCCGCATCTCATCCCACTCAACCAAGCAGCTCTTCAGTTTGGTCACCACTTTGTCCAGTGAGTTCCGGTACGGGAGAGCTGGGCCCTCATCTGATCTTGCAGTTGGTTTAGGGTTCTTCTATTTTCCTGCAGATTCTGCAGGGAAGTATTTGCAGCATCCAGGAACGACTGAGGCTCCACAGTCCAGGATCTCATTGCCTTCCTGGCCTGTTCCAGCTCCTCTTTCAGAGCCTGCTTGCCCTGCTGGTGCCACTGCAGAGCCTTGAGTCTCTCTCTGGATGCCACGTACAAGTCACGATAAAGCTGCTCCTCTGCTTTACAGGCCACTGCAGGGTCTCCTCCATCTCCAGGCCACCAACCATGTCTATGGGCTCTGAATCCTGGACAAGTCCCCATGTGTAATGGGCTGCAGCTGCATGCCTCTAGCTTTTGCCCCTGCTGTACCCACAGACCAGCCAGAGACTTCTGTTGTGGTGTAATCACCTATGCTCTTTAGTTACAGTTTACTTTCCCACCACCTTGTAGCTGTCAACAACTTCAGTCTTACAGCCTCAGGGGCTGCTAGCTCCTGCAGCCAGCAGGGAAGAGTTCCCACTCCCTCTAACTCTTTCCTTGCCTTTCCTCTTCTCTCTCTCTCTCTCTGGCTTCCTTCCTGCCAGCCTTTATGTAGGCCCTGGCTAATGAGGCTGGCAGCTGTTCTCCTTTTGCCAGTCAGGTCTGGGCTTACTCAGCAAGGTCCAATTCTCCTTTCTTGATTGGAACTGGTGTGACAGGCCTGGCTCTGGGTTCCTTAGCCAGCACACTGTCGCATGCTTTTTGGCAAGGTGAGCTGGGGGGGAAAAACAATCACAGGGACTTCAGTTTTAGCCTCTGGGCTATACTTGTCTAGATTCATTGAGTCAAGAGTTTGATGAGAGATTTTATGTTTTTTATGGTGTGCCTGCTTCTTGACCTGACTCCCAATGGTAATGAAATGTTATCCTTTATGAAATCTCCTAAGCATTTCATCAAAAAGGTGAAAGACAAGAACAAACTTAGTGTGCTGTTCCTCCACAAACAGTTGAAAAAACATTTATATTTAAAGTGATAGGACAGAAGGGCTATAAAGCTAGTTTTGCAAAACAAGAATGTTTATAACTTTTTTTGTTTATATAAACACTCAAGTGTTCTAGTCCCTTTATAGGCGCACACATGAGAATGTCCCTACCTTGAGGAGTTTGCAAGATTGGGGCCAGAGATTGTAAACACTTAAGTGTATGAATAATTTTATTGTTCTGAGTGATCCTGTAGGTGTCATGCTATTCTTCCTCTGGGATTGCTTAGCTGAGGAAACTTAGGTTTGTGAGTAAGTGCTTGCAGTATTTGGGCCAGAACTGACAACATACACTTCAATCCCTGTACTAACTGCTACTTTATTTTATAAGCTGTGCCTATTTTTATTCTTTGGTCTCTGTGCAGATCAGTTTCTCATAAATATAAAGGGAAGGCTAACCACCTTTAAATCCCTCCTGGCCAGAGGAAAAACCTTTTCACCTGTAAAGGGTTAAGAAGCTAAAGATAACCTCACTGGCACTTGACCAAAATGACCCATGAGGAGACAAGATACTTTCAAGTTGGAGGTGGGGGGGAAACAAAGGGTTCTCTCTGTCTGTGTGGTGTTTTTGCCAGGACCAGAGCAGGAATGCAGGTCAGAACTCCTGTAAAAAGTCAATAACAATCTAGTTAGATATGCGTTAGATTCTGTTTTGTTTAAATGGCTGATAAAATAAGTTTTGTGCTGAATGGAATGTATAGTCCTGTTTTTCTGTCTTTTTGTAATTTAAGGTTTAGCCTAGAGGGCTTCTCTGTTTTGAATCTGATTACCCTGTAAGGTATTTACCATCCTGATTTTACAGAGGTGATTCTTTTACTTTTTTCTTTAATTAAAATTCTTCTTTTAAGAATCTGATTGTTTTTTCATTGTTCTTAAGATCCAAGGGTTTGGGTCTGTGTTCACCTATGCAAATTGGTGAAGATTTTTATCAAGCCTTCCCCAGGAAAGGAGGTGTAGGGCTTGGGGGAATTTTGGGGGGAAAGACGTTTCCAAGTGGGCTCTTTCCTGGTTATATTTGTTAGATGCTTGGTGGTGGCAGCAATAAGTCCAGGGACAAAAGGTAAAATAGTTTGTACCTTGGGGAAGTTTTAACCTAAGCTTGTAAAAATAAGCTTAGAGGGTTTTTCATGCAGGTCCCCACATCTGTACCCTAGAGTTCAGAGTGGGGAAGGAACGAACCTTGACAGTGCAGTTCAGTTCCATCCAAAGCTGTTTTCAGAACACTTTTTTCTGCTCGAAAACCATGTAACAAGTGTGAATACTTTGGATTTCCATCACACAAAATCCTGACTCCAGCATTGCTTTGTTTGTTCTATTTTCCGTCACTTAAGTGCACACTGTGCTCAGTATCTAGCCACAAAAAAACAAAACGAAACAGCTCATGAATTAGAGATTTGCTTCAGTAAGTATCTGGGGCCAGATCATGCTCTCACTGGGTTCACACAGCTGTAACTGAGAGCAGCATCCAACCTGCTATATCTTTGAGTAATGTAGCTCTATATCCATTAGACATTGTAAAGAAATGAATCATTCCCACTAGAGCTATTTTATTATCCCTACTCACTATTTCACTTGGCTCTTTCAATGCACACATATATGATTGGTAAAAGCATCAGCATTGGCTTGATTGCCGAGTTAGAAATTGGTGCTCTTCTTCAAGTTCAATGGAATCTGGTTTCTGTTAATAGAACCATAGCTGTGCCATTGAATTTGAAGAACTGAGGGATAGGCTAAATTCTGTTGTCCAGTGACAATAAGTTGTATGAAATTTGGACTTTTCATCTCATGAGAGATTCTGAAACTTCAATATTGGTTTTCACCCCAAATCAGGATGGAAAGTCTGAATTTGAATTTTTTTTTCTGAATTTGATTTGGAAATGTCAAAATGCTAGATCAAAATGAAACCCCAATTCTCAAAATTAAAATTTCAGTTTACTGAACAGACCTGAGATTCAACATTTGGAGTTGGTTCAGAATTAAACTGCATTTTCTCATACTGGTGCAGTGCCTCGAGAGAGCAGTAGTTTGGAAGCCTGATGGCCCCAGTCTCCCCTGTTGGCCAGGCTTTATCTTCCACAATGCGCTAAGTGTTTGCTGTATTGTTGTATCCATGTGGGTTCCAGGATATTAGACACACAAGTTGGGTGAGGCAGTGTCTTTTATTGGACCAGCTTCTATTGGTGAGAGAGACAAGCTTTCGAGCCACACAGAGCTCTTCTTCAGGGCTGGGAAAAGGTAAATGAAGTGTTGCAGCTAAATGCATTTGGAACAGATTGTTTAGCATAAATTTTTAGCACAGATTCTAAGGGACTGCCTTGCATTTAGCTGTGACACTCAGAGTACCTTTTTGCAGCTCTCAAGAAGAGTTCAGTGTGGCTCAAAAGTTTCTCTCTCACAACAGAGGCTGGTCCAATGAAAGACACTGCCTCACCCACCTTGTGTCCACCCTGGGAACGACACGGCTACAACTACACTGCATACATATTATAGGAGAACGTTCAGGGTGAAGTTGTCTGTTAACACCTCTGCAGTCATAAGCCAAAAATCTAGGGGGGAGTTGGTGGCTTACAGATTGTGGTAATAAGCCATAAATCTAGTCTCTTTATTAAGACCACAATTTTAGTGTCTAGCAGAGTTATGAATTTAAGCTTCTAGACTCATCTTTTGAAGATGTTTAAGTTTCCTTTGAGAACAAAGACTGAGAGATCAAATATGGAGTGATCATTTTGTGAAAAGTGTATGCCTATGCGTGATATGGTGTTTTGTCATTTTTTTAATATAATTTTTCTGCGTGAGTTCATCTGAGTGTAATTGTCTGGTTTCACCCATGTGGTTATTGGAGCATTTAGTGCACTGGATGAGGCACATGCCATGTCATACATAGGACCCATGGATCTTGAAAAGCATGCTGGTGACTGTAGCAATGGAGATATGTCTGCAGGTTTTGCATCTGTTATGATAGGATCCATTGCTGCCTTAGGTTGACAGGTTCTGGTCTGTGGGAAGCTTGCTTCTTATGATGAGCCTGGGAGCTTAAATTCATAACTTTGCTAGATACTAAAAATCATGGTCTTATTACAACAAACTGCAACCCACTAACCCTTCTCCCTCCTGCCCTCTTTTGGTGCTATGACTGCAGAGTCCCTTACCCTGTGAGACCATTCAAGGGGATGTCTACCCAGAAATTTAAGCCTAGGGTTAGTGAGACTTGAGTCACTGAGCCATGCAAGGGAACTTTGGGCTTGAGCATCTACACTGCATTTGTAACCCTAGATTAAGAATTTTCTGACCCGGGCTTGAACCTAGGGCTCTGGCATCCACAGTGAAGTGCACAGGCATGAATCAAAGTAAACATATTTCAGAGTGCCTTTCACCCCACCGATGTTGACATGTTAGCCCCAGGAATGTGGTGCACTCTCTCCTTCCCACCCTGTTTCCTAACTGGCAATGCTATTGATGGGACTCAGGTGCCCACAAGGAGCATCTGAGCACATAAACTGCATAATTAGTTCCTTTGATGGCTGTCTCAGTAGAATGACTGCAGTTTGACGTGGGGTTTTATACTGAATTGCCATCTCCACTTCTAGACTGAGTCACATTGGCAGGAAAATGACCCTGTGCACCTGTTCTGATGATGATTAAGACATCAGGTTCCAGGGCTGTCAAACTATTAAAATGAAATTTTGTAGTTCTTACTTTTTAAAATGGGATGTTCAATGAAGGTCATGGTGGTGTTTGATTTTTTTATTTTATTGTCTTTGTTTTAAAGTTTGACATAATAAAGGTTTCAGAGGAAACACACACACACACACACACACACACACACACACACACACACACACACACACACACACACACACACACACACACACACACACACACACACACACCCCTGCCTGCTGCTGGCTGTGGAATGGTGAAGTGCATCCCCAGGACTTAGGGTGCAATGTGATCCCTTAGCCTGGCCTCCACTGCACCCCAGGAGACAGGGATAAGAGATTCCCAGGAGGCTGGGGGGGAAGTTTTGAGGCTGGCTCCTACTCACTGCTTGCTTCCAAAACGCTCTCACAGTGCATGCTGCTCAGGCACCCCTTGTACCTGCAGCTCCAACGAGGGGTGGGGGCAGGGAGGACAGGAGAAAGTCTCCACTCCCATCTTTGGCTCTAAGTGACTGACCTTTTCTGGCTCCGCACAGCCGGGGCAGGGATGACCCACCACCTCTCTCCCCGAACATCCTGGCAGCTCGAAGCTGCCTCCTGCCTGTCAGCTTTGCTCCATGATCTGCGCAAGCTCTGTGCAGCAGTGAGGAGGAGATGGGGCATGCTCTCTCAGGCAGTTGTGGTGCCTCCGGCCTCTGCGCTGGCTGCCTGTGGCGCTTCACCTCTGCCACTGGGAACTCTGGGATACATCCGGAGGGCTTCTGAGACCTGAGTCAAGCTGGGGCTGCACGCACACAGAAAAGTGATAGGGCTTGGACGCCAGCTTAACATAGGATCAGACCCTCCAGCCCTGCAGGGAGGGGGACTCTAGGTCTGAGCCCTAGGCTAGCACAATTGGTGTGTGAACGCAAGGGGGATTACGCTTGAGCCCAGGCTCACATTGCTGCGTAGACATAGGTACAGACTAGTGTTGACTACTGATGCTAAAAAATCTGTTCACCTTGTATTTATGTGACACCACTGAGTACCTTTCCTGGACCTGAAGCAGAACTTTGTCACTCAAAAGCTTGCTTCTTTTGCCAACAGAAGTTATCCAATACAAAATATTACTTCACCTACCGTGTCTGTAATGCACTAAAGTCATTTGACTCCCATGATATGGTCAGAGGAAAATCCACATTGCATGGGAGATGTAATCCTCCATGGAACCATCACCTGACCCATAGGACAGAATGGGGGTCTGAAATACAACTTCAATATGAGAATGCTCTGATAGGGAAATACAGTTTAATATTTTGTTGAACTGTTTCAAAACACAACATTTTGGGTCAGTTAAAAATTCAAGTAATGCAGTTCAGGTCAAACCAGTCAGAAACAAAATATTTCATTTAAACGTTAAATATGGATGTCAAGGTTCCTTCCCCACTCTGAACTCTAGGGTACAGATGTGAGGACCTGCATGAAAACCTCCTAAGCTTACTTTTACCAGCTTAGGTTAAAATTTCCCCAAGGTACAAACTATTTTACCCTTTGCCCTTGGACTTCCACTGCCACCACCAAACATTTATCTGGGTTTATTTTTATTAGGAAAGCGTCATTTGGAAACATCTTTCCCCCCAAATCCTCCCAACCCTTGCACCCCACTTGCTGGGGAAGGTTTGGTAAAAATCCTCACCAATTTGCATAGGTGACCACAGACCCAAACCCTTGGTTCTTAGAACAACGAAAAAAGCATTCAGTTTTCTTACAAGAAGACTTTTAATAGAAGTAAAAAAGAATCACCTCTGTAAAATCAGGATAGTAGATACCTTACAGGGTAATTAGATTCAAAACATAGAGAATCCCGCTAGGTAAAATCTTAAGTTACAAAAAAGACACTCAGACAGGAATATTCATTCTATTCAGCACAGCTATTCTCTCAGCCATTTAAAGAAATCATAATCTAACGCATACCTAGCTAGATTACTTACGAAATTCTAAGACTCCATTCCTGTTCTGTCCCCGGCAAAAGCATCACACAGACAGACACAGACCCTTTGTTTTTCTCCCTCCTCCCAGCTTTTGAAAGTATCTTGTCTCCTCATTGGTCATTTTGGTCAGGTGCCAGCAAGGTTACCTTTAGCTTCTTAACCCTTTACAGGTGAAAGGATTTTTCCTCTGGCCAGGAGGGATTTTAAAGGTGATTACCCTACCCTTTATATTTATGACGATGGAAAATAAAAAAAATCAGCAAAATTATAATTTTCCCATGGGAGGTAGTAATTTTATGGAAGCTGCAATTTTCTGTTACATCATCATTCTGAAGGAACAATTCCCAATCCTCTCTTTTAACAATGGTGACCAACTGCATTGAAATCAAAAGAAATATTCTGGAGTGACACCAGAGTCATTCAAGACAGAATGTAGCCCCATAGTGTGCCTGAGCAGTTTAAAAAAAGTTGTAAAAATTCCAGTAAGACTTGCATAAACCAATCATTTTCACAGTGCAGTTCAATAGACTCATGTTAAAGCTATCGATACATTATTCCAGTTTATTAATCAGTGCCATGAAATAAATTTTAGTATGGGTAAATTTGTGCAATGACAGTGACATAAAATATCAGATTATTTAGAGATCCACTGATATATTCTAGAAAATTATTCAAATATTCTAGGCCAGATCCTTACCTGATATAAAATCAACATTGTAAGGACCTGCACCATTTTTCACTATCTGGGAATCTGGCTCTGTATCTGGAAAAAAAATATATAATTTTTTATTTCCTTTAGTTCATTTCCCTTGTTTTTCACTACAAGTGACATTTAAATTAAAAAGAAGATCTTTGATTTACTAATTAGATGAGTATTAAAAAAAATAGCTGCCACTTGCATACAAATATCCTTAGTTACATACAATATGGGAACTGAACCAATTAGAATTGTTTCTAAATAGAAAGATGATCAAAGATTTCCCATATAAGCCAAACTGCTTTGTGTCAGCTATTAAAACCCATTCATGTCAATTAACATTAATGGAAGCAAAGGATACATTTGTGTAAGGGTTGGTTCATTATCTAGAAATGGACCAAAAGTAGATCCACTGAAGAAAAAAAAAGGAATTTACTGAAGTGGTAGTGGAAGTGGCATCTGCTAATATTACAGTATTTTTCCTTCCTGTAAAAGATATTGGAATTATTCTGGTGAAACACAGAAAGCTGTGTGTGACTTTTTAACCATGTGATTGTAGCATAATGATAGTATCAAATAACAACATGCCTGACTAATCGAATTGCCTTCTATGATGAGATAACTGGCTCTGTGGATGAGGGGAAAGCAGTGGACATGTTGTTCCTTGACTTTATCAAAGCTTTTAACACTGTCTCCCACAGTATTCTTGCCAGCAAGTTAAAGCAGGATGGGCTGGATGAATGGACTGTAAGGTGGATAGAAAGCTGGCTAGATTGTTGGGCTCAACGGGTAGTGATCAATGGCTCCATGTCTAGTTGGCAGCCGGTATCAAGTGGAGTGCCCCAAGGGTCGGTCCTTGAGACTGTTTTGTTCAATATCTTCATAAATGATCTGGAGGATGGTGTGGATTGCACCCTCAGCAAGTTTGCAGATTACACTAAACTGGGAGGAGAGGTAGATACGCTGGAGGGTAGGGATAGGATACAGACGGCCCTAGACAAATTAGAGGATTGGGCCAAAAGAAATTTGATGAGGTTAAACAAGGACAAGTGCAGAGTCCTGCACTTAGGATGGAAGAATCCCATGCACCGCTACAGACTAGGGACCGAATGGCTAGACAGCAATTCTGCAGAAAAGGACCTAGGGGTGACAGTGGACGAGAAGCTGGATATGAGTCAACAGTGTGCTGTTGTTGCCAAGAAAGCCAATGGCATTTTGGGCTGTATAAGTAGGGGCATTGCCCACAGATCGAGGGACGTGATCGTTCCCCTCTTTTCGACATTGGTGAGGCCTCATCTGGAGTACTGTGTCCAGTTTTGGGCCCCACACTACAAGAAGGATGTGGAAAAATTGGAAAACATCCAGTGGAGGGCAACAAAAATGATTAGGGGGCTGGAACACATGATTATAAGGAGAGGCTGAGGGAACTAAGATTGTTTAGTCTGCGGAAGAGAAGAATGAGGGGGGATTTGATAGCTGCTATCAACTACCTGAAAAGGGGTTCCAAAGAGGATGGATCTAGACTGTTCTCAGTGGTGGCAGATGACAGAACGAGGAGTAATGGTCTCAAGTTGCAGTGGGGGAGGTTTAGGTTGGATATTAGGAAAAACTTTTTCACTTGGAGGGTGGTGAAACACTGGAATGGGTTACCTAGTGAGGTGGTGGAATCTCCTTCCTTTGAGGTTTTTAAGGTCAGGATTGACAAAGCCCTGGCTGGGATGATTTAGTTGGGGATTGGTCCTGCTTTGAGCAGGGGGTTGGACTAGATGACCTCCTGAGGTCCCTTCCAACCCTGATATTCTATGATTCTATATTGTGCTAGCAATTTTAAATTGCATCACATAAATGCCTTTGATCTTTGTAATACAACACAGAAGTGTAAAGATGTATAAGTGCATGTTTCTAATAAAATTTTGATTAGAACTACGTATTTTTTTTAACCTTTGGAAAAATAGAATATTACTAGTACCAGGAAATGATAGAAAAATTAATACACTAAGAATTCCATATAATTTCAGTACAAGAAATCCTGTTAATACCATTCTGACTTATTTCCTGCTAGAACCCTAGACTCCTGCCTTGTTGAAAATAATGGAGCAGACTTTTCTCTGGAAAAAATCTTGCCTTTATAAAACAGGCACAGATGGCCATATCTTCCTCACTGTGGCAGTGGTGTAAATGAGAGGACAATTTGTCCCATATTTTGTAGAGCTGTAATGATATAATAGGATATTACCTCTTGCCTATGCTTTATTTATCTCTCATGCTAATCTCCACAGAAGCATACAAAAAGCACGTTAAAATAATTAGAATATTGTGACACAGACTACAGCCAAAAAAAAAAAAAAGGTTGAAATGGAAAACTTAATGCTGCACTGATGACCAAGATAGAAATAGAAAATAAAGTACCATATGTTCTCCAATACATAGACTCTATCTGACAAAATAATATTGCTTTTGATATCCATTTTTCTTAGCTATGGACATTACATGGCATAACTTAGCCATATTTTTTGTTGGTGTCACAATCTAAGTACTGTCATATAGTTTTTGAAAATGAGCGGAAACTTTTTTCTTAACCTTTCAATCCTTAAAATAAAAAAAAGTCAGTTTGGTTCAGTTTTCACATGCCTGGTTTCAAACAGAAGTTAAGGTACCAAAATACCAAAAGAAAAGCCACCTTGAAATATTCCAGCCCAATTTCAAATCCAAAAAGGCTGAAGATATAGGTAAATAACAAAACTTAAAGCAAATTTTAAGGTGTTCCTATGATTTGTACTGCACCTGACAACCATGTGTGATAATTTAAAATAGGTGAACTCCACATCTAGGGCCAGTGACTACAGTAGGCATAACTGAGTGGAGAATTTTGCCCTTATTTTGCTAAAAGAGCGTGAGAAAAATCTATCACAGGGTTTGCTACACACTGCTGGTGCATCTCCTTGTGGCTCACCACTGGTCTGACTCCCCTTCCTTCAATCGCTTGCTCCACTTTCTCTCTCTTACTGGACTCAGGGTGTTCCCTCTTTGTGACTTGGCCCTCTGGCCAGGTTACTATAGTTCTCCCCTTTCTGGGTATCAGTCTATTGGACAATTGTCCCAGGTAGTCTGCTGCTCCACCGCCCTGTCTGTGCCACTTCCCTAATGGCTGGTGAAGGAACCTGGACCTGCCCCCTACTCTGGGTTCCAGCCCAGGTACCCTACAAGCAGTGGCAGAGGTCTGCACTGTCCCAAAGCTTCCTGCTGTTTCCCAGGATTGTTTCCTACTTCACATCAAGCAGGCTGCTTCTCCACCCTCCTCTGGGAATGCCATTTCCTCAGAACCAGGATCCCAGGGCCTCCATTCTCTCCCAATTTCCTCTTTTCCTTTTCTAAGTCCAAAGAGTGACTGCAGAGTGTCACATTGTAGCCCCTTCTTCTTTATTTCTTTTTTCTTTTTTAATGGCAAAGCAGACTTGTCCGAATGGTCTATAGCTGCTACCAGCTATAATACCTGAATACTTAGCGATTTACAGTCTTTTGCTGTGTCCCATGACTTTCAGATAATGTAACAGCACTTTTCTAATAATACTCTATTCTGTGATGTTTTTTACTCAATAACAATGTATGTTGCCTTAACACATTTGAATTCCTTAGAAAGCTTTTCACTTTCTTTATCAAATCTGTTCCATACCCATAAAAGGTGATCAGTTGTTTCTTCCACCTTACAGGATATACATAGTCCATCTTCATGTCTATTTATTCAAAACATATTTTTGTTTAAGCCACAATGGCCTGTTAGTATTCTAAACAAACTCATTTCATTAATTCTGTCTAGGCCCTGAAGTATGTAGTTATCCTAAACTTTAGGGCACAATTCAAAAAGTAGTCTTCCTCTTGTTTATTAGTCCAAATGTCTTGCCATTCCTCTTTCTAAATTTTTCTGTCTTGGGTTTTGAATTCCTGTTTACTGAGTGGTATTTCTAGGTCATCCTTCAATTTCTTAAAGTATTTTTAACTCCGTTGTCTGCCATTTTGTTCTCTTTTATCTTGGATCCCAGCATATATTGGCTAATGCAACGTGTATCCCCATGAGTACCAATTCTGTTATTGGAAATATAATTTCATTGTTTAAGCACTTCTACAGACTGAGACACTTTTTTTTTAATCATCATAAGGCCTAAGATTGAATAAAAAAAAGAAAAGATGGCGGCTGCTGCTGCTGGGGTACATCCCAGAATCAATTTAACGCTAGCATTATTGTTACCAGTTCAGCGGTCATGGCAGCTACGTAGTCAGATATTCTGTTTAAATATACTCATTCCGAGTTTTGATATACAATATGAGATCCCTACTCGTCCTGTTCCCTCCCCCTCTGACCAATTTTTGGACTAACCTGTGTATATTTGACAAAACAGACTACATTCATCATTTATATATTGGTATACTTCATTTCTTATACCTGCTGTCTCTTTTTTTATCTTATATTTAAAAAAAAAAATTCTAAATCCACATTTGGACATGACACTTTTCATCCATAACAAATTTTCCCTTGACTGAAGGTTTTGACTTTGTTCAGGTTTTCCTTGTCTTTAAACTCCTTCATCCACGCTTTAATTGCAGTGTAACTGGCATTTCACTAGAAACGCATGTCGTTGCTGTAATAAATGCACTGCCTGCAATTCATGGGATTGTACTGAATCTTACTTTTAAGTTCTGATTTTGATGCTGACCCAAAAACTTGGCTGCTATAGTCAATAACTGGTTAAGACTCTGTATACCGTGTTTTTTTATTTCTTCCCCCCTCCCCACCACCACTTAGTCCCAGAAGGACTTTTAAGCAGGTTAATTCTTCCCATACATTTATTTTTAACATTGTTTATATGATATTTCCAAGTAATTTAGTATCAAATATTACTGCTAAGAATGTGAACCTCTTTAAATATATCTATTTATCCTCCATACAGATGCAGTTTACGTTCTTTTCTAAAGAACAATCCTTTGGTTGTAGGACTGGAGAACTTGAATCCCCTTGCATCTCCCCAGTCAGAGGTCTCTCGTAATACTGTTGAATCTCTTTTCTGCCACCTCATTATTCCTGCTCCTAAACCACACAACCTAATCATCTGTGAATAGAGTGACATCTACCCTGGCACTTACTTATTCTGGGAGAACATTTATCATAATATTACATAAAGTCAGGCTGATAACACTTCTCCACTCTGAGTTACTACAGAGAATTCTTTCTTGGGTATCTGGCTGGTGAATCTTGCCCACGTGCTCAGGGTTTAGCTGATCGCCGTATTTGGGGTCGGGAGGGAATTTTCCTCCAGGGCAGATTGGAAGAGGCCCTGGGGTTTTTTCGCCTTCCTCTGCAGCATGGGGCATGGGTCACTTGCTGGAGGATTCTCTGCACCGTGAAGTCTTTAAACCATGATTTGAGGACTTCTCTCATCTATGTCTGAGCTATTGGTTTATTGCAGGACTGGGTGGGTGAGATTCTGTGGCCTGCATTGTGCAGGAGGTCAGACTAGATGATCATAATGGTCCCTTCTGACCTGAAAGTCTGAGTCTATAATATATATTCAACATAACTTTCCAAACTCTGACCTGTATGGATCCTTTTACTCAAATTCTCTGATCCACCTTTACATTCTTTCTTTTATCCCTGGTGCACCTACTTTGTACAAGATTTCCCTCCATAGCTATCATGAAACCTCCGTGTCTCATACGTTTTTGTATTTCAGTTTCTAATTTAACAATGTGTTCAATGGTGCATCATCTTTTCCTAAATCCACTCTGTACCTTACCTATAATGCCATAGCGAACCAATCTTTCATTTGCCATTTTCGTCATCTTTTCACCACAATTTTATCAAGCCCAAACATAAGGGGAATTGGTGTACAGGCATAAACTTTTATGGATAGTTTGCCTGGTTTTCATATTGGAATTACTACTGCATGGTTCCACCTTGCTAGGAGTGCAGTATCACTCCTCTCTCCCATATAGTGTTCTATAATTCCAAGAGGACCCTCAGACAGTACCTTAGATTGTACCCAACAATGAAGTGGAAGCTAATGCAGATGACCTACTTCACAGGTGTAACAGAAAGGTGTTTGCAGAAGCTTTTGAAACAACTAGAATCACAAATGGAAGGCTACATCTTAGGGTTTCTACCCATCCAAGCTGTACAAGGCCCTTTGAATACTATGTGGATAATTTTGTTTGCACAGTGATGCATGTCAGGATAACTTCTGTGAAGCCAGTGCAATGACACAAATTTAACAGTATAACTAAGAGCAGAATCAGACTTCCCCCTTCTGCCTTTTGGCTATAAAATAAAATAGGGTGTATCTGCCAACAGGGAAGTTCAGAAATCCATAGGTAATTTGTAATTTTCAATTTCCTGAACTATCTAAGGCCTAGTAGCAGGTGTCATGTCCAGAGGTCCATGGACTTTGAATGATTGGATGATATCTTCCTGCCATTCCCAGAATTATTACTTTTGAAGGCATTTGTAGTTCCAATAGTTCCAAAACTATCATATCCCACCCACCAAAGTTAGGCAACACAGGTGACTTGGGTATTTAATATGTAATCATCCCTGTTAGAACAGTGGAAAAAAGTACTTTTTCAGAATGAAATAATGTACTTATTTTTTTTTCTAATAGCATGATTGTGAAACTCTAAATGAAATAATCGTGAAATCATCAGTGTCCATTAGAGATATTATTTTCCTCCTTCAAAAGCTATGAAGATATGGTATACATTTAGTTTGCTCTCCAGTCTGTGCTCAGAAGAATTTCAGGACTGAGTTAAAAATGGCTTTACAGGTACAGGTTAAAGGATTTGAGATTATATGGAAGAAACAGGACGGATAAGACTCTCTTCTGTGGTAGCTTAAATTGCTTCAACCATCCTTTTTTTTGGGGGGGGGGAGGATTAAAAGGAAAAAGAGAAAAAAAATGGACTGCTGCCAGTACAAAACTTCATCACTACCAATACTAAGAGAAGAAAAAGCTGACTTTTGACAGGAGGGAAGAAAATTGTGTACACACACATTTTGTGAATGTGCTGCAGTATATACCAACCTGAAACATATACTGTTTGCAATGCATATTTTTAAAGAATAAGTTTCAGTGAAGTGTATGTTTGATACGTTATCTCTATAAGGTTTATGTAATATTCATTTAAAAGCTACACTGCAGTTCTCTCAGATCTTTGTCAAAATCATATAAACTGCTTCGTGCGTGCATCTACCACATTTGCTAAAGATAAACTTTATGCAAATGTATTTTATTTTTGTAATGATCTTTAGTTTTGAGCCTATTATTTTTATATTTAAAAGGGGCACTTAGTTAAATTATTACATGATGTATAACTCGCCAATTTTGAAAGTGACCTCTATGGCAACTTTTGCTGTTGAGATTTAAGCTGATAAATAGTGTGATAACCAGGATTTTTTTGTACTGGGGATAGTAAAGTACAAGTCTCAGGCAATTGCATCAACTTCTTAGCCGTGTAGAAATGAAGCAGTATGTATCAATGCCTGCTTTGTTGCTATTCTCACATTGTTTTTGCATGTGCTACAATATTTAAATTAGACTTAGAATTTTTAATACTTTGAAAGTAGTCGTGGTATGTCCTCTCAATCTCGTTCTAGAGCTGAAGCTCAAGTTCTGATTGGCTTAACTAAGTGATATGTAGCATCCTGGCTTATGATAGGTGATGAGCCCCCTTCACTTTGCAAGAATAACCCCACTTAAATGAGAGAGACAATTTTCTTAAAGCCATCACTTTTCATGTCCTTTCATCTTCCCTTGCCTCCCCCCCACCGCACCCCGTTCCATCTCCTCACATACACAAGTACAAAAAGCTGGCTTCCTTATGTAGATGATTGTCAAGTTTCCTTCCCACTCTGAACTCTAGGGTACAGACCTGCATGAAAGACCCCCTAAGCTTATTCTTACCCGTTTAGGTTAAAAGCTGCCACCACCAAAGTGTTACACAAAGAACAGGGGAAGTGCCCAGTTGGAAATGACTCCCCCCCCCCCCCCAAAAAAAAATATCCCCCCAAGCCATACACCCCCTTTCCTGGGGAAGGTTTGATAAAAATTCTCACCAATTTGCATAGGTGAACACAGACCCAAACCCTTGGATCTTAAGAACAATAAAAAAAAAACAATCAGGTTCTTAAAAGAAGAGCTTTGATTAAAAAAAAAAAGTAAAAGAATCACCTCTGTAAAATCAGGATGGTAAATACCTTAGAGTAATCAGATTCAAAACATAGAGAATCCCGCTAGGTAAAACCTTAAGTTACAAAAAGACACAAAAACAGGAATATACATTCCATTCAGCACAGCTTATTTTATCAGCCATTTAAACAAAACCGAATCTATTGCATATCTAACTAGATTGCTAACTACTTTACAGGAGTTCTGACCTGCATTCCTGCTCTGGTCCCGGCAAAAGCATCACACAGACAGAGAGGACCCTTTGCTTCCACCCGCCTCCAGCTTTGAAAGTATCTTGTCTCCTCATTGGTCATTTTAGTCAGGTGCCAGCGAGGTTATCTTAGCTTTTTAACCCTTTACAGGTGAAAGGGTTTTTCCTCTGGCCAGGAGGGATTTAAAGGTGGTTAGCCTTCCCTTTATATTTATGACAGTGATGAATCTCCCAATATCCATAAATATGTCAAAGAATTCCCCAGTGGCCCAGGGCCATTTTCATAAAAGAGCCTCTGCACAGGAACCACCTCCTGTGGTCCCCAATACCCATCTGATCCTTCTACTACCCAGGCAATGCTATTCCTGCTCCCAGAGATTCTCCAGCCCCAGCTGTCTCCACAAGGATAATAGCTTGCTGCTGTCCAAATTAACACCTCATAACGATCTTCTATCCCTAGCAAAACGATGTACAATTATTAAGAGAAAATATTTGTCTCTCACATAAGGAAGAATTTATCCAACTGATGGAGATGTACCTGTTTATGCCTGAGGTGAATCTGGCTCTTACTGGAGAAAAAACGAGTCAGCAATATGCTGTATCATGGGTTTATAAAGCCTGAATCATGCTAGACAAATTTGATTGCTTTTTGATAGAATTATAAAATTATGAGATGGACTATATTTGGGTTGTAGAAATGCATCGGGTGCTATGTCTCTCAAACACTTTCTCTAAATCAACCCGATTGTCTTGAATGTGAGCACCATTGCATAAAAGGAAAACTGTCTGAAGGGCAACAAAGGTAATGGTGATCAATGGCAGTGTATTGAGTTGGGTAAGGCATCTAGTGATCACCTTTATTAATAATTTAAACAAAGCATGACGCACCACATTAACACAATGCCTCAATGATGCTGAGGGTCACATCTTGGAGGCCCTTCCTATGAATACACCTTGACTCCTATTGACTTGAGTGGGGGTTGGGAGCAGTTAGCGCTGCACAGCAAGCATTTAGGTCATTATAGTATTAAACTGTAAACTGTGAAAAGTTTGCAGCACCAATGGGTCCTATGATTAGAAACATGGACAGAAAGTGACAAAATGAAATCCTGAAGGAAATCTAGGGTTGTGGGTGGATAGAAAAAAAAAGGACACGAATTTGCAATATGACAACAAAATCCAGTTCTTGCTGCTTGCACCCACTTGTGACTATCTGCTTCTGTCCACTGAGAACAAGCTGACTTATCTATGTTCTATACATGTGTCATGAAGCACAGGTAAAGCACGCCGTTCCATGTGCCTACTGTGATAAACTTGTCTTGTTGTCAACCACAGTGCCCATTAAATCAATCTCTTTCATTCTTCACTGGAGACAAGTCTTGGAGAATACTACGATCTATTCAAGAATGCAAAACAACTTGAAGCTGTCACATTAATTGACCAGAAATAAGGATGTGGCTATAGTCTGATATCATTAATGAACATTAAATCAGATGGATGGTAGAAATCCCAACTAAAACCATCCAAACTTCTGTCCTTTGTGGCCTTTTATCTTCTCTTTGATTTAAAGAGAATCATTAATGTGCTCTTATTTGGAGTATTCTACGCTACGAGCTTGTACAATTCTACATGTGTGTCTTTGTCCCTGTAAAATAGAGATAAGTGGAATGTCAAAAGGACTTCATCTCCTGTAAGGAGTCAAAAAGAGGAATATATTAGAATTCTGTGTAATAGCTCAAGTCAGTTTCAAAATATCTCATTTCTGTGAAATACAGTGGTAGTATGGTATATAAGACACAGTGTTTCCCAGTGGACTGTGATTGTCACTGTCCTATCATGCTTCAGTTTCCCCAGCTGTAAAATGGGGATAGTGATGCTGACCCCCTTTCTAAAGCTTGTTAAAGCTTTGATGAAAGCTACTGTTGAAAAGTCTATGTAAGATTGAAGTGGCATAGTTTATTACCTTATTATAAAATTTGCACAGAAATGGCATAGCCCAAACACTAGAAATAATGGTTTGGGATAAATATTCTGCAGCAAGATATGTTAATATTTTGTTACATAATCTGTTTTCCTCCACTTCTCTTTAGTACATTTGCACATTTCAAATAGATAAAACGTGTACTTTATCATTTTAAAAAGCTGATAGATTCTCTATTACTATGGTAACTTCTCAAAGTATCCACTCAAGACTGAAGGCTTCATTGTATTAGATAACGTAAAAACACATGCGTACATGGATGTCTTTCTGATATGGGAAAGATGTGTTTATATTTCAAAAAGAGGTCTCCAGCTTCATCTTCCCCTTCAAAAGTGTCTAACAAAGTACGGAATGGGGTGTCTAAACTGTCAGTGTGTGTAACCAAGTCTGCAGGAATTTGTGAGACAATCAGCTTCACTGGTGTTATGAAAATAAAATTACTGCATTACTGGAAGTTATTGTATAGTACCAGGACGGTTGTTTCCTGTTCATTTATTTTTATTCAGGGCATGACTATTGGCAAAGGACCATATAATCAGGAGAACTTTTACTCTCCAGACTGATTGCAATTATTTTATTTAATAAGACTGTGCATAATTCCAGCCATGGAATGATAATCCTTGATTTGTAAGGATCTCCATTTCCTCAGACTTGAGCATGATGGATTTCGTCGTATGGAATATTTCCTCCCAATTGTCTTTTAATTAATTCAGTTATTATAAGTTAATTATTAAATATTTGGCAGCATTTTCAACATGCAAAGAATGATATAAATGCTATTTTTATAAAGCAAATGAAAATCAGAAACAATCTGCCATTTATTTTCTAAAAATAGCTATTAATCATTTTTAAAAATGAACATGGCTGTTAAAAAGACCAGTTTTTAAATATATATAACACAATGAAAGGTGGAAAAACAAGGTCAGTTCTCCACATTTTACATGGCTTAAATCAAGACGACCATGCATATAACAGCAACATCTGAATACTAGTGGCCAAGTTTTCCCAAGGACAGTGTAAGAGGTTTGCCCGCGAAAAGGTGAATTCTCTTGTGCTCTCACTTGCATTTACAGCTGGGCATTTATGTCCATAGTTAACCATTTTGAGTGTGTAAATGCTGTCTTTTAGGAGGACAGTTGGCTACAGGTTTGCATTAGCTGCTCTTGTGACCCCCTTAATGCTTGAGGGCTTTAGTTTTGTGCAGGGCATATTAATGCAGAATGCTTCTGGGTGTGCTGGAGACCTCTCCATCCACAGAGCTCTATTTGGGGTACAGGGGCCTTCTACAAAACACTCTGGGTGGTTGGGGATCATAGGAAGTGCACAGGGCCTGGTATTTGGGGGATGGCACTCTCCAGAGCTCCCAGTTTGGCACTGAATCGGTGTGAGTAACATATACCAGGATGCTGTTTACATAGGTGTGATATGTTTGGGAGGGGGGCATGTCTTGCTTTTCCAGATGCCCAAAGGTTTCTTGGATCATGTAACAAGGACTCCCTCTCCCCGCACCCCCGTCTCAGCCTACCTGTAGAGTAGCAATGTCCCTCACTCCCCACCCACCCACCCAAACACACCTGAGATATTCTTTACTATAGGGATGGGAGCACAGCCTGCATCAGTCAATCTGCTTCCTATGACCTCCAAGCTGCTTAAGAGGATATTGCTGGTTAATCTGACTACATCGTTCAGGAAAATACCTTAATGGAGTAATTACTTACTTACTTGTATTGTGAAAGGGCAGCGTCCTGTTGTGCTTGACACTGCACACATGCATCATTAATCAGACCTAGAACATATTTTCATGCATCTCTGCATTCAGTAGTTTTGTCTGGTTAGGATATAGCAAATGCAAGCAAGAGTGCTGAATACAAGTGGTAGAATGATGGTCACTTAACAGTACTTCTGTGTAGCTATACAATACAATCTTTGTCACATACTAATGTGCCATTTGTGGATTTGAGATCTCTCAGGACGGCATGGCCAAAATGTCAGGAAAAAAGAAGACTTTGGGCACTGTAATTTCCCACAAAAGACACAACTTCTGCGAAGAGGGAGAACAGTAACAGAATTCAGAAATAACTCTTCACGTTGTAGAACTGCATGAGGTTCCAAAAGCTCACTGCAGGCTCATCTGGCTTTGGTGCATTCCCCTGATGCACCATTGCCCTTTCATCAGTCAGCTTTGTATGCACGTAGGGCGATGAGGGAAGGATTAAACTATTGGCATATGGCTGTAGGTGAGGTGCCTGGTAGCCTGGAAAGTTTGGCATTTTCTGGGCGAGAAACTGAAAGGCAGGCTGTGCTTTCTATGACCTTTTTACTCTCCAATCATGAATAACCATGGTAACATAACCCTCTTTGATAGTGGTGTGTAATGTGGAAAACAACAAAAATATTGCCTCAAATTAATAAAGTTCCCAAGCTGTGGAGAATCGTGCTGAACTGAGGACCAACCATATTGAACCAGGAAGCTACTACTAGGAAACACTGATTGGGGAAGCGGTCAGAGTTCGTATTTTTTAGTGATGTGTGCTGTCATTTTATTTCCCAAATGACACACTTTTCAAAAGTGAGTTGAATTGTATTGGTTTTATTTGTGTGTGTTGGGAAAGTCTGACTAATTCCCCGGAGGCCAGTATTGTGGTCCGAGCTCCCACCTACTGCAATTAGTGGATCTGTAATTATTGTAATGGTCTTCAAATGTCTCCCATTCTCCTCAACAGGGAGCAATAGAAATGTGGGTTTAAATCTGAAAGCTTCCCTCTAGAATACATTATTGAACTTTAAAAATTCAGACCCCTTTTTTACATGAGCAAGTAAGAATGGAAACAACTCAAGCTCCCTTTCCTTATGACCAAAGCTGCCTTATTCGCTTTGCAGAAAAAGCTGTTTTCATTACATAAAACTTCTCTGTTTAAATTCTACACTTCTGCCATACTTTAGATGCTGAACATTTATTATGTGCTATGTACTGTAGTCTGTATCACTTGCAAGGTAAGGACACTTAAATGGCCCACCTTGATTATCATGCACATTGTAGGGAGAGTGGTCACTTTGGATGAGCTATTACCAGCAGGAGAGTGAGTTTGTGTGTGTGGTTTTTGGGAGGGGGGTGAGGGGGTGAGAGAACCTGGATTTGTGCAGGAAATGGCCCAACTTGATTATCATGCACATTGTGTAGAGAGTTGTCACTTTGGATGGGCTATCACCAGCAGGAGAGTGAATTTGTGTGGGGGGGTGGAGGGTGAGAAAACCTGGATTTGTGCTTGAAATGGCCCAACTTGATGATCACTTTAGATAAGCTATTACCAGCAGGACAGTGGGGTGGGAGGAGGTATTGTTTCATATTCTCTGTATGTATATAAAGTCTGCTGCAGTTTCCATGGTATGCATCCGATGAAGTGAGCTGTAGCTCACGAAAGCTCATGCTCAAATAAATTGGTTAGTCTCTAAGGTGCCACAAGTACTCCTTTTCTTAGTACCTTTTATTTCTGACACACGCTATTAGAGAGGAGAGAGTGAGGGGCTTCATTCTCTACCACCTGATGACTTTAACACTAGAGAGAGGAAATAGCAGATTAAAATCTGCAAGCACCTCTATCAACCACTAACTTATTTAAATCAAGATCAGAAAGCCCATAAACACAGAAAGAAAAAAACATAAATCTGAAGCCTCTTCAGAGTTTCTCTTGGCAATTAATGTTTTGTAAAGATGACATAAACATTTCAAAATATATAAACCTATTTCTGCTCTTCTCGTTTTACTACTAGCATCAAGCTATGATTTTATGAATATCAAATTAGAACAATAAGGTTTAATTCCTACTTTGCACAGGACAACGGGATGCATCAGGCTGATTGTTACCTTAAATAAGTAGTACCTACTTTTCTACAATGAACTTCGTACAGATCCCCTTCTGGTAGGCAACACAACTTATAACTAGGGTAGATTTGTTATGTATTATTTTTCTTCACTCTTCCAGGCAAAATCTGCAAGTCAGCTATGCACTCTTATAACCTTAGAGTTAAGTGTCATCCACTGTGTTTTCCCTCCCTAGTTGCCACTTAAACTGCTAGTAATAACAAATCCTTCAGGACATCAATAGAGTCACTGTGTTGAATAATCACAGCCTATCAGGCAGTAGGCTTGCAACAGCAGCTCCACTGCCTGTGACATCACTCCTGAAGCTCAAACCCCACGCTAAGCTCCCTTCATTAGTCAGTCTGTTGGTCTGTCTCCTTTTCTAGATCTACAGACCTTTGCACACCGGAGCATGCTGCTCTGAGAAGAAGAGCTGTGGAAATCAGAAGCACGGGGAAAGAAAGAAAAGAGGATACAGAGAAAGAAACAAAGAAAAAAACAAAAGACAATCTACAATATGAAATTCATCTCAGCTTGTTACTTGCTGCCTCTTTTCCCTGTTCTAGTTTTCAGCACTAGGTGAGTACAGAAAGCTATTTTACTTGGAGTTCTCTTGTTTTGTCTGCTGTTTATCTTTAAGATTCATTCTTCTCTCTCAAATCATAGAGATTACAGCTTCTTCCATGGTTGTAAGTTCAGAGTGTCTTTTCTTCAAATTACCGGTATTCCATTTCCCCTCGCCTCCACCTCAGATACTTTGAGAGATTCTGAATCTTCACTTGGTTACTCCAGCTTATTTATGCCCTTGCCTTTTTCCCAGGAAAGCTGATTGCTCTACAATAACCGAAAGCTTTTGTGATGAAACAAAATGTTTCACAACAATAAGCTTGATATACGGTGCAATTATAACAAGGGGACTGTGTACCAGTGCAAATCAGGGAGCCAAAGAACAGAAATTGAGATCATCATAAACATTTTCCCCATTAGAGTGCAAAAATAAAATAAACACTGGAACAGTCTTGCTGCAGTGAGGGTTTTACATTTGAACATAGCCTATTTTAAGGTTTATTGTTTTTCATCTTAAACACAGGAAAGATGCTGCAGTGGCAGCAGGATGCCTGAAAACGTGTTAAAAAGTTATTGCTATCTAGAAACATTACTCTCTCCTGTAATATACAACAGACCATGGGGAAAACAGGAACATTGTCTATTACAGGTTAAAATCAGGGCTTGACTGTGCAGCATTCTGAGATATAAATTTTCCTAGGAGAGAGTATGTTTACAATGCCGGAGGCATAGCATGTGCAGCAAAGGAAAGGTAAAGCTACAACACGCTATCCTACTGTCACATTGTTCACTGATGGAAAGTTAATACTTTGTACATACTAGGTATGTTAGGTGAAGACATTTTCAAATGACACTGCTGTTGACACAAGCTTTCTAGCTTCCTGATGCTTAACAACTAACTGACATTTCTCTGTTTGTTAATAAGTACTCAGTAAACTTCTACATCCCTGGGGCATGTAATCACAGAGTGTATGTTTGTGTATGTCAGGGAACTATGTCCATCCACTTATTCCTAGTATCTTGCCATAAAATCTGCAGATAACACTGATATGGATGATAACTTCCCATTTTAAGCTCTAACTGCCCCCTAATCTAAGGGATGGTGGAAGTTCATATTTAACTCATGTTTGAAAATGAGTACCTCACACCTGCAGGTGTGTGAGAGAAGAAATGGGTCAGAATGCAGAGAGTGAAGTTGCAGGCTTACCAAAGGTTTGAATGTTGGTGAAATATGCCAGAATGGTGGAATGTCTTACTCCTCTTCATGTCTTTTTAAAATATTTCTGATTTAGGTTTTAATATTAGTCAGTCCCAATCACTGTGAATCACTCCAGTATTCTTTGAAATATCTTGCAATTCCCTTTTGAGTCTTTGTGTTGTGATTCAGTAATTATCCATGGATCCCTTTCGATTTAATAAGTAGACTGAAGAAACATTCAGTATCAGTCTTGTGAAATTCAGATGAATAATTTTACTTTATCTTAAAATTTTATATTCTTTGCTAAATTGCACTGGAGTTGAATTTAAAAGGGGGGAACAGAAAGCCAACCTTTCCAGATGTAATTTTTCATCTTAAATGGGCTTTGAGTGAAGTGCTTTATGAGGGATTCATTGGCAGCCAATGTATCTGTTAGTTAAAATGAAGGAAAGAAAGGGAATTATCACATATTTCCATATTTATTTCATAAAAAAAATAATATACTTTGGCAAAGATAAAGGGGCAGAGCCGAAGCTGCAACTGAGGATCTGGCCCAAAAGCATTAAAAAGGAAATCTGTCATCTTAACAAGAAAAGCAGTGCTTGCATACATATGTGAACTTCAGTAAATAGCTCATGATTTCAAATTGGATTTTACTTCCCACTGCAATTTGCCAAAGTATGAATAGAAAGTTGAAGTCGATGTTTGAATGCCATATGTGATCAGTGTAACTCCAGAAAAACAAACCGAAAACTTAGAGATACATTTGAGTGGCACATGATCAGTTACAGACCTATGTGATCTAATAAATAGTACACAAATGCAATGATTACAGTTCTTAATAAGAATCAACATTCAGGCAGAGAGATTTCAATCTAAATTCCTGTTTCAATTGTTAATATCAGGGTTCTGAATCATAGATTGTAAGATGCAGCTGTTACTTATGCTATTCCTGTGAAACCGTGCTGGATGTTCCGTTCAGCAGAAAAGTAAGTGGGACTCTAAAAATGGGGATTTGTAGGTATACAAAAGGAAATGTCCTGAAACAATGGAATGCCATATTAGAGCAATTTTTTTATTCCTCAGTTGTACTGACTATCTAAACAATGGAGCGATTTTCTTGCGATCATGACGGGAGTTAAAAAAACAATACAGTGCTATCAATATGTCGTTCACTGGGAGGAGATTGTGCTTTAGTCTGTTTCATCAGAAGGCCGTTATGTATGTGGCATTTAATAGTTCTTGCCAACATATGGTTAATGTGTAGGCTGGAACCCAAACAGAGCAGCTTTGCAGGAACAGTTGCTTTAGCAAAAAGGGGTACCTATTATCCTGCTGTGTGAAACCGCTTAGCTCAGGCAAAGAAAAGATCATGAGTAGTAATAAGTTTTCTACCATGAGATTTCTTTAGAAGTGCTTTCCTCTCAAGTTGTCGTGTATGCAGGGCAATCTCTGTATAACCTGTTTGTGGGTGCTGAAATCAGTGAGCAGTTACTTGATGAGAAATGTGGGTGGTTGCATTTATTCCTCTTTGGCATTTGGAGAGGTCATCTTTCTTGCATCACTTTATTGTTATAGTTTTGTGAGGCCTCTGCAGAGAAACCTAATATTAAACATATTTGCATTGACGTAACACATAGTGCACATGATTTTACTTTTGGGATTTACAGAGGCCAAAAAGAACAAAGTTTCTGTTGTGGTGATTACTGCAGGTTTTTATTAACTGAAATGTGTAGATTTTTTCATAAATATGGGGTCCAGATCCCCAGCTGGATCTGTGCTGATATGCACCAGCTGAGGATCTGGCCCATGATGTGTCACTGCAAAGAAAACCTAGAGCTGTTGAAGCAAATATTATTTTTAATATATCCTTTTTGTTTATTTTTTGGTGTTTCTCAAATCCTAGTGATTTCTCTAAATGATGATTATTTGGTGCTGTGAACAATTGCAAACATCTGAGGTTTGATTTAATAAACACCATTGACGTCACTAGCTACTGCATGAATAACAACTCCAGGATGAGGCTTATTAGAGGTAGGGACCAGCAACTCTGTAAAAATGTCAACCCTAAGTGTACCCAAGGGGACCTTTTCTAAAGTTTGGAAAAGTTTGGATAACTTTCTTTCTTTTTTGTGGTCAGTTTTTACACGCTTTTGCACTTCCTGCTTTTGGAAGGACCAAACTATGTTGTCCTAATATTTCCTATGCATTAGGAATGATGAAAAATATTATTTATAAAATGTTATATTGCTGTAGCACCCAGAGGCCTCAGTCAGTCAGGACTGGGGCCCTGTTGTCCTAGGTCAGGGGTTCACAAACTTTTTGGCCCGAGGGCCACATCGGTGTTGTGAAACTCTATGGAGGGCCGGGTAGGGAAGGCTGGGCCTCCCCAAGTGACCTGGCCCCTGCCCTCTATGCACCCCCTTCCACTTCCCGCCCCCTGACGGCCCCCCTCAGAACCCCCGACCCATCCAACCCCCACTGCTCCTCACCCCCTGACCGCCTCCTCCCGGGATGTCTGTCCCTATCCGTCCCCCTGGGACCCCACCCCCTATCCAACCCCCGCTTCTGCCTGTCCCCTGACTGCCCCGACCCCTATCCACCTGACCCCTGACAGGCTTCCCCGGACTCCCATGCCTATCCAACCCCTGACTGCCCCCTGGAACCCACTGCCTGCCCCGTTACCATGCCACTGTTAAATCTGGTGCAAGGTTAAATGTGGGTGTCCTAGAGTTTATTAGATTGATGATAAAAGCAAAATGTTTAAAACATTTCTCCTAAACTAAAATCTTCCCCATGTTGTAAACATTAATTATGCTGCTACTGGAAGATGAAAGTGACTAGAAAGGGCTCCTTCCTGCCCTTCTAGGTGGAAAAACAAGCCTCAGACATGTTTGGTATCAGCTAGTGCTGAATACCCAAAGGTTGCTCTCTGAGAGGCCACAATCCTGGAGTACAGGAGTGCCCTTCCTTTTCCCCATGATGGCAGGCTTGGTGTGGAGGAGAGTTTTGGAGACAGGTAGTCTCAGACAGGAACTACCATGCTGGCTGGAAAGAGCAGCCGATGTGTCCATAGGATTTGTGAGTAATAGAGACCACCTTTATGTTGTTCTTTCTGAATTCCTTCAGGAATTCAGGGGGCACTGACTGCTTATAATTAATTTCATATTTTTACCATCTCAGAACTGGTTTTCTTGGATATTAAGGCATTTTGATTTCTAGCAAACAGGATGGTAATATGTGCCTGGTAAATGGGGTTTGTGCGTTGGGACAGAGTAGCAAGTGGTATTTGGTGTTGTATAGCAGCAGTACAATATGTCCAGATGGATGCTCCTCATGGGCCATTTTGCTGAACTGCAGCCACACCTGATTATTTGTTCAGTATATTACTGCCAGTCAATTCCCTGGATTTCTATTAAACATAATCAGCCAAATCCATCCCTGGTTTAATTGCATTGATTTCAATGGAGTTGAAATCAATGTACTTAAATCAGGGGATGGATTTGGCCCAACCACGATATAATTACTTATGATTTAGGGTCTAATCCTGAAAGAGACAAGAGGTGCTTAGTGCCCATAACTTCCAGTAACCTTGCTGAGAGAGAAGGATGCTCAGCACTTTACAGAATATGACTCTCAAGGCTAGCCTTATTACATAATGGATAGTGATTCAGTAATTGTCCATGGATCTTTTAATTTATGAAATAGGGGATTTGCTTTCTCCATATGTTCATGATCTATCATTGAGATTGGTATATCTGGGTATAACTCTACATATCAGTTCTATTTCCCCTTACGTCTTATGCTATGTTTATACACCTATACATAATGTCAAAGGGTTTTATTCCTCCGTGACTTCCTTTTCCAATAATGGAAGTAATTTATGGTTGAAAAGAAGAACGTGGGAACTGTTTTATCTAATGTATGTCAATCAGTAAGATTAAATCAGGAAAAGTGCCCCAAAGTTAAGAGACCTCTTGAGTCCGCGAAACTGAATAGAAAACCTCAATAGCTGGCTTTATCATGAGAGTTTTGGGGATTTCCTGTTTTGGCCCAAAGTACCACAAAAATAGCTTCTTGTGTGGTAGTTTGCTGCTTTAATTTCTGTCCCTTGCTAGAAAAAACCGCAAAGGTCTGAATTATTATTTTTTTTAAATGACATTTTAAGACACTACTTAAAACTTTTTTGAACCTCCAAAAAAAGAGCTCATAGGTTTTTTTTGTTTGTTTGTTTTTAAATGATGAAGCTCCCTAGAATTCACTTTGAAAGGATACAATAGCAAAGTAAGGCTCTAGTTGTTTGTTATGCATTTTGTAGCATTGCACTGATGCCAACTAAAATTGCAGTAGAAGTTACTTTTGGCTTTTGCAGTTTGAATTCAGTAGTTTTTTTGCATGCAGACTGATGCTAAATGAGATCTAGTGCTGCCAGTCTTTTTTTGGTGGTGGTTCTAACTGTGGCCATGTATTAGTTGTTACTACTGGCATGCTGTTCACTCTTAATCAATTATATTACTATTTGTCCTTTTTCATTAGATTGTGTTTTGATATTGTTTCTATGCTTAACTAAGACCTGTTCTCAGATATTTATCTTTTCAGTGCTACATTATAAGAATCGCTAAGTCATATATTGATTTGATATGTAGAAAATGTTGTGCTTTCTTATTACCTTGGTTTACTCAATGGGTTTTTAGCTGTCTTGCAGGGACCAAATCCATAAATATTCCCTATATTCAAGACAGAGAGTATTTGGTGTAGATCTGTCTCCACTCTTTCTAGTATCCTTTAATCTGTAATATTCAGTCCAGGTTTCAGATGCAGGTTATAAGTGGTATTCAATTATTACACTTAACTCTTCAGACACTACTACAGGGCTGAGTGCCACAGGAATATGAGAGAATAAATCTGAAGGTGTGTTAAATAGCTATTTTTACACATCGTTTTAAAGTGATAGAAGGTGAATTGAAATATTTTCTTAGCTTCCTCTCATACCTATATTAACAACATCTTCGTCTTCACCGTACAGTAGTCCTCACATTCCTTGGGGTACTGTATGTTAGAAAATTACATTTATTGTATATTTACATAAATTTACATTTTTATTGTATGCTCTCTTTATGAAGAGGAGCAATAATTCCCAGTTCCTCTACTTTTATTGCTCCTCATTATAGTTGAATTGGCAGAAACAGGATCAGACTTCAGTGAATTGAGGGAGAAAGAAAAATCAATGTTTGCTATTTTAAAATATATGTTAAGTTTGAACAAAAAGGATGTGTGTGAAATGTCCTAATACCCACCAACTAATATTTACAAAAGGCACACAGAGCTAGGGATGAGATCAATTAAAAGCTGCATCCTTGAGGTGGTCCTGCTCCTTGACAAAGGTGAGGTTGTAGTGTTTCCATCTGGCGAATATTAAGCCTGTAATTTCTGAGAGAGTGCTCTGAACTATATTTATATCTATTTACGTGTCCCCGTCATTGTGTCATCTGAGTATCTCACAAGCATTCATTCATTTATGCTCACAATACCTCTCAGCGGAAGGGAAGTGTTATCCCCATTTTACAGATGGGGAACTGAGACACACGCAAGTTAAGTGACTCAGAGTTGTCAGTTGAACTGGTATCACTTGAATCTCAGTCCAGTGCACTAACCACAAACAATCCTTCTTTCCTTTTGACTGTACCTTGAGCAGCAGTATAACTTTACTCCTAATTTTGCCATATTTTTAACTCCTCCAGCCCAACACACTCTCATTCAGAAAAAAGTGATGATATGGATGTTACCTCCTCCATGCTACTATCTATCCAGCCACCCATCGTGGTATTAGAGTGCCCTCTATTCTGAATAAGGCATACATGGATTTATGGTGTTGTGGGTGATCACTGTAATTACTGCTACTGCATCTATTACAACCTATCATATTTTCAATAACTCTTGCAGTTCCTGGTAATTGTTTCAGTGGTGGGAGAAGGGAAAGAATTATTTCATCATTATTGCCTCTGGTAAGCAACAGGATTCCTTTTAGAGTATTATATGGCAGTTGGATTAGCAGTATTTGGTGCTACATTTCAGGTGCTTAGGTGGCTTCATTGACATGGGCCAGAGGAGTGACAGCAGTAGAGGCAGTTCCTGTGGTTCCCTAACTTAGAATTGCTAGGTGAACCGTAACAACCTCCTGAGCCTATGATGGTAGGAGCCAGGGTAATAAATTGTGCACAACGTGTATATCTTCTTGGTGATTTTTTTTTTCCCCGTCCCTGCTTCATAATTTTGGATTGACTTTTCTGTTTGTTGTTTGCTACAGATTAGCCTGTGGTATTGGGCAGGAGAAAGGTGAGACTTTACTGAAATGTAGATGAGAGAAGTATAAAGTGTGAGAAATTGAATTGACCAGGTGGTAAAAAGAGGATGTACTTCAGGTAGCTTTAGATTGGTTGTTGAGGGAGAGTAATTTGTTCCCCCTGGTAAAGCAAATTAAATATGTACTCAGACAGAGACAGCTTTCCAAGTGTGAGGTGGGGGGAGGGGCAATTATAGTTTTTGCTCACATTTCACTTCCTAAGTCTTAAAAGGTAACATTTCTGCAAAAGGGGCAAATCCTAGTTCTGGAGTGGTATTCATTGCTGAAATGGATCAGCTTCATATTTAATACTCATTATAAGTACTGAAATAGCCACAAAGGCCAAAGTACTCTGTCTCTGTTGGGGCAGAGGGAGATTTCCCAAACCTGAGCCATTCTTTTTAGGTGACAAATCTGAGGAACTGTCCCAGATTGAGGTGTCATTAGGTTTTGGAACAAATTGATAAACTAAACAGTAATAAGTCACCAGGACCAGATGCTATTCACCCAAGAGTTCTTAAGGAACTCAAATGTGAAATTGCAGAACTACTAACTGTAGTCTGTAATCTATCATTTAAATCAGCTTCTGTACCAAATGACTGGAGGATAGCTAATGTGATGCTAATTTTTAAAAAGGGCTCTAGAAGTGATCCCAGCAATTATAGGCTGGTAAGCCTGACTTCAGTACCAGCAAAACTGGTTGAAACTATAGTAAAGAACAAAATTGTCAGATACACAGATTACCACAATTTGTTGGGGAAGAGTCGCCATGTTTTTTGTAAAGGGAAATTACGCCTCACCAATCTACTAGAATTCTTTGAGGGGGGTCAACAAGCATGTGGACAAGGGGGATCCAGTGGATATATTGTATTTAATTTTCAGAAAGCCTTTGACAAGGTCCCTCTTAAGCAAAGTAAGCTGTCATGGGATAAGAGGGAAGGTCCTCTCAAGAATGGGTAGCTGGCTAAAAGATCAGAAACAAAGGGTAGGAATAAATAGTCAGTTTTCAGAAAGGAGAGAGGTAAAATATATTCCTGTCTCATAGCGTTAAATGGTCCATCAGGTAGCTTGAGCCAATTCTGTGGTAGGGACCATAGCCTTTTATTTTGATCCTATGTTCAATAGGGAGCCTGTGTGGGTCCATGAGAACTGGGGTGATGTGCTTGCAACAGCCAGCATTGCTGAGTAAGCAGGCTGCCACATCTGGATCCAGTTGGAGCTTTTTGTAAAGTTGGCACTTTTGTTCCTACTTAATAATATATCACATTAATATACTTTGGGAATCAAAGATGTGTGGATCACCCTGGCAAAGTCGAGGTGTGATAAAATAGGTCATGTTGGTATAGTGAGCTGGAAGTGGAAACCCGTGTTTTTGCAGACATAACTTTTTGGATATATTTAGTTGCAGTGGGTAGTTCAAAAGGACAAGTAGGCTATGGAACATCTAGACAATCTGAGAACTGATGTTGTTAAAGTGGTGAGTTCTTTCCTGTGCCTATACCACCTTGCTCTTTCCAGAGGTTAGCTTCAGCCAGCTGCTTTTTATGCAGGTACTGATGTCTTCCAGGCATGTTGAAAGCTGGGAGATAGTTCTATTTGTGTTAGACAAATAGGAGACATTGAGGTGGTATAGGAGATGATAGGGTTGAGGTTAGACTAGCTTTCATGATGTTCCAATGGCTCCAAAGGTATAGCTGTGAAAACACACAGGTATAAGACTTCTGAATAAGGAGATGCCATTCTTTATATTCTGAAGTCCCTTTCCCCATCCTCCCACATGCTATTATCATGTTATAATTCTTGATGGCCACTATTGCTGCTACCAATATAAAAAACCTTGTTTGAATATCATTCACATATTTTCCAATAGATTTTGTTCAGATCTTTCTGTAAGTTCACTGTATATCCATCGTGTGTGTGTTCTACTGTCTCTTTGTTTTCTCTTCTTATATAGAAATGTCAGCAACGCAAATTAAAAGAAGATTGCAAAAAATAAATGAGTGGTAAAAGCCAGAAGCAAAACTTGGAGATAAATGTATTTGTCAGAATTGAAACCTTTGACTGTAAGTGCATATCTACACTACAGACTTACATGTAGTGTAGACACACTGCCTTATGTCATCTTGTGTAGTGTAGACCAGGCCTAATATTTTTATAATTTCTCCCATTTGAATTTGAAAGAAATGGGAGGGGAACAAAAATTGCTCCTATGGTATAATCTATACAAATAAATTTACACCTCTAATATGTGAAGGTATATACAAAAGTAAAGAGCTTATTTGAAAGAAACCGGTATCATTGGATTTGTACTAAAGCCTTCAAAAAAATTAGAAATCCAAACAAGCACAATTATATATTTTTATTTAGGCAGCTGAGAAAGGATAGCTCTAAAACCATCTAAAATTCATATTGCTTTTTCACTCTTTGTAAATACATCTCACAGGCCTTTTATGCTCACAAGTATATTCAAGTTTCCTGAGCGACACTGACTTTTAGGGCTTAGAAGGCCTACACTCACAACACCACACTAGATTTTGTATCTTTTAGGCTCTTTTTATTAGGAACTTTATAATGGTGGTTGAGGCTTGGAAACTACTCCAATGAGGGAATTTTTCTCACTATTTCTCTTTTTTCCACTAGCTATCCTAGCTATTAATCTTTCTCCCCTCATTAGTGGGTGGTCATAACAAGAGCTGGAAGTGAGGAAAAATCTAGCTGGTGTGAATCTCTCACATGTTTATCATTAAGCTAACATTAGATGTACATCAAATTAAAGTTGGCAGTGAGCATTCAGGTACTGTATATGGAGTGATGAATTAACCCTTAGTATTGCCCTGGACTGAAGCTAAAGCTGTTGGCCCCAGCTCACTGCATTTGTTTTCAGTTGAAAAACTTGTTAAAATCATGGTGCAGAACATTTTCATTGTTTTTTCAGATTTGGGGAATGTGCATTTTAGTTAGATTTAAGCTCCCAGAATGAATCAAACACAGGGGCCAAGGGTTGCCCTCCACATACACAGGATTACTCCCACCTGAAATCTATGAGGCCAGAATTTTATCTGTTTTTTAGGCTTTAAACTTGTCACTGGTCTGAGAGCGATTATTGCCACGATTGAAATGCTAAGAATTACTACTATTATTATGTACCTCTAATACACATCTTAAAATATTCACATCAGAGGAACCTGAATAAAGGAAGCTCTAGATGAAACATTGATCAGGAAAAAGCAGGGGAGCAGGGACGGGAGAATAGGAAAAAATACAAATGATTCCGATCCTGATATAAATCTGAGGTAACTTCACTGAGTTATGGAATTATCCCAGATTTACATCAGTGTAACTGAGATCAGCATTCATCCAATGACTTTGGGTGCTGTGTGCATTTGGGGGTTCAGATTGCTGCAAGCTGTTGAGAGAGTCAGAAGCAAGAAAACTGCTATTTTCAGAGTGGAATATATGTGTATATATTTATCTGTATTCAACATCAAACTGCTATATGTTTAAAGGAGACATGAAAAAAATCACTGACGCTATCACTTCTGTGGAAATGATCATCTCAGAGAGAGGTGTGTTGAAAAGTTTCACCAGTTAATGTTTCTTATGCTCTTATTTCTCCCTAATAATCTCTCCATTAATCTATAAGAGATACTGTAATTAGTTTCTGTAACCAAAGAATACATTTATTTTTCAGAGCGCAGAATAATATTAAAGATGAACATGCTGCTGTGTAAAGCAGCTTCTACACATATTGAGAACCTGAGATATAATCATGGCAATTATTACTGTAAGAAAATTTGTTTTCAAATACATGCTCTCTCTAAGGCTGGCTGAGATGCTTTGGACATTGTCCACAAAATAGTTGTGCTCACAAGTGTATTATTACTCCCATGGACGAATACACTAAGGCTGCGGGAGAAAATAAATTTGCAGTCATAACAGAATCCAAGAGTGGACCTTCAGATTGCACCAATTCTTTTCCCATTTTTGCTTTATATTACTATTTGTGTATCTTTATGGCTAAGATACTTTATTTTGTATACAGTAGCCTTATGAGGACAGAGTCGGAGCCTATTTCACAGTCTATTTTAGAGCAGTGGTTGATACCCTGATTTGAGATACTAAGGAACAAACCAGAAAGAGCTTGCCTCCATTAAGAGAAATAGCAATAGATTTCTGAGTGCATCTATCCCATCCGGAGGAACAATGGGCCACCAGTAAAATTTTAGATGGCTGAGGAGGGAGGGATAGAGAAACAAAATAACGGTGACAGGAAAGTTTGTATTGTTCAGCAGATACATGTCACTGGGGGCATTGACTGGCCTGGCATGACTCTTCTGCAGTGAAACTTGTAGCAGGCTGTAGCTTTAAATCAATGATTTGATCAGCTTCAGTAATTACTCACCAAAATACTCATTTAACTCCTTTTATGGCTTCATTGTACCATCAGCTTAAAATGGAGTTTAATTTTGACTTCTTTTGAAACGGCACTGCAGTATGTTATTGCCAATCTATTTTGTACCATGTATTAAGCTTATTTTGTGACTGAAGAAAGATTATTTTAACATGGAGCCCTTTATGAGATTATAGTAAGTAAGATAAAACACCTCTTTGGGTAAGCTGTATTGTCAGTCTTTGTTCTCTGAAAAAGAAAAGGGTAACACAAGTAAATGCTAATATTGTTTAATTAAAAGCACAAAATAGCTTTCAATTTAGGTTTAAAGGTTATGTTCTTTAAAGAACGCTTTTTATGCACTCACTGCAATGTGTGTTCTTCATTCACCACTGTGTCACTTCACATTTTATGGTGTTGTAAACTTATTGTAATCAGTGGAGTTACACCAGTGCAAAAGTAGAGTAAAAGAGTGGTGAATCAGCCCTCAATTTAGCAATGGCAGAACTGAAACAGGTATTATGAGAGTCAGTTCAGTTAAGCATCGAAAGAACTGGGAACTGAATTTCCTGTCCATCAGGTGTAGCTCCATTTATGTCATGGAGCTACTCACTGGTGTAAAACAGCTGTGACATCAAAACTAGGCCTCTGATGTTTATCTGAGCATCCTTGGCCCAGAATTTTCACAAGGTTCAGGTTTCCTTGTTTGAAATTTCTATTGCTACTTAATTTTTAAATAGGCAAAAATACAAGAAAATTAAGACCAGTAATTATTTCTGCTTTTCATTTTAGCAGGAACACAGAAGTTCAGCAACAAAAACCTTTTATTTTAAGAGATTTTCTGTCAGTACTCCAGACAGCTCCATGCCTGACTACATCTCAGTCCGTCCGTCCTTCCTTCCTTCCAAGCCTTCTGTTCACTACTGTGAGGTCTGATTCAACACACTCTTACACTGAAGTCAGTGCAGTTTCACTGATGTTCAGCTTGTGTAACTGGACAGAGAATCAGGTCCTGTATGTCCTGCCAAGGTCTCTTGCCTTTAGGAGAAATATATTCCTGTGCTGATACTGAGACGAGCAGGGCTGATGTGGGGACGGTGGACATGAATAGCATTTCCTTGAATCCAAGGTTGTTGGGAGCCAGATTGTTCTTGTGCAGGTCAGGGCTGCCCTGAGGGATGCTCTAATTTATGCCCAGGCACTAATGGTCCTGAGCCCGTGACCACTCCCCTTTTCTTTCTCAATAGGCACGCTGGCCTGCCTGCAAAATTCCCACAGCAGGGCTATTCTTGGGGGCCCATGTGGCTGCTTTGCAGTCACTTGGTGCTAGGATAACCTGCTCAAAGAGGACTCATGAACTAAGTCCTTCATCTCCTTCCACTCTCAGCTAACTTCATATCAGCTTTCATGTTGTCACTGTACTGAGAAATGCCATCCATGTGTCTCAGTGGGTAGGGGAACTTGATGGGACCAGCAGTGAAGGGGGACAGCCCCAGCAGCAAGGGAGGAAGACACTTGCAGAGGGGCTCCAGGTAGGGGGGCAGGTGTGGATTGGCTAATGCCAATGCCAGGGATTTAATCTGGAGCAAGGGCCATATTGAGTCTCTTTTAGCTCTGTTCCTGCAGGGATTTTGCTGATGGTCTTGGGCTCTTGGAATAGGTTGAGGTCCCTACCCTTGAGCACCCTTTGTCCTCATTGCAGGGTTGGGACAGGGCTGGGACTTCAAGAGAGCTGATTCTGGGGGTTGGGCTGAGGAGAGCCTACCCCGAGTTATGTGTTTTATGTTAGGAGCCCTGTAGCACGCCCTTTGGAACCACGTAAATGCCTGGTATAAGAGAGTATGGATGATGGGTAGGTAGCGCCCCTCTCCTGTGTTTACAATTTTTTTAATAAAAAATCAATTCATGTGTCTGTCCCCATTTTGAGTCTGTGTGCAGATCAACAGCCTTCTGATTAAGGTACTTATGACATTCTGGGGTGCAATCCAGACCAGAGTGGGGTTGTCACCCCCACCCTGCAACTTTAGGTGCCTCACAATGCTTTGCTGCTGTAGCTCCAAGTGGGCTGCTCACAAACAACATGCAGGTCACACCCTGAGTGTCTGTGTATAGCCACAGCCCTAGTCCAACAGCTCCAACCCCAGCAGCCTGTCAGCAAACACCAGCCACATTGCTTACTACATGCAGGGTGACCCCCACTACACTGAATCTCAAATTTCCCCCCCATGTGTGTTCTGTACGGTCCAGCCCTCTCCTGGACAGTCCACATATATTAGGTCCATTGCACCTCTAAAGGGATCAATATACAACAGTTTGCTACTTTTAAAATTGAATTGAGTTGAAAGACAACACTGGATTCGTTTTCATTAAAGAATAAAACAAGTTTATGAGCCTACAAAGAGAGAGATTTTAAGTGAGTACAAGTACAAGGGGTTATATTCAGAAATGGTTTCAAGAAAAATAAAGATAAGATGTATTCAAAACTTAACAAACTAGACTTGGTTCAAGGTGATATTCTTACTATATGTTCCCAGCATTATTGCTGATCAGGTTTCAGGTCAGATTCTCCCACAAACTCCATAGGCTATTTCTTTTGGTGCCTTAGGTGAAGGAGAGAGATGGGGAGAGAACTTCGGGTGTTTTCTGCCCCCACTTTTATAATTGTCACCCTTTGAAATGCATTTTTCTGAGGTTTACCACTAAATAATGTTCATTCTCACTGTGAGGGTGGAGTCAAGGAGTATGCTGTCTGTTTGCTAAGGTGCAGATCTGTTTGTTCCTGCCCCACTTCCTTGCCAAAGGGTGCCCACATGATAGGTGATTTGTCCATCAGCTTTGATGACACCTGGCTAGAGGTGTCAACTTGTCTTTTGTCTTTAAGAAACTGGTTAATCCGCTCCCCAAATTAATCTGGTAAACACACTTCAGTCATAATTTCACCTTATGTTCATAACTTTACATATGATGTTGCTACATGGATTTCACCATGATATTGACCAGCAAGTTATTAGTTTTCAAATGATACCATATAAGTCATATTTTGTACAAAGATTATTATAATAGTGTGTAGGGTGTAAATACAGGCATGCATTCAGTCACAGCATCCCAAACAACTTTCTTTTCTTCCTTTATATCTTGTTCTGAAACTGCTCTTCCCCCAGTCAATAAAGTCTGAGGGATGACATTGGCATACAACTCTTTAGTTGATTTCTGAACTGTCTCTGTTTCTGGCCTTGGTCTGAAGCTCTTAAGGACTGAGATTTTTGTCCCTTTTTAGTGTATTTTACTTGTTGTGGTGCAGCCTCTCTCTTATTAAATGCATTTTGAATTTACTCTGGAAAATTGTGGGATAGAGTCGGTTATTGTGTATCTTTCTGTTGTGTTCTCATTATGAATCTTCTACCTTTCTCGTGTTAATGTTTCCAACAATGTAAATGGAACTGGGCTCTTCTGCACAATATAAGTACTCCACTTGATGATCAAGCCAGTACTAAGTTGGTTGGTATGAACTTGAAAAGTACTTTACTTAACCCATTTGTCTTCTATTATGTAGGAGGGGGTAGAACAAACATGTAATACTTTCAACTTGAGTTAATCTTTCTCTGGGACAATCCAGAAAAATGACTAAATATCAAGTAAAGCAGCTGTCCTGTTAGGGACCTATGTGTACACAATGAACTGTACATTAAAATTGAACAATGATCCAGTTGTAAACATAATCTAAATATTCCAAAATTTAAATTATAGTTGTTTCTGTGCCCCTGCAGAATAAACAGATACACTGTAGACAACTGAGAACACTTAACATTGAAAAGTCACAACCTAGTTACTTCCTAAGTATAAGAAATAGGATGTGGCACAGTATTTCAGATATCACGCAATAGATCTGGTCCAGATCTTTACATTTACCTGTAAATGTACACAACCTGAGAATCTGGCCTGTTAACTGTAGATAAGGACTTATTAGTGAGCACATTGGCTTTGCCTTTTCAAGTGTCACGTTTTTCATCTTGCTCCAAAATAAATGCCTGGGATTGAAGTCTCTAGTTGACTGTCGCTGTTCTGCATCTTCATGGTCCCAAAACATAAACTTTTTTTAGTTATGATTACTAGCCATACTTACCCCAGCCTTCCTCCTGTTCTCTCTCTTCCACACCCACAGCTCCTCTTTGCATCCCTGTTTGTTTAATAGCAGGCAGGAGCAAAGTGCTCCTTCAGTATTAGGACTTGATATATGGATAGAGATGAGGTTAAATGGGAACTGGCAGAATGGGCTGCTTTATGCTGGACATAGTGATATCCATCATTCTTTGTTTTCCTGAGCATGTGCCATTTGCTAATGATTGAAGAAATTGGTGTTTATTAGGCCAGATTCTCAGCTGACCTAAATTGTTGTTGCTCCACTGATTTTTGCCAGGATCTAGCCTGCTATTTGAAGTCACATGATTTGTTTTAACTGACTACTTAATAGATAAAAATCAAAAGACCTAGGCATTCAGATGTCATAATGATAGGTATGCTACAAAATTCTATACAGATGGGACATCTATAAAGGCAGATTCTTGTGTGTGCCAGAACTCAGTTTATGGTACCCTGATTCTCAAGGCCAAGCTCTCTCTGAAAATGCATATGGCATAATGGCCCCTAAACCAGTGGTGGGCAGGTCTATCAGAGTGGAGCGATGCTACAGACTTCCCTGCTGCTTCCTTTCAGCAACATATTTTCTATAAGGGGAAGGATAGGGCCCAGATCTCCAATAGATGCACTGGTCAGGAGTTTTCCTCCAACAGGGGATTAGGTGCTGGTGATTGGTCTCCTTTACATCACCTTGATGATGCAGATGGGTTAGATCTCAGAATAGAATGTCACACCATGTATGTGCGCATGCATATGGAATGACAGGGCTCACTGTTTTCATCTTGCCAGTTGTTCCTTAGTTAAGAGTAAATAAATAAATATCTATTTATTCCCTATCACAAGTAGAATACTTAGTGTTTCATTAGCAATAAGTGATGCAGCAAGCAAACAGGCATTGTTGTGGGTCAGAGGTCTTTACTGAACATGGACACTTTGCTGAGTATTACATGCTGAGAGGCCTGTGTTTATTTGGTAGTAGCCTGGCCCAGTTTACATTTCTGAGCTGCTGATGTCTTACCAACTAGGTCCCTCCTGAAACACAACCCTCCTTGTGAAGTTCTGACATTGTGAATACTTAGAAAAAAATTCCAACTCCCTTAGATAACTGTGTATTATAAAATGCATGGATATGTGCAAATTTGTATGTGTTGGTTATTAGTCAAGTTTTCTTCTATTTTGACAACCATATTGTTGTTGGTAACATGTTAGCTACCAATCTGGTGTCATCTGCATGGTAATTATTCACATGCTTTCACCTTGGGCAGCAGAAAACCAGAACTTATTGTTCCAATTGGAAATGCCAATTTATGTTGCCAGGTGAGAACTGAAATCTTGAGATTTCCCTCAGCAATACAGGTACATGCATTGTTAGATGGGTATAAAGAAATTTCAGACGTGTGGCTGAATCCTTGAAGAAAAATGCAGAGTGATGGGGGACGTATGTTGGGCAGAGTGCAGAGAGAGGAGAAAAATAGTGTCTGAAATCAAAGATGTAACCATGTATTTAACTGTTGCATGAGGTGAGGCATGCACAGTTGAAGAACTTACTAAATCAAGCTAAGCTGAAACAGTAGGCCTACAAAGAAATGTATCTTGTTTATCCCTCTTCCCATCCTTCAAGATTGATGTTTATGCTGCTGTGGAAGGAGAAAAGAGCATATGCAAGTATCTTGGATCTTTTAAATTTGAAGAATTTTGACAGGTGGATATGAGAGATCTGTCCATGTGCTGTCTGAAAAAAGGAAGTCATGCAGAAAAAGTTACTTGCAGAAATACAGCTGTCACCATGTGGTAGAGTTATTAGTGGAAGCAGAGTTAGCAGAGAGTAAAGGCATCAGCATTTGCATAACAACTGATAACTAGCCAAGATTGGAGTAGAGCATTGGTGGGAAAAAAATCTAGGGATCTGGGATCAAGGGACTCTTATTTATGGGTTTAAAAAAAAGATTTTCAGCTTGGTTCTCAGCCGCTGTATTGGAATGTCCTTTGAAGCTGGCTTATGTAGTATATATCCACATGCTCTATCAGGAGGACTTCAGCTCAATTTTCTGTTGGGGGACAGAGGTGGAAAAACTTGTGCCCCTCTCCATGTGGGTCTCTCACCTCCTGTGTGAAAAGAGGGATTAGCCACCCCTGTGAAAGCCTACTCTTTTCAGGTTTGGGGATTTGCACAGGGAGAGTGGCCAGGTAAGCTGGGATGTGTATAGTCTATCTACCCCACAGAATTCACTATGGAAATGTAGTACCAGCTGATCTGTTACCTTTCCATAGTCTTCCTTCCACACTGGAGCTACGTGGCAGGATATGTGGCCATGTGGGGAGGTGGTATTGGCATCCCTGGTGTAATAAAGAGGCACAGGATCTATGTGCAGATTGATTTTGCAGATGCCAGAATATCTGTGGAATTCAGAGACAGACCTGTGGCTTCTGCTGCAGGGAGAGAAGCACTCCTGAGTTCTTCTCAGAGTAAGACATGAACTGCCATGGACGGATTTTTGCATATAGGAACTTAGCCACCTTTTGCAGGTTTTCCAAAGAGGGGGAGACACCCTGTTCTTTTAAGTTCCCAGATGAATGCATTAGTCATATTTTTTTAAAAGGCACTATGATGCAATGGGTAGATCTATTGGCTTTAAGTATACATGCCACTAAATAATACTGACTGCACTTTACAAATTGAAGCTGTCAGCAGGGCTAATATAGTAGCAGAAGTAGGAAATTGCAGTATATGGTGAAAAGGGGAGAAGTGAGTCACGTGGTCCATCTTGGCAAATTTTCATAATTTGGTACAGGAAGTGGGTCTATACTAAAGATAAACTCAATTACACAGCAAGCATGTACCTAGTCCATGATGAATCTTTAGGCAACACAAGGTAAATCAAACTCCCAGAATACATTTGAATGCCTAGAGTTTTTTCCCAGTATAACTACACAAGGGTCAGAACCACTTCCTCCATTCTTGTCAAACGATAATTATTGGCCAGATATTGAGAAAAGGAGTGTATGCCTCGATCCATGCTCAAAAGGCACCCTCCACATGGATCTCTCTCCCCTAGCAGGGACACTGGGTTTCCATACACTGGGAGTGGACAGGATGGGTAGTTTCTGGATAAAGAAGATGAGCATATTTTCCTCCAAAATACTTGCAGGAAAATGATGAATGTTAATTCCACTAGAGGATTTCTTTTGCTTGGATAAGCCGTGTCCTCATCTCGAGGGAAGAATTTCAAGGAGTCTCTCTGGGGGCAGGGCATAAGTTTTCCCACCCTCCAGCTAGGTTTTCTGTGAGAATTAACCCGTTTGCTGGTAACAAAAGTAACTGCTTTTATCTGGGTTTGTGAAAACCGCTCATGAAATCACTAATTGAAGATATCACTTGCAAGACACCTTACATGGAATGTTAATCTAGACTCCCTATCATACATGCTAAGTATTGCTACCCATAAGCCATTCATCTTTTTACCACCAGCACAGATCTTTGAGCAAACTAGTTCATGGCACCCACTTTACTTTCAATATTAGCTACCAGGGATACTTTCTGGTGTATGATGTTGCTGTTGACATCTTTCTCTTTTCAAAGCTTTTCTGGAGATCTAGTAGAAACCTCCTTATGTAGCTACATGTGTAGATTCACCCATTTTCATTACTTTTCAATGACTCTTTTTAAAAAAAAAATCACTCTCTTCTCAATAAAACATTTTACTCATTATGGGCTTGATCGTGCAATCTGTACTTAACCTTCCTTCTGCTCGGAGACCTAATGTTGTTGATGGAATTACGTGCAGGAATAAGTGTATACACAGTAGTAATTGTTTGCAGGACTGGACACTTGGTTTCCTTCATATAAAAGAAGGATTAAAGCTCCATTTAGTAACATCAGTCCTTACCATTCAAAAACAATTACTGTACCTATTTAATTCTCTTTGATAAAAATGGCTTTGCCTTTTCACCTCCTGAGTTAAATGTTCATGTCTTGGATTTTGGACACAGATGAAACTTGGTTGGATTTCGTTTTAGGGACAGATATTGGCCATATAATAAAAGCACTGTACTGTTTGATACAGTTTGCAATACAAGTTAAAAAACAAACAAACAAAACCTTTAATTTTGGGTCAAACAAACATTGTTTTGGGTATTTTTAATAAAAGCAAAGGAAATAAAAGTGTGGATTCAGAAAACTCACTTGTTGGAGTGGTGGTGGTTCCTCCTTTAACACTTAACCCAGTGGTTAAGCCATTCACGTGGGAGAAGGGAGACCTGGGTTCAAGTCCTTTCTCCAGAGCAGAGATGAGTGCCCTAACTACTGGACTAAGGATTATTCCGCTGTTGAAACTGTTCCACTTTGTATGCAATGCATCCGTAGTCATTGGGCCAGAAACAGAGGATGAATGACTCCAGCCTGGTTATTAGAGTACTCACCTGGAAGGGGGGAAAACCTGGATTCCAGTTTGTGCACCATTTAATAACGGAGCATAGAGCAGAACTGGGCCCTAACTTTAGCAGTGATAATGGTAAAATGCTAGTCACATACACATTTATATATACTCTAGAGTTAAATGTAGGAGTTTTGTACTCTTAAGCTAATTTTATGAGTATAAGGTTACAGCATAAACATAATCATAAGCCATTATTAAAAAGGAGTACTCTAGGACCTAGGTGAATCTAGTTATATTTTGAGCACACAAACTAGAATAATAGCAAAGAACTGGATTACAAGAAGTCAGGTAGGTTGTCCGTTTTTCTCCTGTAGCGAACAGAACATTAGCAGTTGTTAGATTAAAACAATATAGTTGTAAAAATGTTTCTGAAATACACTTGAGTATGCCTCGTAAATTTCATTTCATTTTAAAACTGCATAGGAGATTATTTCATTTCTTGTTGCCTTTTGATTGCAATTCTTATTGCAGGGCTGTGACTTTTAACTCTCTGACAAGCAAGCAAAATTTGTTTTATTAAAAAGAAAGAGTTAGGAATTACAAGTTTAATAATCTGGTTCCAGTGAAGTAGATCACAATGAGAGAGCATCTGCCATACATTTCAAAACAGATGGTTCCTTTCTTGTGTTGTGCAGTTTTTCCTTTGGAGATGATTTCTGTGTTTGGAGTATCACTGAGAAGTTGGGTTGTGATGACATGTTCTGACATGGAGTCCAGTTTAAAATGAAAGGCAGAAGGGACCGTTTGATCACTTACAAATGCACTCTTAAAATCACCAATTTTATCCTGGTATGTTGAAATAGTTTAATAATAGTAATCGGGGTTTTCAAGGGAGCATAAGTGAGTTAGATGCCCAACTCTTGAATTTTAATGAGATTTGGGTGCCTAACTCCGTTAGGATCCTTTTAAAAAAATCTTAAAAAACAAGCCATTTTGCATCATTAAACATTCAGTCATTGTGGGAGTAGGATTGGCAGTATTTTACATTAAACATATGATTTTCAGGACAAAAAGTATATTATAGTAGAGAGATGCTGTTGTGAATGAAAACCATACAATTATTTTTACTTAGCTGGTATTTGTATAGAGGTTGATAATATATGGGCTGCAGCTCGTACAATTCAAAATTGTCCCTAGAGGTATGTAGTTCAAAATGCAATTTCTTTAAGCTTTTATGATCCTGTTGTCCAAAAAAAAAAACAAAAAAAAAAAAACACTCTCCTTGTCAAGCTGCTGTGCCTGATTGCTAAGGAATTCAATATTTCATTGGCAAGGTATAGACCACATGAAACAAATTCTGCATAAGAATAAACCTATGAAAATTGCTGCAGGGCATCTTAAACCATTATGAAAGGAAGAGATGGATATAATAAATAATAGTGGTGTTTATGAAAGTTTTGGAAAGGGGAGGTATCCACTAAACATGTCGATGTGTTCATCTTGTCTTGTTAAAGATAATCTGTCCATCATTTCCTTTTTATAAATGATGTTTGTATTGTTGTTCAAGTAACAGAGGGTTTTCAGTGTAATAAACTATTCTATTTGCTACAATCTTCAAAACTTCATAAATTCTCCATTACACAATGTTACACAGTCCTTAAAATTATATATATAACGTTGAAAAGATCTTTTCATTTAAAACAAGATACTTTGGAAAAGCACTAGCCAATGATGTTCCCCAACGTACCATATGAATCTTTCTTTTATAAAACAATTCTAATCTCTCATTCCATAACACAATATATGTGTCACTTAACAAGAAATACTATCTTAAAAATGAGAACTGCATAATAATAAATACTTAGCATTTATGCTTTATACACCAAAATCCTGGTCTCATTAAAATCAATGGGAACTTTGCAATTCATTTCAGTGGAATCAGGATTTATTCATGTTTCTTTAACAGTTTATAAATATTAACTACATTAATTCAGCCTCACAACAAACTTGGGTGTGGTGGTAATAAGGATTATTATCCCCACAAAATACAGTAAGGTTAAATGCCCAATTTTATTCCCACTGAACTTAAATAAAAAATCCCAGAGTGAAATCCAGGTCAATGAGAAGTTTGCCACTGATGTCAATGGGACAGGATTTCACCCATAGCATTTTTATAAAACCAACCATTCAAGTAAAAGCCTTTCAACTTATCCTGTAAGTCTGCAAAATGGGGCTATGTTAGGCTGATGAGAAGAAAATTTCACAGTTCAGGGCCAACCATTAAGACTTGTCTAGACACCATTAGTGAGAAAGCCCAACTGAGCTGGCTATCAAGATGGAACATGAATAGCAAGGAAGTATCCTCTGATAGACAGCAGCCATCCAAATAGGTCTTGAGAGATCAAAACTAACACCTCGAATTGCTCGTGGAAACAGAATAGAGATCACTGTGGTCTAATACTCAACTGGGGTATATAAAATTATATACACACCTATATACACATATCACTAAGCAAATTAACACCTATATTTTGTGGCATCTGAAAATTCTGATTTGTCTTCTAGGTGATCCCTTCAGACTATAATGTAGAAGTCCAAAACAGAGTTGGTAAAAGTCTGGTTATTTTGTCAATGCCCAAATCTGAGAGAAAAGGTTGCAACAATCTTGTCAAGTGAAGATCAAAAAAGATCTCATGGCTGCCAGTGGTACCTGATTTTCAAGGAGCAGGTTGGGATCTCTGGATTGCAAATGTTGTAAATAAACAAAGCAGACAAACCTCCTCTATTGGGGTACAGGATTTGTCTCCAATAGATGTGCAACCGTTTAACAGGCATCTCCTGTGCCTTGCTGTTTGAGCTTCATCCAAATGACTCAAAAAGTGAGGGTGATAGCTTCTGTTCTCAGTTCAACCCGGGTCAATCTGGAGAGTCTCTTGTGGTGTCAGTGGAGTTACTGTGATCTCATATTAGCAATAATGATGGTAGAATATGGCTTGGGGAGTTATAGCAGTGGCCTTGGATGTAGAATTCCCTTGGCATACCCAGCACCTGACACAGAGAATAGGCTGGAAACAGGAGGGAGATTGGCTGCATCATTTTGGACTATAGCTATTCTGGGCAGTAGAAGAGGAAGTATGTAGGCAGCTATGGGGAGACTCCCTTCTGCCACCTTTCCTCCCGCGGAGCTCCTTCTGTGCTATGCCACCAGAGAGGTGAAGCCTGACAGACACCAGCTTTGTGTTTTTGTGAGCGCAGCCATGGTGTGCATAAAGTACTGAGTTAATAGGCCACCTAGAAGAATAAGGTTCATATGGATGCAGAGAGGAAAGCTTTTCTAACCGTTTCAAGGACCATTCACTTTCACCATGAGCCATTGTTTAGACAGAAACTGAAATTTAAGTTCTGTAACTGAAAGGAAATGTTTTTATTTAGGTGGTATTTTTTTCTTTAAAATTTCGTTGTGTGTAGTGTTATAACTGGAATCAGTTTTGTAAGTGTCTGCTGTGTCACAGAACCAGCAGTGTGAGAGGGAAGACCATGATTTATCCATATGGACAAACGTTTGTTCCTCCAAGAAATTTGGTCCTTACAACAAGAAAAGGAGTACTTGTGGCACCTTAGAGACTAACCAATTTATTTGAGCATGAGCTTTCGTGAGCTACAGCTCACTTCATCAGATGCATACCGTGGAAACTGCAGAAGACATTATATACACACAGAGACCATGAAACAATACCTCCTCCCACTCCACTCTCCTGCTGGTAATAGCTTATCTAAAGTGATCATCAAGTTCGGCCATTTCCAGCACAAATCCAGGTTTTCTCACCCTCCGCCCCCCCCCCCCAGACTCACTCTCCTCTTGGTAATAGCCCATCCAAAGTGACCACTCTCTTCACAATGCGTATGATAATCAAGGTGGGCCATTTCCTGCACAAATCCAGGTTCCCTCACCCCCCTCCAAAAACCACACACACAAACTCACTCTCCTGCTGGTAATAGCTTATCCAAAGTGACCACTCTCCCTACAATGTGCATGATAATCAAGGTGGGCCATTTCCAGCACAAATCCAGGCTTTCTCACCCCCCACCCCCCGGAAACACAGACACACACACACACACACACACAAACTCACTCTCCTGCTGGCAATAGCTCATCCAAACTGACACTCTCCAAGTTTAAATCCAAGTTTAACCAGAATGTTGGGTGGGGGGGGGGGTAGGAAAAAGCAAGGGGAAATAGGCTACCTTGCATAATGACTTAGCCACTCCAGTCTCTATTTAAGCCAGCTACCTTTGAGACACCACTGACTTCCTGAGGAAACTTCAATCCATCGGTGATCTTCCTGATAACACCATCCTGGCCACTATGGATGTAGAAGCCCTCTACACCAACATTCCACACAAAGATGGACTACAAGCCGTCAAGAACACTATCCCCGATAATGTCACGGCTAACCTGGTGGCTGAACTTTGTGACTTTGTCCTTACCCATAACTATTTTACATTTGGGGACAATGTATACCTTCAGATCAGCGGCACTGCTATGGGTACCCGCATGGCCCCACAGTATGCCAACATTTTTATGGCTGATTTAGAACAACGCTTCCTCAGCTCTCGTCCCCTAACGCCCCTACTCTACTTGCGCTATATTGATGACATCTTCATCATCTGGACCCATGGAAAAGAAGCCCTTGAGGAATTCCACCATGATTTCAACAATTTCCATCCCACCATCAACCTCAGCCTGGTCCAGTCCACACAAGAGATCCACTTCCTGGACACTACAGTGCTAATAAACAATGGTCACATAAACACCACCCTATACCGGAAACCTACTGACCGCTATTCCTACCTACATGTCTCCAGCTTTCACCCTGACCACACCACACGATCCATCGTCTACAGCCAAGCTCTGCGATACAACCACATTTGCTCCAACCCCTCAGACAGAGCAAACACCTACAAGATCTCTGTCAAGCTTTCTTACAACTACAGTACCCACCTGTGGAAGTGAAGAAACAGATTGATAGAGCCAGAAGAGTTCCCAGAAGTCACCTACTACAGGACAGGCCTAACAAAGAAAATAACAGAACGCCACTAACCATCACCTTCAGCCCCCAGCTAAAACCCCTCCAACGCATTATTAAGGATCTACAACCTATCCTGAAGGATGACCCAACACTCTCACAAATCTTGGGAAACAGGCCAGTCCTTGCCTACAGACAGCCCCGCAACCTGAAGCAAATACTCACCAACAACCACATACCACACAACAGAACCACTAACCCAGGAACCTATCCTTGCAACAAAGCCCGTTGCCAACTGTGCCCACATATATATTCAGGGGACACCATCACAGGGCCTAATCACATCAGCCACACTATCAGAGGCTCGTTCACCTGCACATCCACCAATGTGATATATGCAATCATGTGCCAGCAATGCCCCTCTGCCATTTACATTGGTCAAACTGGACAGTCTCTACGTAAAAGAATAAATGGACACAAATCAGATGTCAAGAATTATAACATTCATAAACCAGTCGGAGAACACTTCAATCTCTCTGGTCACGCAATCACAGACATGAAGGTCGCTATCTTACAACAAAAAAACTTCAAATCCAGACTCCAGCGAGAAAGTGCTGAATTGGAATTCATTTGCAAATTGGATACTATTAATTTAGGCTTAAATAGAGACTGGGAGTGGCTAAGTCATTATGCAAGGTAGCCTATTTCCCCTTGTTTTTTCCTACCCCCCTCCCCCCTCCGACGTTCTGGTTAAACTTGGATTTAAACTTGGAGAGTGGTCAGTTTGGATGAGCTATTGCCAGCAGGAGAGTGAGTTTGTGTGTGTGTGTGTGTGTGTGTGTTTCCGGGGCGGGGGGGGGGGCGGTGAGAGAGCCTGGATTTGTGCTGGAAATGGCCCACCTTGATTACCATGCACATTGTAGGGAGAGTGGTCACTTTGGATGGGCTATTACCAGCAGGAGAGTGAGTTTGTGTGTGTGGTTTTTGGAGGGGGATGAGAGAACCTGGATTTGTGCAGAAAATGGCCCACCTTGATTATCATACACATTGTGAAGAGAGTGGTCACTTTGGATGGGCTATTACGAGCAGAAGAGAGAGTTTGTGTGTGGGGGGGGGGGGGGGGGCGGAGGGTGAGAAAACTTGGATTTGTGCTGGAAATGGCCCAACTTGATGATCACTTTAGATAAGCTATTACCAGCAGGACAGTGGGGTGGGAGGAAGTATTGTTTCATGGTCTCTGTGTGTATATAATGTCTTCTGCAGTTTCCACGGTATGCATCCGATGAAGTGAGCTGTAGCTCACGAAAGCTCATGCTCAAATAAATTGGTTAGTCTCTAAGGTGCCACAAGTCCTCCTTTTCTTTTTGTGAAGACAGACTAACACGGCTGTTACTCTGAAACCGGTCCTTACAAAGTATTTGAGATTATTGAGATGACTATAACAATACTTTGCCTTAACATAACACGTACTTGTGCAGAAACATAAAAATGGATAGGCTGAGAACACTGTTAGGTATACCTCTTACAAGGCTGTGACAGGCTATTTTGCAGTGTATGGCAGATTCTCTCCTGGGCTTCTGAGGTAAGGTAAAGAGAGGCACCTATTTGTTTAGTACAGATACAGTCAGATCTCTCCCCCCACCTCAGAGTCCTGCCAACATACTTGGAGAAGATTTCAGAGTAGCAGCCGTGTTAGTCTCTATCACAAAAAAAACAGGACTTGTGGCACCTGAGAAACTAACAAATTTATTTGAGCATAAGCTTTCGTGGGTTACAGCCCACTTCATCGGATTCATAGAATGGAACATATAGTAAGAAGATACATATACACATACAGAGAAGGTGGAAGTTGCCATACAAACTGTAAGAGGCTAATTAATTAAGATGAGCTATTATCAGCCGGGGGGGGGAAACAACTTTTGTAGTGGTGGCCCATTAACTAGATACCATTAACTTGGGTTTGAATAGAGACTGGGAGTGGCTGGGTCATTACACATATTGAACATCAGAGGGGTAGCCGTGTTAGTCTGGATCTGTAAAAGCGGCAAAGTGTCCTATAGCACCTTATAGACAAATAGATGTATTGGAGCATAAACTTTCATGGTTGAGTACCCACTTCGTCGGTATCCTCACACCTTCTTGTCAACTGTCTAAATGGGCCATCTTGATTATCACTACAAAAGTTGTTTGTTTGTTTCTCCTGCTGATAATAGATCATCTTAATGAATTAGCCTCTTACAGTTTTTATGGCAACTTCCACCTTCTGTGTGTGTGTGTATATATATATATAATCTTCTTACTATATGTTCCATTCTATGCAGCAGATGAAGTGGGCTGTAGCCCACAAAAGCTTATGCTCTAATAAATTTGTTAGTCTCTAAGGTGCCACAAGTATTCCTGTTCTTTATACTTGGAGAAGGGGCCAGTCCCATTCCACCCAGATATATCCTACTGGGGCTTCTAGTGCTATTGGCATTGTTAATTGCCCCTTTTTGCTCAGCTGGCCTGCAAGAAAATCCTGTTTCCCCCCTTCCCCCCACGTGAGGTAGCTGTAGGAAAAATGGTACAATGCACCCTGTTTTCTTTATACCCTATTAAAAATAACCAAAATCTTCTAACAGGATGTATAGACACAGAAGCTCTTTTAATAACATTGGACAGATGACAACATACTTTAGTCATGAGTCTGTTCCTGTGTCTGATCCTTAGAGGGGAGAGAGATACTACAGCACAATATACTGCACTGAAGTTTGAGTTATATTAACAGCATTTTGGTATCATGCTCACAAATGAAAGTGTGTGATGACCCTGTTTTCTGTTTGTAAGATACAGTCTTAATACATGATTCAGGGTACGCAGTGCTGGGGAATTTCAAGTTGTGTTACAGTGAAAACTGCATTTGTTAGCAGGATAAGACACCAGCATTTGTATAATATACCAATAAAATGGAAGGAAAATGATTTATCATAATGTGAAATATGCCATATTTGAAGTACCCAATTTTAATATTGCAAACAAATATAGTTAAGAGGAAAAAAAAACTTGCTGGGTGTTTTCATTGCCTTAATTATATATTTTAAATCCACCATCTTTCTTTCCAAATAAATTGTCCATTTAATTGGAGGCATAAGGTGGGATTTTTTTGAAAAAACCCAAGTGACTTAGCAGCACAGGTCCCATACTTTTGAAAATCTCACCCATACATAAAATGAAAGAGGACTTTTAAGTTTTCAGTTAACATATTCCCTTTAAGAAAATTTCTTAGAAAATTCAGATCAAATTATTTTGAAAGTAGCACAGAACTCTAATATTTACTTCCTGTAATTTCAAGTTGTTTCTCCCTGTCACCCCAGGTATCCTGCTTTCTATAATCTGTGAAATCATGCTAAGTCTATTAACACTGAATATAAAGTCATGCCACTGCATAGGCTGAAATCCCATACTAAAAAACAAACAGAAAAATACATAAATACTCTTAAATAACTATGGATTTCTTAAAATAACAACATAAGGTAATTTCACATTACTAATATGTTTCCTAGATGCTTTTACATATTTGTTACCACCCTTAAAACAAAGTTATCAAACAATGATTTGAGAAAATCCATTCCTTTTTTGGATTCATTCAAGTTTTCATATTAATCTGGCAACTTCACATTAAAGATATGTCTACACTGCAGCGGGGAGGGTGCTTCCTAGCCCAAGTAGAAAGATAGACACTAGGTCTCCTTGAGCTAGTGAGCTAAAATAGCAGTGTGGCCTTGAAGGCACAAGTTGAGGCTTGGGCTAGCTTCCCAAATACAAACCCATCTAGAAGCTCTAATGTGTGTCTGTCTCCCTGCTATGGAAAGTACACTCCCAGCTGCTACGGCGAGATACCCTAATTTGTTAAGGTGTGGTTTGTTTTTTTTTATTTTTGGCTGCATAATTCTGATCCTGCATTAAAATCTGCAATCCTATACCCCTTTACCCAGAGTTTCATTTGGGTCACTAGGATCATGCATGTGCTCAGGGGTTTATTAACTTTGCTTTGGATTGCCTGCAAAGGTTGGGATAGGCAATGTAAATCCTTCCAACTCTGCAAAGGACAAATCTGAGATCTCCATAAAGAGTCCTTTCTATGTTCCTGCTATTGAGAAAACTATCATGTTCTTGCACTGAAGAGACAGACTTTGTTTAAGTTAGTATTCCCCGCTTGCATACAGAATATGCAAACCCATGAGAATCCTGAAGCTTTACCTCAACCTCACAACAATTGAAGAAGGATGATCTTGTGTTTAAAGTGCTTGTCTGGGACTCAGGGTATCTGGGTTCAATTCCTAGCTTTGCTAGAGACTTCCCTGGTGATCTGGGACAAATAATTTAATTACTCTGTGCCTTAGTTTCCCATCTGTGAAAAGGGGAAAACTATAAACTCTTATGTGTTTGTACAGTGCTTAGCAGAGTGGGGCTTTGATCTCATTTTGTTTCTGCGTGGGGTACAGTGTATAAACAGAACATGGCTTGCTTATAGTTTGACCATAGCTTTGATTATTTGACTTCTTTGCACTTAAGAGAAATCATTGATGGTGCTTTCATGTAGTTTTTGTAGTTTAATCTACCTTGGTCTGATGAAAACAGGAAATTCATTTTAGCCTTTAATAAACACCACATTATAGTATGTGTGAAAATATTTTATTTTCATAACATTCTGGGGCCATAACTTAGATTTCCAGTGTTCAAAATGATAACCTCCCTCATTTTCTAAGTGAAAGAACTGGATATACACTAGATACACTATGTAAACATAATCATCTAATTTGTGCACATGGCATGTGTAATTTTTCATCAGCTATAAAGATTTGGAGCTATGAAATTGCCATAGAAGCCCAAGTGAAAAAATTGGCAGGTCTGATGAACTATAGCAAGACCTTCACATTTAAACTTTGCTGAATTCATGCAGTAATGGGGATAATTAATTCTTTTAAGTGAATTCATGCTGTAGAGCTATGCATTTCGAACTGTTGGACTCCTGGATTTTAAATCAATATTCCTTCTGGTTGATTCCAGCGTGGGCAAGTGCTGGAATGGTGCTACTAGTAGCCAGAAATGAGATGTTCAAGTTCAAGGGACATGTTAATATTAAGGCTACAGTTGTAGTAGGACACTTCTATCAAGTTCCTTTAAAAGACCAAAAAAACAAAACCAAACCCACCTAACTGAAGCAAAACATTGTGTATATACCAGCTTCAGTCGAAAAGAAAAGTAATTTTGTAGACTCTAGTTCTCAGGCTTTTCAGTGTTAGCCATGATGCATTTGATTGGAACATGGCAGATTGTTAATGATATTTGATGCTGGCTAACTAGTTTTGGATTAACTATCCAGAGTACTAGTAATTGGAATGTTTTAAGCCAGTGGATAAGATAATTAAGGTTTCACAAGGAAAATAGAAATGAGCCACTAGTGTTTATGTGTAGTTTATCTACTGTTACCAAGGTGATACTAGCATCATCTTTTGACTAGCACTCGCAATCTCATGGTCTACGCAGCATTTTGGAGTGAGCCTCCCAGTCTGGGTCAATAGAGTTGAGCTAGTGGGGTTCATGTTTGTGCCCTAAAAATAGCTGTATAGACAGCACTTTAAAGTTGTGGCTCAAGTTGAAGCTTGGGTTCTGAACCCTAGGGTCCCTCCAAAATGCTGTGTAAACATACTCATGATGTCGAATAAAATTTTGTTGTCTCTCCTGTGTTTCTTTACAGGTGTAAATAAGAGCTGTAGTAGAATTTGGTCAAAAATATTGATTTAAGGAAAACATTGAAGTAGAAAGTGCCTGTTTGTACTACCTAGACTGGCAATGCCGTTAGACTGATGTGCTAGTCACACTTGGGTTTACAATAGTAGAAATAGGTAACAGTTGTTTGAAAGGCAGCACGCATCTGATTATATGTTTATCACTTTCTACTGAAGTGAGGATTTCCTAATATTTGTACTCTAGAACATATAATCCCTGAAGGGCTCCTATACTACGAATAGAGATAGACCAAGGATGTCTTAGTCACATATGTACCTGGTCTATGTTGGGTTAAGATCAGAGGTTTGGGTCTGAAGTTGAATCAGGAGTAGGTTTCTGGCTTGGATTTGCTGATGAGGAAATGTATTGAGCTGTTCTTGGAAGCTTTCAGATACAAATGGCGGTAATTTTGTGTAATCTGTTGATCTTCTGAGATTTCCATCTTCTTGATATAAGCAAAAAGGACACTTATAAATAAAGACTACTGGTGAGTTTCTTTTAATTTATTTTTTTTTAAATTAATCTTAATTCTACCCTAAATAGTACTAATGAAATAGTCCACTGGACATTCTAATCTGCAATATATCAAAGGGGTTGTCAGAATAATTCATCCCTTACATCTCTGGTTATCAGAATTACCCAATTTTCATAGCTCAGGATGTAAAAATCACTCAGTAATTGTCCATCTGATATTATTGTTGAGAGAAGACACAATATTCCTTGTTTCCTCCTTTGAAATCCAGTTTTCATTTCTTTTGGAAGAAGCTGCAAAAGGCTTGGTCTGGCAACTTCAAATAAGGGATGACCTTTTTAAAGACTGATGTAGATCAGGTTAGAATGAGCATGCATAAGCAAATCAGGAATCATTCGTTGTGGATGAAAATGACAAAGCATGTCTAATAGAGTGAATAAGGGCATATAAAACCATTTAAGTACTGTATTTACAAATCTTATCTCCTAAAGGGGCATAGTTGCCTTTCACCTATTACTGTAATCTTATCAAAGATAAAATTATAGTAGACAATTGCTAGAAAAAAATCTGCCTTATTGATTGTCTAACAAAAACGCAGAATAAAAATGATGAACCCAGATCACATTTTATACTACTATGAAATCCCATTACTATAGCTTTAGAAACTGAATAGAGTGACAATGTTTCTTACTGTTGATAGTTTCTCATTTAGTCATAGATATTGACAATCATAATATCAAAGTACATAGTTATTAAAAATTGATTTTAAAAATGGCACCTTCTTACTGGACATAGACCTGATCCAAAGCCCATTGAAGTCAGGATCAAGATCCGCTCCCACTATGGTTCAGTAATATGTGATTACTATCATGGCCAACACTTTCTTTTATTTCACTTAGTCCTGTGGAACCAACATAGCTAAAGGAGAGTGAACTGGAATCTATTCTTTTGTGTCATCTTTATCATGAACTTATTTCATAACCCTCCGAAGTATCTGGAACTAAGCAGTTTTTTCCCCCCGTTTCTGATTACAGAGCCAACCCATTCCAGATCATGGCATCAATGAGGGCCTAATTTGGTATTGAGGACTTTTGTTAACACTGACAATGTGTGAGAAGGGGAAAAAAAAAGCCCAAAGTGACTTCAATCTCAAGTGGAGGTTGCAGTGGCTTAAAAAAAAATTAAAAAATCCCCACATTTCATTATACATAAGCAAAGTTATTTGAGAAGTCATTGAGAAACAATAAACAAGGAATCATACAATGACCCTTTATTTTGCAGAGTAGTGCCCATTATAGTTGGCCCTTTCCACTAAAAATATTAAGCAAATAGTTCAATTAATTTTTAAACTAATTCTCCTTGGCCAGGTGTGCACTTCATTGTGGAAAACAAATGCAAACTTGCTTGCTCAAACACAGTATATGTTTTAAACTTTTCTCCCCACAAGTATTTTCACCAGAAACTTGGTTTATAAGAGTTATTCTAATGCAGTTCAAGGAACAGAAGAAAAACGATACCATGCATAAGATCCTCATCTTTGTTCCAGCCATTTCATACCCAGACAAACGGCTGAAGTGGCAGAAGTGAGTCTTAAATCCCCAGTTCTACCTGGAAGAGGATTCCCCTGTTCAGGCACTATGGAAACAGTCTTAAGGCTGCCTCCCAAGGATGCCCTCACTAGCCCCAGCATAGCCACAGGTTGGAGGTGGGAGGGGTGTGCCGGGTTGGGGCCAAAGCACTGTAGAGATTCCAACAGTACTGCAGGCCTTCAGGGGGCCTGGGGAGGCTGCAGTAACTTAAGGTATGTCTACACTGCAATCATGGGTGTGATTACAGCACATGTGGACATACCTAATCTAGCTAGTTTGAGTGCCAACAGATGTGAAGCCATGGCAGTATGGACTTCAGCATGGGCTAGATGCTTGTTTACATATACTCAAGGTCCCAGGCAGTCGTGTATAGTCTATGCAGCTGCAGCTTTGCAGCTATTGATTCTTGTACTAGCTAAATTCAAGCTAGCTCAGGCATAGCTACATGGGCTGCAATACCACCTCCAATGGTAGCGTAGTCATAACCTCAGACAGGGGGCCCGTGCCATCTAAATTACTCTGGAGCAGGCCATGATTACACAGAGTTCCATGGAGCAGACCAGGATTGGGACATCACTTACCACCTCCACCACCTCATCTAGCCCTGCGCTGCACCTCTCAGAGGTGCAGCATAGAATCTCATCTAATTTATGTGGTCAATCACAACTAAGCAACACAGCTCAAATGTCGTATTACAAATTTTGAAACCATGGAGTAAATAAATCTGAAAAAATTTCAATCAAATAAAAAAAACAGAAAAAAAAAAGAGGTGAACATTGCTGAATAAATTTCTTGTCTGCTGTAGAGATAGTACTGTAAAGTATATTCCCAGTGAGGACAGGAAACTCACATGAAAGTTAATGGAACTTCCTAAGGAGATGGAGATCTACACTAACATGTCCCAGTGCAGAAATGGCACTCAATGCTGCAAAAGGCTGGCATTTTGCAGAACGCATTTTTGTTGTTGGCTTGTTTTTATATTTGATGGTATTTACTCTTGGCATTTCGATATTTTCATTTTGCTATTGTCATTTTTCTCTACCCTATCTGGCTATGTAAGAGTTGTTTTCTTCATTCCATTGTCAATATTTTTGTTATGTTATCTTAGAGAGTGAGAAAAATATCCTTTTGCAGTGGTGGCTAACTTGGAGGGCTTGGCAGTGCTTCAAAGAAGGGTAGAAGACTAGCCACAGCTTCTTCATCTACTTCCTTACCATAAATACATGGGTAGACATTTGGGACTTGTGAGCACCAAGCTAAGTGGGACCAGTAACCTACAGCATCATGGTGTATGTGAGCTGTCCAGGAAGCAGAAGTCTTGTGACTAGACGGCAATAAAGTAGATTATCGAAGGCATAAATTACCTTTGAAAAATCTCCCCCCAAAACACTAATAGCATTCACCTATTTATAACCTGGAAGCCAGACTTTGTGAAACATTTAAGGAACTGTAAACAATAGCTTGACAGAGGATGTGCATAATGACCTTGGCCCAAGTACTAAGCAAGATCATTTAAAGTCCCATAGAATTCTACCATCATCTGGCCTAAAATTTTTACCTGGATTTGTTAATTTTGAGGTAGACATATTAATGCCATTTGTATTTCAGCTGCTGTTTCTCCTTGTACTGACCATTTTTACTGATCCAATGTTTGGACATTTTGAGGAACCTCTTTAGGAGATTTTTTTTATATTTAATTGGACTCCTATATAATTCCAATTATTGTTGATCAGCTCTTCAAAGTTTTATTACCCTATTAATAAATAGCTATGGGCACACTTCTAAAGACTCGGAGTCAACTCAACTGCCTTGAAACAGTTAAGATATACAGAATCAGTTCATTTAAAATTGGAGGCATTCATTAAAGAAACCTGTTACAAGACACACACACAGACAAAGAGGCTTCCACACAGCATCATATCCACCTGTGTCTGCATCACAACCATACATTGCCTGGAACTCTTTACAGCACACTGAGTGCAAGTGAAAATATCATCAATCCCAAAGAGGGTTCTGGAGAGAGATCTAAAAATGGAAGGGGTGAGAGACTAGGTCATAGGTGGTCATGCCTAGTGGTTAGAGCAGCAGTCAGGCATTAGGAGCCCAAAGTCTCAGAGACCAGCTGCCAGAATTGTGGATTAGAGCTGAAATCAGAAGTCAGGAATCAGAGCAAGGGTCACCTGAAGTGAGGCAAGGCAGAAGCAGGGTTGGCACCAAGGCTGGAATAAGGTAGGGAGAAGGCTGGGAACAAGCAGGCATAGGGGCTGTAGACAAATGCTTTGAAAAGCCACTGAACTGCTGCTGCAGGGCCTAAGAGCTGCTCTGATGACTTCCTAACAAGCAAGCAGTGTGAGCAATCAAGTAACCATCTACAGGCCAGCTGTGCTCTTTAGGTTGCTCAGAAACTGGCTCTGCTGCAGGCCCTGATTCCTGAGAGTGGGGAAATTAAAAAAAAAAACCCACAAACAAACCTGAATGTGTATACTTTCTGGTGCAATAGTTATGAAGAGTTGAGAGTTCTGATTTTGTGCCAATGGCCACTCATTTGAGTCAAATTATGTACGATTTTTCCATTCATAGTTTTGAGCTTTGTATTTTTTAAATTCTCTTTGCTTTTTAATCAGTAATACTAAAGTCTCTTATATGCTGCCGCTGCTCTCATACTGTCTGAGGAGAAGTAAGAACAACAAATGTTATGTTTCAGTAGGGAATTCCCTTTTTTAAAAACAATGTAATATCACTTATATACTCTTCTCATCTTTGAGGGGAATCCTCTTCAAAGAGCCTTCATATCATAGGAGACCATTCAGATTCTGGGTACCTTTGGAATATTTTCTTATTGCTGGAGGTTATGCATCAAAATTTTTTACATCATTGGGTGTGCCTTTCAGAAACCTCAGTGGTTGCTAGTGCTTTTCCGTAAAAAAATCTTATGCGGATGGGAGCTGTCCATAAAGAAAGAACATACATCAGCTGAAGTATTCATCTGAAAAACTTCTCATCCTTGTAGCTTTTGCATTTAAAATGTTAGTGTAATGGTGCAATATCTTTTAGTCAAAAGCAGAAGTGACCCAGAGATTTCATGAGGGACCGCAATAATATTTCAGAGAAAACAACAAGATACTCAGTAAACAGGTGCATGTATTCATTACTCCAGGCAGTATAGAGTTTGCCTGTGTTTGGTAGATTTGTCTAGTGGTTAGAGTAGAAATCAGGGGTTCTATTTCCAACTCAACCAGTAACACTCAGAGAGACTTTGGGTAAGTCACTTAGGCCAACTTCTTTAACTTGAGTGCCCTAATACAAGAATTGCATCTAGTCTTAGGTGCATAAATGTAGACTTTATTACCAGACTAGAGGCATCTGAGCCTGACAATTGCAGCCTCAGCTTCACTTTTTTTTTACCCAGCTATAAAATTATGAAAATAATGATATTCTGTTTTTGTTAACCTCTGAAATTCTTCAGTGAAAAATGCTATATGAGAACAAGATATTATTAATGATGTATATTAGAGGGATCTCTGTCTCTTAGGAAATGGACAGACAGGATATAAGTAACTAACTGATGTTAAAATGCTGGATGTAGGAAATAGTCCAGTTTTCTGTCATTCATCACTAGAGTGAATGGAGATTGTATGAAGTACTATAGCAGTTTACCCAATAACCATTTTAACCCCTCATATTGTTGCAGTTGCTGTGTTCTGAAGACTAGTCTATATTTGTGTGTGTGTGTGTGTGTGTGTGTGTGTGTGTGTGTGTGTGTGTGTGTGTGTGAGAGAGAGAGAGAGAGAGATTTGACCCAATTCCGTTGGGGTTTGACATATCTTTAGTTTTTTTGTCCTCTAGATATTATATTTGAAATAAGTTCAAATAGTTCTATGCTAACTATTTCTGTTTTCATAATTTTTGGAACCTCAGTAAGCTCTCTCTCATGTCCTTTGCAAAGAATTCAGACTTCATTTTTCCAGCCTCTCTTTCTTAGTCCTTCAAGGCTCCAACTCATTCTGGTTGCCCTTTGCTATATCTTCTACTTCTCCATACTTTTTAGAGTGGCTTCAAAGGAGCTGAGGGCACTCAGCACCTCCTGGGCTGGGCCCATGTTCCTCATTTGATACTGCAGTAATTCAGTCTAAACTGATTTCAGGGCTTGTGTTCATTTCGGAATCAGTGAGCTTTCTGTATACAATGGTCACTGACTCTATTCTTCACCGTTACCACAAGCTGAATTAAAAACAATTTTTTTTTAAATTAAAGTTTGGATTAATTTAAAATGGAATGTTCATTTTTTGCAACTCTGTATTTCCTAAAACTCCAGTAGAGCTAACAAAATATTCTTGTATGGTGCACAGTCCAAATTCAAACAGAAGCACTGGTAATGTTGTAGGAAAGTGTGATACTAACCCAGTTTTGCAGACCTGGGAGATTTTGGCAGTGTCTTTGTAAGTTAGCTCATTGATATGTAGAATATGGTCCACATTGCATAGAACCCCTCCACCCCCAGAGCTTTGCATCTCCAGTCTGCTGACATGTTGTTCTGAAACAAGCTGAATAACTGACAGTGAGGAAGAGAGTGACAGGTGCAGTGACAGCAGGGTTCTTATTATTTGACATTTTGGAGGAAGAGGAGGAGGCTGCCAGCAGCAGCCTGTAGAAAGGAAAGCAATGGCATAAAGTCCTGTTTACTCTTCCAGGATTTAAAAAAAATCCAAAGCTTTCCATGATATAGTTCCTTCTTTTCTAATGGGAGTCTTGGCTGTGGAAGGACTGTAGGACTGAAAAAGTTAGTCACCTGAAGTTCTTATGGAATTACACCAGAACGTGATCTGGTTTGTGACTCCAGTTCTTTATAATGTTCATTTCAGTCATTAGTAACCCTTTTCTCATGATCATTTAATTACAAACCACAAATGATTAGATAAACTTCTTACCATTTGATTTTGGGGATACACCTATAGCTTTAAAAATAGATAATTTAATGAGAGGCCTGCTTGAATATGAATGTGTTCCATTTGTACATTATATAAGGCCCTTATAGCCAATTCTCAGGGGTCAGTGATGATGAATACTGGGTTGGCACTGACAGTACAGAAACCACAATGCTCATGGTGATGCTTCAGGGAAGTACTAAAAATTGTGCAAACTCAGCTTTGCCAAGGCACACTTCATAGAGCACATCTGAATTCAGCAAAATGCACATAGTATTAAATGCAAGAAGAGTGCAACATTATGATGGGAAATTTTAAATGCACTAAAGTCAGGGAAGTGCATAGTTTCTTTCCCCTGTAACAGACTCCTCCTAGCATGTGTTGGCCAACTGCTGGGTTTCCAATATACAGTTCAGAAAACTAATGAAAAAAGCCGCTTGAATCCTAGGGTGAAATATTTCCGTCCCAAATTTGGCAGCATAAAAGACACATGAAATGACCTCTCTCCTTACTACTTTACCTTTGGATGTTTGAGGAAAACAAGCCCTTTCCTGCAGTCGGAATAGAAAGATGGGGTCTCTCCTGTCAGTCACAAGCCTGGAATTGCACAAGAAAAGAAAAGAAAATTGGGCAGATGAGTTATGGGGGTGATCCTTAACCTCTATGTTAATGTATCAGAAGAGCATAATGACCATTTAGGCATATGAAGTTACTAGTTTTAATTGGACAATGAGGTGTTGATGAGTAACGAGACATCTTTTGTATTGGTACTGGCATCCTAACTTTGACATTAACACTTCTTGAAGTTTTTTTTGTGCAAAGACAGAATAAGTATTTTGTCTCAAATGTATATAGTGAATGGCCAGAACTCACTTATAGTATAGTAATATTGTATGAGTGTGTAACTAAAACACTTCATATTTTCTCCATGTAAAGGATACAATTCTGCCACGCAATGTTAGCTATAAATGTTACTCTTACCAGACACACGGACTTTGTGGCAATATACCAAAATATTGTGGTACGCATTCTCTGGAAAATATTGTTGGCAAAAATCATGTTACCAAAGGGTTTTAGTAACAATGAAAGTTGTTTTTAAAAATAAAATGTTTGTAAAGCTTTTAGTAAGGGCATATTGCATTACCTTTATTTCCACTGAATACTGACAGCATGAATGGTTGGTATTGATGGGTATTAGGGTATTGTATTGCAACATATCACTGTAGTCTCTGAGAGACTTCCAAGTAAAATCAATAGCAACAGCAAAGTCCCTAGTGCACTTCATGGAGTCTCTGGAACTTCTCCCTTTCGAATGGGCCATAACTCTGCTTGGGGTTGGGTTTGTGGGGTTTTTTAGATTTTTTTTTTCCAATTTTGATTGATTTCCTCGTTGGTAGAGGTTAAAGGGTCAAACAGGGATGTCAGTGTTGTGAGTGTCACTGCTACCTTGGAAACGCTTTCTTTGAAGCGGAAATCTGACCTTAAGTTGTTACTTTAAAATGCCTTGTTATTGAACTCAATTTTGTTGAGCCTAGTGATGTATAGTCCTAAATTAAAAATAAAAAAGGGGTGAGGAGAAGCTGAATTTCCATTCTGGGGGCTTGCACCCATCATTAATACTTATTGTTAATCTGACTTCTGTGTACTGCTCTGAGTATTCACCATTATAAGGAGATAATACAGCAGTTGCCAATATTATGGAACACAGAGTACTCAAAATGCATAAGGAGGGACTCTCCTGAAAATCTCTTCTGAGTAGACATCTGAAAAGAAAGAAACTTCACCATCTCAGAGGGGTTCCTGTCAACACAGAAGTTATGTTTTTCTGTGTCACTTTAAGGTTCTGCAATTTCAGTGTACAAGATATCTTTGGTGTTAAAGTGTATTACGTGCTAACAACAGTCTTGTATGACTTATACCCTGCTCTGCTCCAACTGTGATCAAATGGGTTAGAACCTTATCCCAAACCCATTTCAATATACATTTTGAATTGTATTTGATTAGGATTCTGTCCCAGTTGCCGTGCAAGACTCCTGTGCAATATGCATCTCCAATTCCAATTAGAATGCAAAAGGAAAAAAACTAATCAAGGATATAAAACAGGAAAGGATAAAATAGGTTCCCTTATGTAGCACTCTGAGACCTTTTACATTTAACACAAATTGCATACACTTGAACTTGCTGTCTGGATGAGGGTCACTCTTGTCATTTCTTAATAATTCTTTTTAAAGATCTGTGTAAGACCTTGGCTTAACACTGATTTCTAGGTCCATTATCAAGGTCAATAAATGTGAACATATATTTTAGTACAAACGATAAAAAGATCTGCCAATGTGTCATTATCGGTGGCATTCCCCCTCAACCTCCTCCTATTCTGGTTCCCACTAATTCAACTATGCCATTTTAGGAACAGAAAGGCTGCAGATTTGTTGGCTGCCCAAGACTCAGGAATAGCAAATACTCAACTGTCTATCATTTAACACTATTCAGTCAAATACAGAATATAGTAATTCTTACTCATGTGCAAGGCTAAACTGATCATCAGGTCAGAAGGCATTTTTTCCAGGGCATATTGTCATTGTCTTGGGGGTTATTTTGCCTTCCTCTTCAGCATCAAGTGGGTAAAATTCATTAGGCTCAGTGGCCATATCCCTCACGGTCAATTTACCACATCTAGGATTCATAACCCGAAACTTTGAAGCATACAAAATGGATATGCTGATCTCCATTATTTGTGAATTGTATCTCACTCTAATTTATACCAGCAAATCCATATTTATCAAACAAACAAAATTGCCTTGTTACCAATGGGAATGATATTTCTTTCTTCTCTATATCACTCCCATTGCAGAAGTGCCTACCAATATATGACAGAAGTGCTGCAATCACCACAGATACATTACTAATGTTTGTAATTTAGAGGAGTCTCAATTTCATATTACATGTAGCTTTGTCTGGCACAAAGAGTAAGCATGGGGTATTTCTTGATACAGATTAAGGACTGGGATCCTATTTTTGGCTCTGCCACAGAAAGGCTGGGTGTCTTCAGACAAGTCACTTAACCACTGTGAGCCTCAGTTTTCCTAGTCTGTCAAGTGAGGATAACGCTTCTCTGCATCGTGGGATCTTGTGAGGCCTCAAAGAATGTTGGTGGTAGTAGTAGAGCTGACCATAGTGTGGCAGAGCTCCAACCTTGTCCCCGTGGGTCCCACGCTTCCAGGCGATTTATGCTAGCTTCAGAGGCTCACTGCAACCCTCCACGTAGCCCTTCTCTCTCTAGGGCCAGGGATACAGTCTACTTAGCCCTTTTCATCATAAGCCAACAAGGAGGTTGGTGAGAGAACTCCTACAGTCTCTGTTGCTCCTAGGGCCTCAGAGCAAAACAGTTTAGCCTCCTGTTCTGACAGGGGCCTGTTTTCCCCTCCCAGGGGATTTCTGTAGTGGTGGGTTGGGGGGAACCCGGGCCCGCCCTCTACTCTGGGTTCTGGCCCAGGGATCCTAATGGTAGCAGCTATTGGCAGCCAACCTTTCACTGCCAGAGTGGCTACATTTCCCTGGGCCACTTCCCCACAGCTCTCCTGCTTCTCCCTTACCTTAGGGCTCCCTTAACAATGACTTGAGGGTATCTTCATTAACCAGCCCTTCAGCTGCATTTCCTCTCCTCTGCCTGACTGAAGTGAGCCCTTTTATAGTATCAGAGGGGCCTTAATTAGAGTCAGGTGGTTACATTAGCTTAATGGCCTCATCTGACTCTTTGCAGGTTAATCGGAGTCAGGTGTTCTCATTAGCCTGGAACAGCCCCTGCTCTGGTCAGTCAGGGAACAGAAAACTGTTAATCCAGTGGCTAGTATATCTGCCTTCTGCTACTGTGCTGTACCGTGGCCCCGCTAAGTCGCGGGACCTCCTGGTCAACCTCCTCCTGGCCCTGGCTAAAGTGGCCATCTATAAAACCAGGGTGAGGAGGTTGGCCAATGGAGTCTCCTGCGACTGTGGGTCCTATTTCCAATCCTCTGTCCATTCATGCCTCCGGGCAGAATTCCTCTGGGCGGCGTCTACTGACTCCCTTGATGCCTTTGAGGAGCGGTGGGCGCTGTCCGGGGTTCTCTGCTCGGTGTCCCCATCCGGTTCCCTTCGTTTGACCCTTTGACCGCACTCCCGTTCCTGTTGTTCATTAGTTGTCCCCCATAATTATTTGGTTTCCCAGGTCCTGTGGATCCCCTCCTTAGGCTGGGGGGGGATCCTTTAGCCCACCCACTTCCTGGATCCCAAAAAGGCTACTCTGCTGTACCCAACTGGCCTGGGTCTATCACCATAGATAGAGTGACCATACATCCCATTTTGGCCAGGACAGTCCCTTTTTTAAGCCCTGTCCCAACTGTCCCGACTTTTTTTTTGTAAAAGTGGGTATTCGTCTTGACATCTGATTTGTGTCCATTTATTCTTCTGCATAGAAACTGTCCGGTTTGGCCAATGTACATGGCAGAGTGATATGTGATATGTTATATGTGCCAGCAATGCCCCTCTGCCATGTACATTGGCCAAACTGGACAGTCTCTATGCAAAAGAATAAACCGACACAAATCAGACGTCAAGAATTATAACATTCAAAACCCAGATGGAGCAATCTCCCTGGACATTCAATAACAGACTTAAAAGTGGCAATTCTTCAACCAAAAAAGTTCAAAAACAGACTCCAACAGGAAACTGCAGAACTGGAATTAATTTGAAAACTGGACACCCTCAAATTAGGCCTGAATAAAGACTGGGAGTGGATGGGTCACTACAAAAACTAAAAACTAATTTCCCCACGCTAATTTCTCCCTACTGTTACTCACACCTTCTTGTCAACTGTTTGAAGTGGGCCATCCTGATAACCACTACAAAAGTGATTTTTCCTCCTGTTGAGAATAGCCCACTTCCACTTTGAATGAATTGTCTCGTTAGAACTGACCCCCTACTTGGTAAGGCAATTCCCATCTTTTCATGTTCTGTGTGTGTGTATATATATATAGCTGCCTACTGTATTTTGCACTCCATGCATCTGATGAAGTGGGTTTTAGCCCCCAAAAGTTTATGCCAAATAAATTTGTTAGTCTCTAAGGTGCCAGAAGTACTCCTTGTTGTTTTTATGTGTACTATATTTTTTCACAAGTAAGAAATAGTGGTTATGGCAGGAATCTCAAACTCAAATCACCACAAGGGCCACATGAGGACTTGTACATTGGCCTGAGGGCCACAGCACTGAAACCTTTTCATATAACAATAAAAAAGTATAGTCAAATTGGAAAAAAATGAAGAGTAATATAGTATGCTATTAAAGGTCAATGTATTAACTTTTTAAAAACTGTAATGAGAAGAGGGGTTTTAATAAAATATAAACACTCAGTAATGCACATCACTCAAATGACAAAACATGCATTTACTTTTTAGAATTACTTCGGTTAAAGGCCCCCTGTCTCTGCCCCGACTCTACCCCTTCCATGAGGCCCTGCCCCACCTCTTCCCACCCCTTCCCCGCCCCCATCACAACCCTTTCCCCAAAGTCCCCGGCCCATTCCGACCCCTTCCCCAAATCCCCGCCCCAGCCCTGCCTCTTCACTGCCTCCCCCCATGTGCACTGCATCCCCACTCCTCCCCCGCCCTCCTTAGAAAGTCCTAAGCACCAGTAAACAGCTGTTTGGCGGCGGGAAGCACTGGGAGGTAGGCAGAGGAGCGGGGAAACAGTGCGCTCGGGGTGGGGGAGGAGTGGGGCGGGTGAGGGGAGCTTGGCTGCTAGTGAAGTCAGCACCTATTGCGGGCTACAGGAAATCACTCTGCGGGCCACGTATTTGAGACCCCTGGGTTATGGCATAGCAGTAATTCAGTGCCACCTTCCCTCAGTCTTGGCAAAAAGACGCTAGCTCTAAACCTCTTGCGATCCTGGTTGTCTCATAGTTGGAATCCTTATGAATAAAATAAATAATAGGAAGCTGTTTTTATTTTTGCACTACAAGGGTATGTCTACACTGCAGTTTAAAACCTGCAGCTGGCCCATGCCATCTGACTAGGGCTCGCAGGGCTTGACCTCAGGGACTGTGCCATTTTGCAGGTTCCCAGAGCCAAGGCTCAAGACCGAGCTTCTACACTGCAGTTAAACAGTCCCTGAGCCCGAGTCACCCAGCTACGGGTGTCTAATTGCAGTGTAGACATGCGTGAACATTTACTATTAGAGAGGAGCCCTACTCCCAGCTACTTCTGTTCTCAGGTTCATACTTTGAAACCTGTTATTAAAGGTCTTTTGGGATTTTCTGAGGAAAGTGCATGATCTATATCAACTGCATTTCCTTTCACAATTAGAGTTTTCCAACACAGCAACTATCTTCTTAGCTTATTGCTCTATTTTGTAAGCCAAAGTTCCACAGGTACCTTTCCACTGAAGTCTTTACTGGCTATTGTCGAAAGCCTTTCCAAACAAAGAAAGAGAGCATTTCCATTTTAATATTCTTCCTGCCTGTCTCTTGAGGGAAAATACATCTACTCAGAAATAAAAATCCTGACAGAAGTGGTGGGATGGGAATGCTCTTCTATCTAGCACTTTTTTTTTTGACCCTGTGGAGGATATCACATTGTCAGCTTGATGTTTGTTTCTCTTTGTCAATGTGAAGTGAAGTGAATGCACCACTGGCTAAACTGTACTGCTACATAAACTGAGATGCCACAGGGATAAATTAAAAAAAATGCTGGCAAGCAAATAAAAAATAAATCCCCAAAATACACACAGATGTTGAGATAGTCAACCATAACGTAATGAAATAACAGTGCAAGCCTTGTTCACAATAAGCAATTATCTGGCTAATTATTTCCATTAGAAAACATGCACAACTTCATCTGATGGTGTAAGCATCTATTTTCTTTTCAGCTATTTGAGGATGAAAGGTAACAAATCAGATTTCAGTTATTGCTGAACATTTTTTAATGTCCTGGCCAAAATAGTTTGTCTCTCTGTAGAGACCGAAGGGATTTAACAACTGACAACTAATGATCATAGAGCAAAACAATGAAAAACAAGTATTCCATCAGTAGATTGGAAAGTGGCCTCTTGAATGCAGAGATAATTGTGACATCCAAAGGAAAGTGTTACATCAAAAATAGCTCCCAGGCTTTCCCACAATCTGACACGAGGATGGAATTCCTATAAATAATATACCCAAGGATGAAACTTTATGCCGAAGTCTCAGCATCATAAAAGCTCTGCTTAGATGGAATTTGTTTGAGGGGAGTTATCTTGGCACTGTCCTATAGCCAAACAGTACAACACCTAGGTCTTTCAACATGTAACTCAATTTATCAGTGCAGTCTGCATAAGAGTAGGAATTATAGCCATAAACACAAGATGAAGCATGTAGCCTTGAGCTGTAAAAAGCTTTTCCTCCACGTTTCACATTCTGGACAGCAAGCTTTTGAATTTCCTGCTGTTTGTTTGTTTGAATCTAGATTAGGAAGCTATTGATTATGTTTGGAAGTGTGGGAGGGTATTGTTTCCAAAACCCACCACTCTCCATCCCTTGAGCATGCATATTGTAAAATGCAACTAATGGCTGCTTCTTCCTATTCTACCTGGCAACTATAGGATATATTGCTGGTTTGTATGCCACATGGATCATTAAATAATGTATTACCCATGTGCTAAGAGAAACGGGGTATAAAGCATGGTAAAAAATCAAATTGTAAAAGACAGTGCAGCAGTAACAAAGGGTGGGAAATTTCTCTCACTGGTATCTGATACTGTGATGTGTAGAATACAGTTATCAAGTATGTACAAGAGACAGGAATGATGGGAAGTGAAGATGTATCATTAAAGAGTAGAACTAGACAACAGTAGGTTACATATTGATACAGCAGCAGTTTAAAGAAAGATAACATATATTCCAAACCTCCCTTCAAATGGCTTTTTTGGGGTAAATTATGCATTACATGGGAAAGTAATTGACAATATAGTTCATCTTAATCCACAGTGACAAAGCTATATACACTCAGTGAGTGACAAATTTTTCTGGTGGAATTATCCAGAGGTGGTAGGGTCAGAGTCTGATCTCAGTTATCCTAGTGTAAAATCAACGAATGCTAAAAGTTAATAGAATTACTCCAGATTTACAAAAAGACAAATAAGAGCAGAATTTTGCCCATAGGTTTTCTGGATACTGGGCTTTCTGGCAAGAGTATTTTGGGATAGACAAAATAACCTATGATAAATGAACAGGACAGCTGTAGTAAAATCCAAGATATCCTGGTGTGTTGTTATCCATTAAGGAACGAGGTAGGAAGGTTGGAGTATACAAGACCATCAGACAACATAGGTACAAGCTTGATTCATCAAATTTGGCAACCAGTTCTCTCTGAACTACCAAAGAAATGCGAACTGAGACTACAAAACTGACAATATCAAGGAGATAAAATTCAGCGGCTGACTAAAAAATCAATAATGTAACAGAATTTTGTATATATTAATGAGCACATCAAGCCAGATGGCATAAGTAATGACCACAAATACAAAGAAAACTATTGATCAGAGACATGACAATAAAGCCATTCACCTTGAATTTTTTTAAGTTGTTAATAGAAAGTGAGAAACTGCTACAGTGTTTAAGATGCAGAGAATTTGGTAAAAGAAATCCGCAAAGGAAGTTTAAAATTAGTGCTTTCAATAAAACTAAAATAGGGTGTCAAAAGATTATACTTTGTGGATCTATCCATCTCCCTTTATTAATACCTTGTAAATGAATACCTTAGAATCATGACTGTCAGTGAACAATGCAAAGGAAATCTACAAAAGGAGTTATTAATCTGAACTCTTGTCTTGCTGCTATTGTCAATTGGCATGAGTGTTGTCTGTGTGCGTTCTCTCCATATGCCGTCCAACTCTGCGCAGCTAACTGGCTCAGCAGACCTTGAGGGAACTGCCCAGAAAGGCCACACACTCAGTTCGGTGGCAAAGGCACTTAGCCAGGTTTGTTGTCAATGAAGCACAGTGCTAATGCCCCATAGACAGTACAGGTACACTAACATACTTGTGCCCCTTACAATGGACTGGCTCAGTCAGCGGTGGGACTCTCCACTGCCCCCTAGGCATGACAGAGCTGCCCCTCCTATACCTTCTCCTTTATACATTGATACAAACAAGTTACATATTACACACGACATAGGTAGTTACCAACCCTACACCTTCTACCTGCTTGCTTGAACAAAATATCTTCATCCATCATCCTATCCTGTCCTCTTCTCCTTTATTTTGCTTAGGGTCAGTGTGTTCCTGTACCATCTCCCATTATTGTGTTTATGCCATAACTTTATGTTGGGTTGTACCTGTACTGGCCTTCTAGAATGTGCTTACATGAATATCCTGTGCCTAGTACTTAGGAGTGCATGTGTTTTTAGAATGCTAGCTATTGTTTTTTGCCAAGTTGATGGTACCAGACAGCGAATTTGTAAGCAGTGTTTGCTTTGTGGCAGGGCATGACTTTTGCTCATAGCTCGGCTTTTGCTGACTTTGGTTCAGGGCTCAGGCCTTGCACATGGCCCCTTACTCCAGGCTGGCAACTTGTATTCTCCCTTTTCTCTTTTCAGTTTCACATTAAGAAACCTCAGATACCACAGGGAGCTAGAGAGTCAGAGAGAACCTGCTTCTGATAGTTTAAAGGGGCAAAGCTCTTTTTGGGTCTGATCCTTGATTCATTATTCCTTGTATAGTAATTTATACATGTGCAAAGTTAAATGTAAAATGCTTCCACTAGTGTAAGGAGAATTCTGATTGGTTGCTTTTTGCATCCACTTTAACTGCTGTAAATGACTGCAAATGGTTCAAGATTTTGGTGGACTGGGCTTCTTGTGTTTACAAGAAACTTCAAATAGATTTTTATTAGAGAACCATAGGCTTATTTTATAACTATTGGGTTCTATATTGGAGTTGACTAGATTTGCCTTGATTATGTGTATGTGTGCATGCTCACACTAAGCCTGAGGCTTTTTGAAAACAGACCTTTGGCTCTCAAAGACAGTAATTAAAATGAGAGTGTTTTGTATTCTAGCAATGTACTGCTAAAGTTCTGTTTAGTCTTTTAAAGTGCAGATGTATGAGGTTCCCAAATTTTAGCTATTCTCCCTTTAAAGGAAGAAAACCAGCCACTTCTTTGCTATATGATGTCTGGATATGCACTGATTTTTGCTTGCTAGCATCAAGTAAGACTGTTAATTCAAAGGAGAATTTTTCCTGTACATCCCAAGTTAAATTCTAGGTTAAATATATGCATTTTGTCAGATTAATAACAATTAAAAAATTGGAAAGTAAAGATAGTATCTTTTTTCATTCCAACACCAATGGGAATGTCAGGTGTTCTTTTTATATAGCCCAGGGAGCAGAAATCTTTGGCCCGCGGCCTGCCAGGGTAAGCCCACTGGTGGGCTGGGCCAGTTTGTTAACGTGCCGTGTCTGCAGGTTCAGCCGATCGTGGCTCCCACTGGTGACGGTTCGCTGCTCCAGGCCAATGGGGGCTGTGGGATATAGCCAATCAGAGAACTTTTATTACATTTTTACAAGTGTTTTTTCCTAGACTTGGGCTATGGCAAGAATATTTTTTTCTATAAGAGAGAGGTTATTCAGAGCAACAAAAGCACATGCCCTAAGTCAGAGGTTGTAAGACTATAGAAAAAATTATCCCTGGCTATCAGGCAGTTTATCTAGAAGCTGCAGCTAGTACAATTTCTGTAAGGTAGCCAAGGTCTTGCATTTTAGCTCCAAGCAGATAACTTCATTTTTATCAAGCATAACTTTCAATTAAAACTTTTTCAAAAGTACGAGTTACTTTCTGATCTTGACTTCCTCCTTTGCAAAGAGCATATTTTAAGAAGAGAGTGATCATTATTTATGAACTCTCTCTTTTTTTAAAATAACTGCCCGGAGCAATGGAATCCATGAAATGTTAGGTTTGCTCTTGGATTTTTTTGAAAGGGCAACACCCTTACAATGGGCAAATTTTTCAAACACCTTGAAGCACCTTAAGAGACCCAGCCTTTTCAGTTGTCATGGTGTTTTTTTTTCCCCTGATGTGGATAACTGTGTATTAGGAATTAGAACATCAAACAATTGCATGTATGGCAACACAAAGCTACTAGATAGAAAAAGGTCTAGTGACCACCATTGGGGAGTGGCCTCAAGTTGTTTATCACCTCCACACTAGAGCTGGGCAAATAGTGGGGGCGTTTTTTGGTGGGTTTTTTTTTTGTTCTCCGTCAATTATGATGAATGGGGAGTTGCATGTAACTCACAAATGATATTTTTTGACACATTCAAAAGTCAAATCTTTTGAGTCAGAATGTTTCAGTAACGTTGAAACCAAACACTTTCTGTTGACGATTTTGTTTTTCATGTTCAGGCCTTTTTGACAAGGGAAAGGATTCATGAAATGGGAGGAGGAGGAGAAGCATTCCTTGTAAGCTTTAGCCCAGTATTTAGGTTACTTACCAAGGATTTGGGAGACCCAACTGCAGTTCCTCCTCTATCTGATGCAGAAAACAGATTTGAACTCTGGTTCCTCACACTGCACAAGCGCTCCCTAGTCACTGGGCTATGGGATATTATGGTATGGGGCTTTCTCTATCTTGCATCTTTAAGCAGTTCCGCCTTTTACAATTATTTATAAAAGAATTCCACATAGTCTTCCACATACTAGATGAGTGCCCTCACTGCCAGGCAGTTGAGTCATTTTCTTGCTCTTTCCCAGACCTTATGACTATTAAACATTTTGACTTTTTCAGTTCAGCTGAAACTATTCAGCAAACTCAGCACAAATTTGTGAATAGTTTTGGTCAACTTGAGTCTGCATTTTTCAGTGAATAAATTATTCATATGGAATTTTTTTCCCAGCTGTACTCTATACTTCAGTTTATCACAGAACTATAGTATTTGACTGGTAGATAGAGGCTCCTTCTTCAGAATCCATCTATCACTATGGTATGTGAGATTCACTGAACATTGTTTAGATTCCTTTAAATTCCAAGTCCTCACTTAAGCCACAGACTGAGTACCATTGGTCCCCATGACAGGAAAGTATCTGTGTGTCAACTCTGTGAGGATGTAATTGTGTGGTTTCCCTTACATTCTCCAGAGGAAGTGGTTATTTCTGAGTGGGAAGGAGAAGAGCCCTGTCAACAGCATAGATCCATGAGATACACAGAGAGAAACCACCATGGATAATGGGCCAGTCCATATCCATGGCATGTATCTCCTTATCCCATGACATTGAACCTCCCACTGCAGCTGCAGATTGCCTCCATCTCCTTAGATGTGTGTGTAGAAGCTGCAAAGTGGATCTAATACTGCTTTTAGCCATACTAATTCCCATAAGATTTTCCAGTGGAGAGAATGTGGCATAAAGTGGCTTCTCCCTGGCTGTACTTGCTTCCATCTTTTGTCCTTAGAGCTGTGTCTATACTTGGAGCTAGTGGTGTGATTCCCATCTTGCATAGACATATTTGTGCTAGATCTCATCAACCGAGCATGATCAAAATAGTAGTGCAGGGCTAGTCATTTCAAATATATACCCACAGCGTTCAGGTGAGTTTGTGCTCAGGATGGCTAGCCCATGCCGCAGCTCACAGCTGCCCATGTGGCTGCAGCTACACAACTATGTTTGGCATGCTAGATCAATGAAAGCTAGCATGAGTGTATCTGTGCCAGCTGGGAATCGTACCCCTAGCTCCCAATGTAGCCTGTGTTAGAGCCCTGAACTTGCATTATGCCACTATAACAACCTCTTCAAGTTTCCAGGGGCTTCTGTCTTCTTCCTCTACTGCAAAACATGGGTCATTCCAGACTTTGCTCCCTACCACCTGTGAAAGTGGAGTGGAGAACTGGGCCTGGCAGAGTGTTAAGCACAGCTGATCAGAAAAAGGATTGGGTTCTGGTGACCTGCCAAATGAATTGCTGCTGAAAAAGTCCAGTGTTAATTTTCTGTACTCGATAGTCATATTGAGGAGGAGGGATGGGAAGCGAATCTATTTTGCAGCTTTAGACCATGCAGCTGGCAAAATTTCATAGTTAAAAGTAAAGAGATATTGTAAATACTGAGGTCACTTGCCTTTGTCTGTAGTATGTGTTCCTCAACAACACATCTCAAAATTAGCTCCCCACATCTGCATACTGACAAAGACTGTAAGAGAATCCTGACATTATACTTGCCACTTTAATAAATACAATGCTTTATTGAATCTATCACAATGCTACATAAAAACCTGTGAGTGCTTTGCATTCAAATGACTTGTTTCTAGCACATAGGGAAATGTGAATCACTGGAGTGGGCAAACAAATGATAGGAAAACCCGCCCATGTTCTCCGCGTATTCAGAACTACATGGGAAGAAGTGAATAGCTCCAGTGTTTGGTTTAATCAAATATGTCTGTACATGATCTCCTATGAAAACATCAGCCCCGCTAGATCCAATTTCTGCTAGACTGATTTTATTTGAGTTTGTAGAACTCCACTACTTGGAGAGAGATTCTGTACTCAGTTTTGGTTTTGTACATTTATGCTGTTCCCTGACAGATACTGTGAATGACAGAGAAATTTCGCATAGCAGGAGATTTCCTATCAGTTCACTAATTACGGTAAGCAATCGCTGTGCTGTAAATTAGTAATGTGTTTACCATAAATAAAATAGAAAACACATTTCACAGCAACTAAATAAAGTAGAAAATAAGAACGATGCCTAATTCTGACTGCAGTTTGCCTCATTGACTTCAGCCGAGTTACCCTGATTCTCACTGGTGCAGGTTCAGAATCTGGCCTGCTATGTCAAAGCCCTGCATCATTTTGTCTAATATGCTTATTTATATGAACATGCAATATGAGATACAGAAACATCAATGCAAGTGCTCCTGATGCAGTTATCTCAGACCCCATCAGACAGGAATATCTTTAATTGCAAATATAAACCACAATCATGTCAGAAACTACACAACATTCATTTAACTTTTGTCTTCCTTTCTTTTCCTTACCCCTACCCTTCACCACCAGAACTAGTTTCACAGGCCATACAAGTCAGACCATATAATAAACAAAGGCAGAGGGTGAAAAGGCATTGGAAGGAAACTGACTGAAGAGTGCTATGGATCCTCAGTAATTACAAAATTACCCTTAGCACACAGTGCATTATGTTCTCCAGCGAAGAAAGCACTAGTTCACATTAATGTCTGCATTGAATGAACACGGGGTTACCTGCACTGTACACTTTCATCTGCCAGGTTGTCCCAGACATCTAATAATAAACTTGTGGCCTGATTAAAACCAAATCAAATGTCTCCTGTCCTTTTGGTATAGCTGGACAATCAGGAGACCTAGGTTCACTAGACTGGAAGTCTGGAGACCTGAGTTCTGTTCCCTACTCTTCCAGTAAGCTGCTGTGTGACTTTGGGTAAATAATTTCACTTTTCCATGCCTATTTTTTTGCCATTCTTTCTATCTGTATTGTCTGTTTAGCTGTAAGCAATTCAGGAGAGAGACTGTCTATTTTGATATTTTGCAGAGTAGCAGCCGTGTTAGTCTGTATTCGCAAAAAGAAAAGGAGTACTTGTGGCACCTTAGAGACTAATAAATTTATTTGAGCATAAGCTTTCGTGAGCTACCGCTCACTTCATTGGATGCATTCAGTGGAAAATACTGAAGAAGTGGGGAGATATATATACATAAAGAACATGAAACAATGGGTGTTACCATACACACTGTAACAAGAGTGATCACTTAAGGTGAGCTATTACCAGCAGGAGAGCGGGGGGAAAAAACCTTTTGTAGTGATAATCAAGGTGGGCCATTTCCAGCAGTTGACAAAAATGTCTGAGGAACAGTGGGGGGTGGAGGGAGGGACTAAACATGGGGAAATAGTTTACTTTGTGTAATGACCCATCCACTCCCAGTCTCTATTCAAGCCTAAGTTAATTGTATCCAGTTTGCAAATTAATTCCAATTCAGCAGTCTCTCATTGGAGTCTGTTTCTGAAGTTTCTTTGTTGAAGAATTGCAACTTTTAGGTCTGTAATTGAGTGACCAAAGAGACTGAAGTGTTCTCCAACTGATTTTTGAATGTTATAATTCTTGATGTCTGATTTGTGTCCATTTATTCTTTTACGTAGAGACTGTCCAGTTTGACCAATATACATGGCAGAGGGGCATTGCTGACACATGATGGCATATATCACATTGGTAGATGTGCAGGTGAACGAGCCTCTGATAGTGTGACTGATGCGATTAGGTCCTCTGATGGTGTCCCCTGAATAGATATGTGGACACAGTTGGCAATGGGCTTTGTTGCAAGGATAGGTTCCTGGGTTAGTGGTTCTGTTGTGTGGTGTGTGGTTGCTGGTGAGTTTTTGCTTCAGGCTGGGGGGCTGTCTGTAAGCAAGGACTGGCCTGTCTCCCAACATTTGAGAGAGTGATGGGTCGTCCTTCAGGATAGGTTGTAGATCCTTGATGATGCGTTGGAGAGGTTTTAGTTGGGGGCTGAAGGTGATGACTAGTAACGTTCTGTTATTTTCTTTGTTGGGCCTGTCCTGTAGTAGGTGACTTCTGGGTACTCTTCTGGCTCGATATGTTTCTTCACTTCAGTAGGTGGGTATTGTAGTTGTAAGAATGCTTGATAGAGATCTTGTAGGTGTTTGTCTGAGGGATTGGAGCTAATGCGGTTGTATTGTAGAGCTTGGCTGTAGACAATGGATCATGAGGTGTGATCTGGGTGAAAGCTGGAGGCATGTAGGTAGGAATAGCAGTCAGTAGGTTTCCGGTATAGGGTGGTGTTTATGTGACCATTGCTTATTAGCACCATACGGTCCAGGAAGTGGATCTCTTGTGTGGACTGGTCCAGGCCGAGGTTGATGGTGGGATGGAAATTGTTGAAATCATGGTGGAATTCCTCAAGGGCTTCTTTTCCATGGGTCCAGATGATGAAGATGTCATCAATGTAGCGCAAGTAGAGTAGGGGCATTAGGGGACGAGAGCTGAGGAAGCGTTGTTCTAAGTCAGCCATAAAAATGTTGGCATACTGTGGGGCCATGCGGGTACCCATAGCAGTGCTGCTGATTTGAAGGTATACATTGTCCCCAAATGTGAAATAGTTATGGTGAGGATAAAGTCACAAAGTTCAGCCACCAGGTTTGCCGTGACATTGTCGGGGATACTGTTCCTGACGGCTTGTAGTCCATCTTTGTGTGGAATGTTGGTGTAGAGAGCTTCTACATCCATAGTGGCCAGGATGGTGTTTTCTGGAAGATCACCGATGGACTGTAGTTTCCTCAGGAAGTCAGTGGTGTCTCGAAGATAGCTGGGAGTGCTGGTAGCGTAGGGCCTGACGAGGGAGTCTACATAGCCAGACAATCCTGCTGTCAGGGTGCCAATGCCAATTTTGATATGTGTTTGCGATGCCTAACACAATGGGCCCTGGATCTGATCTGGAAAGGCTAGTCACTGTACCATAATACAAACAAAATAAGGATAATGTTATTGCTTCAGACATATGAGCAGAAGGAATATTTGAGATGCTGAATTTTTAGAGAGAATCATAATGCGTCTTTATTTGCTCTTGTCTTGTGTACTAGAAAAACAGGTTTTTTTCCTCGTACTTATCTGAAAACTGTGATTTGTGGAGAAAAAATAATCATAAACCAGTGGCCTTGACTCCCAAAACTTTTGTTATGTGGAACCAATAAGAAATTTATCCATAGGAGACTTTATGCTATTGATTCCATTATACTATATTTGTCCAATTAGATGGAATTTACTTATCCAACAAAACACTGGTAAACCTTATTTATCTTAAATTGGTGAGCTGAACATGAATAATAACTACCATTTTATCAGCCAATTAAAGCCTAAAGTTCATTAAAAGACCTAAAATAAAATTGTTCAACCTCACTGTAATTTCAGTTATTACATCAGTCCTCTAATACATCAGTTTAAAAGTTGCCTTGATTTTACTTCTAATTTGCTCAAATTTTAGCTACTGGCTAGAAGCTAAATCAATGACTAAGATGGCAGTAATACTGTAGTAGTACTGGAGTAAATTAATGGAGACTATGGTCCCTTACCTAACAACTTTGGCAACTCACTGCTGTAGTATAGGAGAATTTGACCTCCACCTCTACACAGCTGCGGACTATTCCAATCTATTCTGTATTGGTTCCTATACTACTCTCATCCCTGAGTATCTGAGCACCTGAATATTACTAGAAGTTGCATATTTCTCCCAGATTCTCCAGTGAAAGGTAATCCCACAAAATCCTAAATAGATTGCTCCTATAAAATGATGCACTTTTTAAAAAACATTTTACAATATCTGGGACCCTGTTTTCTTGGAGGGAAAAGAGAGGTGGAGTTACATAATGGGATATAATGATTACTGGAATATCTCCATGAATTAAATGAAGGCCTGGGATGATTTTTTCCCTCTTGAAAATAAACAGAGAACTAATTAGAAAGCATTTAAAAAATCATTCACATATCTTAATACACACACAAATATATATATTTGTTTGAATTTTTACAGGATCATTTTCTATTATAATGTATTAACCATATTTCATATAATTTACTATTTATAGAGAACCTTGAGTGCCTGCTTCAAAGTGCATTTGTTTGGGAGTTACTTTGAAAAATAAAACAATCATTGCTTGTAACAACAGAAGACTCATTTAGGAGCCATGGTAGTAAGGATCACTTTGGTGTGTGTGTGCATTGTGAGTCTGTGCACAGAAGGGCATTGAGCAGATGCTAAGAGGCCATTACTGTACAGCTGAGCCAGTATGGATGGGGAAGTAATTTGCACGAGGGAATGGCTGATACAATTCCTTGCTTCCTGGAGCAAGGGGGAAGTGGAGACTGAAATGTATCACTAAGACACAATTCAGTTTTTGGGTAGTGAATCTATGTTTTGCCCTTTACTCAGGCCTTATGGTAATTTTATGACCTAACTTCACAGGGGAGGGATAGCTCAGTGGTTTGAGCATTGGCCTGCTTAAACCCAGGGTTGTGAGTTCAATCCTTGAGGGGGCCATTGAGGGATCTGGGGCAAAAATTGGGGATTGGCCCTGCTTTGAGCAGGGGGTTGGACTAGATGACCTTCTGAGGTCCCTTCCAACCCTGATATTCTATTCTAATAATTATAAGAGTTACATTTGACTGTCTGAGACCAAATAATACAGATCCTTTTGAGTATTTCATTGGGTAAGACTGTAGTTCTAGTGGTGGGGAAACATTGATGCTACTGTGTTAGATTTAAAAAAGGCAAAATTAAAGGCATTTAGTTATATCAGAGGAAATTTAGCATGCAGTGTTGGCTGAAAGCAAGAAGAATAAATCAGTGAAGAGAGAGCACGGGCGGAAATATAGAGTGAACAAAACTAAGTCCATATATGCCCAAGAGTTATGTGTTTATCATCCTGTTATAAATACACCAGGATGTAACAGGGAAAAAAGGATTTAAAAAAGGAAGTATAAAGAGTAATCTGTCATGAGAGAGAAACATAGACAAGCATAAACACTCACCAGTGCAGCCATTCCTTTTGTTCCTGAACAGCTAAATGAGAAGTCCCACTGACGTCAGTAGCACTGTTCATATTAGGAATTGCTCATCAACATGACTAAAGAGTGCAAATCAGGTCCCATGATGGAGGCTTATTGGAAAAGTAGAAAAATGTTGAGTGTAAAGAACAATGCTTGAATAGTGAAGGTAAAGAAAGACTAAAGAAAGACTACTGATAGACAGTTTAAGGTAAATGATCAGAAGTTGCCCAATTTCATAAAGAACAAGTAGTCCATGAATCTGATAGGTTTCTCTTAAGAAACAGCAATAAAACAATAGAAATTTACTGCCAGAAGAAGCAGAAGTTGTTAAATCCTTTCCTCACTATTCATAAAAAAGATTAAAGAAAGTTCTAGCATCACAAACATTTTTAATTGGGGGAGGAGTAACTAATGGAGAAAATCAGGAGTGACAGAACATTAGGACTTAATGAGAACTATCCCAGAATTCTGAAGAAGGTGGTGTAACAACGCTTCCTCTGGTGGGACACTACTGAGAGTATCAATTCAGGACAAATTGCTTAGAGCAGGGCAGTCACAGCCCAAGGCTGGGGTTCCTCCACACCAAACCAGGCAGACAGAGAGGACTTTGGTTTCACCCCACTAGCTAACCTAGTATAACCTCTGGTCATACAAGCAATTCCCTCAGACATTCCAGTTTCCCCGTATCACCACCAGCAGCCACTTCTTATGGGGATAAATAGTTATGAAAACCACTACTCCAGTAAAAGAAAAAAAGGTTTTCCTGATCCCAAAGGACCACGCCCCAGACTCAGGTCAATATACAAGTCAGATCTTACCCACAAATCACGCTGTTGCCAATCCTTTAGAATCTAAAATCTAAAGGTTTATTCATAAGAAGAAAGAAATATAGATGACAGCTAAAATTGGTTAAATGGAATCAATTATGTACAGTAATGGAAAAGTTCTTGGATCAGGCTTGTAGCAGTGATGGAATAAACTACAGGTTCAAATCAAGTCTCTGGAGTACATACACAGCTTGGATGGGTCATTCAGTCCTTTGTTCAGAGCTTCAGTGTAGCAAAGTTCCTCCAGAGGTAAGAAGCAGGATTGAAGACAAAATGAAGGGGTTTCCAGGGCCTTTTATATCCTCTGCTATGTGGAAGGACATCCCTTTGTTCTTACTGTGGAAAATCACAGCAGCAAGACGGAGTTTGGAGTCACGTGGGCAAGTCTCATATCCCCGCATGACTCAGTTCTTTTACAGGGAGAGCAGCCATTGCTCACATGCTACCTTGAACGTTCCCAGGAAGACTTCTCATGTGGATTGGAGTCTCCCAAGGTCCATTGTCAGTTAAGTGTTTCTTGATTGGTCACTTAATCTGAAGAGTCCCTTCTCAATAAGATGGCCAAATGCTTCACTGGTGCTACTTAGAATCAAACACATTGAGATACAAGTACATAGCCAATATTTATAACTTTTTCAAATACAAAAATGATACATGCATGCAGATAGCATAATCATAACCAACAAATCATAATCTTTTCATAGACATCTCACTTGACAACCTTTGTACAATATTTGCTGCAAATATATAACAGTGGTTGCAACAATGATCTATATGGTCACAGTTCATGTCAATAATGTTACAGGTGGATAAAGAGACAGGGAAATCAATCAAAGTTTACATTTAACCCCAACTTGGTAGGAGAGGAGGAGGTATCAATGTACTAATGCAAAGAGATTTTGGAAGGGGACTACAAATCCTATTGAACAAGGGTGATGGTATTGGGCACATTAACCAAAGACAGCACTGGAAAACTCATCTGAAAAAGTCATTATTTCATAAAGGCAATCCACATGGATTTAAATCATAATTTAAAATGACAGGGAATTTTTGGAGGGCAATAAAATTCAGCATACACAGTCATTATCGTGATTCAGCTTGACTCATGGAAACAGGAGGTAAACATTCTAGGCAGAGAGCAAAACACATGAAAAGAGAATACTCTGTACTCTTCATAATCACACCCCTAAACAAGGAGCTGGAGGAGAATCAGTGGAAAGTGATGGCTAAAATTGTAAGGCATGTGTGTGATGCTGAATAACAGTAAAAAACATGGAAAATACTGAGCAGCTACCAAGCTACTGAATAAATAATAAATATTTTCACTTTAAGGTCTCGTGCAATGAGATTACATTTGTAAAGTTCTGCATAAACTTGGGCACTATATGTAGATTTTTTCCTCTTTCTGCATATTCTGTTTTTTCTGGTCATAGAAAATGATGTCAGATCCCCATGTATGTGTAAGCCCATAGTTTACATTGACCTGATTAGTAGTGTGTCTTTCTCGTCCTCTATCATATTGTGCATACTTTGGCAATATGCATCGATTGTTCCTCGTGTGGCATGATGACCATTTCTTTATCTCCTGAGAGATGAAATTCACCTCAGTGCAGAAGTCCAAGTCACGTAAGTGTTGTATTAGCCCTCTGCACAGGCGTGAATATCATCCCAAATAATTTGAAAATCCACATGTATGTTGCACGCCCCAGTACACAGTCATGCAAGCTTTTTAATAATTGTTAGTGTCTCTTAAAAAAAAAAAAATCAGCTCCTGCTTCACTCTACCCCACTGCAAAATGCAAACCTTTATTAATGAGAAGTAATTCAGTGGTATGTGTGAAATTATATCAATTTAAAACCCAATGTGCGAGGTAAGAGGCCCTTTTGTTTCCTGATGGAAATTTATTAGGCACTGAAGAACCCATATTTGTGTAGTGAAACACAGTAATAGCTTTGTGATCCTTTTTGCAAGTTATAATCCTGGCAAATACCATCATATTTTATAATAACCATGCTATTACTGTATGTCAACACTGACAAAATACAGCTCACAGAAAATCAGTGTTTGGCTCAATCCTGTAACATGCTGAACACTGCACTGAATTGCTGAGTCTCATCAATTCCTATGGACTCCAAAGGGCATTGAGTGCATGCCGCTTCTCACAGGAATGCACAGCACCTTGGAAACTAGTTTGTAGAATTGGAATCATATCTTGGTTAGGGTCACTCACAAGTGAAAATGTATTGGAATGTCTCATTCTGTTTGTTCACATAATTAAAACCATTACACAATGGCAACATGTACTCAACAAAGATCTGGACAAGAATAGAATCTGCTTTGCAAATCAGGATTAATTTACATTAGCAGAGCTATGGGAACTCTTATTCAGTGGGTCCCTGAACTGTGTATAGTTTATGATGACACTATCAGTCCCTGACTTTTGTAAACAATAAATTCACTCTCATATTTGAGCAGAACCCCTCTTCCTATAGAAAAAGGGTACAAAAGAACCAAAGTATAAATCCTTGTCATTTCATAGCTCCATGAGGCAAGTTAGAGCACACACAAGATGTTGTTAAGGGAAAGGTAGTTAATCCTTACGTTTAAGTAAAATTATCATTTAGATGGTATTATCTCTTTGCTTTCTTTTGAGAGGAATTGAGAGCAGAGCTACTAATCAGAAATTGGAAAAGATGGATTATATTGTGGTTTTGAAATATTCTCCAAATGATCAAATCTAGCAACATGTATTTGTCATTGCAAAGCATAGCAATTAGCCAGTACTATAGCTACACATATTCATTAGGGAGATCTGCTTGGGAAGTTGGTACTAAATTAGGTGCCAAAACATTTAAGGGTAAAATTCACCCCCCCCCCAGTGCAGTAGATCAGCATGAGGCTTTTAAGTTCTTAAAGTGGTACTCAAGTGGTGGAGCTCTGCACAGAGGTGAATTTCACTCTCAGTTGAGTCAAGTCTTGCCAGGAGATGTTTGTGCAAAATGTAAAGTTAGCCAAATAGCATCTTTATTGTTCATCAGTGTAATATGAGAAGGCTTTCATCTCATCCTGTGCGTGTAGTTGACTTTGGAGCTGTCAAGGTTCGTTCCCCACTCTGAAATCTAGGGTACAGATGTTGGGACCCGCATGAAAACTTCCTAAATTTACTTTTACCAGCTTAGGTTAAAACTTCCCCAAGGTACAAACTATTTTACCCTTTGCCCTTGGACTTCCATTACCACCACCAAACTTTATCTGGGTTCCTGAGAAAACGTTGTTTGGAAATGTCTTTCCCCCCAAAATCTTCCCAACCCTTGCATCCCACTTCCTGGGGAAGGTTTGGTAAAAATCCTCACCAATTTGCATAGGTGACCACAGACCCAAACCCTTGGATCTTAGAACAATGAAAAAAGCATTCAGTTTTCTTACAAGAAGACTTTTAATAGAAGTAAAAAAGAATCACCTCTGTAAAATCAGGATAGTAGATACCTTACAGGGTAATTAGATTCAAAACATAGAGAATCCCGCTAGGCAAAACCTTAAGTTACAAAAAAGACATACAGACAGGAATATTCATTCTATTCAGCACAGCTATTTTCTCAGCCATTTAAAGAAATCATAATCTAACACATACCTAGCTAGATTACTTACTAAATTTGAAGACTCCATTCCTGTTCTGTCCCTGGCAAAAGCATCATACAGACAGACACAGACCCTTTGTTTTTCTCCCTCCTCCCAGCTTTTGAAAGTATCTTGTCTCCTCATTGGTCATTTTGGTCAGGTGCCAGCGAGGTTACCTTTAGCTTCTTAACCCTTTACAGGTGAAAGGATTTTTCCTCTGTCCCGGAGGGATTTTAAAGATGATTACCCTTCCCTTTATATTTATGACAGGAGCATATCTCAATCACCCTGTAGTCGGGTTAGAAGATGTTTTAGTATGAAACTTTTTTTTTAATTATTGTTTGTGGTTTTTCTGGTTTATAAACCAACATCTATAAAAAATCTTCTCTGGAAAATTGCTAAGCACCCATACAGTCAACTGAGTTGATATGCATGAGGTTACAGTTGGCAATGGTAACACAGAATACAAACCGTATCAAAAACTTGCATGCCATCCAGTTCATTTACAGATTATAATCTAGTTTGTAGTCTTAATGATGATACTAATATTCCTAATGATCATTGACACTTTACAAGCATTGTGCATAACCAGCTGCTGCTGAGCTTTCTCTTTTGTTTGTTCACCTAGAGAATTGAGGGTTGGGGAGTGTGGGCGGGAGGCTAGGGAAGAAAAGCCAATGATTTTGTTTCATAGATAAATTCTTATTGTTTTCAGTCTACTTCAGTTTTCTCAGATCCTTTGAAGCTCACATTTGTTATTTTATTTAGTCTGGGGGGTTGGGTTTTTTAAAATATCAACAGTCAGTAAATAGAACAAGTGCTTAATTGTAATGATTGCATTTTGGTACTAATGTGCTAGTTGCAATCACACTTTGGTGTTTGTTTTTGGCCTGATGTACCCTAAGTGGGAAAAATACGTGTTCTCTATTGCTGTTGGATCCTCTTCAGTTCCTCAAAGCTGGATGTGCCTAGCTAATTAGATTTTCAGCTGCGTTTATGGTTCACAAATGTTGTCATGTATCATTTAAGGCATTTTGCTTTAGCCAGGGAATGTCAAGAACTTTCAAGTTGAGGTTGGTATTTTATGGCTACTAACCATCTGGGGCCTCATACTCAAACCCTAGGTAGGTGTGCATTTGTGCATGTACTATTGCATGCCTATTTTGTGCGCACAATTGCTAGATTTGGTGCACAAATCTAATTTGCATGGAAATAAAGCTAAACACTGATCTAGCCATGTGGAATCCCAGATCTGGATTTGCACATGAACATAATAACTACGGTCTGAATTTCAGGCCCATTATATATAGTATTCATTGGTCTCAGACTTGATCTTTGCCAGCCCAGTAACATTTTTACAATGGCAATATTTTAATTTAATGTGGTAAATATCTACATTTCTCACTTATCTGATGAAGACTGACATTGCTCCAGGAAAGTCTCCAGTCTTACTGTAACAGTTGCATAGAGCCAGATGTTTCTTTTTTGTAATGTCTTTCTCCTCAGTAGTGTCTTCTAAGGGTAGTATGTCTGGGAGAAGCATGATAATATAGTACATACTAGTCTGCGCAGCAAAATGCACACTATCCTGATATAACATACATTTCCATATCCTTTTAGTGATGTGTTGTCTTGGTTGTCATAACAATGGCATACTTCTGAAGAGTTGATTTGAATTGTTTCTCAACATAAACAAAGCAACATCAAAATGACTTACTTATACTGGGAATGGCAAAATATCAGAAAACATTCCAGTTTGCCTGGAATTTAATTTTTTTTCCCCTAATTTTGAAACATCATTGAAACTAAATGACCTCTACTGATCCTATTGTTCTGGTTCACGTTATTTTTTCCATAGCTCATTAAAAATCCTAGGGAAGCTAACACAGTTTATACAAAATAGTTAATAAAGATGGATAATAATGACGAATTAAATAATAAAATAGAATGTGAAGTTTAATTTAAATGTTACATGGTCACTTGGTTTAATTTTATTTACATTCACCAAACATTAATTTTCCAGGCTTTACAGAACTTTCTCAATGTTTCAGACTTATTTAACCTGCATGCATAGACACATACACATTGCAAATAAGTTTACAATTCTTTTGGCTGATACACTGCCACATCAACAAAGTATTTACTTGGAGTTTTATTATACTTGTAGTTCAGTTCGGGAATGACATTTATTTAAATAATTTCTAATTGTTTAGAAACCTGTTAAAGCAGCAAAGCAGCTGTGTGCCTATTACATACAATACTGTAAAGATTTATTTTCTTCCTCCAGTGGCTGTCAACTCAAATAAATAGGCTGTTAGTTTATCTGTGATAAATGCGCTGTATTTAATGCAATGGGACAGTCCCTTAATTTGAGCACCTAGCATGGTGTCAGCCTAAATCTCCTTCAGCTGATTTAATTAGCAAAGCTTCATGTTAATCAATTTGCAATTAATTTTTCCCAGCCTTTTTCTGGGGGGGGGGGGGGGGAAAATAATCCCTTCACAACATGAAAAGTTAGAATTAGCCCCGCAATAAAAGTAATTTACATGTTTTTTAGGAAATGTGTAAAACAGCTGATGAATTATTCAATACTAGTTGTCTGTAGCAGATTTACAGATTTTAATGAGCTTTACTTATTTGGCTTCCCATACAAAATTGTACTATTTCTTGAATATTTATTAATTGAAAAGGATTCATTAGTAATATATATAAATCAATAAATTATCTTTTCGTATAATGGCAACTATATTTTCCATATGTAATGATTTATTGGCTCAGTGATGTGAGGAACATTTCCTCCATTGACTAAAATTGATCTAACCTATTATTCATTGCACTGCTATAGGAGGAGTAAAAATTAGATTACTACTTTTTGGCTTGGTTATATTCACAGGTGCCCCATATATTTGTGTGGGGTTCAGGTACATGAAACACTATTATAAATGCCCTTTTCTTTCAGCTGCTATTTTAGCCAGCAAGATATTGAGGTCTCCATCGTAGAAGAGTCGTTGCATTAGTTGAAAGCACCACAAAAGGACAGCATTCTGATTTCTACAATGCCACTTCCCTGGCATTCTAGAAGTCATTTCTAGTTTCTTCTGTCCATGCCTTCTCTCCTTCAGTGACAGTATATTATGTGCTCTTAATTACATAACATCTACTTGTGTACAGAATGTGTCGCTTCACTGGCTTAATTTTAAGCACTCTACAACTTTCAGTACTGATATTACTCCAGAGTGAGCCACTGTCATGCCCTCAGAAAATTCCCATGGCAGATTGTAAAATAGTGGCAATTCCCCTGAAATGGGCCAAATTTTGTTGGATTACCCACACTCCCCCATACCTTTCACTCTGCAGAAACCCTATCCGAGCATTGAAGATTGTGGTTTGGTGGTGGGATGGGAACATGCCTACCTTTGGAAAGGGTGAAACAACTAGCAAACCTCACACAGTGTGTTTTTCCTGCAAAAGATTATATTGACTCTGTTGTTGTTCTGCAGATTTCCCCCTTGCAATCAAACTCACTTTTTTTGAAAAGTCCTATAGAAGGTTCTTATTTTTCTATTACAGCACTCTAGATTTTTAATAGAGAATTGTATTCTTGTAACGTTGTATAGGGTGGGTCCAAATGGTATAGACAAAATGTTACTTTTTTAAATTTGATGTTCTAGATTCTCAGTTGATATAAATAGAAGAGCTCCATTGACTTCAAAAGAGCTACCTTGCTTTACACTAGCTGAGGATCTGGTCCTATATGTTTTAATGTAATTTCTATATAACCATATTTGTTTCATCCCTATTACATTCTATAGGAGTTTAGGGAGGATAGGGAGTTTAAGGTATGTAGGAAATAAATAGGAGTATCGCATGGGAGGAGGGGAATTTGCACAGGTACCCTTACCTCTGTGCAAATGTCCAAGCCTTTGCAGATTGCATGAGATTGACTAGATTTCCTGCTGTCCATTGAGCAAACCTTGTTTTCCACAATTGGAGGATGCAAAGGAAACTTAATGCATTGAGATTCTTGACCCCTTTGCATTATTCCCTGAGGAAGGGTGTAATCTGGCTCTATATCTATATCATAAGATTCCAGGATTATCACTGTGTGTTTGACTCTGAAGCCTAGAAGGTCTGAGACCGTGTAAAGCAAAGGAAACAGCTACAGGCATGGTTGAGAGCTTCTTTCATCTCAGTCTCAAACACTATCAATCAGAAAAGCTGCATACATTACTTTATTTAAAACAGACAAAAGAGGCATCTCTCCTACTCTCTAGACATTAACAATTATTTAAAAGCACAACCAAATATAAAAACAAAACAAAATGCTAAATAATTAGGCGTAAAGGAGAACAAAAAATAAAGGCAAATACCCCACCCTTCTTTCAAATTACCCGTCCTGCAGCCTTCCTCTCCTCAAAATCCTTGAGAAAAATTTGAGCATTTCAGTATAGCCCAAAGGTTGGTCCACAAAGGATAAGTCTAATGTTGCTGCCAGATAATGGTATTACTGCTTTATCTCAAGTGGTAGAGATCTATGCTGCAGAACTGAAGGTCCTAGATTCAAACCCTGCTGAAAACCCCTGGAAGGCATAATTACAAAGGACTTGAACTGCAGAAGGCATCAGCAGTTAGATCCGCACTTCATCACGGACCTCTATATGCTGGGTAAAACAGCTAAAGCATGGTAAAAATGATTCAAAGGCCTGGATTTGGTGGGTGTGGAGAGGACGTTTCCCCCAATACAGGAACTGTGGAACACAGTTATTAGGCTGCTTTCTAAGGACCCCCTTGCAAGCTCTAATGTGGGAGCATATCCAGGTAGAGGTTGAGGGTGAAACTGGTATCTGGGAGCGGGGCTGTGGAGAATGCAGACAGCACTGTGGTTCAAAAGAGCAGTCCTGGGGAGTCTGCTGTAACTGGGGCTATGGCTATGAGTATGTATGTACACAGAGAGTCCTGTTGGGTTTGTACTCAGGATAGCTAGCCAATGCCACCACTCACTACACAACTATTTTTAGCTCACTAGCTCAATGAGAGCTAGCACAAGTATGTGTATGCAAGCTGGGGATCACAGCCCCAGCATCAAGTGTAGACATAACTTTAGACAGCACTGGACGCTTGTCTGTGTTACTCTAAGGGCATTCAAGCCCTCAGGATCTAGAGAGCACAGTAACCCCCTCTGCCTCTGAGATGTGAGCTCAGTGATCTTACAGGCTCAGCACAGACTGTCAACCCGGAGGACTTGAATGAAACCCTCTAAAAGGGGAAATAAACACATGATAATATTGCTGCCAGCACAGAGAGTTACTCCACTTCAGGTAGAGATCTGTGCTGTGTGGACCTTCAAACTCTCTGATGGACAAGGTGATGGATTGTTACAATTGCACATAAGTTGCACATTTTTAAAAAATGTATGGGGACATACATATATACATACAAAAAACTACATTAAAAGAATTTGCTTGTAAATTTAGTTTTCTCAATGCAAAATTTCATCCCCAAATCAAAATTTTAAAATTTGGACCCAGATTAGTCATTTATAAACTATCAGTTCATCCTTGTGAGGTATGTATTATTATTTTCCTATTTACATATGGATAAGAGAGAAGTATGAAGAGGCTAACTGGGTTTTGTAAAGACACGTAGCAAATCCGTGGCAAAGCTTGACTGGAACCCAGGAGTCTTGATTCCAGTTACCTGCTCAAGCCCCTGTACATAGGGTACCTTATATCAAAATGTGATCTCTGTCTTTGTGTCATAGGAAGTTTGATGTTTCTAGTGCTTACACAATATTTGTATGGTAATAAATAATATGTAGTATTGAAGTTTTAGGTTAGTGAAACTTAGCTATATAGTAAAGGCCCTGATCTGCTTAATTTAAACATGAGTAGTGCCATTGAAGTTTGCTTACAATTAACCACATGCTTAAATGCTTTTCGGATTTGGGCCTCGGTGTGTTGAACTAATACAATGTGGATTTGAATGTAAACAGTTTGTGGTTAGAATAAATACATTCTAGTAATAATGTACTAGAAAATATTTTTCATAGAATCATAGGATTGGAAGGGACCTCAAGAGGTCATCTAGTCGAGTCCCCTGCACTCATGGCTGGACTAAGTATTATCTAGACCATCCCTGACAGGTGTTTGTCTAACCTGCTCTTAAAAATCTCCAATGATGGAGAGTCCACAACCTCCCTAGGCAACCAGTGCTTAACCACCCTGACAGTTAGGAGGTTTTTCCTAATGTCCAACCTAAACTGCCTTTGCTGCAGTTTAAGCCCACTGCTTCTTGTGCTATTCTCAGAGGTTAAGAAGAACAATTTTTCTCCCTCCTCCTTATAACAACCTTTTATGTACCTGAAGACTGTTATCATGTTCCCTGTCCATCTTCTCTTTTCCAGACTAAACAAACCCAATTTTTTCAATCATCCCTCATAGGTCATGTTTTCTAGACCTTTAATAATTTTTGATGCTCTTCTTTGGACTTTCTCCAATTTGTCTATGTCTTTCCTGAAATGTGGTGCCCAGAACTGGACACAATACTCCAATTGAGGCCTAATCAGCGCGGAGTAGAGTGGAAGAATTACTTCTCATGTCTTGCTTCTCATGTCCTGCTAATACATCCCTGAATGATGTTCCCTTTTTTTGCTACAGTGTTACACTGTTGACTCATATTTAGCTTGTGGTCCATAATGACCCCAGATTCCTTTCCACAGTACTCCTTCCTAAGCAGTCATTTCCCATTTTGTATGTGTGCACTGGTTGTTCTTTCCTAAGTGGAGTGCTTTGCATTTGTTCTTATTGAATTTAATCCTATTTATTTCAGACCGTTTCTCCAATTCGTCCAGATCATTTTGAATTATAATCCTATCCTCCACAGCACTTGCAACCCCCCCCAGTGTGATATCATCCACAAACTTTATAAATGTACTCTCTATACCATTATCTAAATCATTGATGAAGATATTGAACAGAACCGGACCCAGAACTGATCCTTGCAGGACCCCACATGTTTTGCCCTTCCAGCATGTCTGTGAACAACTAATAACTAACTACTCTTTGGGAACAGTTTTCCAAGCACTTATGCACCCACCTTATAGTAGCTCCATCTAGGTTGCATTTCCCTATTTTGTTTATGAGAAAGTCATGCAAGACAGTATCAAAAGCTTTACTAAAGTCAAGTTATACCACATCTATTGTTTTCCACCACCAGTCCACAAGGCTTGTTACCCTGTCAAAGAAAGCTATCAGGTTGGTTTGACATGACTTGTTCTTGACTAATCGATGTTGACTGTAATTTATCACCTTATTATCTTCTAGATGTTGGTAAATTGATTGCTTAATTATTTGCTCCATTATCTTTCTGGGTACAGAAATTAAGTTGACTGGTCTGTAACTCCCCAGGTTGTCTTTATGTCCCTCTTTATAGACTGGCACTACATTTGCCCTTTTCCAGTCTGCTGGAATTTTTCCTGTCTTCTATGACTGTTCAAAGATAATTGCTAATGGCTCAGATATCTCCTTAGTCAGCTCCTTGAGTATTCCAGGATGCATTTCATCAGGCCCTGGTGATTTGAAGACATTCAACTTGTTCTTTCCCTATTTTAGCCTTTGATTCTACCTCATTTTCACTGGCATTCACTATGTTAGACATCTAATCACCACCAACCTTCTTGGTGAAAACGGAAACAAAAAAGTCATTAAGCACCTCTGCCATTTCCATATTTTCTGCTATTGTTTCCATCTTCCACCCCCCATTAAGTAACAGGCCTACCTTGTCCTTGGTCTTCCTATTGCTTCTAATGTATTTGTAGAATGTTTTCTTGTTACCCTTTATGTCTCTAGCTAGTTTAATCTTGTTTTGTGCCTTGTCCTTTCTAATTTTGTCCCTAAATACTTGAGTTATTTGTTTATATTCATCCTTTGTAATTTGACCTAGTTTCCACCTTTTTGTAGGACTCTTTTTTTGAGTTTTAGATAATTGAAGATCTCCTGGTTAAGCCAAGGTAGTCTTTTGCCATACTTCCTATCTTTCCTACGCAGGGGGATAGTTTGCTCTTGTGCCGTTAATAATGTCTCAGTTACATATAAGACTTGTTCAACTGCACAATATACATGTAGGTGCAAAGAAGTAGGTTAAGTGCAGGTTTTTAAACAGGTGTTTAAAAAAAAACAATAATAATTTGTATAGCCACTGGGCTTTATTTGATCAAACTGGCTTGGCTTCCATCAGCTACATAAAATTCAATTAGGTACTTGCTTGTGAATAAATAGTGAGTGTCAGAACCAAATTGAATTTTATTGCTAATAACTTTCCCAGTTATCCTTCTATATCTAGCTGCAACATTTAAACAGGCAGAGAGAGAGAATGTCCTCCATTTAGGGCTCCTTTCCCATGTTCTCAATTGCCACGGTACCAGAACTAAGTATACCTTTCATCAATTTCTGTTTCTCTCTAAGCAGGCATCCCTTCAATGACAGGTCTGCATGTGCACTTCTCTGAGTGGAATCTTGTGATTCATGACATCTGTTGCACTGGGTCTTGATGACATAGCACCACTCCTTACTAACAGCATTTCCTTACCAGGACCAGGCTGCTGTTGTAGACTTTGGCTGCTGCTATAGATTTCCCTTTGGGATCTCTGGAGAGTATGAAAGGGCAGTATCACTGAATACCCTCTCCAAAATAAAGTATTTATCCATCGGGACATAGCAATCAAAGAGAAAAGGGTTAAGATTATAAAATATTTACATTTATATGGTCTTGCCTGTTGTGACAGAGAGTGGTAGAAGTCAGCTATATCAGCTCTAGAATGGTAAAGACCCTTCTCCCTATGAAAAGAGGTTACCTCAGATTGACTAGAGACACCTGAGTCCAATTAAGGACTGCCTGTGACCTTAAAAAACCCTCTCTTCTGGTGAGAGGAGGAGGAGGAGGAGAGATGAGGGACAGGCTGCAGCAGGATTAGTGGCATTGAGAATAAATGGGTATACTTTCCTGGGTAGAAGGCTGCTCTCCTCTGTATACAGGAAGCAACCAAGCCAACTGACTGGGGAAGGACTGACACCCAGAAGCCAGCATAATAAGGCAGCAGCCTGGAGAGGAGGAAGGGAAAGGAATTCCTTTTTTTTTTGTGTTATGAATTTTTCTTTTGTTTGGCTGAAGAGCACTGCTTGAGGCCCACTCTGTAAATATTGAAAATAATTAACCAGAGAAATAAAAACCCTCCGGAGTAGGACTGATTTATTCCAGGTCTCCCACCAATAGAGACTGAAACGCTAGGCTGACGAGGGAAGGAGGTACCTTGCCACACTATGGTTAGTGTTCCCCTCAAGACTATAGATGTCTCTATAGTAGAGCTCAAAGGTATCATTTCCAGATTGAGGAGACATACCTGTGCTAGCTATGATCAGGCTAGCATGCTAATATTAGAGGTATAACTGTGATATCATGAGTAGTGGGAGGAGTTAGTTGCCCTGAGAATGAACTTAGAGTCTTGGATGGGATTGTACTTGGAGTGGCTATTCCCTTCTGCCACTCCTGCTGCCACAGTTACACTTGTATTTTTAGCACACTCGTTCGATCAGAGTTATCACAGGCATGTCTCCTTGAGCTGTAAATTACATCTTTCAGCTCTCATGTAGACAGACCCTTAGATGGGTCTGACTTAGCCCTGATCCCTTCACTCTTCTGGGGACCAAGTTAGAGTATGTGTCTGTGCAGCCTGAGGCTTTTAACACATTTAAACAGGGAGAGAGAATGTCAAAGTTTTTTGTTTAAGGATTTCCTGCTTGAAAATTCTCCCCTCTACCCTGCATGTTATCAACCAGCTTGTTGATCAGTGTGTGATGGGGATAACCTTTCAAAGGAACTGACACCTATATTGTTGAAATAAGGCTGATTGAATTTATCCTGCAGATATGTAAAACCACCTAGAACTGAGGTAACTCTTTGCACCCCTGTAGTGAACTTCGTGATAATCAATATATTATTTATTTTTTGTTGCATTACCATAGTGCCTCATCATGGACCAGGACCCCGTTGTGCTATGCACTGCACACAGAACAAATGGGTGCTTTCCCCATAAAAAAAGTATAGCTATCTGCCATGTTCTTCACATCAATGTATCTTGTTTCTTTCGTTTCCCAGTGTTATGTTTATAGCTGTTCAAGTTATTCACTGTTTTATGTTCATTGAGACTTTAATCACTTTTGAGTCATTCCCAAACCAATCTTGATGTTTTTTAGAAGACTTTTTAAGTATTCATTGACTTGTTCAGCAAAATCATTTACAGACTATGGGTTGGTTGCAAACTAATAGTCACAATTCTGCAATGTACATAGCCCAGGCAGTACCCTGCAGATTCACAAATCTGAGTGGCCCTTCACACACAGGGATGGATGTCCATGCATCTGAACACTGTAAATTGCAAAATCAGGGCCCATTTCTAGGTGCTCACCCTTTGTGTGGTTAATTTCCTATGTCACATGGTATTGTGTTTGCTCCCAGAAGGCAGGAGAGGCATTTTAAAAGGAAGAATTATGGAGTGTAAGTAACAACTGATCCAATTTCTAGTGTAATTTTTCAGACACAGAGTCATATAGCGTAAAATTATGTTTCATATCTGAAATTTTTGACATTCAGAAACATTTCTACCAATACCCCCTGGTGTTCGAATAGTGACAAAGAGTAAATAATATAAACCTTCGTAACATCATGAACTAAATGTGGTACTTTTATGTAGAGAAAGGCTGGCAAACAGGGGTATCTTTCTTATTTGAGCAGATTTATCTTTCACGTAACAGAATATTCCAAAATGTGCCTTTCTTCCACCAGATGCACAGAACTTTACCCACCTTTGATAGAATTTACCTCAGGTGTACCTCATTGTTTGCTGACCAGCTCCTTTCTTTGCTACCAATATATATTTATCACCCTCAAAGTGACTTCACTAGAGCTTGATTAGAGACTTCTTTATTTAAGAATTGATATCAGACAGTGAAAGACTTTCAACATTTTTCTTAAGTTCACACAGGAGGAGTAAGGCACTCCTTTGTCTCTTAAAAGAAAACCTTTTCTTGCATCTGAGTGCAATTCTTTAGAGATACAAAGAGATAATGTTCCAGTATGCTTGGTAGAGGATCTTTCACATTTTCTTGAGGTTTGTGGTACAAAAAGGAACAAGGCAATTCAGTAACAACAGTTAATATTTTGGGAAGGGAACATTGTTCATTTAAAAATTAAGTACTTAAGGAAAGCTAGAATCCAGATTGAAGTAATATAATAATTCATTCTTGTTGTTTATTAACAGCAACTAAATATCAAGGTCCTAAAACACCTCAGAATTTGTAACAAGAAAATCACCGAGAAGATTTGGCACTGTATAAATATAAGGCTTTGGCTTCTGAGTGGCAAAAGTCCCCTGAAAAACCCAAGTTTGCCACAGATAAAGAAATGTTGATATCAAAGAATCTGTGTGTTCTCCATCCCCTCTTCCTAATATATTAAGGGGGTATGCGGATATACCCACACTAATTATAATATTGAAATATGGAAATAGAGGGTTGCTAATAGTAAGATTAATATATTTGATAACTATATTTTAATGATTTGTAATTATGGGTAGGGAATGGATATAGATTAGGGACAAGTGTTTTGCTGACATAAGTGTGGTTTTGCCAGTTCTTTTCACAGAATTGTTGAACGACTCAAAATTATGCTAATGCTGACAGAAAGAAGGTAACATTGTGCTGGAAGTTTTGTGGTTAAAAACACCTAGCACCAAGAAGACTTTTACTGGGAAAATCCAGGAACAGGGTGACACAAGAAACATGACTGCATAACAACATAATTGCATAAACAGCAAACAATCCAGAAGTTATGTAAATTGAAGCTTGCACGTGTGTAATGTATGGGTTACATTAAAAAAAAACAAATGGGTGATATGCTAAAATCTGTTTGGAGAAAAGTTGAATACTATGGAATGTGGTAAGTTGGGCCCTCTACCTATTCTGTCTTGTCTGTTATGGTCTGGAATAAATATATATTCAGATACTACGAGTGAAAGTAAGTCTGCCTGAAATGGTATAAATAAAGGCAAAAATTGATTAAGCCTAAATTGGGTGGACTTGTGACTCAGTTTCACAGTTTAACCCCCAATATTCTCATAAGTATTACTGCAGTACCTAGAAGCTTCAACAAAGATTGGGGCTAGATTGTGCTAGATGCTGTACAAACACAGAACTTACAGGCTAAATTGATAAGACAGACTGAAGGATAAGAGGGAAAACAGAAGTACAGAGAGGAAAAATGTCTTGACTAAGTTCACTGCAAGTCAGTGGCAGAGCCAGGAATAGAATCAATGTCTTCTGAGTCCCAGTCCAGTGTCCTAAGGCACCTGCTTTCCCATTCTTTCCCTTTGAAATTCATCCCCAGAGAGATCATAACAAATTTCACCCTCACTCCCCACCCTCCCAAAAAAAGCTCAAGAATGGGCACTTTCCAAAGGGCAAAAACCCAGTGATAAGCCTCTAAGTTGGAGGCCCCAAGAAAGGCAATTGTTCCCTCCTGGCCACTAAAAAAAGCATCTAGAGGTTGACGGGGGGGGGGGGGGGGGAGTCTTATTTAATCAAATCAAATTATGGGCTTGACTGTGGCCAGCCCCTGCATGCAGTGCATGTGGCATGCAAGCAGTATGAGGAACTTCCCACTCTTCTTGACCCCTAAGTTAGAATGGCTGGGGAGCATATACAAGCTCTGGACCCTCTGCTCCTAAAGCTTCCATAGATACTAGCAGCTCTAAAAGGAGACAATGGCTAATGCCCTCTTCTTTGCTTCAAGCCACCATAGTTTGCTGAGTAAAATAACATTACTTGGTCCAATTTGGCATTCAGTGGTTGTGGGAAAAGACTGTAATTTACTCATTTAAAGCCACGCTTTCCAGAAGGACTCGGTTCCCACATTTGGGGCCAGATTGTCAGAAATGCTCAGGACTCAGTATTTCTCATTCTGAACTGAAGCTGCTGGATGCTGATCATTTTCACAGGTTCAACCCCAGTTGTGAGTGCTGAGTACTGACTCTTAGGGTATGACTCTACACTGGGGGTGGAGGTATAATTTCCGTTTTCGGTAGACATACATGTGCTAAATCTGATCAAGTTAGCATGCTAGAAATAGCAATGTAGCTGTGATGGCATGGGCAGCAGGATGGGCTAGCTGCCCTGCAGACAACCCCATCTAAAACCCTAGGTATATACTTGGGCCTACACCACTATGGCTACGCTGCTATTGTTAGCATGCTACCTTGATCAAAGCTAGGTCTTGTATGTCTACCTAAACTGGAAATTCCAGCTTCAGTATGGACATACCCTACGTGGGCAGAAGTGGTGTAACAAGGATATCTGCCCACTTGTACCATGCTCAAACTATTGATCCTGCTGTCTTGTTTATTTAAATTAATAGTAGGAGGTTACACACTTATTTAAAACTCATATTAGTCTTTTTAGTTTACTCCACATGATTTTTATCCTAAAACTCTTCAGCCAGAGTTTTTTTCTTTATAAGTAAATATTTAACATGAAAAGGTTAGAAAACAAAAGCCAAGATGGAATAACCGGCATGGCTGTTGGAATTTTTGAGTCATTTTTATTACAGGACTCATCACTAACGGCAGACAATACAGGCAGCTGGCCCTAAAAGTGACCCTTTGGTGACTCATCTGCCATGCTGATTGCACACACACAAAAGAGCAGAAGGTGAGGCATTGAAATAGTGAGCATTGATACCATTCAGTTTTCACTGAATCAGAAACAGCAGCAGCCTGTACTCTGACTCACATTGAGATGTTCCAGTAGCAATATAAATGAATTTAGCAGTGAGGCATGTATTCATGTCTTTTTGAGGTGTTATGTAATTGACTCTTCACAACAACCAGGGTTTTCCAGAATTCTTGATGCTAAAGAGATGCAGCATAGGTATGAATACTACTAGGTCCACTACCATTGTTGAAATTAAGAAAAGGAGTACTTGTGGCACCTTAGAGACTAACCAATTTATTTGAGCATGAGCTTTCGTGAGCTACAGCTCACTTCATCAGATGCATACCGTGGAAACTGCATGCATCCGATGAAGTGAGCTGTAGCTCACGAAAGCTCATGCTCAAATAAATTGGTTAGTCTCTAAGGTGCCACAAGTACTCCTTTTCTTTTTGCGAATACAGACTAACATGGCTGTTACTCTGAAACCTGTCATTGTTGAAATTGTTTCTTTCTCATCATTGGTTTTTATTTCATTTATTGGAAAAGCAAATAGTGACTTGACCCTTTGTGCTCTAGTAAAAGTTGTGCCAGATGAAACTCAGCTACTGCTTCTGTCATTTGTGTCACATTTTATTTTCCCTCAGTAGATTTTAGAATTTCTGAAAGGTGCCTGCTTGGCCAGCTCTAGGGACTGAGCTGGAGGCAAAAATTCACTTCTGTTCATTTGATTTACCCTTGATGTAGTTCTATGAATGCTAATGCCTGAAGTAATGTAGTCAAATATTTTATACGTTGGTTCAAAATATGTCCAGGTGACCTGATTCTGTTCTTCTTCTCTAGTCTAGAAGGAAATTCTGCTGTCTTATATCACTGCATCTCTTTGGAATGAATGTGGTTACACGGGGGGCAGAATCTGGATTTAGCTCTGTAAATTAAATTTAATAATAATCTCCCAGACTGTAAGTGATGCCTCTTTTAAATGAATCAAGACATAAAAAGCATTGTCCTTTGCCCCTCTAAATGTATTGATATAGCTGAAGAAAAGGCATTGATTTCCTGAGAGAGGCTTATATGATCCATGTCCCATTTTAATGTACACGCTAGATATATTTTAATTATTCATTATTAGCATTTTAATTGCACATATAGTTTCTACAATGACCCAGGTACTGCATAGTCAAATTCATTTTCTGACTCATTCGAGTCGGTTGCTATTAGGTGACAATTCAGTTTCTCCAAAACTGTCCACCAGCCCAAAAAGTTCAGTTTCTAAAATATAGCAATAAAATATATGTAGAATGTGATGTTAAGGTTCCTCTATCCTGACTCTGTTCTCTAATTTTCACTTGATATGTATAAACTTTGCAAGAGGTACAGTTAAGCCTTACTGGCACAAAATTGTCTTGGGAGATGTCAGAGACTGTTCCAAGTGGGCACTGTGGCTCTCCGAAGCCCAGTGCTCTTTAAACCTGTTGCACAGGTGAAGCCTGTTTGCTGCTTACAACCTGTTACCCCTAAAGAAAGTGCCATGTGGCTCCTTAGCTGCTATGGCCCCATCCCTTTCAAGGGTGGTGCTAGAAGCACACAATCCTGCTGCTCAGGTGGTTGCAAAGAATGCAGATGAGATGGGCCTCTGCACTAAGATTTCTGAACTCTTTTCATTATCTCCTTCCCCTTATAGGAGTAGGTCACAATCTAGCTTGAGCAGAGGAGTTTGAGTTGGTTCAGATATCTGGGTGTTTATGAATTTTGAGGTTTGAGAAATATGACTGGAATTCTCCTGAATACTGGTGCAACTTGTGGTCTGTCTGGAATGTGTAGAGTTGTGCCTGGCCTCTCACTCTAAGACCAGCATCGCCTTTCCCCTCCTCCATCCCATCAAAAAAAACCCTGAAACATTTTTCTCAAAACAGTTTGTCTGCTGGAAGGTTCTTATTTCATCTGATCTAATTTGCCCATCCCTTAGACCTACAGTCACTTTCACATGAAGTACTGAACTATGCTCTCGCCATGCATAATGCTATTGCTACAGAGCTGCTGATAAAATTATTCAAATTTTTAATACTGAGGTATGTCTTCTTATACTGTAGCTCTCATTCGTCATATTTCCTTTCCCTCTATCTTTATTTCTAAAAATATTTTGTGCAAAGATGGGATATTAATTTCTTCATCATTCTTAGTATTTGCTTACGCCTGGCTTGAGGTCAATCCTCTGTTTCATAATCTGTTTTAACAGCACACAGTATGGAATGCAATTAATACAAAATAGGAGACTGATTCTGCATATTCCTTGCCCACCTGAATATGAGTAGGGACATTTAAAGTCTGTGGGAGTTGAAGGTGGTCAGCACCTTGCAGCATCAGGGTCTCTGTGAACAATTACTTTTACGTGGCTGCATATTGTCACCTTTCTGCCGAGTTTAGCAAGAAGGATGCAATTTCCACTTCATGGTCAGTGATAGTAAAGAAAACGTTATTCTCTTATGGCATATGTATTATCGCAAAACAATGCTTTGCATTTTAGACTTACATGCTCAGTTTTACAAGATATAATTCCCCCTTCCTTGCTGCATGGATACTGTGCATTCACATATACAAGAGGCCAGTTCTGTCCTTGCATATGTCTGCGTGATTCCTGTAGAAGCTGATGGATGAACAGAAACATCTAAATGTAGAATTTGAACCATAATTATTTGTACAGTGTTAAAATGTTGATAAAAACCAGTCAAAAGCCACAAAATCCAGTGGCTGGCATTCTTCCCATAATAACTAGCACTGTTGCACTTTTCCTTATAAGGGCACATTGAATACTCTCATCCTGAACATGTGGCCTACACAGTGTCTGTTAGGTATTCAGCCTCTGCTTTATGATCAGCAAATGCAAACCCATTAAGATTCCCTGGGCAGAGTGGGTCCTTCTGGTGCATAGAACCATCATAGTGGCCAGCGTAAGGGGCCTGGCCAGAGAAAAGAGATTGTGGCCATAATATCCTTATATTCTGATGGCTATTGGCACAGATGATGATAGTCTTCAGAATGCTCAGACTTGCACCGAAAGGACTAATCAGCCACACCATGGTAGTGTGATTAGTAAACACAAAGCGTACCTTTGCCAACCCTTCCCTTGGCCGCAGTTGAGGTTCTGGCCCAGAAAGACTAGATTCATATCTTCAGATTATCATCTCTTCAAACTTGGTCAAATTCTTCAGGGGTTCATTTCTTGACAGGAAGCAGTGCTGGGCCTGTCCAGTCGTGTATTTGGGTACGTGATTCTAGAATTGATGCTACATCAGGTGATACTCTCTCCGCTGAGACTATACTGAACCAATAACCCCAGACTGTGTTGGTATGGGGTGCTGTTCCTTTGGAGATGCCATTTCCCCAGATGAGATAGAAAACTGAGATCCTGACCAGTTTTAATTATTAAGATCCCATAAGCACTTTTGCCAATGTTATGCCACTGCTCGCCCTTGCCTGCCCATTCTCCACCTACCTGTGAAGGAAGAGCAGTGACCCTGAGATAATTGCTGTTTCTCATCCCTCTAAGATTGTGACTAACAACATGAGAAGTCCACTCAGGGAAACAAGGGGGTACCCTATATCCTCTACTTCCACATAGGCCAGCTCACAACTGATCCCTTATTCATTTTAGCATAGCGTAATGTATTCTCTGGAGAAATATAGTTGCTGCTTTGTTCCCTTCCTTACTAAAAGTGCCTGATAATGGAGGTGTGTGCTTCTGTATATTGAGTCCCAAGTGAATGGTTATATAAATTTGTGTGGGGAGGGGAGGAAGTAATTGGAGTGTACATGAGTAGGTCACTACAATGCCAAAGAGAGACAAAGTCACAAGGGCACATTCAGGAACATTTATCTTCCTGTCTGCAATATGCTTTCTCTGAAATGTATTCCCCTCACACTAATCAAACATTAACTATCTAAATCTGGAAATTATGCCAGGAGCTACAGATTTCTATCTGCCAAATGAGTAATCACTGTAAATTTGACAGGCAAGGAGGAAGAATTAAGTTCATTTGACCTCTTATTTCTTTAACTTAAAATATATATACTTGGTTAACATCAGATTAGAATTCATACTGGATAATATTAACAGGGCCCATTTAGAATAAGGCAGAGCTGAATAAAAAATGAAGTTTCTGTCTTGTGGGGAATTTCAATATTTCAAAATTTGTTTTCTCCCCAAATTAGGATGAAAAGATAAAATATTAAAACTTATTGAAACAAAAAAGTTCAATGGCATTTTGATTCTGAAATGTTTCATCTCAGCATTTTTTGATCAAAATGAAATGCTTAACGTCAGGTCAGGCTGACATTGATATCTGCAGCCACTTGAGCTGCCTGGGTTTCACATGAGAGTTGTAGTTCCAGGTATTTCATGATCCCATTCTAGCATACTAGGCCTGTTCCCAGCTGGACTGCATCTCCCATGGGAATCAAAGTGCCTCAGCCATAGGGTGAGACTATGGTGCATCACAGGAGATACAGTCTGGCAGAGGAGCAAAGCCCATAGTGGAGAATAGGGGCAGAAGGGAACCAGAACGACCACTCCCATGATGCACTGCAGTGTCTGAGGCAGATGCAGAAACAAATGTTGACCTGATCAGAAACTGTTTTTTTGTGATGAAGTGAGCTGTAGCTCACGAAAGCTCATGCTCAAATAAACTGGTTAGTCTCTAAGGTGCCACAAGTACTCCTTTTCTTTTTGCGAATACAGACTAACACGGCTGTTACTCTGAAACCTTTTTTTCCCCAGTTTCCCTCACAGAAAGTTCTATCAAAACTAATAGTTTCCTATATAAAATATAACTATTAACAACCCCTGATTTTCTACAGGGGTTCAAAATTCATTAACCTGCCCTAGAAGAAAGGCATTTAAGCAAAAGCTTTGGAGACATTGGGCTTGATTTACAACTATATTATTTCAGTTTTACAATGATGTAACTCCATTGCAATGGATTTTCACCAACCTAAAACTCTGCTAGGCGGTGGTGGTTCGGGTATATGAGGTGAGAGACAGGTTCTAGTTTATTATACCGGTCGTATTGATGATGCTATTACTATTTCTTCGAGCTGTTAATTTTCACATTTATTAAAATGGTTTTAAAGGAGTCGGGAAGATGTTCCATCAGCTACTGTAGATTCATGTCTATGTTGACCCTGCTTAGATAAATTCTAAAGGAAAAATAAAACATACCCCGTAAGCCACACAAATAGCTTGTACATTTGATGCGCGGTAAAGCTGCCATGTTTGTCTGCCTTTTCAATTTTTATTCAAAGAGATTGAACAATAGACATGACCTCCTTAGCTGGGTTGGAAGTGAAGGTGTTATCTAGAGGATGGAGGTAATGTAATATTCTTTTAACAAATGGAAGTCGCATACTAGAAGGTGTGGTGACAGAAGAACAAAGTGCTATAGGAACAGAGCCAGTATTTCAGGAAGATTTCTCACTTACAGAAAGCAATCTGCTAAGAACACTGTGATCTCAGGGAGGCAAACAGTCTCCAACCCACAGGATATGTCTCCACTGCAATTAAACACCTGTGGCTGGCTCTTGTCAGCAGACTCAGGCTCGCGGGTCTCAGGCTATAGGGCTGTAAAATTGCAGTGTAAATGTTCGTGCTTGGGCTGGAGCCCGAGCTCTGGGACCCCATACAGGGAGAGAGTCCTAGAGCCTGGGCTCCAACCTAAGCCCAAAAGTCTACATCACTATTTTACACCCTGCATACTGAGCCCCACGTGCCCAAATCAGCTGACCTGGGCCAGACCCGGGTGTTTAACTGCAATGTAGGCATAGCCTCAGTGTCCAGTAATCTGAACAAGCGCTCTCACTCTGGAAAGCCTGAATCCTTTTTCATCCTTGTGTTCTCTTTCTTTTCATTACTTGCTCTTCATTAAAACAGATGAAGGCAGAATTTAAAACAATGGGTCTTGTTTATGAGAAAAAAATCTCAACTGTGCCTCTGAGTGAAGAGTTTTATGTTGAAAATAATAACTCAAACCAGTGTGTTTTTAGTATGGCTAAATGTAAATGTATACATTTTGGAACACAGAATGCAGGCCATATTTGCATGATGGGGGACTCTACATTGGAAGTAGTGAGCTCCCAATGCAATGCTGTGGCCAAAAGGTCTAATGAGATCCTTGAAGGTATAAACAGGGGAATCTTGAATAGGAGTAGAAAGGTTATTTTAACTTTGTATTTGGCACAGGTGTGACTGCTGCTGGAATAATGTGTCCAGTTCTTGTGTCTACAATTCAAGAAGGATGTTGATGAATGGGAGAGGGTTCAGAGAAGAGCCATTAAAATGACTAAAGGATTGGAAAATCTGCCTTATACTCATAGAATCAAGGAGTTCAATCTAGTTCGCTTAACAAAGAGAAGGTTATGGGGTGACTTGATTACAGTCTATGAGTAGCTACATGGGGAACAAATATTTAATAATGGCTCTTTAGTCTAGCAGAGAAAGGTATAACACTATCCAATGGCTGGAAGTTGAAACTAGGCAAATTCAGACTGAAAATAAGATGTAAATTTTTAACTAACCATTGGAACAAGTTACCAAAGGTCACAGTGAATTCTCCATCACTGACCATTTTTAAACAAGACTGGGTATTTTTTTCTAAAAGATATGATCTAGGAATTATTTAATTATACAGTGGTCCCTTCTGGCCTTGGAATCTTGAATCTATGAAACTTTATTCGGCCAGTTTTTCAATTTTCCTGCATCTTGTGTAGTCACTTGTGCCAGCACAAAGATGTGGTGAATTGAAAATTGTAGTTACAATAGTAGTTAAGTTACAAGCTATCACTTGTTAAATTCTAAGAGATTTCCTGGTCTTGCTGACAAGCTAGGAGGCTCTGAAGGAAGCATGTGATGATGAAGCAATCAGTCTGGAAAACAGCCAGTCCACAGTAAAGAGGGTTTCCTTCTTAGATGGCAGCCTGCTATGTCTTTCTGTATTTGGATGTTGTGTGTTAGATTTCTGGATTCTAAAAAGTAAAGTAGTTTTACGTTTCAACCTTTCAGGAGAATATTTGTTTTGTTTCTATCTCTCTCAGTGTATGCCATGAACATAACAAAAGTGAGTGCAAATCCATTTTTATTTACTAGTATTTTACACTCCTTTTGCACCAATGTAAATGACTACACAAGATATAGAGCAGAGGAGAATCTGGATCTGTTATCTTCATTGAAGTTTTTCCTGATTTTATATCTGTACAAGAGACAAAAACATTAGATCCACTCTTAGCAATCTGTTGCTTATTTTCCCGTTTTCTAATCTGGCCCCTTTCAGTTATGCAGCAGAGAAAAGTAATTACAAATGGCAGTAAAGTCATCAAAAAAATCTGTGCTGAGTTTTTAGTAGACCTGGATGAATGCTGCAAAATATTTCCACCATTATTCATTTGAAAGTGAGTTCACAGTGTCTGTGTTCACCTTTCTTGTTGTGTTTACATTTTTGGAAGCAAGTTAGTGAATGAGTCCCTGGGGAAAAATATGCATTGAAAGAGGAAAGAATAAGCAAACATTACAAAATATTTCCAAAAAGTAAAGTGTGAGTTAATAATTTTGATCAATTTTTTCCCATACTATCTTTTCACTTCATTTTTTTCTTTCCTTCACTCCCATTATGATTAGGCAACATGAGTTTGCCTATCCCAGCCCAAAATGTATTGTAATTTTTTTGGTTGGCACATAAGTCATAAGAATAACAATTCTTCAAATTGGCAGGATATCAAATAAATAAATGGGAGAATGCCTTGTGCACAGAATGGGAAAGTGTTCTGAGTCCTGACAGTGGACCTTATATTGCTGTGAAAACACTCCTCCCCCAATCTATGGACAATCTGCCTGAGGGGACTAAAGGGAATCTTGGCAAGGCTCCACCAGGTGACAGCCCCACTGACTCCCCTTAAACAGGAGTCACTGTCACACAGCACGGGGATGTCTTAATTTTTCTGGAAATCTTTTGCAGAGCCAACAGAAGGATAAGGTATGTTGTGTTTGTTATCCCCTGGCCATGTCCATCTAGTTCCCATGCCTTCCCATCCCAACTCACAGTTCCCCTAAATCCACAGACATTTATTCATTGGGTCTAGGGCAAGGAGGGGATACTGTTAGAGGTGGCTGAACCCCTTTCTGCATGTGAGGGATTTAATACCTGTGTCCATCATGGAACCATGATCAGGTCCATAGTTAAAACATCTCCAGCAATAGCATCTGGAACACTCAGAGAAGGATCTTTGATGTTCAAGCTCAAGAAATGCAACAGAGAAGCAGGACTCCTGATTCCTGTTCCTGATCTTGCTAATGACTCGTTGTTGACCTTAGGCTTCCTTAATCTTCATTGCAGCACACATAGAATCATAGAATATCAGGGTTGGAAGGGACCTTAGGAGGTCATCTAGTCCAACCCCCTGCTCAAAGCATGGATGTACCCGAGCGAACTCAAGTAGCAATATCAGTGTAGCGGGCTGTGGTCCAGGCTAGCCTTCTGAGCAAACCCTGACCATGACCTGTGTATTGCCACAGATTAATCAGTATTATTACTTGTGCCTCCATGTGCTGCAATCACACCACCTGATTGCAGAGTTGACATACCCTGTGAATACTTCACCTCCACTGTACCATTTTCTGCTCCACAATCCTACTTCAAGGATAGCATAGCTTAACCTCATGCTACCAAATTTATTGTTTGTAAAGCATTCTCAGATCATTAGTTCAAAGATATCTATATACAGGTATGTATCTAGATGTCTATACACTGGCCTAGTGGATAGGGGAAGCAGTAGATGTGATCTATCTTGATTTTAGTAAGGATTTCAACACTGTTCCATGTGACATGGCCATAAGTAAACTAGGGAAATGTGGTTTAGATGAAATTACTGGCTGAAAAGCATATTCGGAGTAATCATCAATTGGTCAGTGTCAAACTGGTAGGATATATCTAGTGAGGTACTGCTGGGGTCTGGTCTGGGTCTGGTACTATTCAATATTTTCATTAATGACTTGAATAATGGAGTGCAGAGTATGCTTATAAAATATGTGAGCACAGGCATTGACTTTCTGATTTCCTGGGGAGGGCGGTGCTCCATCCCTGCTCCATTCCAGGCACCGCCCTCAGTCAACCCAAGACCCCATCCCGTACCGCCTCTTCCTGCCCCTGCTCCACCCCCACCCTGCCTCTTCCCGCCCTGTCTCTCCCCACCCCATTCTGTCCCCTCCCACAAGGGCACCCTGCCATAGAGGACTGGTATCTCCCTATACTGGGAGGGCACAATCTAAAGGGGAGGTCATGTGTCCCCCTCCCCGGCCAATCCCTTCCCCCCTGCATGCAGCCAGGGGCCACCATGCTCTTTCAGCATCATGTTACCTGCAAGGGGTGGGGGGTGCTCTGCCCTCCCACTGCACCTGCCCCCCTGCCCTGGCATATTCTGCCGCTCTCCCTGGCAGGTTGGAGTCTGGGCAGGGAGCAGGAGGGAGCTGCTTCTAATGCTGGCCCTTCCTGGTTGCTACTCTGAAGCCTGTCAGCTACCTGAGAGAACCTGGCTGGGGAGGAGGCGGCAGAATGTGGGTGAGTGAGCTGGAAATGTGCCGGGGAAGAGGGGGCGGCTCTGACTTACTTGCCCTGGTTTTCAGCACCAGAGCCTGGGTGGGGAGCAGAAGCCGCCTTCTCCCCAATCAGATTTCCTCAGGCAGCCGTCAGCCCACCACACTGCAGAGCAGCACCCCAGCAGCCAGAGGGGTCTCCTTCCACTCCTGCCCCCCCACCCCTTCCATTGCCTGGCATCTGGGGCACTTGCCTCCATGCTGATCCCCAACATGTTACCCAATCTTACCCTTGCTCCACCTTTTCCTGCCCCTGCTCCTCCCCCTCCCAGCATCTCCTGCACGCCGCTGAACAGCTGATCCTTGGTGGGCGGGAGGCGCTGGGGGATGAGGGGGCGGAGCTGCTCAGTGGGGCCCGCTGCCGTCGGGAGGCGCTGGGGAAGGAAGGGAGAGGAGGGGCCCGCTGGTGGGTGCTGAGCAGCCACTATTTTTTTTCCAGCCCCAGAGCACCCACGGTGTCAGTATCTATGTATGTGGATGATACCAAGTTGGGAGAGGTTGCCAGCACTTTGGAGAACAGGTTTAGAATTCAATATGATCTTGATAAATTTGAGAACTGGTCTGAACTCAGCAAGATGAAATTCACTAAGTACAAGTGCAAAGTCCTATGCTTCGGAAGGAAAAATCAAATGCAGATTCAAAATGGAGAATAACTGGCTAGGCAGATATACCGCTGAAAAGGATCTGTGGGCTGTAGTTGATCACAAATTGAATATGAGCAAACAACGTGACGCAAGTGTGAGAGAAGCTAATATCATAGTGTATTAATAGGAGTGTTTTATCTAAGAAATGGAAGGTAACTGTCCTGCTGTACTTAGCACTGGTGAGACCTCAGCTGGAGTACTTTGTCGAGTTCTGGGCACTACATTTTAGAAAATATGTGGACAAACAGGAAACAGTCCAGAGAAGATCAACAAAAATAGGTCAAGTTTTCTAAATCTTTTATTTTGAGGAAAGGTTAAAAAAAACTGGGCACAATTAGGCTTGAACAAAGAAGACTGAAGGAAGACATAAGTCTTTGATGTGTTAAGGGCTGTTGTAAGGAGAATGGAGATCAATTGTTCTCTATGTCCACTGAAGGTATTGTCACAATTTCAGGGAAACTACACATGTAATCCACCAAGGGCACCAACTTTAGGCTTCTGGCTGTCAGCTGTGACCTCTCTTGGGCAGAGACTCGTGCCTTCTTCCCTCTTGTTTGGGCATTTAGAGGCTGCAGAGCTGTGTGGTAATTCATAAGCAAGCACATTAATTCTTAAGGCAAAAGGCATTATGGAGAAAACATAAAAACAATAATAAAAATAAACCTACACATACTAAAAAATCTTACTAATGAGCACCTCCAACTCCAGCCAAGAGGTCTGGTAAATTTCAGTGCTTCAAATCCCACAGCTGCGTTCTCCATGTGGTTACAAGTTCATCCATCTTAGCTCCAGAGCCAGCACAACAGCTGAACAGATCAGCCATTTCTTTAGACAGCTCAGGCCTTTGATCTTGGCTTTCAGGCTTTTCTATATCTGGTAATTAACAGATAATGACCCTCTCCTCAGGGCATAGTTTTGAAAGATTGGGTGCTTGCATAACCGGAGCTGGGGAATTTGCATTAACTCCTTCCTAGGGATTCCCCATGAAATCCACTTAACATTTGCAAAAAGAAAATCGAAGTGAACTGTAGCTCACAAAGGCTTATGCTCAAATAAATTTGTTAGTCTCTAAGGTGGCACAAGTACTCCTTTTCTCTTTGCGAATACAGACTAACATGGCTGCTACTCTGAAACTTAACATTTGTTGTTCCAAATATCCAGATATCTCTGGTACATTTTCAATATACCCTTTTGAACTCCCAGGTCTTACATCTATGACATCTCTACCCTAGAAAGGTTACATACAGTTCCAGCCCACAATAATACACACACAATACAATAAGGTCTTCCAAGAATATGCAGGAAAATGGCCAGATCTTTCACAGGGAGGACAAGAAGTAATCAGCTTAATCTGTAACAAGGGAGATTTAAGTAAGATATTATGAAAAGCTTTCTAACAATAAGGGTAGTTAAATACTGGAATCCGTGTGATTGGAGGTTTTTAAGAACAGGTTGGACAAACACCTGTCAGGGATAGTCTAGATATATTTGCTCATGCCTTAGTGCAGTGGACTGGACTAGATGACCTCTGGAAGTAAATTCCAGCCCTACATTTTGATGATTCTGTGATAGTGACATGAAAACACAATGCCTGGCTTCCTATTCTCTTTTAGAAAGCTTAGTGAGAGGTCTTCAGAGAGGACAGTTTTATTATTCAGTCCCTCAGATGCCTGTCAGTGTGCAAATTGATTTGTAAGCAACACCCTGTGTGACCTGCTAGACTTATTTTTATTAGTACCACCCCGAAGTGTGCAACTGTATCTAATGTTCAAGGTAGGCATGTTGCTGGAACTGAAAACAAGGTTGTGTCTTGTATGTGAGGCAGTTTTATTTTGCCCTGCTGTTATTGAAGTTCCATCTAGATCAACATGAGGAGATGAAGATGTGTCAGGGCAATAACTGATTTAATTAGCAGTTCTGAAGTCTTATGTACAGCCTGAAATAAATTTGACCTGAACAGATACAAAGCTGTAGCTGAAGTTATAGAGATTCATGATGTAGACATTAATCAGGATATTTTACAATAGGAGGACTAAGCAAGCCTCTGTCAAGTCAAAATGTCTTTCCTGATTTGGCTCAAGCACTTTTATACAGACAAAAGTGTCATAAGTATGTCCAGAGAGATTAAACATACTAGATGTAATATACCTGTGCAATAACCAGAGTTGCACAATTTAAAGCTTCCATTCTTAAAGGGACATTATCAGCTTGAAATCTAGGCAGTAAAAAAAAGTGTTAAAAGTTATATACCTGCCTTTGAGTCTTTGTAAATCATGTGGTTTTACAATCATATTTTCCTGTTAAAGGTTTTTGTCTCTCTTGCATATGTGGGAAAGACCCACAAAAATAAGAAGGGAAATTGATTATACATGTTTTGCTGTGAAATGCACAAAATAAACAAACTGGTAATAAAGGGAATAATGTCCACTAATCTTGGCATTTACTTATAACAATAGTGGGTAGAAGGTTTTCAGAAAGAACTTTTTAAGCTGATGAAGTCCTGTTAACCAATTTTTAACCATGACCTTTACAGCCAGACAAGTTCCTTTTTTTTTCTTTATTATGCTTTCATTGGGTGATGGTTAAAATGTTCAGTTCACTGAACTTAATTGCATGCATTTCCCAACTGATTTTCCTAGCTGGAGTCTCTATTTGAATCAGTTTTCAAATACTGCACTAGACATGTTTAGTGGAGCTCTAGTGAGCCTGGCTACCATGTGTATAGTAAACAATAAGTTCCTCAATTGACAATAAATTCTTCAACTGATTTACATGGGACAAAACCATGTACACTTTTTTAATGTCTAGTGCCATACTGGTAAATTTGTAGAGTTGTGAGAGGTCTGGACCCTGAGGCTCTCCTTAAAGTTAAAACAAGCCGTATTACTATAATTCCGTGCCACTCTGTTGAGAAGTTGCACCTTGGTCATTTACATCTGCTGTTGCTTTTCATGGGGCCCAATCAACACATTTGTTTTTAAAGAGAATGCAAAATTATTTCAGTCTTATCTTAGTCTATAATAAAATCACAGAAGGTTATAACAGCTTACAGTAGAAATGATTCAGGGCACAACCATATTGCTAGCTAGTGTCAGAAATGTTTCCCCAGTACTGAATCGCACAAATATATAGCTCATAATGGGTTTATGCCTGCCCTTGAAGTAGTTGGAGTTGACCATTTGGAATAGGAATCAACAGTGTGATGCTGTTGAGAAAAAGACACATGTCATTCTCAGATGCATCAACAGGAATGCTGTATAATTACATTGGATAATTGTTCTACTGTACTTGGCATTAGTGAGTCCAGTTTGGGGTATCACACTTTAACAAAGATATGAAGAAACTGGAGAGTATCCAAAGGAAAGCAATAAAAAATGAGAAGAGGTTTAGAAAACCTGACGTATGAAGAAAGATTGAAAAAAAAAAAAAAACAACCCATCTTTTTCCAGCATTCTCTAAGATATATTTCTAGGACAAGAGGATTCACTACGTGAACGATGCAAATTGCTATGTGACTTGTGCATAGTTACCAGCTCTGTATAGCTACAATTCATAGCCAGGTAGTATAGGGGAATGTTATCAGAATCAAACACATGGCTTTAGATAAATTGACGGTGCCCCTGCAAAAAGAGAGAAAAGAAGAAGAAGGAGAGAGAGAGAGAGAGAGACTGTCTAAAGGAAGAAGGATCAGGCATTTAAAGACAGGATGGAAATTTACCTAACTTCAAACTCGCTCACACATCTTGGGTTTGAATGTTGACTCTGGTATCATTGGGTTTATCCTCCATTTGGGAGAGACTGTGGAGAAAGGTCCAGAATGGGAGAAAAGTAAATTGACAAAGATGGTGCAAAATGGAACAAACATGGCAAGAATGAAAATAAAATACAAGAAGGATGTTGATGGGTCTTGGAAAGGAACACAAACAGGAGCAGGTAAAAAATAAATACAGGAGACACGTCACCAACTTTTGCTAACCAGTTGTTGGTGGATATTGTCCCGTCCCCGATACATAGCCCTGGCTTCCTTTAATCTATGTCATCCTGGGGAAAAATAAAACATTCAGTTTAAATTACAGGGGGGAAAAATCCTCTAAAATTTAAAATTGGAGAGGATTGCAAAACTTCAAACTTGATAAGCTTTGCGTACGTCCATTAAGAAACAATTACAGAAATGTTTCTTCTCCCTTTTTAGATGTTACGTTGTTACTTTAAGAATATGAAAACAGAGGTTAACAAAATGAGGAATATATCCTACTGCATCCTTAGTGTTGCAGCATAACAGTAAAATATGCTGACTTCTTTGATGCTCACTTCCAAAAGTAGTTTGAGGCACTTGACGGCCATCTGCCATTAACATAAAAATGTAGCAAAGACTTCCTGAAATATCATCTGTCTGATATTTTTAGATGGACCATTCTTTGGAGCAGGGTAGGGGGAGCATTTGAAATCAAGCAACAAGTTTTCAGGCTATAGGTAAAATTCCAAACGTGCTTGACTTAGGAGCTTAAATGCCATGAGACTTAAGTTCCTAAGTTACTTAAACTTTGAACATTTTACTCAAAGTGTACAAATAGCTCAAGATTGAGGGCTTGGCTACACTTGCGAGTTACAGTTCATTAAAGGAGCTCTGGGCGCACTAGCTCACTACCCGTCCACACTGGCAGGGCACGTAGAGCGCTCTGACTCCGCAGCTGGTCCGCTCATAATATCTGCAATGAAATGTGTATCTTTCCTAAGATCTTTGTCAAGAGTCTTATTGAGCTGGAGCCTCTTTTGTACCAAGGTTATCTTGGAGTAGCTGGTACCTCTTTTATCTGGGGAGCAAGCAAAATCAATTAAAATAGTCATCATGTTCTGACTCTCTAAAAATCAAAGATCCATTTTAAACAGGTGAAAATTTAGTGTGCTATGATGATTTCTTTGCAGAGTTATGCAAATGTGGAGTAATTCTTATTGAACACATATTATGAAGAAATGATATTGTCATCATTGTTTGAATAATGTGGAATAAATTAGTATATTTGTTTAAACATAGTGTGAATGTTATAAACGATAACTGCATTTAAGTTTACGAACATGGTTGGTTTGTTTCTCCAGTTTAGAAGCAACTGGTGGTAAATCATTTTCAAATCAGTAAGTACTGGAAATCCTGTTTCCTTCCACCTGCAAGTGTTGCAGTGAGATTAGTGCATCCCTCATCAGCTCAACTGTCTTGTTTTTGAGCAGTGCAGTAATGTTTCCTTTTATCCTTTTGTATGAAAACCTTAAGAGGAATCTTTCACCATGCTCATTGCAAAATGATTTTTCTCCTTTGTCGGTGAAATACCTGTTTCTGTACAGATAAAAAAACACTGTCATTTTATTTTATTGTTTTCTTCCTTTCTATATTTTATACCATGTAATTTTCAGTTTCTGGCACTGAGTCCTATGCCCCAATTCTCCTCTCAAACCACCAGAAAATCAGACATAAAGCCACTGATCTCAATAAGTTACAGGAGTGTGAAGATTGCATGAGCAAGATAAGAATCAGGTCCCAAGTTTCCTACTGTCCTTTATGAATGACTCTCAAGTCTCTGTCTTTCGTCTCTCTATTAATTGATCCCCTCTGTTCTCTGCATAAGGATACCATGAGCAGAAATGGGAGAGAGGGGATGGGGAATAGTACTCCCCGCCAAATTTGTCTACTGGGGATACCAGAAGTTAGGGGCAGTTTCCCTGTTACCCTGCACCTTATATGTTCATATAAACCAGTGCAAAGTGTTCTCTGAGTAGCATTTTAAATCCACGTTGCACTGGACTACGGGGAAGACTACACAAGGCTCAAGGGAATGGAGAATCTACCCCCTATGTTTGTTCTTTTAATTATAAGTGGATTCGTGTATCTTTTGAACAATTAATTGAAAAAAAGGTCTTTACATTAGAAGCAATAGGAAAGGAGAGAAGCCTCTGGTGAAAAGATACCTCCCAGAGGAGCAAAGGGTGGTCATGTTCCACCTAAAGCCAATAGGCTTTCCAACTGGGGATGGGGGAAAAATTAGTGTCCCATGTACCAGTGTGTGACAGGGGAAAAATAACTTACATGCTGGAATTAGATGTTTGGAGATACTGAATGGATGGACAAGCACAACAAACATTGAGATAAATTCTGGCTCACACCTGACACTCATATGTCCCCAGTTCTACCTGGCATTGGGGCAAACTGCTAGCACAGCATAATGCCCACCAGCATAATGGTCCTGTAGAGCAGATAGACTTGTCAATATGGGTTATTTATTCCATATAGGAAGAGGTATAGTCTGGCTTCTGTAGAGAGCATGCTACTCGATATGGTAACTAAAAACTTGTGAAAACCAAAGCACAAAAGGCCCAATGCTCATATGTGGACAAACAACACCTGTGCATAGCTATTACTCATGTTCCTTAACCTCACTCATGTGGCACCAAAACATGTGTATTCCCCTCATCGTTTTCCCCCCAAGGCAGTGCTGTGCAGCATTTTAGCAGTATTGTGTTCTGAAGCACTGTCTCCAAACCTGCTCTGGTACACTTCCTATGCTGGGGCTTGCAAGATTGTTTTTGAGAGAGCCTGTACTGGGGCAATCATCCCCTCCTCACCCCCGCCCAGGCAGAATTGGGGCTTTAAGTGCCCATTTACTCCACTCTAGCATTTGTCCTGCTGTAAAGAGTCTAGAGCTGTGGTAAAGATCTCACCCAATATTTTCTATTTTGAAACACAGCAGTTTCTTATAATTTCCTTGTAACTTACTTTAGTGCTTATTAGCTCTACTAAAAGTAACGATTAGAGAAAAGTTCTGCTCCATTTATATTCTCTTCTTGTAACATACATTATCTGTATGTATTTATGAGCAACCCATCACATAAAAATGTGCAGTATTACAAACTATATTGCTCTTCTTCTGAGTTTAATTTTATGTGTGTGCTATCAAAAGATATTTTAAAAATATATATTTAAGGAGATTTATTGAATATAATATGTACTATAAATAATACCATATGTGATGGTGGTTTTATTTTTTTTTCCTTCATAATTGTCAGGGGAAAAATAAGTATCTTGCTTTACATATCAGAGAAAAATGTGCCTTCAAGACGAATGAAGAAAGTATTCCCAGTATATACATTTCCCACAGGATAGTGTGCCAAGTAGGTGGTCTCTGCCTCCTCCAGTGCAGAGGGATTGCAGGATTGACCCAAAATAATATAAATGTTGTTTTTAAAACAGTAAATTACAATTAAAAAAGAAAGTGCTAATAAAGTAGAAAGCTAGAATGTAAATTGTGATGTTTAAGATGTCCCATATCTGCTTATGATTTACAGAAATCACTCTTCAAAAGATAAGTTTAAACAAACAAACAACCCCATAAAGAAACACCTGTTTTCCACTGTAAAGTTGCAAAATGGATCCCAAGTCTAGTTTCATCCAGGAATCACTATCACATATATTTACCTTTGGACACTTCATCAATTGTTCATATTGTTTTCCTTGTGATATGCTTCCATCAACGAGATGGTAACTTTAGTTTTAATCTATCACAAAAGAGAAATGGAAGACAAAGAATCAATGAATCACCTGTTCTTTGTAAAATGGGAAAATGTTTGATAAGCTCTTGATCCATTCTCAATTTTATACAATTATTGCTAAGATGTGAGAAAAAAGACGCTGATAAGTGTTAGATATCGTCATATTGAATGATTATACCATTAAATTAGACTTGATCATCATTAAGTGAATGCATATATAGTGGTTCCAGTTATGGATTAGAACGTCTGCTCAAACGTCACCTTGTAATTCTTGCTAAAACTCTGATCAAAAGTTGCTGATGGTGCTGAACTCCTTATGTATATAAGGACACAGGAATTGCCCTGCTGGAACAAAGAATGGTTCATCTATCTGATAACCTGAGTCTTGGTGCCAGATACTTCAGAGGAAACTGTAAACTCCCCTTCCCTCACAGTGTATCTAACTCTCAGATATGTCACCACAGAGAGACATTCTTCTTGACCCCAGCTGATCAGTTGATTCTGAAGCATGAAGAGATTTTCTCTCTCTCTTTCTCATAACTTTAATCTTGGCTAGTGTGAATGCAGATACTTTTCTTATTCACAGAAATGTCTACCCCTTTTTGGAAATTTTTTAAACTTTTAGGGTCATTTATAAAACATCACACAAAGCAGAACAGGAAATTACTGATAAAACACTGCCATTCAAAAACAGGTTATTTACACCAACAGTGTGTAATAAATAAACGAATCAAGCCAGTAAGACACTGCATTCTTCAGCTACAGTTGTTCCAGACTTGTCATAACATTGAAAAACTGATAGGAGAACACTTCAACCTCTCTGGCCACTCAGTAAAAGACTTAAGGGTGGCAATTTTGCAACAGAAAAGCTTCAAAAACAGACTCCAATGAGAAACTGCTGGGCTTGAATTAATATGCAAACTAGATACCATTAACTTCAGTTAGAATAGCGACTGGGAGTGGCTGGGTCATTACAAATATTGAATCTATTTCCACATGTTAAGTATCCTCACACCTTCTTGTCAGCTGTCTAAATGGGCCATCTTGGTTATCACTACAAAAGTTTTTTTCTCCTGCTGATAATAGCTCATCTTAATTAATTAGCCTCTTACAGTTTGTATGGCAACTTCCACCTTCTCTGTGTGTGTGTATATATATCTATATCTTTTTGCTATGTGTTCCATTCTATGCATCCAATGAAGTGGGCTGTAGCCCACGAAAGCTTATGCTCTAATAAATTTGTTAGTCTCTAAGGTGCCATAAGTACTCCTGTTCTTTTTGCAGATACAGACTAACACGGCTGCTACTCTGAAACCTGTGTGATTACTGTTTTCTATCCTGTAAATCAAACCTTCAGCAAAGTGGTTTTAAATTTCATTGAGTGCAATATAAAAAAATGCACCCATTTGTGAATGCACCCAAACCTTGATACAATGTTTTTTTTCTGCCTTTTAGGATGGGTAACAGTTCCCTTGCTCTTTTTTATGACCTTCAATCCTTCATCACATAAATAATCCCATTCAAATGTAGATTTAAAATGGGCTACTGGTGTGAGTAAAGGCTGCAGATTCAGGCCCTAACAAAGCCTGGAAACATCCCTCTAAGACACAAGGGGAGTCCAAAAGTTTATAAAGATGTATTGTTTATTGTTGTATTCGAATCTTGGGTCCCATGTTGCATTCAGATCTCCAGAGACAGATCCCTGTGACTTCAGAGGGTATGTATACAGACCTAAGGATCTGCCTGAGTGGAACTGAATCAAGGATTGACATCTGTCTGTCTTTATAGAAAATGTAATGCTGCTTTTAAAACCAGACTTTGAAGTAATGAGACGGATTTTTGAGTCTCATTTGAGTAAATGTTGCAGGATTGTCCCTTCATTAATGTTGATATAGTGCCATGAAGTAGTAGTATTGTTACACATGAATATGCCAGCAACTTACCATATGTATTGAACAAAATGAATGAAATGGTCTTGCAGAACCGTACCCAAAAGATCAATTGCACAGACACATTTGGAGTGGAACTATCAGTCAGTCCAGAACAATACCATCTATTCTACCAAGCAAGTTAACATAAACTCTCAGTAAATGGTATCAAAGGCTGAGGACAAAACCTAACAGGATCAGCATGAACAACTGTCCTAGGCCATTGCTAGGAAAGAATTGTTCATGACCAAGACTAATGGAGTTGCACTACCATGCCCAGACAAATGTCCAAATGAAAGAGATTAGGCAAATCTGAGAATTCTGCATAAATTGCCCCGTCACTCCAACTTCCATTATCTTTCCAGAAAAAGGGATGATTAGAGACTATGTGACACTGCCACCATGATGAGATCATGTTTTCTCAATCATGGGCCTAACCATTATTTATTTGAAGGAAGCTGACATGCTACCTTCCTCTTGGGAAACACAAGAATCTCAATTAATAAGAGACCAATGCCTCCCTGTTTGCTTTAAGACACCAGGGAAATGGTTCCAGCTTGTAGGTCACAGATCATACCTCCCACAGGAACTCCATAGGCAAAACTGGCCAAATTTACATTATTTACAGCAGAGCCTATTTATCTGATTAGTTTATTTTACTGCTTGTGTGTGTGTATTTTTTAAAAAATTCTAGTAAATAAACTGAACAAACCATATTTAATAGGCATGGAACAGGCACTCCCAAGTTAAACTACTCCAAAGTTAAATCTTAGACTGAGTTACTTTAAAGGTAGAGTTACCCATCTGTGCTGAATAGCCAGCTGCACCAGACTGACTTATACTGAAACAAGAACATATTGATACTATGGTACTATTGGGTGAAGTAGGAATGAAAACCTGGCTCCAGGGTAAAGTTTTCAATTCAATTTCCAATTCAATTTATTTATTTAACCTGGAGACAACTCTTGATATATTTAGATAGATATCTATCAAGAGTTGTGTCCAATAAATAAATAAATAAATTGAATTGGAAATTGAATTGAAAACTTTACCTTTAAGTCAGCCTTTCATTCCTACTTCTCTCAACAGTATATATATAACATTTGAATTCCCAGATGATCCTTGCAAGAAGTGATATATTTATAACCTTATGAAATCATTCAGTATAAAATCCAATTGTTTAAAAAACAAGTATAATACATAATAAACTTAAGTTTAAAAGAATAACTTCATCCAAATCCCTGAGCCAATCATGCAAGGTTCCGAGTACTTCCTTTGGCATGATGAATGCCTTCAGCTCCCCTTGAAGTCAATGGAACTTAAGGGTGCTCAACATCTGCAGGAAACTCTCGTCAACTTGCTGGATTCAGACCCATACCTGCAAACTAATACCTAAAGGTGGAAAAAAGTGACCTAGAATTCAGATTTTATATAATAGAAGGGCAGTCCTACTCAGAAGTGGTAACACAAGAAAAGCTATTTTGTTATGTAAGATTTTACATATAATAATATATCTTGTATCCAGCATCCAAAAGATCAGAGGATATTTCTACTAGCTTTGTAACAAGTTTCCTTTCTCTAAAAATGAAGCAGTTAATGCTCTGTAAAGTTGCCAATCTCTTCTTCATAGAAAGAATCAATAGAATTTTCTGCTGCTACAAGGAAGTAACCCTGTAGAATGGCTAGATAAAATGACCTTATTAAATGTAGTGATTACATTCCGGGACCAAATTTGCTGAAATAGCTCCACCAATCTAATTGACTTTCAGTAAAAGTCAATGGGACATAGGCTCCTGTCACATTCTGGGGTGCAATTCAGACTGCCTGCTCTGTAACCCTGAGTGCATCAAACTGCTCTGCTGCTGTAGCTCTCTTGTTTGGACTCCTCCAGCTGGCAGACAAGCTGTGTTTTAAGCAGAGCTAACTTGCAACTCTGATTCCAGCAGCCTGCTTGTTACACCACTGCCTCTCCCTGCCTTGGATACATCTACAAGATGACCCCAATAGCCCCAGTCCTGAATTTTCCCAAAACCGTATGTTCTGCAATGCCCAGCCTTCTCCTGGACCATTCAGAGAGCTATTAATGTTTATCCGTTTGTTTGTTTCCCTAAAGATACAAAACACAGCAGCTTGCCACTCTAGCTGGAGTTAACATTAACTTTAAATCAAATGCAGTACTGGGTTGGTTTAGATTAAAAGTAAAACAAGGTTTTTTTAACAAACTCACTTAACTCCTATCTCCTTTTCCAGTAGAAAGGATAGTGTTGGTCAATATCTTCCACAAAGTCCAAGGTGCTAGATTCCTTTGTCATCTTAAATGAAAGATAACGTGGGATTCTTTGCTTACCCCCACAGTGAAGTTCATTCAAGCTATGAGGAAAGCAACATGGAGTCTTCTGGTGAAGAAAGTTTCATGCTGGTTTTACCCCCCCTGCTGGTGTTTGCTAAAATGCAGATTGATCTGTTTCCTGCAATGTCCTCCCCTGCTGTGAATCTGAGTGGTGATCTCCTCCTCTTGTTGGCTCAATGGTCCTGTTTACTTTCTATGTAAATTGAATTCCTACTGTCTCTTAATGTACGTTTGAAATACCTTCCAGGTGGCAGAACCATGTTCCTTTGTGTAGGGTGGGGTAATTTCAGCCCTGCCTGGCAGACACACTTTAAGAACATAATTCCCAATACGTTTGTAATTTTGAATTTATCCTACCATACATACACTACTTAATAATAGTAACAGTTAGTATGATATTAGCTTTCAATTGATATATCAAATGATACCTTTTAGATACAGGTTATGACATTAATGATTTGGGGTATATTCAGCTGGTCAGGCCAGTTGAAACTCACTACCAGTGAGGTTCCTGCCTTCTTGCTCTGGGATGCTGTTAGGGTAACAGTTCCCAAGTCACTTAGATATTTTTGAAAATGTTTACGTTCTATCTATGTAATATTTCTGTCTTGCTGTATTTATCAGTCTAGGTATTTCTTTTGTGTTTGTCATCACCTGAATATCTTGTAAGATAAATGTTAAGGGCCATTTGTTCATCAGGGTTAAATGGTCTTGAAATTAATGGTGATTTACTCTAGCTGAGCACCTGTCTGATTATGTTTCCTTCCTTTCTATACTTTCATAGGTAAGACAAGATATTTTTAAGGCAAGGCAAATATTTTCAAATAGGGCATATTCAGTATTTGTGAATGTGCTCAAAATCTGCAATTATAAGAACAAAATAGTAGCTGATGTCTGCAAATATAGAGGGTTTTTTCCCTAAGTCCATTTTTTAAAAAAATGGCATTTTGATGTCCCTTTATGCAGGAGGAAAATGTTTCAATCCTCCTGTTTTTTTGCAAATCCCATTGTAACTACAACCAAAAGTGTATGTATAACAATAACAAAGTTTATGAAAGTCCTCATTCAAATTTTGCATTCTGTTTCACTTAAGTAAAATTTTAGTTTTACATACTACCTCCTCTCCCATCACAGTCATTCTTGCACTCAGGATCTCCTGATCACTTGAATGAGGATTTCAGGTATTTCAGCTGGCTTGTGTGTAAGTGTCTAACAATGGCTTTCCATGTAATTTTCTTTCAAAATCTTGTCAGAACAACCAAAAAGAATGGGAATGTATGCTCCTTTATATAATGTACTTATTAACACCATGTATAGTAGCAAAGATTGGAAAGAGAAAGATTAGCTTTAGTCCATCCTAAAAATTGGGTAAATGTGTTATGGAATTTATTATAAGCAATCCATTCAACAAAGAGTTTTGTGTATCCTTCTCACATATAAGCCACATCTCTGGCTTTAGATAAATCAGTCAGCTCAAGAGTAAATTCAAGGTCACCTTTTGCCTTCATTCTTATCTTCTCAAAAGCAATAGAATTTTTTAAACTAGGTCATTTAGGAGCCTAAATAATATTGACTTTCATTTTGTAATTTTTACTCAATGTGCTTATTTTGCATTTTCAAACTTTTATTAAAAAATCATTTATAATGGGCTGAAGAGCCAGTGTTCAGATCCCTGGATAGGTTTTACTCAGGATTAGATTATATGATTCAACCTCAGTTTCAAAGATGAATCAAGAACAAGATTGAGTTTGCATTTATAGGCATCAAAATCTAACAAGCTTTTTTTGTGAGATTCCATCCCTAAATAGTGGAAATCTTGTGAGATCAACTGATCTCACAAGATTTCCATAAGCCTAGTCGTGTTGTTTTGTCTTCTCTGCAGGATCTTTTACTACATCAATCCAATGTGATATTTGAGTGTCAAAATTACACACAAACTGTTCTAATAAGACTTATGATACATTTGACCCAGAAAGTAGGCCTATTCTGGTTTTTGCTCTGATTTGGAACCAAAACTTTAGAGACTTGTTTGGATACAGCAATTCCAAGTAGAACTCTCTGGTGTTCTCCACTGAAATTTGAAGAGGTTTCAATTTCAGGTTCTCCTTTTGACTCCATGTTCAACCCTTGCTCATGCAAAATCTTATTACTTACTTAACGGAGAGAACCCTTGTCTTGACCCCTATTACTTTTTAAATGTAATTTGTGGGCTGTGACTCTAATTTTTCATAAATCCTCTAAAAGAAATCAGCCAGATTATCTTCTTGCAGCCAACTAACAGGTCTGGATTTGAGGCCGAGGCAGTGGACTTTAGCAAGACAGCTCCACTAATCGATGCCTGATCTTGCATCACTGATGTCAATGGGAGCTATAATACTGATTTCAGTGAGCACAGAAAATGCTTCCAGTTGCTCGGTTCTAATTTTGAAGATCATGAGACAGCTCCCCAGTCACTTTGGTACCTATTTTGCAACTTTGGGGTTAGGCTCAGGAAAAAATATAATATAGTAGAGGTTGGGAAAAGCCCACAATCCTCCCACAATATTATTACTGAATTGGAAATACTCGTGAGCTTCAGCAATAGAGTAAGCCGCTCAAAGCTTTGGAACTTCATGAAAACTAATTTAGCACAAATTCAAAGGCCCTGACGAATATCACAGCTTGTTAGAAATCAACTGTAGAAACCAGAAGAATATGTCAGATAAAGCTGGACAGGAAAAGAGCAATGGAGGCTACAGGGTTTAAGTAGATATGTGAAGTATAATATAAAAAACAATGAGAAACCTTGAATATCTATATATATACACACACATGCTTTGGTAAGGAAGAGGGTTAGAAGAACTATACAAATAAATAGATGCTAGAGGGAAAATAAAGGAACACCATGAAATACTGAACAAGCTGCAGAGAATACTTCAGCTAAAGACAGGTTTCAGAGTAGCAGCCGTGTTAGTCTGTATTCACAAAAAGAAAAGGAGAGTCTCTAAGATGCCACAAGTACTCATTTTCTTTCATCTAAAGAGTTCCTCAAATATATTCTCAGTGGGCAAAAGGAAAGAGTATATTGATTCTGAAAAATAACAGTAGTGGAAAAACTGGGGATTTAAGAAAACTAAAGGCTGATTTTTTAAAAAAAACAATTAATTTGCTCGTTTCTGCAAAAGAAGATTAGAATGGGATCTCAGTAGCTCAAAAATGGGACCCAATTCCCATCATGGAAATGTGGGACTCATGAGAAGATAGACTAGTAGAAGTGACAATGAAAGGGTTGGATATTTCTCATTTAGTTAATGTACCATGTAACTGCCACTTGGCCTTTGCCAGTTCCTGGAACTCTGGACTGAGCCTCTAGGGATATATCTACACCGCCTGCGGATGTGAACCTCCCAGTATGGGTCAACAAACGTGGGCTAGCACTCTAAAAATAGCTCTGTTGACAGTGTTTTGAGGTTGTGGCTCAAGCTGAAACTTGGATTCTGAAGCCTAGGAAGGAGGGTGGGCTACACAGCTATTTTTAAAGCAGTAGCATGAGCCCCATGCTTAATTCTCTTAACCTAGGCTGGGAGGCTTGCTTCTGCAGGCTTTATACAGATGTACACTATGGATCCACCCTGACGCCGACTTTTGAGAGTCAGCTGAGACCTGTACAGAACTCCAGACCAGAGAGTCAGGAGAAGACCCTGCCTTCCCGCCCCCAGTAGTGAAGATACTCTGAGGACATTTTTCGTTGTTGTTCTTGAAGCCAGCCAACATTTAAAGTGCTATAGCACTTGTCTCCGGACTCAACCCCAGCATAACTTCTGCCTGGGAAGGTGTCGGAAGGAGCTGAGGGCTGGGAAAAGTTGTGAGTGTTGGGAGAGGGAAAATTTGTTGATGTGTTAGTGTGTATTAGTTAACCCTAATCCTTTTCCTCCCCATGCCCTAGTTTCCTGCTTCCAATAGAGTTCCTCTTTGTGATGGTTGTGTTTTTGGGTGTGTCCTCCTTTTGCTTCAGTTGAGTTGGTGTATTTTATTCTTTTTGTGTACTGGGTTTTATACTCCTTGCCCATTAGTTGTATTATTCATTTTCCAAAGGGACAGCAACCCTGTGTCCCCAGGCACAGTGAGGAGGCACCAGCCATCACAAAAATGAACCCCAGACACAACCCATGTGAGGAGAGGAGAGAATCCTCTCCAAATACCAGCTTTAGCCACACCTCAGGGGAGGGGATACCTGGTTCAGTTTCCTCATAACACACATCCCTATAATTCAAGGAGAAGAGATCAGTCAAGTGTTAGTGGACATTTAAAGATGTTATCTGTTAACCTGTAAGATTCTTGAGGACTGGAAGGGCAAAAATAAGTGTTGTTCATTTCGGACATAGCAAGAGTGTAGTTGCCCTCTTAACATCAGCAGTGAGGAAAAAATATTCAGAACAGATTTTCTGGGAATGGATAACATAATTTTATTCAAGACAGCCAGCAAAAAACAGGCAGATCTTGCCAATGGATGGATGAACCAGGTCAGAATAAAATACGAACATTTCTCTCCCTACATATATTTCTAAGCAAGCTCTGTCCAATCCATTGTTATACTTCTGAAATATTTGGAAATGGTATTTCTGTTCGCTTTCAGTATTTGTCTGGGGCCAATGCTGGAAGTATTGGAAATAGCACAAAAAAGGCTGTTTTTGCAAGATCAGCAGTCCTTTTGTATAGACTTAGGAGGTTTGGACAATTGAGATAATCCTTCAGGATTTGGATAATTAATTATCCAAACCAAACCTGAACTCTGCACCTTTTGCAGTTTGTTCATCATTCATCTAGATCTTATTGAACTGTATTAAAGTCCTTTGAATATGTTAATGCTGTGGTTAAGGGAAATGTAGTTGATATTATATGAAGTATTAGGTTTGGAATGTAAACATTCTTACATAAATAATAAAATCAGATAAACTGTAGATTAGCAATGAACTCTACATTTTAAGATGGCTGCTTCTATCCCATATTTTTTCAAGTAAGCTGTACTGTTCATTCAGTGGAAAACCAGAATATCAGTAGATGGCATTTGGAACATTCTAGTCAGTTTAACTAATAGTTAGTCACTTAGGGTATGTCAATGGCTACACTGCAATTAGAGGTGTGAGTGCAGAGGGGATGCCAGCCTTTACCCAGTGGGGGGCTGAGGTGGGCCAGACAGACAATTGCAGGGGGTGCCCCCTTTGCCACAAGGGCCTGCCCTGTGGCCAGGCTGGAAGCTGGAGCCAGGCAGTGCAGAGCGCTGACTGCTCGCAGATGGTAAGAGATGCCTGGGTTGGGGGACCCAGTTTCAGGGAAGGCAGAGCTGTGGGGCTAAGGCAAATTTTGAGGTGGCTCTAGCCCCCACAAACCCTCCCCCTAGCACTGCCCCTGTGTGCCTGCAGCACATGATGACATACCCGCTCTAGTTTTGATCTAACTAGCTGAAATAACAATAATGGTGAAGCCTCAGCAGCAGAGGCTAGAAGCTTGAGTACATAGCCAGGGTCTTGTCAAGAGTAGCTTTGCATGGGACCTGATCCAAAACCATGAAAGGCAATGGAAAGACTAAGGGCTTGGCTACGCTTGCAAGGTAGAATGCATTAAATCAGCCCTGGACGCCCTAACTCCTGAGGCGTCCACACTGGCAAGGCACTTAGAGCACCTGGACTCTGCAGCTGGAACACTCCTGGTAATCCACCTCCACGAGAAGCATAAAGCTTGCTGTGCCCAGGCTGAAACACCCGGGTGTCACTGTGGATGACATGTTGTATTACTTCACTGCGATTGGCCTCCAGAAATGTCCCATAATTCCCTGAAGTCATGTGGCCACCCTTCTCAGTGTTTTGAACTCGGCTGCAGGTATGCCGATATCCCCCTTCAAAGCTCCGTTTCTGACAGCCGGCATGCTTATCTGCCCCGGGACAAAGCAAACCATTACTGTGGAATGCTGATGCTGTGCGTGCCTGTGAGAGAGAGAGGTGGGGAAGAGGGGGGTCTGCTGCTGTCTGAACTTACAAGACAGCGTGGTGACAGTTTCTGCCTCCCAAAACACTCTCTCTCCCACCACATACTCACAACACCCCCCTGCCCCGAATGGAAAAACCCTCTGCAGCCACTTGCACCCTGGGATAGCTACCACAACACACTGCTCTCTGTGGCATTGCAAGAGGTGCTAATGCGGCCACGCCAGTGCGTTCGCAGCTGACGGTGTGAACGCACGGCAGCGTTTTCCCTGCTGTGGTCTCCGAGGGCTGGTTTAACTCCCAGCGCTCTACGTCTGCAAGTGTAGCCAAGCCCTCATTGATTTCAGTGGGTTTTTCATTAGATTCATAGCTGACAAATGGCATAATTTATTTCTAGGTAAAGACCCAGATTTTCAGAATCAGTGATTTGGGGTGTCTCCATTTTGGTGGCCTAATCTGAGACACCCTAGAGAGATCTGGTTTTCAGAGAACAGGTGCTGAGCACTTTCTGAAAATGAGACCCCTCTCAGGTGTTTCAAATTGGGCACCCAAAATCACTGGTCACTTAGGGGAAAACTTGGCAAAGTGTCCATAATAATCAGTTTTCAAGCTCAGAGGTCTTATACCGAGGTGCAGAATAGCTCCACGCAAACCCTAGTTGGAACTTATCTTCAAAATGTTAATTGCACTGCCTCATCACTGTATGAATCTGGAAGGATGTCTCTGGGGAAAAACTTTTGTTCATACTTTGGAAACCAACTGTGAGAGGAAAGAAAATGCGGAATAAATGCATGGCAGTTTAATGGTTTGGAGATTGATAAAATGTTGCTGGTGTGTGCCTGTGGTTCTTCAGCTTTTCAAGATAGTTGCCATTATGGGGTGGAAGGGCAGTGAAACCTGTATCAAAGATGACAATTTCTGTCAAGATTCGCCTGCTATGATTTAAAGCAGTAGAATTAAAAAAGTCTTCAAAAGTAAGGCTTGTAAAGAGAAACCACGGAGAGATTGTTAACTTTGTCATAGCAGATGGGTGCTGATTTAATTAGCTTTTCATAGCAAAAGGGTGCTGCCTTAACTAGCTCTGTAGACTAAAGCTCACTTCTGCGTGGTTTTGAACCTGGTGTTTACAAAAGATATTTGAATTTCACTCTCATGGATACTCTTGGCCCGATTCATTTTTGTCTCTCACACCAGTCAGTTTTATAGCAGTGTAGCTCCATTAACTTCAATGGAGTTGCTTCTAATTTATACCACTCTAAACAAGAACACAAAACAATGAGTTCCTTCTTAGATTTAGTACCATTGTGGTGGCATGCTTTCAGTATTGCAAATGCGACTTATATTCATTTCCACTCATATGCTCTAATTACATCTGTTCTTTCCCATTGTAAAGTGCTAATTTTATAGCTAGCATTCTTTATATAATTAATTAAGTTAAACATTTATTCAATAGAGCAACTCCATGCAAAATGGGGGAAAGAAGGTGAAAATAGTTCATGACTCTAGTTACAGAACTCTTGTCAGTCCATGATTTCAAAGGTTTCCTTTGCCTCCATTGTGTAATTGGCAAGAGGCAGGAAATTCAAGTGGGAGAGATGAATGCTATATATTTCAGATTCACCATTATAAACATTAGTACAAAAAAAAATGAAACATGCAATACATTTCAGATGCCTTTTTTAAAGGAGGAAGAAACAGAAGAGAGATTAAAAGTAATGATGGAGAAACTAGTCCTGTGGCAATAAGAACTAGCCCAAGCTTTAGCCCAAGTCTCATTAAATCAAATCTTTATAAATATTTGCAAATGTTTCTATAACATCTTCCTCTTCCTCTTATAACTAATTTTCCTTCATGTCTGCTTTTTATGCTGCCTATCAGGGTTTAAAAAATATGATGAATTATTGTGAGAGAAGCTGGTCTTACATCAATTTCTGTCCCATTTTGGTCGAAGAGATGTTATACATCTGTTCTGATCTCCTAAAATTATCAGGGTCATCTTGGAGATTTCAGAGATTTGGATAGTTTGGATGAAAGTTGGAATACTTGAACTTTTGGATTTTATGTAACTTGAATCAAAACTCTGAGCAGTTTGAGGTTTGCTGGGAGTGGGGACAAAATCTGCTGTGCTGATGATGGGGAATTTTTCAGTATGATACTGGCTAATGTCGTGAAATTCTGACTTTCTGGGATGCTTTCTCCCCTGCTTACAGTGAGCCTCTTACTAATGCGAATCATTAATGTCCTCCACACTTCTCCCTACAGTATCAGTGGTTCCTCTCTTTTCCAGCTTTTCCCTCTTCCCTCTCCAGTTGTGGATTCTGGATCTGTCTCATATGAATCCTGGATTTCATTACAGTTGGTGGGGATGTCAGAAAAACAGAAAACAGCGTAGCATTCACTGGGGCATTGCCTGTAAGCTCCCTTGGTCTACTCTGACCTAGATGTCAACAAACTCTTTCTTTTTCCAGCCTCTCATTCAAACCAAGAAGTGTGCTATTAATAAAACATAATTGCTCCTACGTTTAACGTCCATTAAGCCTTCATTTCATGGAGCTTTCTTTTTAACTAACACCTTTGCTAAGTTCCTTGCAACATTATTTGGGGGAGAAGAAAAATAACTCCTTTTGCCTGTCAGAAGTAAATATCCTTCTCTTTGGGTTGCCTGGCAGAGGCTGTTCCCAGTTCCAGTTCCTAAGTGCAATGTTTATTTGGTATGGAGTGGAAAATAAACAGAAGATCACAAAATAAAATATAATTTTAAACAAACACTTCTAGTTCAATACCTGCATGGAGACTGTCTTTATTATTTGTGCAGAGCTATAGCATATCATAATTGAACAAATTTACTCTTTCCTTCAGTTCAGAGTTTAAACATCTCTGAAAATCTGTTTGTTATGCCTCACCAAGAGATGTGTTTTTCTCAGCAACAAACTATATACCTGCCTTCCTCCTCCTCTCCTTGATAGATCTCACTTCATTTTCATTTGGAAACAAATCATTTACCCTATTGATCTTGACGACAATGTGGCATAATATTGTATAATGTGTTTCTTCCTGTTATCCAACCACAGTTGTTTTTTGACATAACAAAAATGTTTCTCACATTGTTTTAGGCTAGTTTGGGGTCTTATAAGAAAATAGATTTTTATTTAATATAAAGGCTTCTCCCACTTCCATCAAAGTTGTTTGAGCTAAAAGCAGATGATAGGTAGGTTATTTGCATAAAATCATATTAGCCTCCTTGATTACTTTCAACAGCTTTTTAAAATAATGCTTCATTACCATACAAATGGAAATAGTCTGTGTTTCCAAGCTAATGGTCATATAGAGTAAAATACAAAACACAATAATAAAGTATCCAAGATATATATACAATTCATAGTGGACATCAAGTTACATTTACCAAGTGTTGTTAGGGTAAAAAAAAAATTCTAATCACACTTTAATATCCACCTAAGGAGTGTGCTGCAATGCTCTTCAGCAACTCTGAGGCCAAGCTTCCAGAAAACTCTTATGGCTTTAGTACTCCCACCAGGGTGACGGATGGTCAGTGAAGAAAATACCAACAGTTTGGGAATCAAAGGCTGAGGTATAAACTAATAGAGAGCACAGGAGCAAAAAAATATTCCCCTGTCTTTCAGTTCTTTTTAACTGTAAAACCCACAATAATTCATTGGAAGCTGGCTTATATTTTCTGTACTCTGCTATCAGGGCCCCCAAACAATCCTGTTAATGTGTATTTTGAGGTTTTAGTTATGTTATTCTATTGCATCCCCACTGAGCTTTTGAAAGCAGACCTGTGTTATAAACTGTGTTGAAGTACAAAGTGCACAAAACCAGTTTAGGACAAAAATCCATCTTTGGGATCTACAGTAGTAGGATACTTCTGAGGTAGTAAACACTGTGGAGCATATAGCTAAAACTCAGCATGGCATGTTATAGTTTTTGATCACTAAGACCCCCAGGATACATCTACACTGGAATAAAAGACCTGTGGTATAGCTGTGACTGGCCCACGGGGCTTGGGCTGTGGGGCTAAAAACTGCTGTGTAGACATTTGGGCTTGGGCTGGATTCTGGGCTTGGAGACCTTCCACCTCCCCTACCCCCGCCACCCCCCCATGGGATCTCACAGCTTGGGCTCCAGCCCAATCCTGAACCTCTACACAGCAATTATACAGCCCCACAGCCTGAGCTCTGTGAGCCTGAGTCAGCTGACTTGGACCAGCCGCTGGTGTTTAATTGCTGTGTAGACAAACCGTAAATGACCCAAGACTTTCCCAACTGGGAGATCACTTCTCTCTCCATGCCATGCCTCTGCAGCTGGCATTAGCTGAGACACTCAAGCTTCAGCTCCATTTGTTTGTAAGGGAGATTGTGATGGCGTGTACAGGTAAAGGAGCTATTGTGGGCCCATGCAGCTCAATCCCACCACACCTAGAATGCATGTGCAGGCTGGAGGAGGAGCTTAAAAGAGGAGCAGAGTAGTTCACTTGCATGCAACCAGTGGAAGTGGGCAGATCTATGCTCTGAATATCTGCAAAAGGATCATTGAGGGAGGCCCAGATGCTGGGGCCCCTCAGTACTGATTCCCGACCTGCTGAGGGAAATGGACTCTGGACACTTATAAGGTTGGAGACTTCTTCTTTGATTCATTTGGTTCACATGTCTGAGGTTTTTGTGTGGGGAGGCCAGAAGGACCTTGTCCAGGGAGCCAATTGCATAGCACTCCCAAGGTGCAAGACTCAGCTTCTGGCCTACCTTTAGGCCATGGATAAGAACCTGGTGGACAGGATGGGCCCAACTTCCCTTACCCCGCCCCCGATGGTGCTGGAGACAAAAAGCCAACCCGCGATACCAGAGACCCAGAACTAGGAAGCACCCATGTCCCAGACAGTCCTGAATCTGGGGCTTTGGCTGGGTCAGGGCAGAGGAACTTGCCTTGTTGGATCCTTTACTTACACTGGAAGGCGTGGATATAACTTGTGGCCAAGTCACAGAAGGAGACAGATCACTGCAGGGCTGAAGTGGCGATCAACAGGGGACATGAAAACAGAAGAACCTTTTTTTTTTTTTTTTTTTTTTTACTTTTTCCTGCAGTAATCCTTGGAGGTGCCTTACTTTCTGCAACCCAGTACTGGGTCATGACCCGCAGTTTGAAAACCACTGCTCCAAAGCACTTGCAACTCCTCCCAGCTTGGTATCGTCCACAAACTTTATACATCTATTCTCTACACCAATGTCTAAATAATTTATGAAGATATTGAACAGAACCAGCTCCAGAACTGATCCCTGCAGGACCTCACTTGTTATGTCCTTCCAGCATGACTATGAACCACTGATAACGACTTTCTGAGAATGATTTTCCAACCAGTTGTGCACCCACCTTATAGTAGCTCTATCTAGGTTGTATTTCCCTAGTTTGTTTATGGGAAGGTCATGCGAGACAGTATCAAAAGCTTTACCAAAGTTGAGATATACTATGTCTACTGCTTCCCCCCATCCACAAGGCTTGTTACCCTGTCAAAGAAAGCTATCAGGTTGGTTTGATGTGATTTGTTCTTGACAAATCCATGCTGACTCTTACGTATCACCTTATTATTTTCTAGATCAGTGGTTCTCAAACTTTTTTTCAGCAGACCACTTGAAAATTGCTGAGGATCTTGGCAGACCACTTAATGATCTTTCCAAATGTTGTTTGTACCATTAGCTAACTATTATAAAGCGCTTTGGATAAAAGTGCTATGTTAAAAAAACTTAAACTTTTTTTGTTCTACAAATAAAAGCACACAACTCATATTTTAATATCAGTAGTCTTACCTTTCTAATGTGATGGATGTGCCCTCTCTCCCATACCGCAGCAGCCCCCAAGCTGGGGCTGGGAAGGAGGGGGGGAGTCTCTCTCCGGCAGCTGCAACCCTGGAGCTGGAGAAAGTCACCTCTTTCTTTGGCTGCTGCAGCCCTGCACGTCCCATTCCCCCATTTCTGCTTCTCACCCAACTGCTCCCTCCCACCTACCCCCTATTCCTCCCGAGGCCACCAGCTCACCTCACATGTGTGTCCTCTCCAAGATCCAGGCACCTAACTAGTGCTACACCTGCGCAGCTCCACTAATTAGGTGAGTGGCCCTTCATTCTCTTGTGTGCATCCACCCAGGCATGCACTGTAGAGGGAACTGTCTGTGGACCACTTGAATGGAGTCCTTATTTCCCTTTTTATAGATTAGCACCATATTTGCCCTTTTCCAGTCTTCTGGAATTTCTCCCATCTTCCATGACTTTTCAAAGATAATTGCTAATTAGATAGCCATCTAATTTGTCTAAATATTTTTTAATTTGTTCTTTTCCTATTTTAGCCTCTGATCCTACCTCACTTTCACTGACATTCACTATGTTAAATGTCCCATCACCACCAAAGTTCTTGGTGAAAACCGAAACAAAGAAGTCATTAAGTACTTCTGCCATTTCCACATTTTCTGTTATTGTTTTCCCCCTTCATTGAATAACGGGGCTGCTCAGTACTTGGTCTTCCTCTTGCTTCTCATGTATCTGTAGAATGTTTTCTTGTTACTCTTTATGTCTCTATCTAGTTTGATCTCATTTTTTGCCTTGGCCTTTCTAATTTTTGTCCCTAAATTCTTGAGTTATTTATTTATATTCATCCTTTGTAATTTGACTTAGTTTCCACTTTTTGTGGGACTCTTTTTTGAGTTTTAGATCATTGAAGATCTGTTGGTTAAGCCAGGATGGTTGCCATACTTCCTATCTTTCCTATGCAGTGGGATAGTTTGATCTCGTGTCCTTCATAATGTCACTCTGAAAAACTGCCAACTATCTTCAATTGTTTTTCCCCTTAGACTTGCTTCCCATGGGATCTTACCTACTAACTCCGAGTTTGCTAAAGTCTGCCTTCTTGAAATCCATTGTCTTTATTTTGCTATCTCCCTCTTACCATTCTTAGAATCATGAACACTACAATTTCATGATCACTTTCACCGAAGCTGCCTTCCACTTTCAAATTCTATTTGTCAAAATCAAATCTAGAACAGCCTCTCCCAGAGTAACTTTCTCCACCTTCTGGAATAAAAAAAAAGTCTCCAATACATTCCAAGAACTTATTGGATAATCTGTGCCCTTCTGTGTTATTTTCCCAACAGAATCTGATTAGTTGAAGTTCCGCATCACCACCAAGTCCTATGCTTTGGATGATTTTGTTGGTTGCTTAAAAAAAACCCTACATCCACTTCTTCCTGGTTAGGTGGTCTGTAGAAGACCCCTAACATGACATCTGCCTTGGGTTTTTTTTACCCCTTTTGTCCTTACCCAAAGACTTTCAACAAGTCTGTCTCCTATTTCCATCTCAATCTCAGTCCAAGTATATACATTTTTAATATATAAAGAAACACCTCCTCTCTTTTTTCCCCTTGCCTGTCCTTCCTGAGCAAGCTGTACCCTTCTGTACCAATATTCCAGTCATGTGTATTATCCCACCAAGTCTCTGTGATGCCAACTATGTCATTGTTGTGTTTATTTACTAGTATTTTGAGTTCTTCCTGCTTATTCCATATTTTTGCATTAGTATACAGACATCTAAGATACTGATTTGATTCACCTTCACAGTTCTGTCTTGTCTCTCCCTTATCCCTGCTATAATAGCCCAGGCTCCCCCAAAATTCTAACCCTTCTCCCAAGTCTCCATGTTTTTGACTTACCTGCTGAAGCATCTGAAACTCATTGATAAGTTATATCCATTTGTAGAAATATCTACGGAACAACACTCAATTAAGTCCTTCAGTGCCTTACACTCAAAGTAAAGGGTGGCTGTACTACAAACTAAAAGCAATCCAATTTGTGGATCTGAACTGGATCACAGCATAAGGACTTGATTTTGAAAATTATGGGAAGTAGTCAGTGGTATCTGCAGGTGTTCCACACATTTGAAAATCCATGCTGAAGTATTAAATTATGTCATAAGTCCACCCACAGAATTCCCACTTCCTGACAGTGGCTTTTTTGTGCATGGAACCACTTCAGAATAGAGCTTGTCAATGCCTTTAAAAGTTAGCAATGATGAAAAGATGGATTTGGGGAAAGTATGGATGGAGAAAATGAACCTGGATCAGTGTGCCAGATATTTGATTGTTTGCCCAAATGGGGTCATACCCACTATGTAAAACAGTAAATTTTGTTTTGCGAGTGCCCAGATAAATCAAGATTAAATAACTTCAGGGAGGATACTACCTCATGGTCTTGGCTCTCTGTTGAATAAGCCCACTTTACTGGAAAGCCATGACAGCTGCTGTCCCTAGTCCAACTGAGCTTATTATTACATAGCTTGTCTGGCCGTGAAGCAAAGACCATTACTGCTGAAGAGTCCGAAACCCTTTTTTTACAGCTGCAGTGATCTGTTTTTGAAATTGGATAACAGTATTAATTTATTGTAAATGCTTTTTGCTAGGTATAAGAACAGAGGACAGGGACAGAAGCCCTGTAAGTAAGATACTGAACTGGGTCTCAGGTGATCTGAATTCTCTTTCTGGCTTTGCCAAAGGCTTCCTCTGTAACCTTGAATCTCAGCTCCCATCTTCTGCTTCTATGTTGTATTCTTTTCTCTCACCCTTTGTCTATCTTGTCTAGTAAGACTGTAAATACTTTGTCGCCAGGATTGCATCTTAGTATGGGCTCAAATGTGCTCATTAGCCAGTGCATCACTGAGGGGATCATCGTCCCTTTCCCAGCACAGCTATGCAGGATGTACAGCAAGTCAACGGTTAATATTTTGTAAAATATTTTCTTTGTCAGTTTAACTTGCCTAGAGAGAGAAAATGAACACACTTATTTATAGTCCAAAAAGCAGTTTGCAATTTTCTTTTCCTGTGCACATACTAGATTTCTGGCTTTAAGGGACACACCAAAATAATCATCACAGAATAAAGAAGGCAACCTAGAGAAAGAGAGAGAGAGAGAGAGAGGGGGGAAATAAGGCACCTGAGCTATATTAAAAGTATTTGTAAAGAAAATGTGTAAATAGAAAAATTATATTGCAAAACGCATCATAACCAAAGCAACTTCAGCAACTAATTCACAGTGTGTGGTAAAGTGCCATTCTTTCTACAAGCCTCCAGTGATTCAGCATTGCTTGTTGAGTGATTGCTAATTGGAGAAGGAAAAAGCATGCTTGAAAAAATCTTGAAAAAGCATCTTATATGGTTGAATAAACCTAAAGGTTCAGGATTATTCAAATTCCAAGACACATTAGTCACCTGCTTTATTGACTGACAGACACTTAACACATTTTTATATTTAACTTATACATTTTCCACTAGTTGAGAGTCCTTATCCACAAATGGCAAAGAGATTACATATTCATGCTTCTCTATCACCCGTTTCACTACTTGACAGAGGACTGAATTTGCAGCAGCTTCCTCCTTTCAGTTGTGATTTCTTTTGGGGACAGTGGAAAGGGGAGAGGACTAAGTGAATTTAAAAGAGAGTTAGAGAACTTCTAAATGGAAAAAAATGATTTAAAAATTATAAGGGTTTACAGGATTAGCAATGGGATATGGAGCTTTTCATGTTTAGCTTGCGAATTGAAATCTGGCTCATGGTAGTAGTGACCAAAGTGTGTTGTCATTGATTAGCTGTGGGATGATGTCTGTGAAATAATACTCTGCACTTTCATTAGTAGTTCAGTGCAGTTGCTGGTGGACAGGTGTCCACCTCACAAAACCACTGCTGTGATTAAGGGCTGAGGGGCCCTGGAGACTGAACTTTCTCATTTTCTCTCTCCAAGCTGGAATTCAGGTGCATTGGCAGGATATGTAGGGAAACATGCAGTCTCTGTGCTGTTTTTGTTCTGTGGTTAAGAGGTACTTCACAACTCTGAGGAGACACACACTGTAAAGAAGAAGAATGAGTCAGCTGTGCACCTAGGTGTTTTGGGTTAGAAATTCATAGCAGTCATTTAAGATTTAAGGCTAATATTTTATTACTACAGTTTAACAGGCTTTGTAAGGAAAGCAAATGAAATGACTTATTATTCTAACGGCAGTATAATGGCATAAGGGAAGTTCATAAAATCAAACCTCTGTGTAGCTAATGTAAAGTAATGCATGCTTTAACAACTTTTGTCACTCAGCACCAAGGAAAAAAGTGAGTGTGCATTAGAATTGGCCACTGAGCCTCCTTTTCTCCTTATAAAATAAAATCAACACCATGAATTTCAAATATTTATTTATGTAACAAACAAGGGGAGTAAAGCAACGTAAATAATAGCTGAATCACATAATGTTCACATAAAATCCTGGTGAGCTTACTACTGGGTTTCTACAGTCAGAGTTCATTTACCCTCATTTCAGATTTTGGAACCACCTCTTGGGGGTAAATTCAAGGGCGTTGCTCTTCTATGAATGTCCTGTAGAATTTAAAATAAAATGACACCCTTTCTACAGGTTTTAAAAATCTTATTTAATTTAATAGAAAATAATATACCAGCTACAGCAGAGCAGGATAGTTTGTTGTTAAGTGCTGCTAAGTTGTTATGGCTGCTTAGTGCTGCTGTTCTGGGGGCTCCGGTACCAGCTACACTAGCAGAGAATGCAGGTTACTGATTCAGCAGACCTCAATGTTGTTCACAAGAACAGACCACAGGCTCAGTTTGGTGGTAATGGCGCTTGGCCAGATTTATTGTCGACAAAGCACAGTACTAGCACCCCATAGGAGCTAGAGGTACACTAACACATGTATGCCTGTGACACGGTACCTGCTCAGTGAGCACACCAGAATGCTGTCCCCTCAGTGAGTACGAAGATGCCCCTTATAGGACTTCTCCTTTTATACACTGATACAAGCAAGTTAGTGGCTATTACCAGCAGGAGAGTGAGTTTGTGTGTGGGGGGGGCGGAGGGTGAGAAAACCTGGATTTGTGCTGGAAATGGCTCAACTTGATGATCACTTTAGATAAGCTATTACCAGCAGGACAGTGGGGTGGGAGGAGGTATTGTTTCATGGTCTCTGTGTGTATATAATGTCTTCTGCAGTTTTCACGGAATGCGTCCGATGAAGTGAGCTGTAGCTCACGAAAGCTCATGCTCAAATAAATTGGTTAGTCTCTAAGGTGCCACAAGTACTCCTTTTCTTTAAGCAAGTTAGTATTACACTGCAGATGTTAGTTACCACCCTTATCCTTGTACCTGCTAGTTAGAACAAAGCATCTTCATCCATTATCCTGTCATTCCCTCCTTACCTTGGTAGGGGTTGATGTACTCCTGTACCATCTCTTATGAATGTGTTTACATAGTTACTTGAGAGATCTGTGTGTGTTTGTATTGTCCTCTCCAGTCAGAAGTGTGCTTACTTGGTTAGCTGACACGTGATGTGTTGCTATTTTACTAAGGCCAGGCCTGCTCTGGTTCACCGCCTTTGGTTCATATTCTTACTTATGCTTAGAGCTCCAGCAAGGCCTACATAGTTCAAAAAAAAACCTATGGAAATAATCACATTTGCTATTAAATTCTGACTGAGTACAGAGTAATTTCTATAGAACCTCATTAAAATTTTATAGAATTCTGTTGGTTTCATATCTGTTGAATTCTCTGGGACTGTGCCACTCTGATGGAAGCTCTTGACCAAGTTGCTGAGGTAGCTGATGGGGAAGCATGGGGTCTCTGTTCCACATCCCTATGGATCCCTTAATATACATTTATTTTATGTGTGGTGTTCCAAACCAGTTTTGAAGGTGGAGCCAAACTCTCAGCCACAATGAATAACTGTAGTCAACCTCAATATATACAAATTTGGTCCTACGTGGAAATAATTTGCAAAGAGGAATGTTAAAGCCTTTATAAGGGTCTGCATGGACTCGCTCTTGTATGGGCTTTCTCATTTCACACAAAGATGACAGACATACAACTTAATTCCACCATGCATATTATTTCAGGGACTGATCCAAACTACCACTGAAAGTGTGAGCCATTCTACTACCTTCATACCTTCATGGCAGAACTTAAAAATCAATGGAATAGCAATGACTTCCTCCCTACTCGCTTTCTACATTCAGATACTTCATGAGATTCTACACATTATTTATGAATGAGGAAGAACTGGTATCCAAAGATGAGCAAATCCTATATTTGGCCAGGAGGGATGACTTTAATGATCTAACAGATCTTTGTCATCTCTCTCTCTCTCTGCTACAATTCTTCAATCTTAACTCACATCATTTCCTTCACTTTGGAGGTATAAAAGAGAAGTTCAGACATGAATTATGAAAGTGATGTATATGGATTCCTTCTTGCAGAACCTGGATATTTGCCAAGCATTGTAATGGAACAGAGCAAAAGAGGGGGAAAGATTGGTGAAACACACACAAAGTTTCTGAGCAAGCTTCTGTTTACCCTGCCGAGGTTTTTGAAAGTTTGGGTCAAATGCTGCCAAATATATGATCACACAGAGTCTTCTCAGACATCCACAATCACCCAGTGCACACTGGTCATGCATAGAGGTTAATCCAAGTGTTAGCATAGTGACCTCCACTCTAACATCACATCATTGCATAAACAGTCACTCCTGTGCTACCAACATTATACCCACCTTTTGGACTGTCCCAATCCATTTTTCACTGAGTATACCAGAGAAAAGCAAACTATAAGGAAGAATAGCAAACTACAAGCAAGAGCTATAGTGCAAATAAAATACACTGGCATAGTGACTGGCAATTTCTATAGTTCTTGTAGAATGTTATAGGTCTTCCTTTGCATTGCTTAATGCTTCCATAGATGCAAAAAAATGTTTAATACAGAAGGAATTAGTAAAACAGATTTTTTTTATTCATTCTATTAAAAAGAAAATGTGATATTCTTTCCCCACCCCTTTGCTGTTTGAACTTGCTCACAGTAGGAAAAGAGCATTTTTCACAACAAAATTACCAATAGGCTAGGAAAAAAGTCCTTTGGTGACTGGACCTTCCAAGAAAATAAGGGCTTCTGTCTTGTTTATTGCATAGTACGGGATCCATTGGCAAGAAAAGATGAGAAAATATAATAGTTATTTTGCCTAGTTATTATAATAGTTATTATCTATTTATGTGGCATTATTGAACCATTTGTGGCAAATTGGAATAGAATTATCAGCAAATCAATACAGCATATTTCCCAGTCAGCAAAAATTATACTCTAGGAAAATATATATGAAATTTGACTTATAGTCTGTAAACTGATAGGTTTCAGAGTAACAGCCGTGTTAGTCTGTATTCGCAAAAAGAAAAGGAGTACTTGTGGCACCTTAGAGACTAACCAATTTATTTGAGCATGAGCTTTCGTGAGCTACAGCTCACTTCATCAGATGCATACCGTGGAAACTGCAGCAGACTTTATATATACACAGAGAATATGAAACAATACCTCCTCCCACCCCACTGTGTATCCTTTGTCGTATCTAATAATATCATGGCCTGGATATAATTAATGCTTCAATATCTATTTGTTTCACTTAAACATCTGATATAAATGAAAAAAAGGCAAGATATATCACTCTTCTTAAAGAATGGACTTTGCCTTGACAAGTGTTCTCACTTTGTAATCCCCTCAAGAAAATCAGCCTTATATAGTTCAGATACAAGGTAAATCAGTAAACCCTTCTAAAATGCTATTGGGTTATCTAGATTCTATTCATTCTCTAACATTCTCAGGGTGCCTATTGTTTAATAGGGGTGCCTCCTTTAAGATATAAAGGCTGTTGTTCACTTTGGTTGTGGACATTTGTAATACATTTACTTCTAAAGCATGGTGAGCGCCTCAAATTCAGAATGTTCTTGGGTAAATCTGTAGTCTGTGTGGGTGTATCATTCAGGGTGGAATTTATACCAATGCAGAAGGTTTGCCCAAGGTCCTCTGCACCACTTACACTCCAGACTAAGGGTCCAATGCTGAGAGTCTCCTTCAAGGTGATAAATGCCTTCAGATCCCTTAGGGTTCAACCAGATTAGGAAAAGAAGTCAAGGTTAGGTTTGGGTTAGGCAGACATATGTTTATTAACTCCAACCTGACCTCAGCCTCTCTTTTTTATCTTTTTTATCTTTTTTTATCTCGGCAGATCCTTAGACAGCACTGCATAGGAGGTACTTTGAACTTTGTGGGGAGTGAGCACAGCATAGGACCTTGTCTGGGCATTGGCATGATTTTCATCCTCATTGGTTGAGTCTGGGATTTTCAAAGATGCCTAATGGCATTTAACACCCAACTCCCACTGAATTTCAGTGGGATTTAGGTTCCAGAATCCTTTGAAAATCCCAGCCTTTAGAAAGTTTCCAGGACCAAATTATATACACTTCCCAGTAAAATGCAAATAACTGATCTTATATCGGAATGCAATCATGAACTATAACACCTTTTCAAAATTCAAGGATGTAAATTGTTGGTAATGTAGGGGAAGTTTTGCTCATACAAGCAGAAAGGTAAAAATCCAACCTCTGGCCCCCAGTGGTGGAAAGTCTACCTGGTGAATGTTGCCTAGTTACACAAGCTGCTGCCAATGACCCCTCCATCCTTTGGCTGGCTGGTGAAGCCAAGAAGGTGGGCAGAGCTGGCAAGGTTAATACCCTGATTCCTCATGCAGTTTCCTTTGGCAGGACTCCCATTGAGTCATGTCTATAACTTTAAGCTGTTTGCCTCTGACAGGACCCTTGGGAGATGGTACTGCAGTGCTGCTCCCCCATTTCTCTTGGGGAAAGCCCCTTTTTGAACCAGGTGATCCCGAGTCCAGGAGAGTGTACTAAACACAGGAGAGACTGGGACTCGACTGAAATTGGTGAGCATACGTAATAGTGCTAGTAGGACTTTTGCACTCATATATATATCTAGTTTGATGGGATGATGTTCTGCCTCCTCTTGGACCAACACAGCAGGCTGGATGCAGAATGTAGCAAGCTCCTCCCCCCTTTCTAGAGGAGTGGAATGGGCATGCTGTCTCTAACCACCTCAGAAGTCCCGGCTTCTCTTTTGGACCTTCTTCAGTTGCTCTTCAGGTAAATTTTACTTGCATTCGTATGCCATTCTCCTGAAGCAGCTTTTGATCTCACACTGTGCAGTGACAAAGAAGTCAGCTGTGTGGTATTTGCTTTCTTTGATCCTGAAAATCTGTGCCACAAAAGTGTCAGTCAGACATGATATGGAAGGAGGAAAACTAAATGTATTCTATATGTGTTAGTTAGACCTGCTTTGAGACATACGTGGCACCACTAGTAGAGCTGACCTACTATTTGCAACAGTAGGAATTTATTGAAAAATAAAAATCCTAAGGTAAAGAAGGTTATAGTGAACCTTGATCCATCTGTAGAATATACAAAATGCCTGTTGCTGAAGTGTTAAGTGTTCAGGGAAGAGGTGTGTTTTTTCACATTTCCTGTTAACTTTCCTTTTCTCTCGCATTTTGTTTTAACTGCTTCCCTTTTATATCTTCTTTTTAATATTGCTCTGCTGCAGTTATGCAGGAGGATTTGGCCAACAGCCAATTACATTAGATTTGCATGCAGTTTGGGAAGCACACAGCACTTTGTTGTTTATGTGAATTCTGTAGCCCATAAATTTTGATTTTTTGTTTTTTCTTTAGAGAGACAAGGTGGATGAGGTAATATCTTTTATTGGACCACTTGTAATTCTCATTTTCGTCCTATTGCATTCAGAAAACAATACGGGAGTTTTCAATGGAGTTGAAAATTAGACCTCCTGTACAGAGATCCCTGTAGCTAGGTTACCTAACAATTTCCATTATAAACAATTTTTGTGACCTTTGTTTGAGAAGCTCTTATGTTTTCATAGTTTGCAGCTGGTCTTTGAAATTCAGTAAAGAAAAAAGCTTTAGAAACAAAAATGACTTTTCTTTGTCCTATGAAATCACAAGCCACTTAAACCAATGGTTTGGAAGCAGTGTTCTAATTTGTACATTCGTCAGTTTCTAAATACCCAGTTTGAGATATTGGGGGCTGGCATGCAGGTGCTGAGCATACACAGTTACAGCCAGTAGAGAGCTAGGCTTGGCAGTGAGGCAGTATGAACCAGCAGAATGAACACAGGGTCAGGAGCCATTAGGGTCTTGAGTTCTCATTCTGGCCCATTGTGGGTTCACTGTGTAATCTAAGGCAGATCTCTTTGCCTCCATTTTCCCATCTGTTACATGGGGATAACAAAAAGAAGAGTACTTGTGCAACCTTAGAGACTAACAAATTTATTAGAGCATAAGCTTTCGTGGGCTACAGCCCACTTCACTGGATGCATAGAATGGAACATATAGTAAGAAGATATGCACACATACAGAAAACGAGGAAGTTGCCATACAAACTGTAAGAGGCTACAGAGTAACAGCCGTGTTAGTCTGTATTCGCAAAAAGAAAAGGAGTACTTGTGGCACCTTAGAGACTAACGAATTTATTTGAGCATGAGCTTTCGTGAGCTACAGCTCACTTCATCAGATGCATACCGTGGAAACTGCAGCAGACTCTATATATACACAGAGAATATGAAACAATACCTCCTCCCACCCCACTGTCCTGCTGGTAATAGCTTATCTAAAAGCCATTTCCAGCACAAATCCAGGTTTTCTCACCCTCCACCCCCCCACACAAATTCACTCTCCTGCTGGTGATAGCCCATCCAAAGTGACAACTCTTTATACAATGTGCATGATAATGAAGTTAGGCCATTTCCTGCACAAATCCAGGTTCTCTCACTCCCTCACCCCCCTCCAAAAACCCACCCCCATACACACACAAACTCACTCTCCTGCTGGTAATAGCTCATCCAAACTGGCCACTCTCCAAGTTTAAATCCAAGTTAAACCAGAACATCGGGGGGGGGCCCCCGATGTTCTGGTTTAACTTGGATTTAAACTTGGAGAGTGGCCAGTTTGGATGAGCTATTACCAGCAGGAGAGTGAGTTTGTGTGTGTATGGGGGTGGGTTTTTGGAGGGGGGTGAGGGAGTGAGAGAACCTGGATTTGTGCAGGAAATGGCCTAACTTCATTATCATGCACATTGTATAAAGAGTTGTCACTTTGGATGGGCTATCACCAGCAGGAGAGTGAATTTGTGTGGGGGGGTGGAGGGTGAGAAAACCTGGATTTGTGCTGGAAATGGCTTTTAGATAAGCTATTACCAGCAGGACAGTGGGGTGGGAGGAGGTATTGTTTCATATTCTCTGTGTATATATAGAGTCTGCTGCAGTTTCCACGGTATGCATCTGATGAAGTGAGCTGTAGCTCACGAAAGCTCATGCTCAAATAAATACGTTAGTCTCTAAGGTGCCACAAGTACTCCTTTTCTTTTTGTAAGAGGCTAATTAATTAAGATGAGCTATTATCAGCAGGAGAAAAAAACGTTTGTAGTGATAATCAAGATGGCCCATTTAGACAGTTGACAAGAAGGTGTGAGGATACTTAACTTAGGGAAATAGATTCAATATGTGTAATGACCCAGACACTCCCAGTCTCTATTCAAACCCAAGTTAATGGTATCTAGTTTGCATATTCATTCAAGCTCAGCAGTTTCTCCTTGGAGTCTGTTTTTGAAGCTTTTCTGTTGCAAAATTGCCACCCTTAAATCTTTTACTGAGTGGCCAGAGAGGTTGAAGTGTTCTCTTACCGGTTTTTGAATGTTATGATTCCTGATGTCAGATTTGTGTCCATTTATTCTTTTGCATAGAGACTTTCCAGTTTGGCCAATGTACATGGCAAAGGGGCATTGCTGGCACATGATGGCATATATCACATTGGTAGATGTTCAGGTGAATGAGCCCCTGATGGTGTGGCTAATATGATTAGGTCCTATGATGGTGTCACTTGAATAAATATGTGGACAGAGTTGGCATCAAGGTTTGTTGCAAGGGTAGGTTTCTGGGTTAGTGTTTTTGGTGTGTGGTTGCTGGAGAGTATTTGCTTCAGGTTGGAGGGCTGTCTGTAAGCGAGGACTGGTCTGTCTCCCAAGATCTGTGAGAGTGAGGGATCATTTTTCAGGATAGGCTGTAAATCTTTGATGATGCTCTGGAGAGGTTTAGTTGGGGGCTGAAGGTGATGGCTAGTGGCGTTCTGTTATTTTCTTTGTTGGGCCTGTCCTGTAGTAGGTGACTTCTGGGTACTCTTCTGGCTCTGTCAATCTGTTTTTTCTCTTCAGCAGGTGGGTATTGTAGTTTTAAGAATGTTTGACAGAGATCTTGTAGGAGTTTGTCTCTATCTGAGGGATTGGAGCAAATGTGGTTGTATCTTAGAGCTTGGCTGTAGACAATGGATCGTGTGGTATGTCCTGGATGGAAGCTGGAGGCATCTAAGTACAGCGGTCAGTAGGTTTCCGGTATAGGGTGGTGTATGTGACCATCGCTTATTAGCACAGTAGTGTCCAGGAAATGGACCGCTTGTGTGGATTGGTATAGGCTGAGGCTGATGGTGGGATGGAAATTGTTGAAATCATGGTGGAATTCCTGAAGGGCTTCTTCTCCATGGGTCCAGATGATGAAGTTGTCATCAATTTAGCGCAAGTAGAGTAGGGGCATTAGGGGACGAGAGCTAAGGAAGTCTTGTTCTAAGTCAGCCATAAAAATGTTAGCATACTGTGGGGCCATGCGGGTACCCATAGCAGTACTGCTGACTTGAAGGTATATATTGTCCCCAAATGTAAAATAGTTATGGGTAAGGACAAAGTCACAAAGTTCAGCCACCAGGTTAGCCGTGACATTATCAGGGATAGTGTTCTTGACGGCTTGTAGTCCATCTTTGTGTGGAATGTTGGTGTAGAGGGCTTCTACATCCATAGTGGCCAGGATGGTGTTTTCTGGAAGATCACCGATGGATTGTAGTTTCCTCAGGAAGTCAGTGATGTCTCGAAGATAGCTGGGAGTGCTGGTAGCGTAGGGCCTGAGGAGGGAGCCTACATAACCAGACAATCCTGCTGTTAGGGTGCCAATGCTGAGATGATGGGGCGTCCAGGATTTCTAGGTTTATGGATCTTGGGTAGCAAATAGAATACCCCTGGTCGGGGTTCTAGGCATGTGTCTGCAGAGATCTGTTCCTGTGCTTTTCCAGGGATTTTCTTGAGCAGATGGTGTAGTTTCTTTTGGTAATCCTCAGTGGGATCAGAGGATAATGGCCTGTAGAATGTGGAGTTAGAGAGCTGCCTAGCAGCCTCTTGTTCATATTCCAATTTATTCATGATGACAACAGCATCTCCTTTGTCAGCCTTTTTGATTATGATGTCAGAGTTGTTTTTGAGGCTGTGGATGGTGTTGTGTTCAGCATGGCTGAGGAAAACAATGATCTCTTATTTCACAACAGAAAAATATCAATGTTTTTGAGGCAATCAGATACTACAGTGATGAGCACCATAGAAAAGCCCATCAGGAAATGAATAATCCTGTGTTCATTGCAGTCTTTGGGTGGTGTCTAATAAAGAAGGCAGAGACTGCTAATGGAATGAGGATAGCAATGTTGAACAGCTGTCTCATTCCCTGAGTACCATCTATCCTGAGCACTGAACGGGCTGAGATGCGAGGAAAAAATAGTATGTGATCATGGAAAATCCAGCCTAAGGGCCTGATCCAGAGCTCATTGAAGTAAATGGAAAGATTGCTGTTTATGCCACAGGGGTTTTGGCTCAGGCTTATATTCAGTATTTGTACTGTGTTTTTGTACACAGGTTAGGGCTGTTTAAAAGGGATGTAGATGAAGTGAGGAGTGCAATTCACACTAGATAGCAATTAACCCCAAACTCCTATTATAAGGGTTAAGCATTATATTCGTGTTTATGAATACAGGATCTGCTTAAAGAAATATTATATTAAATATGCCTGATATTAAAAAAAGGAGACTGCCATATTTTCTCATGTGAAATTATCATCATTCAGTTACATAATAGAATTTCACTAGGTCAGATAAAAGATTACTGTTAATACTCCACGGCCTGACTCAAGTTATTAAATCTAGTTTTTCAGATGTATTATTCGTGAAACATACCCATACATATATCACAGGAAGTTTGTTGTTAAACACATATATTGTATTTAACTTTAATTTTATTAATTTTAAACTAATAGATTTTATTTTTAAAAATCTGGAAGTTTTCAAATAAAAAACAGTAATACTATATGGAAATTGCTTTGTGGTGCATAAAAGGTACTTTTCATAGCTGCAAGTTAATGTTCTGGACCAAAAAAAAATGTCATAATGTAGGATAAATAGCACTGAGATATATAAGATATGTCAACTTGAAGTACCTAACTCCCAAACAGAGCTGTTAAGTGATTCCTGTGATATACTGTAAGTGGCAATATTTTCTACATGTAGAATGTTTTTTGATAGTTGTGTTGACGATTGAGTTGAGAGGACCATATATTTGACCTATGATTTTGCAATGTGATTACAGGGTTATATACTCGATGATTTTTTTCTAATCCTCTGAATTATTTTGGCACTGTATTTCTTTTGCAAGTTCTACCTGATTTCTTGGCCCTTTTCAGTGATTCTTTTCAGTATTTCACTGGCTTGCTTTGATTTCTTCTTATGCCCACCTGCCTCTTTGTTTGTTTTGTATTTTTTGGCTCTGGTGTTTCCCAGTTTCCACTAGTTCATATTGGGTTAATCCCTAAATCCCTCTTCAATGATCTTTCTGAGAATGTCTTTGTGTCTTCAGTTGCAAATAGCAAATAACATAATAGTCTTCCTGCAGATGCTCCCTCATCCTCTTAATCACTCATTCAATTCTCTGCCATCCTCCTTTATTCTTCCAGCTGTTTCCAGGCTTCGCTAGTGCTCCATCTTGCTTTGCTGGACTTCACAAACATTCCACTGTCCTCCACAACTTCTTTGTCTACTCAGTGCTTCCTTGATCCTGTTTTGCTGATATTTTCCTTTCTGCTGTTCCCCTGATATGCACATTATTTTCCATTTCTTCATCTTTCTCCAGAGCTCACATATTTCTGTTCACTGCTGTTCTGAACTGACCTCTGACTCTCTCCTTCCCCATTTTTTTTCTGTGATGATCATATTGTATTCAAAGATCTGAATAGAAGAGTAATTTACGGCTGAAGTCAATAATTTACTTTTGGCCAATACATGTCTGTAGTAAGCAGTATATTTTAGAGTCACCTTCCTTTGTGCTTAAGCCAAATATGTAATTTATCTGGACAGTTTCAGCTCAACAAAATAATCCAACAAAGCAAAAAAAAAAAAAAAAATTCAGCAGCATGTATGTCCCAATTCAAGACAGCAAGTAAGCACATCCTGATTCAATACACACTTAACTTTAAGTATAAGTTTAATCATGTTCTTAAAGTTAAGCACTGTCTTCATTGGGGATGACGTGAATGGGGGTCATGGGAGAATTACCTTAGTAAATCACATAACGAAGAGTGAAAGAACACTCTCGAGAAATAGCTTTGGGGCCATTAGCATCCTGTTCCATTGAAAACAATAAAACAGAAAAAAGGAATGGTGCATCTCTATAAGCCTGTGGCATTTTCCCTTCAGTTGTTCCCTCAAGGGTAAGGGGTTGGCAGCATTGCAAAGTGGCAGGGTCATAAAAGATACAGCTTAACAATCTGCAGGGAAAACACAGACCTATAGCTGTATATCTTGAGGTCTCTGCATGGAGAACTTATCCATATATGTAGGTCTCCCGTACTGCCCCTGATAAGTCAGGCTGCCATCAAACTCCCCAGTCATGCGTCTCTCCTATGCCTCTCACCAGGGAAGGTGAGGACAGATATCCAGCCAGATGTCTGCTAGATCATGCACCATAGAGCAGCTGCTTTTTTTTTGGCTCCACTTCCCTTCCTCTGGTTTGTCTTGTGGACATATCCCTAAGGATCCTCACATGAGATGTGAGTACAGAGAGGCATCCTGAGGCCAGCCCCCTCTATGTTCATTCTCCATACGAAGCAGCAGAGTGAAGTGCAGGGGCAGATGTTATTTATGAGTGTGGGATAATAGTCTCCTGAGATATTGTTTTCACAGTTGGAGTGAACAAAACTGAAGGCAGTGTGGTGTTGTGAAGAAAAATTTAATGCTAAATTGTTCTGAAGTTGTCCATTTTGTCAGAGCTTAAGGGGAAAATGAAGTATACTGTTTCTTCTGTCTGTTCTGCTTATCGCTCCAGGACCGGTATAAAAGAGTGAATTGCAGGAGCGAGGACAGAACTGTTAAAAATTGAGTGGATGATTTTTCATTCATTAGCATTGGCTTTTTTCATTTGATGATGGAGTGAGTTTAAAAACATTTTTTCTGGAAATAAATCTTTCAAATAGCTGAAGCATCCCCTAGTGTGTCTGCTGTACGTAGAAAACATCTTCTTTTCCAAAGTGTCTGGCTTGCAGGTGATTTATTTTCAGTAATTATAAGGAAGAAGGATTTTAACCAATCAAAGCAGAAAACAAACCAACAAAAAAAACCCCACCCCAAAACAAACAAAACCCAAGATATCATACCCTTGCAAATGGCTCTGAGTAATAGGCAGACTCAACCTATAGAATGAAGTTGCAATATTAGGGGCTAATTCTGCACCCATTGAAGACAATGGCAAAGGTTCCATTGGTTTCAGAGGTGCAGAATCAGGGCCATAATCTTTTATAACCTCCTGTAACCTTCTTTGTATGCATTTATATTGGTGGTAAGCACCCAAGTCTCTTAAGCCCCCTTTGAAAATCCCTGCCTGTAATTCTTTACACATGTATAGCACCTTTTGCCCCGAAGACACTGACTCTCACAGAAGTGTGTGTGTGTATATATACCCAAGTCTGAAATGCAGCAGCCCTCTCCCAAAGAGTTGGTATGTCTCAGTCCAGTTCCCAACAGATGCTATTAATATAGCAAAATATTATCACCACAGTTGACAACTTAATAAGCAGTCTTGGAAAAGGGACCTACGGCACTGAATATTACTGAGAATACCAGGTAGTCCCACAGTCACATTCATTTTAACTTTTATAATATTTTCCTGCTTCACTGGATTGCTGTGTGGGTTAATTAGTTAATGGTTTTATAGTGCTTTGAACAAGCAGAGTACTATATAAGCACTACTTATTTTTGTTATGATTATTTATCTTAATATATTATGGGTTCTTGGAGATTTAATCACATTTTTAGACCTAAATTAAAGGCAACAGTGGTTATAATTGATTATATATAAAATATATCAATTAGAGAGGAGCTTATTGATGAATTTACATGACACTTGTTTCTTTTTAAAAATCATATTGGTATTTGGAATAAGCAATTTTTTGATTAGATGAATCTTAGGATAAGTCTGTTCTCTCCATCAGTCAGAGTGCAGCTTTGTAATAATGCACAGTGAACAAATGTCATTCTAATGCACCAATATCCATCACAAAATGTGACAATATCTACATTAATCATCTGGTAGAACACAAATAAAGAGATTGGGGTAAACTGTTGTCACGTAATGTACCCTTCACTTAACTTTGGATAAGTGCATCAGTTTTGCCTTGGCAATTTTATAGAGAATGGAGACCACTATTCTGTGACACCAGCAGTATTCCATTCCATTGACATTATCACCTACATTAAGGACTTGGCATCCCTTTTTTAGATAACAATGGCCCCTGAAAAATCAGTTAGTCTATCAAAAATTAGGTGAATATGAAAAGTTTACTAGCACATCAGTGGTTGAATTGTGAAACAAAAATAATTAATAAGATCTTTTCACAAATAATAGCAGTAAGAATGGTTTGCTGTGATTCATGGAATCTTTTTACCATATTGACGAGTATTTAGATAGCTGTCATCTATTCCTCACTAGTCCCAACAGCTTCATGAATTTTAGTATGAAGTTGTGTTCATCCAAAAATCCAGACTGAAATTTTGTTCTCCTTTTTACAAATTTTCAGTCATATAATCAGGGAGCAGAAGCTGAGCAGTCGCTCAAAACAAATAATGGATAACAGGCAAAAAGCTGGTCAAAGCATCCATTGAAGTTAATTAGAACTTTCTGTTGACTTTTTGGGGCATGATTCAGACTGTAGGAGAACAATTCAGTGAAAATGTTTAATCCAGACTATTAGGCAAATATGTGCTAACAGTGGGCAGAATACCAGTGAAATCGGGATTTGGTAGGAAATGATGTGCCACACAAAACAGAGACTAACTTTGTCATGATTGTTCATACTGAATAGCTTTACCAGCTGTAATTGCCCCAATGCTCCCTTCATACACCTGTAAAAATTCCCTTAACATTTAAGTCATCCTGTTTCTGTTCCCATGAATAGAGCTCCAGCCCAGGACATGAGGTATGTCATGCAAGCTATCCAAAGCACAAATCAGGCAACTGGGCTCTCTCTGTAGAGAGTGCTATCTCAGTAAAGATGGATAGGGTCTAGATTTCATGCCCCAGCGTGGATAGATGAAAGGAAGAAACCAACTCTGTTGGTGGACTGAGGAGCTGACTAACGATCCTGTTAAAGCACACATCAACTGAGATCTTCCAAAAGGATTAACAACAGGTGAGGATTTTCTTGAACCATGAATTTGCATATGAAAGGGATGTTGGATTATAGAGGATTCCAGATTATAGTAATAGCACAATTATGTGTTCGGGGTTATTGAAAAAGATAGAGCCACCAGGAAAGGAAATATTCCATATGCCAAGAAAAATCTGTCTGACCAAATTCAACCGTTGTTGGACTCCCCTACTGCATCAAAAGGTGAGTGGATAATTTTGCAGTTATAGGAGACTGTGTAGAGGATATGTCTTAATTTAACAATCTAAAGTCTAGCCCATTCAGAACCCACTTGTTGGCCGTTTACGATACAAGGGTATCCTACAAGAGGATTGATAACTGGTTGGATTCCATCAATCTATCCAAATTAGAATCCTCTCAAACTAGCTTTAGGTCTGAGCCTGTAGGACAGCCCTCTTTAAGAAGTGACCATTTGTGCTCCTGTAGGCATCAAAGCGACCATGGAATAGCTTCTCAGCTAATGTTAAGGTAGGCTTTTCTCACCCTACTTTAAGTCAGATACAATCTGGTATCTACCCACTGCTGGAACGGAAGGTAGGTAGTTCTGAATGTGAATTTACCTATCTGTCTTGTCTATATGTCAGTAGCATCCACTGTTTGACACATTTCATGTTCTCAATATATATACTTTGTAATTTTATTGTCTCTACTTCACTTTAGCATTCTTCTTACCCTTAACACTATTATCTCTTGAGAAACATACGATCTGTGTGTAGCCATCAGATGATTTATTTCACTAATATATCACAAGAATGACAGTTTGCTCTGGTGATACCTTGTTGTAATAGATCATCAGCCTGGCTGATCATTCTCAATAGCACATCAAAGTGATACATCACAGTGAGGTGTCCTGATGGAATGTTTTAACGATGGCACCTTTCAAGAATATTGGTAGAAGGGAAAGATTCACTTGTGGAACTAAAGATATGCAATCCAGAATCCTTGCAATTCCTCCTTTCCTGTCAAGGATTTCCTGCTCTTCTGGATTAATTTCACTGAGCAACAGGGGAATTTAGTTGTACACCACCCAAAATATTCTGTAACACAGGTGGAATTTTTAGACTCCAGGACATCTCTCAAATGTCCCTTGTTTTTAAGAACCTCACTCAGTTTTATACCGAAGTTAACTATGTTTCACTGAAATTTGGTGTCTCTTCAATTCTTCTTTTGTTTAAAATTACTTGCATCACAAATAGAGAATGATGAAAATGAGAAACTGAGCCCTGTGTAATGGGCTCTAACCTGCATGGTTGGATCTAACATTGTGTAAGTAGGGGAATAGTCCCGCTATTGTGGGGAACTTTCCTGGTTTCTGCACTACCCCGGTGAAGTGGGCTGGCAAAAGGATCTGAGTTCTCACTCCCACTTCCTTTACTCAGTGGCCTCCCTGCCCTTGAGGACTCCCCTTCCACTCTCCTGTCTGGCAGAGTCCTTGTAACCCCAACAAGGATTCCTGGGGGGCTCGACCCACAACCCTGCTGTGGTCACCTAGGACAGGGGCTACTGCGGGGTACTCTCTCTGCACTGGGCACTTCTCTGACCCACTGACCATTACATACAATTTAAAGCACATGCAAGTTATTTAATCAACAATTAATTTTAAAAAGAATAAGGAAAAATGGGAAAGGTTAAAGGAAACACATCAACCCGCTCTCTGGCAGGCAACATCACAAACAATGTGTCTGGAATGTCATGGCAGTTCACAGTCTGTTCCTTGTAAGTCCCAGGCCTTCTTCTCAGGCCCTGGCTGTGCTGTAGGGATGCTGTGGGTTGGACACTTGCTCTGGTGGTGGCCACACGCTCTCAGGCTCCAAGTGGTCGGACCCTTCTTCCCAGTGTCGCCCCCGCACTGTGGACAGGGCCCTTTAAGGAGGAACTGGGTCATCCCACTTGTTCTTCATTTAATAGTCTTGCAATGGGGCATGATAGAGATCAGGAAACTGTGGGAGAGGCTGCAGAGAGCAGGAGGCTCCTGCAGGAGATCCTTGCCTGGAGGCAGGAAGAGGAAGGGTTTGGGTCTGGAGGCCAACTTAGACTGTGAGCATGTAGAAGCAGGTAGAAAGGCCTAAGAGTTCCTGCAGAGATAAACAGCAGGGAAAGACTCCAGGTAGGAAGGCCTGAGAGTGGATGCTCAGAAGAGAGCAGGGAATGCTTAAAGGATGGGCTGAGGGGAGAGCCTGGGATGAAAAGCTGTACCCAGCTTAGAAACTTGAAGACATGCTGACCTCAGGCTTGAGAGGATAAAAAGACTGTATTCTGAGTGTGTATGCTAATAAACCACAACCCAGGACACAAGATTTTGTGGGGTTATTGACGAATCTGAGTGAACTGCAGCGTGCTGCAGAGCCACCTCAGGCCACAAGAGGTTCTCAGGATGCAGTCCAACTTTTTACACTTTGTCATACGGGTATTGATGCATTACTGTATTTTTAAATACAGAGAGCCAGGTTTTCATAGACTTTGCAAAACAGAATAAGAAAAAGAGGTCAGATTTCATGCCTGCCAACCTGGATAGTGTTCTTTTTTTTTTTTTTTTAACGTTCCTTATGTTTTTTTTAGTTCAGAGCACCATGCAGGAGGAGAAAAGGACAATAGTCAGTAAAACTGTGGCTGACAGATTTGCTGGCAAGAATTTGCAAAATTAAGGAAATAAGAAAGCAAAAATGTAGGCTGAATCTGGGGAGGGAGGGAAAGAGATGTTTCCTAACAATGAGGCCTAACAGACCCTAGAAGTATCTCCCAAAGGCAGTGGTGAGAGCTCTGTTGCTTGAGACATTATGAAACTTGAATGGCTGAAACACCATAAAAAATACAGTAAGGAACAATTTGGTCCGGACAGGGAGATGGACTAGGTAGTTTGGTAAGCCTTTTCTGTCACTAACCGCTAAATGTCTATAAAAATGTCTAGAAACATTTTAATCAAGTGCAGTGGGTTTTTTTTAATTTCATCAGCTGAATATCATCTTTTATAATAGTCAAGGTTAAATCATATTAGCGTTGGAGCATGTGAAAGAAACGAGAGTAACAATTCTATAGAACAGATTGTTCCATTCAATTCCAAACAAAAGCAATGTAGAAATTAATGTACAACAGCAATTTTAAGCATTCAGGAAATTAGCTGGTACAGGACAAACCTAATCCAATCATATTTTACAATGAAGAGGTTTAAAATAGTTATGGAATCACAGTGGGAGTAGGGACACTCACATTTCTTCTAACAGTTGATTTATATGCCCCTGTGACACAGGTAACTTAATTCTTCTATTAAGCCATTCATGAGTTATCAGCTCTCTCCTCACACATGACCTCATGTACTATGTATAAAGTGGCAGTTATTTTCTGACTCCCATGCAAATTCTTAGACTTAATTCTTTTTTTTTTTTTAATGGAGGAGGCTACTACTCTCAGATGCTATCCTAATAACAAGAGGTTAAAGCATTGTCCTGGAGACTGAATCCATAGTGACAGCTGATCCTGGTGTGACAAAATTCTATGGTTCAAGCACTGTGCCTGTACTTATAAGAATCACCAATCTACCATGTTTTTTAAGTGATAGCAGTGAGTATCACTTTACCTGTGTAACCTGAACATTTGACCTGTACTATAGCTCTGCAGACTGAATTCAAATTACCAGTGTAACCCTTAGTTTGACAGAAGGTAGCACTATCTGCTGTTCTATGATCAAATAATGAAATAACCTATGTCCCATTCAAGTTCATTTGCTACCTTCCTCTACTATGAAGGACTGCTGCCAAACTGGCGAGGACATGATCTGGGAACCTATATGGGAGATGCAGACTCTTAGGGTCTATGGAACACAATACTAGCATATAGGAATGTTTTTGGATGGTGGTTAAAAAACTGTGCTGGTCCATTGTCGGCAGAAGAGAAATATACTGGCCATGGGATCCATTGCAATCCCATGGCTGAAATAGCAGCCAGAGAGCAGTTCCATAACCTAGAAGATTTCTACCTGCATCCTCTGTGGAAATCTTCAACAGCAGATTAATTGGACTCTGAAGCCAGAGTGAGATTTGATCCATGATTTAATATGGGAAAGGGATTACAGGTATGGATGCAGTGGTACCCTAAAATCTAAGTGTACTAGAAATTGTCAAACTAGTTTATGCCTTGGATTATCTTGTCCAATGGCCTGTCTCTGAGAGTGGTTGGCACAAGGGAGCCACACTGAGTTTGTGTGTTAGACTTTGTGACGAATCTGTACCTTGATATGGCTATGGTACCTTTTAAGGTCTTTGCTTTTCCTGCCGATGGAACTATTCAAACTCCTTCTAGAATGCACAACCATAGTGGGAGCCGACAGCATGTGAGACTTGGACCTTTTCTTGTCTCCTCTGGATTGTTTGCCTACATTTATTTTTTTAGGTTGTCTACTTTCATTCCTACAACTCTGTCATCCGCTTCTTGTAGCAGAGATACACCAATCAGTGAACACCATTTTATTAGACTAACTTTAAATTATTAAGCAGTGGAACAAGCTTTCACAGGAAACCTGTTGACCGTTCACAGGAAACCTTTGTCAGTTAAAGACGACATTTTTAAGTTTTATGTGAATTGTGATAGCGCCTTACTCAGGTGTGTGTGGGTGGGTTGGGGGGAATTCCCACAGATGTCATTCCCTTGGCAGGTACATTTATGTTAACTGCACAATTAGATGTAAAAATTCCAGAAACAACAATGACATTAAATTCTGTAAAAATCTGAGACAGACAGAAATATTGGACCTGACTATACTGAAAAAGACAGTAGGAAAAGGAGTATGTGCTGCAAGATAAAGCAGTCATGGCTAAGAGCTTCTTTAGGCATCCAGTAGGAAAGCAGAGAAGATGCAGAGTGTATGTATAAATAATGAAGCTGAGCAGTGTGAAAAAGGATAATGTAATCTGTCAGGAATTCCATATTAAAGACCACATCTCGCAAGGTAGATCTGAAAAGTACATTTTGCCCTTAAGTGCATGGGACCAGATTTTTCCATCAGTCTGCATTTAAATAGTGGAAAAAGCTGTAGGGATTGGGGTGCTTTTTATAGATACTTGATAGCATCGATTTCAAGACTGCACCTTTAAGAAACAAATACGGATTCATTGCTCTAGGTGATGTCTTTAATGTGTGGACAGCTAGAGAAAAATATCTTAAATATCCTAACTGTTTACATATTCACAAGTGGAGTTTAGTTTTCTGGATGGTCGATAACATGTTTGTGGGCATTGCAAACCCATGCATTTAGCCGTCTTCTCTCACCCACATATTGTACTGTAGGAAGACATTTTACTCTCTCTTATCAGGTATGGTCATTTAGGTTGAGATTTTCAAATCCTCCTAAAGAGTTAGGAGGCCCAGTTATCAATTAATTTTAATGGGAATCGTGCATCTAAATTCCTCAGACAGATTTAAAACCTCAGCCTTTTATCCTATTCATCATTGTTGAAAAAAAAAAAAAGTTACTGATAGTCACAGGTGGGTTTTACACAACAACAATCTTAACAAGGGGGATAAATATGTATTGTAACAAGTCAAGTTATTACCTAGAAAATAATTATGGTGACCCTGGTTCTGCATTGCCTTGCAGCCTGTATAATCATTACACTGTTCCAAAGTTAATGGAAAATGCTAATAAATCAGACTAGGAGCATTGAAATGACTACACATGTTACAAGGCAGTGGACAAATCAGAATCTGTTAAAGGTACAAATCTGGAAAAACAAAATTTCTTATGAATGTATCTTAGAAAATGGAAATGTGTCCAATTTGTGATGGTTAACTAAAAAAAATTAAGTGTGCCAGCAGGTAATATAATAAAGTATTTTCATTAAAAAGGTCAATAAAACAGATGACAAATTTTAAAGGAGAAGCAGGTCATATGACAAAACTACATTAAATGCAAGGTTTGAGGTGTCAGTTATGACATTAGCATCAAGGACCCATGATGCTGATTTAGGAGAGCACTCTATTCAGGGCAGTATTTAAGCACATGCTTAAGTCTCATTTAATTATAGTTAAGCATATGTTTTTATGCTGCTCCAAATAAGGGCCCATATTATTTTCCATGTGTCATGTCAATTTCAGACTTAAATGAAATCAGGAAAACCTCGTGGAAATGTTTGTAATCTAGGAAATGATTCTCACTATCTGATCATTCTTTAAAGTGATCAAAGATGTACCATTTTCCTCCCACAAACTCAAAAGGCTGAAAATGTGTTTTGACTTTGAAAAGTGACACTCTAAACATGACATTGTAGGGTTCTGTGTGGATTATGTCTCAATGATTTCCATTATCAAATGTGCTCACTTTACAAGTACAAAGATGTTTTTCCCCAACGGCCAGCCTTGCAAATTCAGCCTGGGAATTCCAAATCAAGCTAAATTATTTTCTTCTTGCGTATCATCGTATCAAATTTCATCAAGCCAAACTATGTCCACATATAAACCTCTGCCGCTAACTGCCTTCTAATCCTTGCTTCAGTGACATCTGTGCATTCCTATGGCTTTCAAGTGTAAGTAATCAGAATTTAGTCAACAATCCTGTTCATGATGCTCTACCTAGATAGTATCTAGTTCACTCCACTCTTGGGTCTGCTTGAATAACAAATGTTTAGATTTTTTTAAAGTCTTTTTAAAGTATACATACAGGGAGCAGATCTCTTACATAACAAGGAGCCATCTTGTATAGAACTGCAGCTTTAAAATATAAATTGTGCAAGTAAGGTTTGTAAATTAAAACTCATGGGTTTAGATGGTGCCTGAAATGTAGCTATTGCCATTAATTTCTTCTCCAAAAGAACCATGCTATTTGATGAAAGAACCATACAGCTGACTCTTAGAACTTTTCTGCATGGATGGGGACACCAGGAAAGTTAATCCAAATAACTAAAAGTGTGAATTTAAAGTGGATTAGTTAATTTGTCTTAATTTTCCATGTGTCCCCATAGACAAGTCCTAAATTGACTTAGGTATTGTTTTAATGGGCTGAAGTTCATATTCCAATTTTCTATTTTAAGTCAGCTTTGCAGTAAGGGTACTTTATGTACACAGAATAAAATAAAATAAAAATGATTTATAGAAGGTCTATTTCAAAGACAGGCTTTGTTTTCCTTCTGGGTTTACAAATCAATTTTTCTTTGTCTTAACATTATACGTATTATTCAGTAAGAAGCAAATTCAAACCTGATTTTGAAGACTAAAAGCCCAGTTTATAAAATTTAAGAAAATAACAGTCAGAGGTGGAGTGATGTCCAGAGAAACAAATCTCTTAATTACAAGTCACCTGTTTCCACCACATTCTGAAAATTAGGATCTGTAGAAATTTTGAAATATAATTTAGACATGTCAGTAGGAATCATGAAAAGTCCAAATAGCTGTGACAAGTTTAAAGCTGTTTGAGAATAACATTCCATGGCAACAAGATGACACTTGAATTTAGAGAGCCCCCAGATCAATATACTGAGGACAGAAACTAAACAATTGCAATTACCATGATTCAAATGACTTCCAGAGGTTGGAATATTGCCAAATGCCATTGCTGTGTTTGCCTTCATTAATATAAAGTCTGCATACTCCCCGGAACACTGAAAAATGATAGTTTATGTCTTCAAACTTGTCTTATTAATTTTATCAGCTATAAATTGGGATTTAGATTTGTTAATGAAAATGCCACACCATACTAAAGAAAAAACATCTATATACATTCTGTGTGATTAGGTACATAATAGAACTAAGGAACTTGACAAACTTGTAAGTACAAAACTTCAGGTATTTCTTTTAAAAACATGCCTGCTAAAATGAGAGATGTATATTATAATTCCAGTTGTGTAGTACTTATGCTAGTCATGCAAATTTATTTTGCAGAACAGAATAACGGGACATCCAGTGGGCCAGATAAAATCCTGGTACAACTCTGTACAACACAATAGATTTATACCAAGGGATGGAGTTAGCCCACTGTGTCCTCACAATTGTAGTGTCTGATACTGTAAGGTGAGGAGGGACTCCAGAGAGGTGTTGAGAATCTTCAAGTCCTATTGGAGTTAATGGAGGTTGAGGGAATTCAGTATTGTGGCAGGCTGCAGCTATGATCTGGCTTGTTCCAGATGGCCCTTTTTGCCTGCCTCCCCCAAGACTTGCAGCAAAGTCTTTCAAACAAACAAACCTCAGAAGAAAACCCTTCATAACTAAGCCATTTCCTCCCAGGCATCTCTAATAGTTTTCCAATCTTCTTCCACAGCTTGGAGGTCAGGGTCAAAAACACCTCAGTCCTTTTCTTCCATGTTACGAGAGATTAGCAGGCCAATAATTCTTCTCCTGCTAGTCTCTCCCCTATTATGAGACCCCGCAATGAGTGACGGTCTCAGAGCTGGGCCCAAGCCTGAGCCCAAATGTCTACACTGGAGTCTTATAGCCCTGCTGTACAGACATACTGTATAAGACCCTGGGTGCTTAAAGAAATAACAGCCTTTTTCCTCTGCAGATGCTTCCCTTGTAAGCTTGTAATTTGCACTGAAAGGTTTGATAAATCTTGTGCTATTGTTAAAACAGAAGTATTAGCCTCCACACCTTTTTAACCCTATGCATTTTTTCCCTTTGACTCAAATTTTCCTGACTGGTATTGCTGTTACATTTTTTAAAAAACACACAAACATTTAATCATTTGTCCATTTTTAAAAAAAGTATCAAAATGTCCCTATTAGAGTAGGGTGAATAGTATGACCAAAAAAAATAAAGCTTCAAATATCCATTTGGATTTTTCGTTGATTTAGTTTCAGATATAGTTGGTCTCATTTTCTATTTACTTTCCCAAGAGCATGAATGGAATCAAGTTTTACTAGGCACAAATATGCCAAAATAAATGTTAATCTCATATATTCCGATATTGAGAAAAAGCAAATTTTGTACTCACCTCCGGCAAGGACTCTTATCATGTTATTTTGGTCCCAATTCAGGAAAGCATCCCTATTCAGCAGTGGCATTTAAGTACATGCTTAAATCTCTGAGTGTATGTTTAAACTGAAGCATACATTTAATTGCTTTCTTTAATTGGGAATGAGAAGAGTTACATTCATGCAATCAGGGAACAGGGAACAACCATGTGACTTATATGACCAATTAAAATGAAGAGCTGGAATTTCAAATCTCCATTGATATAAGAATACAGCTTTCTTGGAAAAAAACCTTTGGAATAATTTTGAAAAACTAATAAAATTGGAGAAGCCAAGATCTTTTCACATACATTCCTTGAATTGGAAAAGAGGTGAAATTTACTACAAATATTATTTCATTTTTGATCTAATTGTCTTTTAATCTAAATGGGGAGATGGAAATTCAGTAATCAGTCTGTTACACATGGGAAAGAAAATCACAAAATTGGACTTTAGAGAGAAGGATGCAGTTTTAGCTCTTGATATGAGCTGTTTAGGGAGGAGTAGGAAGTATACCACTCAGATGGAAATTATTGAAAACTTTACACTTAATGTAGCTAGGAGCCAGCATTTAGGGATAGTGGAGGAATCTTGATTACTGTAAGGGCAATCTGAGATCCTTGGCACCACACACTACAGGTTCCCCCACAGCTCTTCCACCATAGCCCCATACCTGGTGTGAAAATGGCAGGGTGGTGTCTTCTTTGCCCAGAAACTCTCCTACTGTTGTAGACCCTGTTGATCTCTACTCTATTGCACTCCCAGAGAGCAGAAAGTCTTAAGAACATAAGAATGGCTATACTGGGTCAGACCAAAGGTCCATCCAGCCCAGTATGCTGTCTACCAATGGTGGCCAATGCCAGGTGCCCCAGAGGGAGTGAACTTAATAGGTGATCTCTCTCCTGCCATCCATCTCCACCCTCTGACAAACAGAGGCTAGGGACACCATTCCTTACCCATCCTGGCTAATAGCCATTAATGGACTTAACCTCCATGAATTTATCCAGTTCTCTTTTAAACCCTGTTATTGTCCTAGCCTTCACAACCTCCTCAGGCAAGGAGTTCCACAGGTTGACTGTGCGCTGAGTGAAGAAGAACTTCCTTTTGTTTGTTTTAAACCTGCTACCCATTAATTTCATTTGGTGGCCCCTTGTTCTTATATTATGGGAACAAGTAAATAACTTTTCCTTATTCACTTTCTCCACACCACTCATGATTTCATATACCTCTATCATATCCCCCCCTTAGTCTCCTCTTTTCCAAGCTGAAAAGTCCTAGCCTCTTTAATCTCTCCTCATATGGGACCTGTTCCAAACCCCTAATCATTTTAGTTGCCTTTTTCTGAACCTTTTCTAATGCCAGTATATCTTTTTTGAGATGAGGGGACCACAACTGTACACAGTATTCAAGATGTGGTTTTACCATGGATTTATATAAGGGCAATAAAATATTCTCCATCTTATTCTCTATTCCTTTTTTAATGATTCCTTGATTGCCTTCATTGCAGAAGCACTGGGATGGAGGGAGATACCCTTTTACCTTCTCTCCACCTGCACTAGTGTGGAGATAATTTGGACCTTTATTTTGAAAAAAGCTTACTGAGGGCCTCAGGGATTATTGTCGAAGTTCTCTCTCTAATCCCAGATTTTTCAAACTATTTCCTCCTCCTCACTTCCTGTCTATCATGACAATATTCAGTTCTACAGGCAAAAATATATTCCAGTGAAGACCCAAACATGTTAGGCCATCAGGCAACCATGCCAATCAACACTGCAAAGTACATGTCCTTTTCCCTTGTGAAAGAAGACTAATTTCACCCTTTGACTCACTTTGAAAGGTTGATTGTTAGGAGAAACTGATTCCTGCTCTGGAGTGTTTTGTTATCTACTGTATGAGAGAAACAATGCACAAAGAAATTGTAGTGTATGTATGTATTGTTATTAGCTGGAGTTTGATTCATTTAAGTAAGTGAATATCAGAACACATAAGACAATACAGTGAAACTTATCTTAAGTGACAACCCAAGGGAAAGTGTAATTGGTGGCCTAGTAGAGATGGCTTATGTGGCAGGGTGCTGATAGGAAAGCCCTTAATCAGCTCCTGCCACCCCAGCCTCAGTCATGGGGTATGGATTGGGGCTGGGTAAATAGCCAGTGCTTGCCTGGGAACTGCCCACACCTGCCAGCCTCATTAGCAGGAGCTAAAAGGCTGAGGGGTGGGGGAGGGGGAGGAGCTGAAGCTGAGACCAGGAGGGAAAGGTGAGGCTCAGAGGGAGGAAAGAGCCTACTAGTCCGTTGCTGGTCAGGCCTGTGTGAGACCAAGCCATGTAAATAGCCGTAAACTGGTGGTGGGAACGGACACAAACTAAAGAGCACGTGTGTTGCACCAGCTTGGAGCGTTCCTGAGTCTTTAAGGAGCAGGGCAAAGGGTCTGAATCCAGTGGGGCATGGCATGCAACCTGTCACATGTGGGGGCTTGTCCAGAACTCGAAGCCACCACCATGGAGTGGCAACCCAAGCATGGAGGGAACTGTGCAGTGGCTCGCAAAGCAGCAAGAGGAACTGCAGAAAACCCTGCAGGCCTTTCAGCAATTCCACCAGGCCAAGAGACCGGCCTTTCTCGCTTGGTAGGCAGAGCAACAAAAGACTCTCCAGGACTTCATCAGGGAGCAGGCCAGTGCACAGCAGCAGCTCCGGCAGTGGTTGGTGAGTCCTCCGGGAGGTAATGGCAACTGCACGCCAGGGCTGGGTCTCTGTAAGATGGGCCCCGCTGATGGCCCTGATGCCTTCCTGTGCACTTTTGAATGGTTAGCCATGGATGCCAGATAGGGCCCACATCACCTTGTCCCAAGACTAGCCCCCTATCTGGCCGGAGAGGCGCAGGCTGCCTACATGATTCTAACTAATGGACAGGCCAAAGATTATGAGGCAGTGAAAACAGCAGTCCTGGACTGGATGGGACTGTCAGCCAAAAAGTACCGGCAGAAGTTTCGGGTGGCACAGTGGACAGGGGGTTTGTGGCCCCACGCTTTTGCCCAGAAGATCACGGACTGAGCCACGTGGTGGTCAAGGCCCAATACCCAAATGGTAGGAGAGATAACGGACCAGGTGATCTTAGAATAATTTGTGCATGGCTTCCTGGAAAATGTGCAAGTCTGGGTCCGGCAGCACCAGCCAAATACGATAGAGGCCACTGTCAAACTGACTAAGGAATATGTGGAGGTGGACTTTCCTTGTAAAGAGGGGCAGACGGACTGGGACCTGGAGTGGGGAAAGAAACCCTGAGAACTTCCCCTCAGGAGAAGAAAAAGAAAGAGGAGGTTAAGGGGGCCTGTAGTCACCCGGGGCAGTTGGTCTACTGGCGATGTGGGCGGCAGGGACACAAATGTTGGGACTGCCAAGAAATGGAATGTGGGCTAGCCAGATTTTGTGGCTGGACAAATGGTGGTGGGAAGAAGCTGGGGCAAGGACTGGTCACCATCCTCATGTAGATGGAGAGGAAGCCCAGAGGGGCTCAGTGGACCCAGCTTCAGCCCACACTCTCCTTCAAAGACTAGTTGAAGTTGTCCCCTGCAATTATTTGGAATCCCAGACCTGTGGATCCTCCCCTTAGGCTGGGGGAGGTCCTTTAGTAGTGGACGGGCTCTGCCTGCCCACTTCCTGGATAGAAACAGGACCCTCCTTCAAAGAGGGCTGATGGAGCCACAATGGTTTATCTCTGGGGTGCAAATGATGGTCAAGTGAATCCATGGGGATTGGAGGCCTTGCTCCGTGGCCCAGGTGCCCCTGGAGGTCAGGGACCAGTTTGCCTGGCAACAGGTGAGGGTGGTAGAGGAGTTACTGTACCCCATGGTCCTGGGGACAGCCTGGGGCCTCATCCCAAAGGGGAAAGGAGGCTGTGGGAGCGGGCCCTCCATCAGGAAGAGTGGGGAGACCCCATTGAAGGGAGGGGGAACCCCTACATCCCTCAGCCCCAGTGAGGGGGAGGACCCAGGTCCCCTGAGGACAGAGCAAAATCCTAGACGACAAAGCCTGAGTGAAGACAGAAGAGAGGGAGAGAGCGAGGGATCGAAGGAGTGCCCCACTATTGAACCCCCCCCACCTCCCGGGAAGGAAGTCTGAGGACCCTGGGGGAAGGCCCCAGGGAATGCCTGGAGGTGGAATCTCCAGGAGGGGAGAGCCAGACTCCCCTGGGCCAGACAACTGTGCCTGAGGCCCCGGGTGGCCGGGGCAAGGTCCAGACCCACCTGGCTTCCCTGCCGGACAACAAGAGGGAGCAGCCAGTAGAGCAACCAAAAGGCTGTGACTGGTGCGAGGACCAGTGGGTAGCTGTAGACCTGTGGGGCAGTCCACCCCCTTCCCAGTGTGCCTTTTGTGGCTGGGGGATGGACAAATCCCATTACAAAGCCCCCAGGGACCTCCTTGAGGCAACCTCCAGAGCAGGGGAAGAAGAGGCCAAACCAGGCCCGCTCTGGCGGTCGCTTAAGGGGGGAGGTGTGTGGCAGGGTGCTGCTAGGAAAGCCCTGAATCAGCTCCTGCCACCCCAGCCCCAATCAGGAGGAATGGATTGGGGCTGGGTGAATAACCAGTGCTTGCCTGGGAACTGCCCACACCTGCCAGCCTCATTAGCAGGAGCGAAAAGGCTGGGAAGAAGTGGAAGGGGGCAGAGGGCAGAGACCAGGAGGGAAAGGTCAGGCTCAGAAGGAGGAAAGAGCCTACTCATCTGTTGCTGGTCAGGCCTGTGTGAGGCCAAGCCATGTAAATAGCCTGTAAATAGTGGGAAACTGGTGGTGGGAACGGACACAAACTAAAGAGCGCGGGTGTTGCACCAGCTTGGAGCATCCCTGAGTCTTTAAGGAGCGGGGGGCCAAGGGGCCAAATCCAACGGTGCATGATGTGCATGCCGTTACACCTATAACTGAAAGTTGAACAAAATGGTAACGGAAAACTCATGAGGATACTTTTAATAGGTTGCTTACGATGAGTAGATAACCTGCTGCTGGTACTTCTTAGTGCATGTTTCACTGTAAACAAGGGCATGACATAGGGATGCCAAAAGAGCATAATATGCTGTTCCTGATGCTTTTAGAGGAATGAAAACAACAATCTTCTTAATGAAACTAGCCAATTGCTGTAAGCAGAAGAAATTCCTTTCTTGCTGTCTGCTCATCAAGAAATTAAAGTGGGAAGCATTCTCTGCAGCTTGTCAAGTTGATTACACATAATGGTCCTATTGCCACGGATTCGGGACAAGTATTTAATACTGATGCAGACCTTGTTAAAAATCGCAGGTAGTTATGATAAAAAAATGTAGGTATTTCGGCATAACATTTAAATGAAGGGGATTTTGTTTTCTTTACTTTTAGCCGCTAGAATTCTAATATTCAGCAAATAATGAACTGGCTCGGATTTCACTCATCTTTATTTCAAGTGTCTCTCTAGAACAAAACCCCCAAATCTAAACACTGCTGGATGTGGAAATTTCAAAATCCAAGTATTAATATTGCAGCATAAATCCATGGTGGTCTGACTTTATGACTCTTGTTCGTGATAATCCATATTTACCAGTGAAGATAATGGGAGTACTTGTGAGAGAAAATGCTACTCAGTAGGAGTGAGGCTTGCAGAATCAGACCATTTTTGAGTGTAGACTCATAAAACCACAAGATCTCTATGTTCTCCCTTATCATAGATAGGCAATCTTAGGGCTATACCCTGCACAGAGTGCTGTGAATGGGTTCTTAACTTATGTTTTCCTTACCACTGCAGATGGTCCACACAGTGAATATCCCAAGAACAGTTTGGAAGGAAAAGTATCTTAAATTAAACAAGGTTAATCTGCAAATTGAGAGGAAGGTCACATTAAAGCAAAACTAGAAGGAATTAAATCATATCTTGCTGATGACTGGGTAACTGTTTGTTTGGCACGGTTATGATCTTATTGTTAAAACAGACTCAAACCCCAAAGAATAACTTTTGTACTAGAGCTGGTTGGAAAATTAGTCTTTTCCCCATAGACATTTAATTTCAATTTCTTGGAATTCTTTTTATAACATTTTCAGCCAGAACTGTTGATAAAAAATGAAAATTTCTATCCAGTGCCACATGGAAGTTGCATGTTGGGTTCTTGATGCCTCCATTCTCTTCTGTTGGCTGGATTTCCTGTCTGGATTACTTCTCCCATGATGCAACACAGTCTTCCCTCTTGCTGAGTACAGCAATTCATCATGGAAGATGATAATTTGGAATCCACAGAGAAGAATGGGAGCAGAAGGCACTTGTGGAAAATGTAGGGGTTCTCAGAATGTTGATCTGTACACCAAAATGTACTTTCTGAACAATGAAACAACCATCACTGAAAGGCAAACAGAAACCAGATTGGGTCCCAAAAGAATGTAAGATGGATTTGTTCTTTTCCTGTACATAGAGAAGGAAGTCTACCTAACTCAGTTGGCAGTGAATCATGTGATTAGATGAGTCTAAAAAGGTGTGTAGGCTGTTTTAAATTATTTTAATCTGAGGGTTGTTCCTTTTGCTAATAAACCTACATATTCAAGAAGGTTGTTGGTTACTATTTCACTGTCCTAGGGTTCCCAAAAGATACAAAACTCAGGTGTCAGTTGGACCTGCACAGTAATAAGCAGGTGGCAAAAATGGGGTGTTGTATCCAGATCCTGGACTAATAGTGGGAGAACTGTGAAATTTCCCCCCCAGACAGGCAAGGGCACAAGGCCTAGTATCTGATGGGGGGCACTCAGAGACTAGCAAGGGGAAAGATTTGCAACCAGTAACAACCTGTAACCATGACACATTCACAATATAACTCATGTGAGGCACTGTAATGGCATTTCTAAATAGCAATTTTTGCTTTTCGGATTTTTTTTTCATTTGTAGGTGTTTGGTGGTTCAGTTAAAAGTAAAAATGTTTCAAAGAGAGACAAGGTGGTGAGGTAACATCTTTTACTGGACCAACTTTTCTTGGTGAAAGAGGCAAAGTTTTGAGCTACACAGAATTCGTCAGGTCTGCTAGACCTACCAGACCTGAAGAAGAGCTCTCTCTGTACCTTGAAAGCTTGTCTCTTTCACCAACAGAAGTTGGTCCAGTAAAAGAGATTACCTCACCCACCTTGTCTCTCTAATATCCTGGAACCAACATAGCTACAACAATACTGAAAACAAAATATTTCATAGAATGCAGATGCTTTTCACTTTTGTTTTGTTTTGTTCTATTTTCCATTGAAAAAGTTCAGTGGAAAAATTTTTAACCAGCCGTCGTTTGTATAGTCTATGCATCAACTACTTAGGCTTTCAGGGTTTCCACATCACTTTTTGCAGGTTAACAGAGTCCATCATTCCTCTCAATCTCTGTAGCCACCCTTCTCTGCGCTGGATTTTGTTTGTCAGGGAATTAGTTCAGCTATTCTAAGTTCTCTGTGAAGATTAGGTGTGACTTCCCTGCAATAACATCCTATCCACAAAGTAAACTATTGTATTACTATAGGGAATCTGTTTACTCCAAGTTTCTTTCATACACTAACTTTTTTGCCTTCATCCTCAGCATCCCTGTGGATTTGTTGGTACCAGAGTGCATTCTCCCCTTCTATGCACCACAGCTGAAGCAGCAACGATGCATCTTCATAGGAACTTCTTTACAGCATGTCCTTGTCAACCTCCCACTCTCACAGCTGCTGTCACTGGTACCATCTGGCATATAATTAAACTAGTCTCTCTTCCTCACTGGCATAGCTCCAGGCTCTCCCAATGCTGTGAGTGTGGCTTCAAGCACCTTCCTTTTTATTTTTGTAGTTTCATGTTTACTTTAATTTTCCAAGTGAATTTTGGCACTTGTGAAAGGTACTGGATTGGCAGCCTTTTTTATTTTTTGTTTTGTTTTGCTTTGTTGTTTTATTCTTGGATTAAGCACAGCACAGGCAGTTATAAGGATGGGTTACACCACGCTGCCCAACAAATGTGCTTTAACCCTTCCCTGGCTGGAAATTACTTCTGGGACAGAAAGGGTAGTTCGGTCTCCAAGCTCATTCAATCCTTGATTTGTCAGACAAGATTGTCAAGTAGTGGTTTTTGTGGTGACTCATGTGGTGTTCCAACTGACCTGAGATGACAAACTAATGTCACATAGGCCAGCAAATGGATGGTAACAGCTCTTAAGAGCTTTATCCTGCCTCACTTGAGGTTTTATTAGTTCTGTCTGTCACCGTAGTATCTGAACACATAACAGTATGTTACATGCTCTAAGTCACTACTGATAAGAGCTGGATCTGATGCAAATAGCATACAAAACAAAGCCTCTATAAATGTCCTTTATCCGTTCTGTCCCTACTTTTTGCTTATTGAGTTCACAAAAGAGTGTGGGTGGCTGAATAAGTTGCTCTCCTATTAGTAGAGGGTTGTATGAAACAGACATTAATCTAATGTTTGGGTGGACAAAGGGATGAGCGGAAGCGGGTATTGATTTTATAGGAAATAAAGGATAATTTCATAGCTGTGGCAAATGGTACCCTGGAGATCCACTCCTTTTTGCCCCCATTTTTATATACGTTTAAAAAAATGTTTTTGTTCTATTCTTCTCACATGGAGATACCAGGTTTTCCTTGTTCTAGACCCACAAGTGTGTAGTACTTTTATCCTTCGAAGATATTTGAAATGCTGTTTACTATTGATCTCATATGTGGAAATGGAGGATACAAGTTTTATTGCCAAGAAACTACTTGAGCACGTAAGTTGGAGGCAGTTGTATGAGATGTAGGTTTAATCACTAATTGGATAGTGACCACCTGTCAGCATTACTGTGGCAGGCAGGGTGAAACATCTCAGTGGTTTTCACAATAGTGACAAGAAATTACAGATGTTATAAGTTTCATTAAAGAGATGGCAGCTCAGATATTTCTACACTGTTTCCCCACAGTCACATCTGTAAAATGTTGGCAAAGTAAGCTAAAGGTATTTGCTCTTGGTGGAACTTCAATTCAGTAGTAGTGTGTTAAACAGTATCAGTAATCTAAAAACTTATAACTGCAGGAAAAAAGACATTTCATTAAAGCTTTGAGATATACCAAGTATCCAAAATCTGATTGGATAGAGCACTATTTCTTTCTTCCATCCTTCAGGTGGAGTAGATGAGCTGTCCACTGCTAAATTATGAGAGAGCCAATATTTCTCCAAAAATGGCCAGTGCTCTTGATAGATTCAGAAGCCCAATATGGGCCTGATCTGAAGATCACCACTGATTTCAGTGGGCTTTGGATGAGGCCCTAAGATAGTCTTGGTATGTTGCAGGATTGAGACATTTGTTTCTTTGTATGAACTGGTGAACCCAGATCTTGAAAGACATTTAGACACCAAACCCCGATCTGAGCCTGCCTCACTAACTGGGTAAAAAAAGGTTTAAATTACAGGAGCGAAAATTCAAATATCCTTGGAACATCCTTCCCCCATGAGGATGGTCCAAAATCTCTAACTCTACAAAGTTCAATAATTCCTACTGTGCAAGATCTCACCGGAAAGAAGTATCTCCTTTACTGTCAACTTGTGTAAAATAAAAAGCATTTGTTCCTGCCCATAACAGGAAATAGGTTGCTGTTGGCATGATGGTTTGAGGATTTATGTACACAGATGCAACAGTTTACAGTTTGTCATAAAACATTTCAGTTCCTAAACATGGTGCAAGGGGGAATGGAAATGTATCCTACTTATGATTAATAAAAATTGGATGAACTAAGACTCTGATTTCAAGTACATTGAGAAGACATTTTGAGAGGAATGCCTGTGCTTTCTGTGTTAGACACGGCTATGAAGAACTGGAAAGACAACTGAAAGACGTCTTTAAGGAAAGGAGCAATATCCTCCGTCAACTGTCAAAGACCTCAAAAGAACTTGAAAGAATTAAAGTAAACCTGCAGGTTAGATTACCCTTCACTTTTCTGTGATACACAATCACTCACTTTGTTTATTAGTATCTATTTGTTACAAACATATTTTCTTTTAACATGAGACTAATTGGTAATTAATGGTAACAATGATGCTTGTTTTACATGTTGTGTATGCCAGTTTTCAGGAAAACATGGGGCGCATTATACATGCACATGAGTGGATTATGCAGTTTATGAATCCCCAAAATTTTCCTTGGATGCTTTGTTTCATTTGTTCGAAATTGAAGCACTTAATGGAGAAACCATTAGGGAGCAGAATACATTGGAATATGAGAGGAAAAAGATATTTTTTATAGATTGACTCTCTGGAGCTACCCCTTACTCCCATTAGTGAACAGTTACTCACAAAAATAGTCCTATGTTGGCTAGGGAGTGTGATATTTTTCAGATTTCTAGCCGACATAGCTATGCCAGCAAAACTTTGTAGTGTAGAGTAAACTTTAGTCTAGCTAGAGTGAGATTGGCCACACTGAAATAACACTACAGAGTGTTAAATAACTCTGCAGCCTATATCTCCTGATGAGCCAGCCAAGTGGTGTTAACTGGAGCATGATGGTTCTTTTAACAATTTTGGTGAGAGGACAGGACTCAAGTTAAGGGCAATACTTACTCTACAGTGAAGACAAATCCTCCATGTGAATAAGGGATTTCCAGTCTTGCTTTGGATTTGTTGGCAACCTCAATGTCAAATCTTCACATGACAGGGCAGCAGTCTCTTCATGAGGGAGTCTCTTGACCTAGTGTAAACAATGAGAATAATTCAGACTGGTTATCAGCCAGATTGCTTATTCTGACACTTGCACTGACTTGCAGAGAACTGCATTTTTTATGAACCACCTGTTATGAATGGGGCATATATAACTTCCAACAAGACCACCCCTTGCATTGACTAGTTGAGGGAACAATTCTGGGAAATTATCTCCTCAAACAATTCACAGGACCACACTGTTATCTTTGTGGGGATGTATGGCTCCCTGTATTCCATTCATTGATGATGCTACCTTCTCTGAGCAGTAGTCTGTTGTACGTTTTAAAATGTCAGTCCGCATTATCCTGTCATCTTCTACTGCTATTTTTTATTGTTGAATTTCTTTCTTCACAATTTATATGGGGAACTTGCTTCCTCTTTCTCTTTTTTTAAAAATGAAGTTACTTTAGAACTTGCTATATTCTCATCAAACTGAATGAATAAAAAAGTAGGACTCAGGAAAATTTCTTTTTTCATGTACTTTGAATTTGATGCTGCAGAGACCAGATCTGTGCAAAGAACTCTACTACATACTCTATTAGATCAGTTCTGCTTTAATGTCTCATCCAGCACAGCTGTGTGTGCTGCAGCAAGTGCTGAATTACTGCCGCGGAAGAGCCAAACTATTTCTGCCCTTTTTTTTTCGCAAAAGAGGTCACCATTAATCTTTTCATAGTTGAGTAATATTAAAGATCTTCTTGGTAATCCTCCCTCTCTCCTTTTGTTTCCAGTCTTTGAAAAATGACGAGGCATCTGCCAAAAGTGATGTGCAGAAACTTCTGGAGTTAGGCCAAAAGCAAAGGTAAGAAGCTACCTCCTCCTTTCTTTCCTGTTAACAGACTAAAAACTAGAAGACTAAGGACTTCCATCTTTCCTTTGTTTGAACCAGTAGTACAGCACAGAAGGCATGTCCGCTAGCGATCAATCAAGACTGTTAAACAAGGGGAGGGAGGAACAATGCAGGAATGCAGCTAAAATACTAGCTGATATGTAACACACTTTACTACATAGTTGGTCATTAATAATATTCACAAGGGTTAACATTAGAACTAGATATACATCAAGGAAATTTTGCAGGATAGCTCAGAGCTGGGAACTTATTTTTTCAAGTCAACAAATTTCTGTGCTTAATTTTTTGAAAGTGTTTAGTGAATTGAGTGTCTTATTGAGGCACCATAAGTGGGCCTGATTTTCAAAGGGTGCAGTGATCAGCAGGTTTGAAAAATCAGGTCTCTTTAAAGTGTCTCAAATTAAAAACCCAATAATTGAGGCACCTAAAATAACCAGTTAGTTATTAGAATTGCTGGCTTTGGAGGTGGGGCATGGGTTCAGACAAAACTCATGAAACTGAGTGCCTAGTTTTGAAAATTCTTACAGGGTAATAATCTGTGACAAGAAGTAAAAAAAAGAATAAATTTGTTGGGGGTAAAATATTCATGTCAAATATTCACTTGAATCTAGTGAATTGGAGACTTTTCCATGACAAGGTATGACAGACCAGCATCCTTAGTCCTAAGTCAATACACAATGACATAGTTCACATGATTCTTACAAATGGAGTCTAGCTGATAAATTGATATGCCAATATGCCAATATAATTTTAACAACAATCAGACCTAGCCAATATGGGGATTATTTTCTCTGAAACAGTATGATGTGTTTAATGCATGTATGTGTCTTAGTTTTATCACAATAAAAATATACATTACAAATTAATCAGACATGACCAGTCTAAGTGCAGCATATATCCCTTTTGTTGTCATACAAAGTGACACTTGAAATCCTGTAATGATTTTATTGCTAGTATTTTGCCCAGTAGTAGTTTTGTAGCATATATTAAAATTATATTGCTAATAGGGAAGGATTGTGATGAAATGATTTCCCAAAGAAAATTGGGGACAGTTTCAGTGCCCACAGAAGTCAGTGGGGAGTCTTTCCATTTACTTCAATGGGTGTTGGATCAGACCTTCACACGCCTTATAAATGCCAAAGACAGATATTTATGTTAAATGGGGACATTTTAGACCTGTCTGAACTGTGGAGTAGTGGTGTTTAGTTAGTTGACATTTCTAGAGAACTTTAAATATGTAAACATCTATACAATTAAAATATCACCGTTTACCACTAATAACCACCTTGTAGCAAATCAGACACTATTTTTTTTTATCCTCCAGTTTCTCATGTAGTAAATGTTGGTAAATGTTGCCTTGAAAATCCAATATTAGCTGCTGTAATTGCTAAATATTCTTATATAAATAATTCTTAACCATGATAACATTAGGCAGTGAACATCACATCTTGGAACTTTTAATACATGAAAAGTAATGTGCTCTTTGCAATGAATTAGTAATTATATAATGTCATTAAAACATAATGAGATGATAAAATGATGATGCAAGTTGAGAGTATCATTGTTCAGTGGTTCAAATTTGCAAATGGTCTCTGAAACATGCACCTAAAACATTTGTGGTTTCATCTCTTTGTGCATGAAAATGCCTCTATTTGTGGATGTAGATCAGCAAACTCCATTGTGAGTGTAGTTAACTATTTTGTGGATTCAAACAAAGGTTTTTGGGGTGCACAAATGGACACACCCATGTAATTTACAAAAATATTTTAGAACCCTTTTGGAGTTCTAAAATCTAAATCTTCAGTCTTATAATTTGCTCTGTACATGAAGGCTACATCACAAATCCTTCACCCATAATTCAGTTTCTGTGGTAGGGTTTGACAAGCATGCAGCTTCCATGAAGTATTAGCATCAGTGAATTAAAATTGTTAATAAGCTATTTAGTCAATTTTAAATATGCCCTGTTTGCAGATGGGAATATGGAATAAGTCTTTCTGGCCAAAAATGGGTATTCCTCAGACGCACGCACCATTTTGTTCTTTCCATTCCCCTACACGAGACCCCTACCTCAGATCTGTCTGTCTATCCACCCAAATGGAATATCAGTTTTCTTTCCAAGAGAAACATGTACAGCAGTGTGCTTCAGTGGAACAGTTCCTAGACACAGATTATGTGATACATGCAGTGTGCTAATGAACAGCCTGGGTTTTTCAATTTCTTCCTTTTTTTAAAATCCAGGCTTTTATAACACTCTTCAGGAAATACCATGAAAACCAATATTGCGGGTACTCAAATGGTTAATAATTACAGACTCACTGGAGTTGGGTTCTACAGAGGTTATGGAAGTCTAGAAGCCCATATTGACAATATGCCAGGGAATGAAAATTGGCATATAATTAACGCAATGGGTTCTGTGCACCTGCCGTGATATATACCTTTCCCAGAGATTGTGTATCTAAGAATAAACCCAAACACTTTCCATCTGATAAGCCGTATATCAGCATAGAAACGTATCTATCTTTACCTTGTCGTAAATCATTCTGTTAGTCTCCCCTCACGGTTTACCTAATGGAGGGCCTCATGTTTTATCTGCCAAGAGCCTGAGGCTATACCCAATCTGCAGTAAATGGAGAATAGTGTAGCTGCCCTCCTGTTGAATAGAAAACCAGCCGGATCAAGATGCTAGGACCCATCATCACTTTGGGCAGCCTTTCAGCATTAAACTCACAATGTACTTTATTTGTAGAAATGCGGACTGCATTTGCCTTATGGGCTGCACGTTGACTAAGCCTGTTATATAGCATGAATCCAGTAAAGCATAGGATGCCAGAATCTCAGCTATCAGAGGGGTAGCCATGTTAGTCTGTATCCACAAAAACAACGAGGAGTCCGGTGGCACCTTAAAGACTAACAGATTTATTTGGGCATAAGCTTTTGTGGATAAAAAATCCACTTTTTCAGATGCATAGAGAGAAAATTACAGATGCAGGCATAAATATACTGACACATGAAGAGAAGGGAGTTATCCTACAAGTGGATATCTGACACATGAAATATACTGACACATGAAGAGAAGGGAGTTATCCTACAAGTGTTGACGAGGCCAATTCAATCAGGGTGGATGTGGTTCACTCTCAATAATTGATGAGGAGGTGTCAATACCAAGAGAGGGAAAATTGCTTTTGTAGTGAGCCAGCTACTCCCAGTCCCTATTCAAGCCCAAATTAATGGTGTTACATTTGCAAATTAATTGTAGCTCTGCAGTTTCTCTTTGATGTCTGTTTTTGAAGGGTTTTTTGGTTGAAGTACCAATGTACATGGCAGAGGGGCATTGATGGCATGATGGCACATTCACCTGCACATCTACTAATGTGATGTATTCCATCATGTGCGAGCAACGCCCCTCTGATTGAATTGGCCCTGTTAACACTGGTTCCCCGCTAGTAGGGTAACTCTCTTCTCTTCATGTATCAGTATATTTATGCCTGCATCTGTAATTTTCACTCCATGTATCTGAAGAAGTGGTTTTTTTACCCACGAAAGCTTATGCCCAAATAAATCTGTTAGTCTTTAAGATGCCACCGGACTCCTCATTGGTTTTGAGAATCTCAGCTGATACAAGATGAGGTAGCACTGTTGACTTCAATGAAGATGTGCAGATTTACACCATCTGAGGATCTGACCCTAGTGTTCCTCCTTCAGAAGTCCAACTTTAATCCCTTCTCTTCTGAGCTCTGTTGTAGTTTTTAAGCTGCGGTAGAAAATGGTTGTCTCCCATGGTGGTCAAGTTCTGTCACTTCAATGTATGTATTGTTAACCCTTCAAAATGACACAAACTTTGTCTATATTAGACAACATTGGAAGTGCTGCTGCTGATGGCTCTCTGGCTTCACCAGCTGTTTCAAGCACTGTTGCAGTTAAATCTGTACTACCCAGAACTCCCAAGGTTTCTAGTACCAGTGTAGATGAGGACTAATATGGTAGATGAGCCAGCAACTCAGGTACTTCTTGCCTCATCATGTACAAACCTCATTCTACACCAGTCAGGCAGTCACTGGGCTAAACTGTCTTCTGCACCTGAGCCCTGCTCAAGGCAGGCAGGGGTTCCAGCTTCCTGATCCTGAGGGTTGGTCTGTGTGAGTGGCATCCCTGATAATGCTGTTAGAATGCTCTAAGATATGTCACTGTTGTAGCAGCACCACAACCCTGGCAAATGGTCTGTGTTGGAGTGAAGGGGGTGGCTAGAGTAAGACTTGTATCAGACATAATTGTGCCAGAAGGGAATTCTCTTGTTCCACAGGAATCCTTGATTGCCATGTGTTGCCAGTTTATGGTCCCTTTTCACTTCCTGAACAATGCAAAGGGGCTGGATCTCAGTAGCTAAACTTTCCAAAAATCTCTATTTTTTTTTGGTGATGTTTCTTTTAAACAATTAGACAACTTCTTAAAAGATCCTAGTTTATAATTTGCTTCTAGAAAGAGAACTAGTGGCTTAGGTTTACTAGCTAGAATTTCTCTTTTCTTTAAAAGCAAATATAAACAAGCTCTCGTAGACAGTAGTATATTTCCTTGTTCAAAGTGCTTTTCTTTCCTTGCTTCACTGTTACTGTGACTATTCTTTTCACTAGAAATTACACAATTAACAGATGTTTTGCACATGTTTGTGCTTGATAGATACAAAAAGTAGCTACTTACCATTTTATTTATACATATATTTTGCATCAGCACTGGAGTTCACTGACCCCTTATGGTTTTGTTAATAAAACACATAGATACACAACACTCCTGGTTGTTATGCTGCATAATTAAGAGTCTTTTTGTTAAACTAAAGTAAACAACAATAACAACCACCACCATATTTCCTAATGGAGAGTAGTGGTGAAGTTTGTGGTTTTTTTTCTTTTCAATGACTTAGGGAAGAAATGAAATCTCTCCAGGAGGCCTTTCAAAAGCAGCTTAATGAGGCAGCTGAGAAAGCAGAAAAACAGCAGGCTACTGTGAGTGATTCTCTGTCCTTTCTTCTGTATTCTTGTTTGTTTCTTCTGTCTTTCTACCCTCCTCCCTTGTGATTTATTTAATCTCAAATAGCTTTGCATGACCAAAGTTATACTTATTTATTTATTATGCACAGTGCTGTGATGACCAAGAAGACCTTAGGCCTTGCTCTAAGGAGGCTGCACCCGAAAGCCCTTTACTCTCCCATATACCACTTTATACTGGTATAATTCCATTGATTTAAGTGGAGTCATACCAGATGGAAAAGAGTGTCCATAAGAATTTAATCAGGCCCCAAAGGTCCAATCTTGATCTTATTAAAATCAGTGGGTTATTTGCCCATTGACTTAAAAAGAAATAGGATCTGGTTCTCAGTATTGTAACCCATGAAGTCAGATGAAAGTCGTCATTAATTTTTGTCTAAACCCTCCATTAACCAGGGACAATTTAATCAATCTTTGTGTGTTACTGTTATTCTGTTGAGCATAAATGGTCAGATTTTACTACTGCATAGAAAATTACAAACATTTCTCATTTCTCTTGTATAACTGGTTTGCTGCTAGGACATAAATAAGGAAATGTCTCCTATAAATATCAGTACTTAAATAAACAGAACATCTCTGTAAACGTCTGTCTTCAATTGGTCATCAGATAACAGAACATTTTAATACCATTTGAAAGCTGTTTTCCCAGATTTCTTGGTTAACGTCTGTTTCCACCCTGGCTTGAAATACTAGTTGATGATATATTTATTTTATTTATTTAGCCATATCTAATTTATTTTCAGGCTCAAAAGACAAGAATGGGGTGAACATAAGAATAGGGTAAATAAAAAAGGGAATTAAATGATTTTGCAAAGCTTTGCAAACATTTGACAAAATATGATTTTTGGTGAAGGTTGATACTCCTCTTATTTGTATCTGAGCCAGATTGTGAATGTTTGTTTAACAAGATGTGGATTTTATTAAATGGGTTTAGGAATGATCATAGTCTCACTTATGTTAATAGGAAAATTTCCATTGGCTTCAGTGGGAGCAAGATCAGATACTGTGGCCCCAATTCAGCAAGGTATTTAAAGATAGGGTAGTTTTACGGAAGTCAATGGCGCTACTTGTGCTTAAAGTTAAGTGCATGTTTAACTGCATTGCTGAAATGCAGCCTATATCCATGTCATACTATGCTTTTGAAAATAGAAATAGCTTTGTCCAGATACATATATGGAAGCATTCTGCTGTAAAGGAGAAATAAAGTGCATTTTATAATCAGCAATTAAAAAGCTTCCAAGGCAATATTAATAATATCTGAAAGTACTTTTTCCTCACTGTTCTCTGAAAGCTTGGGAGGGAAATCCATTCCTTTACAAAGCATTGTATCTTCTTTGCCACCTGTTTAGGCATTTATTATTGTTTGAGGGGTTGTTGTGGTTTTTTTGTTTTATTTTATTTTAGGAGAGAGAGAACAAAACAACAACAAAAACCCCAACACTTAAGCTTTGCTTTGGGCTAAAAATGAAAAGAATATGCTTAATTTGATTTTTCAGTATAAAAATAAGCAGATCAAAATTAGTCTTGCCAAAGTAGTCATGGCAATGTGTGTCAGGACAATTAAGACAAATTATCAAGATAATCTAGCAATCGTATTAAAATGGGAGTACTGTCCTAAAGTCAATAGCAAAGCAGAGCACAGGACTTGTTTATCCCAGTTCTCTTCTCTAACCAGTTGAAAACATGGCAGGCCAAATTCTCAATTACATTGAGCACTGACCTCGGTGAAGCGTCAGTAATGTACGGTAATAAAGACCAGTATCAGTGGCAGGAGTCAAAACACAAAACAAACTTTAAATTAGAATCTCCTGACTTCTTGTTTGTTACACTGTATATGTTTAAGGTCAGTTCAACGCTGGTGTAAATGAGTACATCTTCAATTGAGGTCAGCAAATAGGTACCTCTAAAATTTTGAGTTAATTTTACTCTTCATTTTTCCTATTTTTATATAAAGTTCTGTCTCTTTTGCGTTCAGTTTTACCTTCAATGGGATCTCATTCATGGTGCATTCAGGCTAGGGTATAATCCTGAGTGAAATACTAGGGACAACATTCTGATCTTAGTTACAATTCAGTATTCTGCACCATCCCCTACCACCTTTGGAACACAATGGGATAGATCACCAGTCTAACTGAGAGCAGAATTTGTCCCAGGTTGTTGTCAACTGGTTAGGGAAGGAGATTGTGACACAGAAGACTCAGGCTCCATTCTCAGCTCTCCCAGTGATTGACCTCCCAATGATTTCAAGGGTAGCAAAGTTGAACTTTTGGTATGTGACCCTGTGACCCTCTGCAAGACAATTAACCTTTTAGTGTAGCCTTCAGTAAAATTAATTACTATTTGAAGTGTTTTGAGATGATCAGTTGAAAGATGCAATAAAAATGGAAATAATTATTACTGTCACTTAATCCTGTCTCTTGACAGTATTTCACACCTTTCCTGAAGCCAGTTGAATGATATGGACAAAAATCTGTAAGATATTTTCTTAATACTTGAAGAGGGAAGAATGGTGTGGAGGGTGGGGGTTGCATTTAGTTCTGTTTTACTTAACTGTAAGGCTTTAGTCTAGTCAAACATACATAGGTTTTAGTCTTTTGAAGTCAGTGGAGTTACTCCTGATTTACACTGGTGTAAATGAGATAAAAATCATTGTTGAATCAAGCCCATAAAGCCTCCAACTGGAATATTTGCAGAAAATTGCTGGAGGAGAGAAGGTTAGAATGCCTGTTCTATTCTTGGCAACTAGGAATAATATAATCAATCTCCTACTTATTGTGTGTTACTCAATTGGTAACTTAGCATTACATATTTTAAACAAATAGAGAACACCTGCCAGAGGGCAATGATGGGATCTATTAAATAACTGCAAAATGGTTGTATTTAAGAACCTACAATAATTAAGTAAATCAAATTATATTAAAAATTATTTGGAAATATTATAGATGGCTTGACCTAAATTGGCAGATCTAAATTAACAGCACCATACATCTTGAATACATTACTCAAGTGTCCAAGCTTTGCACAACTTACTATATTAATCCTTTATCGCCCACTGGCCATGTTATATAAACTAGACCTGGGCAAAATTTTATGGACTAGTAGTTTATTTACCAAAAAATGCTATTTTGTATCGATTGCAACTATTCATGAACTCAATACGAAATTGCCAAATAGTTTTGATCGAACTAAATAAATCTAAATGTTTCAGCAAATGCTATGTTTTAATGGCTTCTGCTGAATAAGCATTAGTTATACACAAAATAAGCAAAATCTGTGTATCAGATTCCATGACTTTCCATGACTTTCCATGACCTCCATGACTTCTGCAGTGGCTGGTGCTGACTCAGGGGCAGCCTCTGGGCCAGCAGCAGCAGTTTGGGTCTGTGGGAGGGAGCTCAGACTAGGGGCAGGGGGTTGGCCGGGGCAGGGGGGAGGCACTTATCTCGGGGAGGAGGGCTCCCCCTGGCATGGCCCTGCAGCTCCTAGGCAGCGGAGGGGCCAGAGGGTGCTGCCTGTGCCCACGGGCCCCGCCCCCACAGGTTCCATTGGCTGCGGTTCCTGGCTGCTTGTGGTGAGATGGGAGCAGTGCGCAGACAAGCCCCCTAGCCCCTTCGCCACCTAGGAGCTGCAAGGACGGGGAGCCGGGTGGGGAGCCCCTGCCAGCCCCACCAACCCTTCCCCCGCCCAATGCAAGCAGGAGTCCTGGGCCACCTCCCCCAGCACCCACGACACCCCCTTCTGCCCTCCTCAGAGCACCCGCCGCTCCCCGCTCAAGTTTTAATTAGGGGTATATAGTAAAAGTCATGGACAGGTCATGGGCTGTGAATTTTTGTTTACTGCCTGTGACCTGTCCATGACTTTTACTAAAAAAAACCGTGACTAAAACATAGCCTTATATATGTGTGTCTATAATAAAATGTAGCTGTATATGCTACCTTAGAATTATAGAACCATAGGGTTAGAAGAGATTGCAAGGGTCATCTAGTCTTAACTCCTTGATAAGATGCAGCATCTTTTGGGTCTAAACCATCCAAGACAGATGTCTATCCAGCCTCTTTTTGAAAACCTCTAGTGAAGGAGCTTCCATGACTTCCCTAGGCAGTTTGTTCCATTCCCCTACGGTTAGGAAGTTTTTCCTGAGATTTAATCTAAAACTGCTGTGATGTAGTTTGTCTTTTATGAAGCATGCACTGTATGACATTTAAAACGAATAAATCTAAACTGAAATGGGAAAAATGAGGACAAAAATGAGAGAGGAGGAAAAAAAGAAAAAAGGAAGAAATACGTTTGTGTTTTTTTTTAAATCCATTATATTTCCCCCACCCTAGAACTTTTGCTTAAAGCATCTAAAACAGCTTTCAATTGATTATCTCTTTAGTTCAGTTCTTAGATCAGGGATCGGCAACCTTTGGCACACGGCCCACCAGGATAAGCCCCCGATGGGCTGGGCTGGTTTGTTTACCTGCCACGTCCACAGGTTTGGCTGATCGCCGCTCCCACTGGCCGCGGTTCACTGCTCTACGCCAATGGGGGCTGTGGGAAGCGGCACAGGCCGAGGGATGTGCTGGTTGCTGCTTCCCGCAGCCCCCATTGGCCTGGAGCAGCGAACTGCGGCCAGTGGGAGCTGCAATCAGCCCAACCTGCGGACGCGGCAGGTGAACAAACCGGCCCAGCCCGCCAGGGGGTTTACCCCTGTGGGCCATGTGCCAAAGGTTGCCAATCTCTGTTTCAGATTATAGAGTAATTTATAAACTCTTATTGGAAAGAAAACAGAGCTTGGATTTGTATCCCATTTTTCAGACCCACAATATTTGAAATAGCTCTGTGTGTGTGTGCAATAAAACTTTCACTTTCCTTTACTATTATACAGTATAAAGTATATTACTTTGTGAACTAAAATATTTAAGTTTGTGAACTGAAAAATATTGGTACTATATACTTGCAATTTAAAAAATGACTGAAATCTTTCAGTTATTAGTTTTAATATTGACATTAAGATGCATCTAACTGGCTTTTTAAAGTAGTGAGTAAGGATAGGCTAATGAAGACCTACTCCTAGTGATATTCACACACACAACTTTAGGTACATAAATAGTCCTATTCAACTCTCACATGTAAATTTTTGTTAGACCAGGCCCTACAGAGCACAGGGAGTGGGGAGTCAGAAATTACGGGTTATTTTTCCCACTGCTGACACTAAATCACTGTACGGCCTTGTGTATGCCTCTTGGCCTCCCTGTTCCTTAGTTTATCTGCCTGAAAAATAGACATAATTATTTATCTGACAGGTGCATTGTGAGGATTAATTAATGCTTGTAAAGCTCTTTGGGATCACAGAATATCTATCAGATCTATCTACCTATCTACCTAAAGATGTTTATGTTGCCACCCATCACCACAGTATCTGAATGCTTGTAGAGGTGGGCAATTTTTTTATCAAAACCTTTTGTCAAAAAATGCAAATTCAGTGACACTGAAACATTTAATGAATGTGCCAAAATTGCAAAATAGGTTCAGTAAAAAATATCTGAAAAAATCTAAGCAAAACATTTCAATATATTTAAATGAAACATTTTAATATTTATGCAAAATTACTTTTTGTTTTGACATTTCCTTTGTTTTTTTTTTGTTAAAAAATTAAAAATAAGAAAATTCTTGGAATGTAAATGTAATGTTTCTCTTTAAGTCTAACCAAATGTTTCATCTGACCCCAAACAATTTTTTTCAACTTTTTTTTTTGCTTTCCTGAAAAATTTTAAAAAAAATTGTTGTTCAACCCAAAACAACAATTAAAAAAAATTGTCTGAATTACCATAGAACAGGAAATGAAGATACAATGCCTTGTCCAGTTCTTTAAAACATTTCCCCTTTCTAGCCAAGATCACTCTGGTCTTGCATGGATTCAGCTTGAGCTAGATGTTCGTTATTCAAAAGATGATTTCCTGTAGGTGGTCTGCCATTTTAGTAGTGGTGGCATCTGCATCAATTGAGAATAATATGTAGTTGAGTGTCCTTGGCAGCCTAGCTCAAAGCATCTCAGTATCTCTCCCAATGGTTTCGTAGTTATTGAAGAGGAACAGGAGTAGTTTAAATCCCTCTGGAACCCTGCAAATGGGGGTCTTCAGAAAGGAGGCACAATTACCCATCTCCACTCTCAGAATTCTGTTGTGGAGGAAAGACTGAAGCCAATATAGTGCTAGGCCATCTGCTCATGCTGTGTCAATCTTAGAACTTAGTTGTTCCTCTGTCTCTGACACATTGGGCAGTCTAGTTCCTCTGCTGATTATGGTCACTCGCTAGTTGTGATACTTTTGCCCAGTTGATGCCAGACCATTCGATATCCTCTGTCATTGTGTTTTACCAATTCCTCCTTGGCCTTCCTCTCATTCTCATTCCTTCTTCAGATACCCAATTCAGTGCTTACTTAGCAAGTCTCCACCTTCCATATAGTGTCCATGTCACAGCTACCTGAGCCTTCTTTCTTTGGTAATATTTTCTTATTCTTACATTTATTATTTTGCCCTTTCAAGAAATGTGTAATATCTTCCTAAAATATGTGTAATGGGCAGCTTCCAATCTCTTGCCCACTGTCATCGGCCAAGTCTCTGCTCCCTACAGTAGCATTGTCAGTGCAATCACATGGAACAATCTGACCTTTAGTAGGAGTGGAGACCTCTGTTTGACCAAATGTTGTTCATCCTTCCTTTAGAGGTGTTCGCTTTTCCTAATCTCGTATGAATATCTTTATTGTAGCTACATTCAAATATCACACTCCACATTTTCCTTCTCTGTCCACACCTACCTTTTGCACCAGTTGTCCAGTCTAACTTCATCATCTTGGTTTACTCTGTATTTACTTTCAGTCCAATTTTTGCTGCTTCCTGTTCTATCTCTGTTGTAAGGGCACTCTGTTCCATATCATACTTAGTAAAATAATGTCATCAGCAAAGACAAGGTCCTAAAAATGATGTCTGCTAATGCATTTTACACCACCTTTGGTAGTCCGCTTCACCACCCAGTTTATTGATAATGCAAAGAAGATGGACAATAGTACATGTTATTACCAAACTTCAGTCACATTACTGATCCATTTATCCAGACCTGTATCAATTCCTACTGCACATGTACTTCCAACATATAAACTCCTTATTATGTTGATCATCTTATCAGGTATCCCTCTCTATTCCGTGTTCAAACTCAGAGATCCTCTATTTAGCAGCGAAGTTATTACCTCTGAACTTTGCTGTCTTTCCCTGGGTCTTTCCTATATTCCTGGCTTCTCCCCCACCCCTGGGTTTGCCAGACCAAACTCCCACCTCCCAGGGACTAATTCAGGGGTGGGCAAACTTTTTGGCCCGAAGGCCACATCTGGGTAGGGAAATTGCATGCAGGGCCATGAATGTAGGGCTGGGGCAGGGGGTTGGAGTATGTGAGGGAGTGCGGGGTTTGGAAGGGGGTGCAGTGTTCAGGAAGGGGCTCAGGGTACAGGAGGGGCGTGGGGTGTGGCAGGGGGCTCAGGGCAGGGGGTTTGGGTCTGGGGTGCAGGAGGGGTTTGGGGTGTGGGCTCCGGCCCGGGGCCACTCACCTGGAGTGGCTCTGGGGTGGCAGCGGCGCGCAGCGGGACCAGGGCAAGCTCCCTGCCTGCCCTGGCCCCGTGCCGCTCCCAGAAGCGGCCAGCATCATGACCCTGTGGCCCCTGGGGAAGGGGGACAGAGTGCTCCATGCACTGTCCCCACCTGCGGGTACCTCCCCCGAAACTCCCATTGGCCGCTGTTCCCCGCGGGCCGTAGTTTGCCCACCCCTGGACTAATTGTTTGATACCTATCTCTATAGCTCCCTTCTCCCAAGAACTAACTGCAGACTGCTTCCCCTGCAGCTCCCACCTGCTCTCAGCTCCTGGGCTTTATACAGGCCCTTCCTGTACCTATCCAGCTGAGTCTCATCTAATTAATCCCTGCTCCCTGGCTCCTCCTCCAGGGGAAGAGTTAATTGGCTCAGCTAACCATCTTAACCCCAGCAGGGCTTGTGTGGAGTGGTTTAGTTGTAATGTGACCACTAAAAAACAGTAACCAACACCTGCTCTTCTACTGACTTTGACATCCCTCAAAGAAGATGCCATCTCTTAGATATACACATGGTCTATCTGTTTGACAGATGTATTGTGTGGTGATCTCCATGTGAGCTTGTGAATCCTCTTGTCTTGGAAGAGTCTGTTCTAGAATGCTTGTGCCACAGAGATTCAGGGTCCATTTGTCATTATTAGTTTGGATGCCTTTCACTTCTTGCCCATGACTCTTTGCCAGCCAGTAGAGTTGTTGCTGATTTGTTCATTGAAGTCACCTAACATCAGCCTGGTTAGGCACATAATCCAATACTTGCCACTGCTCATAGAATGTAAACTTTTCACTGTTGCTTGCTGTATTTGTTGGTCCATGTACTTAGATTATTCTACACTTGGCATGTGTTGTTTGGAGCCTCCCTGTTGTTGTTCTGTTGTTCACTGGCTTCCAAGCCAGCAGGGGTTTTCACTGTGGTGTTATCAGCATAATTCCTACACCTCTTTCATGTGTTCCTCCTCCTGAGTATAAGATTGTAGCACCATCAGACAGCATCTTGCCACACCCTGCCCATCATGTCTCAATAACGCAAATATGCTCAGATGGTATTTTTTCATTTCTCACTTAACATGTGCTAGCTTTCCTATACTATACAGAATATGTACATTCCACATTGCTATTCCTGTTACGGATTTGGTTATCATGATTAGATGTCCTGAGATTTTATCTTCCTTTTGACTTTCACTGAGATCTGTCGTACTTGGGTTTTGAGCTCCATTTGCACCGACCATCCTCAGGTTTTGTTTAACTGAACTGCTTCTGATGCAGTAAGTTTTTACCTGAGTGAGTCACAAACCCAGCTGCAGACCCCTTATCTTTTATCCAGGCTTGGACCTGGTACTGTTGCTAACAGCCGCAGAGTAATTTTATTAGTAGTAAATATAAATAAAATATGAGAAATAGTAGTAATAAAGAATGCAAGATTTCCTCCAGAGACCTCTAACCATGAATAGGAATCTAACAATGAAAACCTCAGATCTATCCTGCCCTTTGCTAGCAAAGTATAGACTGTTCACTTCATTTAAATAATAGGCATTTCAGTCAAAGCAGAGCCGTAATAAATGACCATCTTTTGTTGAAAACAGTCTTAATGAAAAGCTCCGAAAGCCATTATGACAAAAATAGAAAAGTTTATCTGAGTGAAATATCTTTTCTTTAAGGATTCAAGCCCGCATCCTGCTGAAAATTCCAAGAGCTGCCAAGTGCCCACAGTTCCTATTCATATTAATGGCAGTTAAACGTACTTAGCACTTTACTGGATTCAGCCTCCGATGAAGCAAGTTTTCTCTCTTTTCTTCAACAGTCAGGGCAGATCTAACTTTTTTGGAGGGCTTGTCGGTTTAATACCAACAGAATGTAGTTTACTCCAGGGGCCAAATCCTGGTCTTGTCAAAGCCAAGAGTTTTTATGTTGAATTCACTGGGACCAGGATTTGGGCCCACGTGAATAAAATTTCCCAGTTTAAACCTTTGATGACTCCCCCCCCGCATATATATTCTTGTCTGAGAATCTGCCTGCTTTGTTTTCATCCCTACCCAAAGTAAACCATTAGAATAATACAATCCTCAAAGCAGGATCATAACAGATATGCTGTTGACTATGGCAGAGCTGCCAGTTGTAGCCATAGTAATGAACAATATCAGTGCACATGCTGTACTTCAGTGCATTGTTAATTGTTCATGGTTTAACCTGTCCTAAGTGAGACATAAGAAGTGACTAAGCATCCAGCTTCCAAGCTTTGACTGTGCAATAACAATTATATGTTGGTGTTCTTCTGTCCTTCATCTATAATAAATATTCATATAAAATAAATGTTTGATTCTTAGAATTAAATCACTGCCATCTGTTAGGGCATTTTGTATTTCGGGGGGTGGGGCAGAGGCTAATTTGGAAATTTTAAGGTCAAAAACTGCTGAGAGTAAAGGCCAATGGATGGAAGCTGCAATAATGTAATAAGCTCTGAAACACACAAAGCTCTGAATATGCAAAGGGTTTGTCTCCTGGAGACACAGAAGCACAGTCCTTGTTTAACATTGAAAAGTTCACTGGCTTGGAGCTGTAATATATTTTTAATATTTATTTTTAATTGCAGCTAGATATCAGTTAAAGGCAAACATTTGATAACCATTGGATGTGAAACTGGGTGAAAAGACTGAATAATGGGATGCAGAAAACTCCTGAGTGGCTTCTCAGCCTTTAATTTAAACAAAAAGATAGACCAGAACTTGAATGGCCATTCATGCATATGATAATAATAGGTGCATTAGGGTGGAGGAGGCAGAAAGCAGAGTTTCTACACCCACCTAAGTAATGATTCATACACTATTAATATATGCCCCCAAGCAGCGTTTTTTAACTCAAGGTTCTCAAACCACAGGCAGTCCTTCATAGCCTTGCACGATGCTTTTTCCTTGGATTTGAGTAAAAGCATCATGCAACACCCTGACACTGAGACAATTGCCTTAGGGCACCACAATATAGAGGCATACACAGACACACTCAAATGGACAGATGGGTTATCTCCATATTAGCTCTAGTAGCCAAGTAATATAAATCTAAGTCTTTTATGTGGCTTACTGCAGCTCTGTGTTATGACTAATTGGCTCTTCAGCTGCTAAAGCTTAAGTGGCACAGCCTTAGAATTCCAAGGAACGTAAACAATAAATGCATTTTTTTCTTAATTCAGATATAATTTAACCTGAAAAGAAATGGTTTTCTGTGGAAAACTAAAATGTATTTATTTAGGTTAATTGATTTAGTACACATATTCTTAGGTGCCCATATCAGTGTGATTTACATCTACTTTGCAAAAAGCTTACATGGTACATACACCTTTGTGTGGACCCTTTAAAATACACTAAATTTCACCCTAGCAGAATAGCCAGGCTAGTGCCCATGTCCTATAATAGCAGTAGCACACTGAGAGCATTTTCTTTACCATCTCTCTCCTATTATTTTAGTTATTTCAGCACCCGAAATGAGCAACTTTGGAGGAAAAATGACAAGGAATCTCTCTTGAGAGTAATGACTGAGAAATAGGACTCATGTCAATGAAGGTCATTTTTTTTGCCTGTCTTAACTCTATCCTTTAAACAGATACAGCAGTGCATCTAAAGAGCCACATTTATCCTATACTCTATTTGTGATTCTTCCATGGATCTTGGACTTGTGGTTTCACAGTGACTATTTTTAAGTGACTTAATAAAGTCCAAATGTTTTAGGCCAAATGTCTAGCAGACTAAAATTCTCTATTTGAGCATCTTAATCATATCTGAGGTTGCTGAAAGTCTTCTATTCCCATTAAAATCAATGGGAGTTAAGAATAATCAGCATTTTCCACAATCTAGGTCTTTATGCACAGGACTTGGACAGCAAAAGTTCCATATAACCCTGCCAATCATCCCTAAACTGCAGGGACCTCTCCCCCCATTATATGATAGCTTGTTCATTGGCTTCATTGCTGGTATGGTTATCAGTGGTGCCAAGTCTGATGGTGTTTTTTAATTACTGACCTTTCTCACCTAGGAAGTGGATTAAAACAGCCTACTCAATGTCACACAATCTAAAGAAGAGCTTGTCTTAAGGTAAAGCCACTGAGGCAAGTGTTCAAGTGGTGAAAGGATCTTTATCCTAATGTCCTCCTCCTTAAAACAGCAGGTTATCCCAAAGTGAAGTTATAGGCATACTTTCACAAGTGCTTTTATGTGAACTACTAAGTTTTCCTCAGCTGTGTTGCTTTGTGTGAATGCTTTTTGTTGTTGTTATTTGTTTGTTGCAGAGAGAGCTGGTCTACTTTTTTTAATCTCTGTATTGATAATTCATGTAGGATTGCCACGGCATCCTAATATGAAATGGATATTTTCACATTGTCATGTTTATTTTAACTACATACTATACACCTTTATCCCTCACTGTCCTGTAAAATGTACCTAGCAATGCAGTGAATGCAGTCTGACTCCCATAAAGAAAAGTACAACTTGACTTGTGTAAACCAAAGATGCTTCTTAAACTACATGAACTGCATAAATTGAGTCAAACTTCTACGTGTAAGAATTCCTTGAATTTAGCATAGGTTCTGACACCTTTACTCCATGAGTGCTCTCATTGGCTCCAAAAGCTTGATGGAGCCACTCATGTAGTGAAAATCTATTTAGTATAATTAAGGGTGTTAAAATCTGACAGATGTTAATATATAGGAGATTGAAAACTGCAGAGATTTTATGATTGTAAAAACAGCTAATTCTATTGTTCTAAAAATCTGCAATTCTCTGAAGAATACCATGGAATTTGTTTTAAAAAATCTCGAGGTATCATATCCATCCAAAAACAAAACTAGGACTTGAAGGATTTTCATGCAGAATGAGTTTCTTTATTAACCTATCTTGTTTACTGAATCCCCTAGCTACCTGTATTGTCACGTTATTGCAGATTATTTAATAGATATGAAACTGTAGTCTACCAAGGCTGGGCACCTCCTTTAGTTAAATAAGGTGTCTTATCCGTAGGTACAGATATGACTAGTGGCTTAATTTTTGAATTGCCTATCAAAAGTTGTGAAGAGAAAAAGAAAAGCACGAGAATGGAAAAGAAATGATTGTGTGGCATTTGACGTGTGCTTCAAAACTTAACATTCAGCATTTTTTAAAATTGGCAGATTAACTTTCTGAAATCTGAAATGGAAAGGAAGAGCAAAATGATCAGAGATCTCCAGAATGAGGTAAGAGGGATATCTGATTGTCAGCAAAGTATTTTTAGAGTGGATTTTAAAGACGTCTCAATATTTGAACAACACTGAATGCACTTTAGTTTGTTCTGTGAGATTAAACCAAGAAAGGAATAGTGGTCAAATTGTTAGTATATTTACAATAAAGGCACAGGCTTTCAGCTTTGTTTTACTTTCTGGAATTGTGAAATATTCCATGTTTGCTCAGATTTGTCCCATTAAGACATGATATGAGATCGTTCAGGTGCAAACACTCTTTTCCATCATAGTATTCTACCTTTATTTTTGAGTACTTAACCTTGAAACACCTAATGGTGGTTTATGTGTAACCCTATAAATGCTGGCATCAGAATTAAATTAAAGCATTTTGAATACATAAACCTCCTATTTACTGTAGTGAGTATTTAACATATACCTTATTAAGAAATGTATAGGTTGTGATTAAAAATGGTGAATGCTGCTGCAGTGCCTGATTGTTTCACATACTGTATCTGCAACAGAGTTACTATCAGGTATAGATCACTTTATTTCTTGATTCATATAGTATCCAAAAGAAGTGTGGGTCAGGTATAGTGAACTAGCTAAGATTTACACCAAGGTTGCTGTTTCAGTGTTCTGTATCATTTATTAGAGGAACACAGTTTGGTAGACCCAGAGATGAGATAAAAGGAGAACATTAAGAAATAAGGCCTTCTCTCACTATTATGGGTTTCCTGTCTCTTACTAATAAATTCCGTTCCAACGCTTCTTAAATCAAACAACTGGCATGCAGTATTGTCTGCACATGGAACAATCATTAGATTGTTAAATTAAACAATTAAATAGATATTTAGCTGAGCAGGTTTGACACACAGGTTTTATTCAATTGCTTATTTTGACTGACCCTCGAGGTAGCCAAATGATATTTCTTAGGGGGATAGAGAAAAAACTGGAGATCTCCCACAGTTCATACATTGAAGGAGATTATAGCTTTAATTCAGAATTGGAACATACAGAAGTGTACTGGAGAGATGAACCTTTGGTGACACGTTGAAAATGCATCCAAAATATGAAAATGTGCATTTAGAAAAAAATAATAAATTGAAACGGCAGTGTGAACTGATGTCCTTGCTAGTAAGCTACAGCGTACAGCTATATCCTATTTCAGTTAGTTTTTTTGTTTTGTTTTGTGATGGTATTTCTTTTTAAGTATTGTACTTTGTTGTGATTATAATGAAACCAAATCTGTGGCCATTATGCTTACAGACAATTCCCTCTTACCTCCCATCCAAAATAAAAATGTTATTTCCTTTAGTTCAAAGATATGAGATTTTACTTTCAGTGCAGCACGTGACATAGAATGCAAGAAAATCTACTATTGTCTGATATGCTACATTACTGTTCTTTCTGCCTAGATTTTTCAAGCAAAGTACTTCATAATCCATTGTTTCTAAATAGCTCTGCATATACAACTAGTACAATGTATTTATTTTTTTTTCCTTTTTTGGAGGGATTATTTAAAATTGAGTCAATAAGCACCTTTCTAAAGGCGAGGTATTTATCTTTTTACTGGAGTACAATAGTACTTTATTGGTCAGGCTGCTTCACTGAAATTGATGGAACTATCTATGGTACTTATATGGCCTCCATTATCATAGTCTCTGAGGACCACACAATATTTAATGTATTTATCATCCAACACCCCTATGCTTATCCCCATTTTGCACATGAGGAACAGAGAAGTTAAGGTCACACAAGAAGTCTGTGGTAGATCAGGGTATGGAACCCGGGTCTCCCAAATCCTAGGCTTATACTGTAACCACTGGACAGTTCTTCCTTTCCCTTATTATTTACTGAATAAGGTACTAGTCAACATAAGTAAGGCTATCTGAAAAGGTGGATGTAACTGTCTACAAGTATTAGAAGGGTGTAAATATCAAGAAGGTAGGAAAAGTGTGTAGGGTGCTCAGTGGGGGTAACTGGAGGGAATCAAATATATGTACATTTAGAATCAGTACAAATGTACCACTTCTTCATAGTGAGATCTAATATAGTGTGAAATATTATGTCAAGGGAAGAGGAAGCTCCATAGTTCCTATAATTTAAAAGTTTGACAAAGTCCTTTAGAAGATATAAGGAAAATATGTTGGTTGGAAATGATTTAGTAGATGATTTAGAACATCCCACCATCTATGATGCTTCTCTGATTTCACTGTATGAATCATGTCATTTATTATGTAAATGATGATATGTCAGATATTCATTTAGGGTGAAAATCTGCCTCCTATCCCTCTGTACAGTTGAAGGGCCAAAATACAGGGAGTTCTCAGGGTGCCACTTGGGGGACTGAGAATTGGGGAGAGGCTATGCAGGGGAATACCCCATGTCATTAGCACGTGGAAGGGGCTTACAGATGGGCTGGAAGTATGACCAGTGCTCCTCCAAATACTTCATGGACCCACTTGTCATGACAACACATGCATCCTGAATCCAGGCCAGTCTATTTTCTGACCTTCTGTGTTGGTGCTTTGAGTAAACTTGTACCTTAGGAGATTCACTGTTCATACAGAATTTGTAGTAATTAATAAACACTGTTAATGTTAAGTAGCTTTTCCTTCTACTGTAAAGTAGATGTGTGTTCTTTTAATTGAAAAAAACATATTAATTATTTCTGTAATACAAAATGCCATTTTGAATACTCCCATTAGTAAAAGTTCAGTGTTAATATTAGTCATCTTGTAGATACCTTATTTTATTTTTAAATCGGCAATACAAAAAGTAGAAATAACCCCATTGTGACTTACTGCAAATTTTTTTTTCATATATTAAGTTAGCCTTGTCTGGTGTTTACAACTCATAATCCTTTTTGAAGCCTTGATTCTAGATCGTGAAGGGCTACAACCTTCAGTTCACTTTTATATTAGCTTACATAAATGTAGAAGGAACATTTGTTACCCACTGGCACCTGTGAGACAATTTCATTTTCCACCTGCACTCCCACAAATCTCTCTGGGCTGGGAATAATTCTCAGGGACTGGAGCAACATGTGTATGCTCATTCCACACACAAAAAAAAAATGCTTTCTAAAGAGGCATTATTTTATCTTAACATAAGAGGACCAGATGATGCTATCAGTATACCTCAAGCAATAAAGAAACACAATCTATTTAAATGGTTTTCTTGCAATACATTTGGAACCTTGGGTAGCATTTAGGAATGGTGCTTATTGCTCAAACTGTCCTGAAAATCAGCATAGCTGATGCTTAAAACTTCCTGTGCCCTGAATATTGTCCAGAGAAAAGATAACAAGCCTTTCAGTCTATCTGCTGTAAAGCTAAAGGTAAAAAAAAGAAAATACATCTTTGTTCCGTGACAAGGATTTGTCTTCCAAAAGAATCTTTATGGATATTTTTTCCATTGCAGACCAAATTCTGGTCTTCAGTGACACATGTAATTCCACTAAATTGAATGGGGTAACTAAGAACAGAATTTAACCCAACTGGAGTCCAGTTTCTGTCTTGCCCTTCATCCCCAACAACAAATATTTATTTATCTTGCCCATCTCTTACATTTGCTTTCTTCCACAATACGTTTTCATTTGTTTAATGATGCATGTCTGAGTTCTGCCTATTGAAGGTATATTTATGAGTTGGGAATAGGTTAACACAAGCTTAGATTTTGGAGTCTGTGTAGGTACAGGTACATACAATTCAAAAGAAATTATACATATTTATATTTAATTCTAAACCACAGAGGAATCAGGCTAACAGTGCAGATAGTTTATATCTTCACTTATGTCTTCCTTTGTTTCTCTTGGCTTATGCCGTTTTCTCTCTGAATTCTTGATTGATTTTTGGATATTACTATACAGTATATTTCAGTTATTGCACTTCCTGATTCTTTCTTCACAGAAGAGGATTTAGCTGTTTTGATACTGGAGACACAATCTGCCAAGTGCTCAGAACAAGTTGGGTCTGGTGGGTGTGGAGTGTTAGTACCTCAGGAATCATATTTCTTGGGGATTGACACTTCAGTATAACAAACAAAGTTCAACAGACCATGGAATCTTGTCCAATCACAGGGTCCTTGATAATTGCAATCTAAATGGCTACTACATTTTTCTTTTTTGATCTTAAATCTTTTAGATGCTTTGGGATTAAATCTGCCTTTTCTAATATATCTTGTCTTGTAATGCTTGTCTGATTTCATCTACCAGTCATAGAAAGGCCTCTCCCAATATTCAAAGAGAAATATTTCATTAATATATCTAAAGTTTAAACCAGATGTCATGTTAATACCTTTCCTAGGTAGATCATTAGACTTTTATTGCCATATGGAAGGGCTTGGTGTTCAATCCCTCTTTCTATAGTAATTCATTTTGGGGAATTTTGTAACCAAAGGTGTTTGTGCTTCTCAATTTAAGGAGGAGTTGGCTCAGTGAAATTAATTTTGAAGCCAAGGGAAGTCGCAGGAGTTAGTCCTGGATGATTTAGATCTTATTTTTGTCTCTGACACAGATATCTTGGGCAAATAATTTAGTCACACTTTTTTTTTTTTAAGAGTCCTCTAGCTTGGAATTACAGTTGTAAGGTTCCAAACCTGTGTCATGAAGGGTTGGATGATCAGAGAGGCTGAGTACCCACTATCCCAGATAAAATCAGTGGGAACTACCAGAGCTCAGCATCTCTGAAAATCAGACCTTAAGTCTGTTTCAGGGTTGGCACCCACAAACTGAATACCCCAAAGTAGTTCTCACTGTTGAAAATGTTTGCATCTGTGCTTCAGTTTAGCCATCTATGAAATAGGAATAATAGGTGAAATGGAATCCTAGTGTAACTCCTTTGAAGTCAATAGAGTTATATCAGGGATAAATTCGGATCAGTAATACTGAGCGAGAGGCAGCATGATGCAGTGAATGGGAACTGTAGTAGGAGTTGGGAGACCTGGGATCTCTACCTGGATGTGCCCCTAACTTGTTGTGTGACCTTTTGCCTGTCATGTCTATTTAAACTATAAGCCCTTCAGAGCAAAGACTGTCTTATGCAATGTGATTTTACAGTAACTAACACAATGGGGCCTAAATCTTGGTTGGGGCCTTTAGAGGCATGTCTACATGGAAGCTGGTAACGAGCCTCCCAGCCAGGGTAGACAGACTCATGGTAGCTGGGCTCAAGCCAGTGCACTAAAAATAGCAATATAGCTATTGTGGCTTGCACCGGGTCTCAGGCTCTCAAATTCACCTGGCTCCCTAGGCTTGAGAGCCTGAGCTCCACTCCGAACTGCAAAATCCATCCTGCTATTTTGATGTGCTAACTCGAGCCCAGCTAGAGTGAATCTGTCTACCCAAGCTGGAAGGCTCACTTCCAGGTGCACTGCAGACATAGGTGCTACGGTAAAATAAATAAATATTTGAGTATTGCAAGCCTTAATGTTTTAATATTTGCAAAGCCCTTGGGAACATCAGGTAAATACTGTGTGCCAAGGCAAAGTGAATGTAACACAGTGATTGTAATTAATTAGATAGTAAACTCTTTAGGGGCTATGTTTTCCTATGTGCCTGTTCTGTGCTTAGCACTGTAGGATTCTGATCCTCACTGGGCAGTACTGCTATACTTCTACTAGTGCTAATAATATCAAGTTTTTAATGTTTTTAATTTCTTGGATCCTGCATAAGGATTCTGGGTTGCTCTCTTGAGTCATCACGTTACTGTATGAGTGCCCAGTACTGAGTCATACTAGCAGATGTCTTTGTTTAGCTTTCACTAGGAGGTCTTACAGATCTGCCAATCAGAGATGAAAAATAAATAAAATGCACTGTTAATCAAGTTACTATTTAAGTTGACAACTGGATGGGAAGGATCAGAGAACACTTTGGGAGAAAAAATATACTGGCTCTATTAAGTCTTCAGCCATGCCCAAAATATTAAGTCTTCAGCCATGCCCAAAACCCCATCAGAAATGGAGTGGGAGGAATATGTTGGCAATTTAGTGTCACTGGTGTGTCCCTGTTCTTACTGAGAGAGAATAACTTGGTATTTCTAGAAATCATAACTCTCACCTCCAAACTAGGTTCCAGAATCAGAATGCAAATAATTCACTTTCCTCCTCCTTTAAAACTAAAGACAATAAACAAAATATTGTACAATAAGGAGGCATCATGTTTCTCAAGAGAGAGAACACAATAACTTATATATGCTTTTAATGGAACTATAGAACTTCATGTTTATTAATAGCCTTCAAATGTTTCAAGTCTGATATAGAAATAGAAGGATTAAATCTTGGGGAAAGCGTACAATAAAAGGGCATGAATCAGAGAGGAGAGAGAGAATAAAATGTAAAACAAACAGAGAGGAGGTGTTGGGGGGGAAAATGGACATAGGTTTAGTATATTAGGTTTTCAAAATAGCATGAGAAGTGATGGAGGATAAACTCATTCCAAAAAAGCAAGTGTGTCACACACGCACATAATTAAGACAGAACAATGAGATCAAGACAAACATGTAAAAGATGAAAAATGGATTATTGTAATCTTTGACATTTCTTCCATTAGCTCAAGTGATCTTTCTCTTCACATAAGCAGTCACAAGGAAAATCTACCTGATTGATGTGGGTTGTTTGTTTTAAACCCTAGAACAAATCCTCTGAAATATTTTCATTTTTCAGCTGATCATACAGCTGGATGTCTTACTCTTGAGATTCTTACCTACAGGATATATTTTTCCTCACCATTTGTTTTGTATATAAAATTTCCATATGCTTCAGATGGAAGGAATCTGACAGGGCAGTAGTTAAGGCTGTTTTACTGGAATTGTATTAAAGCAGTAGTCTAATGGTAGCATGGTCTAATAGTCTGAGCAGGTCACTGGAAGTCAATATTATGTTTCTTTTCCAGTCTTGAGCAGGTCACTTAACCTCATTATGTATCAGGATATCTAGGTATAAAAGGGAACTAATACCATCAGCTTTGTGGAGATTTTGGCAGGCATGTATATTGTTCCTCTCAATGGCTTGTCAAAATCCTCTGATATCAATGATTCTTTCCATTGATTTATTGAGCTTTGGATCAGGCCTGATGTTATATAAGTGAATTACTTTGACTAAAATGAAAAAAATGTATTGTCACAGATCAAACCACACTGTGTCTTATCACTGTAGTGTACTGATGAGATAGAATTTCTTGATGGTTTTATGTATGAATATTAGACTTCTAAACGATTGCCGTAGACAGTATATTAAGTTGGTTGGATAAGAAAAATGGAACTCTATAGATGAATGCTTTGGCCCCTTTTGCTGCCTAAAAATATTGTAGCAACTGATTTTACTTGCCAGGACTGTTTGTGGAGCAGCTAATTTTAAGTATGCAACTTTAGCGCCCTCATGGTCAATATGGAGTCTGCTCTGCAGGCAGCTCTGGCCAGCAGAAGGCGCGTGCAGGAATGCAGCAGGAAAAATCCCTTCCACTCCAGGGGCACCCAGAGTGAACACACACCCCCACAGGAAAAGTACAATGGATCTAACAAAGGGAGATATTTATTTACAGAGGGATGAGAGGAGAAAAACAACAAGGGGAAATTTAGGGGGAGCAGTAGAACAGGGTTGCATCCAAACCAAGGCCCCACAGGCCCAGTGGTAGCACAGTGTGAAAGGGAAGACACCAAGCAATGTGTCCACACACAGAGTTCAGGAGGCCTGAGCAAAGTTCCAGTTCAGTGCTGAGTCTTGGGTGCTCCTGGTTGTCTTCGGCGCCAGTGAACTTTCCCCAACAAACCCCTCCGGTGCCCTCTTCTGCTGCTCTCTTACAGCCACACAGAGCGACCACCTCCTCGCTTAACTAGCTACAACCTCCCTCCTTATTCCCAATGAAGAGTCACAAGCCCCAGTACTCACAGCCCCATGGAGCTCTGGGCAGCAGTTATACTGGGTCCAGCTCTAGCCTGTCCTCCTCAGGTGATTCCTCCCTGGCACAGTGCTCCTCCTGGCTCCTGTTCTGGGGTATCCCTGCTTGGCCACCCTGTCCTTCCCAGGGTTCAGGCAGTTTCTCTGCTGCTTCACTGTGCAAGGGCCTCCGGGCTGCAGCCTTTCTCTCTCTCTCTCTGGCTCCAGAGCCCCACCTGGAGTTTCCCTCCTCTCTCTGACTGCTCCCCCTCCCCGCTTAGGAAAAAGATTTAAAGGGGCCATGTTCTCTAAACCCCAAGAGGTTACAAGTAAATATTAAAGAATAATCTGAGAACGCTAATGTTGAACTCCTAAATACATCACTGTGCTGCCCGCAGCAAATTCCATAGCTGAGGGTTTACTTAAGCTAGTCTACTGCCATTCACCACTGAAATAGCACTAGAGACAGACAGCAAGAGCTTTTCAGTTGATTGCAGCTGCTGTGATGTGTGCAGTGTAGTTGTAGCCATGTTGGTGCCAGGATATTAGAGAGACAAGGTGGGTGAGATATTAATGTTCATTGGACCATGTTCTGTTGATGAGAGAGACAGGAAATCGAGCCATAAAGAGCTCTTCTTCAGATCACTGTTGTGATGAGTACAGGAAATCTCAAAGAATGCCATTTTCCAGGCCATTCAGGTCCTTGTAGATGATGATAATCACCTTAAATTGGCCCCAGATATGAAATGGAAGTTAGTGCTGAATGCAGAGAATACGAATTGTTTATTATATCCTGTCCTACTTCAAGGGTGGTAAGTGTTCCTTTTGCATGAGGTGAAAACCTCAGCGAGATCTCCAGCAGTAGCCCTATGTAAACCATATGACAATAATCTACCTAAGATGAAAAAGGCATCAATGAACTGCTAATGGTTACATAAGACAGAAAAGGTTATAGTCTCCATGACAGCCAAAGATAGTAAAAGAAATGACAGACATTAATAGGACTGGAATTCCGGAAACTCCAGTGGATGGAGTAGGACCCCCAAAAATTCAATCTACAAAGAAGAAGTGTAGGGTATTAATATTTGTAACGTCCTATTAGAACTTTGGATGAGAGATGAGTTATTATTATTATATTATTTATTATTAAAATGCTAACAGCCTACTTTAAATCAGAGGCACAGTCACTTATCAGCTATTGCAGATCCATTGGGATATCATTCCACAACAACTGTTTGGAAATGCTACAACTATGAATGGTGTCAAAGGCAGGATGCTATGTGAACATGCAGTAATAATGCTTTTTAAAGGGCAAGGGTGAGAACAAATGTTGACAAATAGCTATTTTTGTACATTATTAGCTTAAATGGTGGCTCAACTGGTAAAAGCAGTCACTTTTTATTTAGTATTTTGTTAATGTCCAGTTCCTTTATATCACATGACATTATCCTTTTATTTTGCATCACCTTAGCCCACAACATGACTGAGTATGACAAAAATGTAGCCTGATACAATACAACGTTCTATCGGCATAAAAAAAAATAGACGTTTGGATGACTCTGATGCATGCCATCGTATTGGCAGAGAGGGATCTGTAATGACCACTTAGCTTCCCACACTATTTTCAGGCGCTATAATTTAAGATATATCTGAGAATCTCTAAGTTAATATTTGGGAGACAAAATGGGTGAGGTAATATCTTTTATTGGACCAACTTCTGTTGGTGAGAGAGACAAGGTTTCAAACTTACAGAGAACTCTTCTTCAGGTCCTGAAGCTTGTCTTGAAAGCTTGTCTCACTCATCAACAGAAGTTAATCCAATAAAAGAAATTACCTCACCCACTTTGTCTCTCTAATATCCCGGGACGAACACAGCTACAATAATGCTGCATATAGGTTTCTATTTCCAAACATCTTCCAGTGTATTCATACAGTTGTCAGGGTTATCAGTATCAGAAAAATATGTTTTTGTTTTGTCTCTTGCAGGACAGGGGGAAAATATAAATTTCTTATAGGCATATAGTGGTGCAGTTGATAAAAAGCAAACCAGAAATGGAAAATAAATTTGGCTGTAGCTCCCAGTAATTTTTGTTTACCTGAAGTGATTTTATAAGGAGTATGGTTTTAAAGAAACTACTGTGTAAACAGTCTTTTGTTCCATTCATATAGGGCAAGTCTACACTATAGTTTACCTATGTTACGTCAACATACAACCACCGCAGTAATTGATTCTGTTTTACATGTCCACACTTTGCTCTTTTGGTGGCAGTGCATGGCCTCACAAAATCGCTTGCACTGATTTAACTGCCAATGTGGGGCATTTGGGGATAGTTTCTGAAAGACAGCAATGGTCCATGTAAGCAACACAGTGTCTACATTGACACTGCATCGTCCTAACTATATCGCCTTAAGCGTTACGCCTCTCACGGAAAGTGGGGTTAAGTCTGGGTAGTGGGAGAGTTATATCAGTGGGAGCTACATTTTAGTGTTGACACTTAGGCCTTGGCTACACTTGCAAGGTAGAGCACATTAAATCAGCTCTGGGCACGCTAACTCCTGAGGAGTCCACACTGGCAAGGCATTTAGAGCGCCTGGACTCTGCAGCTGGAGCACTCCTGGTAATCCACCTCCATGACAAGCATAATGCTTGCTGCGTCCCAGCTGAAATGCCCAGGTGTCAGTGTGTTGCATTACTGTGCTGTGACAGGCCTCAGGAAATGTCCCATAATCTCTTGAAGTGGCCACTCTTCTCATTGTTTTGAACTTGGCTGCAGGTATGCGGATATCCCCTTTCAAAGCTCCGTTTCTGACAGCCAGCATGCTCATCTGCCCCGGGACAAAGCAAACCATTACTGTGGAATGCTCCTGCTGCAGAGGCAGGCATTTGTGCGTGTGAGAGAGAGAGAGAGAGAGAGAGAGGCGAGGGTGGGGGCTGATGTTGGTGTTTCCCCCTTCCCTCTGCCGCTGTCTGAACTTACAAGACAGCATGCTGACACACTCTCTGCCCCCCAAAACACAGTCTCTCCCCCCACATACACACAACACACTCCCTGTCACACTCCACCTTCCCCCCCCCCCCGATTTGAAAAGCCCTCTGCAGCCACTGGCACACTTGGATAGCTACCACAATGCACTGCTCTCTGTGGCGGTGCAAGAGCCGCTAATGTGGCCACGCCACTGAACTTGCAGCTGACGGTGTGAACACACGGCAGCATTTTCCCTGCGGTGGTCTCCGAGGGCTGGTTTAACTCCCGGCGCTCTATGTCTGCAAGTGTAGCCAAGCCCTTAAAGTTAGCAACCTAACTCTGTAAGTATAGACCAGGCCATATAATTTTGGTTGTAGCTTTAGTGTGAAGCAAATCATATTAAGACAGCATTCTATCCAATCTCTCTGTGCTTACCTGTACTAATAAAAGGAACAGTGATTGGACTTTAAAATTCCACCAGATCTACAGGAAATGTTATGGCCTGACAGGAAAATTCAATTGTATTCAATTAAATTATGGTGAAAAAGGCACATTCTTGAGGAAAGACAGATGACATTTTAAGGGTCTGGGTCTATATGCTGACAGTGCTCCATACAGGGGAACGCTGTAGTTTACTAACCCTTCATAACTTGTGGAAAAATTAACTCCTGGGCTATGATTTATTCTTCAAAGGTGAAATTTACCCCTGTGCAGAGAGAGGCTGCACAAGATCCTAAGTCCCATCTATACCTTGCATTGAGGCCTTCTTCAGGATGTTGACAGTTTGTGTTTGAATTGTTATAAAGCTTTTAACTTTTTGAATCTCAGTGTTCACTGTCTTTAAATAATTGTCTCTCCCCTTACCCTGCAACTTTAAATAGACAAAAATCAGAAAAAATGTTTTAGTATTGATGTTTATTTTTATGTCAAAATTATTTAAAAGTATTAATTCTGCCATGCCATATTTATAAGAAGTGCCAACTTTTGGACTGCACAGTAAAATGTAGCAGTAGACTTGAAATTCATGGAAGAATGAGTCTAGTAAAATCCTAGACAAAAGTTGCAATAGTATTTTGCAAGGGCTCTGGTCTGGTCTGCTTAATTCTGAAAGTGCTACAAGACATTCTTTGTGCTTTCCCAGCTCCCATTGACATCAGCTGTTCTCTCGTCAGGCAAGAGGGCAGGATGAAATGAAACTAGGTACCTTAGGTTCTTTGGTCTTTAAACTTGAACAGAGATTTGGTGAATTATCAAGCAATACAAATCTTGAGTGTAAGGCAGATTGGAAGCCAGCCACAAAAAAACTAAGTGTGAATGATATTTTAAAATCAATGCAGAACTTTCTGGGAGCCAGTGTGTAAAATCAGTCACAGAGGAGAAAGAAATGTGTTGATCTTGCTTGGCCCCGGTAAGAAGACGAGCAACAAAGTTTTCCACAGTTTGAAGAAGTAGAAATTGCACAGTGGGAAAACCACTTAAAAGGGAATTACAAGGGGAAAAAATATAAGGGGAAAAATAAGAACATAAATCCATACTCAAAATCTTGAGTAGCTCCTATTGATTATTTCTGTCCTCAGATGAAAAAAAAAAAAAGGTAATGATCAATTTCCATGACTCATATAATAGACTGAGGGGAGTGAAACTGTAGCTTTTCATCATCACAAGCAGAGCTATCAATTGCCAAGGTTTAACATTTGGATCAACAAGAGATAGAACCCTACTAGAAGGAAGTCTGGGTTATTTGTCTTCGATTTCAGAACTTTCCTTGCCATCTAAGACTGCAACACTCAGAAAAAGAAATGAATCATTTCCAAAGAGACTGTCCAATATTTACTGAAATAGAAAAGTACAGCAGCATGTGACCTGAGTACATATTTGTTAAAGGTAAGCACTGGGGGAAAAAAAGACATTGGTTTCATTTTTTGATTAAAAAGTTTTCTTTTACTAGGCCTGATCCTGCCAAGCAGCTCCTAAATTGTGCTGCATTTCCTTAATTCAGTTTAGAAGGTGGTTTGAAAGACTGGGTCCTCGCTAGAGGCCTGATCCTGTTCCCATTGAAGTCAGTGAGTATTTGGAGGAACAAGGCTTAGGAGCCCAAAACTGATCACATTGGAGTTAATGGGAGCATAGCCACTGATTCCAATAGAAGTAGGAGATTCTGGGAGTGAGTTTTTAAAACCCTCTTCATCAGCCTGACTCTGCTTCCATGAAGTCAACAGGAGGTTTACCACTGACTTCAGTGAGAGCAGATTTAGCCAATGCTTTGAAAATCATCTGTGCCTCATTTTCTCACAGTGGCTTCAGGAGTAAAAGTAGCACCACACAACAGAATGCAGGACACTCAATATACAGTAGCTAACAATAAATCTGAGCATCCATAATTTCAATTATTTTATCACCAAATACGTTTAGATTTAAGATGTCCTCTTTTTTTATTGGTAATTAGAGATATTAGAATAAATAAATCACATTCTGGCATATAGTTTGGTGGTTTGGTCTCCAGTTTTGGATCTCACTCCAAATTGTAATCATGGGGACACTTTCAAGTACAGGAATTTATGTCTGCACCCTCATTCTCCCCAAATTCTGAAGGATTTGGAGTGGAGTCTAAGGTTTTGGCCCAGGTCTAATTCTTATTGTGTGTTTTTGCCCTGTTTACCTAGATAACAGATACAGAAGAGCATACTCAGTGGGAGTGCAAGCTTCTTTGTACTATCATGCTTGATCTGGAGGGATCGAGGAAGGGAATAGTTCAGTCTCTACATTCAGTCCTTTGCCTTTGTTGAGATTAGGAATAATGGTACCAGTTAGTGCCAACAGTGCTGGAAATTTGTGATGCAGAAATAGGGTGACCAGATGCTAAATACAAAATATCGGGACCACCGAAGGGGGAGCGCCTTTTCAATTGTTACACTCACCCGGCACGTTCAGCGTCGGGAAATAAATCTTGCTGGCGAAGAAAGAAGTACCCGCCGCCGAAGACCTGGACGTGCCGGGTGAGTGTAACAATTGAAAAATCACTCGACCTGCCTCTCACTGCCGCCTAAAGAACGCGGGACAAATTGCTCAATTTTGGGACGGTCATCTCTATTCATCTCTTACATTCTCTTATCTGCCCTACCCTCAGCTTAAACACAGTCTGGCCTAAACCAATTTAAAGTATTTGGGATTTAGGACATAATAGGAAAAAGAAATGTTAAATAGAGCTTTTCAGAGATTCCCCATTGTTAGTTTGTCCACAATTATAAGTATAATATTCAAAGTGACATTGATTTTATTAGGTGTCATTTAAGTACAATATCAACCTTGAGAATGTGGATTTATTTCTATGATGTAATTCAGAAATACAGTGTTTATCGAATAACTAGAATTGTCCTAGTACTGTAGACTCAATAATCATACCCATTTGTCTTTTGCCTGTAAAAGTGACTCCGTTTAATGGTTCTCTTTTCCACTGCCCCATAATTTGATTACATAATTATTACAAGTGAGACCGTTAAATATCAAGGCCAAGAACAACAGAAACCAGTTACTCACTTTTCTCACTAACTGCTATTGCTTTGGCTTGCAAACAGTGTTCACCTGGAAGGATTTGGTGCATATGGAAATGCATCTTACGTGAAACCAGAAGGATTTAATCAAGGTTGCCACTTTAGGCATTTTGGAGTGTATCTTATTGACTTTCTCAATGTCTCTCTGTTTCTCCTTAGTTAATAAGTAGCTGTAAGTTAGGTAGCATACTTGGTTTTGTAAGATAAATGAAGATCTTACTATAACTCTATAACTATACATGGTGGTGAGGCCTATTGATCCTCCACAGACAATATCCTATTTCAGCTGGAGTGTTCTCGCTCTTAAAAATGTACTTTTCTATGTTAAAGTATAATATTTAGCCCTATGGATCAGATCTCTGTAGAAAAATAGCTAGTTTGAGGGTTTTTTCAGTCCTTTTGTGTGTGTGTGCACGCACGCATAAGACAGTAAGAATAGACAGTGTGGTTTTTAAGTTTATGAGATAATTTTGCTAGGGGCTGGAGCCCTATCACTTGATACATTGAAGACTGAACTGGACAAATAGCTAGATGTGAATATACCATAGGAAACAGTCCTACACTAGCAAGGTCATGGACTTTGTGACAGAACAGCTCATCTCCCTTCCTAAGCTGTATGATTCTGTGAACTGATTGCCTGGGGAATGGGGTGGGTGAGGTTGGTTAGGACAGAAATCCCTAGTCTCCCACCTATGATACATAATATGCCAGATGCGTTTTGGGCTTTTTGCCTTTCTCTGAACTGTCGAGCATAACCTGCTACTGGATGCAAGATATCTAACTAGATGGACTAATGTTTTGCTCCAGTATGGCATCTCATACTGAATATTCCTATATTCGTATTTGTTAAAGGTCGTTTTCTGCAGACCTATTTAAAATGAGTCTTTATTCCAAGATTAGTTTCTCTCTTTCCCTAGGCTCTGTATCCCAACAGCATGTTGTCTTATCACTCTCTGGATTGTATGCACAAGGATGATAGACAGAATGAACCAGTAGGTTTCAGGAAATTCTGAACACATTTAAGGTTAAATGATGGATTGCTAGATTAATCTATTACATTACTCAATATTTGTTTGAAGTACTGCACACCTATACTTTACTTCCAAAATTCCATACACTGTCATCAAGTCAGTAATATTCACACCTGAGTGGTCCAGGAGCCAAATTAGCTGTCAACATTACCCAAAAGAGCCACAGTAGTGTGAATTCATTGTTTCATTTACTATAGTACATATATTCATATTTAAACAGTATGAGAGGGGAAACATTTAGTGTGTGTGTATGTAATTATATATAAAGTAAATAAACCATCCCCTGAGTGACGTAAGTAACTTTGACCTAAGCACTGGTGTGGACAGCACTGTCAATGGGAGAGCTTCTCCTGCTGATGTAGCTGCCGCTGCTCGTTGGGGGTTGATTGATTTAAGTTGATGGGAGAACTCTCTCCTGTTGGCTTAGAGCAGCTACACTAAAGAGGATCTGTAGCCTTAGATAATAGGTGCTGTCCCTAGGGTGGATGCTTTCCAATGCATGTTTGTCGGTCTCATTGGAAAGCCTGGAGGGGCAACACTTACTAAGAGCCTGTCAGCATTTTTGACTGTTATGTTAGTTCTGTTGGTTCTATAGTGTAATCATAATTTCTTAACTGTGACAAAGTTCCTGCTCTACCTTGGTGGGTCTTGTGCTTATTGGCGGATTTGCTTGCCTTGGAGCTTCACGGTAGCCCTCAGCTTGGCCGTTTTTCTGAACTCACAGTCCAGGTCGACTCCTCCTGTGACTAACCAGGAGTTGGGAGGATTTGGAGGGAACCCGGGCCTGCCCTCTACTCCGGGTTCCAGCCCAGGGCCCTGTGGAATGCAGCTGACTAGAGTGCCTCCTGGAACAGCTGTGCGACAGCTACAACTCCCTGGGCTACTTCCCCACGGCCTCCTCCCAACACCTTCTTTATCCTCACCATAGGACCTTCCTCCTGGTGTCTGATAACGCTTGTACACCTCAGTCCTCCAACAGTCCATGTTCTTATTCTCAGCTCCTAGTGCCTCTTGCTCCCAGCTTCTCACATACACACCACAAACTGAAGTGAGCTCCTTTTTAAAACCCAGGTGCCCTGATTAGCCTGCCTTAATTGATTCTAGCAGCTTCTTGATTGGCTGCAGGTGTTCTAGTCAGCCTGACTGTCTTAATTGTCTCCAGAAGGTTTCTGATTGTTCTGGAACCTTCCCTGTTACCTTACCCAGGGAAAAGGGACCTACTTAGCCTGGGGCTAATATATCTGCCTTCTATTACTCTCCTATAGCCATTTGGCCTGACCCTGTCACATAACAAAATAAAACTTGGCATACAGTTTCTCAACAGCGATTGTACATTGTCTTTAGCAAAACTGTATCAAATTGGTTTAAGCATAGGACCAGTCAGAGCCAGAATTGGAGCAGTGTTTGGTTGGACAGGGGATGAGGATACAATGATTTGATGCCTTCATTGAACTGCTTCTACTGGCCGTTTTCCTCAAGTGTAATTTTGTCCTCCCTGCACCACCTTTGGTGAATCTGGGCCATTACTTTTAATGTGACAATAGTCCAAATGCAAGACCTAGGCCTCGCTCCAATAAAAGTATTAAAACACATGCTTAAACTTAAGAACGTGAGTAGTCCCATTGACTTCAATGCATGTACTGACCTAGCTACAGTTAAACATGTGTTGACATCCTTTGCTGGGTTAGTGTCCTAGTCTTCTTCCACTGATGGGATTCACTAAATACATGCAGCTGATTAAAACCAAAATTACACAATTTAGATGAAACATAAATATTGATCAATGAGAGTTAACCTGGATGTAGAATATTTAAAAAACAGAGAGAGAGAGAGAGGGAGAGAGAGAGGTTTTTTAAAAAATCAGTTCAGATTCTTAATGCCTGTTGCCAATTCTTGTCTTCTTTATTTGGGAAAAGCCCCAAGTTATTTACATTTCAAAAGAGGCAACTGTGCATGTATAGAGCCTACTATTCAAATTTGCACTGTGTTCCATACTACTTATTATATCCTCTGGGTAGTGTGAGAACTATGCAGAATCCATTTGATTCAGTGGCACTTTGTATAGTTAGGCTATGTCTACACTTGCAGAGTTTTTGCACTGTCAGTTTCACCGGTGATAGGGAACCAGTGAAAGAAAAGCGCTGGTTTGTGTACTCACTTATTTCCACAGGCATCAGATAGTGTTTACTTTTGCAGCAGTTCCATCACTGATGAGAGCAGCGCACTGAGGGCAGCTATCCCAAGTGTAGCTTTCTCCGTTTTGATGATAGGTCTTCTAGGAAGGGTGGGAAGGGTGAGCGCAGAGTCCAAGAGAGGGATTGTTTGCTCTGTGGAGCAGCCGTGGTCAGATGGGCACTTGCAAACAAAAAAGGAAAGGGAGTTTCAGAGTTCCCTGGGCTTTACAGGGGGAGGGGCAGACGTCTGTTTACCTGGCAGCAGAGCTGCTGGCCAGAGTGGTCACCCTAGGCACTGTGGGATATCCTCAGGAGGCTAAAAGCTGTTTACACAGGAAGAACATGTCTTCACTTGCACATCACCGTAAAAGGGTCAATGGTAAGAACTGTACGCCTCTCGTGGAGGTAGTTTTCTGTTTGTGGTGAAACTTCTGAGTTTCACTGCCAAAAATCATTGGTGAGTGTAGACGTTCCCACAGTTTGGGGGCAAAAAAGGGACTTTTTGCACTTTAAATGGCAAGTATAGACATGCCCTAGGATTTACTTGGTTTTTATATTTCCTTCGACATGGTTGGATATAATGCCAACTTTTTGCAGTGATTTAATATAATATAAAATGAATGATGCAGAAAAAATGTAGCAAATTAAATCGTTATATTTACTTTTTAAAAATTAAGCATCTCATCCTTCTTTCTCCATGGAAATGTTTTGATTCTTCCTGTATCCTTCTGTCATATCACTAATGCCATTAATAAATCTACAGGAATAAACAGTAAAATGAAAACTTAATTCTGTGCTACATGTCCCTGTGTTCCAGCCTGGTAGTGGGGACATTTAGCATATATGTCTAGATTTAACTGAATTTTCATTTTAGTTGTGCAAATAAACTTTAATACAGTAGATGATACATTTTATTTCTGCTCTGTTTGATTTAGCACGTTGTTCTGTATAGTTCATACTGTAACACCTCACCTAAAAATAGGTGTGGCAAAATGCGATTTTTGTTTTTTAATAATTTTGATGGATATCTATGTCATAAGCATATTTTCCAATATTCATCAATTTGTGCAAAATTATGGGTTTTAAGATTTTTTTAAATTTGAATCTACATTTTCACAGGAAATTATTGGGGCTTCAGACAACAGGACGATCAGACAATCATTATTTAATGATAATAGACATTGATATTCAATAAGCCATTTTATAACCATTAAAACACAAATTGTCAACATCACATGTCAAAATATACAAAATAGATATCCTTAAATAAAACTCTATTAAGTTCTCAGCATTATTATTCTTACTTTTCGTATCTGTACATTTCAATTATTGATGGAAATATTTTTCATCAGTTTGTCTCTGTATAGTATTATTGACATTAAATGACATTTATCGATCAAAAAAAATCAAATCATTCTGAGCCTACCTATGAAGCATGCCTTGAGAAGCCAGATATGACACTGACCATTGGGATTTGAAAGTACCAGTGTTCTTTCCATGTTGTCGGATAAGATTGTATTTTAGCTGCTGTTTATTTGTATGTGTTGGACAATGTGGGGGGACTTTTGGGAGTGAAAGTGAACACACAAGTTACCTATTTGGCCAGTCATGCAGAGTGAGGAATGTGTCTCATTTCTGTTGGTTGCAGAAGTTTTAATTTGCAGAAGACTTTTGGGGAGCTTTATAGAAACATACAAATCTCTCTCATTTTCGATAGTGCCTTTTTCCCCAATAACAGTAATGTTAGATTTTTTTCATATTTCATAAATTTCAGACACCTGGCTACATAGTTTTCTTTCTGATTATTCTACATGGCCAAAAGGGTAGCTTGAATAAACTAATCATCAATTCTGAAGCAACTATTTTCTCCCATGTTCAATGCCCCATAGAAATGACTCAGTTTTTCCAAAATAGATAAACTGAAGCACCTATCACATTTTGATAATTAAGTCTATGTGGTTTAGCGTGTGGAGTGTTATATCAGGACCCTCAAAGGTATCTAGAGGTTTCCCCATTCTCTGGTCTGACTGCAGCCAGAGTATCAGCAGGACGTCTTGAAGTGTACCACCTTCTCTCTGTCTCAGTAGTGAGCATTTCAATTGCTGGTTCTGGGCCACAACTCTTCCCTAGACCCTCACTAGAAATCAAATTCTTTTGCCCCCTAGTCCCTCCAAGTACAGCAGTTGATTGTTTCTTTGTGTAACTAAATATTCCAGGCAGCAGTCAGTGCAACCAAATCATCTTAAACAAAGATAATTGAGAGAGAATCTATGTAAGTCACAGTTAAATGGAATAAACCAAGTTGTCAATGGACGACACAAACATCTGGCTTGTTAGGCTAAAAATCTGCATCATGAGGATGATGATTAAGAAACTTTGAAGAGCCCGAAAATGTGATAGGTGCCTCGTTTAACAAGTAAAACAAACCCCCTAACCCAGAGCATTTACAAGCTGAGGCCTATATCCTGTAAAGATTAAGCTGCTTAATTGTATTTTCTGCAGCTTAAAGATCTTAAAAATATCTAGCTGATAAATGTACATTGCATTTCTTTAAGCTGCGGAAAATACAATTAAGCAGCTTTAGTTCAGACCATTTATCAAGCCACGCAGTTAAACACAACTTCACTGGATTGAAAATGTATTCACAGTTGATGCTGTGTTTATTTAGATGTTGTTTAGAAGGCAGAGAAAAATAGACTGTATAATATTATGTAACACTTTTAAAATCGGTATCTTACTGCACAAGTGACATGAGAGCCTAAGAAGGTAGTTACACTTTGTGGGCTGAGTTGTATGTTGGAGTATATATTGTGTTAAGTGCAGTGTACTGTGTTAATTCATGGATATAGCTACAAAGGTATAAAGTTCTTACCCAGCTAGCTGGGGGAAAAAAGACTGAGAAAGTTGTATAGCTTCCTGAAAGTTCATGGGCAATGCTCCCAAGGTCATACCTGAACGTACAGCATGCTTCACACTGCTACCTGCCATAGAAAGAATTATTCCTTTCTTCCAGATTTTGAGTGCTTCCTGTTATCAGGAGGTAAACACCCTGTAATCCTTTTGCAGTTGCAACTGAGATCTGTGTACTGAGCTCTGTTAGGTCTCATCAAGGTACCCAGAAGGTTTTCACTCAGGATAAAAAGAAATCACTTCTTAGGGGGTAAATCCTGGTCCTCTCTCCACAGCCTTAGAGGGCTGTGTCTGTTCATTCACTAGAATTAGGAAGCCTGAACCTTGTTCACCATGGAGCTTTGCTCTTTGAGGGCCCCCTGTAGAGGAAGGGAATGTTCAGGATGGGTGAGGATGCAGAGCCAGTGGTTCCACTGGTCATTTCTCTTATATAGAACAAATGGGGACTGCATAGTGGCCATGACATGCAGGGAAAATGTTCAAGTTATACCATCCATTGGAATGGTACAGTCTACTTGTCTATGGCAGCCAGCTCTACGACCTAGTAAGAATAGGGAAGTCTCACAGTTTCCTCTCTTTACCCTTCCTCCCCCAAATAAAAGGTGTGGATCTCAACACCTTGCCAGATTTATCCTTTTTAGATCATGAGATCATAGTTCTTCTCACTAAAAAGGTGATGCAAGCAAAGATGGAAAAATACTGAAAACAGATTTAACTACTTCTCTTCCACTACTACTCTGAAGACGTCCTAGATTCCTGGAATTTAGTTTAGAATTCTGCTGCCATAGAATTAAATGGTAAGACTTCACTGTAGTAAAACTTGTAAGCCTAGACCAAAAGAAAATGATCTTCTGTAATAACTTTCTCTATGTTTGGGGACCATCTTTTAAATTCCTATCTTTCATCAGCTCTTACACAAAGCTGGATGTCTAAATGTTTCATATTCAGTTGACATAACTTGAGATTGGGCTGAAATTTCAAAAGAGTTAAGGATAAAGAAAAATGCCAAGCAAATACTCAGTACAGCTTGGAAGTGGGAGAAGAGGCACAATGGGCTCTAAGACCGCTTTCTGCCTCCTCTGAGTCTAGGTCTGGATGGAAACCAAATCAGTTCATAGAACAAGTTAGAGCAGCCTAAGTATTGCTGTAACTTTTATGTTGGCTTGTTATGGTCCTCAGGAGCCATTTGGATGGTGATGATTGGCCAGAATGCAATATGCTCTGGCCATGCACCCTCCATCACTTGTAACAACCCCTATTCTGGGCACAGAAGCAAGTGGCATAGAGTAGGCTTTGCCACTGCAGAATGCCCCGAGCCAGAGGAATCCTCTGCTTCTGGTTTAGAGACAGTTCTCTATATCCTAAGTGCTGAACAATGCAAAACAGCTGGGGCTGGAGATCTGGCTTTTAGTGTTTATAATAAATTTGGACAGCATGAACCACCAACTAATTCATGGAAATAGTTTTACTGGATGTTTTGGTATGAGACAGTATGAAACAGTTGTTTTGTTGCAAGAATGACATGGAGCAACGTGTGATGTATTCATGACAGGTGGGTTTTTTTCCTTTAAGTCATTTAAATACAGTAAACGGCCTCAAAATATTCTCTCAGCCAAATTTATTTTCGCAGCTTATATTAGCACTAATGCAGCTGTTAAGAGAACACTATTAATAATGGATGATTTCTGGAATGAGAACAAAAGCAGGATGCCAGGATATAACAGTGGTTAAAGCCTGTCAGGATGACAACTAGTCTGTGTTCTGCAGTAAATTGCTGCTGCAGAGCTAGGAAAAACTTCTACTAGAAAGGCAGTTACTTACAAAGCACGTCTAAAAGAAGTAGTAGTGTATTAACTGAAAAAGGAAGCACATGCTTTTGTTTTGTAGGTATCAGTTGATATTTACTCCAGAAATCTATCTTTGCCAAATTCAATGGCAGCTCAGTAAAACATTCAAAGTAGAAACCAACATGTTATGTTTGAAACATTTAAAATGCTTTGAGGTTGTAGTTTCTGTTAACATCAAAATGTGTTTCTGGTCTCTTCACTTAATCTACTTTATTAAATGTGTGAGATCAATTGAATATGCATAACAACAAATCCCCTTCATGCTATGATAGTAGGTGCCAGATTTCTTAACTCCCAAATCTGGTCAAATTGGTTAGCCAAGTGAATTCATAAACTGACAAAAAAAGAAATCCACATTTGGGAATAACTTGGGACTCATAGGTAGGGAGGTACATTAGATAAATGTGTGGATATCTGTGGAGGAGGTAAAAGTGGTCAAATACTTGGTCACAAATAGGAAAGGAGAATGTTATGAAATGAGCCGCTACGGAAACATACTCAAATCCATGCTGAGTCTCAATAATGCAATAGTTTTTTGTGTGTTTAAATAAATTAATGGTGGACCTGACTCTCCTCATACTAGTTCTACACCAATTAAATTCCATTTATTTCAATGGCATCACTCCTGATGTAATTTGGTGTACGTTACTTTGGAACTGAGCCCAACAGTTCTTAGGGCTTATCTACACATGGAAATAGATTGAGATGACTAATGTGGAATAGTTGTTTGCAAGTGGATGAAGCTAATCTTCAAAAAGGCACTCTTTGTGAGGAATAAGGTTGTCCACAAAGGAAGCTGGTTAATAGCGTTTAATAGCGTTTTAAATTCACACCCTAGCTTATTTAGCAATTGGTTCCCATGTAGACAAGCCCTTGATGATAAAACAACTAAGAGTTTTGTGAGTCTAAATCAAATCTCAATGTTCAGTCAAATCTCAAAGATTATGAAAATGTGGTAACTTCTCTACAAACGGAAATCTGGCCAAACTCATGTGTAAATAGTTCCAGAGATTGTGGGATTCCTCCTGATATTAGATTAATTAACCTTGTGTTGAAAGGTTGCTGCTACTATGTCTGTCCCACCTAATAGTTTGTTTCTGGTGCTTCTGAAACTGGCTGTGGTAGTAGAGCTGATTACCAACATATTGTCAAAATGAGGGGAAAGTATTAAAGTAACTACTTTGTTGCATATTTGTTCCTCCCAAGAGACTGTTTGTTTTCACATAAAAAACAATTGTCCTTAAAGGATAATTGTTTTTTTTTTTTTACATGATCCTAAGCCTTTCGTGGGTTTTGGATTAGCTCCATAATCATGGCAGAACTAATGAAGTGTAGGAGCACGGTGCGTTTGCACAACAAGCTAATCTTTCTGACTTTCCCATCAGAAACATCAATTGTCCAGTGAGTGACCAAGCAGAGTTTCTTCTATTTATAATGTTCCAAGAGAGTGAGAGACTCCATGCCCCGTCTGCTGCTTGTCATCTCACCTAAGCACCCAGAGGTGTATCTCTTGTCCTAGGTATATACAATTTCTTGCACCAATGTAGTTACTTTAACACTTTCCCCTCGTTTTGATTATTTATATTTGCATATTTGGCAACATTCAGGATGTTCTTTTCATTTTTATCAGCCTGCCTTAGTGGATCTGTCATTTTACAGTAATGGGCGTTTTAAGCCTAAGCTTGCAGTTTGCAGCAGTACCAACTTCTGTTTGTCCTTTGTCAAACAAATGAAAAGATGGAGCTTCTAGCTAACATGTACCTAACCAAGTGCTTTCCTTAACTGATCCTGCAAACAGTCCCTAAAGCACCCAGTCACCTCTACCAAAGAGAAAGATCAAAGAATTGCCAGGTTTCTTCTCTGGATAATCCTGAATGACACAGGCAATTACCCTATATTTCAAAATGAAATACTGTAAAATAGGATTCTCTGTTCTAATCCACTGCTATGTTTTTTAATTAGAAATGTATCTTACATGGAAGGAATACTAAATTGCACTTCCTTTCCCACAGCCAGCTGGATCCAGCTCCTATTGAAATGAATAGAAAAATTTCATTGGAAGTAAAATCAGGCTCTGGAAGTATTTGTACCATTTGTATCATTCCTCCCGCATGAGTGATTCTGAATCACCTTATTCAGAGAAGAGGGAGATGAAAAAATAGGGATGAGATAAAATATTTGTCTCAGCAGTCACAAAATTCCTCTCAACTTCAACGAGAAGGATTGGTCCCTGCTTTTCTCTTATCACTCAGCAACACTCTTATCAATGAAGTACATGTGATAGGTCAGTTCATTTTATTTTATATTATTTATTTTCATTTAAATAATAAGAAAAGGTGTTTATATACCTTAACAATTAATATTACAGCATTACCCCAGCAGCATTAAACAGTCAGGGCTTGTCGAAGCATGCAATAAGGAGTGAATTTAAAGCATACTAGCAACTTCGCATTAACTCCCCATGTGGACCCTCTGCCTGTGCATTAAGAGTGCCCTCAGACAGTTCAGTTTAATGCACTTCCAAAGTAAGAGTGTTCACACGGGGAATTAGTGCACACTAGCTCCTTCACACTAGTAGCTACTGTGGCATTTTGACAGGGTGTGTCTACATGGAGACGGTCAAACAGGAACTTGCCCAGCCAGCCACCTCCAAAAAACTTCCTTTGGGTATGTCTACACTACGGAATAAGGTCGAATATATAGAAGTCGTTTTTTTAGAAATCGGTTTTATATATTCGGGTGTGTGTGTCCCCACAGAAAATGCTCTAAGTGCATTAAGTGCATTAACTCGGCGGAGTGCTTCCACAGTACCGAGGCTAGAGTCGACTTCCGGAGCGTTGCACTGTGGATAGTTATCCCACAGTTCCCGCAGTCTCCACTGCCCATTGGAATTCTGGATTGAGATCCCAATGCCTGATGGGGCTAAAACATTGTCGCGGGTGGTTCTGGGTACATATCGTCAGGCCCCCCTTCCCTCCCTCCCTCCGTGAAAGCAAGGGCAGACAATCGTTTCACGCCTTTTTTCCTGAGTTACCTGTGCAGATGCCATACCACGGCAAGCATGGAGCCCGCTCAGGTAACCGTCACCGTATGTCTCCTGGGTGCTGGCAGACGCGGTACGGCATTGCTACACAGTAGCAGCAACCCATTTGCCTTCTGGCAGCAGACGGTGCAGTACAACTGGTAGCCGTTCTCGTCGTGTCCGAGGTGCTCCTGGCCACGTCGGCTGGGAGCGCCTGGGCAGACATGGGCGCAGGGACTAAATTTGGAGTATCTTGACCAGGTCATTCTCTTTAGTCCTGCAGTCAGTCCTATTGAACCGTCTTATGGTGAGCAGGCAGATGATACGGATTGCTAGCAGTCGTACTGTACCATCTTCTGCCGGGCAGGCAAGAGATGAGGATGGCTAGCAGTCGTACTGTACCATCTTCTGCCGAGCAGCCATGAGATGTGGATGGCATGCAGTCCTTCTGCACCATCTGCTGCCAGCCAAAGATGTAAAAGATAGATGGAGTGGATCAAAACAAGAAATAGACCAGATTTGTTTTGTATTCATTTGCTTCCCCCCCTCCCCTGTCTAGGGGACTCATTCCTCTAGGTCACATTGCAGTCACTCACAGAGAAGGTGCAGCGAGGTAAGTCTAGCCATGTATCAATCAGAGGCCAGGGTAACCTCCTTGTTCCAATAAGAACAATAACTTAGGTGCACCATTTCTTATTGGAACCCTCCGTGAAGTCCTGCCTGAAATACTCCTTGATGTAAAGCCACCCCCTTTGTTGATTTTAGCTCCCTGAAGCCAACCCTGTAAGCCGTGTCCTCAGTCGCCCCTCCCTGCGTCAGAGCAATGGCAAACAATCGTGCATCTGAGTTGAGAGTGCTGTCCAGAGCAGTCACAATGGAGCACTCTGATGGAGCTAAAATATTGTTGCGGGTGGTTCTGGGTACATATTGTCAGGCCCCCGTTCCCTCCCTCCCTCCGTGAAAGCAAGGGCAGACAATCGTTTCGCGCCTTTTTTCCTGAGTTACCTGTGCAGACGCCATACCACAGCAAGCATGGAGCCTGCTCAGGTAACCGTCACCATATGTCTCCTGGGTGCTGGCAGACGCGGTATGGCATTGCTACACAGTAGTAGCAACCCATTGCCTTCTGTCAGCAGATGGTACAGTACGACTGGTAGCCGTCCTCGTCATGTCCGAGGTGCTCCTGGCCACGTCGGCTGGGAGCGCCTGGGCAGACATGGGTGCAGTGACTTGACCAGGAGTGACTAAATTTGGAGTGACTTGACCAGGTCATTCTCTTTAGTCCTGCAGTCAGTCCTATTGAACTGTCTTATGGTGAGCAGGCAGGCGATACGGATTGCTAGCAGTCCTATTGCATCATCTTCTGCCGGGCAGGCAAGAGATGAGGATGGCTAGCAGTCCTACTGCACCATCTTCTGCTGAGCAGCCATGAGATGTGGATGGCATGCAGTCCTTCTGTACCGTCTGCTGCCAGCCAAAGATGTAAAAGATAGATGGAGTGGATCAAAACAAGAAATAGACCAGATTTGTTTTGTACTCATTTGCCTCCTCCCCCGTCTTGGGGACTCATTCCTCTAACTGCAGTCACTCACAGAGAAGGTGCAGCGAGGTAAATCTCGCCATGTATCAATCAGAGGCCAGGATAACCTCCTTGTTCCAATAAGAACAATAACTTAGGTGCATCATTTCTTATTGGAACCCTCCGTGAAGTCCTGCCTGAAATACTCCTTGATGTAAAGCCACCCCCTTTGTTGATTTTAGCTCCCTGAAGCCAACCCTGTAAGCCGTGTCGTCAGTCGCCCCTCCCTCCGTCAGAGCAATGGCAGACAATCGTTCCGCGCCTTTTTTCTGTGCGGATGCCATACCAAGGCAAGCATGGAGGCCGCTCAGCTCACTTCGGCAATTAGGAGCACATTAAACACCACACGCATTATCCAGCAGTATATGTAGCACCAGAACCTGGCAAAGCGATACCGGGCGAGGAGGCGACGTCAGCGCGGTCACGTGAGTGATCAGAACATGGACACAGATTTCTCTGAAAGCATGGGCCCTGCCAATGCATGCATCATGGTGCTAATGGGGCAGGTTCATGCTGTGGAACGCCAATTCTGGGCTCAGGAAACAAGCACAGACTGGTGGGACCGCATAGTGTTGCAGGTCTGGGACGATTCCCAGTGGCTGCGAAACTTTCGCATGCGTAAGGGCACTTTCATGGAACTTTGTGACTTGCTTTCCCCTGCCCTGAGGCGCATGAATACCAAGATGAGAGCAGCCCTCACAGTTGAGAAGCGAGTGGCGATAGCCCTGTGGAAGCTTGCAACGCCAGACAGCTACCGGTCAGTTGGGAATCAATTTGGAGTGGGCAAATCTACTGTTGGGGCTGCTGTGATGCAAGTAGCCCACGCAATCAAAGATCTGCTGATATCAAGGGTAGTGACCCTGGGAAATGGGCAGGTCATAGTGGATGGCTTTGCTGCAATGGGATTCCCTAATTGTGGTGGGGCCATAGACGGAACCCATATCCCTACCTTGGCACCGGAGCACCAAGCCGCCGAGTACATAAACCGCAAGGGGTACTTTTCAATAGTGCTGCAAGCTCTGGTGGATCACAAGGGACGTTTCACCAACATCAACGTGGGATGGCCGGGAAAGGTACACGACGCTCGCATCTTCAGGAACTCTGGTCTGTTTCAAAAGCTGCAGGAAGGGACTTTATTCCCAGACCAGAAAATAACTGTTGGGGTTGTTGAAATGCCTATATGTATCCTTGGGGACCCAGCCTACCCCTTAATGCCATGGCTCATGAAGCCGTACACCGGCAGCCTGGACAGTAGTCAGGAGCTGTTCAACTACAGGCTGAGCAAGTGCAGAATGGTGGTAGAATGTGCATTTGGACGTTTAAAGGCGCGCTGGCGCAGTTTACTGACTCGCTTAGACCTCAGCAAAACCAATATTCCCACTGTTATTACTGCTTGCTGTGTGCTCCACAATATGTGTGAGAGTAAGGGGGAGACGTTTATGGCGGGGTGGGAGGTTGAGACAAATCGCCTGGCTGCTGGTTACGCGCAGCCAGGCACCAGGGCGGTTAGAAGAGCACAGGAGGGTGCGGTACGCATCAGAGAAGCTTTGAAAAACAGTTTCATGACTGGCCAGGCTACGGTGTGAAAGTTCTGTTTGTTTCTCCTTGATGAAACCCCCTGCCCCTTGGTTCACTCTACTTCCCTGCAAGCTAACCACCCTCCCCTCCTCCCTTCAATCACCGCTTGCAGAGGCAATAAAGTCATTGTTGCTTCACATTCATGCATTCTTTATTCATTCATCACACAAATAGGGGGATGACTACCAAGGTAGCCCAGGAGGGGTGGTGGAGGAGGGAAGGGAAATGCCACACAGCACTTTAAAAGTTTACAACTTTAAAATTTATTGAATGCCAGCCTTCTTTTTGGGGGGCAATCCTCTGTGGCGGAGTGGCTGGTTGGCCGGTGGCCCCCCCCACCGCGTTCTTGGGCGTCTGGGTGTGGAGGCTATGGAACTTGGGGAGGAGGGCGGTTGGTTACACAGTGGCTGTAGTAGCAGTCTGTGCTCCAGCTGCCTTTGCTGCAGCTCAACCATACACTGGAGCATACTGGTTTGGTCCTCCAGCAGCCTCAGCATTGAATCCTGCCTCCTCTCATCACGCTGCCACCACATTTGAGCTTCAGCCCTGTCTTTAGCCCGCCACTTACTCTCTTCAGCCCGCCACCTCTCCTCCCGGTCATTTTGTGCTTTCCTGCACTCTGACATTATTTGCCTCCACACATTCGTCTGTGCTCTGTCAGTGTGGGAGGACAGCATGAGCTCGGAGAACATTTCATCTTGAGTGCGTTTTTTTTTCTTTCTAAGTTTCACTAGCCTCTGGGAAGGAGAAGATCCTGTGATCATTGAAACACATGCAGCTGGTGGAGAAAAAAAAAGGGACAGCGGTATTTAAAAAGACACGTTTTATAAAACAGTGGCTACACTCTTTCAGGGTAAATCTTGCTGTTAACATTACATACATAACACATGTGCTTTCGTTACAAGGTCGCATTTTGCCTCCCCCCGCCGCGTGGCTACCCCTTCAACCCTCCCCCCTCCCTGTGGCTAACAGCGGGGAACATTTCTGTTTAGCCACAGGCAAACAGCCCAGCAGGAATGGGCTCCTCTGAGTGTCCCCTGAAGAAAAGCACTTATTTCAACCAGGTGACCATGAATTATATCTCACTCTCCTGAGGATAACACAGAGAGATAAAGAACGGATGTTGTTTGAATGCCAGCAAACATACACTGCAATGCTTTGTTGTACAGTGATTCCTGAGTACGTGTTACTGGCCTGGAGTGGTAAAGTGTCCTACCATGAAGGACGCAATAAGGCTGCCCTCCCCAGAAACCTTTTGCAAAGGCTTTGGGAGTACATCCAGGAGAGCCGCGAATGCCAGGGCAAAGTAATCCTTTCACATGCTTGCTTTTAAACCATGTATAGTATTTTGAAAGGTACACTCACCGGAGGTCCCTTCTCCGCCTGCTGGGTCCAGGAGGCAGTCTTGGGTGGGTTCGGGGGGTACTGGCTTCAGGTTCAAGGTGAGAAACAGTTCCTGGCTGTCGGAAAAACCGGTTTCTCCTCTTGCTTGCTGTGAGCTATCTACAACCTCCTCCTCATCATCATCTTCTTTGTCCCCAAAACCTGCTTCCGTATTGCCTCCATCTCCATTGAAGGAGTCAAACAACACGGCTGGGGTAGCGGTGCCTGAACCCCCTAACATGGCATGCAGCTCATCATAGAAGCGGCATGTTTGGGGCTCTGACCCGGAGCGGCCGTTCGCCTCTCTGGTTTTCTGGTAGGCTTGCCTCAGCTCCTTCAGTTTCACGTGGCACTGCTTCGGGTCCCTGTTATGGCCTCTGTCCTTCATGCCCTGAGAGATTTTGACAAAGGTTTTGGCATTTCGAAAACTGGAACGGAGTTCTGATAGCACGGATTCCTCTCCCCGTACAGCGATCAGTTCCCGTACCTCCCGTTCGGTCCATGCTGGAGCTCTTTTGCGATTCTGGGACTCTATCATGGTCACCTCTGCTGATGAGCTCTGCATGGTCACCTGCAGCTTGCCATGCTGGCCAAACAGGAAATGAGATTCAAAAGTTCGCGGTTCTTTTCCTGTCTACCTGGCCAGTGCATCTGAGTTGAGAGTGCTGTCCAGAGCGGTCACAGTGGAGCACTCTGGGATAGCTCCCGGAGGCCAATACCGTCGAATCGTGTCCACAGTACCCCAAATTCGAGCTGGCAAGGCCGATTTAAGCGCTAATCCACTTGTCAGGGGTGGAGTAAGGAAATCGATTTTAAGAGCCCTTTAAGTCGAAATAAAGGGCTTCATCGTGTGGACGGGTGCAGGTTTACATCGATTTAACGCTGCTAAATTCGACCTCAAGTCCTAGTGTAGACCAGGGCTTAGTTTGTTGCAGGAGCGCACTCTCAAACCTCACCGTAAACCGTAGCACACAGATTTCTGTTGCAGCATGCCTGGAAGCTCACCAAATTCGAGCTATTTGAGACAAAGGTGGAGCACGTTCCAGAGTACTGGGGTCCTCACCAAGATTCCCCTGCCAGCAGTCCCCTCTCTTTTCTAATGAGCATCATCCAGCTGGAGTGCCTCTGGCTGCAGCATTCACAGTATTGCCTGGGAAGAGAGGTGATCCCTTTAAGTCACAATCAACACCTTAAACTCCACTGGAAACCACTAAGTATCCAGTGCAGATCTCAGAGTAGTGGTGTCATGGGCTTCTAATGAGGTGCCCTGCCCAGAAAGTGAGCTGCTCCATTCTGCACTAGCTTCGGACTCCAACTGATTTTAACTGTATGCAGCTGGGCAGTAAATAGCTCTTACCACTATTTGTTGCCAGTGAGAGCTATACAGTACCTAATATAGTGCATGAAAAACGCTGCTTAGTGATGTACAGTTGTATGTGTGAGTTAACAGGGACAAAGGAATAAAGACCACTTCATTGGGCTAAATATTACTGGCCACTTGGCCAGATTTTCAAAAGAATTCAACTCCCATTTGGGCACCTAAAAGGAGCTGCCAGATTTTAAAGTGCTCAGATGCTGCCTGACAGTTTCCTTAATCGACTGTGGGTAAATGAAAGGTTTATGGAAGATACAAGGAATAAAATTATTAATAATAATGATTTAGTTCATCCTTTGCATTTCTATTATGTCTTGCATCTCAGGGTCTCAATGTGATTAGTAACGTTAGGGACCAGATCGGGGATCCTTTAAAGTACCATTGGTTACAGGTAGCACTGAGTAGAAAAGAACCCACAAAAAAGTTAACACCTTAAAAAAATAATCTTGGTAAAATGTTACCCTTTGAAAACAAAAGAACAAGTTCTCTGATGTGGTGGACTAAGTGGCGAAGTGGCATCTCTGAATAACTGTGTGGTGGAAAAAATACTGTCCATTGGCCACGTTTTTTCTCTCTCAGATCAAAAAATGCCTGTGGGCAACATTTAAAACACTGTACTTCATTGGCTAGTCTGAAGTTACCCTCTTCCTCGTGTTCATAGTGGGGTTCCTGACATCTTACGGGAGAGTTCCAACTCCCTAAGGAACAGGTGTGCCATTCATGCCCTTCTGTGAAGACTTAACTAGATTATTTTCTGCGTTCTACTGGGTCAATGACTTGAAGCCTGGGAGACACAAATCCACTAAAGCAATTAATTTTAGTGGGATTGACTTTTATTTAACAGCTGGGGCTTAGACTTTCTGCATGAAAATGTTAAGAAGTTCAAATACATACAAGGATGCAGGAAGAAAAGTGTGTGTGTGCAGGGGAGGGAGCTGCATCAAAGGCCTGTATCAAAACATAATTATTTGGCATTTGCATAAATATTTCAGTAATTGTTATACTGTAGGAGAAATACATTACAAAATTATATCAAAATTTGTAACTGGCCTCAAACCTTCACTGCTGTCCGGGTGGTAGGTGGCCGTGGATTTGCACACTGAGCTGTCACATAAAACATGTAGAAAGCCCATCAAAATTTGCTACACAGTTTATTTTTTATAATGCTACCCTGCCAAGTACTCCACATGACCTGGTAAAAATGTGACTGGCAATTTACTCTTCATAATGGAGCCAGCGCAAGGCATTACACAGCAGGAGTAACCCACAGCATGAAGTGTGGTTGTTACGTGTGAGATGGAGGTATGGCTCGGGTTGTTATTTCTGTGACTTTTTAAAATATATATTGTTTGCAACACGAGTATTCAAAATAATGCATAAAGGATCTTTGTTTCTTAAGGCTTAAGGGTACATGTCCTCTGGCTGCTTATTGCTTACTCCAGTGCATTTAACACTCTGCTACCCTTTATGTTGTCACATATAGGATCATGACCCTGATTAGGGAATGTACTCTGATAGCTCATGCCTCTCAACTGTTGCAAAGAGGCCATAAGTCAGCACATCTCCCCTCCACAAGGAGCCCTTCTTGTGGTGCAGAGCTTCTGTAAATGTTCCTCTGGTGACCACTGGCATAGAGGACTGAGCTAGAAGTAATGGGTGTGGTCAGGCCTCTAGCTGTTGGCAGAGTCCCTTGGGGCTATTGGCATCTGGTACATGTTAGAGCAACCTTTATATTATAGCTAGTAGAGAACAGAGTTGCATTTGTGTTTTGGTGCACATGGGCCTTATGCTGGGGACTAGTGCAGGAAATGGATGGGTGAGCTTCAATACCATTCTCATGAATTTTGTAAGCTCTTTCTTAATCAGATAAAAACAACGTAGATGCATTGGAGGAGTATTTATGCGCAGCAGAGGAAGGAACATGTTTATTCTGGGGAAGGAGCACTTATAAATTCAGACTACTTTATCCTGCATCTGGCCACCAAGTAAATGCACAAGGAAGGAGGATATAAGAACTACCTCCCTTGTTCTTTTTCCCCTGTAGACCCAGGCAAAATCCCAGTCCCTCTGCTACCCTGAACAGAAGAACTGTTCTCATACCTGTGACACAAGCCATTCCATACCAGGGGCTGGAAGGACACAGGTTCATGGGCAGAGCTGTTCCATACCAAACAGCAGAACTGGTCAGCTATATGGAAATATGTATGCTGCACACCCTAAAGGGATGCCACAGTGGTTGTTCTTCTAATGCATGCCTGAGAGCTCCTAGAATCATTGTGCTTCCCACTGATCATATACATCACCCAACATAGGACTGTAACTAAAGCCTACACAACAGCTCTCTAGATTTTACTTTACGATGCACCTCATTGAGGTAATTGGCTTAAAATTGAGTAGTAAAGCAGATGTCTTTATTAGATGATTTAAAAAATTAGGTCTCAAAGCACTGGTAAAGCCCGTGTGGGTGAGGTGACCAGATGTTTCTGAGGAACCCTTACGGTATAAATTTAGGTATATCTCTAGTTCCGTCCTCCTCAAAGTGATATTGCACTCTTGATACAGCTAGCAGGAGTTATGAGGAAGTTATCTTAGCCAATAACAGAACAAATATAAATGTTTGTGTATTAACATAGTCCTGTACCCATCTAACCAATTACCCTGCAACATTATTCCCATAATATAGAAAATATAGCAAAACATCCACTGTTCGCTGTTTTATTTGGGGAGGCATTCCAGTAGCCCTTTATAGTATGTGCATATGGAGTGTGACACATTCTGTATAAGACCATACCTCTGAAACCTTCCACAATAGCTCCTAGAGCAATGTTGCTATTCATTATAAGATACTGTACATTTACATAGCAATGCTCATTCTGATTGACCCAGAGCACTTCAGAAACTATGTACTGTGCACACGGGCTCACCACAGGCTCACCACTGAAATGTAGCCTCTGCTGGGGCAGAGGCCATCAGCTAATCCACACACGTAATGCTGTTCAACAATGTGAGAAAGGAACATTTGGTCAAGAATACTGATGTAAACTCCTACTCTTACGAAAAGTGTCATGTATCTCTCATGCCCATGAAAAGCAGCGAGAACCTGAATTCTTAAGGTATTATCTGAAAAACATGCACACAGTAAACTGCATGAAACTTAATTTATCTACCTCATAAGGATGAAGGGCTGAGTTGACCTGACAGGATTAAAGCAGGCTCACTATTTTATGCCACATAAAACACTTTCTCAACATCATACAATACAAAGCTAATACCCAGACCCCTCAGGGTACCAGCACAATGTGACATCAGATAAGGCCTAGATATTTGATTTTGGTCCATTGCTGCCTTCTGATTTCCTCCATCAGGGTCTTGTGAATAGCTGTTGTTAAACAGGAAATGGAAAACATTTCATCTTGGCAATCAGCTCTGTCACATTCTTACTGAGCACCTTATAGTTTTGTGGGGTTTTTTTTTAAACACCTCTATGAAATGTTCTGGAGATGAGTGAGGACTCAGTATGGTTTGATTTGCACTATTCATCAAGCAGAGGCAGACACAAATTTATCTTGTACAAAACAAATAACTCCTGCCAGAGATCAGATAAACTGTTGAGGTTTGCACTGATTGTCAGGAATAATTTTCTGAGGGGAAAATGATTTTAGTTGCATTTATATACTCTGTGTCCTTGCTTCTCGAAAGTATTGGTGATGACACTGATAGTTTTGTGCTGAGTCTACCTGTAAGGACCTGAAGGGTTGGAACCTGGGACTATGAGGGTTCTGGGCAGCTGATTTCACCATGGGAGGCTTAGGCTAGGCTCCCACGGGAGGCCCATGCAAGTCTGGGCTTGGTTGGAAGTACCACCCAACAGGATCTTAGTTGCCCCTCACAGCCCACTGCTTGGCCAGTACCAGGAAGCCAAGCTGTCTGAGCAACCGCACAGACTGCCTGCCTGTCTCTGCTCCAGGTCCTGCTTGTGATAGACTCTAGACTCTGGCATCTAATACTGCTTTACTCAACTTTACCGTTTGATAACTGTCTGTAACCTGGCACCTAACCCCAATCTACTGGTAACCTAACCCTACCTGACTCCTGATATCAGACTATGTTTACCCTCTGGCCTGTCTTGGACTCTGATCTCCCAGTAGCTTTTCCCTGCCTGCCCCGACTCCTGCACTGACCACTAGGTCTAACTACCCAAGTCTTGGTCATGACACTGCCCGTGTGGTATTGTTTCTCTGCTTAGCAGTTCTTGGCTACAATACATCACACTTCTAGTAAGGATTGTGCGTGCTGTGTCAGATTAAGGGCCTGATCTTGCTCCCATTGAAGTCAATGGATGCCATAGGTGCTCAACGCCTCAGCGGATTCGGCCATTTATTTAGGTGCCTAAATACAGATTTAGGTCCCTAACCTTAGGCAATTAAGTTTGAACACTTTGGCCTTTATCTCATTTGTGTCTCAGTTTATCCATCTGTAAAATGGGATAACGATTCTTACTTTACTTTTTTGAGGCAAAGTTTGTCGGAAGTTTGAACTGACATTTGCACAACTGTGCTTGAAATATTACCTTCAGATTTGCTATGATGTTTTAGCCCTTTAATGAGATAGAGTATGTTAACATAGGATTGGTTATAAATTATATGCACATCTAAAAATTATGTATAAAAAAGTTTGAAATATCATTTAAGTTTCAGTAAATGCCAGACTCATGGTTGTCCATGCAGTTTTAACTATGACCCCTTTTGCATACATTTTGTACACTCACTGAGGCAGGGGTCCTGTGGAAGAAATAGTGTATCATCATGTAATTAAAAACTGTATCGTAATGCCTATATTCATGTTATGTTGAGAGGGACTGGTGAGCGTATTGATCACAAACCTCTTTGAAACTGGGTTTGAACACACTTCCAATTACAAGTTATTCACAAGCCCCCCCACCTAAGACAAAAAGGGGTGCAGACCGGTAAGCATGGTGTGACCCTGGAGAAGCCTAGAGAGAGGTCTGGATCAAGGATGCTGTCTGAACGAATCTTGGCCCTATAAGCTAAGGATAATTTTGGTCCCTCTGGCATTCAGAGAAGCAAGACTTTGTACATTCCTTGTAAAATAAACAAGACTGCATCAAAGAAAATACCAGACTCCATCATCAATTTCTATGCAACTGAAACATCTTCAGGGCCCCGAACTTTGACTAGCAACTTGGGTCAAAAAGGAGTAACATGCACAAATAAAGATTGCATGAAAACCATAAAGCTGGCATTTCCTAACATGAGTATTTGATTTTGCAGCCTGAATAACTTTCCATTAATGCACAACTGTAATGGCTCCCTCAGGGTGCGTCCACAGGGGTTTGAACCCAGACTTTTCTGCAGTGTCATGTAGTCTGCTTCACATGAACTACAAGGCTAATTACATTACTTGACCAGCATGAGAGTGCTGTTATCCCAGAGTAAGAAATGGGCCACTGGTGCCATGTGTGTGATACTGAGGAAGTGAGGCTGATGATGGGGCAGCAGCTGTGCTTGGTCTCTTTTGCTCACTTGCTCACTCCCTCTGACAGGCTGTCTGCTCTCAGGGTTCCCAGTGAAGTGTGCCCTGCTACTGCTGCTTTGGTGGCATCAGGGGCCCAGATTTTCAGAATGTTGGCATTATTTTGGTATGCTGCCAAACTGACCAAAAAGTGATTTTTAAACATTTATAACTCAGTTCATTCTCAATGGAATTTCATGGAACAAAGAAAAGACACTTTTCTAGCCTGGAGGTTTTTCCCCTGCTCAATTTCAAAGGCCTACTGCAAACAATGAAGGTGTCGCACCTTTTCATTAAAAAATAAGACTGTTTGATAAAAGAAGGAAATTAAATATGGGATTCCTATCAACTCTCCTGATAATGAATTCACCCCCGTCTCTTTTCCCTTCACATTTCCAGTTCACAGATATCACAAGATTATGAGAGATCCCTGTATTCACAATCACAGTGTAAATGTAATTGAAGTACAAGGTAAAAAGGCATATTTTTGACTTTCAGAATGGCCTTTTCACCTATTTAAAAATAAGTAATTTAAAAAACAATAACACCGCCACCAAACCTCCAAGCATAGAACTGCTAAATCTTTTTAGGCAAGACCCAAAGATCTTTATTTTCACCTGGAAACTTGTATAAAGAGTCTGTCATCAGGTCCGATCTGTTGTTGGGGGTGGGGATGGGGCGCGAGGACTTTTAACAACAGATCGGACCTGATGACTGACCCACCTCTGCCATACACATTCCTGTGTATATCCTATCTATGAGTATCTAATGTCTAGTCAGGTGTGTCAGCTGCTTGGAAGGGAATTGAGTAGGGGCTTGTCTAAACAGTGCACTTGTCATAAATATAAAGGGAAGGGTAAACCCCTTTAAAATCCCTCCTGGCCAGAGGAAAAATCCTCTCACCTGTAAAGGGTTAAGAAGCTAAAGGTAACCTCGTTGGCACCTGACCAAAATGACCAATGGGGAGACAAGATACTTTCAAAAGCTGGGAAGAGGGAGAAAAACAAAGGGTCTGGGGCTGTCTGTATGCTGCTTTTACCAGGGACAGAACAGGAATGGAGTCTTAGAACTTTTAGTAAGTAATCTAGCTAGGTATGTGTTAGATTATGATTTCTTTAAATGGCTGAGAAAAGAACTGTGCTGAATAGAATGACTATCCCTGTCTGTGTGTCTTTTTTGTAACTTAAGGTTTTGCCTAGCGGGATTCTCTATGTTTTGAATCTAATTACCCTGTAAGGTATCTACCATCCTGATTTTACAGAGGTGATTCCTTTACTTCTATTAAAAGTTTTCTTGTAAGAAAACTGAATGCTTTTTCATTGTTCTAAGATCCAAGGGTTTGGGTCTGTGGTCACCTATGCAAATTGGTGAGGATTTTTACCAAACCTTCCCCAGGAAGTGGGGTGCAAGGGTTGGGAGGATTTTGGGGGGAAAGACGTGTCCAAACTGTGTTTCCCAGTAAACCCAGTTAAAGTCTGGTGCTAACAGTGGAAATTCCAAGGTCAAAGGGTAAAATTAATTTGTACCTTGGGGAAGTTTTAACCTAAGCTGGTAAAAGTAAGCTTAGGAGGTTTTCATGCAGGTCCCCACATCTGTACCCTAGAGTTCAGAGTGGGGAAGGAAACTTGACAGCACTACATTGCACCAGAGAGGTGTAAACTCTAGTGCACTCCAGGGTGTCGCATTAAGTGGTCCACTTGTACCCTACTGGTGCACTCTAAAAGTTTGCTAGCGCACATTAATGTAGTACTGGATGACATTAACGTGCACTAGAGAATTTTTCGTGTGTCTCAGCTGTGTCCACACAAGTCAGTTTAGTGCATGACACACTAGTGTGCACTAGAATTTATGCCCTTCTGCTGCAGAATAATGCACTATCTATAACAGCCCTAAGATTACTACAAGTCTGAGGAAGAACCAAGGCAGGTTTCAACTGCAGCTAAATTTATGGATGCACTGAAACTGCTGATGCAGAGAAGTTAAATAACAGAAAGGGGAATGAGGCTTTAGACCTCAATTACAGTTGTTCACTGTGCTTAATGATACGATGATGCAAATGTTTCAGAAAAGCACTCTGCGATATTAGCATTTCAAGCAACCTAAATACACTGAACTACACATTTAGTTTGGATATAATAGGATACTTGCTCTAAATCTAAAGGGGTAAATCTAGTTACAGTCCTTATTGTATATTTTTTAAAGATAGGCTGACTATTAAAAACACAATAATGGATGCTTAAACAATTATGTTTTACATACATATCTTGGTTTTTGAACTTTGAAATATCTTTTTAATCTAATCCTATTTAAGAATATAAAACCAATATAGTGTTGTGAAAAAGTGACCGTGTAACATACCAATTCAATTTTAAATGATTTTTTTTAGTTTATCCCAGTTTAGGGAGCTTAACTGGGAAACAAGAAAGGTCATCTTAAATCCGTATGAGACCTAATTTTGTACTTTTTTTCCTGACTCAGTAAGAATTTGCAACCACAGAGTCTTGCAGATTAGTTAATTGAACTAATTACTGAGAGCCTCTTTTACCAAACAGTTACAGAATACAAATGAAAGCAGACTCTTCATGAAAATAGTTCTTAAAGAAAAGCCCTGATCAGATTATCAGTGGGGCCCTGATACAGCAATAATACAGGTCTAGAATTCTTCATTTGCTGCGGGAGGAAATCACTGATTATAATCAGGATGCAAAACAGTACCTGTCAGTGAAATGTGTCCAGAGTTTGGTAAATGCGAAATAGTAAATACCAAAATTCCCCCTGTTCCAGGCAGAATCTAGCCCTAAAAGGCTATCTACGAATTCTGCCAGCATAAGGGATCCCTTAGCTGGCATAAAGTGACCTAGCCGGTGCCTGTGCCATTTGAGCCCTGGCACAGGGGTGCTGGTGGTAGGACAGAGTGTACCTGCAATACAGCAATTCACAATTAACACGATCATAGCCAGTTAGTATAAATGAAGAGTGGCTCCTAAACTGCTCTAATTTATATTGATGGACCAGGGCCAGTGCAACTATCTCATTAGTTCCTAGTGCTCCCCCTGTTGTTTGTCTTTATCTACCATTATCTCTTGTCTTATATGTAAGCTGTTAGTAAGAACTAAGGATTCTAGGTGTTATGGTAATACAAATAAATAATAATAGCAGTTAATAGTAAATGCACCATGACAATTAAAGTGGCCTAACTTGTTCCCCCTTTCTCATACAACAAACATGTCTTTGCACAGGAGAGAATCTGAAGAATAATATCATTGCCTTGTAGTACTGTGGACACCTGTTTTAAGCAACTTGAAGCTATTTATCATTCCAGAAGCAACCTGTGTTAATGTGTAATAGAGAGGAACAGAGTGAAATATGTGTGAAACAAGATGCTGTACTTTGTCATTACGCAGGAATTGTGCAAAAGGTACATGAGGGAATTCAAATAGCGTGGGAACTTCTTTGTGCTGGTGCAAACTGCATATGTCTAATTCACAAATAAAGCTTCCCGGTGTTCCACTGAGACACAGACTTCAATCTAAATTGATGTTCTGAATCCAATTAATAATCTTTCTCTAATGCCATGCAAAATTTTAGAGAATGCCATTGCTATTCAGTAATACATTTACATTGTTTCAATGTGCTAAATGAAGCAAAGGTGGTGGGTTAGATTTCCATATGTTCATGGTTCATTAGCACAGGGAGAATGGGCTCACCATTATTTTATTTTAGTTATTTTATTTAGTTATTTTATTTTAACTATTCTTCGTCAAAGGATAACTATTGAAATACCCAGCTTTCCCAGCTATTCCCAACATACCTATCTTTTCCATTTAGGTGAGTTAGGTGTTCCCTGTAGAAAGTAAGAAAGAGACACTGTACATGAGAGGCATTCTCAGTGTGCTCATTTCATAGCACATGCATGTTTGCATGCATGCACACTCACATGTACACACTAGAAATATTAGTCCAGTTTCTCAGCTTATGACAACTGATGAAATTCGACTGACTTCAGTGAAGCTAGGCTGAATTGTACCAGCTGAGAATCTTGCCCACGGTCTGAACTCAAGCTGGGTGGGAAATGGTTTTCCCATCTTGTGAACGTTTTTGAGATTTTGAAAAAAATCCCATTCTGTACTGGAATGAAAGTGAGACCTTTTGAAAATTATCAAAAAAACAAAACAAAACCCAAAGAGAGGACGAGAGTCACCCTAGAACCACCAGTGAACTGGTGGTTAGGGCACTCCTGTGGGATGTGAGAGACCTAAATTCAAGTCCTAGCTCTGCCTGGTTCAGACCAAGGTCTTAAATGTGAGTGTCCTATATCTCAGATAAATGCTCCCCTCACCTTTTCATTTTGCATCCTGGGCTGAAAAACCTTCCCCAACAAAAGCTTTATCAATAGTGGAATGTTCCCATGAAAACGGTTTTGGTTTAAACTAATTGTCATTTTCTGACAAAAAGATGGTTTGTTTGAAAAATTCCCACCTAGCTGCAGTCTGAATTTACCCACCTCCTGGAGTTACATTTAACTTAAATCACAACAAACACAAGACTCAGTCAGTGCTTCCTTCTGTTCCTATGGTTTTTCTTTTCATGCCTTGGCCCTTAGTTCTGCCATGAAAGCAACTCTTGTCCCATTTACAGTCAGGAGTTGAAGCTAATGAGACCCACTTAATTTGGTTGCCGAGGTGAGTCAACAGAAGGGCTGTGTATCTCTAGGCACCTGACAACCTGTCAAGGAAAAACATTTTAAAAGCCAGCTGTGCTGGTTACTTACCTACTAAAATTCAGGCCACATTTGTTTGTGAGGAATACACCTCTCTGTGGTGAGTGCACTTCTCAGCATTTTAAGATTTCTTTTTTGTGGTTTAAAAACCTTCCCCCCCACCCCTTCAATTTTTCTGATCCAACCACATAAAAAAATTCACACTTCTTTACACTGAGCAAAGACCACAGAGTTAATCTAAATTATACAGCCAAGGGTAACAGTGCTGGCTGGGATTTTTAAAGAAGTCAGAGGGATTTAATAGCTGAATTCTCATTGAAAGTCAATGGGAGTTGGTACTTAATTCCCTCAGCCTCTTTAAATATCCTACCTGCTCGTAAGAAATAAGAGTACATATAATTCCTTACTGTGGACCAAAAGTCTAAGCTTTCTGGATGTGACCATGCAAAGTTACCCCTTCCATGGATTTCTTTTAATGAAATATTCTTTGAAATGAGAGACTCTCTTTTAAATTATGTGGTACGACAGATCTGGGAAGAAGTAAATCTGTGTCTTTATTGAGGCAGGGTGTTTTAGGGTTAAGGTACAGGAGATTTGGGTTCTGTTCCTGGCTCTGCCAATGAGCTGCTGTGTGGCTTTGGACAAACCACTCATGCACTGATTTTCCCATCTGTAAATATACTATAAAATATAAAACTAAAATATAAATATTAAAACTAAATATAAAATATAAAACTATAAAATATCTGCATCTTTAGGCACCTAAATACCATTAAAATCTGGTCCAGAATTACTAAGTGATAGAGACAACAATAATCATCATTCATTCCCAGGGAAGGCGAATGTGACTACTCCTATTTTACTGATTTTCCCATCTGTAAAATAGGAGTAGTCACATTCACCTTCCCTGGGAATGAATGATGATTATTGTTGTCTCTATCACTTAGTAATTCTGGATCAGATTTTAATGGTATTTAGGTGCCTAAAGATGCAGATATTTTATAGTCCCTTCTTATCTTTTTGCCTTTTCATGTTCAATTAGGGGAAAAGGGGTCACCATGCTAAATACTTCAAAAGGTGTAAAATATTCTCAATATAAATACTGTCCACAGCAGGTCCATAACTAAGTACAGATCAAATGAATGTACTTCCTATACAGATATGTCATCCCATAGTCCACACAGTCATATTTTTATTTACTTGTGTTGTGTTGTGTTACATGTTGGCAATGCCTCAGGCAGTATTGTATGTAATTTGTATTCATAGGTTACAATTTAAAAACTGTCTTCTGGTAATTTTAAATGCTTCTTTTTAGAAATACAAACCTCCAAGAAACACACAGAAAAAGGAATGTGAGGGGAGGAGGTGTAAGGGAAAACATAAGAATGGCCAGACTGGGTCAGACCAAAGGTCCATCTAGGGAGGAAAAACCTTAGAAGATTTCTATTTAGCCTTTACTGTATTACAGTGGGGGAGAACTAAATTCTCAGTGTGTGCACAAAACAACATAAGAAAAATAGCCAGTTGAAAGGCAGTCAGTGGGAGAAATGTAAACAACTTTGCCAAGGGGAAAAGACCAAATGGCACCCCGGGCAAGGAGCATCTTCGGCACTTCTCCCCCCATTTATTAAACTTTGAATACCTTATTTTTTTTTATTGCAAAAAAATTTATTTATTTTATTTATTTATTTTATTCATTTTTTGTAGCCTATTTTACGTCTTTGATGCACAATTTGCATGCATGATTTATCCCTGTCATTTAAGAGATTCTACAAAGGTCCAGAACATTCTAGGAGGTTAGTGAAAAATGAATCCACATACAGAATACCTGACGCATTTTATTTCAAACATTCTATTTTCCCTTTTGTCGCTAACAACAAAAACAGCACCCCGAGCCCAGCACGCCAGGCAATCGCCTTGGGTTGCCTGCCCCTAAATCTGGCCCTTCCCCCAAGTTACACTCATGGAGAGTTTCCTTCACACGTGAAGCTCTCACCCATCACTTCCACAACACTGACTTATCGTTTCCTAGGAGAGTGCCTCTTTGGGATCAGGATCCATTGCAGAGGAAACAGCTGGGAATGGGTGGCCCAACTTTGGCTATGGACATCTTTCTACCTGCCTTGTAGGTTGCTAAGAGAAAATGATACAACATCAGGGTTTATTACCTGTCCTGTGAAGGTGGGATCCTCCTGCTAAAGGGGACTTCCAGTGCAGATATGAACATGGAGTTTCCCAGGTGCCTCCACTCCAATAGAGATGCACTGCTATGGAGGAGGGTTATCGGGCGAGAGCTCTGCAGAAGAACAGTATCCCACTGATTCCTTGGGATCCATGAGGTTTGGAGGTAGTTCCAGCAGTCTGTTTCTAGGGGGGAAAGCAGGAAGTGGGGCAGGATTCCCAAAGTGATGAGAGGGGATCTTTACTACGGAAACTTTTTGGAGACCTACTGAATTTGCAGGATTTAATGTGAGAGGTGTTGACCCAGCCCTTTGTGCTGACCTGTTGAGAACAGTGTGTGTGTTGAGCTGCTAACATATCTCATTTCTTGCCTCACTTGGGTGTTGCCCATGGCTACCCACTGGAGTACAATATATAGCTTTGTAGAAACATTGTTGATAGTTTTTTTAACATTGAAAAGTATAGATACAGTATGCATTGCACTGGCTGATGTATAAGAAAATAACCTAATGAAATTTCCCTGAAGGGTTAGCAGTATTTAGAGGTATGTAACATTTGTTAAGCCATTTCTGCCCTGTTATCTCCATCACATGCACTCTTTGACAGTACAATCCCAGATAGACAGCATCTGCACAGCTCGTCAATTTCCTGAAGATCATTAATACATAAAAATGCAGGTCCTTAGTATAAATTATGCAAGCTCTATATTAGCCTAGTATGGTACTTAAAAAACAAAAAACCCAAGATCCATTAGAAACTACTTTAGGTTTTTCATAAGGCTCCTTAATGTCCCACACTAAATAAAATATGAATCTCAGTGGGCTGCAGTGTAATAATGGGGACAGGGAATTGAAATAAAAATAGTGAAAAAGAATTCTGTTCAGTTCTTACTGTAATGTGTTTGAGGAATTCATCATGGTAAGGTTATTCAAGAGAAATGAGCTAAAAAGGTAGGAACAGATCCTCAGCTGATATAAACCGGTGTAACCTCATTTGTCACAGTTATACTGATTTACTCCAGCTCAGGATCTGGCTGACTGTATTCTTAATTCAAGAGGGAAGAATTTAAAGAGAGCAAAAATAATTTTCAAAGCTAGGCAGCTACTCACCCAGTGGAGAATCTGCAAAGGTAAATACCCTTGGCTATCGACTATAGCATAATATCAGCAAAAAGAAAGAATATAGAAAAAAAGTTACAGTGTAGGAATATTACTAGGCTAGTTGAAATTTAATTTTATTAACGTTTTAATCAATTTTCATTTCGGTAAATAAAAAGTGAGATTTAAAACTGCTATGGTAGAAAAGAAGGTTGAATGGTAGGAGTGAAATGAGGGGACTCAGCATTTAATGTTTCAGACTTTCTGCCAATTTTAAATTAAACAATTTTACAATGAAAAGAATCTTTAAATCTTGACTTTAGGGTTCAATGGTGGGATACTAGGCCAGACCCTCAGCTGCTGTAAATTGCCTTAGTTCCACTGAAGTTAGTGCTCAGTCATGCTGATTTATACTAGATGAGGATCTGGTCCATTGTCTTTTCTCATCATATTGAGATTAAATAAATGTCTTTCAGCTTAATTCATATAGTGTTTTGAAAGTTTACAATGTGCAGTTCTGTCTCTGTGAATTAATATTTTAATGCAAAAACCACAGGCCTTCTGAATTTTAGAAGAGAAGATGCTACTGTACCGTTCTACATTTATCTTGGCTTCATATTTATATGTGGCCTGACTAACATCTTGAAGATCATATCTAGTAAAAAATAAAACCAACAGGTTAAAATATTTAAAGGATTCCTTAATATTTTACTACCTCTCAATAGTAAAACCATGTTCTTTTCTCAGAACAAAAGCCTGAAAAACAAACTCCTGTCGGGAAACAAGCTTTGTGGTATTCATGCAGAAGAGGTGAGTAGAGTTTCTTACTGTTCTAATCCTAACACACGCAGAGAGACAGAAAGAGAATGTTGAGGATTGCCATAAAGAATTTCACACAGAGACTCTGGGCTAGATAATGTAGCCTTCATGTGTAGCTACAGCTAGTGTTCAAAGAGTCCATGCATCTAAAATCTCTTCTCATTTGCTCCCATGACAAAACCATACATCAGGAAACAAAATACAGTCTCCATTTTTAGACAAAGTAAATCCATACGTTTAGATTTGAGGTCATCGGGGGAGATTGTCTGCCGAATCCCAGGATCAAAAGCCTTGATTTTCTCCATTGGTCCCAATACCAAAAAGTAGAAATAATAACTCCATTGTCTGAGTAATTTTGAATAAAGAATTCTAAATAAAGCACTGGAGAAATAATTTTTAATGTTAAAATAGTGTATGATTTAAAAATCTATGCATGGCATTTTACCAAATATAGAATAAGAAGTGGTGCCTCTGCCAAAGAGCTGGGAATCTCATACAGACAATATAAAAGCCCTGATTCTTCAAATACTTAAGCATGTGAGTATTTTTAGTCATATGAACGGTCATGCTAGCTACTAATGGTTGCTATTGAAGTGAGTAAAGTTATGCACTTATTCGAGTAGTTCCCGGTAGTCAACAGGAGTACTCAGATGAGTTACTATTGATTCCCACCATTCTCAAATAGGAATCAAGCCCCAGTGATGTAAATCAGGAGTAACTTCAGTGAAGTCAAACTGGAGAAGCATAAAAATAGAGAAGAGTCATCAACAATAGCGTACTCTAGGGAACAATTATGCATTGCCAAGAAGATAGGCAAGATGATCTAAGAATAAAACTTTTCTCTCTCAGTCTAATGAGTCTGCAGAAGTCAATGCATGTTGCTAGAACACCACAGTATTATCACACTTGAATCAAGTACATTTTAATTCAGAAACAGATTTGAAAACTTGTATTTTCAAAGTTATACAGCCAGATACATAATCTAAATAACTGATTTCCATTGATTTCAATTGAGCTACACTGCGGGAGATCTAGCCCATCATATCTAAGAAATTTGCAGCAGTCAGAAGCAATAGATTCTTTTCTCTCACTTTGCTCAAGCTACATCATAGTATCTTTCTGGTTTACTCTACAGTATTTGGTTTCAAATGTATTTTTCTCTCCCTTTGTACTACTGAATTGTTGAAGTCCTGGCCTAAAAATATGACAGTGTTATTTTTTTCTCTCTTGCTAATTTTGCTCAGGGTTCATCACATCTTGAATTTTTAGTATTATTTAACTTGATTTTTTTCTATTAGTTTTGCATCTTATTGAAATACATTAGAATATTCGCAACATAACTATGTATAAACCAGTACTGATATCTACATTTAAATGGAAAACACGGAATTTGACATTCCAGTGTTTGATATGAAATCAGTGTCAATCAGTATATTGCCAGTAAATCTTGTCTTTATCCTGGGAGTTTGAAGTGGTCAGAATCAGAACTGCTTGCAACCTCTCTAAAAATTCTCATTGACGTATCTCTCAAGTTTTAAAAAGACCTCTCTATCTCAATATGTGTTTACATGAGAGACCAGATTAGCTAAGGTGAAGTTCTCATCAAAATGCACAGCGGGAGAATCATTGTGAATCATACTCATGGATGTTAAGAAAGCTAACTGTAACACTGCTCCTTGTGGACCAGCTGGTGTCTTCCTGCTTCTGGAGACACAGAAGAACCTAAAGTGCTGAGAATTGTATTCGTTCCACCTCACAAGGGAGGGTTAGGGATTACAGGCAGCAAAAGCATGCCAGACTTCCCTTTGCATACTGGGGAGCTCTACTTTCTCTATGACACCCTAAGGAGGGAGGGAGGCATGGCAGACCATTCTGAAGGAGGGCTGAGGCAGTGGCCTGCAATCCAGAACAACAGGCCTAATTCTCTGTATAGGATGATCACAGTTGAGAGCAGTAGAGATTCCATTCATTTCTATGGCGCAAATAAGAAGATTGTAGGAGACTTAATCCCCACATACTCTCACATTATTTTCAAATTGATGCACAATAGGAAATAGAATTAAATTTGGAGGCAGTTTATATTTTAGTGCATCTCATGAAATACACCACTTATTTTTATGGTGCCAAGTTCTGAGGTCCTTTACCTAGTAAATTGCCTTCAAATCAATTCTGAAATTGATTTGTGTAAAAGCTAAGTAAGGAATTTAGGATTTAACCCATGAACAAACTACTAATTTATTAGCCCAACAATATGTGACCTAACTGGCTGCACTAAGTGAAAAGCACTTATTAACATACAGTACAGTATGAGAATCAATGGAACTCTTGTAGTGCACAGTACAATTCATAGTATAGTGTGGTGTAGTATGTGTTGTCATCAGGGAATTTCAAAGAATTGAACTCTGGATTATACAAAGAGCCTGTGGTAGCAGATTGTGAATGTGCTTTACTTTTCAAGTGCCAGAACATTAAGCTTTGTAGGTAGCCTTTATGAATTACGTGTTAAACCTGGCCAGCACAGCTAGGATGAGATGCTGCCCAGTTGGTGATTTGGTGCTCTACTCTAGCCAGGATTCAATGGGGTAAAACAGGGAAATGCATACTGTTTTCTTCTATTCTGAATAGGAGGAGTAATATGCAGAATGAAGCATACATACTAGGTGGATGCTGGTGTGTCACTCCCTCTGCTAGTAGATCAAAACCCCTTTAGGCTGCGGTGTGTGGAATGGCATGGTAGTAGGTTGCCCTTTCTTTTTCTCCTTTAAATGCTACTTGGAAATCCTGCTCTGCTGACTGCAAAGGGAGCAGGAAAGGTAGAAATTCTCTGTGTCCTTCTTGCACCAGCACAGCAGAAGGCAGAATCCTACCTTACATCCATAAACTGTTACAGGGTGGACACATCCCCCCAGTGGCAGATGTTTGAACTTAGTGGAATTACACTAGGGATGAAATTAGCTCTAGGAATATTAATTTTACCAGCTAGTTGTGCAATTAGCAAATGGATGATACTAACATAAGTATAAACTTATTTATTTTGCTGTAGCTGTTCTCTAAGAATCATTGGGACTTTTACACTAAAAGCTAGCACAGCATCAACAGTCTAGTGTTGAATAAAAAGCTGCCATTATCATCAGGATTGAAAGGTGGGTGTGCGGCACCATCTCAGAATGTTAGTCAGTTACAGATATGACAGAGAGCCACAGGGATACAGTGCTGCTAGTAACAATTATAAAACCAGACATAATTTTTTCTACTAGCATGATCAGGAAAAAGCTGGTAAATGTGGTCTTAGACATCAGCTGGTAAGACATGACAAAAGATCTCTTTGCTAACAAATGGTTTCAGAGTAACAGCCGTGTTAGTCTGTATTCGCAAAAAGAAAAGGAGTACTTGTGGCACCTTAGAGACTAACCAATTTATTTGAGCATAAGCTTTCGTGAGCTACAGCTCACTTCATCAGATGCATACTGTGGAAAATACAGGAGATCTTTTTATACACACAAAGCATGAAAAAATGGGTGTTTACCACTACAAAAGGTTTTCTCTCCCCCCACCCACTCTCCTGCTGGTAATAGCTTATCTAAAGTGATCACTCTCCTTACAATGTGTATGATAATAAAGGTGGGCCATTTCCAGCACAAATCCAGGTTTTCTCCCCACCCCTCCCCACACCCCCCCACACAAACCCACTCTCCTGTTGGTATGTGGGGGGGGGGGAAGAAAACCTGGATTTGTGCTGGAAATGGCCCACCTTGATTATCATACACATTGTAAGGAGAGTGATCACTTTAGATAAGCTATTACCAACAGGAGAGTGGGTTTGTTTGGGGGGGACCTGGATTTGTGCTGGAAATGGCCCACCTTTATTATCATACACATTGTAAGGAGAGTGATCACTTTACATAAGCTATTACCAGCAGGAGAGTGAGGTGAGGGGAGAGAAAACCTTTTGTAGTGATAAACACCCATTTTTTCATGATTTGTGTGTATAAAAAGATCTTCTGTATTTTCCACGGTATGCATCCGATGAAGTAAGCTGTAGCTCACGAAAGCTTATGCTCAAATAAATTGGTTAGTCTCTAAGGTGCCACAAGTACTCCTTTTCTTTTTGTTAACAAATGCCAGTGTTGATCAGTGGCGAAGCCAGCAAGGGATCCTATGTAAGCTGTACAGCTGGCAAGAGGCATTTTCCCTTTGAAGGTTGATTTCAACCTCTCTGGAACACTGGGCCAAAGGTTTTAAATTCCTTTTCAAAGTGTAGCCTCCAGCTTGACTTACAATATAATACCTCACACCTGTGCCCACCAATCTGGCATCTTTCTTAGGATAATTCAGTGTGGAATAGCAACCATATTTTCATATATGTAATATAAAGTTACTATTGATGTGTTCATTTGACCTCCATGGTTTGTTATTGGGGTCCAAACCCTTAAACAGTTAGCTACTAGCGACTGGAAAAAGCTGCAAACCCCCTACCCCTGAGCTACTGAGTGTGAGAATTTTCTAAAGGAGTGAATTTTAGACTTTCCTATAGGTCAGTGGCAGCTGTATATATCATAGAGATTACATACTTTTTTTAGGACCAAATACTGATTCCATTAAGGTCAGTCGCAGTGTTGCCATTGTTTTAATTGGATCAAGATTTGACCCATAAGATTGAAGTGTACTAATGGTTGTATCTGGTAGTCCACAGAGCCATAATGACTTTTCCTTAGAATACAGCCTTGGCACATTCTGTTCTCCAAAATAAACATAGAGGCCATAAGGGGAAAAAGAAATGTGGAATAGAAAGATAGCTCAGAAGGTAGAGGTGAAATATGCTAATCTCGGCTGTTTGATTGACCAAGGTTTCAGGTGAACCTTTTCTTCAGTTTCACTTTGTGAGTGGTCTTCAAACTCTTGAGTTTCATGTTGCGTTATAGGCCTGAATGAACTTGTAAACTGAAAGCAAAAGCAAAGCTGCAAGGTTTTACCTGGTTTCTCTTCATAACCATGTGAAACCAATTAAAAATTAAAAAAAAAAAAATGACACATTTATTTAGAAAACTGCAGTGGTCCAAGTTAGCTTAGAACTTTAAAATGTCCATTCAAAAAGTTTTGAGCCTTAGGATTTTTTTTCATATATCCATAGATTAGAGGCCAGAAGGGACCATTGGGATTAGCTGGTCTTACCTCCCGCCTAAGACAAGCTGTAGAATTTCACCCAGTGATTCCTTCATCTAGCTCAACAACTTGTCACAAAATTATAACGTGTCTTTTCGAAAGACCTGCAATCAGGGGCTATGTCTGCCCTGCACACCTTACCGCGGCGTGCCACTACAGCCGTGCCGTCGTACGGCACTCAGTAGAGCTGCTCTTTGTCGCCGGGAGAGAGAGCTCTCCCACCAACCAAATAAAACCACCCCCAATGGGAGAGCAGCTCCCACGGAAGAAACGCTGTCCACGCCAGCGCTCTTCGTGGTTAAAACTTCTGTCATTCAGGGAGGTGGTTTTTGCATATCCCTGAGCGACAAATTTTTTTAATGGTGAAAGCTCAGTGTAGACATGTCCTGACTTAAAACGTCCCAGTTATGGGGAATGTGCCAACTCCTTTGATAAGTCATTCTCAAGGTTGATGTCCCTTTTCAATGGACTTGGGATGAGTTTTGAATTTCATTCCACTAAACTCTAAATATCAGAGACCGTCCAATACCATGAAGATGTCATTAAACATGCAAATTGATGGAGGTACGGAGGGTGTTAAAAACCTCACCACAACAATTAAAAACTCAAAAACAGCTGGCAGTGAAGTACTTCGGTCTTTACAATAATATCTAATTTGAAGACCCTTTGGAATTGTTACAATTGTGAAGCCAGAAAATACTTTATTTGGGCTGGCTGCTCAGATAAAGGGGAGGAAAATATCAGTGGATAAAGGAACTCAGTATAGTTCAGATTCTGCTTTTTAAAAACTTTTTTTAAAATATATAAGAAAAGTAGACTAAATGGATTTGAAATTAGTTTATTAACAAATATTTTTCTTAAAATTAAAAACAAAACTAAAACCTTTCTGGGCCAGATCCTCAGAGAACATAAATCAGCATAGCTTTGTTGACTTTACACTAGCTCTTTATACGATCTGTACAATTTGAGTCACAAAAAGTACAAATAAACACATAATAGTAGAAATCATTAAACACTTCTGAAGATTCTCACCCATGCTGCCTTCATTTATGCTTAGCTGTGAACATTTAATAAAATCTTGTGTCCGAAATGGATGAGTTAAACTAACTGTATGTAACAATGTGATAGCTTGTGAATGTATTTTAATTGGAGGTCACTTTTTAACTCTTCCTTGGGTCCCATAATTGGTTTAGACATACTGTCCTTGCAAAGAATGTATATACATGCATTCAAATGAAAAGAAAGAGAGAGAGAGAAAAAAACTTGACTTTTTGATTTTGCTTCAATTTTTTTTTTTGTCTGAGCTAAATTGTCAGAATTTGCTGTCATCTCCTCCACAGGTTCTCAAATGGAAATGATTTTAAAGATTAATTTATTATCTTCCACTTGCAGTCAAAAAAGATCCAAGCCCAGCTGAAGGAGTTTCGCTATGGGAAAAAGGATTTGATTTTTAAGGTGAGTTTATATTTCTAGAGCTGGCTAAGGTATTTACTTACAGTCAATATAACATTACAATCATCCAGTAGGATAATAACTGCCTTTATTACTGGAGAACTGAGAAATCATTTCTCTGTCAACATAATGAAAGAAGCTCAAAACTCTGAATCACAGACATCATTCCCATAATGTGCTCTCTGAAATCCCCTCTACTTCAGTGTTGAAGAGACAATGCACGGTATTACAATGCTTCCTGTGGCAAAGATAGAGGTGATTTCAAAGCTTCAAAAATTCTGTTATCTTCATCATTATTTAAAATTAAAGTGGAAAAAATATTTAGCTTATGATTATTTACATTAAAGTGCCTACATAGACCAATGTCCCAGCCAGTAGTTTGCCAGTGACCCAAATCTCTCCCATTGTTCCACAGATTCCTGTGAAGGGCTTTTTTATCTTTCTAATTGAGCAATAGAGCATTTTACAGCTGCCTGGTGGTTTCTGTTTGATTAGCAGTCCTCCATGCTAAAGCTGTGCAGGGTAACATTTAAAGAAAAGCATTCTAATATTTGTGACAAGTAGACTGAATAATTTGTAACAAACATGGAAAATAAAATGTTATCCTGTAGGCATCTGGCTTTTATCCATCTACATACCCCTCTGCTGAAATTTCTTTTCTGCAACTTCCTGAAAACAAAATGAAGTATCTATTAGGGATGTGCAAACCAAATTTAGGTTCAGTCTAATTCACATAAATACCCCAAAGTTTTGATACACAGCTGAAACATATCCAAATTCCCCTTTGTAAAATCAGGCAGATAATATTATGAGAACAGGATGTCTCATGGAATTTTGCATACTTCCTACTTCTGGTCTTTGCTGGAACCTAGAAGATGAGGGAGCAGAATTAGTGGTAGGCCCTAGGCATGAAAAGCCTTATCTGAATTTTCACTAACTTTAGGCAGTTTCACAAGAAATTTGAGGAATTTTCTCTAAGCTAGCTCCAGGGTTTTAGTTTGGAGCTAGAAAAATGACAGCTAATGAGGTAGAATCAACTCCACGTCAGTTCAGGTTCAGTTTCGATTTTAGGTGAAAAATTTAAGATGGGAAAGGAAGATATTATCAAAAACTGGTTAGGGGGAAAGGCTTATTTTATTTGCCTGCAGCAGGAAGGCTCATTACTATTACTATCATTTGTACTATGCTGGCATCTAGAGGGCCCAACAGAGGTCAAGTCCCAGTGAGCTAGTCACAGTACAAACAAACGATAAGAAATGGTCCCACCCCGAAAAGCTTATCATCTAAATAGACAAGACAAAGGGTGGAAATGCAGGCACAGAGAGATGAAGTGACTTTCCCAGTGTCATATGACAAGTCAGTGGCCAACCTGAGAATATAACCAATTTCTCTTGAGTCCCAGTTCATTACCCTATCTAGTGGACCATGCTTCCACTCAGGAAGGATGGACCTGTGGTTGAGGCACAGGGCTGAAGACCAGGAAGGGGTCAGGAAGGGATCTCTTTCCCTACAACATATCTGGGGTCTTTTGTCTCCTTCCTCCAAAGCATCAGAGATGGCCACAGCTAGAGATGGGATACTGGATGATGCAGGGGCAGGTTTCTGAGGTGACACCAAACATTCTCTCTCTCAGGTTCTTGGCTGGCTGATTCTAGCGCATGTTCTCAGGGTGTAACTGAACAACATATGTGAGGTTGGAAAGGAATTTTCCTCCAGATCAGATTGGCAGTGACTTTGGAGACTTTTCGCCTTCCTCTGCAGCATGGGATACAGATCACTCACTAGGATCATCTCAATTTCTTTCTTGCCATTGCAGGGGCATGGCGTTCTGGGGCACCTTGGTCCCTCCTCTTCTCTGCCTGTGACACATAATTTAGCCTTCTGTAATATTTCAGTTGTTGGGTTTAGTCTTTAGGTGCTAGGTGGAGGTGTTGGCATGTGATATGCTGGAGGTCAGCCTAGATAATATGGTGGTCCCTTCTGATCTTAAACTTTGAGTTGAGTGTTCTATTTTAGGCTGTGCCAGAGCCAGCGTGAATTTAGGCAAGTAATTTCATCTCCTTGTACCTTAGTGTCCTCATGTACAAAATGGAATAATATGTTATTTACCTCCCAGGGATATTATGAGGATAAATACATTTACATAAAGCATTTTGAGCTCCTTAGATGGAAACTGCTAAAGAACTGTAAAATATCCATTGGAACTCCTGAATCCCACACATGAAGCAGAACTCTCACTATTTACCAGAGAATCCACAATATCTCTAGAGACAGAGCTGAGTTGTAAGAAACCTTCACTTTTTAATTTGAAATTTTGCCTTGTGTTTTGTTTTAATAAAGTGACTAGTCAAGTTTGCTTAACAAAAGGAAAGAGAATAATGGATCTTTAGGCTAAAGTCCTCTACTGTAGCACTGCAAGGTGAGATACCAGCAACAGCAGAAAAAAATAAATGTGTGAATTTCTGTGCATGTACTTCAAGGACGGACTGCCCCCCTAAGAGAAACTGTCAGTTGTAACAACAGTTGTGTACATAAAATTGTGAAATGTGGAGTATAATCCCTTAGGTTTGAAGCAGAGATCTTAATTCTGTGGTTGCATTGGTGAGTTGATAGTTTTTCACACCATTCTGTGCTCAGTTTTAGAGGTTTCTGTCATTGCTGAGAAATTCCCAGCCCTCTTGAAGAACAGGTGGTGTTCCTACTACTACATTCCTCAGATAGAAGACACCTTCATTCTCTGCCAAGGGTTCAGTAGGATCCCTTCTGGGGACAGAAACAAGAATGCACTGAATCCCTGCATACACTGGCCACTCAGTCTTCTGCAGCATTATTTACCTTTGGGCTACACTGTAAGTTCTGGTCCCTCTGGTAGAAGGGAGGGTACTGTCGCATTGTGAACAGAAGTTCCTCCAACTGGGATCTTCCACCAGCACAGAGCATAAATAAATTTGACCCATATTTTGTAATTGGTGGAGCATGCTATACCAATAAGGAGCTACTAACATGGCCAAGAAGTGGAAGAGCAGATTTCCCCCATTTAAAAAATTTAGTTTAGTGCTTGTGATGGGTGCTGTACTTAGAGCTCTGGAGAATAAACTTATCTGTGTAGTGATAGAACTAGAGAACAGTTGAAGCATCTTACAGTGCTCCACACAGACAGCCTCAACTCTGACTTCTAGGGGGTGACCATGATGACGCTAGGGGAGAGAGAACACTTCAGTCTATACTCATTCAAATCACCAAGAAGGGTGCCAGTTGTGGTGGTTGGTTGGTTGTTCTGGTTTGGTTTTTTGCATGGCCAACACTCCATTGGCCACCAGAAACTTGTTCTCCCATTTATTTCAAAAGGCCACAGGATAAACAGTAACCATTATCATCACTGAATTTCTGTTCTGCTTGCAGCTGTAAAAAATAAATAAAATGGCAGCTGTGTCTCCTCTAATTCTCCAGTGAATCAGCTCATAATGTTTAATATAACCTGACTCTGCAACAGCATCTTATCAGTTGCAGTAAATAAAATCTAAAGTAATAATAATACTAGCACTTACAATCCACTTTATATTTTCAAACCACTTGACAAATATGCACAAATCAATCTTCATAGCCTCCTTTAAAGGCACAAAAGTACAATTAATTATCACCTTTTGACAGGTGAGCAAAGTGAGACAAAGGTTAAATGACTTGCTCAAGGCTATAGAGGCAGTCAGTGTGTCAGTTGGGATCTGAATTCCAGTTCCTGGCTCTCAGCCCAGTGTTCAATCCACTAGAGCATGCTGCATGGAGAGTATTGAGACTATTATTTTTAAAAGAAGCAAACTGTAATTTTCCATGTGTTGAAACAAGAAAAACTAAGAGCATGTAGTGACAAATTTCAGCAGAGGCCTCTTATTTTATAGCCCCACTTGTACAGCAAATTACCTCACAAAGACAGCTACAGTTTCTCTGAGTCCATTTTAATTATACTAGTAGCCCTAAAACCCTGACTCAGCAAAGCACTGTATGCATGTGGTTAAGGGACTGAAGTTTAAGTACTTTGCTGAATCAAGGTCTATGTTTGTTTCAGGCATTTCTAACTTTTTTTTTTCAGGTTGCTTCTTGATATATTGATGAGAAAAAATCAGATATTTTAATTAATTAAAATAAAGAAAAAATAATTGATTGTGTGTGTGGGAAAAATACAAAATGTAAACGTAGGCCTGATATAAATTCAGGATAGTGAAAAAGATCATTCAGTAATTGCACTCATGTCAGAAATATAAAGGGAAGGGTAACCACCTTTCTGTATACAGTGCTATAAAATCCCTCCAGGCCAGAGGCATCATCCTGTTACCTGTAAAGGGTTAAGAAGCTCAGCTAACCTGGCTGGCACGTGACCCAAAGGACCAATAAGGGGACAAGACACTTTCAAATCTTGTGGGGGGAAGGCTTTTGTTTTGTGCTCTTTGTTTATGTGGTTGTTCTCTCTTGGGACGGAGAGAGGCCAGACAGAAATCAATCTTCTCCAACCCATCCTAATCCAAGTCTCCAATATTGCAACCAGTATAGGCAAGGCGGATTAGTTTATCTTTTGTTTTGTGTGAATTTTCCCTGTGTTAAGAGGGAGGTTTATTCCTGTTTTCTGTAACTTTAAGGTTTTGCCCAGAGGGGGATCCTCTGTGTTTTGAATCTGAATACCCTGTAAAGTATTTTCCATCCTGATTTTACAGAGATGATTTTTACCTTTCTTTTTTTTTTTTAAATAAAACCCTTCTTTTAAGAACCTGACTGATTTTTCCATTGTTCCAAGATCCAGGGGTTTGGGTCTTTGATGATTTTGTAACAAATTGATTAGGATATTATTCTCAAGCCTCCCCAGGAAAGGGGATGTGTAGGGGTTGTGGGGATATTTTTGGGGAAGACATCTCCAAGTGGTCTCTTTCCCTGTTCTTTGTTTAAAACGCTTGGTGGTTGCAGCATACTGTTCAAGGACAAGGCAAAGTTTGTACCTTGGGGAAGTTTTTAACCTAAGCTGGTAAGATTAAGCTTAGGGGGTCTTTCATGCGGGTCCCCACATCTGTACCCTAGAGTTCAGAGTGGGGAAGGAACCCTGACAACTCATTACGTGGTTTTATACAGATCCTTTATTATTTCTCAATCTTTTTCTTTATCAGTGATTTCAACTGTAATTTGTACAAAATATGAATACTTATTTGAGTGTGTTTTCAGTTTGTTTTTGTGATGTGTTTAAATGGTTCTGCATTATAGTTTCAGAAGTGCATATTTCATGTATTGTCTATCCATTGTACTACTTTTCATTTAAGATTCCAAGGTAAAATAACAATTGTTTCTCCATATAATAGGAAAGTAAAGATGGTGATCTGACAAGCTAATTATGTGTCAAAAGCTTTGGAAAGTAAAGATAAAATAACGAGGAGAAAGGGAATTTTAAAATGTTATTGGCTGAGATAATGAAAGAGGTTTATAGAATTACATGACACATCCACTGGAATACATGTAATTAAATCCCCTAGACTGCCTTGATAATCTCTATTGCTACATTTTAATTCTTTTAAGTGGCTTCTGTGATTAGGAAGAGTTCTAGGTATAAAGTCCTGAAAATAGAGGTTTTCTACATATGCAGTTGCTATATCCTGTGCAATAGCGGCATAAGCTTTGTTTGCCAGCATAATTCAAACTTCTATAGTACAAGGTGGGGAGCCCCATTTCCATAACTATGTAGTCCCTGATTTATCTGCTGAGACCACTGAAAAGTTCAGTTTGTGACAAAGTTTCTGTGATTGGAGGATTGCTCACTTAAAAATGGACTGCCATTTATAGTACCTCCTCCAGGAAGGTACCAAGCACCCTCAATTCCCATAAATATTGGTGAATATTGAGGATGCTGAGCACCTCAAAGGAGGCCCTCAATACTCCTCAGGATTGAGTCCCTTCATATTATTTTCTTGAAAGTGGGATTAATTTGTCAATTTGTAGAGACTAGAAAAACATGACAGGTTTGAAGGAAGCAATGTTTTGTTAAATCAGCGCATATGAATAAATTAAGCATGTGGTGAAGTGCTGCCCTGAATAGGGATGGCCCATTGTATTAGTTTGGATGGAATATATGGAATAAAAGTGTTGGCATAACCTAGTCACTGTCCATCAATGTTAAACAAGGTTTGAGGATTGGTATATAGAGACCTCAGCTTGCTTAGTACCATGGCACATGTCTCATTAAAAAGTCTTTTAACCTTTTATTAAAGATAGAGAAAAGAAGGGAAAATAGTTAAAACATTTGAAATGTAAAGTATTAAATCAGGCTTTCATTTTAACTACTTGGTTTTGTTCCCTTTTCCTTAATCTGGAGAAAGTTTTAAAAGAAAAAAAACCTCTTTGTCTGATGGTATCAATGGCAGTAATAACCTTCCTTTTGGGGGAAAAGCGAATAGGTTCATTGAGAAAGGCTGTAAATGTCATTGTTGCTATTGTTAAAGTCCAATTTTAGAAGGGACCCTCTCTCCTTTATTTTGCGGTTTCTTAGATGGTATTAAAGGTGGTAATAACTGGAATTCTAGGTGGTGGTTGGGATTCAGCTGGTGCCAGTAGGGGGTGACGATGTCGTCTGGGTCCCTCTCTCTCTGTCTCAGGATGATGAAGGCACAGAGTCCTAGGAAAACAGTGCAGGTGGCAGCTATGATTAGAAACTAGCTTCAGAAGCCTAAGTATGTTTCTCTTGCCTGTTCTTTTTGTTCTTTTGAACTTTCTCCACAAAATATTTCTTTTAAGAACTCAAAAAGGGAGTGTAGGTGGCATGGCCCACCCCCTCATTATTTTGTCCACCAATTAGGCTTAGTGTCTGGCATAACAATTTTGGCTCATTATCCTCTGGCTCCGCATCTTCTGGTTTCTGACCAGCTTAATTTGAACGTGGTCGCTGAATCGCATCAACCTGGCCTGTTTGTTTAGACTAATTCAGTTATTCTATCTTCCTTTTTTACTTTTTCCCATCAACATTTGGTATTAATGTTGTTGTATCCTTTTATGAACTTTTACATACTTTTTACAGATGAGCTCACAATTGGGGTAAATTTGTAGGCCCAGTAGTCACAACAGGTCTTAAGCAACTGTTTCAGTACTTTCCTAAACCAGGTCTTAAGATCAATACTGATATAAAATGCACTATATATTAAATTTTACTTTCAAACTGTCTTTGCAATACAAAATGGTAGTCTTCCAGGAAACTCACTGATGCGTGGTGTGGTTTTCTTTTTACATACTACTCTTCTTATAATAAAAATATTGTATGAGATGCAGAGTTCTGTAAGATTAGTTTCAGAGCATTATTATCTGGATGTAGCAGTAATGTGTACTATGCCTCTTCCTAACTTAAAATTGATGCTACCATATATAGGCTTGTGTTTCAGTGCCTATTAAAAATAATTACATCCACAGTAAACCTATTTCCTGGAGTTGCAAAATTTTTCAGTGGCACAAAGGACATAATTCTGTACTCCCTAGAGACAAAGAGCAGAAGTGATAAAAGCCAACTCAACAGAAGTCATGTCTTCATCATTAAAATTTTAAATGCCTCTGTTACGGTTCAGGGTTATCCATACCTTTGACCCCACAGTCTCTCTATGAGCACCTCATACAGTGAGAGGCCTACCCCTGCACTTCTTTCATAATAGAATCTCACAATTCATCCCTATATGTATACCTCAAATAAAAAAAGAAAAGTAAGAGAAACAACAACAAAAAAATCCACTATGGCTAAACAGATTTAAAGAGGTGGTTAGAGATAAAAATACATCTTTTAAAAATTGGCAGTCAGATCCTACTAAGGAAAACAGAAAAGAGCATAAATTCTGCAAGTCAAGCATAAAATTATAATTAGGCAGGCCAAAAAAGAATTTGAAGAACAACTAGCAAAAGACACAAAGCCTAACTCTCCCCCGCCCCCCCCCAAGGCCATGTCTACACTAGAGAGCTTACAGAGGCAGAGCTGTACCAATGCAGCTGCGCTGCTGTAAGATCACTTGCGTAGCCACTCTATACCAGTGGGAGAGAGTTTTCCCATCCATATGATAAAACCATCTTAACGAGCAGCAGCAGTTATGTACCACTGACATAGCACTGTGCACACTACCACTTATGCCAGCGTTCGGGGGGTGGGGGGGTGTTTTTTCCCACATCCCTCAGTAATATAAGTTTTGTGGACATAAGTGCCCTAAGTACATCAGAAGCAGGAAGCCTGCCAAACAATCAGTGGGGGCACTGGGCAATCAGGTTCTAAGAGAACACTTAAGAAAGACAAGACAATTTCAGAGAAGCTAAATAAATTCTTTATATCTGCCTTCACTGCAGAGGATGTGAGGGAGATTCCCATACCTGAGCCATTATTTTTAGGTGATAAATCTGAGGAACTGTCCCAGATTGAGGTGTCAATAAAGGAGGTTTTAGAAGAAATTGATAAATTAAACAGTAATAAGTCACCAGGACCAGATATTATTCACACGAGTTCTGGAGGAACTCAAATAAGAAATTGCAGTACTTCTAACTATGTTATATAACCTATCACTTAAGTCAGCCTCTGTACCAGATAACTGGACAATAGCTAAGGTAACACTGATTTTTAACAAAAGCTCCAGAGACGATCCTGGCAATTACAGGCTGGTAAGCCTAATTTCAATACCAGGCAAATGGGTTGAAACTATAGTAAAGAACAGAATTTTCAGATACATAGATGAACATGATATGTTGCAGAAGAGTCAACACAGCTTCTGTACAGGGAAATTGTGGCTTATCAATCCATTAGAATTCCTTGAGGGGTTCAACAAGCATGTGTACAAGGGTGATCCAGTTGATGGAGTGTATTTGGACTTTGATAAAGCCTTTGACTTGATAAAGCCTGATAAAGCCTCACAAAAGGCTCACAGAGTAAGCAGTGATGGGATAGGAGGGAAGGTCCTCTCATGGATCAGTAACTAGTTAAAAGATAGGAAACAGAGGGTAGGAATAAATAGCCAGTTTACACAATGGAAAGAGGTAAATAGCAGGGTCCCCCAAGGATGTGTGTTGGGATCAGTGCTGTTCAACATATTCATAAATGATCAGGGGGCTGGAGGGGAGAGAGAAGGATAAACAGTTAAGTGGCAGAGTTTGCAGATGGTAAGGAATTATTCAAGATTGTTAATTCAGAAACTCTCTGTGAAGAGTTGCAAAGGGATCTCACACAACTGGGTGACTGGGCAAGAAAATGGCAGATGAAATTCCAAGTTGATAAGTGCAAACAATGCAAATTGGAAAACATAACCCCAACCATACATACAAAATGATAGGGTTTAAATTATCTGTTACTACTCAAGCAAGAGATCTTGGAGTCATTGTGCAGAGTTCTCTGAAAACATCTGTTCAATGTGCCGTGGCAGTCAAAAAAAGCTAATAGTTCTTTGAAAACATCTGCTCAATGTGCCGTGGCGGTCAAAAAAAGTAACAATATTAGAAACCATCAGGAAAGGGATAGATAATGAGACAGAATATGTTACAATGCCAGTATGTAAACCCATGATATGTCCACACCTGGAATACTGCATGCAGTTCTCATTGCCCTATCTCAAAATAGATACGTTAGAATTGAAAAAGGTACAGAGAAGGGCAACAAAAAAGAGTAAGGGTGTGGAACAGCTTCCATATGAGGAGTGATTAAAAAGGCTGGGACTGTTCAGCTTCAAAAGGAGATGACTAAAATGGGATCTGATAGAGATCCATAAAATTGTGACTGGTATGGACAAAGTGAGTGAGGAAGTTTTAGTTATCCCTTCACATAACATAAGAACCAGGGGGTCACCCAATGAAATTAACAGTCAGCGTGTTTAAAACAAATGTAAGGAGGTACTTAGTCACACAGTCAACCTATTGAAATCATTTCTAGGGGATGTTGTGAGGGCCAAAAGTATAACTGGTTTAAAAAAGGAATTAGACTAAATTAATGGAGGATAGGTCCATCAGTGTCTATTAGCCAAAATGATCAGGGATTCAACCCCATGCTCTGAGAATGCTAGAAGACAGTGGATGGATTGCTTGATAAATTGTCCTGTTCTGTTCATTCCCTCTGGAGCGCCTGGAATTGACCACTCTCAGAAGACGGGCTAGATGAGCCATTGTTCTGATCAAGTATGGTCAATCTTCTGTTCACCCCCACCTTTAGACTGGGTCACCAAGATATAGCACCCTGCTTATCAACAGTGTTTCCTTAGCTCCGTTTAGCCCCTGCTATAGACTTCCCTTCAGAAGCTGTGAACAGTGTGAAAAGAGAATGACACCGAATAGCTTCTACAAATAAAGTATTATTCGTTTATCCATAAGAGCATAGCAATCAGGTAGAAAAAGGTTCAAACATCAAAAGGTCTATGGATGTATTATATGAGCTTAGCATTTTCCTCAAGACTTAGCTGGGCCGTAATTAGCCCTGGCACCCCTTCCCTTCTGGGGACCAGGTTACATTATGTCTCTATAGATCCTGCCTCCCCTTTTCAGCTTCTAGGATGAGGCTTTTAAACCTTCCCAGGCTCTTTATTTCATTTTGCCCAACTGAAGTTCCCCTCCCCAGATCACCAGCTACCCTGTTGATCAAAGCACAGCAGGGATAAAACTTCAAAGGAATTGACACCTGTATTGTTTATTAGGACCAGTTACTGGGTGATCTGGAGCTAACTTTCAGTTCCTGAAGAGGTGCAAAAATCGCTTAGGACTAAGTTAATTCTTTGCAACTATGTAGCAAACAACATGATCTTAATCAGGTATACAAAATAATCATTAAAAAGTAGTACAGAAAGTAATACAGTAATACAAATATTCATGGAGGATAGGGTCATCAATAGCTATTAGCCAGGATGGGCAGGGATGCAAAACCAGGGTCTAAAGCATCCCTAGCCTCTGGATGCCAGAATCTGGGAATGAGTAATGGGGAGTTGCCTAGGGAGTTGCCTAGGGAGGTGGTGGAATCTCCTTCCTTGGAAGTTTTTAAGGTCAGGCTTGACAAAGCCCTGGCTGGGATGATTTAACTGGGAATTGGTCCTGCTTCGAGCAGGGGATTGGACTAGATGACCTTCAGGGGTCCCTTCCAACCCTGATATTCTATGATTCTATGATTCTATGGATGGATCACTTGATGATTATCTGTTCTGATCATTCCCTCTGAAGTACCTAGCATTGGCCACTGCTGGAAGACAGGATACTGGGCTAGACTGTTGGAAAACAGGACACTGAGCTAAATGGACGATTGGTCTGATCCAGTATGGCCTTTCTTATGTTCACATATCTTCCACATTCTGACCTGTTCTCTGAGAAGTAGCATTGCGGTTCCATTGGTCTATACTTAGCAATACTCTCTTTCAAAAGCAAAAACAGGGAACTATAACTTTTTTTCACCTTTCCTTATGATTTGAGTTACACAGCAGTGCTGGGGAGTTAGAGGAGGTAAGGACTTCTCTCTCATATGCCCTAGCTCACAGGCTGCTTGGACCTTGTGTGCAGGGTAAGCAAGAGTGCACCTACTTATCCCTTCCTGGAGCGGGTGGTTGCTGATAGGTGGAGCATGGGTGAAGTCTTGGCTCCACTCTGTATACTCATTGGCCAGTTCAGCTGAAGTGGCATACCTTGTTGCTGGCATAGGCAGCAGGCAATTACCATAACAGCAAAGCAATAAAGAAGCAAAGGGGTATTTGTGATTCAAGGTGTGTCTGAATGATAATGTCTTCCAGAGCTACTCCTGAGGTTGTGTTTCTTATTCACCACCCCTCACTCAGGACTATGTCTAAGGTCACAACCCAGCCTAGTGAGATGAGCTATATGGGGAATCAGGGATACAAAGGGTTAAAGCCAATGACAGAACTTGAAAGTTTGAATTAAAACTTGGGGAGGAACAGCTCACCATCTGCTTCTTTAACAACAGCAGAAGACACAAGAATTTTTTGGTATAAAAAAGTAGGATACTGGATTTTTTCCCTCTTGGTACAGATTTCACACCAATGACTTTACTAAAGATGAGAAATAGAGATGTAAGCTAAAGACTACATGCAGTGTATTAACTTAACAACAACTGACTAGTGTCTTGAGGCAGGGATCCAAAAGATATTGCAATTTAATAGTATAGTTCCATTAACCTATGGTTTGTGAAAATAAGTGTTGAAGATTGCATGTAATTCTGTTCACGTGAGCAAGGAACTTTAGAGATGGCAAGCTCTTTTTACAAATTGCCCATGTTGTCTTTAGCAAGAATGATGTGCCTGGGTGAAAATAACCTATTGCTACACTACATTTAGAGCCTTCTAAAAAAGAGAAAATCAGTCATGAAAAATGGGAAGCATTTTTTTCTTTTTTGGAGGTTGTCTAGAAACAGTGTTAATTTATCTAAAGGTGAATGGTGTTTAAAAAGTATGCAAAATACCTGAAATTTTATTTACAGTTTAATTCTTGTATCTTTTTAAGTTCTGAAAATATCCGGATTCTTTATCTCTGTGTTCATCTACTGTATTTCATATTGTTTTCCTTCTGATGCACTTGAATCACACCCATCTATTCTAGTTTGTATGGTATTCCTACTACTACACTGTTTGATTTAATAGCATAAAATGCTGTGGTGGGGGCAGGGGGGTTGGTTGTTTTTCTTAAGAGAGGCTTGATTTTTTTTTTATTCATAGAAAGAAAATTGTTGGCTAAAAGATTAGGTAAAGAACAAAACATTTGCAATACATGCATAATCTATTATAGTGTGAAGATATACTTAAACTGAAGGTGTTCAAATATTGATTCAGATTGTATCTTGATAAATAAATTAATGAGGACAGAAGTACTGTTGCATGATTAATGAGCTACAGAAAAATCTCCGCAGGCATTTGTGTATCCTTGGGATAAAAGATGGGTTAGAATACTTGGAATTTCGGAGTTTTCACTGTGCTCATCACTTATAGCAAAGTTCAGTCATTTCAGAATTACACAAAGAAGTGACAAACATATTGTTCCTTTTGTTTAGCAATTTGTAGAGCTGATTGATTAATGAAAAAAGTTTCCCATAATTACTCATTCATATTTCAGGCATCGTGGTCTAGTGGAAAAGGCACTAGACTGGTGGGTCAGGCAACCTTCCCCTTACCTGCTGTTTGACCTTGGGCAAGCCACTTCACCTCGCTGTGTATTTTACCATCCCTTATCTGCCTGGCATATTGAGATTGTAATCTCTGAGGGCATGGGCTGTCTCTCACAGTGTGCATGTGCATAGTGCCTAGCATAGTGGGCACTGAGCTCAATTGTTGTCTCTTAGCACTAGGGGGAGAAGTGCATGCAGTGGACTGTTTTATTTATTCGTATCTATATACACAGAAAGAGAGAGATTGCTATATGATTATGATAGAGAAGGCAAGGTCAAAGAATTGAACCTTGCACTAGGAATAGAAGGAGATAATAGTCCTTACTCCTGGGGGAGAGGAGTTCATTCAACAATCCCAGATTGGCTCTCCAGAAATCTGTCTCTCGCGTAGATGAGCTTTACTCTTCTTGTAGAAAGTTTCGTTGTGCCAGGGAAGCATAGTTGTCAACCATTGTCTTCTTCCTAGAGTGTTAGTCAATCTTTTAGATATCCTAGGCCCAGGTAAGGGAGTGCTTTGAAAATGAGAACTGAGACTTTGAACTTTACTCATTATTCTATGGGAAGCCATAGCCTGTGTTGCTGAGGAGACATGCTGCAGTGTTCTGTACTAATTAGAGTTTCCTAAGTGGCAAAGGCTTCATGCCCAGATATATTACATCACTGTAGACCAGCCAATAGATGCCAAAGGCATGTAGAGTATACTCCTGATTATGCAAATAGCATATGGGACATGGATTTTGTTCGGATAATGGAGAGGGCAGAAGCCATTCAACCATTCAGCAGCATCTGGAGGATCCTCCTCCTCCTTGCTGTCTTAATCAGCAGGCTCTGCTCTGTGATCACTCAATCCCATGACAGCCGGACTGCAGAGATTTCCCTGTGTTACTGCAGAGCCAGTGACACCTAATCTCTGCAGGCACAATGTGTGTTCAGGACGGGGGTGGGGGACAGGGGCTGAGAAGGGGGCTGAAATCCTGTTGGGGCTCAGTAGAGACCCCTTGGCCAAGACCCTGCCTTGCCCCACCAGGACTGCAACCAAAGAAGGTAGATAGCATTATTCACAGATGCTTTTATGTGTTAGCATCAGCAAGGAATCAAGGAACGCTCCTGAACAGAAAATTGTGGGAATGTGCTATCAACCAAAGGAGATAATGTCATGGTGGCAAATTCTTCAATATGCTTTGCTCTGCCCACCGGCATAACCTCTGTCTTGCTCTGGTTCAGCTTCAGCCAGCTGTTCTTCATTCATGAGGTCATCTCATCCAAGACTGGGCCATCTTGATAGTAGTGGTGCAGTTGTATGCAGTGAACGATAGGTAGAGCTTGTGTCATCTGCATGTTGCTGACTCTTGAGTCTTTGTTCTCCAACTCACCTACTAGCTGTATGTAGATACTGAATAGGACCAGAGAGAGAACTGATCCCTGTGGGACTCCACAAGTGGGAGGTCTGGTGATGGAGATTTTCATAGGTTCTAAAGCCTGAAAGGACCATTGTGATTGTCTAGTCTGACTTGCTGTATAACACAGGCCATAGAACTTCCCAAAAATCATTCCTAGAGCATATCTTTTAGAAGAACATCCAATCCTTGATTTAAAAATTGCCCGTGTTGAGAATCCACCATGACCCCTTGTAAATTGTTCCAGCGATTAACTACTCAGACAGGTAAAAATGTATGCATTATTTCCATTCTGAATTTGTCTACCTTCAGCTCCCAGACATTGGATCATGTTATACCTTTCTCTGCTAGATTGAAGAGCCCATTGTTAAATATGTGTTCCCCATGTAAGTACTTATAAACTGGAATCAAGTCACTACTTACTCTTCACTTTGTCAGTCTAAATAGTTTGAGCTCTTTGAGTCTATCACTCTAAGGCATGTTTTCTAATCTTTTAACCATTCCTGTGGCTCTTCTCTGAACTGTTTCCAATTTACCAACATCCTTGTATTGTTGGCATCAGAATAAGGCACAATATTCCAGCAGCAATCTCACCAATGCCAAAAAGAGAGTAAAATAACCTTTCTACTTCTATTCAAGATCCCCCTGTTCATGCATCCAGGATTGTATTAACTCTTTTGGCCACAGTTTTGCACTGAGAGCTCGTGTTCAGCTGATTATCCCCCACAGCCCCTAGGATAGAGTCCCCCATCCTGTAAGTATGGCCTACATTCTTTGTTCCTAGATATATACATCTACATTTAGCTATATTAAAACATATATTTTTTGCTTGCAGGCAATTTACCAAGTAATCTAGATCTAGATCACTGTCCTCTTTATCTTTCACTCCCCCAATTTTTGTGTCGTCTACAAAGTTATCAGTGAAAAGAAAAGGAGTACTAGTGGCACCTTAGAGACTAACCAATTTATTTGAGCATAAGCTTTCGTGAGCTACAGCTCACTTCATCGGATGCATTCAGTGGAAAATACAGTGAGGAGATTTATATACACACAGAACATGAAAAAATGGGTGTTATCATACACATTGTAAGGAGAATGATCACTTAAGATGAGCTATTACCAGCAGGAGAGTGGTGTGGGGGGGGGAAGAAAACCTTAAAAGGTTTTCTCCCCCACGCTGGTAATAGCTCATCTTAAGTGATCACTCTCCTTACAGTGTGTATGATAACACCCATTTTTTCATGTTCTGTGTGTATATAAATCTCCTCACTGTATTTTCCACTGAATGCATCCGATGAAGTGAGCTGTAGCTCATGAAAGCTTATGCTCAAATAAATTGGTTCGTCTCTAAGGTGCCACTAGTATTCCTTTTCTTTTTGCGAATAGAGACTAACACGGCTGCTACTCTGAAAGTTATCAGTGATGACTTTGTTTTCTTCTAGGTTTTTGATAAAGATGTTAAATAGGGTAGGGTCAAGTCCAGATCCACGCAGGACTCCACTGGAAACAAACCCACTCAGTGATGATTCCCCATTCACAATTACGATTTGAAACCTGTCCATTAGCCACTTGTTGTTCCATATAATATGTGCCATATTAATTTTAGCTCCATTCTAGCTTTTTAATCAGAATGTTGTGTGATACCAAGTCAAGCACCTTACAGAAGTCCAAGTATATTACATCAACACTGTTAGCTTTGTCAACCAAACTTGTAATCTAAATTTTTAAAAAATGATATCAAGTTAGTTTGGCGGGATCTATTTTCCATGATCCCATGTTGATTTGCATTAATTACATTACCGTCCTTTAGTTCATTATTAATCAAGCCTCTCCATTATCTTGCCCAGGATCAATGTCAGACTGATGGGCCTATAATTACCCATGTTATCCTGTTTATCCTTTTTAAAAATTGGTACAACATTATCTTTCTTCCACTCTTCTGGAACTTCCCCAGTCCTCCAAGGCTTATTGAAAATCAGTTTCCCATCACTACTCATTGGGTGCATCCCTCCTGGAAGGACTCAAACCATTTTACCACATTTCCCTGGACTCTTGTGACCTCTCTTTAGAGAGAGAGCAGTGGCTTATGGTCATCTGTGTCAGTTATTGCAGAGAGGTCCAAGAGGATGAGAATGGATGTCTGTCCTTTGACAGCAGGAGATCACACATCAGTGCCACTAAAGCAGTATCCGTTCCATGTCCTTGCCTAAACCCCGATTGTGCCAGACCTAGGAGATTAGCTTCAAAGTGATGAGTTTGAATTTAGCCTTTGGCTAGCCTCTGTATGAGTTAGTTCAGCAACAGGAGGCTTGATGCTGGAAAGTAGGTAACTAGAATTGATGTATCAGGGGTTCCCTGTTATTTGGACTATTGGGTGTTTGAAAGAGGAAGGAAAGATTCCTTCCCTGAGTGAAACACTGTCTATTTCAGTCATGAAAATGCAGTTCCTCCACATATGAAATTTCAAATAAAATCTGTCTAACTAATTAAAATGAAACATTTTGCTTCCGGTCAGTTCAACCCAAGTCAAAATTTTAGGTGTCTTGAACCTAACTGAAACATGTTGTTTCGAGTCAATTTGACATTAAATTGCATCTCCCTTTAGTGCCACAGTTCCTCACTGGAGTTTTATGTCAGTTCATGCTTCCAGTATTTCCTATGGGCCGGGTTCGTTGGCTGGAATACATGTCTCATGATGCTCTACAATGACCCCTCTAGCTAAGCAGCATGGTAAATCATGGGAGTTACGTGACTGTGGTATATTATGGAGATGTACTCCAGCCAAGGAGCCCAGTCCATGGGGGGAATTAGAGCACGAGCCATCTGAACTTCAGCTCCCAGGAGGCACTTTGGTACCACAGGCACAGACAGTTTAGTGAAACAAAATATTTCAATTTGGTTCAACACCCCAGAATAAAATATTTTGACATTTTGAATAAAAAAAATCAGAATTTTTCATTCCATGGGAAAATGTTGATACTTTGATTTTTATCCCAATTTGGGATGAAAACAAATGTGAAAATACTGGAATTTTCCATTGTTGCTCCATTCTATTACTGCATCTCAGATTCCCTAGAAGTCAAGAATACAGCATGTTGGGGTTCTCTCAATTTCAAGGCAAGAAGTTTGTGATGCAGTTTTACAGACTAACATTCTTCAATGCCTCCTTTATGCAATTTTTTTCATTAACTCTTAGTAGTACTACAGTTGTACATTGAGAACCTAAACAGAATTGTGCCCAATTATGTTAACCCGCTGTAAAAAACACATACAATGGGGTGCTTTTTAGAGCTTAAAATCTGAGGAGAGAGGTGACAAAGTATGCAGGGATGTAATACGATATATCCACTTATATCCACATCATTAAACACATTTGTAATTTTTCTATAATAGATCATCAGTCACGACTAACCTCATATACCTCTCAAAGCATCATTAATCTACACCAATAAAGATGGATATTTTAATTGAACTAGAGAATGTACCATTTCCTACTGTTTGCTTTAGTAGTTTTATAAACTGGTGGGAAAAACAAGTTTTCAACATTTGGGTAGAATTTCAGTTCTTAGTAATTTATATATTAGCATATTGTTACAGAGCTTCTCATAATGTAGCCTTCAGTATTAAAATGTTATTACATCTTTAATGAACTGAAAAATCCAATTTAAAACGTTTCTTACATACCCTTGAGGTGGCCTTAAGGTTCTAGACTTACATTTCAAGTCAATGCTATCCTTAATAGTCAGTCTGAGTTAGTGTGTGTGACAAGGTTACTTAGATAAGTCTGGAAGCCGCAGCAACAGTTTTAATGCTAAACAAGCTCACAAATTTCTCAAACCTCATATCTGAACCAACTGCCACCAAAGTCAGGAAGAGTTTGCCACTGGCTTCAAAGGGAAATGGATCTGGCCCCAAATGATTGCCACCTACTCAGTAAACTTGCTTTTATCAAGATCCGAAATGTATCATGTGGAGAAGGATTAGAAGTTAATGAAGACACTGAAAACACTGCCGCTGTGAACCCGAACTGCCCCCAAGCTCAGGCCCAAAGCTTATGAGACAAAGGGGAATTCAGAGCTGTCATAAGATATAAGTCTAGCCCAAGACAGGTTCTTTGGGTAACAGACAGCAAAATAAAGAAAAGAAGGAGAGGGAGTTTGAAAGTCTCTAATGAAACTTCTTAATTTGTTTCCATATGGCCTATATAACAAAGTAGTGCAAGAATTCTCAATGAATGAGGCCAGTATCGACCATACACTTTGTAAGTAATCCGTATTGGCACAGTCATTTCTCTTTGGTGTTTAAGTACCACAGTGATAGTCACTGTCGAAATACCTGAGATAGATAGTGTGTTTTCTCTGAGATTTCTGGGACTCAAAATTTTGTATAATAAGGCTATTGGGGCAAGCTTTCCTCTTAGTTACAACCGTGCTGTTCCAGTGACTTCATTGGGCTAACATGGATGTCAGTGAGACCAACGTGGTGAAATGCAAGCACACACACTGCAAAAATCTCAAAGAGCAAGATTCTGTCTCTCTGTGCCCATGGATATGTAAGAGTAAGCAAGACTTAAATCCTGGACAGGGAGGGTAGGGGAATGGATCAAATCTTGGCTCTACCTCTGTATTTATTCTCCAGAACAGCTGAAGTTGCCTGGAGAGTTGGGCTAAGGCCAGCAGGCTATTATTACCAAATTGAACAGGAGTGTGATTGTGATAGGAGGCAGCAGGAAGGTGACTATTACTCAGGAGACTGCCACATGGAGATGATGTATCTTACACATAATCGTTGCTCAGGTCTGTGCCTAAAATCAAAATCTAGCACCAATTCCATGAAATCAGGAAAGTAGAGGTGGTCGGAAATTTTCTAACAGTACACTTCGCAGTTAGAAAATGTTGTTTCTTCAAAATTGCAGTGTTCTTACAGGAATGGTCCAATTCTGACAAAATTCCAGTCGAAACCAGGCAGGTTTTGAAACCTATGAATATTATATGTTGGATTGGTTATGGGGGTGTTTTCTGTATGACTGTACTAGTTTAACTTAATAGAAGTCTATCTGGAAAAATGGGCAGGAAGGAAGAAAATAGCTTCCCTCAGCAAACACTTAAGAGTTCTTCAGGGACAATGCCAGAACTATTAGCATTGATGATTTTGCTTCCAGCTCCACCCAAATTACAGGACTGGTTTTGACCAAAAGGGTCAAAATTTAGGGACACAAGAGAACAAAAAAAATTCTGGAAGGATTTAACAGGACCCTTTCTCGAGAGAGGCAGTAGTTCAGGGGTACCAAATCACATAACACCTTTTGGAGGTTTCTAAAGAAGTTAGACCTGCCTAAGTTGCCCTTAGGGATGGTATGACTTCAGGAAAGACAGACATACAGGTGGAATGTTTGTTCTTTTAAATTATTTGTCTCTAAACGCTTTGTTTCTAGTGCTAAAATGAACAATATCTTTGTGTTAAGGAGGCTGTTTTGTCACTACCCCACAGGTCACAGACTCCTGAAAGTAAGAAGTGCAGGTGATTGAATTTATTTGAACCTACAGGGTAATAATTGCTAAATAGGGTGCTTGTAGCTCAGGCCCTCGTCTTAGGGTATGTCTTCACTACCAACATGTAGTCGCGGCACCAGCGCTGGGGGAGAGGTCTCCCAGCGCTGTAAAAAAACCACCCCCACGAGTGGAGTAGCTCTCAACTCTGGTGCACTTTCTACACTGCCACTTTACAGTGCTGAAACTTGCATTGCTCAGGGGGGGGGGGGGGTTTCACCCCCCTTAGTGAGAAAGTTTCAGCACTGTAAAGTGGCAGTGTAGACAAGGCCTTAGTGTGGGAGAATACAAAATTCCACCTGACAATAGGTAAAGACACAAGAGGCTCCACCCCTGAGAGGGTGCACTCAGAGAAACCAGAAAAGGGACAGAGGGACAGTTGCAACTGTGGCACCCCTGTTTGTAAGTACTGAATATAAATCATTCAGTAATATTGTACAGTCTGCTTTCTGTCTTAGATCCCAGTATACGGAGTCACTTCTAGAGAGATGGGAGCCTCCTGTCACTTACTGTAACTAAAATCTGAATGATCTGTCACTTTTGAGTCACAGGGTGATATTTTATGTGCAGGAAGAAACATGGAGTGGAAAAATGTTAATAAGAAGGGGGAAGTGAAGCTTCCACTACTAAAAACCATGTAGGTCAAGATACTTTGCTTAGATTGAACAGCCAGAAGAGTCACTAATGAGGATAACAGCATTGAGCATCAGGAAAATAGACAAACTGCAAGGATTTGAGTGGAATCATATTTTAAGTTGGCTTTTTTTCTTTCTTGTTATACATTCTTGAAATATAATTCAGATATTGTGGAATGGCTGTGGTTTTTTAGCTGCACATCTGAATGAACAGATAGCAGCCAGCGAAGTGCAAGTTTCTACTATATTTAAAATGCTGTTTTATAGTACATAGTCTTGTCCAGTGGCACCAAGTGTTTGTTTTTTCTAAGAGGCAAATAATGTCCAGAGAGTAAATGTAGTAGATTCCTCTTCACAGGACAGCTCATTCAATGTTTGTCTCTCTTACCAGTTCAATAGTTGTGCCAAATAGAAGATAAAATTTTAAAATAAATAATCCACCAAAAATAAAGAAAAGAAAATGATGCTCACCTTTTTTAAACTTAAATATTTAAGTACAATAAAATTAGAGCTCAAAATGTCACACCTTCATGTGGTTAAACACCATTTAACTACTAGATACTGACTGAATGTTTCCCAATTAAGTAGAATTTGTGATAATCATCAATAAGGAGCAGTCCTTGTCATTCAATATAATTAGGCTCAAAAAAATTCCTTGGGAGAAATCCCAATAAAATCCCACTTTAGCATGTCTTGAATAAGGCCCTGATCCTACCAACACTTATACATGTATTTGTGTTTGCACATGGGAGTAGTCCCTTTAAGAGGAGGGACAATCTAGCCATTTCTAGCTACACATGGCGGAAATGTTTTGAAATTTTGACACCCTTCGCCCCCACCCTCCCAAAATACCCCAATTCAGCGCAATTTGCCATGTTTCAATCTGTTCCTATTTGTGACACAAGGTTTTCAGTTACATCTGAGACCTCATTCCAAATTTATGGGAAATTACTTATTGAGTGACAGACACCATAAACAGTCAATCCCAAATAATATTTATATAATAGAATTTTCCTGCATATTACTTGAATTACAGTCATGCATATTTCGTAATATCCAGGCAGTACATGCAATCCAAGTCTGACTTGTATAACAAAGGTTGGAAAACCTCCCTAAAATCATTCATGGAGCAGATCTTTTAGAAAAACATTCAATCTTGATTTTAAAATGGCCAGTGATGGAGAATTCACCATGACCCCTGGTAAACTGTCCCAGTGGTTAAATACCCGCACTGTTGAAAACTTACACCTTATATCCAGTCTGAATTTGTCTAGCTTCAACTTACAGGCATTGGATCATGTTATACCCTTTCCTGCTAGGTTGAAGAGTTCATTATCAAATATTTGTTCCCCAGGTAGGTACTTTTATAAACTGTAATCAAGAGACCCCTTTTCTCTTTGTTAAGGTAAACAGACTGAGTTCCTTGAGTCTATAACTCAATCCTTTAATCATTCTTCTGGCTCTTCTCTGAACCCTTATAATTGACAACTTGGCATGACTTTCAATTCTTAATCGTCCCGGAAGCATTCATGTCCAACCATTAAGACATCTCTGGTCAAATTATAGCTGCACAGGGGTTAGGGGCAGGAGGGGAAGAGATCATAAAGGAGCCACTTCATGGACTGCCTGTGTGTCCTATGCAGAAGTCAGGCATAATTTGTGTGCCACCGTAACAGGATGGTAGATTCCAGGGCTCCGCAAAGGGATACAGCATGCTTTTGATGAGTCATTTTGATGTCAGGTGCATGAAATATAGAATTGGTGCATGCATAGAGATAGATTTGGGTTTTTTGCCGCGTCATACTAGCAAAAGGATTTTATTAACTCAGACATGAGGATTTAGTTATCTTTCTGAAGCAGAGAGAGCTAGGGGTTAGGATGAGGAGATCCTGCAGGAGAAACCACTGGTCTAGCCTTCCATGAGGAGGAAAGTGAAGGGGCTATATTTGGAATGTAGCTTGAATGTAGATTGCTTGTTAGAAGTTGGGTGAGCTGCTTTATAGTGATATGCAGTGTTCCGTGCTCCAGAAGGTGATGTATATATGCCCTTTGTTCCATGCCTCCCCTGTGAAAAATTTAGATTTTAGGGAACAACATTAACACATCTGAGGACATTTTGCCTGGTCTCCAAAAAGCATAAAATATCTCGCTTCTGAGGATCATAGAGTGTATCACTTTTATTACTTTCTGTATGAGAGAGAGAGAGAGAGAGAGCGCTGATGCTTTAGAACTTCAATATAATATACAGCATGCAATAATTATAGATCTTTGTTAAACAATCAAAGGCATAGTGCAAGGAAGAGAAGACGTTGTTTGCATACCGTTCGACAGATCATAGATTCAAATAGACACAAAAATCCTGTTTCTGATCCAGAGCCAGTCTGGAGTTTTATCTATGCAACATAGATCAGACTCTAGCCCAATAGCCATCTGTCTCTTCCCCCCTCACCCCATATCTGTAGATATTTATTTAAATGCTGGCATTTTCTCTAAGGTAATTTGCGATAAATAGGATGAGTACATTGAGTTCAGTGGGAGTTTGGGAGTGGGAAGGGAATGCAGGACTCCTAAGTGGCTTTAAGTTCCTGCACTTAGAGTAAGTGTTCAAAATGCTCTCTCAGAGCATTCAATGCTATTATTTCATTTCATTTCTCCTCTATTAGGGCCTGATTCTTCAAGGTGATGAATCCTATAAGAAGATCAGTACTATGGATATTAGTGAGGGGTTGAGGGCCCTCTGTGCCTCACAGTATCATGCCCTTATAGTGGGTGTAGTTAAAACTTTTCTTTTACAGTGGGTAAGAGATCACCAATTCTAGCAGTATTCTTCACTATAATAATTATTGGGAAGAGCTGCTCAAACTGGTAATTTATTTATTTCTGGCAAAAAGAATGAAAAGCTTTTAAGCTGTGCTTATTCTCCATAGCATTTTTGAATATAATCCACATTGAAATGGTTTTGCTCATTTTGGGTACCAGTTGTGCTCCTTTCCTTAGCCTCTCTTCACTGTCTGGGTTATGTTAATTAACAAAACTTTTTCAAAGGATTAGCTCAAAGTAGCAGCAAAATTGTACCATATGAGATGGAGTTTAACAGACAATTCTGAATTTTTTTGGAAAATAATTAATTTGGGCATTGTAAAATTACAGGGGGATAAAGAGGTGAGCTGAGATTTAATATCAGCTGCAGCTGAATGAACAATCCATTATTTCAATAAAAAGAATTTTTAGTGCACGGACTTAATGTCAGTTTGTGGCAGCAGGATTGATACTACATTGGCCTATTGGTTCAATAGCCTGTGAAGTAAAATAATTTACGTGATAGACTCAGCCATTAAAGTAAATCAATCAACCCCAACTATTACTCTAAAAAATATATACCCAAGTAAATGTGTACTGCTTAGATAATAATTGCTCCCTGCAAAATGATTTTTATGATACATATTATCACTCCTTTTCAAGAATGCTATCTATACTCTGTAGATTCAGAAGGTTTTACTTGATATGAAGTAGAGTTATAGAAGAGCTAGTCATTGGAAATATCCTTGGATCAGATGATCAAGAATTAACTAAGTTTAAATTAAATGACCAAAATCAGCTTGTCAACCATGATTTTTCATTTTAAAAGTACAGATTTGGGGAAATTAAGGGAATTAGTTAAAGTCAGCTGGAGTGAAGAGCTCAATGACTTAAATGTGGAGGAGGCTTGGAACTGCTTCAAAGCAACTACACAAAAGCTACCTGAAATTTGCATCCCAAGCAAGGAGGAAAAATGTAGAGAAAAACTGCCAACCCAGATGGATGAATAACCACCTCAAAAAAGGTAATTAGGCATAAGCAGAGAGCCTGTAGGGAATGGAAGAAAGGGTCTACCAGCAAAGAAAATTAAATCATCGAGGTTATAAAATGTAGGAGTAAAGTGAGAATTACTTAAAAGTCTATCTAAATTAGCATTTGCCAAGGAAATTAAGATAGATAATAAAAGAATAAGGAAGGATGAAGTTGGAATGAGATGCAGTGTGGATGGAAAGGAGGTTAAAGATAATCTAGATGTGGCCCAAAAACTAATGGATACTTTTGCTTCTGTTTTCAGTAAGCCAGTTGGTGGCTGCCAGGTTTGTGGAGGTGGCAGGTACAGGTGGGTGAAGACAGAGATGGAACCCAAAATTTAAATAGAATAGACTCTGCCCAGTGGAGACGTGATCTGCATTATTGTAGGTGAATTCTGCTTGGGGCAGCACAGCTGACCAGTCATTCTGGTGATCATTTGTAAAGTACTATAGATGTCATTCTAAAACCGGATTCATTCTCACAGATTGTCCATCAGTCTGTCAGTGATAGATGGAGAATGCATAGGTGCAGACTCCAAACAGCAGCAAAGGTTTGTGCCAGAACCACAATGCAAATTGCAGACCTCAGTCAAGTAGTCTGTCTGGGGAGCCCATGGAGATGGATAAAGTGTGTCACCAGCAGTCAAGATATCTCTTCAGTGATGGGCAGGTGTGCAAGGGGGGCTAAGTGGGGCATTTTGGTTAATTGATAGACCACGGTGAGGATGATGGTGTATCCATCAAACACAGGGAGCTGCTGCACTATAAAACCCATGGTGATGGCTGCCCAAGGTTTTGCTGAGGACTCGGCAGGTATTAGAGCTCCAAGGGGAACTCATGGATGGCCACTTGGTCCCACTGCATACCTCCATTGCTCACATCCTAGGCCATCAGAAGACGTGGCTAATCAGGTAAAGGATCTTGAGGTGGCTGAACTGGCTTGCTAGTGGGAAGTCCTGGCTGAGTCTCAAGACCTCACGTCGGGGGTACCCCAGTGGGATGTACAGGTGACCCTTGACAACAGAGTAAATCATGCCATATCTGATGTTGCCTTGCTTCCTACCTCATGCTCCTTGGGAGAGTGTTCTTACCCTGTTGCTGAGTGGATCAAAGACAGGAGGTATTGGGAAATACCCAGGAAATTGCAGGGCTTGAGGATGTGTGGTGGCTCTGTGCTTGAGGGGTGTTGGCTGTTAAGACACTCCCCTTTTCAGGACAAGGCATCAGCAGCCTTGTTCTGGGCTCCAGGGTGACTGATGATGGTGACATTAAAACAGGTGAAGAACAGAGCCCGGCAGAGATGTCTTTGGTTTAGCACCTTAGACTTAGACTTAGATGTACTGGCTAAGACGTCATGGGATACTTCATAAACTGGAAAGTGGCCGGGGCATTTGTGAAACCAAAAGGCATTGCCAAGTATTCATAATGGCCATATCAGATTTGAAAAAAGCTGTCTTAAATTCATCCCTACTCTGATCCGTACTAGGTTGGCAGCTCCACACGGGCTGAGCTCAGTGAATACGTCGGCTGACCACACATGATCCAACAACTCCAAGATGAGTGTGAGGGGCTACCAGCTTCTGATGATTATTTGATCGAGGGCCTCATAATCCATGATAAATGTTGGATACCATCTTTCCTTTTGATAAAAAGAAGAGGGGCCCTGGTAGGAGATGATGATGGCCAAATAAACCCCTTTCCAGATCCTTCTGGAGATAGGAACACAGGGTGGCCAGTTCTGGTTCTGACATTACATAGGTGTAGCATAGGGTATTTTGGCCTCAGGCTGTAGCTCAATCAGACAGTTATAGTCCTGATGTGATGGTAACAGGTCTGCATTTCTTCTCAAAGTTCCTGTACTTAGCAAAAAGAGCAGGAGTTGATTCTGGTGATAGTCGCACCCAGCCTTCAGCCAGAGTCCAGAGATTTCCTGGCAGTGGCCCAGTCTCTGGCCAGGATCCATTGGGCAATGTACATAGGCGGACTTGAAGGCAGAATTCAGAGCAGAAACTGAGTTTGCATTCCTACCGCAGACATCCTGGTGATAGATTGCCAGCCACGAGACACCAGTGATTATGGGGAAGTGTGGTGAATGGATTGCATGAAACCTTACAATTCCTCAGTGATTCTGGATAACAGCTTACAAAGGCACAGCCTCCTGTGTCATTGGATCCAAGGAGAGGAGCAAATCATCTACAGCAGTGGTTCTCAAAGCCGGTCTGCCGCTTGTTCAGGGAAAGCCCCTGGTGGGCCGGACCGGTTTGTTTACCTGCCGCGTCCACAGGTTCGGCCTATCGCAGCTCCCACTGGCCGCAGTTTGCCGCTCCAGGCCAATGGGGCTGCGGGAAGGGCGGCCAGCACGTCCCTTAACCCGCGCCCCTTCCTGCAGCCCCCATTGGCCTGGAGTGGTGAACCACGGTCAGTGGGCGCCACGATCGGCCGAACCTGCGGACGCGACAGGTAAACAAACCGCCAGGAGCTTTCCCTGAACAAGCAGCGGACCGGCTTTGAGAACCACTGATCTACAGTCTTTGAGGTCAGGGGTTTCGATTTGGCTGCTCTGGGATACCCAAGGCAAGTGTGACATTGGTGTCCATGAAGTTGTTCACTGCCCTGGTGTTCACGAGCATCCGTTGTGGGGGAAACTCATTGAGGCAAACCTGGGTTGTGGAAGTGAACCTGGACTTGAAGGTGTAACGAGGACTCGCCATGCCTTCAGCATGCTTCAATAAGGGGATGAATGGCTCATGGCCCATCCAGACTGGCTCCCTTTTCCATGTCTGGGCTCAGTCATTTCACAAATTTTGCTGGGCTGGGGCCCATGATGGGCAGCCAAAAAGTGCAAGACCATGTTCCCCACAATAGAAACAAAAACTGTGGTTGCAACAGCATTCTCTTTCCTAAGAGTGATATGGCAGTGGGCTACATTGGGTTGCATGGACACTGGGATGTGGACTGTTACCAAGGAATATTGGCAGGGATGTGGCACGAACCCCTTCCTTTTTTTGCATCGCTCAAGCAGTTTGCCACTGAGTACAGCGAGATCAGTAAAGGCATCCAAGCGGGTCAGGGTTCCCACATAAGCTAGTATGTCTTTGACTTCCTTGTATAATCCCCATTGAAACTGGTAGAACTGGGCCACCTTGTTTCACCTGGTGTCAGAAATGATTTGTCTTAGGTGGGTGACATAGGTGACCAACCCCTGCTCCTGTTGGAGTTTGTGCTCTGGTTGCTCTGGCTGAGCGAGTGCAGTATAGGTAATTGAAAATGACAAAAAAACAAACAAAAAAAACCACTGAAGGAAGATAGAATCATAGAGCCATAGAAGATTAGGGTTGGAAGAGACCTCAGGAGGTCATCTAGTCCAACCCCCTTCTCAAAGCAGGATCAACACCAACTAAATCATCCCAGCCAGGGCTTTGTCAAGCCGGGCCATAAAAACCTCTAAGGATGGAGAGTCCACCATCTCCCCAGGTAACCCATTCCAGTGCTTCACCACCCTCCTAGTGAAATAGTGTTTCCTAATATCCAACCTAGACCCGCCATTCCCACTGCAACTTGAGACCATTGTTCTGTCATCTGCCACCACTGAGAGCAGCCTATCTCCATCCTTTTTGGAACTCTCCTTCAGATAGTTGAAGGTTGCTATCAAATCCTCCCTCACTCTTCTCTTCTGCAGACTAAATAAGCCCAGTTCCCCCAGCCTCTGCTCATAAATCATGTGCCCCACGCTCCTAATAATTTTCATTGCCCTCCACTGGACTCTCTCCAATTTGTCCACATCCTTTCTGTAGTGGGGGGCCCAAAACTGGATGCAGTACTCCAGATGTCGCCTCACCAGTACCAAATAGAGGGAAATAATCACTTCTCTCGATCTCCTGGTAATGCTCCTACTAATGCAGTCCAATATTCCATTAGCCTTTTTGACAACAAGGGCACACTGTTGACTCGTATCCAGCTTCTCGTCCACTATAATCCCCAGGTCCTTTTCTGCAGAACTATCGCTTAGCCAGTTGGTCCCCAGCCTGTAGCTGTGCAAGGGATTCTTCTGTCCCAAGTGCAGGTCTCTGCACTTGTCCTTGTTGAACCTCATCAGATTTATTTTAGCCCAATCCTCCAATTTGTCTAGATATCTTTGGACCCTGTCCCTACCCTCCAGTGTATCTACCTCTCCCCACCCAGTTTAGTGTCATCTGTGAACCTGATGAGGGTGCAATCCATCCCATCATCCAGATCATTAATGAAGATGTTGAACAAAACCGGCCCCAGGACAGACCCTTTGGACACTCTGCTTGATACTGGCTGCCAACTGGGTGTCTCAGTTCATCAGTACTGGCTTCCTTGTTCTAACAGGGATGTGGTTCAGTCTAAAACTTCTTCTGTTAAGAGGCTAATTACAAATCCTACCTTAGCTTGATCAATGGGATAGGACATGGAGCAGTGGAGGAACTGCAAATAACATTGATTAAGAAACCCCCTGAATTGTTAGTCTCTGCTGAAGTGTACATGGGTGTGAACTGTCAGCCCCATACTTGGGGAGGTGGGTGTCTGTCATGGCACGCCACGTGTCAAGAGTACAATATTCTCACCTTAGAGCCAGGTAGTCTACTCCGTCAGAGACTGGTTCGTGGCAGCATACTGTGCCAGTTGAGTCCACTGTGCAGTGTTTTTGTCATGTGTCTGAGTAATCTGCATCTGCAGAGTCTGGTTCTCTGACAAGGGCTGCAACACTTGTGCTATCAATGTGGGGAATTCCTCCTGGGTTTGATCAACCCATTAAGGCATTTGTGGTGCCCTTTGAGACATGCCAGGAAGGGTCCTGGGGTGGGACTCAAGTGGCTTGAGGTCAGACTTACAGGCCAGTTCAATACCAGAGGTCAGAACCTGTGCCAGGGTTCTGGGTCCAGAATGAGGGTCAGAATCCAAATCAGAGCCAAAATCGATGCTGGGACTTTGGAAGCAGAGAAGCAGTATTGGTTATGGTAGCTTGCTGGGGATCCCTGTTGATACCTGGATACTTCCTTCTACACCCTGTAGACTTATACAGTGTCAACTGGAGCCTCCAGCATGGCTGCCAATCAGGTGTTGTGGACCGGACTTCTCATAGTGTACATGAATTGCAGGTCACAAGGAGTGGCTGGGTTACTGCTGTGGCCAACCGGCAGTTTGGAGGTGTCAGTTGCCTGGTCACTCTGCTGATCTGGGTTTGTGTCCTGCCGATCCTTACAACATGATATTTTTAGTCCAGTAGCAAGGATTGTTCATAAATCTATCTATCTGAGGGTAGTACAATCTGACTGGAAAATAGCTAATATCATATCTATAATTAGGACAGGGAACAAAAGTGATCTAGGCAATTGTAGACATGTAAGTCTGACCTCAGTAGTATGCAAGGCTTTAGAACAAACTGGGAAGGAAAGAATAATTAAATGTATGGAGGAAAAGGGGGTGTAATGCAACATGGGATTACCACGGGTAGATCATGCCCAATTAAACTGATTTCCTTCTTTGGGAAAATAACTGATTTTTTTAGATAAGGGAAATCTAGTGCACTTGGACTTCAGTAAAGCATTTGACACAATGCCTCATGAAGAAGTATTAGTTAAATTGGAGAAGATGGGGATCAGTACACGAACTGTAAGGCAAATGAGGAATTCTCTAAGGTAAAGAAGGCATCTGATTGTGCTGAAAGGTGAATTATCAGACCAGAGGTTGTTGCTAGTGGAGTTCATCAAGGATGTGTCTTGGGACTAACCTTATTGAATATTTCTATCAATGATCTTGGCACAAGGAGTAGGAGTACACTGATGAAATTTGATGATGAAATGAGTTGGGAGGCATTGTCAATACAGAGGAGGATTGGAACATCATACAGGATGACTTTGAAGACTGGAGTAATAGAAATAGGTTGAAGTTCAATAGTACGAAGTGAAGGTCAGACGCTCAGGGTCGAATAATAAGAATTTCTGCTACAAGCTGAGGGCCCATCCGTTAGAAGCGAGAGAGAAGGAAAGAGACCTGGGTTTGTGAGTCAGTCACAGATGACTATGAGCCACCAATGTAATGTAGCTGTGAAAAATCCTAGGATGCATCAGGGAAAGCATTTCTAATAGAGATAGAGAAGTATTAATGCCATTGTACACGGCACTGGTGAGACCTCATTTGGAATACTGTGTGCAATTCTGGTCACTCATATTCAAGAAAGATTAATTTAAACAGGTGCAGAGAACAAGTATAGGATGATCAGGGGAATGGAGGGCCTCTCTTAAGAGAGGAGACTGGGTGAGATTGGCTTGTTTAGTCTAGCATAAAGAAGGCTTACAGGGGATATGATTGCTTTCTATTAATGCATTAGGGATGTGTGATGGGATATTCAAACCCCCACTGGGTCTGAAGTTGTTAAAGGGCAATACTGAGCCAAGGTAGCCCTGCCCCTCCAGATCTGCCACACATGCTGCCTGGAGGAGCTCAGAAGCCCAGGCAAAGGATGGTGGACAGGCTGCAGGAGAGAGAAATCCTCCAGGAAGCCAGACAGAAGACTGGTCCTGACAGAGGACCACAGAGCTGGTAAGAGAGAGCTGGGCAAACTTACAAGTGCAATTGTATGAAAGAGTTACATGTGATGGTAGGTGGTGGAGATCATCAGCTGGAGGTTCACTTCCAGTTTCCATCTTATGTCCCTAAAAGCTCACGCTTTGGGGGTTTCACTTGCAGGGGTCAGGAAGGGATTTTTCCGTGCCCCGCTCCAGTGTATTCTGGGTTGTTTTGTTTTAATCTCCTTCTCTGATGGCCTGGTTTGAGATGAGACTGGATGGAGAAGGCCAGGGCTCTGAAGTGACACTGAGCATTCTTTCTTTCTTTCTCTCACATGCTTGGCTCACTGGTTCTTGCTCACATGCTGAGGTTCTAACCGGTTGCCATATGTGAGGCCAGGAAGGAATTTTTTCTCAGATAAGATTGGCACTGATCTTGAGAGGGTTTTTTTGCCTTCTTCTGCAGCACATGGGTGCAGGTCACTTGCCAGGATAGCTGGGTATATCTCACTCAATCATTTCCCTGCCAGTGCAGGAAACTTTGGCACTAGTGCACCTCAGTACCTCCTGTTCTCTTCTTATGACACATAATAGTTTAGTCTCCTGTGGGCTGTAATACTTTGGTCTGATTTAAGTTGCGGGGTTTAGTGTGTGGGTGTTGAGTGGTATTGGTGGCCTGTGATATAAAGGAGGTTAGATTGGTGGTCCCTTCTGGCCTGACACGCTATGACTTTAAAGTAATTATAATCTATTGGATTCATTACCTCCCAGGTCAGGACTGTGAATGGCTGGCATCAGTGAGGACAGACACAAAAAGTAGATTTTTGACCAAATGGTCACAACTTTATTGTAACAACAAACACCTGAAGACTTCCTCACTTGGCATCAGAGAAGATGCGGGGAGGCAACAACCAGCTAAACTCATCATCATGTTTATATGAACAGCAAGAATATCTAGAGTTAATGCTAACAGAGGATTGGAAGTAAATCTTCTGATACCCAAATCTTGAGCATCTTAACTGTTCAAAGTCTAAACAGTCTAGGTAAACCCAGAGCCCCTTGCAAGCTTCTATACAAGTTACCCCTGAGCTTCATAGCTTGATCTCAGGTATTTCTTTAGATCCAACTCCAGTTCAGGGTGAGAGTTGATTCCTAATTCACAAGTAATTCATTAACTCACTTTCACAGCCACTCTGGAGACCCAAGCCACCCCCACATTCTGCAGCCAACACACACCTCCACAATGCTACTAGCCTTGAGTTTAGCTGCTGTATTCCATCAACAAATCTGGCAACCTCCTCTCAATCCATGATAGTATGCTTATATTGAAAATTAGAGCTGGAAGGGAAAAAATTGGGTGGGGGAGGGAATAGTACCTACTATATCTGAGAGGTGTACATCATTGGGATACATAGTCCAGAGCAGACATCAGTATTGTCTTTGTCTGATCCTCCCCTGCAACATGTATGGAGGTGCTCATTGTCCACATAATGTCCTTCTGTGCCCAACCCACCACCATTGCAAGTGCTTCTCCAAATTCATCCCTCAGGCAGTTTAGCACTTCCAGTTCGGGTGTGATTCCCAGTTCAAGGAGACAAACCTGCAGCAGCTCTAATCAAGCTAACATGCTCAATATACAGTGGCAGTTGGATGGGTTACCCACCCTGAGTATGTATCTAGGGTCCCGCATGAGTATATACTCAAGGCTGCTAGCCTGTCTCACGCTACATTCTATTTTTAGCATGAAAACTTGATGAAAGCTAGCACCGGTATGTCTCCCTGTGCTGGGACTCCTGCCCCCTAGCTTGAAATATAGACATACCGCTAGATCATGCTAACATGGCTGCCAGGAATAGCCAATAAATGTCAGCCAAATCTCCTTTTGGCCACATGAGCAATTCAGGCCTCTTTTTTCATGACCAAATGGCAGGCACCCGGATGGGTGATAACATGTAGGTGTGGAGCTTGGGTTCTTTTGCTGAAGCTGCTCCTTGTTCTTCATCATCATCATCATATTGATATTAATATTGACATTAATATTGATATTTATTTCTGTTATGTTAGTGCCTAGGAGCCTCAGTCATAGACCAGGGCATTATTGTGCTAGGAACTATACAAACACAGAACAGAAAGAGCCCATGAGCCCCAAAAGGTTTATAGTCATAAATCAAGAGCATTAACTTATACCCAACAGCTGAACCATAACAGTCATACCTGGTTTTAAGAGCCCCCCAACTGCAATCATTGCCAGTGTAACAAGTCACTGTCTACTTTTGAGCTGATGCACAATGTTGTGTCTCAGAATCCACGCCAAGAGAGAGGGGCTCATCAGTCCTGTCCCATTGTGACTACATAACAAACCATAAGTGTTTAGATATGAACAAGTGCCTTTTCTTCACTTCAGCAGGAGAGTGGAGGGCCATGACTCTGACTGTCATGACTTTTGTTAGTTTGTCAGACAATTAAAACTATATATTTAATATAACTTTTTGTTTTTAATTCTGTACATGACATTCAGTTAATTTTCCGTTGTTCAACCACCTTCAGCATAGTCAAAGTCTACCAAATAATAAAATAGAAAAATATCACACACAAAAACTTTAGCAGGGTGGGAAGTAGGTAAGTCAGACATCTGCACTGTGGTATCTCTGGGGAAAAATAACAATGTATTTTAGCAATTAGTTGTTTGAGTAAACATTTACAAAGGCCTAAAATGTGATGTCCTTTGACTGATGAGTTAGAACCTTGCAGATCTATTTATATGCAAAAAATGTACAATGCCTCATTACAGTTTCAGATGGAAAAGACAGCCATCTGGTCCAATGTGCTTTCCTCCCTTCTCCTTCATAAAAATTGAAAATAACTACAAAGCTATTTATATTTGCAAATAAAACAATAAAACAAAAACAAAACCCCACAACTCTTTAGTTACATAGTATGTGCTATTACATTATAGGTGGCACAGCCATAGGAAGCTAGGGACTCTTAACTCCTTAAAAGTTCAGTTCCCTACTTGAAATTTCTTTTTCTTCAGGGAAAATTCTATTGAATTATTCTGAGTTCCAGGGGCGGGAAATCACTCCCTGCTGTTAATTCAGGAAACTCAGGTAGACTGTTGTAAATTTAAGCCAGTGGAATGACTGCACACACAAAACATTTGTCTAAATTACCAAGGTCTCTTCCTTGAGAAAACTCCTCCAGTGTGGGGTCTAGCCTGGGCCCCTGGATTTGGACTGTACAATGTCTCAAAAACAGCCATTCCTATAGCCCTTCCTTTGAGTGCCATACAAAAGAGGAGGAAGAAGCAGAGATGGAGTTAACTCCATGTTTACCAGGGAGTAGGCCCTGAAGCCTGTCAGAGTATGTATGCATGGCTGTTTGTGCCTGTGTTATGTATAGTCTAATTTCCAGTTTAGCGGAGAGAGTCTGAATGGTTAGGAATACAAGACTAGCCAAGGAACAAAAACTATACGAACACTTCAATGTTTTACAAAAAGTGCTCTAATTTGGGCTTTCTAAATTCTTCAGAACACATGGGGACTTTTGCTACTGCCACTGAAGTTAATGACTAAACTTTCATTGACATAAACAGGGCAGGATTGAGCCCAGTTCCCACATAAAAAGCCACATTTTCTCAGTAAAAAATATCCCTTGGGGCTTGGTCATCTGACAAGTAATTTTAACTTTAATCTGCAAAGTTAAACACTTTCCTCGCTCTCAGGCCTAGCATGCAAAACGACTGGGGAAATGATTGTATTGTAAATTATATCAACTACTTTTTTTTTTTATTCCCACAGGCCCAACAGCTCACAGACCTGGAGCAAAAGTTAGCAATTGCAAAAGACAAGCTGGAAAAAGCTGCCCTTGACAAAGTAAGAATTTATCTGGGTGCTATAAACGTGTTTAGCTCTATTCGCTATGGACACTTCAGTGTAACTTGACAAAGAAATACAAATTAAGGCATCAGTTCTGCAAAGACTTACACATGCACTTAATGTACTCTGAACAGTCCCGCTGAAGTGAATGGAACAAATCAGTGCATAAAATTAAACTCAAATGTAGGGTTTTCAAGATTGGGATCAATAAGATTAAAAGTAAACTGAGAAACTTGTATCAAGCCGAATTCTAAGGTTACCTTGCAACAAAGAGATGTTGATACTTGATCAACTTTTGGGCTACATTTTAGCGTTTAGCCACAGTCCGAAGCATGATGTAGTGCGGATGTATATAACCCCATGGGAATTATTGAGCCAAGTCCATTCCTCACCTCCTGGAAGTGTAGAGGAAATGTACAAACTAAGCTATCCCTTGAGATTGCATGGCATTCTTCCCTCAGGGCACCCAGGTAGCTGTGCAGGCCAGTTATTGGTTGTGAAGTGTTGCACAATGGATTTGCGTCCCTCAGATGCTTTTGGGGTGTGTGGAGGAACAGTCATTGATCTCCTACTGCTTTCCTATTGGATGATTTTTATTTACTTACTCTGGCAAGCCTACACAATCACTGCACTGAGTTACAGATTTTTCCCCACCGTAAGGAAACAGGAAAACTATTCTGTTTTTTCCTATTTTTTCTTTCCTTTTAATCTTCTGTCCATCTCTTGTTTCTGTGATTATCCTCTTTCTGATATGAATAGTGCTTTTGCGTCACACCCTTGGGTAGTTTTCATACTGGTGTTTTTTCTCTTGAATAAAACCCAAGTTGTGCTTTCCTGGGTACCAGACAGGTCCGTTTATGGGATTTATCTCTAGATTCTAATTCGGTGGAAGCAAGGTGGGACTGATAATTCAGTTCTATTCTTCTCTAATAGATTACACATCATAGTTATCAGGATATAAAAAAATGGGGAAAAAATCTCAGGACGTTTGTTATTGGTTATTTGGCTTAGCAGTGCTAAAGGCATGCTGAATTGCACTAGATATAAGCAGCTAAATTACTTTAGATGCACCTGTAATGTAATGTGGCCCGTTCTTTCTCTCTCTGTTTTACATGTTACTGTATGTTTGGAACTATCGATATAATGTACTTATCTGGCCCCCATTATCATAGTATCTGAGCACCTCATAATCTTTAGTGTATTTATCCTCACAACACTCCTTTGAGGAAGGGAAGTGCTATTAACCCTATTTTACATGGAGGGAACTGAGGCACAGAGAGGCTAAGTGACTTGCCCGAGTCACACAAGGAAGCCTTTGGGAGAGCAGCGAACTGAACCAAGGTCTCCCAAATCCCAGGCTAGAGCCCTACCCATTGGGAAATCCTTCCTCTCTTTGCTTACAGCACATCAGTTGGACAGTTTCATTAGTTTATAAGAGAGTGGTCTGCATCCTTTCAATAAGACTGTCATACCATAACTCTTTTGGAGTATTGTGCCACTCATTCAGGATACTCAGTATTTCTATCCAAATGGGATATTTAACTTTCTTTCTTTCTTTATTAAAAAAATATCACTCAGGATCCAAGAATTGTGAATGGTAAAATGAGCTGCTGTTCTCTCAATATGTAGGAGGCACTCCCTATAATTATACCGTAACTCCCGGTATAATTATAGGAAGTGCCTCCTAAATATTTTGAGAACAGCAGCTCATTTTACTGTTCACAATTCTTGGATCCTGAGTGTTTTTTGTTTTCATCTGGACCATGGTAATTTTAAAATTTCCCAATCCAAACCAAATTATGGATATATTATTAACTATGTGACAGCATAATTGCATCTGAGAGAGAGGATCTTTCTGTCACAATAAATACACTTCTGCAGAAATACTGAGTATCCTGAACGAGTGACACAAAACTACATACCCACATATATGTGTGTGTGTTTATAAAACATACAAATGAACGTCTCTTTCTCTCCAGCAATCCTAAAAACAAAGGCTGTTACAACCCTGATGTTTGGTAGATTACACCTTAGTTCCTTTTAATATAAGTGGTCTAAAAAATTCTCTAGAATAAGATATCCTGGTAAAGTTGTATGAGAATAGAGGAGAGTTTACTATGACTTTCCCAGTCTGTTTAATGTGCTGTGTACATACTGTAACCCACCCGGCAGTTATGTAAAGGGTGAATTAAATTGCTTTAATTTCCTGCTTTAATAAGAAAAAGATTCCTACAGCTGTTGCCAAGTGTTTGATTCAGAGCAGAAAGAAAACAAGCTACACTGTTCACTATAGCCTATCTTTAAGAGCTGATGACTTCTCATTTTCCCAGGAGTCACAGCTGAAAGCTCTGAAGGAGACTGTACAACTTTGCCTGTCTTCCGTTCTGCACAATCAACCGCCCGCTACGAATATAATCTCTTCAAAACCAACTGAGAAGCTGACATCGCAAGTTACAAATGGCTCAAAATTTCCATTTCAAGTGACAAACACCAAGGTATAATTTCCCCCTATTTATTTTTTTAAAAAACAGTTTTGATCGTTTGTCCTGTAAGACCATCGAAGTGGAACTAACAAGGATTTTAAATTCATTGAAAGATTAGGATGAATTTGAAGATAATTCTAAGCCTATTTCTGATGTCACTAATGTTACTTTTAAAAAGTTGGAAAACAGCTACTTTTCTTGCTGGTGAACAAAATTCTGTCTCTGCTGTTAAATGGAGGAAGGTGGGTTTGTGAATACAATAATTGATTACATTAATTCATATTGGTTTTATAATTAATTGCCAGGCACTGAAAATTGTGTTTGATGATGTACAGGACTAAATGGCAAGAAAATTTGTGCCCACCATGTCTTCCATATATATGATAGACTTAGAAACACAAGATTCAGTGGGAGGCCCAAAGGAAGGGAATCTCTCTTTGTTTTTCTCGGTTTGCTGATTGATTACATTTGAGGGCCATGCAGAAGAGGTGGCTCTTTACGAGTGATCCCAAGGAAAGCACGCTGGGTTTCGGAGAATGTGCGAGGCATATGGGTGCTGCATGGAAGAAAAAATGAGACAATATGATCTAGTGGACTTGAGCTTGGATCTAGAGCTGGGAAAACATGGGTTCGAACCCTGTCTTTGATATTGATTCTCTTCCAGTGCCTGTGTTTTCTGCAGGGTTCAATCTCATATGTCTACTCTCAGGCAACTTATGAGCACACCTATCAGATCAGGTCAGCAGGAAAGATAAGTGGGGAAATATCTAATTTGAGGGTCTTGTCAGGGTGTAGGTCTGAATTGGCACTTGGCTCCAAGATTTAGGCAGCTGCTTACATGCCCAATAGGCACCTAGCAGACTTTGTTGGTGAAAACTTAGGTGCCTAGGGAATTTAGGTATTTACAGAGTTAGGCAGCAGCTATGTGTGTGTATGGGGAGGTGAATATCTAAATTTTAGATTTAGTAGTTAGGCACCTAAATCCCTTTGTGGATCTAGCCCCTAATCTCTGCAGAGTGTAAGGATTTTACTATGATCAATAATAACAGTGAACAACAATTATCTTAATTTATATTTATAGAGTCATATTTTGCCCTCATATTGAATTGTGCAAATCTAGGAAAAACTATTGGTTTCAATAGAGTTATTTGAGATTTACAAAGAAATAACTGAGAATACATAGAGTGTATTCATTCCAAAGGATCATAACATACTTTCCTAAACTGTATATAGGAATCACTTCACCCACTGTAAAATGCAGCCATCTGTAAAGTGGGATATGGCAGCTGTATACGTGCATAATCAGTTCAGAATTTTAAACAAGGATTTGGTGAATCTTTGTGTCCAATTAAAGCTGCAGAGTAATTTCAGTAGGCTGAATATAATTATCCAATTAGGAATTTGATGAGGACATGGAGTCTCTAATAATTATTCATGCATAAAGTGCTATGGAGTTTTTAATGAGCATGCATGGTCACAACCTTCTCATGCAAAAGAACAGTTCAATATCTTCATTAATGATCTGGAGGATGGCGTGGACTGCACCCTCAGCAAGTTTGCAGATGCCACTAAACTGGGAGGAGTGGTAGATATGCTGGAGGGTAGTGATAGGATACAGAGGATCTAGACAAATTAGAGGATTGGGCCAAAAGAAATCTGATGAGGTTCAGCAAGACAAGTGCAGAGTCCTGCACTTAGGATGGAAGAATCCAGTGCACCGCTACAGACTAGGGACTGAATGGGTAGGCAGCAGTTCTGCAGAAAAGCACCTAGGGGTTACAGTGAATGAGAAGCTGGACATGATTTAGCAGTGTGCCCTTGTGGCCAAGAAGGCTAACAGCATTTTGGGCTGTATAAATAGGGGCATTGCCAGCAGATCGAGGGACGTGATCATTCCCCTCTATTCAACATTGGTGAAGCCTCATCTGGAGTTCTGTGTCCAGTTTTGGGCCCCACACTGCAAGAAGGATGTGGAAAAATTGGAAAGCGTCCAGCAGAGGGCAACAAAAATTATTAGGGGTCTGGAGCACATAACTTATGAGGAGAGGCTGAGGGAGCTGGGATTGTTTAGCCTGCAGAAGAGAAGAATGAGGGGGGATTTGATAGCTGCTTTCAACTACCTGAAAGAGGGTTCCAAAGAGGATGGATCTAGACTGTTCTCAGTGTTGGCAGATGACCGAATGAGGAGTAATGGCCTCAAATTGCAGTGGGGGAGGTTTAGGTTGGATGTTAGGAAAAACTTTTTCACTAGGAGGGTGGTGAAGCACTGGAATGGGTTACCTAAGAAGGTGGTGGAATCTCCTTCCTTAGAGGTTTTTAAGGTCAGGCTTGACAAAGCTCTGGCTGGGATGATTTAGTTGGGGATTGGTCCTGCTTTGAGCAGGGGATTGGACTAGATGACCTCCTGAGGTCTCTTCCAACCCTGATATTTTATGAACAGTATCTCCGGGAACAAACACTATGCCTTTTAATAACACCATAGGGGATTACTGTTTCAGTGCTACTTTAGAAGAAAGAGAACCCCTTACTCTGCTTCCTGCAGTATCCTGAGATTTTCTTGGCGGTCATAAAGACCAAGCCCCACCGTGTTTAGTTTGTGAGAACTTAGGAGAACCCCTTCCTGAAATCCTATGTCTGCAGGATTCTTTCTTTTTATTATACCAGTAAAAGTTTTATATATCTGCTTTGCTTCACCAATTGCTGTTCTGCCATCATGCAAGAACAATAATGCTTAGTAATAAGGTCAAAAGACCACCATTCATCTGGCTAATTTACGTGTAGTGTCATAGACTTCAGACTGATACTGTCCAGCTCTCATTGGCTTTACAGACGTGACTGCAGTGCAGATTTTGAGGGGAGTGGAAATAAAAGCAGTGTAAAATGGAGTGAAGGTTTTTTTTTAAGTTCTGGGTTCTGAAAAAAAACTAATGTATATCTGATTTTCTCTGTATTGTTGCAAATGTCCTATTTGTTGCATATTGCTATTTATAAAACTTTGTTATGTCAGTATTTCCATGGTAATACTGTCTACAAACATGAACAGGTAGGCTTCTGTACATCTGTCCACAGGAGTATGTTTGAATACGAAAAGCAATATTGCCTCTTCCTTAGTCTTTGTTCACATTTCTCTGCATTTGGCACATGCTGGGAAAATGTCTGGGAAAATAATGGTTCTCAGTCCTGTTGTTCTACCCATTGACAAGCCATTATTATAAATCTGTGCATTATCTATGATTATAAAATCACTGAAATCTGCTACTGTGAAATAGGCTGTCAAAGAATCATAGCCTGGGCCAGAATTATACTCTCTGTACCTGAATTATATTATGGAAGACTTTTCATAATTCCATCTATTGCTATGTATGTAGTCCTTGACTTTGTCTTCCTATTACAAGCTAACTAGCCCAAGATATACATGTGTACGTTTTTCCTTTCCTTCACACTCTCATGCACATTTTCATACTGTAGACTAATTGTGTGTGTGTGTGTGTGTGTAAATTTTTTAATATAAAGATAGGGACCTTCAGTGGAAAAATGTTCATGAATCCTGTCACTTTTGATAAGTGTCAGCTTAACCTTCAGGGGAAAATGTGACACTTTGCCTGGTAAATACCTTAACTTCAAAGGATTACTCATCCAGCTTTAAAAATTGCTTTTTAAAAATGTCAAATGTATATACCACGTACAAATTAAAATTTATATTGTGTGGTCTGTACCACACAGGGACAATAGTCACTAGAATTGGTGTTAGTTCCTGTTAGAGAGCATGAATGAGTAGATTGTACACTTGTATCCATGGCTGACTGTTACAATATTATAGGGTGGTTTTGGCACCTCACCTCCTAGTGTTTTGAGAATCAACTTATCACAGGCAAAAAGGTGGGGAAGGAGGAGGATGTGGCAAGAAGATTGCTTTTGTTGCCACTAGCCAACAGGAAGAATTGAATATCTTAATTTTTATCCACAGATTTGGTCTGTGTGGAGGTTGTTGATATGAGAAAATTTATCTCGATAAAAATTACAAACCATGGTGTTGGCTAGCTCAGGAGCTTGGAGTATTGGTCAGTAAAGAAATTCTCACATTTCGGTCATGGAAATTATTCAAATCCAGTGATTGAAAACATTACAATATGAATTCCATTTGGTGTCATATGTTAAATGAGTTGGTGATCTTGAATCCAATTTTTAATGGACAAGACAGAGTTCAAATACCAGAAATTACCCTACCAGTAATTCACATCCTTACTGTCAGTCTAAGAGAGGATAAAAATTAAATAGTCATGGATGGACTTTTCTTCCCAATTACTGAACTGGACACTCAATCAGAGTTGGAGATATGTAGGCAGGACAGCGTGCAGAAGCTTGCACTGCCATTTCTGCCTCTTACTTCTTCCTGGGATAACAAGAGGGCAGGAATATCAATCCAGAATTTCTATTGCCAGGGCTGCTATTGCCATATTTCCTCCAGCTCTAAAATTCATATACTTTTAAAAAAAGCAACAAAAAAGAGATACAATTGGGAGAAAAAGAAGAAACACTGGTTGATTAAATTTATTTTTCTTCATAAAGGACAACTGGAAGAAAACACATTGTCTCAGCTAAATCAATATATTTTCTGATCAAAGAGGCTTCGACTGTAAATAACACTTCCACTACTAATGTATGTAAGTGGTCAGAGCATCTACCACTACAAATAAACAACCTAAGAAACAGTCTGTAGGTGCAAGAGAGCCTCATCTAGAGATCCTGTCACTAAGCCTGAGCTGTGAGAGTTCTCAAATTCTGAAACAGAGCTCTGCTTTCCTATAGCAATTCTTAGCTGATGTTTGGTCTCTAAGGGACTATAGCTAGCTGTCATAAGTCATGGTGTCCCCTACAACATCCAAGACAAGCTTAAAGCAAAAAGCAAAGAAAGTCTGTACCTCCAGGGCCAGAGTCATGGAGGAGACATCTGCAAGATGTACCCCAAAATTGATATTTCAAGGAGTAAGATATGTATCAGTTGACTAGCTGATGCTATGGTGTCTTTTCCCAAATGTACTGCCTGGCAAAGAAAGTCCTTAAGCCCTGGTGGCTGTCCTGTGATCTGAGGACTTGCAGCAATTTAGGGATTTGAAATCCCTGAGAGTTTCATGCCCTTCCAACCCTTCCAACGCTACAGGACAACTTGGAGGAAACGCCACACAGGGATACTAAGTACAAAGCCTCAGTTTAGAAAAACCCAGATTTGGCTAGCATGTGGCTCATTTTTCTCTAGTAATATACAGTATTACCAACACGGGTACTATTATCACAAGCATTACAATTTTGCCAGGAATTTTGCTTCAACTGCTGCAGTTTCCCCTTTCGGCCACTAGAGAAGCTCTAGTTTCTGCCTCGGATGGGAAGGCATAGGCTTGGGGGAGCGGAGGCAATGGGCACCTGCCAGGGAACAGGGGGACCCTGAGTAACGATGAGAAAGAGCTGGGGACCACGTGCACAGAGCAGATGGGGCCTGCATTTATTGTGTGCATATCTGTTATGCATTTAAAGTTGAATTTTCTACCTGTAATTGTCACAGGCTCATTGAGTGTGGGCAGGGAGATTAATAAACTAGAAGACTGACCAAAAAACATAGTTTGGCTAAAAATCATATCTATTTTTAAGAGTAATCTCTTGATTTTGGAGGTTCTGATTCCTGAAGTTTGAACTCTTGCAGTTGGCAACACCACATCTATTGCATCTCGAAGGCAGCATAAGCAGTTTTTTAGGCTCCGGCTTGTCCTTTTTTTCAAGGAGATTAGGTGGGACCATGTCTGTGTCAGTAAAAACACCAAGGAGAATGTGACTGTTGAGTCATATTTTGTAATAATTTTGAAGATTTTCCCAACACAACAGTTATTTCCAGTATCCTGCTACAGTTATTTAAGCAAATACAGTAATGTATCATTTCAACTATATCCCCTTGTGGAAGGTCAAGAAAAAATCCAAAATCAGAACAAATGATTTTTAAAATTATTTGTGTTTGCTAAAATTGGGACTAAGGCCGCTCACATCATTTATCATAATATCCCAATTTAAATGCAGGTTTTGACCTTTTTTGCACAAGGCAGTCGCACGTTCTTCTATGAAGAACAATAAAACAATACAAATTTAATTATGGGATTATTTTTATCCTAATAAGAGAGAGTAGTGATATAATGAAAACTTTTCTAATGTGTATAATTTTTTTTTTCTCAGGATGACCTCTGTTACCATAACATGTTGGAAAACCTCATTTTTGAAAATTACTTTTCTTAGCAACAGCTTGAAATGTATTGCCTATGACATTATGGCATTGAGCACCAACACATTTCTTGTTTGTAATAATCCCGATACTTAGACTGAATGATGTGTGTCATTCAGCAAGTAGCATTCTTTTGAAATGAAACAGATTTCAACAACAAGGGACATACCACGCTACTTTTAGTTCATTTGCTTTTAACAAAGGGCTTTTGAAATGAATCTGACAGTTTGGTACACAAAATGTGACTTTGTCTTTATCCCAGATGGACACCATGAACCACCCATTTCTTCTCCGGACTGTGTCCATGACTGAATTCTTTCCCAGTTTTTCCTTCTGCCTAGCTGACTGCTTCTTCATTATTGCTGTCTGTGAATCATCCACCCCAACTCTGTTGGTATTTCCCTTGGCCAAGTCCTCTTTTTTTCTCTGTATTCACCCCCAGGATGACCTCATCCATGCTTTTTCTCTCTCATCCCACCTGCTGATTGCTGCAGACCTCCTTTTCCCCAAAACTTACATCTCCCTCTGGATCTCCTGTTCCTCCTTCAAACTTAACAAAGCTAAATCTGAATATATAATTTTTCTTCCTCTACAGTTGCCCTGTCCGTCTAGTGTGTCTGACTCTCGCCATTTCCCTTTTTAATTTATCCAGCATGTTGAAATTATATTATTATTGTTATTTAAATATTTTTATTATGGTGGCACCTAGAGGCCCCAGTCAGTGATCAGGGCCCCCACTGGTCTAGGAACTGTGTAAATACATAATGAAGACAGTCCCTGCCCAAAGGAACTTACAATCTAATCAACTTTCTTTCACCATATCCAACACCTCTTCCTCACCCACTCCCACCACAGCCAGAATCACTTCTTTGTAATGGCTCCCTGCGTCTCTGTGTATCAAATTTGAACTCACCACCTTCACTTTCAAGGTACTGCACAGCTCTGTTTTCCATTTGCTTTCACACTTTGTCCTTTGTCCTGATCTCTCAGTCATGTGTTCACCATTTCTTTTAGTAAATGGTTAAATCCAGAGGTAGTGTCTTCTTATTCTACAAAACACCAGGCAAACTAATGGCACTATATAAATATTTAATAATCTTTCATTTAAGGACTTCAGGACTGGTCTTTACTCAGGCAAGACTCCCCGGTGTTTCACTGGTAGTTTGGCCTGCATAAAGATTTCAGGATCGGGTGCATAAATACTTTTAACCTGGAGACTAAAAACTCCATCTTCCAGTCCTTTTTTTCTCCACATCATTCACCGTATGTTTCTGCACTAACCCAAGACAAAATTAAGACCCCAGATACAGGCTGCTTTGGTTTGGCTCCATCGATGATTTCTACCTAAAAGGCCAAGTGTTGCTCTCAGAGGCGCATGTGCAACCTCCTTGCATTACTTGGACTGGTATCTCCAAGTAATTCAAGAACAAAATTTGGCCTAAAGTCGCTTGAAAAATCCTCTACTACTCCTGCAGAAGGAGTTCAAGAATTAATGTGATTGTTTCAGGAGAGGATAAGGGGCGGGGTCATTTAGATTTGTAACAGGTTCAGTTTATGTGCGTTTTTTTCTGTGTTCTGAAGAAAGAATTCCTCTGTAAGTGTTGTGGAAATGGGGACTGAAAAAAAGAGCATCACTGCCATTTAATTTGCTCTAGCAAAGGATGATTGCTAATGTATTTATAAATACTACTATCAAAACTTGGTGTTTTATGTAGAAATCATCATCATCCCCTACTGCACATTAGCCTGGTGTGCTGTGAGAGCTTTTTTTTTTGTCTTTCTTGAGAATGATTTGGAAGCTCATTGTGGCTGTTCCCAAGTCTTAAATCACTTCTTTTATCTCTGTTTTCTGATGTCACTTCAATGTAGACAAGCCTCTTCCATTTCCTCAGAACGCTTCCTTTACACGAGAGTAGCTCTTTTGCTCCAGTGATGAATTTAAGGAAGATTTTGTGAGTTGACCTTATGTGCTAGAAAATGTTTAATGTCAGCATTCATTAAACCAAAAGGTAAAGCTGTTTAGTTTTATTGCTAGTTTTAAAGAAGTCTTCATTATTAGCACATTAGCTTTATAGATAAATAGTTTTTATAGCCAACTGCAACTACATGAATTTGGAAAAAAAAAACACCTGACACTATTTAACCAAAATCCTTAAAACACTGTAGTTTTCTTGAATATTTAATGTCATAACCTTTATAACATCCAGTAATTCAAAAGGCAAGCTGACTCTCTGACCTCCCTTCTTCAGCTTTATTAATAACCCCATTATTCCGCTTGAATGTCATTCTTTGCCTTAATATACTATTGTGTAAAACTGTAGATAGGCGGAGTTGCTATTCTAAAACCTAGCTGAGAATTGCACAGCTGTATCCAGTATCCTTGTCTTCACTTGACACTCTAGAATGAGAGGCGTGGTCAGTTGAGTGAGGAGGTGACTGGGAGCCAGATATTCCCAGTCTCTTTTCCTGACTGTGATTGACTAACAGCTTTACTCTGGAGAAGTCATTTAACTGGACTGTGTCTGTTATGGCAATAATAGATTTATTTCTAACCTGTATCTTATTTCACTGTATCTAGGCCCCATCACCATGCATCTAACTAATGTACTTCACAAGGATGCTGGCTGGGGCTGTATTTATTTATTGTTGCAAAGCACTATGAGAACAGCAGATGAAATATACTATACAAGTTTATTGTGTTTAATCTCGAATGGATCCAGATCTTTGGATGCAGTCCTAGCTATGCTCAGCACAAGACTAAGGACATGAAAAGATCACTTGAAGCCATCTTTGGATCCTCAAAAGCAGCTGAGGTCCAAAATAGTCCCCACTGTTACTTAGAGCAACTTCTTGGCTGTTCTAAGTTCTGCTGTCTGCCATAGCCTTCTAGAGCAGTGGTTCTCAAACTAGGGCTGCCGCTTGTTCAGGGAAAGCCCCTGGCAGGCTGGGCCGGTTTGTTTACCTGCCGTATCCGCAGGCTCGGCCGATCGCGGCTCCCACTGGCTGCGGTTCGCTGCTCCAGGCCAATGGGGGCTGCAGGAAAGGCGACCAGCCCATCCCTTGTCCCGCGCTGCTTCCCGCAGCCCCGATTGGCCTGGAGCGGCGAACCACGGCCAGTGGGAGTGACGATCGGCCAAACGTGCGGACGCGGCAGCTAAACAAACTGGCCCGGCCCACCAGGGTTCTTTTCCTGAACAAGTGGTGGCCCTAGTTTGAGAACCACTGCTCTAGAGGCTTTGGCCACACTTTCTTCCATCCCCAATATGCCTCCTGTGTCCGGCATACAACCAGAGAGAAACTGAGGTCACTTTACCTATATTTCACACATTTTTAAAAATGTTATTTTAACAAAGAGCATTACTTAGTATCTTTTTATAATGACTAGCCAAATGGCAACTGAAATAATTGATGATCAGACTTTTTTTTAATCACTTTGTCTAAAATATTAGAGTCGTGTTCAATAGGAACGGATAGGAAAACCAATATAAGGTAAAACTTTCTGTTAAATTTTAAAGCCTTACAGTTTGGATACACTGTCTTTTACAAAAAATAAACATACACATCCCCATATATTTGGTCCCAGACAGGCTGCCCGAAGTATTTTATTGTTCCATTTGCTGCTAAGAATAATGAAAGTGCAACTAATACAAAGCAACAGGGAATATATGTGTCTATGCATATTCTGTGGTAGTAGGCCTATTTTAAGTTTACAGTAACTTTTTTCTAGCACTGTCTTATGATATTATAAGATATGAACAAATACAGTGAGTGTCTTAATTATAATTTAAAATGGCTTACAAAGCTGAATGTAATTGCCAAAACAATCTCAAAGGAATTTTGTGACTAAGAATCCATTAAAGATTTATATGAATATTAATATAGTCCCCTTATATGTAACATATATTATTAATTAACTGTTATAAGGTTTCACTTAACACATCTAACAGGCTAACTAGGAACATTAGAGTTGCCATTAAGTATTCCTCTCTTGAATCTGTCTAACACAGATATAATTTAGAAAATTTTCACTAGGAAAGAGTATTAATTGCCTCCAATGAATCGGGCAGTTTGACCTTTAAAACACAACCACAGCCTTTACATCTTCTGATAATTTAATGGAAATGTTGTATTGAATCATCAGCCATTAAAAAAAATCCACAATGCCTTGGATGTCAACAATGAAGGAATTAAATTAGCTTTTGTCTTGAATGATTTGAGAAACAATCTGCTGGCCTAACTTGAAGTCCTGGCAACTCTCAAGAGCTAAACAGAACTTCATCTCTGATTTTACATTTGAAATCTAGCATAAACTAAAAAAGTTATGTTTGACTTGTATGAGGAACCAATTTAAACAGTCTGACTGAAGCTAACCTCCTAAGACTGGAAAAACTGGCCTCCAAAGGCTCATGAAAGAACATAAGATATTGAGAAAAACAAAAACACAAAATCCCACCACAAAACCTGAGCCTGAATTGGCTGTGTGGAAATAGAAGATTTCTTGTTAAGTAATCTTCATGACCAGCACAATTACAAAATTAATAAATATTTAATTTTTGTCATTACTAAATGATCTGGGATAGCTTGCTAAGCACTTAACATATCCTGTGGTGACTTTATTCTGTTCACGGCCTGGAGATAAGGGCTGTGGCTTTATACTCAGGGGCTCCACGGTTGATAGAACAACCCCCAAGGGCTGCTGGCAGCCATAGTGCAACCTAGAAAAGCCTAGAAAAGGTTCATCCCCAATAGTTTCTTATCCTTTTTACAATCTACAGCAAAGTCTCTTTCTGGAATCTAGTACTTGCTGCCACATGGATAAGACTAGAAATGGTCAATAAGAGACATTTTAGTTGGATTTTTTTCTATTTTTTCATTGAAAATATTATTCAATGAAAGACTTCTAGATATCTTCATATGTGACTAGAGCTTGTTGGGAATTTCCAGCTAAACATTTTTTTCATAGGAAAATTCTGATTTGTCAGAACTGAAATGGTTCTTGGGAAAGGGCAGTTTTGACTACTCTCCTGGTTCAAAGACATTTTGAAAGAAAAGTTTTTAAATTGTCGATATGGGATGTTTCAGCATTTTCAAAATGAAAAGTTTAGTTTGAAAAATTTAGTTAGTACTAAAAACAGGTATTTTTTTTTCTCAAAAGTCACAAACCAACACAGAACATTTTAAAATTATTGGAACAAAACATTTTGATTGACTTGATCCAAAAATGTTTGTGGGTTATCCATTTGGGGAAAGTTTTAAGATTTTAACTTTTCATCCTGATTCAGGTTGGGACAGAAAAATAGTTTCCCATCCAGCTCTGTGATCTCACCTTCTGTGAATCATGGCTCTTCTCCCTCTCTAATTCTTTCAGATATTTGTGCTTTTTCAGCCTTGCCTTTATACCATTACAAATGCTACCTCTGTGACATATTGTAACCTACATAGTTTTCTTATATTTGTCTGGGTAGACTGTAATTGCCTATGAAGCATTCTGTGATATTCTGTGTGACTGATGCTTTACAAACATAAAATGTGTTGTATAAATGAATGTTCATTAGCCTATGACTAATTACTTTTTCCCAAAATCAAAACACTATCATAGCAATAAGTTTCTCTAAATACTTCAGTTTCTTCTGAAATGTGATTGTCAAAGAAGTATAACATTGAATTATGTATCCAAAAGCTGCTTGTAACAGTGTGTTGGTGGTGCTCTCCTGGTTCATGAAGCATCCCACTTTCACTGAAAGCTAGGGAGAGTCAAATCAGCGGAACAGTGAAGCAATAGAAAGTTCTTACATCAGGGCCAAATTGTGAACCTATTTAAGTCAAAGGCAAAACTCTCATTAAATTCAGTGAGTTCAGGATTTACCCCTTAGGAATTATTAAAGAAAAACTAAACCACCTGTCATAAATATAAAGGGAAGGGTAAACACCTTTAAAATACCTCCTGGCCAGAGGAAAAAATCCTTTCACCTGTAAAGGGTTAAGAAGCTAGGATAACCTCGCTGGCACCTGACCAAAATGACCAATGAGGAGACCAGATATTTTCAAAAGCTGGGAGGAGGGAGAAAAACAAAGGGTCTGTGTCTGTCTGTGTGATGCTTTCGCCGCGGACAGAACAGGAATGGAGTCTTAGAATTTAGATAGTAATCTAGCTAGATATCCATTAGATTATGATTTCTTTAAATGGCTGAGAAATTAAGCTGTGCTGAATAGAATGGATATTCCTGTCTGTGTGTCTTTTTGTAACTTAAGGTTTTGCCTAGAGGGATTCTCTATGTTTTGAATCTAATTACCCTGTAAGGTATTTACCATCCTGATTTTACAGAGGTGATTCTTTTTACTGTTTCTTCTATTAAAATGTTTCTTTTCAAGAACTGAATGCTTTTTCATTGTTCTTAAAATCCAAGGGTTTGGGTCTGTGCTCACCTATGCAAATTGGTGAGGATTTTTACCAAACCTTCCCCAGGAAGTGGGGTGCAAGGGTTGGGAGGATTTTGGGGAGAAAGACATTTCCAAACAATGCTTTCCTAATAAATAAACCCGTATAAACATTTGGTGGTGGCAGTGGAAGTCCAAGGGCAAAGGGTAAAATAGTTTGTACCTTGGGAAAGTTTTAACCTAAGCTGGTAAAAGTAAGCTTAGGAGGTTTTCATGCAGGTCCCCACATCTGTACCCTAGAGTTCAGAGTGGGGAAGGAACCTTGACACCACCAAAAACAGGGAAACCCAAACAGTAAACTGCATTATTCTCCAAATCCAATACTTAGAACTCTCCCTGTAATATAGGGATATTCAGAGACAGAGATTTCATCATCCTTAAAACAGCCTTTGGTCCATCTAGTTACACCTTTAGCCATTTTAAGTGAAAAATCTACTGTAATCTTTCCTGGACAAGTCTCTCCAGCTTTTGCAGAATCTAAACCTTCATTTTAAAAAAAATGACTGTAGGCCTTAGGATTTCTTGCTAAGTGTGCAGAATGACCACTTCAAAGCTGCTACCACCAAGCAACAGGTGGTGCCCAACCAGTGGAAGATTAGAGTGGGGATGAAGACTTGCTGAGTGGAGAGAATGGCTTGCAATGGTCTGTAGCTTAGCTTGAAGTGCCAGTGTATTTCAGCCTAGCAAGTAAATGTAGTCCTTTGGCTACTAGGTGTTGGATAGGGCTGGTCAAAAAATTGGAATGAAACATTTTCCTGTCAGAAAAGGAACTTTCATCACAATTAAATATTTCTGCAGGAAAATATTGGATTTGGTGAAATTTCCTATCAGGGAAACTCATGATGTAGGATGCTTCAATCACATGGAAAAATTACAATACATCAGAGAGAGATTAATCTCACCTTGACCAGAAACAAAGGTTTCATATTGGGTCAACAAACTGTGAAAGAAGCATTTTGATTCAGGAATGTCAAAACATTTTGTTTCAATAAAAAATGTTGACACAAAATGCTTTAACATTTCCAAATTGAAATTCTCTAATTTTTTGTGCTGCAAAATGTTTAGCTATTTCAACATTTTGTCTCAATGTGGTATGAAAAACAAATATTGAAATATGGGAAATAGAAATTCTGGTTTTCACTCAGCTCTGGTGTTGTGTAAGGTTTTCAAGTCATTTCTTAAATAATGGTGACCATATTTAACCTCTCATCTCCTGGTACTTTAGTCACAAATGACTGGAGTACTGTCATGGATGGTTATAAACTGTTCAGGAAGGACAGGCAGGGCAGAAAAGGTGGGGGAGTAGCACTGTATGTAAGGGAGCAGTATGACTGCTCAGAGCTCCGGTACGAAACTGTAGAAAAACCTGAGTGTCTCTGGATTAAGTTTAGAAGTGTGTGCAACAAGAGTGATGTAGTGGTGGGAGTCTGCTATAGACCACCGGACCAGGGGGATGAGGTAGATGAGGCTTTCTTCCGGCAGCTCACGGAAGCTACTAGATCGCATGCCCTGATTCTCATGGGTGACTTTAATTTTCCTGATATCTGCTGGGAAAGCAATACTGCGGTGCATAGACAATCCAGGAAGTTTTTGGAAAGCGTAGGGGACAATTTCCTGGTGCAAGTGCTAGAGGAGCCAACTAGGGGGGGCGCTTTTCTTGACCTGCTGCTCACAAACCGGGTAGAATTAGTGGGGGAAGCAAAAGTGGATGGGAATCTGGGAGGCAGTGACCATGAGTTGGTTGAGTTCAGGATCCTGACGCAGGGAAGAAAGGTAAGCAGCAGGATACGGACCCTGGACTTCAGGAAAGCAGACTTCGACTCCCTCAGGGAACGGATGGCCAGGATCCCCTGGGGGACTAACTTGAAGGGGAAAGGAGTCCAGGAGAGCTGGCTGTATTTCAAGGAATCCCTGTTGAGGTTACAGGGACAAACCATCCCAATGAGTCGAAAGAATAGTAAATATGGCAGGCGACCAGCTTGGCTTAACGGTGAAATCCTAGCGGATCTTAAACATAAAAAAGAAGCTTACAAGAAGTGGAAGGTTGGACATATGACCAGGGAAGAGTATAAAAATATTGCTCGGGCATGTAGGAATGAAATCAGGAGGGCCAAATCGCACCTGGAGCTGCAGCTAGCGAGAGATGTCAAGAGTAACAAGAAGGGTTTCTTCAGGTATGTTGGCAACAAGAAGAAAGCCAAGGAAAGTGTGGGCCCCTTACTGAATGAGGGAGGCAACCTAGTGACAGAGGATGTGGAAAAAGCTAATGTACTCAATGCTTTTTTTGCCTCTGTTTTCACTAACAAGGTCAGCTCCCAGACTGCTACGCTGGGCATCACAAAATGGGGAAGAGATGGCCAGCCCTCTGTGGAGATAGAGGTGGTTAGGGACTATTTAGAAAAGCTGGACGTGCACAAGTCCATGGGGCCGGACGAGTTGCATCCGAGAGTGCTGAAGGAATTGGCGGCTGTGATTGCAGAGCCATTGGCCATTATCTTTGAAAACTCGTGGCGAACCGGGGAAGTCCCGGATGACTGGAAAAAGGCTAATGTAGTGCCAATCTTTAAAAAAGGGAAGAAGGAGGATCCTGGGAACTACAGGCCAGTCAGCCTCACCTCAGTCCCTGGAAAAATCATGGAGCAGGTCCTCAAAGAATCAATCTTGAAGTACTTGCATGAGAGGAAAGTGATCAGGAACAGCCAGCATGGATTCACCAAGGGAAGGTCATGCCTGACTAATCTAATCGCCTTTTATCATGAGATTACTGGTTCTGTGGATGAAGGGAAAGCAGTGGATGTATTGTTTCTTGACTTTAGCAAAGCTTTTGACACGGTCTCCCACAGTATTCTTGTCAGCAAGTTAAGGAAGTATGGGCTGGATGAATGCACTATAGGGTGGGTAGAAAGCTGGCTAGATTGTCGGGCTCAACGGGTAGTGATCAATGGCTCCATGTCTAGCTGGCAGCCGGTGTCAAGTGGAGTGCCCCAGGGGTCGGTCCTGGGGCCGGTTTTGTTCAATATCTTCATAAATGATCTGGAGGATGGTGTGGATTGCACTCTCAGCAAATTTGCGGACGATACTAAACTGGGAGGAGTGGTAGATACGCTGGAGGGGAGGGATAGGATACAGAAGGACCTAGACAAATTGGAGGATTGGGCCAAAAGAAATCTGATGAGGTTCAATAAGGATAAGTGCAGGGTCCTGCACTTAGGACGGAAGAATCCAATGCACCGCTACAGACTAGGGACCGAATGGCTAGGCAGCAGTTCTGCGGAAAAGGACCTAGGGGTGACAGTGGACGAGAAGCTGGATATGAGTCAGCAGTGTGCCCTTGTTGCCAAGAAGGCCAATGGCATTTTGGGATGTATAAGTAGGGGCATAGCGAGCAGATCGAGGGACGTGATCGTCCCCCTCTATTCGACATTGGTGAAGCCTCATCTGGAGTACTGTGTCCAGTTTTGGGCCCCACACTACAAGAAGGATGTGGATAAATTGGAGAGAGTCCAGCGAAGGGCAACAAAAATGATTAGGGGTCTAGAACACATGACTTATGAGGAGAGGCTGAGGGAGCTGGGATTGTTTAGCCTGCAGAAGAGAAGAATGAGGGGGGATTTGATAGCTGCTTTCAACTACCTGAAAGGGGGTTCCAAAGAGGATGGCTCTAGACTGTTCTCAATGGTAGCAGATGACAGAACGAGGAGTAATGGCCTCAAGTTGCAGTGGGGGAGGTTTAGATTGGATATTAGGAAAAACTTTTTCACTAAGAGGGTGGTGAAACACTGGAATGCGTTGCCTAGGGAGGTGGTGGAATCTCCTTCCTTGGAAGTTTTTAAGGTCAGGCTTGACAAAGCCCTGGCTGGGATGATTTAACTGGGAATTGGTCCTGCTTCGAGCAGGGGGTTGGACTAGATGACCTTCAGGGGTCCCTTCCAACCCTGATATTCTATGATTCTATGATTCTATGAAATACATATCTACAGCTACTACTAAACAAATGTATACCATAAAGTAGCCTACAGTGCAATATCAATACCAACTTGGCTACCCGCTAACAACCTTATAGTCTGCAATACAATATACTGAAGTAACATATTGTTGTCAGTGAAATTGGACAGTTCAAACTATTATTTTTTATGTATCCATAGATTTTAAAGCCAGAAAGGTCTATTATGAACATCTAGTCTGACAGTTTGCATAGCAAAGGCCATATAATTTCACCATAACACATGAGTCTCTATAGCTTGAGCTACATTTTATTCTAGCAGTTTACTTCTCCCCTAGAAACTCTTTAAATTAATGATGATATCTTTGTCCACAGCACTGGGAATTAATGAAAATTACAACCTTCATACACATTTAACTGACATTTCTTTCTGATCCTGTAATATTGGTTCAGTGTGAATAACTTAGGGCCAGATTCTGCCTTGGCCTTACATGGGTATGCAGTGGGAGAAAGGTCAAGGGGACTCTTCCTCCTCCCTTCAATGGCCCATGTAACAGCCGGACAGAATTACTGACCCTGCTCCCTTCCTACTCCCAGCAGGTGCATGTTGCCTCCTATACAATAGTAGTCAGAGCTAGTAAACCAGTCAGCAAGATAGGGGTAGTGAGCTCCACTGTACAAAGGAATGTAGCAGCAAGCACATGGAAACAGTGCCCCTCAGTGCTCCAGGAGACATTCTGGTTGCTTAAATGAAAACACTTCCTGGTACTCCAGGAGGTCACAATCCAGCCTATAATTATTATTTATTGTTTAGATTGCAGAATGCAATCTACCATTTGCTAAATGCATTCCAAACATAGAGGAAGATGCAGTCTTTGCTTCAAAGAACATACGGCCATATCTTCAGCTGGTTTAAATTGGCTTAGCACCATTGAAGTCAATGGAGCTATGAAGAATTACACCAGCATGGGATCTGGCCCACAGTCTAAAAAGATAAAACAAATAAAAGTTTGCAGGAAAGGAATTCTCTTAAATACATCACACTCCCCTGAGCTCAGATTCAAATGGGAAATGTTCAAATGGCTCCGGCATTAACAATAAAAAAGATATGTTAGAACAAATGGTGCAGAAATAAATTAATGTATTTGTAAATAGTCTTTCAGGCATCTGCCACTTTTCCCTCCTTCTCATACTTCTGTCACTACCATCTTCCATTATAAAGGATGCCCTTCATTTTCAATCAAAATGCACTACTATCCTGCATAAACTTGCTATTTTCTTGCTTCATTATTATTCTAAATTATTTACAATAGCAGCCTCAATTGTTGCAGTGAATCCTGGCCAGTTTGCCTTTTGAAAGTTCCGTCGTGGGTTAAGCAATAACATGATATCGAGAAATTCACTCCTAATATGGATTATAACTGGTCGATGCTGACTTTGTGGAAAGTTACCAAGAATAGATCCAGAGGCATTCTGATGGATTCTAAATTAGTCTTTGGTGAGGAAACAGACATCCAGGTTGCAGTCTCCGTTCCAGTGGGCAGAATGAAAAGTGCCTTTGTCTTTTGGATCCAAAAGGCAATGTGTGTCTTGATGTGTTTGATTCCTCAACTGTGTTGGCCACAGTATCGTTACTTTCATAGCCCTGAATCATGAGGTTGCTATAAAAAATCACCAAGATATATAGACGGGTGATAAGCTGTGGAGAGAAGGCCAGTCTGTATTTGGTAGTTTATACATGTAAACTACCATTATCTTGATGATTCTACCAATGACATGATTCCACCAAAGCCCAAACATTTAGATTGTTTCACCCAGTTCATTCAAATAGCTGCAAGAAAAATCCTCCCTTGCAGCCATTGAAAAGGATACCTCCCTTGCTGGAAATCAGAAACAGAAAGATTATTAAAGATGTACCAAATGACTGGTGGCCCAAATAGAGTAACTGAACTTAGCTCTCCATCAAAAATGGATCAAGATGATTGAAGCTCTGGACTTTACTCAGTTCAGAAAGCTTGTGGTGCAAATCCAGTGAAATATTGAAACCCTGAAGTCTCAACTGATATGATTGCAAGAACACTTCTTATGAACTCAAAAGCCCCAGGGGAGAAGCTTATTAATTGCAAAGTGCTCACAGAGCTCAGACAATCAATCAGTTCACTACCCAATTCCTCCCCCCATCATTCCTCTTCACTGTTGAGGAGGTAAGTAAGGCCCTCTCACTCACGAAAGCCAAAAAAGGTGCAGGACCTGATGGTGTCTTTCCAGAATGTCTTTAAAATCTTGGTGCCAAGGATTGGAAATGGCTGGCAGCGCTGTTCTTCAATATTCATTCTTCGGGATTTGTCCCTAGGATCTAGCGCAGGACTATCGTAAATTCCATTGCCAAATCTGGGAGGCCAACCAGCAATCCTTCATTGTACTTGTCCTTATCGCTTCTCTGCAGGAATATTACTCGCAGGATAATGCTGCTTGTTGAAGCAGTGTTACCAAACGAACAAGTGGGTTTCTGACATACCACAGCTGTACCGACCAAGTATTAGTCTTACCAACACACACTGAGGCAAGATTACAGAAAAACTCAAGATTGGGGCAGCTTTCTTAGACTTATCTACTGCTTATGACACTGTATGGAGTGATGGCCTCCTCCTGAAAGCCAGCAAAATTATCCCATGCAATGTAATGATAAAATTATTCCAAAAAGTTCTGAACAGTGATGTATATTAATGTTTTCCTTGGTAACAAGACCAATCAGCCACTCCCTGTCAATGATGGCCTATCACAGGGGTTAATTCTAGCACTGATCTTGTTTGATATTAGACCGAATCCTCAGACATCACCAGCATCTGAAAAATATCCATGACAAAATAAAGATTAATGTAAAATTCACCCAGAAACTGGCAGGAATGACCTGGGCAGCCAGTGCAAAAACACTTCAGACTTCTTCACTGGCCCTTGTCTATTCTACCACAGAATATTGTTCGCTGGTCTGGACACATAGCTTCGACACATCACTTGTTAACTGTCAACTTGACACCCTCATGTGGACCAGCATGATCATCATAATATTAGCACCACTTCTGTGGCTTCCCATACTGGTCCACATCCAATCACTTCAAATTTATCACAACATGAGAATCCTTCAGGAGTCCCATCATATTTGAGGGAACAAGGATTTCCAAATATGTGAAAACCTAAATAATCATAGAATCATAGAATATTAGGGTTGAAAGAGACCTCAGGAGGTCATATAGTCCAATCCCCTGCTCAAAGCAGGATCAACACTAACTAAAACATCCCAAGCAGGGCCTTAAAAACCTCTAAGGATGGAGATTCCACCACCTCCCCAGGTAACCCATTCCAGTGCTTCACCACCCTCCTAGTGAAATAGTGTTTCCTAATATCCACCCTAGATCTCCCCCACTACAACTTGAGATCATTGCTCCTTGTTCTGTCATCTGCCACCACTGAGAACAGCCAAACTCCATCCTCTTTGTATAGGGGGTTGCTGAGAGCCATTGAACCAAACTGTAAACCCTGTGTATGATAGAAACCACTTCAAGCCACGGGGTGCAGCAGCACCCCCAGCACAGTACATTGATTTAAGATGTATATAAATATTCAGAAAATGCACCTGGTACTCAGAGGATGTACGATAAGTTACAAGACTGGACTATTTTCTCAGTGTAACAAAGAGGTTGAATCCCTGCTTTAAGTGCAAAATTCAGCCTTAACTATGGAGTCACCAATAATATCTCCATAATATACATATAGTGTATGTATTTATATGTAATACCAGTATGAACATATGTCAAGCATCTATAAGTTACAACATAGTTCTGAACTGTGAGAGTACTGGTTCCAGCTTTAATAGTTGTATCAAAAGCTGAATTTCCATTTTAGACAACACACTTCAATATTGAATAGAAGGAGCCAACAGATGTGATTCCCAATTTACCTGCTCAATAATGAATTTAAATCAAGTTGGTTGTGTTTGCTCTTACTTTTCTTCTCACTGTCTTCTTTTGTAATGTGTGACTGTTTCTTTCTTTTTCTTATTATTTATTGTTTATTGCAGTGGTTCCCAAACTTGTTCCGCTGCTTGTGCATGTTGTGCCAGTGAGGAGGAGAAATAGATGATAGTCAGGTGCTTTTGATGCAATCCTGTTTGTTTACAAAGAATGTACAAAGTTCTGTTTCCCTGAACTCAGAAGGAAATACACTCGGAGATAGTTTCCTTGCTAACAGCCCCAAGCATCTTTTTGGCTAGCACTGGACCCAAAACTGTTCTCTAGACTTTTCTCTTGGGGCCAAAACACTTTGCTTGTTCAGGCTGGGTCTGGAACTTCCTCTTCCTCTTTCAGTGTGCTTCTCTGTTTGTCTTCTCCCCACCCCCACCCCATGCACCCTTATTCAAACAATACACAGTGAAGCTCGCTTACATAGTTCAAATTCCTGAGTGGCCTCGGTTGTGCCTTTGATTTGGGCAGTGATATATGACCAGGACACCATTATGCTAGGTGCATTCACAGAACATAAAGATGGTTCCTGCATCTTTTAGCTTACAATCTGCATCAAATAGCTTACAATCTCCTCTTCTGATTGCGTGCTCAGAAGTATTCTTTACAAAAGCGAGGATGCGGTTCTGTGATGTCAGCAGAGACATGAGGCGCATATGGTGCCATTTGCCAGGACTAGATGATAAGCCATGCTTATTAATACAAATATATTTTCATGGACAATAAAAGAAAGAAAATCCCCCCTCCCCCCAGAAATATATATATATATATATATATATATATATATATATTTTATATATATATTTTTAAAATGCAATAAAAAATCTAATTGTCTTAAATGGATATTCTCCAGCAGAATCACATAGGTATCAAACAGATCCAAGAAAAAGGTCTTTTTATTGTTTACCTAAACAGTAAAAAAGTATATCATAATATATTTTTATTGACTCTGCTATAAGCCATCTACCACATATTTTTGATTCTAGCTTCCTTCAAATATTTGTGGTATCACAATCCATCGTATTCTCTCAAAAATTACTACATAATTTGTCTAAAATGCTATGCAGTAGCTTTAAGTACTTTTGCTACAATGTTTTGGACCATTACTCTATAATATTTTGGTAGTACTTTATATGCATGCTGTGTAGCCTCATTTAATTATATGCACCCTTCATTTGTCACCTGTTCTAGATTGCATCTCCCCTGTTCAGAACAGTAGAGGATAATTTATTATTTCCTTTTTCTTTTTGGTTAAGATATAATTCTGTCCTTTGCTTTCAATCATGAGAATATTTAAAAATCAGATCTTCTTCAAACCCATCTTAAAATGTAACAAAGACCTTTGTAATACTCTGTTTTCATAGAATCATAGGACTGGAAGGGACCTCGAGAGGTCATCTAGTCCAGTCCCCTGCACATGTAGTCCAGTCCCCTGCACTTATGGCAGGACTAAATATTATCTAGACCATCCCTGACAGGTGTTTGTCTAACCTACTCTTAAAAATCGCCAATGATGGAGATTTCTCAACCTCCCTAAGCAATTTATTCCAGTGCTTAACCACCCTGATAGTTAAGAAGTTTTTCCCTAATGTCCAACCTAAACCTCCCTTGCTGCAATTTAAGACCATTGCTTCTTGAACTATCCTCAGAAGGTTAAGAAGAACCTTTTATGTACTTGAAAACTGCTATCATGTCTCCTCTCAATCTTCACTTTTCCAGATTAAACAAGCCCATTTTTTTCAATCTTCTCTCATAGGTCATGTTTTCTAGATCTTTAATAATTTTTGTTGCTCTTCTCTGGATTTTCTCCAATTTGTCCATATCTTTCCTGAAATATGGCACCCAGAACTGGACACAATACTCCAGCTGAGGCCTAATCAGTGCAGAATAGAGTGGAAGAATTTCTTCTGGTGTCTTGCTTACAACACAACTGCTAATACATTCCAGACTGATGTTTGCTTTTTTTTGCAACAGTGTTACACTGTTGACTCATATTCAGCCAGTGGTCCACTATGACCCCCAGATCCCTTTCCACATTACTCCTTCCTAGTCAGTCATTTCCCATTTTGTATGAGTGGAACTAAGTGTTCCTTCCTAAAAGGAGTACTTTGCAATTGTCTTTATTGAATTTCATCCTATTTACTTCAGACCACTTCTCCAGTTTGTCCAGATCATTTTGAATTACAATACTATCCTCCAAAGCACTTGCAACCCCTCCCAGCTTGGTATCACCCGCAAACTTTATAAGTTTACTCTCTATGCCATTATCTAAATAATTGATGAAGCTATTGAACAGAACCAGACCCAGAACTGATCTTTGCAGGACCGCTGTGTTTTGCCCTTCCAGCATGACTGTGAACTACTAATAACTACTCTTTGGGAACAGTTTTCCAAGCAGTTTTGCACCCACCTTATAGTAGCTCCATCTAGGTTGCATTTCCCTTGTTTGTTTATGGGAAGGTCATGCGAGACACTGTCAAAAGCTTTAATAAAGTCAAGATATACCACGTCTACCACTTACCTCCTATCCACAAGGTGTGTTACCCTGTTAAAGAACGCTATCAGGCTGGTTTCACGCAATTTTTTCTTGACAAATCCATGCTGACTGTTACTTATCGCCTTATTATCTTCTAGATGTTTGCAAATTGATTGCTTAATTATTTTCTCCATTATCTTTCAAGGTACAGAAGTTAAACTGACTGGTCTTTAATTCCCCGTGTTGTCCTTATTTCCCATTTTATAGATTAGCACTATATTTGCCCTTTTCCAGTCTTCTGGAATTTCTCCCATCTTCCATGACTTTTCAAAGATAATTGCTAATGGATCAGCTATCTCCTCAGTCAGCTCCTTGAGTATTCTAGGATGCATTTAATCAGGCCTGGGTTTAATTGTCCTTGGTTCATAAGGTGTCCTGGTACACCTTTGAGCAGGATGCTCATTTGATCTAAGAAGATATTTTTCCCATTTCAAGATCCTACTTCCAGTGGTGGTAGCTGCTAATTAACAATGTTCAAATCATCGTATTTCTAAATCCCATCACACGTAGACTGTGATTAGAGTCAACATTCTGAATATTGTCTATATGGTAATTTCTGTATTTTACCCTCCTTCCCATTTGTCTTTCAGTAACCACTTCTAAAAAGGTGAAACAGCCTATGATTTCCCACCTCCATGTTACATTGCAGTTGGGGTGTGCACACATAATAGAGGGAAGCCAAAAACAGAGATTTTCCCCTCACCATCTAGTTTCTGACAAACAATTATGTCACCATAGCTATCAGTCCAACTTTACCTCGTTTACTGACCATTTTTCATTAGACATTAGAGAAGTATGAGGTGAAGCCTTTGGTCCACTATTTGATATCTCATTATTGTAAAACTCCTTTAGATGGGAGAGTATTGGAGATAACTAATAAGATGCATAATGTATGGCTATATGTTTATTGAGTGTAATACAGAGGAAGCAGAGAAAAAAACCATAAATTAGTAGAATGGACTGTGATTGTATACATAAACTTGTTACTTAAGTTTACTGTGCAACCCGAAGAAAACCTACATTAATATTTAGTGCCTTGTATTTCATGGTTAACAACAGGGAGTAGAGAGAGAGATACAAATAAACTAACAGAGAGATTTTGTTTCAAAGAACCTAACATCACTAAATTAAAACTTTGTTTTGCTGTTACCTTGGTTTTACTGTAATGAAAGCTGTGCTGAATGATGGATGGATGATTCAGAAAATAAGAAACCTTTCACATTTAGGTAGTATGGACTGATTTGAAACACTCTTGATAATTCAATATTTCTGTCCATCCCAATATATTAAAGGCATTAATGTAAATGGAAAACCTCTTTAGCTTTATGGATGCCATTGAATTCAGATGGTTTAGAATGTACATAATTCAGAGAAACGGTAATATGAGCACATGGGATTAATCAATGCTTGTAGAACATTTGATAGATGAAAAGTGCTCTAAGAGCCTTGTTGTGGGATACTTTGCCAGCAAAGAAATGTTAATAGGTATTATGAGCAGGATAAAGGGCCAGATCCTTAGTTGATATAAGTCAGTGTCGTTCCATTGAAGTCAGTGGAGCTATGCCAATTTAGACCAGCTGAGGATTGGCCCAGAAGTTTTAATCACTAATATACGGTGGATATGTTTTCTGAGAGAGAAGAGCTAGTCTCTGAGCTAAGAAGAAATTAAATATTGTAGTTTCTATACTTCTGTCATTCTGTGCTTCTCAAGGGAGGAAGCCAAGTTAGGCAAAAACAAGTACAAGAGCCCCTAAACTCAGGAACAGCCTCTGTTCAGGCTAGCACCTTCATCCCTGGAGCCCACAGAAGTTCCTGCATAGTTATGTCATGCTGTCAGGGCTCCTTTGGTCTGGTGGGAGAATGCTGAGGTGAATACTGGGAAGAGCGATTCTATGTAACGTGCTCCCCTCACCTACTGAGCTGATGTAACCAACATTAAATGCCATCTGCATCTTTTGCTTAGAATGTGACACAGACATTGGCAGCTCTGAAATCTGCATGGATGAGACCTTCTTTTACTACAGAGTTTTGGTGCTTAGCTTCCTATTCCTGTGTGAACCCAGGTACTCTTCCCATTGAGTGAAACATACTGAGTAAAATCCATTAGATTCATCCCTCGGTTTCCTGGAGGTTTTTTCTATATACATGTTTTTTTCCCCATATAGCCCTGTATAAATATTAAATCCTTATACAGGATCAAATCCTAAAGTCCTTGCTGATTTTTAACTCAGGCAAAGCTTCTAAGAATTGATTGAAAACTAAGTAAGGAGTTCCCCATAGAAAACAGGATTTCCTTTTATATGTTTCTTTTCACATTCTTAGTATCCCAAACACCTTTGAAGAGGAATGAATCACTATAGTGATTTATAGTGGACAGTGTTGGCAAAATGCACAGTCCCTCTGCACTCAGGAGTAGTATATATGCACCCAAAACTATTAGAACCTGTTTTACTTAGGGGAAATGTTGACCAACACACCATCATTATGCCCTACTTTTATAATAAGATATGCAGAAGAATCTCTAATTCTGCCAGGACTGCCACAAGAGATGACTAGAAGGGACTTTGATTAAATGTTGGGCCTTAGGATCAAATTGTGCCATTTAGGCACCAGGTAGGGGGGCAGGGCGTCATTTCATTGCCCCAGGAGGCATATTGAGTATAATGTCTTCAAAGAATCACCTAAAGGATGGTGCAATCTGCTCCTCTAAAAGATGGCCCACTATGGGACCCTTTGTGTATGCATGCAGGAAGGGAGGATTACGGGTTGTCAAGGCTGAATTCCCACTCTGTCACTCCGAGTGCAGACGGTGGGGGCCCACAAGGATTCTAAAAATTAATACTGGCCACTGCAGGCTTGTATTACACTCCCAAGGTCACAGCTTTTCTCTGACCTTGGCTTGGTAAATGCTGCCACCACCCAATTGCAAAAAACCCCTTTGAACCCAGGAAGGAGTACTTGGGAATTCCTCCCTGGGGGTACCCTCAAGCTCTTTCACCCCGCCTCCAGGGAAGAGCTGAGAAAGAAAACAAAGGAAATTAGCTGTAGCTACCCGCTAATCAAACAACATACACAAACCTCTTAGGACACCAAAAATCCAATCCTGTTCTTAAAAAAGGTAAATTTTATTAAAACAAAAAGGAAAAAAGTACATCTGAAAGTTAGGCTTTCTGCGAGATCTTAAAAGAAACAATTACAAAAATTAAGCATCCAAAACACCTTTCTTGGGGGTTCAGCTTAAAGGTTACAAGCAAACAAAAGCATCTTGGGTTACCACAGAGGAGATCCACAAGCCAAAATGAGAAATAAACCTGAGAGCATCTAACTAAACATTCCCTGTCCAAATTATTTCTTCTAGGTATGGAAGATACTTTTTAATACCTGGTTCAAACCTTACACAACATTTCTGCTTATAGCATTGCTGCTCCATGTCCCTGCAGCCCAGAGAACAACAGACAAAGGGAAAGTTTCTTTCCCTATTTTAAAAAGTTGTACCTTCCCATTTGCTCTTTTGGTCAGGTGCCCACTCCTTTTCTTTTACCTGTGGGCTTGTTAACCCTTTACAGGTAAAGCAAGCAGAGAACAGACACCAAGTGGAATTTTACAGCTAACAGACTGGCTAGGTGTTCATCAAAAGGAGCTATCCCCCCACTTTATTTATCACACAGGTGGTGACATGGCACCTGACAGCATTATCACATTCTGGTCTGAACAAATACTTAAAAAAACCTAGTCCAGTTCCTCAGATGGAGTAAATCGGTATTTTTCCGGTCATTGAAGTCATTGAAGCTATGAGCTACTTTACCCAAGCTGAGGAACTGGGCCAAAAACTTCTGATGCACATTCACATAGTACCAAGTCATTGTTCAGGTTCAGGTCTAGCAGAGAAATTATTTACTAAGCCTTTTGACAATGATCAGTCCTGACTGCCTTGATTTAACTGTTCTTATTTTGCGGTTCTGAACAGAGATACTTAATGAGTGTGGTAGCATCCTACAATGAGGAATGTTTATGAAGTTAAGCCAGTAATTATCAAACCTTATTTATTTGTCTTCATTTGCTATACAATTGAGTGAATCCCAGAAAGGCTTAAACAGAGAGATAATGGTTATGGAATAACGTACAAGTTAATTTCTAGCATGCAGGCATTTTCCAGCCAGTCAGGAGTGTGAAGATAAGCACAAAGTTATATTCTGATGTCATTTGCATGAGTATGAATTCTAAATTGTTCTGCAGAGTTAAGTGGAGTTGTGAGGAGCCACACTAGAGACACTGAGATCAGGATTTTGTCCATCATGTATATTTGTACAACCCAACGTTTTAAACACACACTTGGGTAATTTACTTTTCAGTTAGTTAATATGCACTATTTCCTGTAATAAATGAAATAGTGGTATTTCTGAAGTAGCCTAGAGATTTTAAGAAGCACAGAGGAAAGTAAATGCCCAACTCCCATTGAAGTCAAACTGAGGTGGAGGAAATATTAGGCTGTTTGTGAAAGGCAAAGTGCAATATTAAAAATGTATCACTTCAAGCTTACCCTAACTTTAATAGTGTCCAATAATATTGTCGAAATGTGGCAATATTAGAGCTTTTATTTGCCTTATTTGATTTTCTCTTTTGATGGAAAATGAGCAAATTAGTACAGTACTTCAAAAGAACTTTCACTTGAACGAGAGAAAAAAACAGTCACTAACTCATGTAGAAATGATGCTTAAAGGGTGGAAAAGTTGTTACACAATTGCCAAAAGTCATCAACCTTAAAGTCAAGGTGACCCTTCATCCTTAAATTATCTTGTTGTGTCTAGGCATTTGTCATGCATATGGTGTGGGATTACATAGACTCTGATCTGAGACCTCAAGGAACAGCAAGAAAACCTAAATCATTATTTTGCAGACATTTTAAGATGCACCTTAACTATTTATCTATTTAGGGTTTTAAATGAATATATTATTTACTACAGAGATTGAATATCTTGGATACTTTGAAAAATGCATATTAATACATCATTAGGGGCTTAATGAAATGTGGATTACTATCTGGTGGAAATCTTGGCAGACAATATACATGGTAGTCTGTATCAGAGGAGTGACCGTGCTGTAAAAGCTGTGAGGTAAAAGCCCTGTTGATGTTGCTGTTATAGATTAACCATATTTACTGACACCATTATTGTGCAAAAAGTTTGTGTGGTAGAATTTCTGTTCATAGAAATTTTAGGTCTGTTTACTTTTTCTTGCATAACAAATCTATATAGCAGGGCTGTCAAGCGATTAAAAAAATTAATCGCGATTAATCACGTGATTAAAAAATTAATTATGATTAATCACGTTGTTAAACAATAATAGAATACCATTTATTTAAATATTTGTGGAAGTTTTCTACATTTTCAAATATATTGATTTCAATTACAACACAGAATACAAAGTGTACAGTGCTCACTTTATAGTATTATTTTTATTACAAATATTTGCCCTGTAAAAAACAGAAGAAATAGTATTTTTCAATTCACCTAATACAAGTACTGTAGTGCAATCTCTTCATCATGAAAGTTGAACTTACAAATGTAGAATTATGTACAAAAAATAACTGCATTCAAAAATAAAACAATTTAAAACTTTAGAGCCTACAAGTCCAATCAGTCCTACTTCTTGTTCAGCCAATCGCTCAGACAAACAAGTTTGGTTACAATTTGCAGGAGATAATACTGCCTGCTTCTTGCTTACAATGTCACCAGAAAGTGAGAACAGGCATTCACATGGCACTGTTACAGCTGGCGTCAAAAGATATTTACGTGCCAGATGCACTAAAGATTCATATGTCCCTACATGCTTCAACCACCATTCCAGAGGACATGCATCCATGCTGATGATGGGTTCTGCTTGATAACGATCCAAAGCAGAGCAGAGAGACGCATGTTCATTTTCATCATCTGAGTCAGATGCCAGCAGCAGAAGGCTGACTTTCTTTTTTGGTGGTTCAGGTTCTGTAGTTTCCGCATCAGAATGTTGCTCTTTTAAGACTTCCGAAAACATGCTCCACACCTCATCCCCCTCAGATTTTGGAAGGCACTTCAGATTCTTAAACCTTGGGTTGAGTGCTGTAGCTATTTTTAGAAACCTCACCTTAGTACCTTTTTTGTGTTTTGTCAGATCTGCTGTGAAAATGTTCTTAAAAAGAACATTTGCTGGGTCATCATCTGAGACTGCTATAACATGAAATATATGGCAGAATATGGGTAAAACAGAACAGGAGACCTACTCCTCCAAGGAGTTCAGTCACAAATTTAATTAACACATGATTTTTTTAATGAGCATCATCAGCATGGAAACATGTCCTCAGGAATGGTGGCCGAAGCATGAAGGGGCATACGAATGTTTAGCATACCTACTACATAAATAATTTGCAACTCTGGCTACAAAAGTGCCATGTGAATGCCTGTTCTCACTTTCAGGTGACACTGTAAATGAGAAGCAGGCATCAGTCTCTCCTGTAAATGTAAACAAACTTGATTGGCTGAACAAGAAGTAGGACTGAGTGGACTTGTAGGCTCTGAAGTTTTACATTGTTTTGTTTTTGAGTGCAGTTATTTAACAAAAAAAATCCACATTTGTAAGTTAATCTTTCATGATAAAGAGATTGCACTACAGTACTTGTATGAGGTGAATTGGAAAATAGTATTTCTTCTGTGTTTTACAGTGCAAATATTTGTAAGCAAGAATACACTTTGAATTCTGTATTGTAATAGAAATAAATATATTTGAAAATGTAGAAAAACATCCAAAATATTTCATAAATTTCAATTGGTATTCTATTGTTTAACAGTGTGATTAAAACTGTGATTAATTTTTTAAATCACGATTATTTTTTTTGTTAATCACGTGAGTTAATTGTGATTAATCGACAGCCCTACTATAAAGCTTTGCCACCTATACACAAAATGCAACCCTGCACACTATATAGCTGGCCAGGGTCTCAGAGGTGATTGCTGGGACTTCTCTAAAGTTCTGACCTGTAAAGACTTACTCCTCTGATTAAATTTTAAGCAGATGAGTAGTCCCACTGAAGACGAAGTGAAGTGTGAATATTAGGATAAGTCTTTAAAGAATCAGGGCCTAAAAGACTATTATCTGGGGAAAGGGGTAGCAGTGATTTAAAGAAGAAACAACTTCAGTGTCTTACAAACATATTAATAATGTTTGCTGTTGCTCTTATAGTGCCCAAAGGGCCTACTGAAGGTAAGGGGTCCAGGGGAGGTCGTGGGTAGAGCACAGTGTTCTTTTCTTGGTTCTGCCACTGATCAGCTGAGTGAACTCGGTCCAGTCACTTTCCCTCTCCATACCATAGTTTCCTTATCTATAAAATGTAAAGTACTTTGAGACCTTCTGATGAAAAGTATTACATAAAAGCTTGGTGGTATTATTAATGATAATAATTGTATTGTGCCAAGTATTATCAAATACATAGACTTACTCCTTGCCCCAAACCACTTGCAACCTAAGATGTGACAAATGAAAACGGGAGATTGATATGAGGGAAAAGGCTGAAAGGAGGATGGAGATAACAGAATGAATTGGATGCAGAAACTCATGCTGCATTCAATGTCTCCAAATAATTTCAATGTATTTTTTAATTGTAATTTTAAATATTCCCTAGCAAACTATGACCCTTCATGTTCACTTTTTATATTCCCCAACAAAAATTGACCCTGATATCAACACTAATTCTTTTATTTATGTGGCTAATTGTTCCCAGCCCTCCCCCCACACACACACACACACTCACACACACTTCTGTGCAAACTATCCCCTACTTAGCCCTGTGATTTTGTTTTAAATGTGTCTGACCAGCATCTCAGAAGTGATTGCTTTGGTGGCTTCTTTGGATACGTCTACACTGCAATTAAAAACCTGTGTCTGGCCTCAGGCTAAGGGGCTGTTCAACTAAGGTACAGATGTTGAAGCTGTGGTTGGAGCCTGGGCTCTAGGACCCTGTGAGGTGGGAGAGTCCCAGAGCTTGGGCTGCCTCCCAAGCCCAAATGTTCACACCACAATTAAACAGCCTCTTAGCCCAAACCCTGCAAGCCCCAGTCAGGCACAGGCCAGTCGTGGGTGTCTAATTGCAGTATAGACATACCCTTTAAGGTCCCAACCTGCAAAGCTCCCTCAGTCAGTGTCCCTTTTCCCCACTCCTCCCCCCCCACTCTATAAGCCTCCCTAGCCCCTCTTCACAGGGGTACCTGCTCCATGCGGGGCTGAGAGTCCCCTAGGACTCTAAAGGTTCTTCCACTCTATCTGCTGCCATTATTCAAGAGCAAGGTGTTAGGTCCTTGCAAGTAATGCAAAAGGACAGAAAGTGTATTGATACTGATCAATTATGGTACATGCACTGTGATATTACCATTGTCCAAGGCTGTGCAGATGCTGCTGAGGCCTGCCCCTTACTTATCCTCTGGTCAGTTCCCACCTCCTTGCCCATACTTCCCACACCCAAAAGGCACAATCCCACAGAACAGCTCACAGAACTTGGAACTGTTGACATTATCAGGCATCCTGAGACTTTTACAGCCCTGCCCCCTGGCGCTGCTAGGAGGTGGGGAGTTCCAGAGCTGAGTATCACCAAAGTACTTATTCCTCAAAGGTTGGCTGTAGTTCAGCTTATCCCATCTGATTCTGGTTCCTGGTGCTTCTGGCAGACATTGCAGATTAGTCTTTCCTTCTTGGAGGATGTTGGAGTCTTCTTAAAGAGCCAGTCCCTTGGGAAATTCTGTGGACAGCCCCATCCCACATGTTCTGGAAGTGAGAGGGACTGATGGGGCTATGATTCTCTAAATTCTGGATCTGGGAACGGCAAAGGGGGTGAAGCTGGCAGTGGCTGCTGTAACTCCAGAACATCTCCTGAAACCCAATAACTGGGTATTTTTTTCTGTGTAAAAGTAAAGCAACATTTAAGCTACTCTGGGCCAGGGAAAGTGTCTCCCTTTATGTGTTTGTTCAGAACACAGTATAATTATTATTTATTAGCTTATTATTTGTATTACTTTAATGTGTAGAAGCCCTAGTCATGGACTTGGACCTCACAGTACTAGGTGCTCTACAAACACAGAATAAAAAGAGCTTGCGGGGCCCCAATTCTGAGTGGGGGCCTTTTGACAACTATTGCAAAACAAATAAATAATTACTAATGAAAAAAATTTCCTCACAGATTAACAGCAACATTGGAAAAGGTTTAGGAGTCCTTTGAAAAATGAACCTTTTGAAAAACTTGCCCCTGAGAAAATATTTGTTTTCAAACCCATTCTGATGTAAAACTTTAGGCTAAATCCCAAACTGATCTCAGTTTTGCCCTAGGTACATGTGCACAGTTGATCTCTTTTTCTTTCTTTCTTTCTTTCTTTTTGCTGGGGTTGGTGGGGAAGGAGGCAGCAGAGAGAGAATCTAAAATGTTTTCAGGAAAAATGCCTTTAAATATTCTTATCTTTAAAAATTATTTGGGAAATAAAGTATCATAGAATTTGGTGCTAGACAATCATGGGAGACCCCAGTGGTCAAGCCCAGATAAAGAGGATTTTCCTTATGTCTCCAAAATAGACTTTAAAAATGGAATCTGGGGGACATTTTTATCATAGACTTCAGGACAGTGCCCAATCCTGCTCCTAATACAGTCATTAAAAAACATTGATGTCAATGGGAGTTGGATCAGGCACATTCTGAAAAAGTAGCATGCAATACTTAGTTTACAGATTCAATCCTTTTATTAATTATAGGGATATGAAAAGTATATGTAACCTCTTTGTACCCTATAACTTAAGAAGGCAGCCACATAAATTGCTTCTGAAGCAAGACCTTGTGTTTCAAGTTTAATCATACAGCAAACTTTTACAGCTGAATTATAAAACTTGAAAATAAGCATTTAAAATGAAAATACTAGCAGAACTTTAACTCTAATGACACGAATGTCACAAGTCTAATAATAAATCTCTTAACAGTGTAATAAATCAACTCAGGAATTGAGAAGCTAGGTGATGAATCTAATCAGATTTATAGGCAAAATGAAATATTCTGTAAAGAGCATTCTGATAATAAATATAATACCCTTCTTGGGCCCCTCAGAGATTATTTTACTTTCCTTTTTTATCTTGCTAATGTTGGTTTGGGGAAATCAAGTGCATGGCAGAGAGGATAGCAAAAATATTTTTTTGCACTTAAATATTTCCTACAACATATAACCGTCTTCATGTAGGAACAGAGTATTGAAGGATCCATTTCTCATCTGAGAGGTATGCATTACTGCAAATCTTGATAACCCAGTAGGCCATACTTTTGAAAAGAGTCTAGAAAGCAATTTTAGAAACACCTTGGTGGCCTAGTTGCAATGCATTCCTACTCAAATAGATCCAAATTCAGGTACTGAGCAACCCTATATATGTATAAAAAAACCGAGGAGTACTTGTAGCACCTTAGAGACTAACAAATTTATTTGGGCATAAGCTTTCGTAGGCTAAAATGCCCAAATAAATTTGTTAGTCTCTAAGGTGCCACAAGTACTCCTCGTTGTTTTTGCTGATACAGACTAACACGGCTACCCCTCTGAAACCTACATATGTATGTCACTCAATCCTAGGTGGAGCATGAAGTGAGACCAAAAGGAACTCTTAGCATTCTGAAGGTCGTATTAACAGTGGGAATTTGAGGATTAGAAACAGGAGCAAAGGGCTCAATTGCGCAAAGGGCTCAATTGATCATTTCCGTAAGGTGCTGAGCACCCTTAACTCCAGTGAAATCAGTGGGAGTTTTGGTGGTTAGCACTTCGCAGGACTCAGCACAAAATGTGGAATCAGCAGTTTTCCAAGAAGTATTTACAGAATCCCTTCCCATGGCAGTAAAGAGTCCTCAAAATCTTTAAAATCGATGCAGCTCACACTTTACATCTTATCACAGGTGGTGCTGTCCTTAGGAAAGTGTTTGAATCATTAGCTAAATTAGCCGTAAAGTAACGCAATTATATGACAGCAGAACATTTTCCTCCACTTCAAAATTTAACAGAAACAAAAGCCAGATCCATGACTGAAGAAGAACAAGTTAATGGGACTTTTTTAACCTTCTGGCTGGAATGTCTGAAACTCTAATTTTGCTGTTGTTCTTTAGATACAAACTTTTATGTACAGGTATACACGTTAAAAAAAGGAGATGGATTTTTTCAAAGTACATTACTCTTCACTCTGCATATCAGCTAAAATACTAAAAAGAGGCAGAAGCTCTGGGCAGGTGTGGGAACACCTGCCCAGTTAGAGTCAAAATCCCAACAGATAACCACATAAAACAATTACAGTGCCATTGTCACTGTCCTCTTATATGGAATACAGCTTTGGCACTTGACAGTCTCTATATTCAAAGCTTATATTGTATATTAACAGATGGAATTTCCTCCCAGCCCATTTTTATCTTGTGCGAGTTCTAACTTTTATTTTGGTGTTATCCTTATATCAGTGTCATTTTCTTTTAAATATGGTATATGAATGCAAAAATCAGAAGACTTAGTATTACTAAGTAAAGGAATTGGTGGCTTCTGTGTACCTTGTGAGCAGCATATAAAAAGTCATTTAAATTCACTTTGAATTATGCCCCTTTATTGCAGTAAAGCAGGCAAACAATAGGCTAGAGGTTATAAATGAGAAGTTATGTAGACTCTTGATGCTCATTGTTGCATTTTGCAATGGATTAACATAAAATTAATGTGCACAGGTGTTTCGGTAATTGGGAAGCATTTGGAAAATTCACAGCTTTCAATTACCTCAAATTTCACAGCCATTTGTTGTGGTGACATTGTGTTATTGTTATGGACAGCTATGTCAAATAATGTTTTAATACAAGCTGGACTCAAACCTCTAAGAATATTTTTCTTGTACTATATAAGCTTCTTTCACTTATTTAACTGCATTCTCTGCTTTTTTTCCATATATAAAAACCATATTCAGAAAACAGTTTTTAAAGCATACCTTTCAATATAGGTATCTTCCCTATCACTACACAAGTCCTGTCTGTCAGAAGTGCACAGTGCATACACAGCAGCAGAACTGTCAAGGATGGGTTCTTTGTATGTGAATTTACAACATGCTTGGAAATCCTTCAGAATTAAGAATTTACATTTAACAAATATTAGACCAGGTCTTCAGCTGTTATAAAGTGAAATCAATGGAGCTATGCTGAAGGTCTGACCAAAAATATGTACACGTACTGGTAAATTCACTTATCACTGAAAAGCAGCCACCTCTGGGCAGAAATGAGCAGCTATTTTATTGATACACAGCAACACTGCACAAAACGTTGGGAAAAGAAATGGATAAGAATAATGTAGCCAAAAGAACCTACAAAGGGAATTTTAGCTAGTTAGAGTACACCCAAACTAGAATGTTGCTAGGATATTTTTAGTGTTTCTGTATTCCTAGTGGGGGAGATTAAGGACTACCCTGACACAGTAAGAGCCCTCAAAATGTTCTGTTTTATTAGAGCTGGACTTCAGGCTATTCTAAAACCTGGTTTGACCCGCTTGCCCCTGCTCTCATATTCACTAGAAAGAAAAATCAGTTCAATCTGAGCCAGAATGGGACTCAGGATGAATAAGTCTTGTCCTTGTTCAGCTTTTGGGGGGATTCAGAACACTAGAGAGAAGAAAGTCAGGTATAAATCTGACCTCTATTCTTTAATGAAATTTAAAGTACTAATTATGTGTTCCTTTTTTCTTCTTCAGACGTACAACTTTATAGTAACACAGAGAGAATAACAGCAGAAATACTTAGACTATAAAATGGCTACGCTGAATTAGTAGGAGCTAAAACAAAGTTACTGTTTAAATAATATGGGTTTAGAGCTGAGAGTTGCAGAGTATTGTGTGGGGACTTTTTAAAAAGTTTCCATAGTAATATCATCTTATTGTCAGAGGTTACATTCCCTTCACAGAGTTGACCAAAGTGACTAATCCTTTGTTCACCATGCTTTATAATATCACCTCATTTCCATTTGGGATACCTGAATGGCTGACTAGTGTTTACCTTTACTGTGGGATCCACTGTATAGGCTCTTCAGGGCATGTAAAGTGTTATAGATAGAATCACAGAAGACTAGGGTTGGAAGAGACCCCAGGAGGTCATCTAGTCCAACCCCCTGCTCAAATCAGGACCAACACCAACGAAATCATCCCAGCCAGGGCTTTGTCAAGCTGGGCCTTAAAAACCTCTAATGATGGAGATTCCACCACCTCCCTAGGTAACCCATTCCAGTGCTTCATCACCATCCTAGAGAAATAGTGTTTCCTAATATCCAACCTACACCCACTGCAACTTGTGACCATTGATCCTTGTTCTGTCATCTGCCACCACTGAGAACAGCCAAGCTCCATCCTCCTGAAACCCCCCTTGAGGTAGTTGAAGGCTGCTATCAAATCCCCCATCACTCTTCTCTTCTGCAGACTAAACAAACCCAGTTCCCTCAGCCTCGCCTCGTAAGTCATGTGCCCCAGCCCCCTGATCATTTTTATTACCCTCGCTGGACTCTCTCCAGTTTGTCCACATCCCTTCTGTAGTGGGGGGACCAAAACTGGACGCAATACTCGAGGAGTGGCCTCACCAGCGCCGAATAGAGGGGAATAATCACTTCACTCCATCTGCTGGCAGTGCTTCTACTAATGCAGCCCAATATGCCGTTAGCCTTCTTGGCAACAAGGGCACACTGCTGACTCATATCCAGCTTCTCATCCACTGTAATCCCTGGGTCCTTTTCTGCAGAACTGCTGCTTAGCCAGTCGGTCCACAGCCTGTAGCAGTGCATGGGATTCTTCCTTCCTGAGTGCAGGACTCTGCACTTGTCCTTGTTGAACCTCCTCAGATTTCTTTTGGCCCAATCCTCCAATTTGTCTAGGTCCCTCTGGACCCTATCCATACCCTCCAGCATATCTACCTCTCCCCCCAGTTTAGTGTCATCTGCAAACTTGCTGAGAATGCAATCCATCCCATCAACCTGATCACTAATAAAGATGTTGAACAAAACCAGCCCCAGGAACTTGATACCAGTGGCCAACTAGACATCGAGCCAATGGTCACTACCCGTTGAGCCCAACGATCTAGCCAGCTTTCTATCCACCTTATAGTCCATTCATCCAAACCCTACTTTTTTAACTTGCTGGCAAGAATACTGTGGGAGACCATATCAAAAGCTTTCCTAAAGTTAAGATATATCACATCCACTACTTTCCCCATATCCACTGAGCCAGTTATCACATCATAGAAGGCAATCAGGTTGGTCAGGCATGACTTGCCCTTGGTGAATCCATGTTGACTGTTCCTGATCACCTTCCTCTCCTCCAAGTGCTTCAAAATGGATTCCTTGAGGACTTGCTCCAGGTACCGAGGTGAATAGTTTAGTTTATGAATTTGGCAGTTCTGCTTGTTTGTGAATCATCAACAATCATCTTGCAATATTCCTAGTACTTTTTGCTTCTGCTGTTGTTATTGGGAGAGATTCTCAAAGGCATAAAGGGTACATGGATTCATAGATTATAAAGCCAGAAGGGACCATTGTGATAATCTAGTCTGACCACCTGTATAACACAAGCCATAGGACTTCCATTAATTAATTCCTGTTTAAACTAGATTTTTAAAAATTCCACCACCCTGAGTAAGTTGTTCCAATGATTAATTACCTTAACTGTTAAAAATGTGCAACTTTTTTCTAGTCTGAATTTCTCTAGGTTCCAATTCCTGCCATTAGATCTTGCTATATCTTTGCTAGATTGAAGAGCCATTTATTTACGCTTTTCAGTTCCCCATGTAAGTGGTCACCCCTTATCCCCAAAATGTAAATGGGGAATCCCCTCTAAATGGGAAATCACTGTGGAGTGGGTGTTTATAATGTGGTCCCACAAGGATCTGTTCTTAGCCCTAAGCTATTTAACATTTTTATCAATGACCTGATACAAACATAAAAGCATCACTGATAAACTTTGCAGATGACCCAAAAATTGGGGGAGTGGCAAATAATGAAGAAGACAGGGCACTAATACAGAGCAATCTGGATTGCTTGGTAAACTGGGGGCAAGCAAACAATGTTGAGCTTCTTGAGTCTTTCCTTATAAAGGGAAGTTTTCCAATCTTTTAATCATTCTTGTGGCTCAAACCCACTCCAGTTTCTTAACATTCTTCTTGACTTGTGAACACCAGAACTGGACACAAGATTCCAGTACCAAGTGCAACAGTGCCAGATAAAGAGGTAATGTAACCTTCCTGCTCCTACACAAATACACCTCTTTATTTATCCAAGGATCTCAGTAGCCCTTTTTGCCACAATGTCACACTGGGAGCTCATGTTCAACTGATTATCCACATGAACCACAAGTCCTTGTTACAGTCACTGCTTCTCAGGATAGACTCTTCCATCCTCTAAATATGGTCTACCTTAGATACGCCGCTCTTACTGTACGTGGCATTATATAGATGAAAGTCAACAGGAGATGGTTTCCTAACTGCTGTTTTTGCCATTGAAAATCTACCCCATTATTATGTATTAAAAATATATATTTGGCTAGTCATTGTACAAACGCAATCCCTGCTCCAAAGTGCTTTCAATGTCATTCAAATCTCAGCATACTAAGTAATGTAATAAACAGTTGGAGGGAAGGGTAAAAAGAGATTAGCTCTGTACTAGTTATTTCCCCTTGCGGTTTGAGTAGAATCCACATGTGGAAGAATGTATCCTTCACTTTCTCGGACTCTCATAAAGTTGTCCTCACATTGTGATTTATTATATGTTGATGAGTTTGTTTTTCCCATGAAACATCATGGAAACATTTGCCTGATATCACCTTTGGTGACCAAAACCATTAACACAGTACATTTCAGACAAAGTGTTTTGATAACTAATATGCAAACTGGTCAAAATACCAAGTGCTACAATGTAGACAGTGAACATCAGCAACATTACACTTACCATGAACTATTTTGTAAGTGTTCTTTGGAATAGCTATAGAAATCTTATTCTCCCTCACCTAAAGGGTCATCTTATAGTGTGGTACTATTCATCTCCTTTTTATGTCTTGGTTTATTGAAGTTTATTTTGTCTTGTCATGTATAAGGAATAACATCCATGGCCATGGTATGCACTGGTAGTAAGTGGAATTTGCATTTAAGAGCTTTGGCATTTAATCATCCACAAAAGCTATTTATTGCTTCATGTACTCCTCTGCCTTGAACATTATCCCTTAAGTATAATTTGTACTCATGCGGATATATATTTTTGGAACCAAGTGAGGCTGTTTTTGGTATTTGATTTCCTTTAGCAGCCCATCAAATGGATTATAAACTGACTCCAGTATCTTCAGTATCTCCAATTCTTCACCGCCTGTTCCAGATAGTCCAAGTTTTGTTTTTCAGATTATTAAGAATGTCTTTTGTGTCTAACATAATGTACTCCATTTTATTTTAAAATCCTCAAATTGTCATTAGCGTACCAATATTGTTTAGTGAGCGTTATATGAGAGGCCTCTGGATAAGGTACAGGTCATAAATTTTAAATTTTACATTTTTAAAATTATTTCACAATAGTTAAGTAATAATTGTAAATGCTCATAAACTATTTAGTGAGTGTATAGGCACAATACTATCCAGTAATTTTCATTAAGTCATCTCAGAAAGGCCACTCTTAAACAAAGTTAATGGAATGGGTGTTCATCGTTCAGTGTTTGTTGGACAAGATATATTTGTAATACATTATTTAGACTGTTTATTCTTACCTAAAATAGAGGTGTCACAGTGTGGCACTGGACTTTTTAAGAGGGAAGAAGCCAGTTCACCTGTGACTGGTCATTTCAACCCCCCAATTAGGCTTAAGAGAGGGGTTCCAGATGGAGGAGACCAGGTGAGTCAGAGACCTGGTGGGTCAGAACCTGCGAGTGTCAGGAAGGGGCAGGTGAGAGCTGTCTGAGACCCTGAGGGGAGAGAAGGATCAAGGAAGAGTTGGTGGGAGTTGCTTTGGAGATAGATGCATTTGTAAGGAGAGCAGTTAACTGTGATCTGCCGGTGAGGTGCTTGGATGAAAGCTGTTGGTGAGAACTGACTAAAGCTGGCGATCCCTGATGAACGGAAGGCTCAGACAAAGGCCCTCAGGCAAAGGGGAAGATCTAGCTTGGTCAGAGGAAGCCTAGCCTGGAAACAAGAGGATTGTTGTAGGGGAGTGAATCCCTTTGAGAAAGGGAAGGACCCCCAGGCAGGAAGGCCTGGAAGAGGGGAACACTGCAAGAAGGGAAGCCGTCAGGATGAAGGGCTTTGGGAAGATTGGTCACTCTCAGGCAGGGAGGGCCAAGGGCCAAAGGAACTGATAACAAAGTGCTGCTATTGACTCTTGGATGGGTAGCTTGCTGCTGATGTCCCTGGACAGGGAAATGGGGGAAAAGCTGCTTTATGTTTATTGTGGAAAATGGAAAATAGTTGTACTGCAAGATTTGGGGAAAGAATTACATGAAATTATACCCAGGGGTAAGCTTTGTATTATGCACTGAGAGCCTGTGTGCCTTTTTATTAGAAGAAAGAGGGAAACTGAGGCAGACACATCTGTCATGCTTTAGCCCAGCACAGGAAAGTGCTTAAGGGAGGGGCTAGTCTGTGACAGGAGGTTCCCTAACTGAGCTAACTTTTGTTCTGGAAAGCCATTATTGGTTCAGAGAGAACTGGCTGGTTTAAAGATGCTGCTTCTCCTTGTTTCTAGATTTAAAAAAATATTCCCATATGGAACGGAGAGAGGAAATGAACAGTAAAATTAGAGAGTGTGAGTAACATTTTTCATGAAGAGCAAAACTGTTATAATTCCAAACACAGGTAAAGATAATTGAATGCTTTCCTTCTGTTGCTCTCTCCATTTAAGCAATTGTTGTAATTACTACAGGGATGTCATGAACTTGGAAATGGGAAGTACAGTGTCCTCTAGAAAATCTTTCTAGTAAAATGTCTGAAATATGACAAAGCTTGTGTTGCACTAGTCTCTCTGTATATTCTTATCCTCAGTAGTAGTAGACAATAGTGGCCCCTGGAATGTACTTGGTTAGTGTGGCATGAATGGGAATATTTGCCTAGTGACAATTAATAGGAAACATTCAGGCACTAACTCCTGCTTGTTGAGTTCAATTTATATATTTCTAAGAATATTAAAGAGCAGCTTATGTCTACTGGGAATGTCGTGGTGGATATACTCAGATGGGGGATTCTGCTGTTTAAAGATAATGTGGGTTCATCCATTGGTGGTTTTCTAATTAGCAGCTATCAGGTCCATGCTGGTTTGCTGTGGAGAAGATGTCTGGTTTTTTGTCAGATTGGTGGCATGAGAGCTGCTGAAATAGGCAGGCAGCAGAAACCGTTGGTAAGGTTCCCCATGGTGAAGATCATGCCCGGTTAATGTCCTACCATCCAGAAATGATCTGCCCTTCCTAGTTAGGAAGGTGGATGACACTGCCTGGGGCATTTTGAAGTGAGATTCTAGACTCCTACTGGAAAGCTGCCCCCTAGTGACAAAATAAGAAAAGTACAGGAATTGGTGAACAGGACGACATTGGGAGAGATTAACTTTCTGTTCTTAAAACAAACTTTTTAAATTCTAACCGATGTAATCAGAAAAAAGGGAAAATGGGAGAGGTTTATGCTGCACCACAGTAAGGTCTTCTGTGTAGCTACTCTGCCAGCGGAAGAGAGCTCTCCTGCCGGCATAATTAAACCACCCCCAATGAGCAGCAGTAGCTACATCAGCAGAAAAGTGTCTCCCACCAACATAGCGCTGTCCACCCGGCACTTTTTTTGGTGAAACTTATGCTTGTTTCACACCCCTGACAATCCAAAGTTTTACCGACAAAAGTGCTATTGTAGAAAAAGCCTTAGACTCACTGCAAGAAGGACCCTGCTGGTGTCGCTTTCCAGGGGGTCCTGGGCTGGGACCTGGTGGTTAAGGAGGTCCGAGGTTCTCCTACCATACCCCTTTAAGGGTCTAGACCCTGATGTGGGTGGAAAGCCAAAGATCCCTAGCTTTAGGTCAGAAATGGTTATGTACTACTCTGATTGAGTGGCAAGGGACTGGAAGTCAGGTTCTTTAACCACTAACAACCCGGTCCTTCAAGGTCCCAATCACACAGGATCATAGAATCATAGAATCTCAGGGTTGGAAGGGACCTCAGGAGGTCATCTAGTCCAACCCCCTGCTCAAAGCAGGACCGATCCCCGAGTAAATCATCCCAGCCAGGGCTTTGTCAAGCCTGACCAGATCAAGCCTGACCTGATCTGGTGTTGCTTGGAGTTGGTGTATCCTGCTTGCTTCTCATGATGATCTTGATGAGTTTGAGGGGCTTTAGGAAAGATTTCTTTTAGGATGTGGTCCTGATCAAGTATGCACTATAATTGTTTGATACCCCATATGGGTTCCAGGGTGAGATGGAAGGTGACAACTAGGGGTATGTGGTCAGAGGTTTGGGTTTTTTTTTTCTGTATGGAAGCATTTTCTCTTGGGGAATTAAAGTGCTCCTCTACTTCTCTGATGGAGTCTCCTTTTGATGAAGACGATTTTAAGGTATATATCCCAGACTTTCTCCTCTGGGCATATTCTGAGGTATCTTTGCACCTAGCTGCAGATAACAGATTCCTTAGTGTGTCTGGGTTGATTACTGAATCTGTGAAGGTAAGTGTGGTGATTCATGGGTTTCTTGTGGGAGACCTGGGTTCAAGGTCCTGTTTTAGAGCAGGGATTTAAACTAGGGTGAGTGCCCTAACCACTGGACTATTGGGTAAAGGTGTGGCTGGGGAGGGGGGGGAGGAGGAGGAGAGGAGCACTATCTCCACTTCAGTTTTTGTGATTCTAGCCCTTCATTTTCTTTTGATTTTTTAAATGCCCCAAATGAAATGTTTCATTTGAGCTGAATTGAAATTTTTCTTAATTTTTTCAATTTGCCAATTATTTTTATGTTTGTTTAATTATTTATGTTTTGGTCTGGCCTGAAATACATTCTTTTTTCAATGTTTCTAAACTTCCAGCAAACCAAAAGATCAGTTATTGGCAACTAACACTGTGAACCAACATTAAATTGTTTGTTTTGGTTTTGAGCTTTTTAATTTTTTTTTTCAATTAAATTGAAGTAAAGTTTGAAATAAAAAGTTGTTTAGAAAACATTTTAATTTTGACAGATTTTTTTAACTTGTTTTGTTAGAAATAATTCATATTCAACACAAATTCACTAAATCTTTTGGTTGACCCATGTCTGTGCTTTTCACTGAGAAAAAAGTTTTGACCAAAAGAGTTTGCCCAGCTCTACTCATCAGCTGTTCTGTGGTACTGTATGTTTCCCAGTCCTAATTTCAAACTGAGGATTTAAGATAATTTAAGTTGACATGAAAACTCCAGGACACCACAGACCTAGGACAATTATGTGAGCAATAGGTTTATGAACTGAACACTGACTGTCCTCATCTCTAGTCTATACATATGTTAATAAATTGAATGGAGTTTTGTTGAGGAAAAGTTGTGTTAGAAAAACACAAACAAAATCTTGTCTCTTGGATGTATTTATCCCTGGAAGGCGGCATGTGCCATCGAAGCACGTATCTCATTAGTGTTTTGGAAGTAGTGTAATAGAGTTGGCTCACTTGCACACATCTTCTGGCAAAGCCAAAAAGTGCTGTAATAGTGCTGAGGGGATAGGGTGAGGGTGCATCAGGAACATTATTAACAAAATAATTTGGCTTTTCCTTCCAGTTTGTCTTAAGATCTTTTTCTTTTTCTTTTTTCTGCACATCCATGCATTCCAGTGATAGTGTTCTACTCTGAGCTATGCATGTTTAATTTAAAACAAACTTCCCCAATTGCCAACTGGCCTCTCAGCATATGGGAGCTTGGGATAATAATGATGTTAGACAATGGATATTCAACATGTATTGAAGTGTGTTCCACCCTTTATCTACACTTTGAACAAGAAGATTTCTTTATGTCCAAACATAAATCTTCGCATAATTACTTATGCATCTGAGAACCTTCCCGACACTCCTGGTTGCTCTCATGAAAATCATCTTGTTTATATCTCATAGAAAATAGAAAATTTGGTATATACTGAAAGTAAATATATTGTTGTTTTTCCACTGTGTGCCAAATTCTGCTTCTATGCATATTACTATTTTAGTTGCTTCAGAATATGAATAGGTGTAATTTAACTGCATGACTCTAGCTTCAAAGTATTAAAATAATAGAATGTATAGGCAGTACATGCTATAGTGAACAGTGAATTATAGCTTCTGTTCTAAGCTGCCTGTTTTAAGTTGCTCATAATTTCATTACACAAATTCCTTTTGAAATGAAATGTTCTTAAGGCCCCAGTTCAGCAAGATACTTAAATCACATGCCTAACTTCTTCTTAGCTTATGGGCAACATGTCTCAGGGGGCACGTGACCAGGATTCATCATCATACTTTGAGTATGTGAGTAGTCCCATTAAAGTCAATGCGGTTATTTACAATTCTTCAGGATAGGCATATGCTTAAGAATCTTGCTGAATTGGAGCCCTAACATTATCTGAAAGGTGAGTAAAAAATAATTGTTTATTCAATTGACTATGAAAAAGTTTTACAACCCGTGTTGTGCTGAGAGAAGTTATATGTAGATAAATCGTAAACAGCTGAAAATAGATGTTTAAACTATGCTTTGTAGGTTTCACTGAAATGTAAGTTTTAAATAATTGGGGGTGTTCAATTGTTTAGTATTTTTATATACTTATGAAAGTTAAAACTGAGCCATTTGAAATATTTTATGTAAAAAGATAAGAAAAGAGACTGGGGGAGATTACACTGAAGAATGTATGCATTACCCTTAGCTTACCTTTAGCTTGCTCTTGGGAATTTGGAGATTTTCAAGTAACATGAAGTTAATATATTTATTAAGACAACATGCACATAAAGAGTTTTGCTTAACATATAAAACCAAGCGAAAAATGTTATCAGTCTCTCAACCTTTAATATTGTGTCGAGCCATTGGAACATACATGCATCATTTCTTATTACGCTACTAATGAAAGGTCATATCAACTGTACTACTAAGACTGAAAGGGGTGAATTCAGGGATAGAATGAGACAGGTGCCTTTTTTCTCCTTTTTTTGTGTTCTTAGCCTGATCTTCTATGTTGTTTCTTTAGTATTAAATGCATTTATTTTGTAAATTCCCAAGAGCAAAATAATGTTGTTCTTCAATGTTGTCTCCTCAGATTAGTCTTTTCCCCTGTGTTTATAGATTAAAAGAGTAATGACTACCATTTCCAGTTTCTGTGCCTTTTTAAGTATTGAACTGTATTTAATATAGTAACTTTGTAAACACAGTATGGGTAAATGGCAATCTTAGCAGTACAGCGCTTTGTTGGATCTCTCTTAGAAACGTTGTTACAAGTAATAGATTGATCCCACCAGTTTTAGACTGTTAACAACTGATTTGGTTAAAGAGAATGATTTTAGGCTGAAGAGTTATAGAATCTAGAAAACAAAACAAAACAAAAAAAACCCACACACACTACAAACAATGTCTGAAATGAAAGACCTCTTTCCTAGCTTTTGCCTGTAGGGCTTCTTATGAATGTGCTTTTATTTTTATTTCTTAGAACTACAGTAGAGATTTAAAAGAGGAAGGAACACAGAAGAATAGCAAAGAAAACATAGAAACATTAATGGCCCATTACATATCACAGGGAAGCAATTATGATGTAATCACAAATATGTTACAACAATGTTTCAAAAGTGAGAAGTGTGTGTCTCAAATTTTCTTGCTCTGTGAGTCAGTCATTGAACAATTTTAAGTTTCCTCATAAAAATTTAGAGCTGAAAGGATGACTCTGGATTGATAACTGGATATGGAGACTTTTACTTCCAGATCATCTGTTTGAAGCCAAAAGTAATTACTATCTGATGGATATTCTGGGGTTTGTGTGACATAAGTTGACAGTCTCTCTCCATTTCCAAGATGAAAAGTGTTCACGTTCCAGAACTACCATTACAACTGACATTAGTTCACTTGAGACCTGAAGTAGAGAAAAAGAAAGGGAAGTGTTGTCTTTTCCACATTGATGTTAAAGGTCATCTGGCAGTTTTCATAAGATTAGGGGTTTGTCCTGGTGTCCCTGAACAAAATGTCCCTGTACCACAAGGTGTACCAAGTAGCAGCCACTTTTCATCCCAGAGATGCTTAAATTTCAGTGGTGCTAAACATGCAAAAGTCCAAATTCTGGCATCATTAGTTTTAATTCATGCCTTACAAAGGTAAAACTCTCACTGGGAGTTTTGCCTGCTTAAAGACTGAATACATAAGGATTTAGTACATAGTTCGTAAAATTAACTATGAGATTCTATGAAAAATGATACACTATACACATGTACTTGAATTTATTAGGCCAGAGAGAACAAGGTTTAAATAAGGATGAAAACTGAATTCCCTCTTACTGACAAGAGACAGTTACCTCCAGGTCTTTGCTTAGTGACATTGTCTGTGTAGTATACAAAAGCTTACATGGCTCCTTGCTAATTGTGCTGGACTTGTATGTATGATGGTGACCATCAGACCTAGGGAACTATAGCCTGTATCATTTCATTATTACCAGCGTTTGTGCTTCTTATTTAATAATTTCTCATTTTTAAATTTCTTATGTGTAAGCTTTTATAGTCACACTGCTAAGAAACTGACTCAAGGATTTGCTTCACACTGCCAGTATTTGCAAAATGTTGTACAGGCTTCTCTGTGGTTTTCAGTAAGGGACTGTCTTTTGTATTTGTTTCCAGCTATTAAGAGGCCCCCAACTAATTTTGATTACTTCCAAAATTGTGTGGAAACAAATATCTGTGTCACTTCACATTTTGGACAGAAAAGAATAGAACACAAAACAGAAAGCAGTCATGAAGAATAGCAATTGTAACCTGCCCAGAAATGATGCAAGGCTCTGTCAGGCCAAACATTTTTTCCTAATGGCCCCTTTAAAAAAATCAGATGGGGGAGTGCTTGCCCTGTGCACATATATAGTGTGCAACTAGATAGTCAGAGCCTTGTGTTTGGGGGAATATGACAATTGCCACAGATTACGGGGATGAGAGATTTCTGAATGTTTCACAATGCAGCTGGCCCAGAAAAGCACAGAGAACTCTTTTCCAGCTCCCAGCTATCTAACTGTCCTCGTCCGCCATAACAAATGTTACCAACACACAACTCCCTGGCCAGTTACCAACCCTTCCCAGATATCACAAGCACCTCTCTGCCATCAAACTAAAAAAAAAAAAGTCCTTGAAGTAAATTGATGAAAGTAGTTCTGAGGAAATTTCTTGTCTGAGTTTGCACAGAGCTCTGCAATGTCTATGACCAGACCAAGTATTAGTTGATTTATTTTCTTGTATGCAGTACTGTTACACACCATCTGTCTGGCTGTTCATCTGTCCTTGTGGTTTCCTGGAAGGGAGCTGACTAAAACTCCCATCAGCCTTTGAGGCTGGCTTCAGCTGTCCAGATGGATACCACAGAGCAGGGTATCAAGCACTTCCTGTAAATATTTTTAAATGTTTCTAGTCTTGGCCTTTGATGCTTCTAAGGGTAAAAGTTTATCCCTGAACAAACACTAATGGTATTTGCATCTACAATTTAGACCAAAATAGTCTGTAGGTTTCAGGGCATAGCCATGGGTTTGATGTCCAACATCTTGGTGAACTTTACAGGCATTACCGTGCAGATGAGATCACTGATGTTTATAAAATCATATGACTACTTGGATTTATAAGAGATGGACACTTGTTTGAGATCAAAGCCCAGCAGAAGTCCCTTGTTAAATATATATGAAGGCCTTTAACTTAAATTGCTTCTCAGAATGCAGATTAATTCACTGCCACTGTAAAACTTAAACTGAGAGAAGAGAAAGCAAGTGGGTTGTATATAAGGGAAAATAAATGTCCTGAAGTTGGAACATTTATTCATGTTGGTGGGCACGTTGGCAAGTAGTCTCAACAGTGCTGGTGGGACTTCTCATGTAAGTGCTTACCGACGTAAGTAATGGCTGCACAATAAAACCCAGGAAGTCTTGTAAGAAAAGGAAGAAACACTTGAAAAATAGCATAATTAAATAAAGAGTTCAACTACATATCAAAGTCAAAAGAGATTACAGGATAGTAATTCAGTTGCCATAACAAAGTAGCGGTATTAGGCAATAAAGAAATAATGGTGAGACCAAAGAGATTATAATAATGCCGTATATTTTTGAAAAGAAAAATTGTAAGTAGCTTGAATGGGGAAAATGTATAGATAGTAGCTAAGAACATTTAAAAAGCACATGCTGGAACTGGAGTCTGTCTTTTATTACAGTGCAGTCTGTAGGAAAATTCAGAGAAATGATGAGTTTGGCTTGGTTTTCTGTTGTAAATTTCCTGGATTTTTTGTTGCAAGCTATGCACACACAAATGGATTCTAGTTTCAGCTGCAAACATATATGTTAAATGAGTTGTAAACAGCTTTACTTAATGCAAATATGTGAATTTGAAAACTGATTTTTTTGGTCAAGCTTGAAAGTTCTCACCTGTAAATATCTGTATTTTTCAAAGCAGTTCTAGTGGATGCAGATCCACTGAAAAATTTCACGTGTGAAATCCTGGATTTAAAAGCTTTGGGCAGGGTTCAGAAGGGCTTAGACAAATTAGAAAGGAGTCCAGGAGCTGTTTCCAAATTGTGTTGCTCCCAAATACACAGCGGCATTTTTATCAATCTGCTAAATGATTTAAATCAGCTAGTAAATGGTGTTTCCGTTTTTATTAGGGCTGAATTTTTTTTTCAAAAACAAAAACAAAAAAAAAATATTTGTAAAGGTTTGTTTCCAGGCATTCATTTACATCATCTACGAGTCAGCAGCCCTTTTAACATGAGCTCCCAGTGCAACCCTAATACAATCCTCAGAGGCATAAACAGGAGACTCCTTAGTAGGAGTAGAGAGGTTATTTTACCTCTCTATCAGGCACTGATGTGACTGCTGCTGGAATACTGAGTCCAGTTCAGGTGTCAACAATTCAAGAAAAAATGTTGAAAAATGGGAGAAGGTTCAGAGAAGAGCCATGAGAATGAGCTCCTTCAGTCTATCACTATACTTTAATGACTCTACTTAGCTTAACAAAGAGAAGGTTAAGGGGTTACTTGATTAAAGTCTATAAGTAGCTACATGGGGAACAAATATTTAAAAAGGGGCCTTCAATCTAGCAGAGAAAGGTATAATGTGATTCAAATGCTGGAAGCTGAAGCGAGAAAAATTCAGACTGGAAACAAGGTGTAAATTTTTTACAGTGAAGATAATTCACCATTGGAACAATTTACCAAGGGTCATGGTGGATTCTGAATCAGTCAAAATTTCTAAATCAGGGTTGGATATTTTCCTAAAAGATATGCTATAGGAGTGATTTGGGGGGGGGAGTTCTATGCTGTGTTAGACAGGAGGCCAGACTAGATCATCACAATGGTCCTTTCTGACCTTGGAATGTATGAATCTGTAAACACTAAACAAAACCTTAATGATGTTTAAGAAATATAATTTGTCATCATATTTCATACAAGAAATTAGTTCTAACTATTCCTAGAACCCCATAAAAATCCATACAGAGGCTGTAGTCTTTAGGAAACTGGCTAATCCCAGTGGTCAAATGCTGAAGCCCATGCTCGGGTGAAATTACCATTGAATAGAATGGGAAGTTTCCCTGAGTAGGGACTGATTATGGACTTCAGAATGTGGACCTAAGTGTTGAACAACTTAGATTCCAGCCAGTTTCCAAGGTTTTGAAGTGGCCAGATGGAATATGAAAGGGTTTCTGGCCATTAGGCGGTGAAACAGGTTAGAACTCTTGGGAGGAACCAGGAACAGGCTGACAGGAACCCCTCTTTTTTTCTGGCCTGCACCATCACCATGCTCTGCTGCATCCCATCCTGTTGTTTCCTGAACCCTCCTTTAGGTCAGGAAACAACAGGCAGGAGACGAGAAGGGGAAATTTAATCAGGGCCTGAGGGCATGAACAAGGAAGAATTGGCATGGAGCCACAGCATGAAAAAGAACTGGAGATGATGGTTGCACAGGAGATGTGGGTAAGAAGCATGAACCATTCTTAAGGGTAGGGTTGAGGAGCATCCACTAGGCAGGGACTTCTAGGGGAATGGGAGAAGGCTCATTTGATTGAGAAAAGGAAGAGAAATGCAATAGGAATTGAGAAGGATATAGAGATTCCGGTGTGCATGGGGAGAGAGGAAAAGAGGGTCTGGGAAGGGGCTTGTTTGGCACCAGCACCTCCTTAAGAGCATTTAGGCTGTGTATGTTTGTCCATGATGCTCTGGGAAGAGAGAAAGAAAAAAAAAACATCAAGTGACATAGTATCTGTATTGATGAATTTGAAGTGATGAACCTTGATATGTCAGTTGTCTTCCAGAAAGAGGGAGGTCTTATCATTCAAGAACTCAGTGTTATGCAATGGTATTTACTGTGTGAAGCAAGAAGACTCCTATAGGACAATTGGAATTTCAAGTTTACACAACTCTACTATTACCCCTCATCGTTCAGATAGGTAGATTACTTAATCAAATAAGTCCATTGTTATGAAAGAAAATTCATTATCTCACCAAACTGATTCACCAGATCACATAACTAGCAATTTTTTGTCTGTTTTCAAATAAATACTTACCTTTCTCTTGTTCAGAAGTTTGTAATGTGCATGTCATAGTCTGGGCCAAGGTGGAAAATAGTCCCCACATTGATAGGAATACCAGAGGAGTGGGGATTGCTTTGGTGTCACATCCCAGTAAGACTAATAGTCTTGCCAAAACTAGCACACCATATCACCAGCTCATTTCATGACTATAGCTTGTCTGTCATTTATCAGCCTCCATGAAACTAAAGCCTTCTCACTGAAAAGCTCCTCCTATTATTAAAGAAAAATACTATTTTGTAGGCTATAATCTACCCATTTCTTCTCTTCAGCACTCTATCAAATCTGGACATTTCTAAAACACTGGTTTTAGATGGAGGTAACTGACACAAGAAAGATGGGTAGAGCCCTGAGCAGATAGAAAGTTTGTATCCACATCCGGCCAGTGATCCGCAAACATGGTCTGCGGATATCTGCAGATTTGCAGGGCTCTAAAGATGGAACAGCCTTTCAAAACTGGTCATTGAAGATCACCAACATTGGTGATTTGGTTGCCTGTTCCCAGCTAAATTGTTGTGAAATTTTGGGTAAAATGCAAGATTTACTTGTTTCAAGATCTCATCCAGAACTATAGAGCAGCCCAACTTCATCTGAAAGTATTAACCCAGATACAGATGCTAAACTTTTCATGACTTGAAACTTTTATCAAAATCAATAAGGATCATAAACATTGATTTTGAAATTTATTGTAGGATTTATTCTCTGAGAACATATTTGAATATATTCTCAGAGAATAAATTCTACAATAAATTCCAAAATCAATGTTTGAGCCTTATTGATAGGCCATAATGACTGAAGTAATCAGTTCTCTCTTTCCAGTGGTTCAAGGATATCACATTTTTGAGGCACCTAGGGCCTGATTCAAATTCCACTGATGTCAGTTGAAGTCTTCCTATTAACTTCAGTGGGCTTTGGATCAGACCGTAAAGACTTTCTGATAGAAAAAGAAGAACAATAAAAATGTGGTAGAAATTTTCACGATGATCATGGGTTTAGTGCTTTCAGAACACATAGTCCTTATAACTGAAAATGACCAGGCTGTGATAATGATCCACTGAAATTCATCATTAAATTATGTTGCATACTGTACCACAATGGCAATTTTATGTTACATTTTATTTTTCAGCATAGTGTGTTTTATTTCTACTTTATTAACAAACAGTATGTACAACTGATCTGAAGATGAAATCTAATTTAATGGTGCAATATCCTGTATGCTTATCCAGCCATGTCACTCTGTACTGTACTTCTTGTTAGGGCTGAGGGAACCTGGAACTATCAACATTATTACATGTAAACAACAAAAGTATGATGCTGATGTATATCTATATAATGTAACTGTGGTATAGATTCTGTATCAAAATAGCATCCTGATTAATTTCTCTTGTAATGGCAAAAAGTGTTGGAATATGGCTGAAAAGGGACAATTGAGAATGTTCCCAGTGTTAGATATCTCTCAGCTGGTTTACAGTTTACACCAACTGCTCTCAACACACAAACACCTGTCTTAAGGGTGTGAGGGACATATTGTGTGGATATAGAGAAGAGCATGTTTTCACCGCCTCAATTCACAACCTGTGTAAGGTCCCATAGATCATAGCCAGTTGGAATAAGATAAGGCAGTTCTTAAAGTGTTCCAACATATGCTAATAAGATAGCCTGGCTCAAAAGTACTAAAAGATTAAGATAGGCATAGATTACTGATATTCCCTTTCCTTTCCCTTCACTGCCTTGTGCGTTGACTTTATCTGGGTGCAGAGAAGAATCTAGGCAAATTTGTGCTTCTTTACACAGTAATATAAAGAAAGTGCTATCTAAGGCAAAGCTTATCATTAAATAAAATAATCTTCATGTTTCAGTCTTCTGAGAGAAAAATCTTGATTATTATTGATTTATACATAAGTTATCAGATGTATCAAAATGCTTTGCAAGAAGCAAATGTCCTGAAAATACAAAATAGAGAGTAATTGATAAGAGTAATTGGTAATTTACAATAAACTTATTGCATTCTGTTTGCTGTCCTGATTTTCATGAGAATTCTGTCTATAGTTTGCCTCTGTATTTACTTTTTTTCTTCTTCTTCTTCTTTTCTTTCCTACCTTCAGCAAAATGCCTCAGCAGATAAGGAGACCCTTCATGTTGCCTCAACAAAGGAAGTAAATCAAAGTGTCCAGGAGTGTGAATCACAAGATGTAAGATTGGGAGTCAGTACTTAATATAGACTGAAAGCAGATATGAAAGCCTTAGAGACAATTTTTAATACTATCTGTTTTTTAATAATCAAGCCAGTACATATATTTTAAAGGCAATTTCATGTTCAGATGCTGCGAAGCAAATGTGGTTTAGTGTACAAGGATGCATTGTACTCCCTAGGTTTTCTTTAGGGATTGGTTAACAGGGTTTGTAAAGCTTTTGTGAAAGTAAACCAGTAGAAGAGATGTGATTTAATGATTAACCAGTTCAGCAATCTACTTATCCCTTTGAGAGTTGGAACACAGTGGGGTACAGAATGCTGTTATATAACATTCATATTAATAAACAAGCATCGATGTCACAAATGCTTCAGGTCCTAAGGCAGATGTTTAACTTGAGAAGTAACAGTGACAATGTAATGGTAAAAGTCTGCAATCTTGTCCACTGAGAGTAGGGAACAAGCTGAAAGCTCAAATCTGTGATGCATCAGAGACAGTAGGCTGAAACCTGCAGCCCTTACTCAGTTAAAACACTGATGTAGCATATTAACATAAATCTCAAACCAATTTATTATGCCCCATGTTACAGTACAAACAAAAAAGAGTAGAGTATTGCTGATTTGAATGTTTCCCTGGATATTGCAAAGGATATCACACTAATATGGTCTTAGCAAATGTCCTGATGAGACATGAAAAATAATAAGAGAAGATAAGAGACAAATGAGCCTGGAGTGAAATACTAAACACACTAGTGTCCCTTAAATATAACAACCACTATATCTGCAGGTAACTGGAAAGCTTGCTGGTAACAATAATAACAGTTTACACACCTTTCATCCACACACTTACTGTTACGCAGGGATTGCTTTACACACTCAGAAGTGCAGCCATATTTTGGATGAAACACAAGAGCCATTTAACAGCACAAAGGAACACAGTACACAACAGGAACATGTTACACAACATTTTAAGGAAGGAATTGATTCAATTAACACTGCAAAGTAGAGAGAGTTGAGCCTGTTGCCTTCAACTCTGTACCAAGCTCCTTCCTGATACCACTTACTGGTTGTTGTTTAGCAAATTGTTCATGAATATAGCCCTATTTTTGGTGAATGTTTTTGTTTTTTCCTGAGAACTTGCTGGATAGTTTGGACAACTTATTTTCAGATTGTGGGTCATTTGCAAATATGGTCCTCATCAATCAGTGTCATATATACCTATGTCACATGGTATGTTTTGCTCACTGATTGCAGCACAAAATCTTTTAAAGCAAGAGAATAATGTTGTGTGAATAGTGAACAAGAAATAATTCATTATTTCAGCAGCTATAGTTAAAACATTACACGAGGGGATTACTGAGGCAGAACAAAAGCAATTAATGCGTAGTGGCCATACTTTTTAAAAAAAAATTGTTAAAATTTTGTCAACAGAAAATAGGGTTTTTGACTAAATAATTTTTTTCACAAAAGTGTCTGTTTTCTGCAGAAAATTTTGACTTTTCACAAAAGAAAAAATACCCAACACCAAAAACACTTTTGGTTTTCAGCCAAAAAGCTGAAAAGGTGAGATTCAGACATGCTGCCATGGTGCCTTGTGGGAGCTATAGTTTTGGTGCCACATGCCTCAACTCTTCTCCAGGGACTGCTTTCCTTAGCTGCACTATATCTCCCATGATGCCCCACGTTGGCTCAACAAAATGGGAGACCATGAGGCACCATGTACATTATTAAAGTATAATTAGGCAAGCCAAAAAAGAACTGGAAGAGCAACTAGCCAAAGACTCAAAAACTAACAGCAGCTTTCTAAAAGTACATCAGAAGCAGGCAGCCTGCCAAACAAACCGTGGGGCCACTGGAAAATCGAGGTGCTAACGGAGCACTCAAGGAAGATAAGGCTAGTATGGAGAAGCTCAGTGAATACTTTCCATCAGTATTCACTCTAGAGGATGTGACGGAGGTTTCTACATCTGAGCCATTCTTTTTAGGTAACAAATCTGAGGAATTATCCCAATTTGAAGTGTCAATGAGGAGCTTTGGAATAAATTGATAAATTAAACAGTAATAAGTCACCAGGACCAGATGGTATTCACCCAAGAGTTCTGAAAGAATTCAAATATGAAATTGCACAAATACTAACTGTAGTAAGTAATCATATAATTCATCTTCTGTAGCAGATAATTGGAGGATAGCTAATGTGACACCATTTTTTTTTAAAAAAAGGCTCCAGTAGTAACCCTGGCAATTACAGGCCAGTAAGCCTAACTTCAGTACCGGGCAAATTGGTTGAAACTATAGTAAAGAACAGAATTATCAAGCACGTAGATGAACACAATATGGTGCGAAAGAGTCAACATGGCTTTTATAAAGGATGCCTCAGAGCTGTTTCTTGGCCATGTCTGCGAAAGGAACATTTACCAAACCCTTCCAGGACAACCATCTCATTACACAAGGATCTCATCCTCAGAAAGAGAGATAATTAGTGAAAGTATCATGGGATCTCCCTCCCCCAGGATGACCATTTCCTGCAAAACCTTTCTGCAAATACTCAGCAGCCACTGAGGGCCTTGTATTAACAAAAAAAAAAAAAAAAAAAAAAACCACACAAACCTCCCCTTCGTACAGGGGGTAAACAATGAGGTGGCAAAATTTGGAGATGATACAAAATTACTCTCAATAGTCAAGTCCAAAGCAGACTGCAGAGAGTCACAAAACTGGGTGACCAGGCAACAAAATGGTAGATGAAATGCAATGTTGATAAATGCAAAGTAATGCACACTGGAAAACATAATACCAATTATACATGTAAAATGAGATCTAAATTAGCTGTTGCCACTCAAGAAAGAGATCATGGAGTCACTGTGGATAGTTCTCTGAAAAGATCTACTCAGTGTGCAGTTGCAGTCAAAGAAATTTATAGAATGTTAGGAACCATTAGGAAAGGGATAGATAAAAAGATTGAAAATATCATAATGCTATTATATAAATTCATGGTATGCCTACACCTGGAACACTGCATGCAGTTCTGGTGGCCCCATCTCAAAAAAGATATATTAGAATTGGTAAAGGCATAGGGAAGGGCAATAAAAATGATTAGGGGTATGGAAAAGCTTCCGTATGAGGAGTGATTAAAAAGACTGGGACTGTTCAACTTGGAAAAGAGCCTAAGGGGGCATATGGTAGAGATCAGTAAAATCATGAATGGTGTGGAGAAAGTGAATAAGGAATTGTCATTTACCCCTTTTCAAAACACAAGATCCAGGGGTCACACAAAAAAATTAATAAGCAGGTTTAAAACAAAAGGAAGTTGTGCTTCTTTGCACAACGCACAGTCAACCTTTGGAACTCATTGCCCGGGCATGTTGTGAAGGCCAAAACAAGGTTCAAAAACAATTAGATACATTCGTGGAGGATAGGTCCATCAATGGCTATTAGCCAAGATGGTCAGGGATGCAACCCTATGATTTAGATATCCCTAGCCTCTGACTGCCAGTAGATGGGAGTGGGCAACAAGGGATGGATAATTCAATGGTTGTTTGTTCTGTTCATTCCCTCCAAAGTGCCTGGCACTGGCCACAGGATACTGGGCTAGATGAACCATTGGTCTAACCCAGTATGGCCATTCTTATGGGAGATACAGTCTGGCCAGTTATCCTGGCCCACATTGGAGAAGAGGGCATTAGGCATTTTAACTACAATTCCCATTTGACACTGCAAGGCATTTCCAAATTGGATTTTAGTTTTCAGCTGAAAGGTTTTATTTTTCTCAGTGTTAACAGAAATTTTTGGTGAGAGAAACAATTTTCTGAACAGCTCTATTGACCTCTATGCAGTTCTTAATTAGGCCAAATTCTTACTGAAATCAGTGGTAGCTGTGTCATGATACAAGGACTTCATTATCTGCTCCCTCCTCCCCGCCCCACAAAAAAAATTGTAGATGATTTTAAAAATCAATCTAGATAATTTAATTTTAGATTTGAACAAGTTGAAAAGCATGGCATTAACTAATTGTGGAAAAATTGTTTCCAGTTTATTCTACCATGAATGACCACAGACTCCAAAAGCAGAATGAGCTAAGAAAGAAAAGTATTTTGTCTTTGAATATTAAATGGTATTTTCTAAGTATGTCGCTGTGTAGAATCTACAGTCCTAATACAAATAAATATACAATTATTATTTTACTTTCAAAAATAGAAATTTTTGGAGGCATATAGGCATGAATTTGAACTGCCCTTTAACCCGAGAGTCAGCTGGTCTAACAAAGTAGGGAGCTATATTCAACTGCAACAATCTCCTTTCTGTGCTGCTACCCCCTAATCAGGGCTGGATTAATGCAGGGGCTTTAGGGGCTGGAGTCTAGGGCCCAGGCTAAGGGGGGCATGGTGCAGCAGGACTCAGGCAGGCTGCCTGCATGTCGTGGTCCCACGCCACTCCAGGAAGCAGCCAGCTGCTGGCATGTATCTGAGGTCCGTGGCGGGAGTGGGTGAGGAGGCAGCTCCATGCTCTGCCCCCATCCCCAGCACCGTCCCTGCAGCTCCATTGAACCAGCCAATGGGAGCTGCGGGGCCAGCACTTGTGGGTATGGGCAGCACATGGAGACATGCTGTTCCTCTCCCCACAGAGGCACGCAGAGACATGCCAGCAGCCAGCCACTTCCGGGAGCAGCGTGGGGCCATGGCATGCAGGCAGGCAGCCTGTCTGAGCCCTGCTGCACTGGGAGCTGCCAGTGATAAGTGCCTCCCAGCCAGAGCCTGCACCTCGCACCCCCTCCTACACCCCAACCCCCTGCCCCAGGTCAGAATCCCATCCTGCACCCAAACTCCCATGTAGACTCCTCACCCCCTCCTACACTCCAAACCCCTGCACCAAACTCCCTTCCTGAGCCCTCACCCTCTCCTGAACCCCAACACTCTGCCCCAGCCAGGATCCCTCTCCTGCACCCAAACTTCCTCCCAGAAGAAAACTAATTGCTGTTCTAAGGTAAGAAGTAAGCTATTTTGAATTAGCTTTACTATATTCTACATGTTTTAAGACTGAAATGTAACCACAGAATGGATTTATGTTACCTAAAAGGCAAGTTTATTATAGCATTAATAGCCATAATTGTGATAATTTTGTTTTAAATTAGGAAAAAGACTTGTATACAGGGGCCCCACAAAATCTAATAGCCCCGGGCCCACAGGAGAGTTAATCCGGCCCTGCCCCTATTATGTGCAGCCCGTGCCAGGGAGTAAACCCACTGCATGTGTACACAGGACAAGCCACAGTCTGGCTCTATGAGAACCAGTATATCCCCGGATAACAAACAAAAAAATAAGGGTAAGATGTGATGGATCCATCAGTCAAGTCAATCAAATCAACAAGTTTGGAGGTTATCAGTAATAAAAAAAAAGAAAATAAATGTACAGAATTGATGTTATAAAGAATACATTACAAAAATGATAAAAAGTGGGATGGAACTGAATGCATGTACTGATAATTATGATGCAGGTAGGCGTAAAGACTTTATTTCATGATCCTATTGTTGCCTGATCTATTGATTATATATTGATCATATTACTGATATAAGAAAAGGAGTACTTGTGGCACCTTAGAGACTAACCAATTTATTTGAGCATAAGCTTTCGTGAGCTACAGCTCACTTCATCGGATGCATTCAGTGGAAAATACAGAAGATGTTTTTATACACACAAACCATGAAAAAATGGGTGTTTATCACTACAAAAGGTTTTCTCTCCCCCCACCCCACTCTCCTGCTGGTAATAGCTTATGTAAAGTGATCACTCTCCTTACAATGTGTCTGATAATCAAGGTGGGCCATTTCCAGCACAAAACCAGGTTTTCTCCCCAGCCCCCCACTCCCCCCCACACACACACACAAACCCACTCTCCTGTTGGTAATAACTTATCTAAAGTGATCACTCTCCTTACAATGTGTATGATAATCAAGGTGGGCCATTTCCAGCACAAATCCAGGTTTTACCAGCAGGAGAGTGGGGTGGGGGGAGGGAAAACCTCTTGTAGTGATAAACACCCATTTTTTCATGGTCTGTGTGTATAAAAACATCTTCTGTATTTTCGACAGTATGCATCCGATGAAGTGAGCTGTAGCTCACGAAAGCTTATGCTCAAATAAATTGGTTAGTCTCTAAGGTGCCACAAGTACTCCTTTTCTTTTTGCGAATACAGACTAACACGGCTGTTACTCTGAAACCTGATTACTGATATAGATTCACCAATTAGCATTCATAAATTTGGTAGGCTCTTTTCCCAAGATCAGGCCCAGTAGTATCAGAATTACTGCTCAGTTGGGAGCCCTGCTGGGCATATTTGCAACACTCAAACTTAGGAAATCACACTAAATTTATAATAGTTTTATTAATACAGTTAGCAACTTCACAAACACTCCAACCCAGCAAGGCCGGTAGAGATAATACAGGATGAACTGAGCATTCTTGTACTTACACCATCCTTTGAAAAACAACCTGAAGTGTTAGTTATCTTCTTCCCTCTCACCACAGAATCATAGAATATTAGGGTTTAGAAGAGACCTCAGGAGGTCATCTAGTCCAATCTCCTGCTCAAAGCAGGACTAACACCAACTAAATCATCCCAGCCAGGACTTTGTCAAGCCGGGTCTTAAAAACCTCTAAGGTTGGAGATTCCACAACCTCCCTAGGTAACCCATTCCAGTGCTTCACCACCCTCCTAGTGAAATAGTGTTTCCTAATATCCAACTTAGAACTCCCCCACTGCAACTTGAGACCATTGTTTCTTGTTCTATCATCTGCTACCTCTAAGAACAGTCTAGATCCATCCTCTTTGGAACCCCCCTTGAGGTAGTTGAAGGCTGCTATCAAAGCCACCCTCACTCTTCTCTTCTGCAGACTAAATAACCCCAGCCTCTTCTCGTAAGTCATGTGCGCCATCCCCCTAATAATTTTTGTTGCCCTCCGCTGGACTCTCTCTACTTTGTCCACATCCTTTCTGTAGTGGGGGGCCCAAAACTGTGGCCTCACCAGTGCCGAATAGAAGGGAATAATCACTTCACTCCATCTGCTGGCAATGCTCCTACTAATACAGCCCAATATGCCATTGGCCTTTTTGGCAACAAGGGCACACTGCTGACTCATAGCCAGCTTCTCATCCACTGTAATCCGCGGGGCCTTTTCTGCAGAACTGCTGCTTAGCCAGTCGGTCCCCAGCTAGTAGCTGTGCATGGGATTCTTCTGTCCTAAGTGCAGGACTCTGCACTTGTCCTTGTTGAACCACCTCAGATTTCTTTTGGCCCAATCATCCAATTTGTCTCAGACACTCTGGACCCTATCCCTACCCTCCAGCATATCTACCTCACCCCCCAGCTTACTGTCATCTGTGAACTTGTGGAGGGTGCAATTCATCCCATCATCCAGATCATTAATAAAGATGTTGAACAAAACCGGCCCCAGGACCGACCACTGGAGCACTCCGTTTGCTACCGGCTGCCAACTAGACATCGAGCTGTTGATCATAACCATCACCAGTGGTCATCATCCTGGCATCTCCCAAGGGCTGTATCTCTCCCTCGCAAAACACACGGACTGGGGTACAACTTTATAATGTGTTATGCTGACACCACTATGCCTAATGCGTATTCATTAGAGGTTTCTCCCTTTTGCCTTATTTGTATTTCCTCCCTTTCTGGAGGACCAGTGGACTGCTTTTTATTTGATCCCAGACTTTGGTCTGTCCAGTTTGGGTGGCCCTACCAGACATTAAAACTCTTGCCAACATAGCTCTCAAGGTCATAGACACACACAAGCTGATCCACTGCATCAAGGTACAGTCCCCCAGGGAAGGTGATGCCTCAGTTGTCTTGAGTCCAGCTTCACAGGAGGGAGAGAAACTATAATTTGACATTTTTAGAAATCTGAAAAAAGACTTAAAATCCCTCTCCTTCTTTAAAAAAAAGTTTCCAAAATGTTGTTTTAAGGAGTGATATCTCAGGACTTTTCAGAACTAGAAGCAAGTACTGACCTGTTGGAAAGTTGAGTACTTCCTCTTGTCAATAGGACAATCTCTTGTCTCCATTTCTGACCTGTGTCATTTTGAGTAAATTCCAAGTTTGGGAAGAAGAACAGTACCTTTTTTCTCCACGTTTGCTTGCTTGCTGGTTTTACTTTATTTCTATGTTTCTTTGTCGTTGTTGTTTTTTTAATAGGAAATATTTGAAGATGGTCAGATTTTTTTAAATATTATGTCCCAGTGGCCAAAGTACAATTAAGGTGGTCAGAGATGCAAGACAAGTTATGATCTGCCATTTATTTTAAAAAAATAAAATAAGGGTTGAAATTGAGTTAAAAACGGGACTTAATGAATATGGTCAGAATCAAGATGTTGCTAAGAAACCTTCAGCAACTCTTTTCTTAGAGTGGTGGAAAAATCCCTTAATTGTTTATCTGATAAACAAGATTCAATTTATTTTGTAGAAGGGTTACTCTTCTAATGACTGACTACCGTAGAAGAACATTTGGTATTTTAGACTTCTAAAGAAAAAGAGAGAGAAGGTAAAGGGCTTGTCAAATATATCAGCTTTCCCTCCCACCCTGCAATCCTTATGGCCAAATACTTTGATTATTTTTAATTTGTTACTCCTGCTGCAGTTTTTGTTTATGGCTTATATGTGTTCATATTAATTAATGTATGTAATTTCTAAAGTGAATATACATACAATTTATTTACAGGTTGGATCTAGATAGGTAGGGTGAAATGAATTCATTTGAAAATTAGGTTGGAAAAAAAGAGTTATTCCCCCATGGGACGTTCAATGGCTACAAGTAGTTAGATCATCTTGCAATATTAATGTCCTGGTTTATTTAAATCAGTGAGATTTTGCCTGAGTCAGGACCTCTGTTTGCCTCTGTCAAGGTTCGTCCCCCACTCTGAACTCTAGGGTACAGATGTGGGGACCTGCATGATAAACCTCCTAAGCTTCTCTTTACCAGCTTAGGTCAAAACTTCCCCAAGGTACAAAATATTCCACCCTTTGTCCTTGGATTGGCCGCTACCACCACCAAACAAATACTGGTTACTGGGGAAGAGCTGTTTGGACGTGTCCTTCCCCCCAAAATACTTCCCAAAACCTTGCACCCCACTTCCTGGACAAGGTTTGGTAAAAAGCCTCACCAATTTGCCTAGGTGACTACAGACCCAGACCCTTGGATCTTAAGAACAATGAACAATCTTCCCAACACTTGCACCCCCCCTTTCCTGGGAAATGTTGGATAAAAAGCCTCACCAATTTGCATAGGTGACCACAGACCCAAACCCTTGGATCTGAGAACAATGAAAAAGCATTCAGTTTTCTTACAAGAAGACTTTTAATAAAAATAGAAGTAAATAGAAATAAAGAAATCCCTCCTGTAAATAAAAATAAGGTAAATAGAAATCACCTCTGTAAATCAGGATGGTAGATACCTTACAGGGTGATTAGATTCAAAACATAGCGAACCCCTCTAGGCAAAACCTTAAGTTACAAAAAAGATACACAGACAGAAATAGTTATTCTATTCAGCACAATTCTTTTCTCAGCCATTTAAAGAAATCATAATCTAACACATACCTAGCTAGATTACTTACTAAAAGTTCTAAGACTCCATTCCTGGTCTATCCCTGGCAAAGACCAGCATATAGACAGACACACAGACCCTTTGTTTCTCTCCCTCCTCCCAGCTTTTGAAAGTATCTTGTCTCCTCATTGGTCATTTTGGTCAGGTGCCAGCGAGGTTACCTTTAGCTTCTTAACCCTTCACAGGTGAGAGGAGCTTTCCCCTGGCCAGGAGGGATTTCAAAGGGGTTTACCCTTCCCTTAATATTTATGACAGCCTCCAATACCAATTTTCTTTTACTCATCCCTGGCATTTAGAAAACACTTTAATAAGAAAAATCTTGTCAATTAAATTCAAGAGGATGTTTTCTAGTGGCCAAACCGCTAGGAGTTTATCGGTGAAATCCTGGTTCAATTGAAGTCAGTGGGATTTTTTTCTGTTGCCTTAAGAGAATCAGGATTTCATCTAATGTATTTTTACTTACAGTGCATAGCAAGCCCTTCTAGTGTAGAATCCTGAACTAAACAATGTTTCAGGCAGAAAGTAGACTCCTTCTATTACAATATTATGAAGAATATTATCAATTTGTAACTTTCACACCCCTCCTCCCCAAAAAAAGAAAAAAGCACCATCCAAAGGTCATTTACTACCTTCTTCCGTCCAGAAAATCCTTATGCACATGACACATAACATTTAGAATCACCTATTGCAGGGTGTCAGAAATAACATCAAGCAATTTATAAAATGTTGCTTTATTTAAACAGCTGAGATTCATCATCTTCTGTTGGATTTCTAGCTCTTTTTGTTTGCCCTTGCTCAGCCTTTTCTGAAAAACAAAAGTAGTACAGATTTTATTTACTGCCTTTATGTTCCTGCAGTAAACAAATACAACAAATTCATTAATCATTCAGTGGCAAAGGACATTGAGCGCACTGGACCAAAACATACACATGTTTCTAAGCAACCATGGCATTTAGCTTCATAATTTTTGCATCATTCTTAACAGCAAAGCTTTGAGCACTCCGCTAGCCTCCACGCTCCTAGCCAATGTGGTAACAAGATAAAAGTAAAATTGTTACTGTCACAATTTTCATTTCAGGCTTGCTCAATTCTGAATCTGACTTCAATTGTCCCATGCTGCCTAAAAAAAGACTATAAAGGTCATGAAGGGTTAAAACAATTTGAGCACGGGGTTGGACTAGATGACCCCCTGAGGTACCTCCCAACCCTGATATTCTATGCTTAAACCAGTACACTGAATGGCTAAAACAAGAGTGGAAAAACTGGAGGGATACCTTAATCAAGAACCAATGGAAACACACACTCAAATATATTACATATATTTAGCACTACATCTTCTTTAATAAGCTGTTTGGAGGCTCACCACATATTTAAGTAGATCATTATAATAGTTGATCAGAAGGCATTTGTGCATCCTCATATTAATTTAGCTAATGATACAGGACAGTTCTCAAAGGAAAAAAATCTGTTCTGTACCTTACCATAGTTATGCCATATTTTAATACATTGTAATTCCAGTCTGAGAGCAGAACTTATCATTCTAATCATTAGATCAATGTGAAATATCTGCAAACAACAGGAAAACACGCGAAACTTGATTGACTGGCTTTTGGTACAAATTCAAATGTCAAACCAAGATAATTGAAAAGTTTGGAAGAGATGATGAACTTTTGAGCAGATCTGGGCCCTTTATAATTTTGACTTGAAATCATTTAAATTTCTCCTTTCAGAGAGTTTTGGCATTAAACCAGGTGAAATTTAGCAGATTTTACCTACTTCGTCTTTGAAAGTTTCAGATCATTTGAACCAACAACACAAGGAAAATCCAGGGATTGTAAACCCATCCAAACTCCAAATATACTTTATCTCTGCAATGTGAAACCAGGAGATTCCAGATCAGACTCTGATCTCATAGATATCAGTTTTACACCAGCTAAACTCCACTGACACTCTATGGTACTTTAACACTAAGGGCTTGTCTACACTGCAGCTAGGAACATGCCTCACAGTCTGAATAGACAGATGCACGAACTCTGCTCTAGCTAGCATGCTAAAAATGCAGTGTGGAGGTTGTGGCATAGGCTAGCCATTCAAGTATGGATCCACCTTAATAAGCAAGTTGCATGATTAGATCATCTACACAGTATGTAGTTTTCTTTTTGAGAGTCGTGCTTCACTGATTTAACTGACTACCTTCATAGTCACATTGTTGCATAGTTTGTAGATCAAACTGTACAGTTTAATAGTCAAGAGGCATGCCTAATTTTACTATTCTATTAAAAAAAATTAATGAGGGTGCATACTGGGTGATCCACTTCCATAATTTACACAGCCAGCAGTGCATGTCCCTAACTCTGCTGTATAATTCACTAGGTGAGCTGAATACTATGGGTGTTAAATTTTTGCATACTTCACCGATCAAGCTGCATATTTCGTCAATTGAATTCTCACATGCAGATATTTTGTTGGTCAAACTGCATATGAAACTGATCAAGATGGATAAATACTTTGTCTTATACCATGCCTTGAGTGTCTATCTGCTCTAATATTTATTATTCCAGATTCTTTGTGCTTTAGAGTACATAAAAATGAATTGCTTTAGGCACGAGAAGCATTGCATCGTCAGATACTTTATTTTACAAATAAAAATAAAGAGATCATTAATATTTTTCTTAATCTTCACATGGAAAATTTGAAATGAGCCCTCCTCACCAATAAATTCATCCCATGGAAGCATTGTTCTGTGGTTTAGAAGGAAAAAGTAATAATAACCCTTCTTTTTTTTTTGCAGAGAACTGAATTCTCACACTGTCATAAAAACTGTAATTCTTGTCAAGACAAATTGTAATGCGATGCTGTGGAAAAATATACAATTGAAACAGAAAAGTATAGAAAAAATAAACCAATAAAAATAAGGTTAGAATAGTCTGCAAATAAATGAACTTGATTGATCATCTTTTCCCATGAAGTTTTCGTCTTGGGATCAGACAGTGTGCAGTTCTCTGCATATGCAGCTTTCACTGATTTCAATGAGAGCTCTGCACATACGGGGGCCTGAAGGATTGGGGCCTTCATAATGCCTCCAAGTCAATGGACAGCACATGCAAGTCAGTTAATAAATTATTTGTTACCATTAGGTTCTGGATCAGAGAATTTACTATAGTAGAAAGACTTTAAAGTCAACAAGAGTTTGACAGATTATCAGTGGGGTAAAGGTGTTCAGGATTTGCCCACAGTTAATCTGTAAAGTTCACTCATTAGTAAAATATCTGTAGATTGAGTAACTCAGCACCTATCAAATAGGGGAAGGACATGTGCAGGAAAGAGAGAGAAAGATCACCTCTGACTGTGTCTTCCATTACTGTTTGAATTTGAGGAGGAGTAACAAAGTTGCAGCTGCACAACCAAAAGGCTGTGTAGATTAGAGGAATGAGCTAAAGATAGGAGAGGCTTGAGTTCTAATCCAGACTCTGCCTCTTTCTGTCTCCAATTCCTGTTCTCCAATGTGTGGATAGTAATATTTAGCTACCCAACTCAAAGGAGTGTAGTGAGAGCTATTTTGTTAATAACTGGAGCGTGACAGGAGTGGGGAGACTCTGTCAAGGCCACACCTAGTCTAGATTTTGCCTGGCCCTTCCCCACCCACCTCTATACAGGGGCAGGCACTCCCCGGGGTCAGGAACCAGGGAGTTAGATTTCTCAATGAGGGTAGGTAAGTGTGAGGCCAGGAACTGAAGCAAGCAGAGCTGTGATGGAGTGGGGGAGGCATGCTGCATTTTCCCAAAAGAGTACAGTAAGGACAGCTACCAGACCACATTCCCTCTTAATCACTACCCTCACTTCAAATGCAAGCAGTGAGTTAGAGCCACAAGCTTGCCTAAAATATGTCACTGGATCAGGATAATATATACCTCGATCAATGAGATGATCAAAAGGTTTCCCAAGCTGATGAAGTCTGCATTTTATCAGAAAAATATAATAATAATAAACCAAATCCCAAAACATCACATATTGCAGCATATTGAGAATTGTCAACTAAACTAATAAAATATGTATCTGGCATGACTTTTGTCTGAAATAGCACCTCTTAGAAGTGCAGCACCTATCTCTTTTGTAACGTACCCATTGTACCAATAATACTGTAATATGGAGCTGGAACTTGAGTTGCTGTACTGGATCACAGCAGTGGTTCATCTAGTCCAGAATCCTATCTCTGATGGTGGCCAGTAACAGATGTTTCAAAGGAAGGTGCAAGAAATCTTGCAGTGAGCTGTTACAGGATAACCTGCCACAGAGCGGTCTCCTGCTAACTGCCAATGGTTATAGGTTGGCTGACACCATGGACTTAAAATTTCAGAATGTTGTGATCCTTTTTACCATCAGGAAGACTTTGTGTTCTTAAATACAGTGAGCTGTAATAAATATCAAGAGTAAAAGAAGATGTTGGAAAAGTGGGGTGCAAGCATCGTTATTTTTTCATAGTCTTAAAATTAAAACACAATTTTTAGTCACACTAACTAGCCTCGAAGAGTCTCTTAATGTCCCAGAATTTTGCTCTTTCATAGAACAGCTTCCATGGTTCATCAAATATTTGTAACTGGATCAAAGCATCTCTGCTTAATCATATCTTCCTTGCTTACTAATATAGTTTCCCAAGTGTACAATCTCGTCCATCTCTTTCATCTGTGCTGCCCTTCTTACATCCACATTCTTTATTCATCTGTCACAAACAATAAGAAAAACATGAAGAATATAGCTCTGGGTTTTTTTACATTGGCCCTTAAAACATAAGCTGAGCTTGTTGGGCTCTCAAATGGATGTTAACTAAGGGAGGAGAAGTGGACTTGCCTTCATTTTCCCCTTAGTGATGCAGAGTTTATTTTCTTTGCACATATAAGCCTAATAACCTTGCTGAACTTCTCTGATTGGGTTGAGGGAGAGGACGAACATATGCTATGAATCCCAGAAAGTCTTTCCTGGAGGTAAATGGATTTTAAAAATATATTTATCAAGCTCAAAATCATCATAAGGTGTAGTAAGACTGGGATAGAGGCCCAGACCCTGTGTAGTACTGCTCCCTCCCCTGGGGACCACACTAGTATATAGTGATCCTGCAATGGTGTAGAGCTGGCAAAACAGCTCCTGCACAACCTCATTTCCCTGATACCAGCCTAAATTTGAAATTGAGCATTGACCCCAGTAGACTTGGGGACCATGAATATGAAACACCTCTATCCATCCTGGAAGGTTTCCATTCGATATCACTGCTAAGCCTTCCCAGATTTGCAAAAGAGCTATTCCTTTAAGATTTATTTGTCAAGTGGAGACACTGTGCGTTGGATTAGAATTGAAAAACGAGTGTAGTTCTTTTGGCACAATTTTAGCTCAAATCCTGCCCTCAGTTAGGCTATGTCTACACTACATACTGGGGGTGTGATTCCCCTACTCATATACACATATGTGTGCTAGCTCTCACTGAGCATTCACTGAGCTATCATGGGTATGTGTAAGTGACTCACACCCTTAGCTCTTAGTGTAGGCATAGCTTTAGACTGGTACACTGAAGTCAGTGGAGTTGCACTGGATTAACTGAGATAACTTTTTAGTTCTCACTGCCTTGAACGCATCCCACTGCTGCCCCTCACATTTGTCTGTGTTTTCATCTGTTTATATTTGCATTTCCGCTAACATTCTTGCAAAGTGTGTTTTCATTCATCTTCTCATGGGCAATGGTTGTTCTGCGTGCAGATTATGGGCGAAGATTATTTCTCTATGGGGGAGAAGGGGATGGCAGGATGGGGTATGGGACATGTGCAAGGAAATATGACTTTACCTCCTACCCACCTCTTTCTCTATGATTTACTTGTTGGCAGAGAAAGGACTGAGGAGCCATTGCTCACAGGGATTAATACTTTGGTCCACCATTCTATTGGCTTAATAGAGAAAGGTGGGTGTTGCAGGGAAGGAAGTCTCCTAGCACACATCCCTGTCCTTTCATGTGCATTCACAAAGACAGATTACTGCTTAACCCGTAGAGGAGTAGATTTCTACATTCTTTATCCTTGCCCACCTTAGTTTCCCAAAGCTATTTGTATCAAAGTCTTTGTGAGTTAATATGTTTATATGTATATTAATTTATATCTTTATTAAGGTTCCTGAGAAGTAATATTCTGCTATATATACCTGCTGAAAAATGAATGCATAAGATCCAGTAAAATACTCTAAAGCCCATAATATCATGTTCAGTCTTTGTAACTTAAAAAAATGTGTTTAGCATTTGTTAAATACATTTGGTATATCATACAGCAGGTAATTAAAAAAAAACATAAATTTTTGGAGGCTTGCCTTATTCATTCACTGAGTTACCATGATATATGGTGTGGTGCATTGCAATAAAAACACAGTAAATTGCATTGCAGTTCCAGTGGAAATAATGGCAGCTATGCCATGACTCAAGGTATTTTATAGCAATATGGTCGTGTAAATTATTCATGTCTCCAGTGCATCTATCCTATATTAACAGAGTTATACATACACATTATACTAGACACAATGTTTTATCAGGCTTTGGCACTATGAAGAAACAGCATTCATGACACCTTAGATAAGGTTGTAAACAGGTTTCATTTTAAACCCTATTTTTACCCTTCTGAAACCTAAGAACATTGGTTTGTCTTGAACATTGCCATATTTACTTGAAAGCAAAAAAGAAAATCTTACCCAAAATTTGAATAAAATTGATTTTAGAGTTACGGCCCATTTAACAGGTATTCTGATATGAAATTATGATGAGTTTTTACTATCTATTTCAGTTCTTCTCTATCAAAACAGCAGGTTACTCCCTTTTCCGAGCTTGAAAGGGAAATCATCAGTTGGAATAAATTGGCATCGCTATGGTATGCTGATTTACACCAGCTGAGAATCTGGCCCTACAGATAGTTTGCTGTCCTTCAAAACTAGTCCTTATGCACTAGAGGCAGCTGAAGATTAAATTATAATTAAACAAAGTGATTTGTTTTATCAAATTGTACCAGTTGAACCAGTTATACCCGTACACCTCATTCCTAGCTAACAAAGCTGTTTAGAGCTGTCAGGCTCTGGTGCTTTTTGAAGAGAAAGTGCCTAGAGCAGGGGTGGGCAAATTTTTTCGTGTCCCCCGCTGTCCCCTCTTGTTCACAGCCGCACGGGCAGCGCGGCTTGCGCCCACTCATCTCCTAGGCTTTCCAATAAGCCTGTCCTGCTGCTCTGAGCGGCATGGTAAGGGGGCGGGTGGGAGGCGGGGTTGGATAAGGGGCAGGGGGTCGTCAGGGAGCAGTTGGATGGGACGGAGGTTTGGGGGGGCAGTCAGGAGACAGGGAGCGGGGGGGGCCTGGATAGGGGGTGGGATCCTGGGGTCCCAGGAGAGGGTAGTCAGGGGACAAGGAGTGGGGGGGTTGGATGGGTTGGGGGGCCTGTCAGGGTGTGGGGGTGTGGATAGGGGTTGGGGCAGTCAGGGGACAGGGAGCAGTGGGCATTGGATAGGGGGTGCGATCCCAGGGGGCAGTTAGGGCGGGGGATAGCGGGAGGGGACAGTCAGGAGACAAAGCGCGGGGGGGTTGGATGGGTTGGGGGTCTGAGGGGAGCAGTCGGGGGTGGGAAGTTGGAGGGGGTGGGGGCCAGGCTGTTTGCAGAGGCACAGCCTTCCCTACCAGGCCCTCCATACCATTTTGCAACCCGCGGGCCGTAGTTTGCCCACCTAGAGGAACCCCTTCAATGTATTGACTATCTCTCAGTGGGGAGAAACAGGGATATCAGAGGAGGCTCTGCTTCCCCTGATGTCAATCATGATGATTCTACTGTGATAGGATTGATCCCAAACCTATTGAAATCATTGGGAGTCGTGTTTCAGTGGGCTTTGGATGAGGCCTATAGGTGGGCTGAGGAAGGTGGAATCTTGGAGTCTGCTTCTGGGAGACAGGACTGGAAAGCTCCTCAGCGACTACCTACATGCCTCTTCTCACTGGTTTCCAGCAGTGTTCTGCAGGAACAGAGTCAGTTGGGCCATGGAGCTCTGGAGCGGGTCTACACCTGCTGGAATATCATGCCCATAGGGGAAATTTCTTCCTATCCCCAGAACCACATCAGTTAATGGCTGGCTTGTAAGATGAAGCATGAAGGATTGGTCCCTTATAAAAAACAATTATTAATCCTAATCATGCCTCCATTACTTGTCTCTGCTCTAAACCATTCCTTTCTCTACAGTTAATCTTTCCCAATTTAAATGTTTTTCCAAGCCTCTACTAACTTTTGTCACTGGATCCTTTCTATTTCTGTTGTATCTTTTCTGAGACAAAATGACCAAAACATTTCAGTCTTGTAGGTGACGGCAAACTGTCAATTATAAAATTGTCTAATAATTATTTAGTATTATTGTCTACTATTTTTAAACACAACTTAATATTTTGTTTGTTAGTTAGTTTTTGGGATTTTTTATGCCCCTTTAGTAAATTTCATTTGTCATCACACTACCCATTCACCTAGCTTTGTTAGGTCTTTCTTAAACTTCTCAAGGTTTTCCCTAGACTAACCTGAACAATTATACACCACTGTTCACTTCCTTTCCATCTCATGAATAAATATAATAAATGCCAGTCTTAACAGGCTAGACTATAGGTTAGACTTTTGACGTGTAGAAAATTGAGTGAATATTTCTACTCTGCTTTCTGTCTATGAGAGAGTCCCTGATCTATAACAGAACTTTACCTCTCAGTCTATGACTATGTTGTTTCCTTTTAGTAAGAAAGTCTTTAAGAACTTCAAATAAATTATATCAACCAGCGCTGTTTTATTCACTATTCTATTGACATGCTCAAAGGATTTTTAATAGATAACAAAGGCACAGCTTTCCTTTCCAGAAACTTTGCTGATTTGTCCCTCTCACCTCATGTTCACCTAAAGAGCTGGACATAATGCACTTTCTGTACTTAGAGAGCCAGATGCCCTCCTCCCACTCAATCTGTTGATCAATTCCATTGTCCTACTGATGACCCAGTGGTTTAGGTAAAGGAATGGAAATCGAGAAGTCCTGAATCTTAATTCCAGTTTTTACTCCAACTCTCTCTGTGGTATTGACCAAGCTACTTAAATTCTCTGCCACAGTTTCCTCATCTGTAATATAGGAATTTTTACTTATCTACCTGCCCCACAGTGCTGTTGTGAGGATAAATTGGAGAATGTTAGTAAAGAGCTTTGAACATAAAAAGGGTTATATAAGTGTCAATCCCATCTACTGAAGGAAAGAAGAATCACTGATTTTTTTCCCAAAACCTTTGTAACAGTGATATGGTTTTAATGATTGTATTTGCAGGTTGGCAAGACTTGTTTGGGGAAGCACAATAATTCAACATCTCCTCACCTCAAGGTGGCAGAAACAGATCCTAGCTTTCAGGTACTTCTGTCTTCGAGTAATTGAGCCCTTTTATAAAATGAAAAATTCCTTGAACTATATCTGCTTATTCTAAGTCAGTGATTTCTAGGTAGTTCCTCATTAATCACAATGAAGACTTCCGCTCCACTTGATTGAAGCTGGTGGTTTGAGATGGCCTTCTGTTAGGAACTATTACAATACTTAAAGAACTTGACTGCCCTAATAATCAGCTCAGCCATTCTTATAAACTCAGTGTTCCTTTTTTGGGGGGAGGGGAGAGAAAAATTTCCAAACCCTGTGTATAACTATCATAGAATCATAGAATCATACAATATCAGAGTTGGAAGGGACCTCTGAAGGTCATCTAGTCCAACCCCCTGCCCAGAGCAGAACCAATCCCAACTAAATCATCCCAGCCAGGGCTTTGTCAAGCCTGACCTTAAAAACGTCTAAGGAAGGGGATTCCACCACCTCCCTAGGTAACGCATTCCAGTGTTTCACCACCCTCCTAGTGAAAAAGTTTTTCCTAATATCCAACCTAAATCTCCCCCACTGCAACTTGAGACCATTACTCCTTGTCCTGTCATCTGCTATCACTGAGAATAGTCTAGATCCATCCTCTTTGGATCCACCTTTCAGGTAGTAAAAAGCAGCTATCAAATCCCCCCTCATTCTTCTCTTCTGTAGACTAAACAATCCCAGTTCCCTCAGCCTCTCCTCATAAGTCATGTGTTCCAGACCCCTAATCATTTTTGTTGCCCTTTGCTGGATTCTTTCCAATTTCTCCACATTCTTCTTGTAGTGTGGAGCCCAAAACTGGACACAGTACTCCAGATGAGGCCTCACCAATGTCGAATAGAGGGGAACGATCACATCCCTCGATTTGCTGGCAATGCCCCTACTTATACACCCCAAAATGCCATTGGCCTTCTTGGCAACAAGGGCACACTGTTGACTCATATCCAGCTTCTCGTCCACTGTCACCCCTAGGTCCTTCTCTGCAGAACTGCTGCCTAGCCGTTCGGTCCCTAGTCTGTAGCAGTGCATTGGATTCTTCCGTCCTAAGTGCAGGACTCTGCACTTGTCCTTGTTGAACCTCATCAGATTTCTTTTGGCCCAATCCTCCAATTTGTCTAGGTCCCTCTGTATCCTATCCCTACCCTCCAGCGTATTTACCACTCCTCCCAGTTTAGTGTCATCCGCAAACTTGCTGAGGGTACAATCCACACCATCCTCCAGATCATTAATGAAGATATTGAACAAAACCGGCCCCAGGACCAACCCTTGGGGCACTCCGCTAGATACCGGCTGCCAATTAGACATGGATCCATTGATCACTCCCCGTTGAGCCCGACAATTTAACCAACTTTCTACCCACCTTGTAGTGCATCCATCCAGCCCATACTTCTTTAACTTGCTGACAAGAATACTGTAGGAGACCGTGCCAAAAGCTTTGCTAAAGTCGAGGAATAACACGTCCACTGCTTTCCCTTCATCCACAGAACCAGTTATCTCATCATAGAAGGCAATTAGATTAGTCAGGCATGATTTTCCCTTGGTGAATCCATGTTGACTGTTCCTGATCACTTTGCTCTCGTCTAAGTGCTTCAGAACTGATTCCTTGAGGACATGCTCCATGATTTTTCCGGGGACTGAGGTGAGGCTGACTGGCCTGTAGTTCCCAGGATCCTCCTTCTTGCCTTTTTTAAAGATGGGCACTACATTAGCCTTTTCCCAGTCATCTGGGACTTCCCCGGATCACCATGAGTTTTCAAAGATAATGGCCAATGGCTCTGCAATCACATCTGCCAATTCCTTTAGCACTCTCGGATGCAACGCATCTAGCTCCATGAACTTGTGCACATCCAGTTTTTCTAAATAGTCCCGAACCACCTCCTCCCCATGCAGTGCTCCCCAGTGCAGTAGTCTGGGAGCTGACTTTGTTCGTGAAGTACATTGAGTACATTAGCTTTTTCCGCATCCTCTGTCACTAGGTTGCCTCCATCATCCAGTAAGGGGCCCACACTTTCCTTGGCTTTCTTCTTGTTGCCAACATACAAGAAGAAACCCTTCTTGTTACTCTTAACATCCCTGCAACTCCAGGTGTGATTTAACTATGATTTGGTGAAACTCTGCTTCCCCTTCATCTGTTGGTCCAATAAAAATACAGTTACATAGATATTCTGTAGCAGAGAGGGGAAGTGCTGTACCTCTGGGCAGCTCAGCTGGTTTGCTCCATTCTAATTCTCCAGCCATTTTTGTACCACTGATTAACCAGCTGTTTTTTTTCCCCCTCTGCCACTTAGGGTGTGGGGGGAGCATCAACATTTTTTTTCACCCTAGTCAACAAAATGGCTAGGACCTCTTCTAGCAGAGACCAGAATTCTGAACCAGACAATCAGAAACCAGTTGAAGGATATTCTGTTGTTTGAAATCTTCCTAGCAGTATCCTCTAATAATAAATCTATAAAAGGTGAGCAATTGATTTCATACAATTGTTTCTACAATCAAAATTTTGGTATTTTGAGAAAAATTCTACAGGTTTCATGGAATGTAGATTAACTCTATATAGAGAGACACATATTATACATATGTATATACATATACATGTATCATGCATGTATATGTGCACTCAGCAGACATACTATAGTTATTTCAAAAGCAGTACAAAGTCTAGCAAAAATAAATACAGCTGTGCGCACATTATTCCTATGGCACTTTAAGCATTCAGTGTTGATTCCTTGTATTCCAGTGTAATATGATGACCACAGATTGTTGGCCTGATTCTCCTCTCACTTACTCCTCAGTTCAGTAATTCTTGATTTAAATCAGGATTGATTTAAAATGAGATCAAAATCGAGGCCTGTATTTCTTGATGAGAAAGATGACCTTTTTTATTTAGTATCCCACTATTCATCTGTGTAACATTCCATAATATTATAATACTTACATTGATTCTGTTTTCCCCATTGTGTTGGTTAACAGAAGTTGCACAGCCCTGCATGGATTCAACCTGAAGCTAAAAAATCAGCAGAGACAAATGAGAAGAAGCATGAAGAGTCAGATAAAACAGAAGAACAAGCACTGTAAACATTACTAAACTATGTTAACAATGTCCTTCATTTGCTATTGTATTCATATTGTTTTTAGTCCAGAAGCATGATAATGTATCAAGTTTCTAAAGCATGCGACTTTTTCACTATTTTATGAATGTTTGTAAATTAGTCTAGTTTCTGAAATAGACCAATTAGTATCTCTCAGCAATAATCCAACAGAAATGGATGTTTGAAGATATGTTTTGTAATACAGTCCAGTTTTTTGAAATATTATTCTGCCCTGATCAGTAACTTGCTTATTATAAATAAGTCTGTTTTGTAAAGAACTGCCATTCAGACGTTTTCTTTTCTTAGCCTGTTCTGTTTGATAGCTATCTTTACTGTATACTGGAAGGCTGAAGTCAAAACGGGGATAAAAGCCTGCTAACATAAAATAATAGTAATTACATAGTTAAAGTGCAATGCTACTCGAAAGAGTGACTATGTACATGGCACAATAGGATTCCATATTTACCACCTTTCAATGCCTTCCATCTCAAATCTATTCAGTTAACAGGTACAAAAGATGTTTGTTTGTTTTTTCCTATTTGCAACCATTACAAACTCAACTGAATCTCAAGGTGTTTTCTTTGTGGCTTATGCAGCACCAACATAAAAATTCTGCAGTTGAAACCAAGTAACAATTCTACTGATGATGCACAAGCCAGAATGGAATCCATCTCCATCTCCTATAGCCGTGTTGGCCCTGCTGCCCTAACAGGAGTGAAAAAGAGTAAAAACTTACTTTGTCGTCATAATTGGCAAAACAGAGAGAAAGTGGATTTGATGAGTGCTTGCAATGGGGCGTGCTACCTGTGTCGTTCTTAAGAATCTCTTAGCTGTGCACAGAGTGCACTTTCTGTAGCAGTTCTGCAGGATTGGGAGTGGAACCAGCAGAGAATAACTAGCTGGATAATTGATTCAGCTGAGGTTAATTTAAGCAACAGGGCCAAGCTGCTAGATCTAAAAGAAGAAGAAAAGGTGAATCTGCGGATGGGGAAGTGCAAATTCTTCTTTGAGTATTTGTTAGAGTGGATCCCACAGTAGGTGTGAATGTGTCTCATGCACAAGACTGGAATCTTTTGATTAGCAATGTCTGTTAGGCCTTGCTTGTGCCATGCACAGCCTCATGCTCCTACCTTGGCAACAAGACAGAAACCCTTTGGTCAAAATTAATTCCTCTTATTAGTTTCTCTATCCCTTTCCATTTAAATGATAAAAACAAACAAACAAAATTCTCCTTGTGTTTTCTTACTACCCTGGTCCCTTGTCCTCACGTGATAGTGAACTCAAAGGCTTTAAATCTTGTCCATTTTGCAATTACATAATCCTGCTCACCAACTACTATAGCTGCTGTCCATTCTGTCTCAGTGAGTTGCATACGCTGAACAAGTGCTCAATGTGCAATTTGTTCTCAGCACAGACATAGAAATCCCAAGACGCCCACTTCAAGCTTCACTTTTTGGGAAAATCCGTGAGAGTTACATCAAACCCAGAGGAAAAAGAGATAATCGGAAAGTCTTCCTGTGCAAGTATCCTTAACAGCCAGCACACAAGGAGAGTGGTACCAAAAAGAAATCACTGTTGAGTAAAGTCTTGGAATTGAAGTCACCCCTGGTACTTACAGCCTTGGGGCCAAAGACCTGTACCACCTCCTCACAGAGGCAGGGAAGTCCAGAATAGAGATAGGCATGACTCCAGGCACTGCTTTATGTCCTCCCATAAGCAGAGGTCAAAATACCAGCCCTCCAGGGAGAAGACCACTAACCACTTATAGTGGCCAAAGATCAGCATAAAAATACACAAGCCCAGCAACGACATTGACACTGTTCACTCCAGTACCTATATTGGCACCAGCAACAGAATCACTCATGGTACCAGCAGAGGAAGTAATATCCTCTGTGGCAATGTCTTTGATACTGAGATCTTCATCAGTACCAATGCATGCACCTTTCCTTCCACCACCAATATCATATATCAGCACCACCCCTGGACAAATCTATTCAGCGTCCCTATTAGCAGGGCATACCTTCTCACCAACATCCAGTAGGGAATCTTGGGAGTAGACCAGAGACTCCTCCTTCAGGGTCTCAGTGTTTAGAAATGGACTGTCCATCCCCAACCAAACCAGACATACCAATATGTATACAGGTGGGGGAAAGGGAATATAGGATCTCGAAGGCAGGGAAGCAGGCTATATTTCCTCTCCCCCTATATACAGAGAAAGGGAAGGTGATAGATCAAGAGGAGCAGCAAAATCCTCCATGCTCCTATCACCATGGTTTAAGCAGCCAAGCTATTTAGGAAACCTCTCCCGACTTCAGTATTGCCATGTCAGGCCAGCTGTAGATGGAGGCAGCTGCTTCTACCAAGTAAGTAAGGTGGGGAGAAGGAACACAGGATCTGGAAGGCAGGGAAGCAATCTCATAGACTGTGAGCTGCAGACAGCTGCTTCTCCGCCTTTGAGATGCTATATTAAGAGCCCAAAATTTGTATCTGCATCTGGGCTTTCATTCAGTTCCATCAAGTCCACCTTGCAATAATCTCTGCATGGAATCCACCTGATCAGTTCTCTTTAGTCTTCATGCATCCCATGTGTCAAGGTTCCTTCCCCACTCTGAACTCTAGGGTACAGATGTGGGGACCTGTATGAAAGACCCCCTAAGCTTATTCTTACCAGCTTAGGTTAAAAACTTCCTCAAGGTACAAACTTTGCCTTGTCCTTGAACCCTAAGCTGCCACCACCAAGCGTGTTAAACAAAGAACAGGGAAAGAGCCCACTTGGAGACGTCTTCCCCCCAAAATATCCCCCCAAGCCCTACACTCCTTTCCCAGGGAAGGCTTGATAAAAATCTTCACCAATTTGCATAGGTGAACACAGACCCAAACCCTTGGATCTTAAGAACAAAGAAAAAGTAATCAGGTTCTTAAAAGAAGAATCTTAATTGAAGAAAAACTAAAAGAATCACCTCTGTAAAATCAGGATGGTAAATACCTTACAGGGTAATCAGATTCAAAACATAGAGAATGCCTCTAGGCAAAACTTTAAGTTACAAAAAGACACAAAGACACATTCCATTCAGCACAGTTTATTTACCAGCCATTTAAACAAAAGGAAATCTAACACATTTCTAGCTAGATTATTTACTAACAAGTTCTAAGACTCCATTCCTGTTCTGTTCCTGGCAAAAGCATCACACAGACAGACAGACCCTTTGTTCCTCCCCACCCCCTCCAGCTTTGAAAGTAACTTATCTCCTCATTGGTCATTTTGGTCAGGTGCCAGCGAGGTTATCCTAGCTTCTTAACCCTTTACAGGTGAAAGGGTTTTGCCTCTGGCCCGGAGGGATTTTATAGCACTGTATACAGAAAGGTGGTTACCCTTCCCTTTATATTTATGACACCATGATATCAAAATTCTTGAAGAGGTTGTTGCATACTTACCCACGTTGCAGAGAGCACTGCTTGCATGAAATCTCAATGCTGTCCATTCCAGCCATTTCATTTTGGAATGCTACCTACACCACGTTACACTCAAGACAGTCTTCTTAGTTGCCATCTCATCAGCTAGCAGAGCTGAGACCTCATCCAATTTTTATCCGTAAAGTGGTTTCAGAATTTAATTTGAACCAGTCCATCTACTTACCTGTATTCTTCACCAAAGCCCATGCCACAATGGGGGAGAAGAATCTCCACATTCTGCGTGTTTCAGGAGTTTTATTATACTATGTTGATTAAAAAAGCCCCTTCAATCTGGCACTCCTCTTTTTGTGATCATCTCTTGTGCTTTGAACATTCAAGCTCTCTCCTCTCAGAGGATGTATAAAAGGATCACATAGTGAATATCAATCTACTACCAGATGGATGAGATGCCTCTCCCTCCAAATGTTAAATCTCACTCCTCGAGAGCATAAGCTACATCTGCTGCCTACTCCAGGAGCTTATTCATATTAGAAAGCTGTAAGGTTGCTATGCAGAGTAACTCCTTGGTGTCCATTAAGCACTACGCTCTTGAACTAACTGCTAGGTCAGATGCCAAGTTTGAGAAGGCAGTGTTACAATCACCGTCCAATTAGGTCAGTCAGAACTCCTCAGTTCCATCTTCCAGATGGGACACTGCTTGCCAGTCACCTACAGTGAGATTCACCATGGATATATAGTTAAAGAAGAAAGAATGGTTACTTACCTTGTAATAATTGTGGTTGTTTGAGATGTAATCAGTGTGGATTCCACCTTCCAATCCTATATCTGGGATTATGATTTAGCAAGGGAACTGAGGGATAATTGCAGCCACTCCGCACTTTATGCCTTTGGAGAGAGGAGCATTAAAAACATGCCTGGTGCAGGCATGGCCCAATGGACACTGCTATTTAAAAGATTCTGATCTCACACATGAGACACTTAAGGTTTGTCTGCACTGCAGTTTAACACCCATGACTGGCCCATGCTAGCTGAATCGGGCTTATGGGCTCAAGCTAAGGGGCTGTTTAATAATGGTATAGATGTTCTTGCTCAGAGAGAGGTCCAGGCTCTAGGACCCTGAAAAGTGGAAGGGTCACAGAGCTTGGACTTCAGCCTGAGCCAGCATGTCTACAGTGCAGTAAAACAGCTCCTTAGCCTAAGCCCCATGAGCTTGAGTCAGCTGGCACGGGCCAGCCACGAATTGTTAATTGCAGTGTAGACATAGCCTTTAAGTGGGGTCCACCACACTGATAACATTTCTAGGAATTATGGTTACCATAGGTAAGTAACTGTTCTTTTCACTCAGCGGGGAGGCTGGATGACCCTTCTCAGACCCTGAAAGGGGGAGAAAATTGTGTTGCAGGGGTTTTTTGCTTGAACTCTAGAGAGTGGTGGACTAATATTAATAATATTGCCTGGAAATGGAAAATGTTTTTCTGAAACCTGGTGAGGGGGAAGGACCTTGGAGCCTGAGCTCCAGTCCAAGCAGGAACATCTACACTGCTATTTTTAGCCGCACGGCTTGATCCTTGGAGCCCAAGTTAAGTGATCTGGGCTTTAAAACTTTGCACTGTGGGCTACTCTTTGAAGTGTAGACATACCCTTAAGCATCAAATGCAAAACCTGACTGCCTTTCTGATCACCCCAATACTTCTGATTGACTGGCTTGCACAGGGAGCAAGGGGAGATAGTCAGCAGTTCTCATTGGCCAGTCGAAATCTACCCTATATGTACACTCACTTGTAATAGATGAAGAGATGTGTAGTGTTACTTCATGCTGCTACTTAGCATAAAAGTCATAGGGCACAAAGTCAAACCCTTCATTTTGCCAGTAAAGGATAGTCTTAAAGGGAATAAATAGACCTGGATATATTCTCCCATTTATCGATTATCCGACAGTCAGCAGTTAAAAGCAGGTTCTACTTTAAAAACAGCCCTTCCATATTTTGCTGCACATTCAGTGCAACAGGTAAAAGGGCAAAGCAGTATCCTGGATCACTGCCCATTGTAACATCTCATGACTGTTTTTCTGCTGGATTGCACAATAGGATACATCCCAGACGATTTGTTTGTCTCCTTTCTGGAAAGGAGTTCATCCACGTCACATATATTGATTTTTGTGTAAAGGTCATAACCAAGAAGTGCTCACTTATGCAAAATTGGAAATACACATTTTTGGATCAAAACAATGACCGCTACAAAACAGAATGTTAAAATCTTTGTTATTCTTCTCCTTACAAGCTACAATGTTTGGTTTGAAATGGGTTATTTGTCTGCAAATAGGGTTCAGTAACTCATTTTGCTTGAGCGAAACTTACATATTTTACTAGATGTGATTTCCATTTTATTCATCAAGAAACATAAAAATAGCCCTTAGTGTTTCACTCCTTGAAAATTAAGATGCTCAATTCCAATTCATTGTTTATTTTTCATACTGAATTTTTACTGTCTTTGCAGGGTAAATCGGACATGAGTAAGTGAAATGAAAACATACTTTATGACACAAATATTGTAGTGATACTGGGCTAAATTTATCCCAATGAAAGTCCATCAGATACAATGGTTTTCCACTAGAGATTTGGCTGGTTCAATATATTCATCAGGAATACATTTTCTACTTCAACATGGATTTCTTTGAATGTTAGGGAGGAGGCTTTGTGTCATCATTCCATCAGCTGACTTGATGTGGGGATCTGGATGTGTCCTTGGCTATGCCACTGACTCAGCCTGAATTTTGGAAAAACTGCCTCAGTTTCCATTTCTACACTCACTTCATTTCTGTGAATCAATTTGTGATCCTGAGATGAAAGACATTATGTTAGTGCTAAGTATTATTAATACTTTATTTAGTGCTTTTGCTTGCCTGCCTTAGTACAATTTCCTCTTAAGAACTGTCAAAGTCAATATGGTGTAATCAAACTGTAGACTGGGGCATTTTCTGAAAAATATGACCTTTTCAGAAGATTTCTTCCTAGCTACAAATATGAGACTCTTAAATATTTTTTCATTTTTAGCACATGCTGAATATTATCTTTGCTGTACTGTGTTGTATTTGCTGTAAATACAAAGTGTTAAATAATTCTCATTTGAATGTGTTATAGAAACAGCAACAATATTTGCACATACTAAGTTTACTGTTTACCAAAAATAACTAGGAACATTCTGTATAGCACTTTAAACGGATTCCTGTTGGAATATTTCTAACTGCACAATATTAGGCTCTGATTCTGCCTTTGTATACATGTGACAGGGTGTACAGGCCCTTTGAAGCCCCCTGTTGGAGGTCCCATAGTCTTACCACACCCTGCTCCCAGGAAGGATGGCTGGCCCTCTAGAGAGTCTGCCTAGAGAGTCTGCACAGAAGCAGCCAATCAAAGCACTGCGGACTCAGATAAAAGGAGCTGCACTGGCTAAGCAGGTCAGTTGCTGTCTGAGACCGGAAGGGCTGGAAGACTGTGACACTCTCCAGGAAATAGGCCTGCAGGAGTCCCTACTCAAGCAGGAAACAGACAAAGAGAACCAAGGATTGTTATCCTAAAGTAATGGGTGAAGGTGATGGGATTGAGTGGGAAGCAGCACAGGCAATGCAGCAGTAGCAACTATTAAGGGAGCCATCACATGGTTGCTGTTGACAGGGTCTCTGGTTTGGGACCCAGAGTAGTGGATGGGCTCCGGTCCCCCAGTCAGTCAGTGGGAAAGTGGCCTGAGTCCTGAAAAGGGAACAAGACTCTTGGCTAAAAGCCTGAGAAAGAGCCTGGAATTTAAACAGGCCTGGGGTTGGGGCTGAAAACCCTAGTTGAGGGCCAACCATGTGTTACCCAGGAAGGAGTTCATCCATTTTAGACTGTGACTTGGTGTCAAGGTTCCTTCCCCACTCTGAACTCTAGGGTACAGATGTGGGGACCTGCATGAAAGACCCCCTAAGCTTATTCTTACCAGCTTAAGTTAAAAACTTCCTCAAGGTACAAACTTTGCCTTGTCCTTGAACCCTATGCTGCCACCACCAAGCGTGTTAAACAAAGAACAGGGAAAGAGCCCACTTGGAGACGTCTTCCCCCCAAGCCCTACACCCCCTTTCCTGAGGAAGGCTTCATAAAAATTCTCACCAATTTGCATAGGTGAACACAGACCCAAACCCTTGGATCTTAAGAACAATGAAAAAGCAATCAGGTTCTTAAAAGAAGAATTTTAATTAAAGAAAAACTAAAAGAATCACCTCTGTAAAATCAGGATGGTAAATACCTTACAGGGTAATCAGATTGAAAACATAGAGAATCCCTCTAGGCAAAACCTTAAGTTATAAAAAGACACAAAAGTAGGAATATACATTCCATTCAGCACAGCCTATTTTAGCAGCCATTTAACAAAAGGAAATCTAACGCATTTCTAGCTAGATTATTTACTAACTTTTTACAGGAGTTTTGAGCTGCATTCCTGATCTGTTCCAGGCAAAAGCATCCCACAGACAGACCCTCCCACCCCCTGCAGCTTTGAAAGTATCTTGTCTCCTCATTGGTCATTTTGGTCAGGTGCCAGCGAGGTTATCTTAGTTTCTTAACCCTTAACAGGTGAAAGGGTTTTGCCTCTGGCCAGGAGGGATTTTATAGCACTGTATACAGAAAGGTGGTTACCGTTCCCTTTATATTTATGACACTTGGCTAGAGGACTGAGCCACTGATGACCCACCTATTGAGGCTCACAACCTAGAGCTGGTTCCAGGAACAGAAGAGAAGATTGCAGCACTGCATCCAGCTGACAGAAGGCATTCACTGGGGTGAGTGCACCCTGTCACAATACCTTTTATAAGTAAATGAAACTAGTTGTGTGTATAAAGCTAATCACACATGTAAGTATCCATTTCAACAAAACTATGCAACACATATTAGCTACATGTCCTGTAACTGAAAGTTTGTGCTTGGATTCCTGAAATTTTGTTTCTAATACAGAAATACTAGGGACCCTGTCACAGGGTGGTCTCCTGTGAGTCTCTCACCTTATGTACAGACCATACTCAATCCAGGCCACCTTCACCACCACTGCGCTTTTATTATAGTGTTCTAACAGTCTAACAGGCTGAAGTATTATTTACATATTACCAAGTCCCAGTGAGTTCCCCCTCTTACATCTGGAAACAAAGGGACTAGTGCTAGCAATAGCAGTCAGCTCTGTCTTCCTTTAGACTCCTAACTGTATCCAGGGTTTCCTTCCTCTCTATTTATCTGCTCCCAGCTGTTCGGAATTTTCCCCTCTAATTAGCCCTTCAGCTGTGGCCCTACTTCTTAATTGATCCTCTCTTTATGTCTCAGTTAACTACGTTGGTGGGGATTTGAGTGAGAGAGTATTGAGTCAACTCCTGACTCTGAACCCCATCACAGACCAAATTGGTTTCTTCATGAATAACTTAGTACTCCGCACCAGGGTTAAATCCCCTGCTGTACTTTCAGCTGTAGATGCCTTGTCAGTGCTGTCTCCCCTTAGTGCAAACATGACGGGTTCATTCCAAAGCCTCTCTGGGAACGCACGTCCTTGGATGTCAGCAGGCACGCCTGCAGTACGTTGTGACAATGCATCCAATTGTATCTGGGATCTCCGACAGTCCACCAGAATTACTGGAATGTTGCAACTCTTCACAGGCATGGTCATCAGGTTACTGTCTCACGCAAAATGGACCATCTTGGTATATCAATTGCAGGATTAACACAATCAAGGCTGATAGATCACGGACATCACAAGGTGGAAGATTCTTTACTTCTGTATTCTGGTGGCCCCAACCATTTATATGGGGTAGCACTACCACTGTGAGGCAAGGCCAAGTCCTCCCTGGCACCCTGGACACCCGTGTCTCCCCATTTACTTTTTGCATGTCTAAAACATTGGCACAGATACCTCACTGTCATAGTAGTTTATGCGCCAAAAGAGGAATCTGTTGACTCAGTTCAAGATCATTTCTATCATCAATTGGAATATCTAGTATGCACGGTCCCCCATATGATAATCTCGTGATCCTGGGTGACCTAAATGCAGTTACTGGCTCCCTGAGAACTGGGTTTGAACAGGTCATTGGTCATTATGGTTCAGGCACACCCCATGGTAACTCTCATCCCTTGCTTACATTCTGAGCCTCCCACAATCTTTCCATTCTTGGGTCATGGTTCAAACGGCAACGCATACACCAGATGTCATGGATCTCTCAGTCACTCAGAAGGAGTTGGACCACATCATTACAAGCAATAGGCATCTCCTCATCTCCTGTAGAGTATATCATGGTGAAGAATGCTTGGCAAACACAGATCACCATCTAGTTGTCGCCCGTATGGTGTTGATGCTCCGACGAGCAAGTAAGCCCTCTGCGATTATGAAGAAGTTTGACATCGATGCACTCCATGTGCCAGGTTTAGCCAACAGGTTTGATGTCAGCAACAGTCTCAGCTCTAGCTAATCTGCCAGATGATGTGGAGGTTGCCTGGTCCCTGTTCACTTCTACTCTCAACCAATCTGCTGAGCAGATGATTGGCTATAGGCATCCAGCAAGCGGACCATGGCTATCAGAGGAGGCCTTCCAGATAATTAAATTGAAGGCTGCAGCCCACCAGCATGGTGATGAATGCAACTGTAATCAGCTGAAGTGAAAATTTAACACCCTGGTACTCCGCAGTCGCCAGGCATATTATAACCAAGTGACAGATGATGTTGAATTTGGCTTAACCAGGGGCAAATTGAAGCCAGCATTCCACACCATTCATAACCTCAGCGGTCAAGAGGTAGTCACTACAACTGGCATCTTGAACGAGAGCCAAGGCCATCCATGTAAATTGGATGATGACATTCTCTCACGCTGGGTGGAACATGATTACAGTGTCCTGAACCATCCTCCAGCTGCCACTTGTTCAGAGCTGGATGATCTGGCAGTCACTGAGGTTCCAGATCCAGACATTTGTACTGATGCACCAACACTGGATGAATTGAAGTATACCATTTCTAAACTGAAAAACAGATGCAGAGTTGGTGCTGATGGCATCCTCTCAGAGCTGCTAAAATGTGCTATTGATCCTGATCACTTCTGGCCATCTCTCATCTGGTGTGGAGAACTGGAACCCTGCCAACCACCTGGAAGAATGGTATTGTGATCTCATTCTATAAGGGCAAGGGACCACAAAGTGAATGTAAGAGCTACAGGCCAATCACCTTGCTCTCCATTCCAGGGAAGGTGTTTGCAGATGTTTTGCTGGCATGCCTGGGGCCTTTGCTACATTGGAAGTGTTGTCCCCAGCAGTCAGGCTTTCTGAGGAGCAGGTCCATATTAGATGCCATTTTGGCCCTTCAATTGTTGTTGGCGATATACATCGCAAGTTCAGGAAGCCCCTGCATGTAGCATAGGTTGCTATTAAGGCTGAATTTGATTTAATAGACCATGTCACGTTATGGAAGGCCTTAAAGGATGCAGGTGTCCCCACCACTCTGCTGGACTTGATTAGAGAGCTACATAATGGAACCACTGCCCATGTTTGTCTGGGGAACCGGATGTCAGCACCTTTTAAATCAGTATCTGGTGTTAGGCAGGGTTGCATTCTGGCCCCTGCACACCTTTGTCGGGCAATAGATTTCATAAAGCAGCATTCCGTCAGGTCCACAGGCATTGAGATTGGTGATCTCTCACTCATAGACCTTGACTGTGCTGATGACGTTGTTCTTTTAGTACAGAGCCCCAACAGGTTTCATGAGGCACTCTATCATATGGAGGAGGAATCAGCTAAGATTGGTCTCCATATTTCATGGTCAAAGACAAAACTGCAAAATCTAGGGCCAGGCTCACCTGCGACTCCAATCTCTTTGAACAACGAAACGGTTGAATCAGTTTCCAGCTTTTGCAATCTGGGTTCTATACTTACCAGCTCCTCCAAGTCTCACATGGTGATTCTCCATCAGATTGGCATCTCAGCATCTGCCATGGCCATTTACAATGGATATGGAATTAACATCATCTTAGTATGACAACCAAGTTCAGGATTTATTCGAGCTGTATCCTTCCCATACTGTTGTACATCTGTGAAACATGGACACTACACTGCTCAGACTGGACAAAACTGGAGGCTTTCCACACAAAATGTCAACATTGTATATTGGGCATAAAGTGGAATGACTTCATCTGTAATGCAGATATTTATGGTCGCTTGGGTCTACAGACTACTGGGGCCATTGTCCGCAGGCGGTACCTTATGCTTTTCAGACATGTCGCAAGGATGCCACAAGACATTCCAGCAAACACCATTCTCCGGGTGGCTTATAACACCCAGGATAAAATTCCACCTATCCAAAATGTATGCAGAAAGCCTGAGGTCAAAATTGGCACTTAAATCCATATTTAGGCACCTAAATAAAAGTGGCATGATTTTTTGAGACGTGCTGAGCACCTGATGTCCAGATTAAAGTCAAAAATATCCATTAATGTTGGATACTTAATATGAGATACCTAGGACCTGAATTTTTCCAAAGTACTTTACATTATATAGCACTCTGAGCACAAAATATCCATCTGTTAAAAGTTTTAAATGAGTTGCCTAGCATTAGATAGAAACTCTTTGACAGAAGCAGTGATAAAATCCAATTCCTTAGGGCAGTTTTCAACTGCATTAACAATGAGATCATCCTTTCTCTTACTGCACTCTCCTGCCTTGTTTACTACTCACCTTCCAATTTATGCAATAAATGGGGCAAGAGTCCTACAGACAACAGCATCCTTGACTATACAACCTGTTTTAATCCCACAGCAGATCCATCTTGTGCACTGCATGAGGCAGGGGTCCTGTGGGAGAAATACTATGTGATCATGTAAGTAAAAACTGTATCTTACTGTAGAGAGAGAAATTAAGGTTCCTTGTTCTGTTCCCAGTCTCCTGGCCCAGCCATTCCCACTTCCCCCTCGTAGAACTCAAGGCTGGAACAGACCACCAGATCATCTAACTTCCTGCACAACACAGGCCACCAGCATCTGCACGCTAAACCCCAAACTGAAATTAGACCAAGGTACTGCAGCTTTCAGGAGACCAAACTATTATGTGCCACAGGCAGAGAATAGACAGGACAATGTCTGATGCCCCTGCAATGGTAGGAAAATTATTAAGATAGCTATGCTCAGATGATCCTGGCAAGTGACCCAGTCCCTCACATGCTACAGAGGAAGATGAACAACCCCCAAAGTCACTGCCAATCTTATCTGCAGGAAACTTCCTTTTCAACCGCAAAGTGGCAATCAGCTCAACACTGAACATGTGAACAAGAATCAGCCAGCCAGGCACCTGAGAGAATGCTTGGTACCACCTCAGAGCATTGGCCAACCCTATCCAGTGTTCCATTTCCAGCTGGGGCCCTCTCTGATATTTCAGAGAAATGTGATTAAAAAATTCCCCCACACCAACCTCAGATACATTGGGGGTGGGGGCAGGGGAGGAAATTCCTTCCAGAGCCCTGCAGGTGACCAACTTATGCCTTAAAACATAAGATTTTTAGGAACATCAGGGATGACCCAGAAGGCTGTTGATCCCTGTCCCCCACCATTACCAACAATTCCTTCATACAATCACACTGTTTTGTTTTGGGTTTTTTTGTCCCTACCACTTTTACCAAGCCAAGGTTTATAGTCTTCTCCCATAATAAGCCTTCCATTCTTCCAATCAAAACCCAGAAGGCCTATTAGACAGGGTTTCCTGGAGCTGAGAGGGGGAATCTTTTCCCAGGATCCTACTTGGCTTTCAATGTCTTTATTCTCATTTGGGGAAACTAGAATTCGTATCTTCAAAGCTCTAAACTGTGGTGAAATCAAGTTGAGCTCAAAGTTTGGCATGTCAATTTCCCAAATGAGAATTTCTTTTTAGATATATGAATTTGAGTACTATCATTTCTAGAATCAAGGAGTGCTGCTGTGAGGCTCTCTTTCAACAGATGAATAGAATCAGGACCTTTCCATTTCCTCCCCAGTAAATTTCATAAAAGCCAATTAGAACTTTCTGGGGAAATATTTGGAAAATATTATTGGTTTTATTTCAAAACAAATGATTGAAGAAAATAACGTAGAAGTCACACTGCATGGGAAATCTTACAGTATCTGAAATGCATTGTGAATAAGCTATCAGTGGCCATCTCAATAGGTCCTTGTCAGCGTGGAAATGTAAGTGATGTGGTAATGTTTCTGATGAGAAACTAAGTTGGAATGGGGGAAGGGAAATTCTATTATTCATTCAAACAAGCTTTGCAACCCTTTATGTTGACTTCTTGGGACGATTTGAACAGTTGAGGTTTACTGAAATGGACAGATAAGTAGTGGTAGATACATTTATTAAAAATATTCTCTCCCAGTTCACCAGGCTGCTTAACCTAATTTAAATAATTACAGTACTTCAAAGGCAGAGAAACTATAATAAGCCTCAAAGTAAAAAAAATCAGTTCTGAGAAGACAGAGGCCTGATCGCACTCCCAATTGACAAGAGGGATGGTAGGTATTGATAGTGCCCTGTGAAAATATAGAAGTGGGAACAAGGAGATGACTGACTCCCAACTATCATCCAAAATCAGAGTACTAAATTCACATTTAAAACATAAAATAAAAAAAGCAATGGCCAGACCATTTGGTCTGGCTGAGCAGCTCTTGGTGCAGGACCAAGGGAAAGGAAACAGATAGTTCTTAGGCCTGTATCCTGAGGCTGGCCAGTGACTCTTTTGGCCCCAGCTGGAACATGGAGTTAACTTAAGGGCTGCTCTAATTTATGACAGCAGAAATAGCCACCTGTTCTATACTGTTCTGCTAGACACTGATCACCAGAGTGGAAAATGTTCCAACATAAGTATAGCTATTAATTAACTAAGGTTCAGTTGTGCACAAAGTCTGTTTGATGCTATATACACCTCGAATGAGATGCAGCCCCTGCCTGAAAGAATTGTCGGTCTAGAGTACTCAATCCTGCAAACGCTTACACACAACACTTTGCTCTTAATTTGGTTTTCCAAAAATTGCACTATCCACAGTGTCTCTCAGAGCTTCCTTGTGAGTGGAAATCCACACTACCTCAGAGGAGGCGGACCACATAAGGCACAATGGAACCCCAAATGAGCATGCCCTGTATTTAATCCTATGCTGTTTGCTTCGTACATGTTACAAGTCTGATCCAAAGTTCACTGAGGTCAATGGAAAGTTGATTTCAGGAGGTTCTGGATCAGGCCCTAATGTAGTGTTTTAAACTCATTGTTAAGAGCTCCTTTAGTTGCTGATATATTTCAAGTCATGTAATAAGGATAACTTTGCCACGTAGCAAGTTGGTGGGTTTCTTGCCTCACCTAAGTAGAGATATATCAAAATATGAAGGGAAAATAGCTGATGGCTAATAATACTAGTACTAATACAATATATACTAAGCTGACATGTATCACTGATTGTGATACAGAAACTCCATAGCGATAGCTTTTTCCTGATAGGTCTTACTTTGTTCCTGAGAAGGTCTGTTAAATCATTAGATATTTTCCCAGTAATACTGGCTTTTGCATTCATGGATGTGTTTTAAATGGATATTTAGCTCTCTCACTGCCCCTTTTTGATATTTTATGCAGTCAAGATTGATCACAGTAGCTGCGTCTTAAAATGAGTTGTAAAGTGACAATTTTAGCTTACCTAAGAGAATTTAAACTCCAAGGCTACATCCATGTCTGGAACATAGTATCATGCTGCCTTAAGCCACTCCGCCTCTGTTTTGAAGAATTCTTGAGGAAAGCAGCTTCACTGTAATTTAATGGGCAGTTACTGTTTTAAAGACAGGACAGGAATGCATTTCAAAACTGACACTTCTTTTCAGTATAATAAGCCACTTGTCAGGAGCAATGTGAGTAAGAGGACTGCACTGAAATGTCCTCATTATGGATGGGAGAACTCATAAAATTTAACAGTTTTCCAAAATCATTAGAACTCTGTGAGGGAAAAGAAAATTCTGTATTTCATCCATTTAGGATTCTGATTCTCCTGTCACAGACACCCATTTTACACAGGTGCAACTCTATTGAAATTACTCCTGATTTACACCAGTGTAAGAGGGAGCAAAACCAGACCTTCAGCATGAAATTACCCCAAAAAATCATGTTCTCTAATTTACAAGATCATCTGTTGAGTTGCTTTTTAGACTGCAAGGCTGTCAATCAGCATGCAGACACCACATTGATGGAAAAGTTTGTGCCACAGCACTTAAAAGGGAGGACTGTGTGAAGGTTTTCATCTTCCTCCTCTGATTTTAGGTCCTGGGTTTGAAAATTTTGGCCTTGGTTCTTTATTATCTTTATTATTATTTTTAATAAGAAAACTGTTTACAAAGAGGTACTGATTAATAGAATTAATAGATCCCATCAAAATAATCCCCAAATTAATGGGATTAAAATAAGAGGTTACACTAGTAATTAGAGAGAACAGATCTTTTATACCTCTAATTAAAAGAGCTTCTAAATCAATAATAGATTAATGTCACTAAGCTAAATGATAGCTCTACACTCATGTTATCATTCGTGATGGTTACTAAAGAAGTATCTAACAGAGCTGACAAATTGAAAAGCACAGCTTTTAGCCACTGACAGACCAACCCATTTCTTTTGTCATTCATGCACAGAATGAAACCACTTCTACATTTTCATTATGTGAATGACGTCTAACAAACAGTTAAAGTATCTTCTTGTGGTGTCAGTGCTTCACACTAGACACTGTAGGCAGAGGCTCACTGCAAGTAATGAAAGTATATTGCTTTTACCTTTGTCAATGCAGATGAGATGAGTGCCATCTGCAAGAAATTCCCACAAGTCCCAGCATGCAGCTAAATTTAGTAGTGCCAGCTGGATCTTGTTCTCGGGGTATAATAACCTTAATATTATAATGCTTCCGTTGATGGGGCAAATGATACTGCAACAGCAATGAACCTATCGCTGCCAGTCTCTGGCACTGATGACAATTCTGTCTTGTACACAGTAAACAAACCAGAATCATCTCCCTCCCCCGCCCAGGATTTGCTACTCATGCTCTGCAATTAACATCCCACAGCTATAGAATTGAAGTTGAGCTTATTAAAGTTCAATGCCAGGTGTTTTTTTCTGTTGTTCTGCCCTTCAAAATATGCACTTTGATATGCATGAGGCTCAACAATAGAAAGGAAAAGAGTGAAGTGTTTTTTTGTTGTTGTTTTTTTTTGAAGAATTATTTCATGCATAATGATGAGATCTAATTTCTTATTAGCCCTGGAACAGAATAGAGAATATTTGTGGGAAATGGCACAGTATGTGAGAAAGGAAATGTAATTTTCCTCTCTTCTTTAGAACTAGTCTATGATTGACACATCTCTCTGCCTGCTCCCCTCCCCTCTCCTCCTCTTTCAGATTTCCTCTTAACTAGAAAAAGTGTGCTTTTTTCAATTGTTTTTTTTAATTGACTGTTCCTTGGGTGAAAATACAGACTGAAATACAGCAGGTCACAAGCCCCAAGAAGGTTTCAAACTAAAAAAAAAAAAATCGACAAATCCTTTAAACTTTGCTGGGGGTTATCCATTTCTGATAGAAACCAATTACCTTCTTGTGCTGCATTCCACAGTTAAAGAGACGGAGAGGTATAGGGTGTTTCTTTCACTGAGCAGAGGTGATTTATTTTTTAAAGTACCAAAGAGAAAGGAAACTGTTATGTTATCACTTTTTGGGTTCATTTTATGCAGTTGTTTTGTCTTTTATTGTCAGATGAGGAAGCAAAAGAAAATAATTCAAACACTGATTTTGGGACGAGGATTTTCTTTTGCCAGTTGACATGGATCCAGCCATTCTGCAATACAGCCACATAGGACGAACACTACATAACAGCGACACCGGTGAAAATAAACCTCTGTTCTTTCACCATTTTTTGACATTTAATAACAATGCCTCCAGAAGTTCAAACACCTTTTCAGACTATGCATTTCTTGACAGCCAACTCATATTCTTAATAAGAATGTATATCTGCTTTGGGTCAGGTAGAACACAGTTTTTCTAGCACTTAACGCAGGGAAGATTAAATTAGCTATATGGTTAGCTGTCTACTGGGACAGATTAATTCATGGGCACAGAATAGAAAGAGATTTTGTCAAGTACTGTTCTTCAGCAGTAATCTATTTTCTTTATCAAACTGGAAGTATAGAGAAATGCACTTTCAAGCATTGTTATCTATATAACACATGCATAAAATTATTAATAATAGTTGTTTTTAACCTGTAACACATTCACATTTTTGTAGTAGGATTTACATAATCTGTTGACTGGAGTCACCACAATAAGGGGCACGATCACATCCTCTTTAGAGATGCCAGTACAATAGTTTGCATAGTAACAGACACTAGAGGACCACATTGTCACACATGCCTTTTCACTATACTGTATTATTTTCTCCTTTCAACAGGTGAAAAGCAGGTGTAACAAAACTTACACGCACACTCCATGGATCACACAGTTGTGTGTATTGGTGTTCTACCCTCTTTCCCCTGTCTCTTGGGCAGATTGGAGTCAACAGAAGTTCTTAACATTCTGTGCATTCCTGACAGCTGTTTGCTGCTGGTCAGGCTATGATCCTTTGTACAGTGAAGCACGCTACCACAGGACAGCATCCTAAAATTGCTCTTCTCAACTGTAACACATGATGCAAAAATGAAGGAAGTAGCAAGGTGTAGCCCCAAATGACAAGAAAATGGCATTAACACAGCTCTTGATGTGCTTATTTTTTGCTTGATAAGTAAGGTCATGTCTAGACTACAGAGTTAAGTCGACTTAAGTTACATCGATGATCTTACGTTGCTTTAATAACATCAGTTGTGCACATCCACACACTTATCCTTGTGTTGGTAGCTACCCACAGTGCAATGCTCTTGCATTGATAGAGGGAGCATTGCAATGTGGGTAGCTACCCCATTGTGCAACTCACCACCCTCTGTCACCCTGTGCTGCTGTGAGCTCTGGGAATGGATCATGGCGCATCCTCAGGATGTGCTCACCATTCTGTGAGGCAGTTCTTTCCATCCTATCATTCCGAGGGCTTCCTACTTTGTGTCACAGTGTTTTTCAATTGTCCTTATAAACTGTGCACCCTCCACTTCTGCCTCACAGCCTGGCTCCTGAGCTGCTGACTAATCTGGTGATGAATCTTATGAACACAACATGGTATTATTGGTCCTGCAGTATTTCATGAGCTGTGAAACACAGAGTGAATCGATGATGCCTGCCCTAGTGTCTGATATGGAAACAAATAATTCAAGATTGCTGCTGGCCACAGTGGGATCACACTGTGATGCATGTGTGGGATGATGAGCAGTGGCTGCAGAACTTTTGGATGCGCAAATCCACCTTCCTGGAGCTGGGTGCGGAGCTCACCCTAACACTGCAGCACAAGGACATTGAAACGAGAACTGCCCTTGCTGTGAGTGGTTACCTCTGTGTGGAAGCTGGCAACTCCAGACTGCTACCAGTCAGTCACAAATCAGTTTGGGGTTGGAAAGTCTACCAGGTGATGCAAGTGTGCGGGACCATTAATCACCTTCTGTTATGAAGGACTATGACTCTAAGTAAAGTTCAGGAAATAATTGATGGCTTTGAGGCAATGGGATCCCCTAACTGCAGCGGGGTGATAGATGGAACACATATCCCGATTTTGGCCCCTGACCATCTTGTGACAGAGTACATCAACCGAAAGAACTACTTCTCCATAGTCTTTCAGGTGCTGGTGGATCACCAGGGCCATTTCACTGACATGAATGTGGTGTGGTCAGGGATGGTGAATGGTGCACACATCTTTCAGAACACTGGATTGTATAGAAAGCTGCATGCAGGGACTTTCTTTCCAGACCAGAAGATTCAAATGGGGGTGTGAAAATACCCACAGTGGTCTTTGGAGACCCCGCATACTCCTTGCTCCCATGGCTCATGAAGCCTTACACCAGGAACCTAGACAGCAGCAAGGAGCACTTCAACAACAGGCTCAGCAGATGCCAAATGTGTCTTTGGTCAATTGAAAGGTCACTAGTGTTGTCTTCTTTTGGCCAGTTAGACCTCAATGAGTAAAATATTCTGATGGTCATTGTGGCCTTCTGTACTCTACATAATATTTGCAAAGCAAAGGGGGAAATATTTCCCCAGGGGTAGATTGCAGAGGCAGATTAGCTGGTTGCTGATTTTGAGCACCCAGATACAAGGGCAATTAGAAAGATACAGTGGTCGGCTATCCAAATCAGAGAGGCTTTGAAGGAGCATTTTGACAATGATTCACAGTAATGTGTCTTTATAGGATTCATTCAGCCAGGCATTGATTACTTGCAGCCTTGAATTACCCCTGTAGTTCTTGTTTCCTGAGTGTTAATTGTAGTGAGCAAATATTCCTGCCTATAGCCACTGTGTTTCAATGTTAGTATTAACTGATGTGAGTATTTCACAAATAAAGACTCCTTTTATTTCAAAGACTCAAGTTTAATAACAGGACAAAACACAAGGTTTTGGTCAAACAGGGGACATGACAATGAGTAACAGTCTCCCAGTTAGGGCTTTTGTATCTGTGTGTAACTCCAGCTTTTGTTTGGAAACCAGTCCCTAGGCATGGAGTGCACAGGGTACTGTGGAGGGACTGGGAACACATGAGGAATGTGGTGGGGGATTTTGGGGAGGTCATGGAACAGTTTTTTGTATTGGCTACAGGGGGAATTATGCACGGGTATGCTCAGATTGCAGAGTAAGGAAGGACTTCATCATTTCTGTCTGGCCCTCCAGGAGCTTTATATCCATGCCTGCCCCTTACTCCTTTCCAAGCTATCCAGCCTCAGTCTTTCATTAATTGTCTCCCTCTGTTATCTTGTTTTGTTATGTGCTGCATCTGTTGACTGCAGCACTTTGCGAAACATATCCTTCTTACCCTTCCTGGGTCACCGCCTTATTTTATGGAGGCGCGCCACCAGTGTGGAGGAGTGGGTCCTCAACGGCACACCTGCCAAACCCAAAGAAACAATGAACAGAGACAGTATTGTGAGTTTACTCACAGCCGTTAACCACAAAAATTACACACAACTCTTTCTTACTGTGCCTGGGCTAGCACCCAGGGCAGCGCAAATCCCAAATATGGTGACTTCAGGGGTTCTGGTAAGGGGGAATGGGCAAGAGGAACAAAGGGTGGCTCACGAAGGGGGTTACTAGAAGTGGCTATGGAGCCTATTCTGAGTATTTGGTACCCTTTTCCACAGGGTAATCAAACCCGACATCTCACTCCTAAGGGTAACCCAAAATGCTAGGGTGCATCTCTTGCATGCGTGTGATTGGCTTTAGATTGGCTCCGTATGCTGCTTGCCTGTGTGCCATTCTGGTCCCTGCAGAAATAATTGCTGGGTGGCGTGGCAAAGTTTCCTACAGTGGAGGGAAAAATAAGGCAGCTCTCCTAAGAAACCTTTGGCAGAGGATTGAAGAATACCTACAGGAAAGTTTCCTAGAATCCCTATGGAGCAGTCCAGGGACATCCCCATGTGCATTAACAAACTTTTCCCCTGTGGACCCACAGTGTAGATGGGCAGGCTCCGTTGTTAATTTCTGTCTCTTATCCCTCCTCTACCATATGACAAAGTACATGAGAGCGCAATCTCCTCTAACCATGCAGTAGCAAAGCAAAATGAGCACTTACCAGAGCTTCTCTCCTGCAGCCTGCACACCAGAGTGCTGGCCAGACCCCTCTGGAGTAGAAAAGAGGTCCTCGCTCACCATGCCACCAGATGACCCTGCCATTTGCTCCACTTTGTCCTCCAGTGCCACTTCCTTGTTGACCAGCTTTTCTCATTGGGGTTCAGTCCACTGACCGCTGCCTCCAGCCCCACCGAAATGTCCATGGGGCTCATGGAGGTGGGGTCACCGCTGAGGATGGCATGCAGCTCCTTATAGAAGTGGCAGGTCTTCAGCCCCATATCAGAGAGAGAAGGTTGGCCTCCCTTGCCTTCTGCCTCAGATCCTTGATCTTGGCACGGCACTGCTGTGTGTCCCTTTTGTGCCCCTTCTCCTGCATGTCACCAGCAATCAGCCGGTAGGTATCAAAGTTCCTATGGCTGGAGTGAAGCTGTGACTGCACAGCCTCCCCCGACCCAGACTCAGCAGATCCAACAGCTCCAGTGTGCTCTACATGGGAGAGCATCTGTTGTGGAAAGTCGGCATGGTCAGCTGGGAAGAGGCTGTGTGGACTGTCCACACTGAGCAAACAGGAAGAGGAATTTCAAAAATCCCCAGGCCTTGAAATGTGGGAGAGGTGCATATCTGAGTAGCTTCAGAACAGCGGAGTTCAACCTTTCAAAGTGCTGACCAGCGCAGTCAGGATGAGCATTGTGGAATACCTCCTGGAGTCCAATTACGGCGACATAACCAAGCACAGTGTCTACGTTGATGCTGTGTCGCTCTATCTACATTGTAAATGTCTCTATGCCAGTTGTCTAGGTGGTTTTATTATGTTGGCATAGCAGGGGAGTTACATCAGCGAGAAGAGCATTGTCGTGTGTACACTTCCACTGCATGATTAACAAAAGCTGACTTTTGTCAGCAAAGCTGTGCAGTGTAGAAAAGGCCTAAATAGGCAGGCTGAGTCATGTGCCTCATAGATCTTTTGTGCAATGGGAGATGTGAAAGAGGATATAATTGCTTTTTAAAGGGTATAGAATAAATGTAAGGAAAGACATTGCAAGTCCTTTTATATATTTATATATATATATATATATTTTAATGACCATCTCCATGGTAATACTTAGCATCAGTCCAAACATTCACCTTGCTTTCTTTTTCTTTCCCCTACTCTTTTTTATTTTCTTCTCTTCTGACCATGTTACTTGAGACTCCTGTTTTCACAGTGAAATTGGCAAAAAGCCTTTTACCAGGGTGGTCAAATCTATTGCTTCCTGACTAACATCTCCCAGGTGTAGGCTGGTCATGACATTTGTAAAGCCTCAGACTTTCCTAACTAAAGTCAATGATTTTTCTGGGAACAGATTAAATAAATGAGCTGACTCCCATTTCAAACTCAGCTCCGTCTTTCCTTCCTCTTGTCAAGATGCTTATCTGAAGCCTGACACACAGAAAAAAGGACAATGGAGCACAGCAGGCTTCCTTGTCTCTTTTGTTTCCTTCACCCTCAACTAAAAAGAATACCAATGCCTTTCCATTAAACGCATTTGCTTAATGGCACACATAGCAGTCACCATTAAAAAGTCAACATTTTACCACAGCTATTTCTCAGTGGTATCTGAGATACCTCCACCACAAGCTCTATGAGGCAGAGGCAGCCTTTTGTGTGTGTTTGTACAGCACCTAGCACGGTAAGGTCCTGGTCTGTGACTGGAACTCATAAATAGAGGTGTGCAAAAAAATGTTGGTGAATAGTAAATTCTCTGAAAATATGTTTTTGGAGCACAAAATTTATTTGTGAATTGGGGTCAAATATTTGAATAGGTTCAGCTCTGACTTTTCATTTCCAAATGTTGTTTCATTTCAAAATGTAGTTATATTAATTTAAAAATAACCTCAAACAGATTTAAAAAAATCACCCCAAATGGAATAAAACCAAAATGCAAACAATCAAAATTGTTTTGGATCAGTTGAAGGGTTTCTTTCCACCTTAAACTAATTTGATTTGGTTTGGGTTTTGTTTTGGTTAGAATTTCAGTGCCATTTGGATCAAACCAACTTTTTTCCCCTGGATTTTCTCATTTGGGCCCTGACCTGAAAAATCAGTTGTTCACTGAGTTCTACTCCCAAGTGCCACCACAATACAAATCATCATCGTAGGAGAAGTTTGCAGGGTCTCAGATAGCAATGTGGGGGTAATTATGGTTAATGCTGATTATTTTTTTAGTGGTTTTCATTCAACAACTGCAATCCTGAATGTTATTGGTTTATTGTTGTCTCCTCTAATGGAGCTGTTGGGGAAATATTCTCAATGCCAAAGAAAATGAGGAAAAAATACCATTTCAAAGGTTCATGAAAAAGGGCAAAACATCATTTGTTCTCATCTTGGGAAAACATCATTTGTTCTCATCCTGAGCTTTGTTGTGAAAATGAAATGTCGTTGTCTAAAGCAAAAACTGATATATTTTGCTACCAGTGTTCCTGAAGCAAAGTTTGGTGGTTTTGAACAGCTCTAATAAGTAAAAATTTTCAAAATATTCTCATTAATCTAGGACTTCTTTCTATTAGCTGCTTTTCCTTTGCCCCCCAAACCAACTAGGTGCAATGTTATCAACACAATCAAAAGGCATTATGTTAAAACGACAGTTGTTAATTATATAAGGAGTGGGGAGGTGCCATAAATATAAAGGGAAGGGTAAACCCCTTTGAAATCCCTCCTGGCCAGAGGAAATAACTCCTCTCACCTGTAAAGGGTTAAGAAGCTAAAGGTAACCTCGCTGGCACCTGACCAAAATGACCAATGAGGAGACAAGATACTTTCAAAAGCTGGGAGGGGGGGAGAGAAACAAAGGGTCTGTGGGTCTGTCTGTATGCTGTTTCTGCCGGGGATAGACCAGGAATGGAGTCTTAGAACTTTTAGTAAGTAATCTAGCTAGGTATGTGTTAGATTATGATTTCTTTAAATGGCTGAGAAAAGAATTGTGCTGAATAGAATAACTATTACTGTCTGTGTATCTTTTTTGTAACTTAAGGTTTTGCCTAGAGGGGTTCGCTATGTTTTGAATCTAATCACCCTGTAAGGTACTACCATCCTGATTTTACAGAGGTGATTTCTATTTACTTCTATTTCTATTAAAAGTCTTCTTGTACGAAAAGTGAATGCTTTTTCATTGTTCTCAGATCCAAGGGTTTGGGTCTGTGGTCACCTATGCAAATTGGTGAGGCTTTTTATCCAACGTTTCCCAGGAAAGGGGGGGTAAGTGTTGGGAGGATTGTTCATTGTTCTTAAGATCCAAGGGTCTGGGTCTGTAGTCACCTAGGCAAATTGGTGAGGCTTTTTACCAAACCTTGTCCAGGAAGTGGGGTGCAAGGTTTTGGGAAGTATTTTGGGGGGAAAGACGTGGCCAAACAGCTCTTCCCCAGTAACCAATATTTGTTTGGTGGTGGTAGCGGCCAATCCAAGGACAAAGGGTGGAATATTTTGTACCTTGGGAAAGTTTTGACCTAAGCTGGTAAAGAGAAGCTTTGGAGGTTTTTCATGCAGGTCCCCACTTCTGTACCCTAGCGTTCAGAGTGGGGAAGGAACCTTTACAGGAGGGGAGGAGAAATCTGTGTTTCTTGCTTATGTCAGAAATGGGGGCGGAAATTAAAGGTCTTCAGAATGGATACAGTGGTAACATATCATCTTCTCTTTCTGTGCCTAAACTTTCTTTTTCATGTTTCAGAGTAACAGCCGTGTTAGTCTGTATTCGCAAAAAGAAAAGGAGTACTTGTGGCACCTTAGAGACTAACCAATTTATTTGAGCATAAGCTTTCGTGAGTTACAGCTCACTTCATCGGATGCATACTGTGGAAAGTGTAGAAGATCTTATTATATACATATGTATATACATTATATACATATAATAAGATCTTCTACACTTTCCACAGTATGCATCCGATGAAGTGAGCTGTAACTCACGAAAGCTTATGCTCAAATAAATTGGTTAGTCTCTAAGGTGCCACAAGTACTCCTTTTCTTTTTCATGACAGTTCAAAGGTGCTGGAAGTCTTTCTTTCTACTTGCAAAAATAGCATCCTGGAAAGACAGCATGGGCCAGATTTTTATAGGTATTTAGGAACCTAATCACACTAATTTTAATGGGAATTAGTCACTTAACTATTTTAATAGTCTGTATATAGTATATATTTGGTGGTAACTAAGTTTTAACATGCCACCACTTTACATAGTCTGTAGCATTGGGATTCTGAGTGCAAAAGCTATTGAAGAAAATCTGTGATGATTCTAATAACATACCATGATTATTATATGTTAGGAAATAAGAAGCATTACCATTTATTATACCGCATTCTCTTCTTGCCAGTTCTCTGTGTAAAAATAGAAACATTTTTATAATGCCATCGTTAACAAAAGAAGAGCTACAGCAAACTATGGGAAAGAGCACATACAGCTGAGTACATGTTCTACATACTTTGCAAATGAACCTATTAGAGATTAATTCCTATCCAGCATCTGGCAGGGCCAGAAGCAGAACAGAGGCAAGGACCATCAACACAAATACCTCTTGCCTCCTATGGATTTCTCCAAGAGCCAGAGGTAAACTTAGCCAGAGGTGTAATTTCCAGGTTGGGTAGACATACCCATGCTAGCTCTATTTGAGCTAGCATGCTAAAAATAGCAGTGTAGATGTGGTGGGATAGGGACAGGTTAGCCACCCTAAGTACATAGTTATAAAATATATGAAATATAGTTATACACCTGGACAGCAAGGCTAGGATGAAAAATCAGAATGGGGAAGGGATAATAGGTGCCTATATAAGACAAAGCCCCACATATTGGGACTGTCCCAATAAAATCAGGACATGTGGTCACCATACAGCTAGCCCATCCCGATGCTCATGACACTGTGACTACACTGCTGTTTTTAGCATGCTAGCTCAACCAGAGCTAGCATGGGTATGTCTCTTTGAGCTGAAAATTATACCTCAAGATCTGGTGTAGGCATATTCTTAATGGCTCCACACCCTCCATCTTCCTATACAAGGGTGCATGCCCTGCAATGAAAGGATTGAAATGTATAGGAACATAAAACTGTCATGCTGGATCAGAACATTGGGCTAACTCCTCCAGAGGCCAGTACCAGATGCTTCTGGGGTGAAATCCTGGCTCCACTGAAGTTAATGGGAATCTTGCCATTGGCGTCAATGCAGCCAGGATTTCATCCTTGGGGGTTTGGGGAAGGTAGGGATGGCAGCGTTAGTATTTTGTATTGTATCTCTGGATAGTCTTGTTATTGTTATAAATATCTATTCCCCTTTGAATCCCATTAAGCCCTTGGCCTCAATGATAGCCTAGGACAATGAGTTCTACAGGCTTAAACATACATTTTGTGAAAAAAGTATTTCCTTTTTATCAGTTTTGAATTTTCCCACTTTCAATTTCTTAGAATGTCCTCTTGTTCTTGTATTACAAAACAGGGTGAATAGAAGTTATGGATCTACCTTCTCTGTACCTTTCATAACTTTATCTACCCTTATCATGGTCCCTCTTGTTTGTCTATCCTCTAAGGTAAATGACCCCAGTAATTTTAAGCTTTCTGTTTAGTACTGTTTCTACTTTTTGTAATTGTAAGAATTTGAAAAAAAAAATTAAAAGAGAGAAAATAGCACTTGTGTTAAAACATTTCTCATTTTCCTGTTAAAAAATTAAAAAGTGTGAAGCAGTGTTTTTCCCATATTTCTTCAGACCTTTTGACTTGTTTCTAACTTTTTCATATGAGAGAAAAGTGAGAGGCTTTCTGCCTTTCTCTCCATCTTTTAGCTCAGCCCTCTTTTTTTCTAGTGTGGAAAAAAGAGGGGAAAATGTAAAGAGGAGAGCGAGAGGAAAACAAACTTGAAAATCCAAAAAATGCTATTGAAAAGACAAAGGTGTCCATTTTTAAAATCCAAATTGAAAAGAAAATGTTGATTTCAGTTCAAAGTTTCCTCCAAAAATAATTCTTTTTCTCAGGAAAAAGCACCATTTCTCTGCACCATCTCTAAATTACAACTGCTGGTCTGTTGCCCATTCAAATAGCGAGGTTAAGTCCCTCAGAAAATCCTTAGAATATTCACTGGCCTGGGGTTACCTAAAACATCCTCAATTTTTTCCACTTCAATGCAAATATTCTTCTCATTAATTAATATAAACAGCATGGATGCTTCTGTAGAACCTGCTTGTTAACCTTTTGCCTGATGAAAATTAACCATTTAGTCCTTCTCTTTGTTTTCTGTCTCTTAGTGAAGTCTTGATTCTGACTCTAGTCATGTAACAGGTGAATCAACCTTTGTCACTGTGACCCAGATCATGTTACAGGACTTGATTAGAAACCTTATTTTGGTAAAATCTCTGTTGGCGTCTCATGCATTTTGCCAGAGTAATGACTGCAGGATTTAATCCAAACACTCTGGGAAAATTGATTTTTTTCTAAAAAATATAATCTAGAAATTATTTTGGGGGAATTCTGTGTCCTGTGTTATAATCAGATCAGACTACATGATCATAAAGGTTCCTCCTGGCCTTGGAACCAAGAAAAGGAAAAGATTTTAGAGAAAGCCACATAGTTTCTGAAACGGTGGCCAGCCCTTTTAAGGGCCAGAGGGCCTGGGCCAGCCATCACTGTTTGTTTATCATATCTAAGCTGAGAAGGGGCCAGGTGATCCTTATAGAGGGCTGAGAGAACTTACTTGGAAAGGGGCTACAGGGGAGAGATGGTGCTCTGTGTTAGGGGGATTGAAAGAAGGCATAAATTGTTTCCAGCCCTGAGAGAAGCAAGGGGGAAAGTCCTGAAATCTATAGGAATGGCTTTGGTTGGTTTGGTTGTCTGTTTGGGTGAACAAACTGCCCTGAGGGAAGGGCCTGAAAGAGACTTGGGCAGGATAGTGAGTCCTTCCTGAGCTGAGGAGACAGGCCAGCAGCTTATAATTCCATATGGTTAAATATTCATATTGCAGATAAAAGTATTTTCCTTTGGAAAATAAATATTTCATTCTCATGGCAGTGCATTTCAGAACAGAAGGAAATGCATTTATTTTGCAGTTACCATTTTTATTACAGAAATATATTTTTATTCACTATTTTAGTTTTCCATCTCAGCAAACTTGCCTCATCATCAAACAGAAAAGAGTAGTAAAATGAGGCTATGCTGGGATATGTTTTAATGGCTAAAGTACTATTGCCAGGTCTTGGGTTTGTTGATGAGCAGCTGGATTGTGGAGAAAAGCTTGTTAAATTTGTCACAATGTTTATCCAGATGCCTCAATAATCATAGTCATCTTGGATATAGGTTGACTGATCAAAGGAAAGTAATGAATATGCATGTTAACAGGTTTCAGAGTAGCAGTTTCCTTTCAACTACAGGATAATTGTGTGGATATCATAGAAATTACTGGTTTCAGAGTAGCAGCCATGTTAGTCTGTATTCTCAAAAAGAAAAGGAGTACTTGTGGCACCTTAGAGACTAACCAATTTATTTGAGCATAAGCTTTCATGAGCTACAGTTCACTTCATCGGATGCACCTTCTGGTTAGTCATCATTACCCACTTTTTAAGCTTTGATACACTCCACAGAGGGGAGTTGCAAACTCTTTGCTTTACCACAGACTTCACCCCTCGCACACCCCCCAAGACTTTTTGTTGCCAGGAGTTAGCATAATGCAGAACTCAAGATATTCCAGTAACTTCAACTGAGTCCTGTCAAACTCACAATTCAAGGCTTACGTTCTATGATGGCCGATGCCCTGTGCAACCCCACTGAGGTCAGTGGAGTCTCATAGGATGTAAGTCTCTTTGCATTTCCATGAGAACCTGTAACTTACTTCCCATGAGTCTGGATTATATGCCACACAGTGCATTTTAAACTGGAAATGCACAGACTCAGAGTTGGATGGGCCCAATGTGCTCAGGTGGAGGAGAGAGATCCAAATGAATGTTTGGGAGGGATATAAACCCTCTTGTTTCAAGACATAAACCACCCTGGCACCTTAGCAAAGAAACTTTCCCTATGGCCAGTTATTCCATAACAGCCCACTTTGGGGTTTTTTGCACCACCAATAATGTTTTTGGTATAGACCACAGTCAAAGGTAGGATTGTGAACCAGAAGAACCAAGGGACTGATAAGGTAGGAAAATTCCTGTTCCCATGAAAACATCTGGGCTTTGAAAATTCTGAGTTTTAGTTATCTAAGATATTCTTCTGAGACAGAGATAAGTAAATCTCTTCTTTTTTATGAGAGTGTTAAACTGACAATATCCCTTTACTATGTTTGCTGTTTCAAATGACATTAAACAGTGAGGTGCAAATCATATTTTAAAAATTACTTCTACTATTAAGCAATGTTTAGGATACAGAGTGTTTTAGAAAGAAAGAAAGAAAGAAAGAAAGAAAGAAAGAAAGCAAAGCATGTTCATGAGTTACACTCGTCTCTGCCAAGTAGTAAAACCCATTTACCAGTAGGTTCAATACAATGAAATTTGGCAGAGTGTCAGCATTATATTAGCATCCTCTAGTACTTGAAAGGGATTTCAAATGTCAGGAATTTTACTTGTTGAAAAATAGAACAGATGTTGAACAGGAGGTATGTCTAGTTCCAATTCTGCATTTAGGAATAATGTAAAATGAACATGGAGATTAGAAAGTAAGGAAATAATACTGTAAATTAAGGGCTGTGCATGTGGTTACGTTTCGTAGCTGTGTTTAATACTCTGCAAATTCCCCAACCACTTAAATGAAAGTGTATGCTGTATTAACAGAGCTCTCTCCCCTGACACCTTTTGGAACAATACTAATTTGCCAGATGTGCTGGGTGAAAATGATTTTGCATCCTGGCAGAGAGAAGGGACGTTGACAGTTATTGTTCTATAAATCTACTCCTTTGAGTTTCTATTTAATACATTTAAACTACTCGCAGTGTCACACCTTCATATTGTAATGAAGGTTTTGATAGTTGTAACCAGAAATTCGTAACTGTGAAATCATACACTTTTGAGGTTATATATTTTAGGAGTTTGTGCCCAGCCTGATTTTAAAAGCCGGAGGGTCTCAGTTTCTGCCTTCGGAGTTGAATTGGTCTCTTTGATCTCATGCAAAACAGTGCAGAACAAGTAGAGTCTTTCCTGAGTAATAAAGAAATTAATCTCATCCAGCAGAGAGTTCCACTGAGACGGCTGCAGTTGTTTCCATGAGAATTTGAAAGAACTAACCTCCTTTTGATGCTGAGTAACACAAAGTAGGTATTCTGCTATGTCAAAATTGGTGTTTTGAAGTCAAGGCCAAGGTAGCTGAGCCAGTGGACAATTTCACTATTAATATTTGCTGTCCATGTGTGTGAAATCAGGCAAGAGTTGCACAGCGGAGAATGACTGAGAAGAATACAAAACAGCACAGGCAAGGAAAAAAGGACCAATAACACAATGGGCCTGATTCTGATCTCATTTACATCAATGTGAATCTGAAGTAACTTCACTGAAATGGAATAACTCCTGAATTATACCAGAGTTAGCAAATTCTCAATCTGGCCTAGGGTATAATGAAGCAACACTCCCCACATTTCTTGGCATCCCAAGTGATGCATGAAATCATATTGGGTCTGATCATTATTATAGCCATTATAGTCACACCATTATTGCCATTATAGTCTCACCTGTAGATAGGCAATGTCCTCATGTCCCACTGCGGGGACTGCACAAGGCTGTGTTTCACCTCCCTTAAGATCCTCTGAGTTTGTTTCACTTTTACTCTGGGGGAGTGATTTGATCTCATTGAGCTGTCTGTTCAATGGGCATTCATAGTTCTCTGGTCAAGCTGCCTGGGGCTGCTTTAACATGTGTTTTTCCCACTCTGGCTCTGCATGCTACCTGAAAGGAAAGGAAGGCAGCAGCACAGGGATGTAAGCTGTGCTCATCCCCCTATGGGCTGCCAGGCCATCTTTCTTGCTGCTGCACAAAGCTCTAACACAAATGTTGCCCAAAGCCATGATGACATCTGTACGCTGAGTGGCAGCCAAAGTTTTGGTGTAAGCTGTGCCACCTTTCAGTGATACCATTCTTTTCATATCAGGCATGCAGTAGACAGAAATGTGTGCATGGGTCTTTAAAGTCTAATCATTGGCTTCTGTGCACTGAGAGAAATCTTGTGTTGATATATCTAAATAAAGATAGAGAGTCCAATCCTGAACTTTTTACCAAATCAGTTCAGCCAAAACTCCCCCGTCCCACTAATCTCCCTTCTCTCCCACTCCTTAGTAGGTATAAATAACTCTCATTGACTTTAGGAGAATGTATACATATTCTGGTGGTGGTGGTGGTGGTGGTGAGAAACTGCCCCCCCCTTTGGATGGGACCAGATTTAGGTTGATGATAATTAGCAGAGTTCTATAATAATTGAAGGAAATCTTGAACAGATCATTGTTTTTAGGTCAACCATTGAAGACCGTTTGTTAGTGCAAATTATAAACTGCTTTAGGGCTATAAAGTGGCTTTAGAAAATTTGTTATGCTTCGGGAGAATAACCTCCCCCCTTTCCCCCCTCCCCCCCGGCCCCATAATATTCAGATATTTTTAATGCACTATCAGGCTGGAGTAATATCTCACTGGGAAGTAGTAAAAGCAAATGGGAGTACTTTTTTAGATGCATGTGATTCAGTGTGGAGATGTTTACAAATGTAGTCATGAAAAGGTATGGTGTATATACAACACATTCAACACAAATCAAGCCCGTAGAGATTCCTAAGATTTACAGCAGCACAAATGAGAGTAGAATTTATCCCATCTACTTTTGTTTCTTTTCACCAACTCTGTATTTTTGCTCTAAAATTAGGATGTTGTAATTAAATATCAGTTGACTAGAGGTTCATTTGAATCTGTTTTATTTTCCCAGTTTTAAACAGACACTGAGGTCTAGTTTTACTCATGTTGCACTGCAGAATAAACCTTTGAAATATGTAAGTTCATCACTTCTTCAACTGTGACAAGAACTGAATTGCCAGGGGAAAATGCAAAATGGTCCTTGCTATGACATACTGATATGCACATTTTTGAGGGGGGAAAAGCTCACAATTTATAGTAGGTCATGTACAGGTAGAATATGATCTTTTATAGATTATATTACAATATACCTCTATTCTTAGATTTTTCATCATGCACATAAATAGTCTCAGAAGGTATCTTTTAAATATAAATATAATTAATCCTATTAGTCATAAAAATCAACTTTGCAGACCAACATTCCAGAAAGTCCAATAGTCTATTTCTAATAGCAGAGTGTTTTCCATGATGAAGCAGGGCTAGTAAAAAGGGCAAAAGTTTTTGAACTAATAGTTTATTCACAGAAAAATGCAGTTTTGGGTCAACTGAAACTTCTTTGTGAATTTGGGTCATATTGGATGAATAACTTCCACTTAAAAATGACACTTGAAAAAAAAAAAGTCAAAACCTTTTGTTTGAATCAAGATTTTGTTTTGAAATTTAGCTACATGTATTTTTAAAAATGAACAAAAAGGTGTAAAAAACACTTGAAAACAGAATTTAAAGAATCAAAAAATGGGGAAAAATCATTTCAGGTCAAACAAAACATTTCATTCAACACAAAATGTAAATTTTCAACTTTCTGATTTGGCAAGGAAAACCAAAAGCTTTCTCTTTCGTATCAGCCTGAAATGATTTTTTTTTTTTTTCAGATTCTTTCGTTTGGCCACAAAGCCAAAAAAATTATGTATTTTTTCTGTTCTGCTTGTGAAATCACCAGGAGCCCAGGCATATGTGGAACCAGCTTCTTGTCCCTGCCAAAATAGGGGGGAAATTACTTCATTGCCACACCTTTACCTATTCCAGCTACATGGCCACACACACTTCCACACTGCTGCAGACGGACATATGGAATAAAGCACCATAGCATGTAGACACTGCAAAACTTCAGTGGCTATCCTTACAGCCTCTGTGACCATGCAGGGGAGCAGCATTTGCATTTAAGGAAATGGATTAATGTTGCAATACCTATCGTCCTAGTCCATCTTGCATGAGTAAAGAGTATAAAGGGTAACTCTTCTTCCTTCACAACATAAAAAAAACAGAGAAAGGGACAGAAAAGGGCCTCCACCCAGATTCCTTCCCTCAGGAACCCTTCAAATAATACAGTATGCAAATAGCCAAGCAAATCAGCATGTGACCTACCTGAAAAAGTACAAACCTGCCTTAAAAGTAGATTGCTCCCATCTCCAAAAAGCCCTATACATGAAATAACAAAAAAAGAAAACCTCTCCTACTTGCTGGTTGGGACCAGCACAGGGAGTGGGTCATATAAAATGATTTTGTCTAGCAGAATCTTAGTTCCCTCCACTGTCAGAGCAATTCATCCCCAATAATCTATCACCAAGGAAAAATCATCTCTAATGTATACATTGTTTGTCTGTAAACATTCTCAGCGCTTGTGAAGTCTGATACATTGTATTTTGCTTTACACCACTGCCCAGATGATAGCATTTGCTGGCTGACACAGCAAGGAGCTCATACGACCTTTCTCTTGTGACAAGGATGTTTGCTCCTATATGGCAGGGAGGAATTAAATTATCAAGAGCATATTCTTCCCTTGAAGCCCACACATGCACTGGCCACTGTGAAAGCTAATTGAAGGTACATGCTGCACTGTATGAGAAGAAAATGTACCTTTTAGGAATATGCCTACACAAATGTAGAGAGGAGAGCAGGGATAAAGGGATGTTTTATTTTTCCACTAATGTTTGTCTGAGGGAGATAGGCAATGACCTTGAAATAAATTGATGCTACCACACATAACAAAGGAAATCTGGATGCAGGTGTAGGATCCATGGATCTTGGAAGGTGTAGTGTAGCAATGGAGATATGTCTGCAAGTTTTGCAAATGTGGTTATGGTAGGGTCTGGTGTCGAGTTGGTGTGTCCTGTTCTGTGAGGAACTTGCTTCTGATGATGACCTTGGTGAGACTGTGGGGCTGTTTGAAGTGGGAGGATTGGGAAAGATTTCTTTCAGGATGTGCTGCCCATCAAGTAAGGGTTGTATTTGTTTAATGATACCATATATAGGTTCCAGTGTAGCATGATAGGTGACAACCATCACTGTATGGTCAGGGGAGAATGTGGGTTCTGACTTGAAACAGGTTGTCTCAGGGTATTTGGGTGGGTCATTGCATGATGCATTCTACTTCTCTGGTGGAGTGTTGTAGTTTGATGAAGGTGGTTTTAAGTGTGTGAAAGTGTGTGTCCCAGACTTTATCTTCAGAGCATAGTCTATGGTATCTGAGTGCCTGGCTGTAGATCACAGATTTCTTGGTGTGTTTGGGGTGATTGCTGTATCTGTGAAGGTAACTGAGAAACCACTTTAAAATCTCAGTTGACCTACTGGGGCAAAGTAAATTATTCATAAGTACTGTCAAGACGGGCTGAAGAGGATGGTGAAAGAGTTCTTCAGCAAAATGCATTTGGTTGTTCATTGTTGTCAGACTAATTCGGAGCTTGGAAGTGACAAACGAAGATGAACTTGCTGTTTCTGTTCACTAAAGGCAAAGTTTTCCTCTTCCATCCAGATGATAGTACTGAACTTTAGCAATCTGTTAGCCAATCTGTGGGATATCAATGGAAGATCAGCACACACAGGTAGGGCAGAACTCTGAAGTTAAGTGTTACTATCTCGATATCAGTGGAGAATTTTGCCCTCAGACTTACATAAGAAAGGCCATACTGGCTCAGACCAAAGGTCCATCTACCCAGTATCCTGTCTTCCACCAGTGGCCAATGCCAGGTGCCCTGGAGGGAATGAACAGAACAGGTAATCCTCAAGTGATCCATCCCCCGTTGCCCATTCCCAGCTTCTGGCAAACAGAGGCTAGGGACACCATCCCTGCCCATCCTGGCTAATAGCCATTGATGGATTTAGCCTCCGTGAATTTATCTAGTTCTTTTTTGAATCCTGTTATAATCTTGGCCTTCACAACATCCTCTGGAAACGAGTTCCACAGGTTGACTGTGTGTTGTATGAAGAAATACTTCCTTTTGTTTGTTTTTCTCCTGCTGCCTATTAATGTCATTTGGTGACCCCTAGTTCTTCTTTTTATTACCTGTGTGGCAAGCATCTGATCTTCGAAAATTTCTGTAAGAGAGTGAGTAGCCCTAGGTCGACTCACCACTCTGAACATTTGATAAATGCACACACGAGCCCAATTATCGAGATGATTATTAGATGATTAACCTGTTAACAGGGTGGCTCAGCTCATCAGCTGAGAACAGCTAGAAGAAAGACAGGAAGAGGAAGAAACGAGAAGAGTAGTCTCGGCGTGGCTTGATCTGAAGGAAGAAACAGAGACGTCCAGGCCCCCAATGGGATGATATCTCTTCCTCCTTGCACCCTGAGTCTAGGAAGAATGTAAGAACCTCAAGCTCTGGAGAACTTGTTCTGTTCTTTCACACTGTAAATAAAATACTGGGTGCTGAACTTGCCATAAGTTCTGTATGAGGACTGTCTGCAGTAAGAAATCCAGTGTGAGAGAAACCCACCCTGAGACACCCACATTTCTGAGAGACTGCCGTTACTTGGTTCCATGAAAATCATTTGCAAAATTCTCATTGGCTTCAGTGGAGCTAGGAAACTCACCTCAGGTTGAAATTTGAAATATATCAGTATAATGAACATATGACTTTTCTTCCTTACTGTTGTACTTTTCTCAAATAATGACTTTTAGCTGTAGGCACCTATTAACATGCAGGAAATTTTGGATGGGGTAGAGACCTATTGAGCTGAATAATATCCTTCTTTTCCTGATATTGTTTAATGATAATTTCTCTTTTCAGTAAATGTCACTTACACAGCAAGATAAAATATACTGTTTATTCCGGTTTTTCACTGTAAATTGAGCAGTTTGTTCTAACTTCTTTTATTGGAATATACCATTTTATCCTTCATTCCAGTAATGTAGGATTCTTTTGGAGTTCCACTTACTCAAAACATAATGTATTACAAAGCAAAGTATAAAGAATTGCCTTTCTTTCTGAAAGACTGTTTCCTTTTTTTCTTCAGAGAGACAAGGTGGGTGAGGTAATATCTTTTATTGGACCAACTTCTGTCGGTGATAGAGACAAGCTTTTGAGATTCACAGAACTCTTCTTTTGGTCTGAGAAAGGTACTCAGAGAGCCACAATTAAATACATGGTTGAACAGATAGTTTAGCATAAGTATGCAGTAGTGTTGTAGCTGCGTTGGTCCCAGGATATTAGAGGGACAGGGTGGGCGTGTTAATATCTTTTATGGGACCAACTTCTGTTGGTGAGAGAGACACGCTTTTTTCCTTGTTTGCTCTGGTGTCTGATGATAAATGCAGTTAGAAGCAATACTCATTGTTGACTGATACACACTGAAAGTGTGATAAGTCATTGTTAATGAAGGTTCTCTCTGATAAGCCATTGGAAACCGAATTCTGTTGAGCAAAGCAACATGACCGTTAACTGACACGTGAAAAGACACATTGAAAATTGTTCTCTCAATTATACATACAGAACTGTGGACACAGTTTATCAAGAGAGGAGATAATATTTGCAGAGCAGGAAATCTGACAAGACTCTGGCCTTCAGTAACCTTAAACTAGATTCTGCAGATTATTGCCCTGCCTTTGTGGTGAAGGAAAAATATAAAATCAATTTAAGTAAGCAATACACAAGCCAAGGGAGGAGAGGAAAGCAAGCTTTCATTACAACCTCACCATCTTGACCATTGTTGAATGTTACCTTGTTACTTGCATAACCCCTCCCAAATAAATGGGACTACTCACGCAGTAGGCTATTATTCAATAGGCGTAAGTATATCAGAATTTGACCCTTATTTGACAGCTCATGTTCTGGTAAAGAAAGCAATCTAACCACAGTGCAGCACTAAAGGTCTAAAACACAAGGAAAGAGATTATTAGAGTGATCAGAAGGAAGAAGCTTGAAAACTCAATACTGCATATGGTACCAGGCCTGATGGAGGATCATCTCTGAACACCTTCAAACAGGCAGAAAAATGATGTTTTTGCTGCCTTCAGTTCCCCCCTTCCCCTCTGGAAGCTTTCTCTTGGTGCAGCATTGATTCTCTAGAGCCTGGCAATTGCAAGGAGACCTTCAGGCTAGCACATTTCTTTCTTTCTTCCTTAAACATGCCTGCCTAGGGCAGCTTTTAGAGAGTGCTAAGCCAAATGAATCCATTAAGCAATAATGTGATTGGTGACAGAAGGGCAACTCTACCTTGTCTTCGCTATCCTCAACCGCCTCCTCCAAGGCACAATGGAAAAAGGTGTTTGTTCATTTTAATGATTCTCTGCTTTAATGGCAGAAAAGTACTTCAGTTGGTAATAATGGTTCCAGCAATATTTTTCTGTGATAGCCTCTGTATTCAGTAGCAATTATCACAGCCACAGAATTATGGAAAACTAGAGCTCCTCTTATGCTGAACTCTCTAATGCATAAAGCATCAGTGCATCTGAATTGTCCAGAGACACAGTCATGTGAACCATCTGACACAAAGGTCGATCAAGTCCTTATGGTTATGTTCTCAACTAAATGTGTGATGACTCAGCCATTAAACTCCCATCGGAGTTAACAAAAGGGACGGGTGTCAAAGCTTAAAATGAAGGAAAACTGGAAAGGAACACGATTTTTCTGGATTACATAAAGTTAGTGATTTGTCTGTCTTCTAGTTTCCTCCCAGTCCAAGCCTTGGTCTGTGCAACTTTCGTTCATCCTAGTGGGACCTGAATGGCTCAAGTCCCACATGCCAAGTTAAGAATATAACCCTTAGGCAGATGGGGAATAAATTGACAAGAGCTGTTATCCAACAGAAAGAGATTAAAGAAAAGTATTATAATAAACTATTAAGCGATCCTAAAATATACAGGAATAAGGGAAAAAGAAACATAAAAAAAATGTCCTGTGATCTGACAATATTTGCATAATTCTTTAAAAACATATGAAAAGACTTTCCCTTTCACGGTTACCTTTGTTCTTGATTTACATAAACAGGGTGAAAAATGTGCAAAAATTCATTTTGAATGAATCTGCAGTACCACGCTGAATAAGATACAATGTGTGAAGTTACACAGGAGAAGGGTATTAGCTGACTGAGTTTAAGAATATCCGAGAGATGTCTACTTAACATGTAAATATGTTTATTTAGACGCAAATAAACATTAGAACTCTATTCATCGGAAAGTGAAACACAGCAGTTCCTTCATGTTGTGCTCTAATATGTGATTAGAATTTCAGTGAGTTCCCTGTAATCCCTCACAAGGCAACATTACAATGACTAACAAGAAGGAGGGACATATGAAAACTATATACAATGGAAGCTTGATTTCTAATAAAGCAAGTGGTGGTGGTGGTAGATACTTGTCTGCAGAATAGCATACACCTTTAATAATCAGCAAAGCATTATGTGAACAGATGCTAGCAAGACAAAGCATCTAATTCCACTAAATGTACTTTTAATTGTATACTCACCATACTGAGCAAATGCTGATTTCAATATGACATTTAAAGAAAAGTCTCAGCTGGTTTACATATCAGTTTACAACCCCTGCTTTGAAAACAGTAACTGACTGCTATTGCTAATGACCTCCATAAAATCATATAGCTTCTAAGGTTTTTATGGGATGTGAGTGGGTATTAATTATATCTCCACTCAATCCACTCGACTGCCTGCCGATCTTTCCTAAATATCGCATCTACTATTGTACTACTTCTAACAGGATTTTTTTCTGAAGGTGTCATCACAGCATGAGCTAATCTTCCTTGATGTCTGCTGCGATATCATCCTCCATAGATAATGCTTTTGAACATTACACTTGGGAATGTGTCTGAACATCGTAATGGTAGTACCTAATTTAGAGAAGGTCAGATAAGTCAGATAGCTGAACATCCCATCTATATGTAATCTATGAATAAACTGTATGGTTTATTATTTATGTAAGTATTTAAAGCTGGTCAGTTTTCAGTCAAGAAGCCTAAAGTGCCTAAAGTCTTGTGGGAAAACTTGTTTTTTTTAAGTTTTGAGTCAAATTGTAAAGACTTAGGAGGTTAAAATGATTGTTGTGAGTGTTTCCCCTTGAATCTGACTGCTACTGTCCAGACAATAAATAAACAACAAAACAACTGTGCACTAGATAACATCTGTGGGCGGTTTGGTTACACTGTATGTCAGTCACTGTGGTTTGTATTGCGTTGCACACAGCATATCAATTGCTTTAATTACAATGGGGGTTGCATGAATCCATCAGAAAGAATGTCACTTTGTCCTCACTATCAGTTTATCTCCTCTTCTTTTCTAGTTTGTGACAGAGGTGATAAAAGCAGTTGAGACAATGTGTAGCCCAAATCCAGGTAATCGTTACAGGGTATCTGGTAATATAACAGATTTATATATATATAATATAATATGTTATCTGGTAATAATAATAATTTATATATATATAATATAATATGTTATCTGGTAATATAACAGATTTTAAGATGTCAATGCTCTCAGCAAGGGAATGACTAATTAAACAGCAAGACAATGTTTTAAGAGAGTTCCAAAGTAAATTAAAAAGTTTTTAGTTCACATTCATCTCTTTAAACTTCATCCCTTTACACCTGTCCAATGATCTAAAAGCATTTTATAGATTTAAAATACAAAATGTTGAGATAACTAAGAGTTAGTTTAGGTTCATTTTCTGTAATTATTTTTTTATCCATGTACATGTATTCTTAAATGTATTATGGTCTTGTAGTTGCATCCGAATTTTCTGTTGAACAGGGTCTTTAGCTCAGCATCTCAACTTTTATTTGGAACCTTTTTTTGTAAATGTTTCCATAGGAATTTGAACCAAATTTTAGCCACTAATGTATGTGTGTGGACCAAATCTCCAGTGTGTATTTTGTGTTTCTATGTTGTTTATTTTTTTAGGGAATTTAGACAATTGGAACACTAGAAAAGCCAGTTTGTTTGTTTTTTCCCCGTACATATTTGCTGCCCTATTCTGTTGCCTGAGGAGTAACATTGTGACATCCCAGATAATCAACCACTCACCACTTCCAGTTCCTTTGCATACTTTCAGAGAGTCACTGTTGCATTGATTGTCATGGTAATGGATGCCTTTGATAACTGATTTTCCTCTGAGGATTACAAAGAAGGGTCCCAGAAGGAGCTGTAATGAAAGCAGTTTCTCCTGAGGGTTTGGATAAGATCCCACTGTGCTCCTTTGGGTTTGAACTGGAGTAAGTTACTCATTCTTTTCAAAGGCTAATTGTTACTTTGGTAAAAAAAAAAAAGGATTACATGAAAATAAGATACAAAATTCCAGTTCCTTTTCATATATATTGGTTAAGTGCTTCTTACAAATTGAGGGGGTCTGACTTTCTGAATATTTACCTTATAAAAAAGGGGGAAATTACAGATTTGAATCCTGACTCAGTTTCCTGTTACACAATATTTTTAAAAAGTAATTTAGAAGTTGCAATATAGCTGAAGTTGCTTTACAAATGTTTTGTTGAAAGACATAAGAACAGCCTTACTGGGTCAGATCAATAGTCAATCTAGCCCAATTGCCTTCCTACAGTGGCCAATGCCAGATGCTTCAGAGGGAATGAGCAGAATAGGCAATCTTTGAGTGATCTATCCCCTGTCATCCACTCCCAGCTTCTGGCAGTGAGAGGTGAGGGACACCTAGAACATGTGGTTCCATCCCTGACCATCTTGGCTAGTAACCATTGATGGACCTATCCTCCATGAACTTACCTAAGTCTTTTTTTAACTTCTTTTGTAGTTTTGATCTTCACAACATTCCCTAGCAACATGTTCCACAGGTTGACTATGCATTGTGTGAAAAAACACTTCCTTTTGTTTGTTTTAAACCTGCTGCCTATTAATTTCACTGGGTGACCCCTGATTCTTGTGTTATGTGAAGGAGTAAATAACACTTCCTTATTTACTTTCTCCACAACGGTCATGACTTTAAAGACCTCTATCATATCCCCCCTTTAGTTGTCTCTTTTCCAAACTGAAAAGACCCAGTCTTTTTAATCTATCCTCATATGGAAGCTGTTCCATACTCCTAATAATTGTTGTTGCCCTTCTCTGTACCTTTACTAATTCTGATATATCTTTTTTTTTAGATGGGGTGAGCAGAACTGCACACAGTATTCAAGATGTGGGAGTTCCCTGGATTTATATAGTGGCATTTTGATATTATCTACCCCTCTGCTAATGGTTCCTAACATTAGGGTTTTTTGTTTTTTTTTACTGTTACTGCACATTGAGCAGATGTTTTCACAGAACTATCCACAATGCCTCCAAGATCTTTCTTGAAATGGTAACCACTATTTTAGATCTCATCATTTTTTATATGTAGTGGGGATTATGTTTTCCATTGTGCATTATTCAAATTTGCATTTCATCTGCCATTGTGTTGCCCAGCCACTCCACTTTGTGAGATCCCTTTGTAACTCTTCACAGTCAGCTTTGGAGTTAACTATCTTGAGTAATTTTGTATCATCTGCAAATTTTGCCACTTCACTGTTTACCCCTTTTTCCAAATCATTTATAATTATGCTGAACAGTACTGTTCCCAGTACGGATCTGGGGGAGACACCATTATTTACCTCTCTCCATTCTGAAAATTGACCATTTATTCCAACCCCTTGTTTCCTGTCTTTTAACCAGTTAGTGATCCATGAGATGACCTTCCCTCTTATTTCACGACAGCCCACTTTTATTTAGAGTCTTTGGTGAGGAACCTTGTCAAAGTCTTTCTGAAAGTCCAAGTCCATTGGATCACCCCTGTCTACATGTTTGTTGACCCCCTACAAGAATTCTCCTAGATTGGAGAGGCATGATTTTCCTTTAAAAAAGCCTTGTTGACTCTTCCCAAACAAATCTTGTTCATCTGTGTCTCTGATAATTCTGTTCTTTAGTATCATTTACTATTGTTGCCTGGTACTGAAGTTAGGCTTAGCAACCTGTAATTGCCAGGATCACCTCGGGAGCCTATTTAAAAATTGGTGTCACATTAGTTGTCCTCCTGTCACCTAGTACAGAAGTTGATTTAAATGATAGGTTACATACCACAGTACTTGCAATCTAATTTAATTACATTCATTGTATTGATCCACATGGCACTGAGTGGTGAAATATGAAGTTTCATAAAGATGGCAATGGCAGTAACCTATACATCGGAGACAACAAATGTGTAAGTACTTTATTTTTAAGTTGTAAATATAAAAATATTTTTTCTAGTAAAAAATAAGGAAATTCAAAAACTAAATGCTCCCTTGTCTGTCTGTATTATTATACAGTCTTTTTAATTATTAAAAATTTGATGTAAGTGACTTGCACAGCATCACATAGCAACTCACTGGCACCAGCAGGCATAGAATCCAAGTCTCCAGGGTGGCATTCAACTGCCTTAACCACGAGACCATCCTTTCTCTTCCTGCAATCCCCTGCCTCATTCATTATAAACCTTCCAACTTCTGCAAGAAATGAGGCAGAAGTCCTCCACACAACAGACCCCTTCACTACACAAGCTTGATTTATGCCAGAGCAGATCCATCTTGTGCACTGGATACACCAGGGGTCCTCTAGAAAAAATAATATGGGTTCATATAATTAAACACTGGATCATAATACATATGCACAAAAGGGCCAATTTAAGGTAACTTGAGAGTGCCGACTTTTCAACCCCTTAATTCCTAATTTTGTATTTCCTATTCTTTTATGATTTAATTTACTGATGAAAGGTTTCAGAGTAACAGCTGTGTTAGTCTGTATTCGCAAAAAGAAAAGTTTTCGTGAGCTTATGCTCAAATAAATTGGTTAGTCTCTAAGGTGCCACAAGTACTCCTTTTCTTTTTACTGATGAAAGCAACCTTAATTAATGCTAAATGAAGTTTTTGTTTGTGAATATATACTATACACAAAAACAGGATTTTTTGGTTGTCTGGTCAACCCTCCACAAAGACTTCATAAGGACTATTCTCATCTCAGTTGGACTGATCCAAAATTCATTCAAGTGAATTGAAAGATTCCCATTGACTTCAGCGGGCTTTGGATTTGGCCAATTAAGCATGATCATAACATCATTAATGTTAATGGAAGGCACATGCATCTAGGGCTCCATCCAATGCCCTTGATAGTAATTACATTGACAAAAATGTCCTTCTATGGAAATAGATGCTGTTCTGTGGAGGGTGCTCTCACCTGATAGACAAATGAAGGTACATTTTTGAATACTTTACAAAGGAAGAGCTGTGCTTGTCATTTGATGGAGAAGATTTTGTCCTTGTGAGAACTACTGGAAGTAGAAAATTAAATAATAGTAGGGAAAGCTGCCAGGAGAGGCATGATTGCCTCTGAATCATCCAGAAATGTTAAAGCATTTGTTTTTGTCTTTCTTGTAGCATCGCAGCTGCTTTCAGTTTCTATGTGGCTATCTTCAGCCTGTAGCTACTTTTGTCTGATTGGGTTTGAAAATTGCAACCGCTGGTTGCTAAAAGGATTGAGCAAAAATTGTCTGGAGGACTGTTTATGACTCAACACCATACCTGCGTATGGTGAGACTGCTATATTTTTCCCCAAAGCAAAGAATTTGAGCTTTTAACGAGCTTTAAGAAAACACTGAGCATAAGATCTCTTCACAAAATATTTCTTGTACATTTAATAAGGACAGGAAGAGTTGTCTTCTCTCTCTCTAGCTTTCTGTTTTGTTTTTTATATTCTTTGCTGGGGAATAAGTGATTCCAGTTTGCATTTAATAAAAAGCCTGTATAAAATCAATGTTGTGGTCTCAGCCAAGTGTCCAGTAGACAAGCATATAATACGATACTGATGGACAATTGTGAAGGGAACCTCAGTAGAAAGATCAAAGATTGAATACACTTGGAGAATGATCCCTCCACCTGTGTTTATTACTGTTGTATTTGTATTACAGTTGTACCTAGGTGCCCCAACTAAGATCAGGGCCCTATTTCTTAGACAGTTCCCTACTCCAAAGAGCTTACATTCTAAAGAGACAACAGAGACAAAGGATAAGAGAAAGGAAGTAGAGGTGGTCTTTTTGGTCCAGGTTGAAGCAGACTGGCAAGGTATGGGGGAAGTTTGCATGGGCTCTGCAGTAACAGTGCAGCTGCAGCTGGGATACCTGGATAATTATGTGGTACATCTGTACTGTTAAAATAGCCATTCAGTGCACTTCAGCCTACCACTGTGTGGTAGTACAGGCTTGACTTCTTCCATTTAAAATCTAAACATCAGGGGCTAAAGCCTCAGCTGGTGTAAATTGGTATAGCTCCATTGATTTGACTGGAGTTATGCCAATTTACATAAGATAAAGATTTCAGTCTAATAATACCCAATCACATTCAGAGAGAGAGAGCGTATGATACTCAGTTTGCTATACAAATATTTATATGTACTAGTATAAAAAAGCAAGCATGTTTAATAGCATGTAGAATGCTTTTAATCAAATGTGATTGTGGTCTGATCCAACGTTCATTGAAGTCAAAGACTCCACTGGCATGGAAAGATTCCATGACATTGGGCCAGGACCAGTTTATCCTTTGTATATAAATTTCTACAGAGAAGGGTCCTTTCATTCTTCTTGCTGTCTGTACCTTCACCCTTATGGAATAAAAGCCTGATGTATAGCGCCTGCATCAGAATGTAGGATTTCTCAGCATTGTCTTTCCACTCCTTTATTTTAGTTCATGTGTGTGTAGACCCTGTTTCACTTTTGACCCTCAGAGATGGTTTTTCATCTACTGGGTATCCTAAATAAGTTAACTGTGTGTCACAAGAATTCTTCAGTTGTCTAAGCAGATCCAGACTGGAAATTGCAGCAGCTGTTAGTCTATATGCAATTTTTTTTTCTACCTTTGTCAGAAAAGTCTGATGTGAAAGTCCTGCTAGCACTAGTCCTCTGTTGTTAATGGATGAGCCAATGTATTCAGGTTTCCTCCCAGCAGACTGGAAATTGTTCTTGTAACCAAAACCGTCATCGGTCTCAGACACCAATGCATAAAATAATGAATCCCTTGGATTTTCATAGGGCTCACACGCATATACAGCACTATCTTCTCCGATAGGCTAAGCTGCATAAGATAAGGGATTTACGGGTCCCTATTTCACTGTGGTCTGCTTCTGTTACTTTCTTTAGTAGCTAGAACAGAACTATGATTTACATTTTATAGCTAAATGTGACTTTCATAGGATCTGTAGCTTCTAGGAATGACAAATTATCCCTGCTCCACTGTTCCCTACGATGGACAACAAATTAATTTTACCCAGACTTCTTTAATGGATAAAGGCCAGAGTGCACACTACTTTGTAGCCTAAATCTTTTAGATATGTATTAGATGTACTGATAGTTTTTTTAGATTGGAAACTCATACTTAGACTGTAAGTTCTTTGGGCCAGGGACTATACTGTGTCTTACTATATCTTTGCACAAAGTTTAGCCAGTTGAGGCCCCAATCTCAGCAGAGGCTTCTAGGCACTACTAAAAATACTTCAGAGCAGAATAATAGGAAATCCAGCCATTAGAATGTCGTGATCTCTTCATTTCTCCTTTTGTTATTCAGCTGGGTCTCACTGGAACACCCATTAGCTCTTATGTGATGTACAAACTATTCCCAACTAGCTAAGCGACTCAAGTCCTGGCATGAGGATGCACGTGAAACATGCAAAAGAGGCTGCCCTGAACAGGGACTCTCTCACTGCCTTTGAGCAATATTGTCCAAACTGGCAAAATTGCAGGGGTCTTTCACATATGATAAGGTTCATGTGTGGAGTATGTAAGAATGTTCTTAACCTTTTGTGATTCTGGCATTAAAGTTTATTTTATTGATCCTTGCATTTTTTGTATGATACATGAAGATTCTTCCACTTCCTGGTCTTAGGAGAACACCCTCAGAAAAATTCTATTACTTTTCTGCATTGTTCTGCGTATTTATAGTGGTATATCCTTTTGTGCTTTATACACCTGTACATAACAAAGAGGCTTGCAACAAATCCTTTCTTCTTATCCACTGCAGCCCTCCCTTTCTCTGGACTTAACTGAAAAGGAAAGATAAAGGGGTGGATTATACTGTACCTCTTCTGTGAATAAATACAGTATTTCAGTCCTCAGAGCTGTTGAACCAGCATCTTTCATTAGTAAGTTTACACCAAAAGGAGAGAAATAAAATAAGAGGAAAAAATGTCAAGCAACCTGAAAATGTAACAGTTTATTTACTGAATGAAGAAATAAAACTGTGGCATTATATTTGAGATTTTTCTAGGAAGAGTGAAGTGGTGTTGGCTTGTAAAACTTGTTATTGGCACTGCCTCAGCTAGTAATAAAACAGGGAAAAACAAGCTGAGAACATACTGTTTACATCAATGGTTCTTTAAACTAAGAAGTAAGACCAGCTGCAGCCTTAGATGTTGTTATAAGTCATGAGTTCTTAAAAAGACCGTCACAGAGGACATCACACATCAAATACAAAGCAAGGCTGTAATTTTCTATATGATGGGAGATTTATGCTCAGTCTTAGACCCCAATTAGGGCTTCATTCGACAGGAGATGGAAAGCCGTTTTACTGCAGTAACACAAATAACTTTGAAATTGACTTAATGGGCTGATCTGGTTGTTCTTAACATTCTACAAGGAAAAAATGTGCATATTCAAGTCTCCTTATTTTTGCTTTGGAAAAAAAAAGACATCTATATTGGAATTTACAGACCTTTGATTTTATTGATTTATATTGCAAGGCCAGTGTTGTGCATACAACAGTGGATGGCCATCCTTGGTTGGTATACTCCAATTCCAGGCAACCATACATGTAACTTAAACTTAGAAATGCACCCTTTCATTAACAGTAGCCATTTTGCCCTGACATTTCAGCCAGTTGTATAATATATGTATAAATTGCTTACTATTCTAAGTTTCAGAGTAACAGCCGTGTTAGTCTGTATTTGCAAAAAGAAAAGGAGTACTTGTGGCACCTTAGAGAATAACCAATTTATTTGAGCATAAGCTTTCGTGAGCTACAGCTCACTTCATTGGATGCATACTGTGGAAAGTACAGAAGATCTTTTTATACACACAAACCAAGAAAAAAGTGGTGTCTCGAAGGTAGCTGGGAGTGCTGGTAGCGTAGGGCCTGAGGAGGGAGTCTACATAGCCAAACAGTCCTGCTGTCAGGGTGCCAATGCCTGAGATGATGGGGCGCCCAGGATTTCCAGGTTTATGGATCTTGGGTAGTAGATAGAATATCCCAGGTTTTAGGTTCCAGGGGTGTGTCTGTGAGGATTTGATCTTGTGCTTTTTCAGGGAGTTTCTTGAGCAAATGCTGTAGTTTCTTTTGGTAACTCTCAGTGGGATCAGAGGGTAATTGCTTGTAGAAAGTGGTGTTGGAGGGCTGCCAAGTAGCCTCTTGTTCATATTCCCAGCCTATTCATGATGACAACAGCACCTCCTTTGTCAGCCTTTTTGATTATGATGTCAGAGTTGTTTCTGAGGCTGTGGATGGCATTGTGTTCTGCACGGCTGAGGTTGTGGGGCAAGTGATGCTGCTTTTCCACAATTTCAGCCCATGCACGTCGGCGGAAGCACTCTATGTAGAAGTCCAGTCTGCTGTCTCGACCTTCAGGAGGAGTCCACCTAGAATCCTTCTTTTTGTAGTGTTGGTAGGGAGGTCTCTGTGGATTTGTATGTTGTTCAGAGGTGTGTTGGAAATATTCCTTGAGTCGGAGACGTCGAAAATAGGATTCGAGGTCACCACAGAACTGTATCATGTTCGTGGGGGTGGAGGGGCAGAAGGAGAGGCCCCAAAATAGGACAGCTGCTTCTGATGGGCTAAGAGTATAGTTGGATAGGTTAACAATATTGCTGGGTGGGTTGAGGGAACCATTGCTGTGGCCCCTTGTGGCATGTAGTAGTTTAGAAAGTTTAGTGTCCTTTTTCTTTGGTAGAGAAGCAAAGTGTGTGTTGTAAATGGCTTGTCTAGTTTTAGTAAAGTCCAGCCACGAGGAAGTTTGTGTGGAAGGTTGTTTTTTATGAGAGTATCCATTTTTGAGAGCTCAAATAAATTGGTTAGTCTCTAAGGTGCCACAAGTACTCCTTTTCTTTTTGCGAATACAGACTAACACGGCTGTTACTCTGAAACCTGTCAATATTTTGCTGTTCTCCTGAAAGTTCTGTTTCTCCTGTCCACTCATGTTTGGGTTGCATCCACCAGATGGGCCACAGTTTCAGTGCAAATGGGGTTGTTTCTGCAGAATGAACAGGTTATCACTATTTTACACTTTGAAAAAGACAGATCCTCTAGAAGTAGATTAGGAGTGTATTATGGTCAACCCATGGCCACACAACCAGGCTCAGTGTTTTGCTCAGTGAGTTTCACCTTGCCGAATAGAAATGCTCCCATGAGCAGCTTTCTTCTCTCTCACTGATGGAGGTTCCTCAGAGTACCGAGCAGCTGGTTTAGGGTAAAACTATAGGGTGTGGCTACAGAGGTCATCCTCCATACTGGAAGGTGGGGCTATACACTGCAGGGGCAGAAGGGGCAGTTGCAAGTTACAGCTAACAGCAAGGTCTGGATTTAGAGCTATGTAATTTACAAATATGAGAATGTAGTTGTTAAATACAAGCTCTGGCTGCTTTAATGAGAAGAACACACCATGCTGTACACTGTTATATATGATAATTAACAAAAAGAGGGATGAGATATGTCCTTTTTGTCTAGCAGTGTGGGTACAATGTTTTCTTTTTGATGCATGTACATAAATGTCAGTAGGGTAAATATTGTGATTTCCAGGCCACAGGAGAATATGCATAAAATTGTCAGATATAAGCTGAGTTTTAGAGGAAAAACTGTTTACAAAAAAGAAAGCAATTCACTTCCATTGGAACAGGGAATGGGAGAGGAAAATCATCTTTTTGTTCTTTTTTGTATCTTCATTTTGTGCAGTGCTTAGATACCCTGGTGATAGACACTATATAAAGACCTTAGACAGATTTATATTAGATCTTGTGTGCTGAGTCTCAAGCCAGTACTAAGAAAAATGCAAAATCAGACTCATGGAATAACTGGGTTTATAATAGGGGAAAGAAAGCATCAGACCTTCCACTCAGGTATCACAAATGCTGTTAATACTATAAAAAAGCAAACAATGTGTCAAAGCAATATAACAGAACTCTTTTGAAACCCCAAGTTGTTACAAAGGAAAACATATTGCAGAAAGTAAGATTTGCTGCAAAGATTATGTTAATAATTAGACTCCAACTGCTTACTGCTTATTCAATTTCCTGCAATGAAAAAAGGTATAAATAATAATTTTTTAAAAAAAGAATTAGATACTTTCTTTGGAATCTCACATCTTGTAGTGTGTGGAAAGATTAACTCTAAATTTCAGTTTTACTAGTCTCAGTTTACTGCCCAGTAATTGCTGCTTTCATTAGCAGATGCAGCTGTCCCTTGTAAAAGTTCAATGATTTTGTAATGAGTTTAACAATGAATTCATTCAGTCATTGCCTCAAAAATAAACAAATAAATCCTCTAAAAAACTAAACAACACCTCCCCCCCATACATATAACCTCCAATGCATGTTCTAGGGTTCTTGATTGTGGTTCCCTAGAATTGCACACACAAAAGACCTGGTGGTATCTGAATGAGAGATTACCATATATGAATAAATGGATTAAGTAAAGAAGCCTTTTAATGCAAGGGTAATGATGTGTTTTTTTTAAATAGCAATAGGACAGGTCCAATGGTCAAGAAGTAGTATTAAGGACTGGCATACAGGAACCAGGTTACAGTTGTCAACATGGCCTAGATTGTCAGCTGATGTACGGTGGCATGGCTCCAGTGATGTCAAATGGATGCACACATTTATACCAGCTGAAGACTTGGCCCTCTGTGTAGCCATCAGAGACCAATGGCCTGAAACTAACCTCATGCCAATTTTATAGCAGTGTAATTCCTTTTACTTAAATGGAGATACTCCAGACATACATGTGTGAATGGGAAAGCAGAAATGGAACTCAGGAATACCAAGTGTGATACACTCAGCAGATTAACAGCATCTCTCTCTGACTAACTGACTTGTGGGTTTGAAAGGATTTGACCTTTTCCTTATCCAATCCTGGTTCAACTGCATGTGGTTCCCAAACAAGAGCAAAAGAGGAATGCTGTAAAACTTCCTTAACTTGAGCAGATCTTCAAGACATGCGGGTCTTCAATTGAAATGAAATGTTTCTACAAGGAGAGTACAAAAAACGTAATTTGTGGTTGGAAATCACCTTTGAGAACTAAAAGATCTGTCCTGCGTTTTACATCAGTGCAATGCATAAACATTCAGATGGTATTTACTGTTATAAAAGCTGTGGCTGGCTCCCTGGACCTTAACTACTAATGCTATTTTTAATAGGGAAGCTATGGGATGAGCAAAAGAATTAGAGAAGGAAATTGTTAATACTAGCTGCATCTGAAACCAATTTTAATGTTCCTGTTTTAAAAAAAACAATCAGGAAGTATTTTGTATGGGATGTTAGATGGGGTGGGATCTGAGTTACTACAGAGAATTCTTTCCTGGGTATCTGGCTGGTGAATCTTTCCCACATGCTCAGGGTTTCAGCTGATCGCCATATTTGGGGTCGGGAAGGAATTTCTTCCAGGGCAGATTGGAAGAGGCCTTGGGGGGTTTTCGCCTTCCTCTGTAGCATGGGGCACGGGTCACTTGCTGGAGGATTCTCTGCGCCTTGAAGTCTTTAAACCACGATTTGAGGACTTCAATAGCTCAGACATAGGTGAGAGGTTTATTGCAGGAGTGGGTAGGTGAGATTCTGTGGCCTGCATTGTGCAGGATGTCAGACTTGATGATCATAATGGTTCCTTCTGACCTTAATATCTATTAATCTATTTACTTTTCATGGTTTGCATTTCTAGTTATAAGCAGAAGTTAAAGTTCGTTGAACAAATATAAAGGGCTAACAAAAACTACAGCAGTAGAAGCTTGTTTCTATTAAAAACATGGACTTGTTTATGCCTCGCAGATCAGTTCATGGGGTGAATTTCACGCTGTGTAGAGTGCCAGCACAAAGCCTATACACCACTTAATGCCCATTTAAGCTCTATTTTTTTTGTGAATTTCACCCATAAAGGAGCAAACAGAGATCTCACTCTGCTTTTGCAAACATGGAAGTTAGCTGCATTTCATAGCTGCGTTTTGTGATCTCCTTGTACAAAACAGTCTATGAGTTTGTAAGTTCCTGAATCTAACTACATTCTTCTCTGTCTCTGATCACCACAACATCTGAGCATCTCACAGACTATTTATTTATTTATTTATTTATTTATAATCACAATACCTCTATGAGGCAGGGAAATATTATTAGCCCCATATTATCGATGGGGCTAATAATACTAAGCCACAGAGAAGTTAAGGCTAAATTCATCCCTGATCAGATCCCAATGTGGACCAAAAGGTGGTGACTTGCACCTGCCCACACCTGGGCCTGCCCTAACTTCTATCCTGTCTGTCATGGCCCCTGGGGGGGCACCTCTTCATACACAGGGAAATGCTTTTATCCACTCCTCTTGGAACATTCCCAGATAGTGGGAAAAGAGGTATCTGGTCCTTTTCTATGCTAACATAAAGTGGCTACAGTACTAGGATGAATTTCTCTTTAAGGGATTTGTCCATGGTCACACTGAGAGTCTGTGGAAGAGCTGGGAGTTGAACCCAGACCAACTATGTTCCAGTCCAGTGCCAGGCCACAGACCATCCTTCATAAGGCCATCCTTCCTCACCAAACTGTGCTAACTCTTCTAAGGAAAAAAGAAGACAGCCTGTTCCCGCTGAACTCCATATAGCCACAGGATGAGACCCTGATCTGATTTAATTTCATTCTCAAGGAATGCTCAAGTCATATGGATATCAAATAATTCTGAAAAAACAATGAGGAGTCTGGTGGCAACTTAAAGACTAACAGATTTATTTGGGCAATTAGTCTTTAAGGTGCCACTGGACTCTTTGTTGTTTTTGTGGTACAGACTAACACAGCTACCCCTCAAATAATCCTGGTTTCAGAGTAGCGGCCGTGTTAGTCTGTATCCGCAAAAAGAAAAGGAGGACTTGTGGCACCTTAGAGACTAACAAATTTATTTGAGCATAAGCTTTCGTGAGCTACAGCTCACTTCATCGGCTGCATTCAGTCATAATCCTGAGTATCTTGCTTGGCCGCTACTGGAAATAGAGCTAAGGTCTCAATTATGGTACCTAAGGACTGAACATGGACTAATCCAATTTAAAATATGTAATTAATAAAGTTTGGGCAACAGCTGCTTTCTTTATTAGGGTGCAAAATAGGCACCTTCATCTGTTTAGGAAAACATTTTCAGTACAGTCAATAGGAGAAAATGTGCTCTAGAATGAAATGCCACAATGTATGGCTAATGCCAGATGATAGGGAACATTGTTAAAAAATACACACCCAATGTGCAGTATTTGTTAAGGCTCACAAAATGTTCTCAAAATGTACTTACCACATCCTGCTTACATTTCCCTTGCAAATGCTGGATAAAAACAGAATCTTGTTAAAATTACTAGTCTTATATAAATTTACAAGACAAAATCAAAAGCAAACACTTCAATGCAAGCTAAAGGTCATCCCAAGCAGGAAAAAAAATATGTTCTGTTTATTTTTAATTACAGTGTGTTATAGTTTTACATGAAAAGTGGTACAATCTGATATGTTTCTGGCATCAAATCAAATGACAGGATACATAAAATGGAAATGCAAAATAATAAGTATGTTAAAGGTGCAGGTGACGGTGTGGTTCCCCCCCCAGCAAGCAACATTTCTTTACTGCTTGCGTGACCTGGCAAATAACCTAGGAAAAGGTGGACATTTTGTTAGTAAATACTTTGCTCCTCCCTTTGTGGAACTTGAATTTTTTTTTCTTGGCTCATTTCTTCTCAAGCCAACAATGTACCCCAATACACATGAGTCAGTTTCCATTTCTTCCTCCCTCCCAGTAGCCCTTCACTTTGTTATCCTTAAATATTTTGGCTTACTTTTGTTTTTATGAAAATGAATGACTATCTGCAATAGTTGTAATCATGTGTTTTAGAAGCTACATCATCCTGCAAATATATTCTGTACAATACTTTCTGTTAACGTCTGGATGTCTTTGATCAGGGTCTAGCACTCGTGGTGCATTGTACCAATCACTATGATGGTGTCATGAGCAGGGTGACATGAGCATACTTGCAAAGATGTGCTTCAACATCACATTTGTTGGTTTGTGGCTGGTTATGTGGTTTATTCAGCTAGGCTGTGACCTCACAAGCTGATCCATGAGGACTCCTACTCTTGCTGGGTATCCAGTGAGATCCCATAGGTGTATAAGGGACTGCCTACATAGCTCAGCTTGAATTATTTGTTCCCCAGTCCTGCAAGCTAACACATGATTCACTTCTCTCACCCTAACTCCTGAAGGCCCTGGGGCTGCCCATATAGGTAGAAGTTACTCGTCTGCTCAAGTGTTTTCAGGATTTGAATTTTCGATTATAAACTACTGAGGACAGGGACCTAATTGTCTGTGTTGTCTATCGATCCATACACCAAGCCAAGTCACAAGGAATAATGGGTTAATAGAGCAGAAGGAGCATTAAACAAAACGTGTTAACTAAAAACAAAATAAAATAAACTTCCCCGCAGTCTCAGAACCATACAATGTAGAACTGCACCTCTTTAAACTATACATGAGCCTTTTCTTATATTAGCCTGTACGCTCTAGGTGTAATTGATCCTGGCCTCCTTCTGAGTCACATCCTTTATAAATCAGGACTACCACATAGTCTTAGGTCCTGTTAACTGATTCCTGCTGCACCTGTGAGTCTTTAAATGCTCCCCACATGAGCTGCCCTCTGCCTAACTGCAGCTGTGGGCAGAGAGTGACTGGTTGTTTAGAAAAAAGAAAAGGAGTACTTGTGGCACCTTAGAGACTAACCAATTTATTTGAGCATAAGTTTTCGTGAGCTACAGCTCACTTCATCGGATGCATAGTGTGGAAAGTGTAGAAGATCTTTTTATACACATAAAGCATGAAAAAATACCTCCTCCCACCCCACTGTCCTGCTGGTAATAGCTTATCTAAAGTGCTTTTCTTTTTGCGAATACAGACTAACACAGCTGTTACTCTGAAACCTGGTTGTTTAGAGACTCCAGACTATAGCTGGAGTAAGCTAGAGGAGGAGAAGTTGTTTCTTTCCCTTCATCAAAGGTAACTTTAACATTTATGTCCATGTATACAAATTCTGATGCCCCCCCCCACCTCCAGCACCCCCCCCCCCTTTTTATTAATTGAATGGGAGTTTGCCTGTGTAAGGACTCAGTTAAAGCTATAGAATTTGGGTCATACTCTGAAGATAAGAAAAATAAAATAAACTTCTTGGGAGTGCTCTTATTCCCATTGAAGTTAGTGGCAAAACTCTTGTTGCCCCTAAAATCGCTGTTAGACGCCTATTAACTCAGTGCAGGGCTGTGTAGTAAGGGTTTTCCATATCCCCACACCCACAGAGTTTGGCATAGTTGGGCTGCAGGCATACCTCTGTAGTCAATCTCTTACCTAAGCCCCTTTTTGATGGAGTGCATTGATTGATATATTAAATTTGGTTTGTTTTTTTCTTTCTAACAAAGTTACATGAAGAATACAAGAATACAACAATTATGAGTTGTCTGTTACATGCCCTCTTCCCTCTTTTCCTCTTCCAGACTCACCCTGAACCTTCACACTCTTGATACGCTGATCTCTCTTTGTTAAGGGCAAAGCTTGCATAAATAGAGTAACAGACTGATTCATGGTAGTGTTACACTAATAAAAATGATACCAACAGGATCTTGTAAGAGGAACAAGGCAAATTGCCACGTTTATTGTAAATACAACTAAATATTTCTATATGCAATTTCTATATAGATCCATTCACACACACAGACATTCACACACAGTTTCTACAAAAAGGTTGTTATAGTTACCAGCCTAGGCGTTGCTCATGCCAAGTCACTGGCCAGGTGGCCTGGAAACGAGAGTGGAGCCGAGTCGTTGTCAGATGCCCATACGATGCTCCTGGAGGGTGGTCGTAGAACCAGACTCAAAGAACACAGTCCCTGGACCCAATTTCTATAGGTCTCTGGTTCAATACAAGTCTGTGGAAGTTGCTTCATCATGCTGAATTTACAACTGAGATGACCATCAATCAGCTCAATCAGCAGGTGATACATCCATGATGGCTCCATGATGGCTAGGTGTTATCTTCTTGTTCTTCCGTGATGCATTTTGGGTAGATTCCGGTTCGCCCTCCAGGGGTCATCCAGTTATCTCAACTTTGCATATTCTTCAATGCCAAGGTTGAAATTCTTAGGATTAGGCTGGCACCATTTACTAACCAATTATTTCCCTGCTTCAGGCTCTCAATTCCATGCACCTATCATCCATTCTTTTACTTAACAACACAATCTATGACTCTTGATTCATTTAATAAGTTTTATCCCACTATCTATTTTTCCCTCTTGGATACCAAGATTTACATAGGCATGACAAGGGGCCCCCGTGGGGGAAGAGCATCAGGGTGCTGTTTTAAAGAACAGCATTGTTTTCTCAAAGTTCTTATCACTTTCCAGCACAGACACTTTGTCCTGTACCGGCCTGAAATAATTAGCACTTTGGCCTTGCATTTGTTACCGAGTGAAATTCAACAGCATGGAACTGATGTTCATATCTTTTTTACGATACCTATATACTCTTTTGTCTATCTTTATTTCTACTACTACATAATTATAATTCTATCATACTTATATAACTTTGAGGGCGACCCAACAGTAGTTGATAGATTTGTATTCTTGTCATTTCACAGAGGAGTAAGAATGGGTTGATTTCCTCTCTGCTGTTGGGGAAGACAGAAAACTCTGATGATTTAGAGAAAAGAGTGGGGGAGGGAGAGGAAAATACTCTTCAGTCTGAAAGGATTCCTGGTGTTATGATGTAATTTGAGCTCCACTCCTAGAGACATTTACAATACAGGGGTGGGGAAACACAGTATTGATTAATCACTCTTTCCCAGGTGGTTTTCTGATATGGACCAATCTCTGAGACTAAACTGTGTTCAGAGCCCCCCACCCCAAACTTATTTTTTTTATTTTTGTGGCAGAAATTACAACCTTGCAGTAGCTTAGTATTGCTTTACTGGTTTCAGAGTAGCAGCCGTGTTAGTCTGTATTCGCAAAAAGAAAAGGAGTACTTGTGGCACCTTAGAGACTAACAAATTGTTTTACTGTAAATGCACAGATAGTAAAGATAATTAACATGAAATTCCACACGCTTTAATGCAAACACTTGCAACTGTATCATTATACACACCAAAAAGTTATTCTATGAAGAAATTTCAGTGTTTTGTGTTAAATCGTGTTAGCTCTTCCATGGTCCTTGTACAGTTATCTTGTCATGAACCTGGATTTTTCCTACCCTTCACCATCTCTATTTATAACCATTTTCATTTACTTCCCTCCCAGCAATAATACCTATACTATTCACTTTTCATGTACTGTGCTAGGAAAGTCAAATGAAGAATATTTGATTTTAAATTATCCCAATCATTCCCTGTTATCATGAATATAATTTATGTGGATTTCTAATTATGATTGATGAAGCATAAGTGAAGCCATTCTTCTCCACTACTGCATGCCAATCATGATATTACCTTGGAAGAAAACTGTCAAATACAGACAGTTTTCTGATGTGCACCACTGTTTTATATGCTGACAGAATTTAGGGGACTGATTTTTTTTTTCACATTTGTTAAATGTGGTAATTAAAATTTTATATCAAAGTAACAGACATCAAATGCTTTTGTGATGTGTTACATGCTGAATCACAAATTGAATGTCCTCCCAGGCAAGCGGGCTAAAATCCAAAGATATTGCCTCTCAGGACTGGATACATGATTGACAGTGTGTGTCAAAAAAGTTCACGGAGAGAGACACCCATTTAAATAACCAAAAGCCTTTGGGCTACCAATTTACTGTCTCTCAAGCTGGAGTGAGTGATTAACATTGAAGAGTTCCACACAGAGAACAACACAAGAATACCATGTGGGTATCAAAACCTTATATAGTATGAAAATTGTATTGTAGATTCTAATCCTACAATGAGCTCTGTAGAAGTGGGCCTTCACTAAAGTCACTGGGGTTTTGTGCTGGTATCCGCCCCGCATGACCTTCTTTACAGGACCAGGACTTACTGTTTTTTCCTTTCTACGGGCTTGTCGACACAGAGCCATTGAGGAAAATTAATCCAAATTTATTTTAAAGTGGATTAGTTAAACCACATTAAACCCCTGTGTGAATAGGGCTTATTCAAAATTAAGTCAATTTAGCTTAATTCACTTTGGAAGTTAATTTAAGATAAGAGCATGCACACCTTTAGTTAACTCACATCAACTTTCCTGAATGCTCATGTGCAGACAAACCCTATATTCTGAGTATACTATTGTGCTCTGTCACAGATTTCTCTCTTTATGATATTTAGAAGCTTTTAACTCATTTGCTGATTCCTTTTGGCACTGCTGTACTTCTAGCAGACGCCCTTCCTCATCAGTTTGGAAGGTTAGACTTATGGAATTAATTGTAAGAGATTGCACAGTAGTTTCTATCCTGATTTAAATAATCTCTTAGTGTTTAAAATATTCTATTGCATTCTAATGGGTACAGTTTATAAGCCAATGGAATCCATAGGGCTGAATTTGGGGAAGGATCTGGATACTTACTCTATTTACTTAAATTATGGCTTATTTGTGACCTTGTCGATCACTAGAATTACTTGTGATTAGTAACATTTTGTGCTCACTTTTTGTCCTCAGCATTGGGTAATCATGTACAATGAAAAATCAAGTCTAATTAGTGACCCCCTGAAATCTCTTGGGCTGCCTTTTGACTCTTTTTGAATGAGACTTGAACAGGTTTCCAGCATAAAGCCATGTAACAATCTCCCTTTTTTTTTTTGTTTTGTTTCTATTAACTGAATTGTAAACATATTTTTACTCCTCGGTCCTTTTTCCACCCCTCAATTACCATCTGCTGCTGTGGTGGACTTGACAAGTACTCCAGCTGGTTGGCATTTCTCATATTCTGCATGTTTTCTTTTCTCAGCTGTCTGCTTAAAATGAGAGCTGCACAACTTGCTTCAATCTTACTGACAAGCCTATTTTCTGCGGCACTTAAAAATAAAAATAAATAGGCTAGACGTGAGTTATCTACTAATTAGACTCTCTTTTTGATGTTGTTCATATCTCATTTTTGTACCAAAATGCATCTTTTAAATACCTCGAAGCATAGTAACTTCAGTTAGCATTATGTATTTAGGGAAGAGTGACATGAATTCCTGCTACTGTGCAATACAATAGTAACAGTGCTGATGAAACAGTATCTTGCATAAATCTAAAATTGTGTATTGATTTGGGCCTAGTCTGTGTTAGCTTTTAATTACAGAATAAAAGTGAATCTTAGTATATTTTTCATTTGAATCTTAAAATCATAAACTTTACAGGCTTAAATTTTCAAAGACACCACAGCACATCACAAGGAATGGCAAGCTTGTTATACTTATAGGAAGCACACAGGATTTTTATAGGGGAGAAGGCAGCACACTGCATTTATTGAGAATACAACGGTTAGCATATGCTTTTCTCTCTCTCTTTCTCTCTCTCTCTCTCTCTCTCTCTCACACACACACACACACACACACACACACACAGAGTCCCACCAGTTTATGTTTATAGATACCAGTCCAGAGTCTGGATCACCCGAGTGGCCAGCCAGATTTGTCGCAGAGGGGAGCAGGGCTCTGTCGGTCGTGATCCTATGCTCCTGGAATGTGGCAAGACGAACCCAAAGTCCCATGGCCAAGCACCCTGTTCTTATGGTCTTTTTTTCTCTGTTGAAGTCTATGGATTTTGCTGTGTCAGTCTGTGACCAGTTACTCCTGAATTGGTATCTCTTTTGATGTTAACATTCCAAAACACCATCCTGTCCTGGTTTTGATTTAATCAATTGTCTTGTCTTTAGGGTTGCCAGCCTCCACCTCAGGGTCATCAATTTGCCCTTTCCTTCATTATGGATGCGTGTTGATGGTTCCCTGATGTCCTTAAGTCTCTTCACTCCTTTTTCCTTGACTATCTGGCTATAACAATGGCCTTCACACCTTATCTTTTCCTGATGCATACATTCCTCATTCACACAAACAGTCTTTTACAGAGACCTTTGAGAATACAAACAGTGTCAGTTTATATTGAGCAGAAGAGATTGTAAATTAAGCCTTCCTAAATCTTATAATCTAAACAATTCACATTGGGGCCCAGGCCTTCAACGTTCTTCTAATCTCCTTAACATAGACACAATACAAGATCCTGTCTCTTACTTACTAACCCTTAAAACAAAGAAATGTATATTTAACTAGAGTGCAGAGTAACAGCCCTGTTAGTCTGTATTCGCAAAAAGAAAAGGAGTACTTGTGGCACCTTAGAGACTAACCAATTTATTTGAGCATGAGCTTTCGTGAGCTACAGCTCACTTCATCGGATGCATACCGTGGAAACTGCAGCAGACTTTATATACACACAGAGAATATGAAACAATACCTCCTCCCACCCCACTGTTCTCTGTGTGTATATAAAGTCTGCTGCAGTTTCCACGGTATGCATCCGATGAAGTGAGCTGTAGCTCACGAAAGCTCATGCTCAAATAAATTGGTTATTCTCTAAGGTGCCACAAGTACTCCTTTTCTTTTAACTAGAGTGCCTAATTTGTAATACATATAGGAAACCATAGTAGACATTATAACTTATCCTAAAACAAAAGGGTGACCATAATCAGTCGTAAGGATTGTTCTGGTCTGTCCCGGCCTTAACATCAGTACAGACACTGGCAGTCTGTCAGATGTGTTTCTACCAATGTCCAGAGGGTCATTCCTTTCTGCTATTCAAAAAGGGTGGCTGGCAGGATGATCAAATCATACATTAATTCTCATAGTACAAATATAAAATCCTGCTCCTACAAGCTTCATCCTATTTTGTAAACTTTTCAGTGAAATAAAAATTATTCATATATGATCTATAAACAGTTATGAAGGGAGCGCAGTCTAAATAAACAAAGACATTTTGATTTATAACAAGCCAGACAATAGTAATGTTCTGTACATGCTGTATAACAATAAGCATGACCTCTCTGAACTGTATAACAAAGGAGCTTCAGGTCATGCAAAATATAAGATCTGTAGGCGTGTGTTTACATTGTGAAGCCCACACTATTTTGTACTATTGCAGGGAGCTGAACAGCTGCCTTTCTGATTTATGTTGTTTTTCCTCATCTTTTTCTTTTAAACTAAAGTTCTTACTGAGTGGGCCTTCTATATAGACAGACATTTATTTTTAACACAATCTTAAGATACTGTTAATTGGTGTCAGAGTAGCAGCCGTGTTAGTCTGTATTCGCAAAAAGAAAAGGAGGACTTGTGGCACCTTAGAGACTAACAAATTTATTTGAGCATAAGCTTTCGTGAGATACAGCTCACTTCATTGGATGCATGCAGTGGAAAATACAGTGGGGAGATTTATATAACACAGAGAACATGAAACAATGGGTGTTACCATACACACTGTAACAAGAGTGATCAGGTAAGGTGAGCTATTACCAGCAGGAGAGCGGGGTGGGGGGGGGAGGGGGGAGGAGAAAACCTTTTGTAGTGGTAATCAAGGTGGGCCATTTCCAGCAGTTGACAAGAACGTCTGAGGAACAGTGTGTGTGTGGGGGGGGATAAACATGGGGAAATAGTTTTACTTTGTGTAATGACCCATCCACTTCCAGTCTCTATTCAAGCCTAAATTAACTGTATTGTATCCAGTTTGCAAATTAATTCCAATTCAGCAGTCTCTTGCTGGAGTCTGTTTCTGAAGGTTTTTTGTTGAAGAATTGCCACTTTTAGGTCTGTAATCAAGTGACCAGAGCAACTGAAGTGTTCTCCGACTGGTTAATTGGTGTAACTCCATTGGTTTCAATGGATCTATGCAACCTTGCCCTAGGTAAGGATCAGGACCATAGTATACACACATGCTGTAGCCAATTGCAACCAGTTTGGGGCCACAGTTAACATGGTATCAATCACTTTAGTAAATAGGGAATTGGTTTGAAAATTTACTGTCAAAGCAGGTTCAGTAAGAGTTTCTATCCAGAAAGCATATATGTGAGACATTATAAAAGGAAAAGGCAGAACTCCCAGTGGAGTTTTCCGGTGAAACTCAGTCTGACAACAAAGTAGGTGGACCACTTTTGTTCATCGGTGCTCTGAATTATCCTTGGATGTGTGTGAGGCGGGGGGAAGGGTGTGGGGTGTGTGTGAAATGAGATGATAGTGGAGGTTAGGGCATGTGTGTGTGATTTCATTAGGCAATGTGACTACAGTATTTCATATACTTCATGTACATATTGAAAACTGCATAACTGTTTTTTGGATGAAAAGTATAGCAAAGGTCCTGACTATCTGGTTATTATAGGTCCCCTGGCACTTTTGGTAAAATAAGGGTTATAACATTAACTAAATATTCTAGACTAATTATAATCCACCTACATATATTTCTGGGAAGTTTCCACCTGCTGTAATCTGCTGTGTAATTTTGGTATGCACTGCTAAACAACAACTGTTTTCTGTCTCTGTGAAATGAATTGGCCTACAGAGTCAAAGATATTAGCATGACCTTGTCATGAGATTCAAGGTTTTGAATACAGAGACTTTGGCCTACTTAGTCTCATGGAAAACAAATAGAAAATTAATGACTAAATTTTATTGATTAGGATATACTGATGAAAAAGAATCCAAAACTAGCTATAAAGCATATTGGAATTGACGACTAATCAGTCTGAGGATCAGGTCAAAAGCTGAGAGAAAGACAGGGTAGGAAGAAGATAATAGGGTGTGGAAAGGAACAGATGAGGGAAGCAAAGACACAGCAGGATCTCACGTGCATCAGCCTAGGGTCCTGCTGGTTCAGTGGTGATGGCCAGACATCCGTACTGGTGTGCTGAGGTATTGACTTCTTCAGTGACCCTTGAAGTTCATCATGAAGGGAAGAGTTTCTGGAGTGAAGCGGATGCAGAAGCAGCCTTTCCCAAGAAATCCCCCATGAATCCATGTTTTTTGCTCCCCAAAGTCTCTCTTTAAGGTGTGTGATGAGCAGAATAGGCCATTCTCTCATTATGCTGTCTACCAGCGAGGCCTAATTGCCAACACACCAGTTTTGATCCATTATTTTCCAGTTCTAATAGACCCCAGCCATTACAATAACATCCTTCTACATGTTATGTTTGTAAGGATGTATCTCAAGCCCCAAATGGATAGGATGTTAATTAAACCCCCTTTTACTGTCACAGTATATGATGGGGTATGTACCTCCACATAAACTCAGAAAGGATTAGTGTGGACCTGAGGCCAATTAGGCTACTTGGCTATACCTGGAGGGTGGGCAAGGCTTAATTTAAAGATGAGTCCCACCTGAGACAGAATCTGGGTGGTTAGTTTAAAGAGAGGAAGCCAAAATTGGAAAGTAGTTTCAGGTAGGAAAGGAAGGAACTCCAATCCCAGAGAGTGACTGCAGAGAGTATGGAGACCAGGAGGGTCAAGAAGGAAGTCCTGGAATCCTTGACTGAGTAGAGAAGGCTGGCAAGCAACTAGGACAGACACAGGGTAGCTACCAGAGTAGAGCAGACTAAGGTGGTGTGCCCTGATAAAAGGACAGGTCGGGGATTTCCCAGGCTGGGAAGTGTGCTGGGAGGTATTTAACTGAAGAACCGTGTAAAAGAAACTTTAAAAGGGTGGGCAGAAGTTCAGTTAAGTTGTACATTTGGTTTGAGATTTATTAGGGGATTCTGGAGGAGGGCCTGTGAGTCCTGGTCCTGAGAGAATGGTGAACCTAGTGAGGCTGTGGGGAGAAGGTCTAGTAAAAAGGCTATGGTAGGGATGGCCAAACCATGGCTCGCAAGCCACATGCATTAAAGTGCAGCTCACAAGCGCCCTCCAACCCGCCCCCCAACTCTATGCCTACGAGACTGGGGCGGGTGGGACGGTTGGGACCTTTGCCTTGCAGTGGGGTGGGGGGTTAGGAGCTTCTGTCCAGTGGGGAGGAGGGTCTCAGGGCTTCAGCAGGAGTCGGGCTGAAGTCTCAAGCTCTGGCTCCTGGCAGGTGTGCTCCAGCTCTCGGACTTCTGAAGATTGTTGTACGTGGCTCAGAGGGCCACGAAGTTTGACTACCCCGGGCTATGGTATGAAGGATCCCAGAGAGCTAGCAGGGGCAGATTTGACTCGAAAGACCTTGCCTGCTCACTTCAGGGTCCCTGATTTGGAGCCCAGAGGAGCAGGAGGGCTTCGGTTACTCTACCAGCCACTGGTGAGGTGGTGGCGTGAGGCTGAAGAAGGCTATCCTTCTTCATATGGCTGATGGAAGATGTAGAACACCAACTATAACTTTACATTCAGATGGTTAAGCCAGATAATTGTGTCTGGAGTAGCGGAGTGTATTGCTGCGATGTCTACTTCATATTTGTGAATGGGGCATTGTTACAGGTACCATGATCTATTCTGGGTGACCACACTCACACACTGAAGAGTCTTTAATTTTCCATTTGTGCAGCAAGTATCTGCATCTGCCATGGTTTGTGAAGGGGATAAGGACCACTGAAAGCCTAGAAAAAAGAGATGTGAGGACCACAGAGCCCAGAAATAGAGCTAAAACCCGTTTTTGTATGGACACTGGGGCTTCTTACTTGTTGGACTTATATATTGGATTTGTTGCTCCAGAGGAGCAAATGTCCCAAGGCTGCTTTTAGAACTCAGTTCACTTTTAATTGAATGTTTCAATTTGCATTTCAATTTTGAGAAAAGCCTATTGGCAGCCATGTGACTTTTGGAGTTCTTCAAGCTTTGTTTTCATTCTTAATCTGAGCATTGCCTTTGCTCAAATAAGCTTTTATACTTTTAAACAACGCTTTGAAAGATGGAAAACAGGCTCCATATATGTGTTCCTTTGACTGAAGAGCATCTAGGTGTCTGGGGCTCTGCGACTCCAAGAGCCCCCACAAACTTCAGCTTTGGTCAGTTCCAGATCTGTGTGAAACACTTTCAGGAGTGTAAGTGAGGTGCTTTTTCAGATAGTAAGATGTTGTCTTGATACCATTTGCTCATTTCCAGTGCAAAGAATCAGGGTCTGATTTTCAGATGTACTGAATTGAGCTGGGTGGGAAATGATTTTCTTGCCCTACAGTAATTTAAGATTTTTTTTAAAAAAGTTCCCATTCCACACTGAGAAGAAATAGAGATCTTTAAGAATATTTTCAGTCAGAGACATCAGTAGTTAAGGCACTCACTGAGGCATTGAACCTTGGTCTAATATTTTTCCACAAATCAGGCGTAGTAGAAATTTAAAGCTGGATCTCCCACATCACAAGTAAGTGCCCTCACCACCAGGCTATTAGCTACTGGGGAGAAGGAGGTGTTGCATTCTCTGCTGTGAGCCAGAAATTCCATCTTGCTTTAAGAAACCTTTCCAACTGAAAAGTTTTGGTTTTGGCAAATCAGAGATTTTGACTGAAAATTTCCCAGCTAATTCTAATAAAGTACCCGCAACCACAACTGAAGCCAATGACAGCTTCTAGTGCTCAGCAATTCTTAAACAGCTTAAACAAGTAGGCTCAGCCTACTTGATTGTGCTTAGGGGTTTTTTATTTTTAATTTTTCAAATAAACGTTTTTATTATAACCTAAGTGACCCCATCCTCAGATGACAGCATGAAACCTCATATTGTATAAGTCACCTTGCCAAAGGGTAGGGAACTCTTCATCTCACAAAGAACATTTTTCTGTAATTCTCATGAGGATATCAGGATTGGTTCTCACTCTGCAGCTGCTGTTCAAAAAGATAATTAGCATCCCCTTTGCTAGCCACTAGAGAAGTAATGTTCAGTGTGGATTATGAGTCACTGACAGCCTTGTGTTTTCATCTCTGTGTACAGTAATTCCATTGTTTGTTTGTGTTTCATATGGGTGGTGAAATAAAAGCCTGTTTGGGTACTCAAAAAATTCCCAAACAGTGCTCAAACTTCTTGCGATTCAGAAAACTAGTTAACTTTTTAACCCGTGTTTGCATCTCTTAGTTCCTTCTAGTATTAGAAGCAAAAATGTCAAATTACAGCGATTTGCTTAATGTTATGAAAGAGGAGTTTTGCTAATTTGGGAATGCACAAGGCAATGTAAACATAAGTTGTTGAATTTCCATCCCAAGGGAGAGCATGAAGTACTAGAACTAGACAGCATTTTCTTGTATGATTTTTCATATTTAAGCTATTCAAATAGTTCAGAGAAGCTTCCAGAAAGCAAGCTAATATGGGGTGGGGGGGTAAAAGGGCTTTATTAATCACAGGAAGGTCAATCCTACAAGTGCCCTAAATATAGAACTCCTATTAACTTGAAATGGAGATCCACATGTGATGCGTTTGCAGGGCTCGACTTTAAATTAGTTAATATTTGTAAAGCACTTTGAAAATACAAGTGGTCTACAAATTTTAAGTGATGTTCTTATCTGAATGAAACCTAAACCCTGATCCTTCTGAGGTTAGCCCATCTCGAATTAATTAATGTTTGTGAGGCACTTTGAATGTGTCCCAGTAATGCATTACATAAAGTGCCAAGCATTCTCACTAATTATTACTAGTGGTGTTGCTGTTTTGGCTGACATCTTTTACTGATTTCCTCAATGGAGTCATGCTGTTAAATTCAACAGTGTCATTAGTGGGGAGTCATCTTTATTATAGTCATAGGGTATTAAAACTATCTCTTAGATAACTGTATGCCCTACATTATTGAAGTAATCTGAGCATTTCACAATCTTTTAAAAGTATTTATCCTCACTGGGATGGACTGTATACATAACAATTTCAGAGCCAAGTGAAATCTGGAATTACAATCCCACAGGAAATTCAATATTTCACCTTTTGTTTTAATTGGTAATTGAGCGAAAGAAACTTAAAATTTCTACACTTTTTGCAGAACAGAAATTCCAAAAATAGGTTGATTCAGAAATGTACAAAATTTCATTTCTTTATTTTCAGTTGACACAAAACACTTCAAAATGTTCCAGTTGAATGACCTGGAATGCTTCATTTCCAGTCAGATTAATAATAAACTGGCGTATGGCCTTGTTGGATTGTAGTTCAGGAACTTGATGCCCTATGGGCCAGGCTACATCTCCAGTGATGGACCGGGCATCATGTGACTCCCATAATGCACTATGCAGAGCATGTTCACAGGAAAATCTGCATTTGTATTATGGAAGACGTAGTTCTCCAGAGAGTGCAGTCTATAGGACAGAATGGGGGGACTGAGACGCAACTCCCATGAAATGATGTGCTGCTACAGAAATGCAGTTTAATGCTTTATTTAACTTATTTGAAATGCATATTTTGGGGCAGTTCAACAAAATGAAATATTGTGAAATTGGGGTTGAAATGACACAAAACAGTGTTTAATTTCAGTTTTCCTAACGAAAATTTTCTAATAAAATCAAGGTTTTTCCCATATGCATTTCTTTCTGAAAAATCATTCCGATTTGAAAATTCCCAACCAAGTGTATTCACAATCTTTAATATATGTATCCAGTAGGAAAGTAAATATTTGCCTACATATTCCCATTTTACAGATGGGGAAACTGAAGCACAGAAACATAAATGTTAGCAGGCAGAGAGGAATTAAACCTTCAGAACCACAAGATGGTCACAGAGATGATTTCTAAGTGCTTCATTTGAGGGAGGGGGGGACATGAAAACTACAGTGAGAACTTGACCTCCCTTTTTGCTGACTTAGTTACCACCTCCCAAATTTTCATTTTATGGGTTTGACTTCTCAGATTTGGTAGCCAGAAATCCAGATAATTGGGGTTGGTCAAAAATTTTCTGCCAAGACTGTTTTTTGATGGAAAATTATATTAGAAATGGTCTCGGGTCCCCATTTGTCTCTATGCATCATGCTCCTTGCTAGACTTCATCTTTCATGCTGCACTGCTTCCCTTCAGGAAGCTTCCCTTCAGGAAGAAAGGAGACTATAGTGCATCATGGTAGATTATCTGACCAAGGAGCCTGACTTATATATGAGAATGGGAGCAGAAGGCACTATGGTGGCATTTCAAATTTGAAATTTGAGGATTTGGGCCAAAATATTTCAATTTTTGATTTTTTTATCAAAGTCAACATTTTAGGAAACAAAACACAAACATTCCTCTGATCAGCTCTACATATAATTTTGTTCAAACCTAGACCCTGATTCTGTAACTTACTCCGTAAGTGGACCCTGGTGCCTGTATGAAGTGCCACTAAATTTTGAAACGACTGTGGGCCTGGTCTCCTGGTTTGCAGGCAACATTTACACCTGCAAAACTTGGACCAATCCCTAAGTCGTTTATGTTGCATCATGATTTATCTTGGTGGGGGGAGTGGACTGAGTGACCCTTCATGTCCCTTCTTACCTGCTATTAAATGAGCTTACAGTATGCTTAATAGGTTCTTGATTAAGAAGAAAAATCATGCATGTTCCTTTGCCTCCTAGAAGTTTCCTGCTCATATCTGTCAAAATGAATTTCAGCAAGCCCTAGTTAAAATCTATAGTGTGACAGGAGTTGACAGGAAACTGGAGTACCCATTCTACAGGAAACTCCAAAATTAAAAAAATATATAAGGTTTGTTCCAAAATGGAGTGAAAAAATGAAATTTCCCATAGAATGAGAATTCTGAAATTCTCATGACCTATGAGGAAATCTTTTTCAAAATGTTTCTGAGGCTTCCCAAGATGCTTGGGGCACTAGCAGCCCTGCCAGGTGGGGACATGAGAGTTGGCCCAGTGAACTGGACTGCCCAAGAGCCAGGAGCAGGCCAGGGCAGTTTGCCTGTATGCTGGCTCAGAGCTAGGAAGCCTGGGCTACCAAGGAGCAAGAGAGCCACAAAGCTGGGGTCAGATTTCTGAAAGAAAGTCAATTTGCTGCCAAAATTAAAATTTTCTCATGGAAAACTTAAGTTTTTCAGGAAATGATTTTCCAATGGAAAATCCACTCAAACTGAAAATTCCCAATCAGCTCAAGTGATTGGAGCCAGTGAACAGAGAAACACTTAAGAACAGGCACCTTTTAAGCTTGTGCATCTTATTTAATCTACACACTGCTACTTCCTCCTCATTCCCTTTCCCATGACCTGATCTTTGTCTAGAGTCAGAAAGTAACCGGTAAGCATCTGGTGAGGAATAAGCTTAAAATTGTCCCAATAACTTCCAGCCTGTAAGCCACTGAAATTCAAACCTTTCCAGTGAGTGTGAGTTAATGAGGCTGTAAGAGAAGGTTCAGGTGAAGATTCGCCCCTGTTAAGTAACCCCATTACACTTCTTCACTTATTAGAAAGAGTTTCCCTTTGAACACCTTTTTCTGAAAACGCAGCTGAACATATCAGCACGTGGCAGATTCTCTCTTATTTCCCGGGTGGCTTTGTAATCAGGTACTAATTCAGCAAAAAGTCTGTTTTGCTGTAACAGGGATCCAGGATGATATAAAATATTAATAAGTCTACACAACATTACAGAGGCCACAAACATAAAACATTAACTCATTGAATTTTCTCCTCTTAAGCTTTTTCAGTTAAGTCAATAAATGGCTAATGATAAAAGTACTGTATATAAACAGATCAAAACTTGCAAAACACTTCAACCTCTCTATTTATAGAAAGTATTTGGCTTCATTCAAATATTTTAGGTACATTAGTATATATTATTCTAAAACTTTTTATTCATCTGTGGACACACACAGGAATTCAATCTCACTACATATTCAGTTAGATGGGGAGAGATTGTATACATCCTGCTTTGATAAGCTTAAAGATCCCATTTGGCAAGGCTTCATTCTGATAAGCAGTAATTGACACCCTCTTTGTCATGATTTTGGTATCATGGGAGTAGTAGCTGTCCACTAATAACTGTGTTAGAAGTTGGGACTGATAATGCCCTTGATTATGACACGGTTTCCAGCAGAATAATCACTTGATGCCTTAGAGCCAGCTGAGAGACTTTCACTAGAAGGAACAGTATTATAACAGTCTCGCAGAAAATCTTCACTGACTTCAGTAAACAATTGCTGAACACTCTTTCTAGATTGTATTAATTTTTATCTCTTTCTTTGTAGACATTTTTTACCTTATTTTTGTCTTCCATACTTATCAACCATATCTTCTCCTGATCTCTTTGTATTACCAAAGTAGATATATAGACTTTATTCTTGGAATCAATCACCTGGCACCTGAGAGAGTTTCATAAGAAAGAATAGGAGTACTTGTGGCACCTTAGGGAATAACCAATTTATTTGAGAATAAGCTTCCGTGAGCTACAGCTCACTTCATCAGATGCATAAAAGTGGAAAATGCAGTGAGGATGTTTTTATACACACAGATCATGAAAAAATGGGTGTTTATCACTTCAAAAGGTTTTCTCTCCCCCGACCCCACTCTCCTGCTGGTAATAGCTTATCTAAAATGATCACTCTACTTTCAATGTGTATGATAACCAAGGTGGGCCATTTCCAGCACAAATGCTCAGGCCCTACGCTACCAGCACTCCCAGATATCTTCGAGACACCACTGACTTCCTAAGGAAACTACAATCCATCGGTGATCTTCCTGATAACACCATCCTGGCCACTATGGATGTAGAAGCCCTCTACACCAACATTCCACACAAAGATGGACTACAAGCCGTCAGGAACACTATCCCCGATAATGTCATGGCAAACCTGGTGGCTGAACTTTGTGACTTTGTCCTCACCCATAATTATTTCACATTTGGAGACAATGTATACCTTCAAATCAGCGGCACTGCTATGGGTACCCACATGACCCCATAGTATGCCAACATTTTTATGGCTGACTTAGAACAACACTTCCTCAGCTCTCGTCCCCTAATATCGCTACTCTACTTGCGCTATATTGATGACATCTTCATCATCTGGACCCATGGAAAAGAAGCCCTTGAGGAATTCCACCATGATTTCGACAATTTCCATCCCACCATCAACCTCAGCCTGGTCCAGTCCACACAAGAGATCCACTTCCTAGACACTACGGTGCTAATAAGCGATGGTCACATAAACACCACCCTATACTGGAAACCTACTGACTGCTATTCCTACGTACATGCCTCCTGGTTTCACCCAAACCACACCACACGGTCCATTGTCTACAGCCAAGCTCTACGATACAACCTCATTTGCTTCAACCCTTCAGACAGAGACAAACACCTACAAGATCTCTATCGAGCATTCTTACAACTACAATACCCACCTGCTGAAGTGAAGAAACAGATTGACAGAGCCAGAAGAGTACCCAGAAGTCACCTACTACAGGACAGGCCTAACAAAGAAAATAACAGAAAGCCACTAGCCGTCACCTTCAGCCCCCAACTAAAACCTCTCCAAATGCATTATCAAGGATCTACAACCTATCCTGAAGGACGACCCATCACACTCACAAATCTTGGGAGACTGGCCAGTCCTTGCCTACAGACAGCCCCTCAACCTGAAGCAAATACTCACCAGCAACCACACACCACACAACAGAACCACTAACCCAGGAACCTATCCTTGCAACAAAGCCCGTTGCCAACTGTGCCCACATATCTATTGAGGGGACACCACCACAGGGCCTAATAACATCAGCCACACTATCAGAGGCTCGTTCACCTGCACATCCACCAATGTGATATATGCCATCATGTGCCAGCAATGCCCCTCTGCCATGTACATTGGGCAAACCGGACAGTCTCTACGTAAAAGAATAAATGGACACAAATCAGATGTCAAGAATTATAACATTCATAAACCAGTCGGAGAACACTTTAATCTCTCTGGTCACGCGATTACAGACATGAAAGTTGCGATATTACAACAGAAAAACTTCAAAAACAGACTCCAGCGAGAAACTGTTGAATTGGAATTCATTTGCAAATTGGATACTATTAACTTAGGCTTGAATAGAGACTGGCAGTGGTTAAGTCATTATGCAAGGTAACCTATTTCCCCTTTTTTTTCCTACTCCTCCCCCCCCCCACTGTTCCTCAGACGTTCTTGTTAAACCCTGGATTTGTGCTGGAAATGGCCCACCTTGATTATCATACACATTGTAAGGAGAGTGATCACTTTAGATAAGCTATTACCAGCAGGAGAGTGGGGTGGGGGTAGAGAAAGTGATAAACACCCATTTTTTCATGATCTGTGTGTATAAAAACATCCTCACTGCATTTTCCACTTTTATGCATCCGATGAAGTGAGCTGTAGCTCACGAAAGCTTATGCTCAAATAAATTGGTTAGTCTCTAAGGTGCCACAAGTACTCCTTTTCTTTTTGTGAATAGACTAACACAGCTGCTACTCTGAAATAAGAAAGAATAGAGTTCAATGGGATAGTATTGTATGAATATCTGTAGGAGATAAAACAACACCAAACACATTTCCATAAACTCGAGACAAGGACTGAGCTGACTAGCTTACTTATCAGTTGAGTGTTTTAGTAGGTTACTCATTAAGATGTGCACAGATCTAGACTGCCAAATTAAGTATTTTTTTTTGTACCTGAAGAGAACATGAAGGTGATCAAGAAAATAAACACATTGAACTGAGACAAAACCCTTACCAAATTTATTGATTTGTTTGTGGAGCCTTGCGGGGGGGCGGGGGAGGGGAGTTGTTTTAGAAATAAAAATGAAGCATTTATTCATAAATGAAGTAGTTCACCTGAAGTCTGGTCCAAAGCCTACTGAACTAAATGGAAAGATTCCCCCTGAGTTAGACTTTGGAGCAGGCTCATGGAGTATGACATTACTATACTTTTATGTAGCACATAAAGTGGCACAGCATGGTACAGAGAGTGGGCACTGTTTAATATATTTCTGTAAGCTGGGGACCTATGTAAGCAGCCGTGTTATCACAAAATGTAACATGACCAATTCAATCTGATATACATGAACTACTTTCATGTTTGAAACAATGATTTTTTTCGGGGGGAGAGGTGGTAATGGGAGAAGCCATAGTGTGTGTGTGTGAGAGAGGGAGAGAGCAGTGTAGTAGCAAAGTCAATACATAGAAATACAAAATGAAAAAACCCAAGGCCACTGTGTTAAAGACATGTACTTGTGTGATTTAAAGCAACAAAAGAATGGAAGTTTAAAGGTAAGGACTCCTACTTCCTCTAATATCTATTATCCCCAAACCTTTTTTTGAGACCAATATAGTATATATTTTAAGTGAGTTGCCTTCGATCAGTGTGAATATTATATAGTCATTTAATGACTATCTAGTGTATCTAGTTCCTTATTTTCCTTAATTATAACTTTTAAATGTGCCATGATGTATTAATAAATACTCAGTAGTTCCCAGGCTAGATCCGTAGTCTACTGTAATTCAACCCACTGTTTGTCATCTACTTTGGCAAACCTTCACAAAGTTGTATATAAAATAATTTAGCTTTTTTTGCATGGCAACATAACTTTTATTGGCAAAGGTGTTCGATTTTTTTCCAAATTAACAGATCTTTTAGTCTCTAACAGTGATTCTGACAAGCTAGTCACATGTGATGAGAATTCATTTTAACTTTATATGATTTCTTCAGTGTTTAGCAGATTATCAAAATATTAAAGGAGAAACAAGTTTAATTAGATTATTGTACAGCTTGAAATAAATACAGGATGGATGAGTATTCAGCTGGGTCAAGAAAGTAACTTGTAAGGTTCTAACTTGCTTTATGAATATCATGCAGCACTCAAATGTTCTGTTGGTCAAATTGCAGAAGTACCTGAACACGTTTAATATCTCATGTTGTGGAACAGCTTCAGTAGGACTGTTTGAATGAACAAAAAGTCAGCTTTGTCCTGCATATAGGCCAATTGTAACTGTTAGACTGTCCTCTTCCCCCAGCCCCTCTAGCTTTTAATGAGGGAGGCAAAAGCACGGCTGATTTAAAAAAAAAAAACCTGATGTATTTTTTGGATGTGCAGTACTAATTTTGAGCTCTCATAAGATTAGTTTAGAATACAATCATAAAATGTCAGGGGTGGGAGGGACCTCAGGAGGTCAGCTAGTCCAACCCCCTGCTCAAAGCAGGACCAATCCCCAACTAAATCATCCCAGCCAGGGCTTTGTCAAGCCTGACCTTAAAAACCTCTAAGGAAGGAGATTCCACCACCTCCCTAGGTAACTCATTCCAGTGCTTGTTTGCCAGTACCCGTACAAGCAGCCCTCAGTATGGGATGGGATGTGACCACTCTGCTCCAGCAGCAGACCAGAGAGGGAATTGTGACTCCCAGCCTTCAGAGTTCCTTTTTGTGTGTGCGTGTGTGTGTGTGTATGCATGTGCTTTAGGCAGTCTCATCCACTGTTCTGGCTTGGGCTATGGAATTACAAGGCAAAGGCAAGTATATCAGCATAGGGAAAAAGTAGTAAATGAAACTAGCATTGGATACTATAGTATATATTATGAAATGTTTTCTCCAGTAAAGGAAAAAGAATGTGGTATGTCTTTAACATATTTCAAGGTTTATCATTGAACAGTCTAACTTAAAGCGGTTCTTGATTTATTTATGGAAAGTTCACATGGACACTGGGGTCTTACGGAAAAATACAGTGACAAATTAAAAGTATTCAGGATGTAATTGCCTGTTATTGGGAGCGGGGGAGGAATTGAATATCTAGAGGGCATGTTCAGAATTGTCAGCTGATCAGATTGTGATCATCCTGTTGAATAGGCAAAAACTAGCTGAAGGACAAAGTAATCTTTAAAGAAACCCAAGGGTGAGGGCAGGTGGGGTAGAGTGGCAAAAGTGAAGTCAAAATCCCTTACTTTAGACTGAAACTGGCTGAATATTCCTTGAAACTGCTTTCAAAAAGACACTACATCTTTTTGTTTTATTTTGTGGCTGGAGGCTTTAGAGTTTAATTCATCAAGCTGTTCTCAGGGAAAGTAAATCAGAAGATGACAAAAACAGAGGTGATAAGTATGAAAAATAGTGTCTGAATCTTTCTCTCTCTTCTAATGAAAAACTGGGTTTTAATGAAATCCTATTCCATTCATTGAAATTCCCAGATTGTTTCCAAGCAAGATAATGACTCTGATGATGATAAACTGCTACTAATACGTTATTTTCTATCAATCTAATCTAGTGAGCTTAAGAATTGGACTTTAGCATCAACAAAAATATCTTCACTTAAATAACATTGTAATGTACACTTCTAGTGATTTTGTTTTTATTGTGATACTAAAAGTTTAATAGCACTGAAGGATTGGATGACTTGTGACTGGGAAAGTAGCTTTTCACCTGCGGTGTAATGTTAGAAAACCAGTTCCAGAGTGTACCTATCAAAAATTTTGACAGCATCCACTTGGTAATATGTGTCATGAATTGGGATTCTAGCCCAGTTCCCAGTGCAGAAATGTCTATTTAATAAATTCCAACAATCCATCCCAAAAAACGTTAACCATTGGGTACAAATTGCCATCTTTGTTTGGAGATTCATTAGAGAGGTCAATGGACCATCACGTATCCTCTTTCTCCTCATTGTGGTCTTTTCACTTCAGTGTTGAGGCATGTTAATGTGGCTGTGTGGGAAACCTTGAATCATTGATGACCACTCCTTTATAACATGTAGGATAAGCATCTTGAGTTACTTTGTGGTCTCAACATCTTCTTGTTGAATCCACCTGTGGTCTCAATATTGTTTTTTAAATTGTGAACTTTTTGAAATGAGCTAGCTCAATGGTGGGGCAGGAGAGGAGGTCCACATCTGGTACTGAAGCAAGAATATATGAGGCATTTTGTCTCCAGAGATGTAAGTCTGATACTTTCTTAGAATCATAGAATATCAGGGTTGGAAGGGACCTCAGGAGGTCATCTAGTCCAACCCCCTGCTCAAAGCAGAACCAATCCCCAATTTTTGTCCCAGATCCCAAATGGCCCCCTCAAGGATTGAACTCACAACCCTGGGTTTAGCAGGCCAATGCTCAAACCACTGAGCTATCCCTCCCCCGGCCCCATAGTGAACATTTCAATAGTGAAATAACTTCAATAAAATAAATTGAGTTAAAGCCCTGTAATTGGAAACAATAGAGTCCTGGACCATCCATGTATAAGAGCAGTTTTCCCAGGAACTGAAAAGGGAAAAACATTACTTGGATTCTCTTGATACCCTTGTCCCACTACGAACTTCTGATTGCAAGTGAATACTGATGAAATAATGGGTAGAAAGAGAGACTGCAGTTGTTCCTGTATTGCTCTTCTTTGTGGGTATCTTCTATGGCGAGAGATCCTGACTCCAACTTCTGTGTTCGAACTGCAAGATTCACTCTGTTGATTTATAATTCCAAACATGCAAAACCATGTTCTGATGGATTAAGTCTAAAATCTGAAATCTGTTGTATAAGACTTTAGGGTTAACAATGATCTACTGTCATTGAAGACTGATGTCAGACCAAAATCAAACCCAGTTTTTGCTCTTAAAAACCTTTGTTTTCTGTTGGATAACTACATTTGTTGTTAGCGTTTTCAGTGTTTCCTATTCTTTATATTTCCCAGTGCTTTATCTGTATTAAAGTAAAGCTATTTTTTTTTCTAAGGCAATTATAGAAGAACAAGCATGTATCACTGCAAACATTACAGTCTGTGTATTTTTTTCTTTTCTACTTGTAGGTGGTAGCCTAAAATAATAGCCTATTGAAATAATTAGAAAATAAATATGAAAGTCTCAAATGTTAGTGAATACCCAAACAACATTTATTGCAGTTTAGTTAGAGGATCTAACACTTTTCATCTCCATTTCTGCTTACCATCTGTCTCCTGAAAAAGCCAGTGTCACAATGATGCATCAGTAGTTTAAGTTATTTCTCTAATTGCTGTATTATTCATAGAAGGAAAGTTGCATAATTGGAATTTAACTCTGCTATCTGCCTATGATACTTTATTCATCTTCCATATATTTTATCAACAGCTTCATTCATTAAGAATATATCTTGTTTTTCTAGAAGAATGGCCCAGTTTAGCAAATAATTCAAATTGTCCAGTTTTCGAGCAAAGATGTCAATAGATTGTTTCTCTGGAGCAGTAACTGAACACAGGCAAACTTAATACTGCAGATACTATGTATATCTAACATTTTCTTGCATTTGCTAATTTTTTTACTTAGACATTGGTGGGGTTAAGAATTATGAGGCAATGTAGTCTTCAATTTATTTGTTTACAAGTTTCTAGATTGTAGAAGGAAATTAGTTGGGCAAGCATATTTCCTTACTGAGGTTGCTCACGCACGCATACATACTCAGAACAAAGTGCCAAGCTACCATTTGTAAATGAAAACTTATCACATAAAATTGAGAACACACACAGTGATTCAAATTCATTGCATACATTGCTTGTGTTGTGAATCATAGCACAATTTCTATAACAAATACTGAATAAGAAATGATACCCATCATATCACTTTCACCATACGCTGGGCGATTTCCAATCTACCAGACATATTTAAATATGCTGTTTAAAAGAGTCATTTTTTTTATTAGTTTGTAAACGCAGTTGACAAGCTTGCAATAAAAAGTCAGAGTGCATTTATAAAAACAAACCCTTTTCTTATAGGGTAAGCTCTAGAGAGATGGTCCAAAGCTCTCTGAAATCAATGGAAAGGCTCCTATTTGGTGAACTTAGAATCAATCCCTATTACAGAAATAATTTAGCTAATAGAAAATATGTTGAAAGCTTATTTCCTTTGAGGTCATAATTGTTTTTTTAAGTTCTTATATATGAACATATAATTCTTAAATGAAGTGCACAATAGCCAAATAAGAGATCCAGTGTAGAAGAGCTATTTTTTTGTTTGAGGACACTTTCTGGATGGTGCATAGAGTACATACCGAATGACTAGCGAACACTTCCAGATTCCAATACCAAAGTCAGATTCCAATACCCCTATTCATCCTGAATTGCACCTTATATAATCCAGTGATGAGCAAGTGTTACAAGTCTCCCTCTGCCAACCAAGGTAATGCTTTTAGCTCTGGAGTTCCCTGGTGCGTCAGCCAAGAGGCAGCCATCACACTTACACCACTAATTTAAGTGTAATGTTTAAAATCACTATTATTCTATCTGGGTTTAGATGACAGGTCACTGAAGACTATTCCCCTGAACATGATGACCTGTTGTGGTAATGAGACCGAGTGAATGGGAGAAATGAGATTTGTGCAGTCAACTTTCCTCTACTGTCCAAAAATGAGTGTCTTTTTTATTTTAGGGGAAGATAAAAGCTGATGTCAACAATGGAGAACCTTGTCCTGATCATTGTGATAATACAAAATGTGGAAATGAGAGAAAATACAAGCATGATGCTTAATAAATGTAGCTCTCAACCTACAAAACTGACAATGCGTGACAAATGCCCAAAATGTGGAACACTAGCTTTTGCTGGACATCATGACACAAACCCTTTTATATCTGTTGCTTATCTGTAAAACCAGTTTTCAAGGATGTTTTCTCACACTGCAGATTAAAGCAGTTTTTTATAACAAAATCTGGGGAGGAAAAAAATTCCATCATATGCAACTATAAGGACTATACATACGAGTTGAAGCCTGATGCTACAGATCCCCATCATAGGCTTCTATCATTGTTTATCTTCTATGTGTAGCAGCTAGATACTGTATGTATGGTGGAGGTACATCTAAGTGGATAAATATATAAATTAGATTTACTTGTCTCAGTTGCATGCCTGGGATCTTCAGAGGGAAGCACTTTGTAAACTTTTGAAGATTAACTTCTATGCCATAAATGTATCAGGCAACCTCCATCAGCAGACACTCAAATGAATAGGTATGTGTCATACCTCAATTACTTTCCTCCTAACTTCCCAGTACCTGACAAAGGAACTAATTCAGAATATGAAGTGATTGAAAACTCATCTCCTGTGCCAAATATCACTGCTCCTCCAGGATATTCACTTTCCAGTGATAGGAGAGAGTTGACAAAGTGTGACCAGTTCTATGCAGGCCTAGAATATGTTCACAGGTATGACAAATATAAGATGGTGTCATACTTGATTGCTAGTCACCTTTAAAAGGCACTCACTGAAATTTTCTTAAAGATGTTGCAACTACTGGTAGCTGAGACCTGTACTGCTTCCCTCCTATCTTCTGATTTTCTATATCTTTGTCCAGTGTCCTTCTTTAGAATATTTAAATGTCATTCCATGTTTGCCACCAAAATAGGTGTGAATTGACCTAAGATTACAAATTTTCTCCCTACATTGCTGAAATAAATGTTGATAAACTGGATATGGAGGAGAAGACCTATGAAAAGGAGTGAGTTTAAAAATGCTACAATTTTAGAGCCAGATTGTGTTTCACTCTAGGTACAGGTGCTCAGTCGAGGGGTCGAGAACAAAGTCTCTCCTCTCCCTTGGTAGTGACTAGCAACAATTTCTGCTCTTCTGATCCCTAAGCTCATGAGAACTAGTGCTTGTAGTGCCAGCATGGGGGCCAGTGAGATGAGCTGATGTGGAGAAGGGGAAGGTAGTGCTGCTGTTAGCCGTATGTCAAGCCCAGGAAAATTTCTGATAGTCTTTCTGAATTCCTCCTGGAGCTGACTGCAGAATAGCTGTTCCTCACCATCCATATGTGGTTAAAATCCTGACTTAGTATGGGGCTTGTGCTCATGTTCAGTGATTTTTATTTTTATTTGGCTGTTATTCTTTCATTTAATCCTGATTCCATTCACCTTTGGTTAGAATTAAGGTTACATGAGTGCCACTTACATGGTTAACTCTTAACCTCCGAGTATGACCACAAATGGGTAAAGCTACTACAGAGGAGTTTGTTTCAGAACAGTTGACATATGATTCTTCTTATATTTTATAAGCTCCACTAGAGGCAGAGAATGTGTTTTTTTCTCACCCGTATAATAAAACTTCTTTGTGGCGATATTGTTTTTTTATCTACTGAAACTTTCTCTGACTTGGTGACTTTGTGTTGCCTATGATGAGTATGATTTGCTTCCCCTCTTTGAAGTAACCTTGACCTACATATTTGCAATTAACATCAGATTCTCTCACATAATACAATTAACAACATCTTTGAACTAGCATATGGGACTGGTAGCACAGAAGTAGCATGGTACTGCTCAGCTCCTGTATGTTTTACTGAAGTTTGGTTTGCTGATTTAATTCGAGTCAGGACATTATTCCCTGGACCAAATGCACTCAATGAACTATCAGTCAAGAGATGCCATAGGATTAATAGGGAGGCTTAGGAAAACTTAGCATTGGTCCTCCCAGCTTGATCAGAAAGTGGTTTCCTTTTGTTCACTGGATAGAGACATTGCCAAATGAGTTACAAGGCTTTATCTGTTACGATACAGTAATTTCTATAAAAAGAAAAGGAGTACTTGTGGCACCTTAGAGACTAACAAATTTATTTGAGCATAAGCTTTCGTGAGCTACAGCTCACTTTATCGGATGCATGCAGTGGAAAATACAGTGGGGGGATTTATATACACAGAGAACATGTCCGATGAAGTGAGCTGTAGCTCACGAAAGCTTATGCTCAAATAAATTTGTTAGTCTCTAAGGGGCCACAAGTACTCCTTTTCTTTTTGAGAATACAGACTAACATGGCTGCTACTCTGAAACCAGTAATTTCTATGTTATCCAAACAATTATCCTGTAGTTGAAAGGAAACTGGCTAGTTTGTCAACTGCTATCTAATAGGAAACCTTTTGTGATTCTTCACTAGCTACTGGAAGGCATACTCGGAACGTATTTCAGAAGACCAATAAAAGTTACTGTGTGATTTTCTCAGTGTGATGGCAATAGGTAAATGGGTTCCAATTAAAGAACCACACCAATCTTTATCCCAAACCAAGCTGTTTGTTTTTAAAGCATTTTCAATACATCATGGAATATTATCAGACAAACATGCCAGAAAGACAATGGTGGAAGTCCATCCACACTCCCATTCATCCTCACTCCTAGTGCTTTTCCACCTACACCCTCCCCCCCTCCACAAATGCCCCCAGTGCTTTTCCACAGAATGTTTTGTTGGCTCCTGGCAAGGCTGCCTATCACTTCTGGTTTTTTGTAGCACCAGCAGGCTTGATTCCAGCTACACCTTCCTTTGGCATCTGCTAAGGACAAGCAGCAAATCCCTCCTTACTTCTGTACTGGGGACACTTCCACCTCTCCCCCCACCCCCCGATATTTTTTTGGAGACACCTGTGGGTGTTTTCAGTCCTTCAACGCGCTCTGAGGTTAAATTGCCCAGCAGTGCAATGTCCTACACTAAAATCCCTACTCATTCACGAGAAGGCAAAATAAAATATGCCATATAATACTCTAATGATCTTTGTCTACATATATTTATTATACAGGCTTTACCAGGATTTGCAGCTCCCTCTGTACATGTGCAGTGTGGATTAGAACTTAGGGAGCCTAAAATGGTATTTCAGGCAGAGAGATTTGCTGCCAGTCTGCATATGGAGTCCAGGTGGGGAAGAAAGAGCTCAGGGGATGGGAAAGCTCTATTCTAGGAACAGGAAGAAGAGCTTTCTGTAGGAGAGAACAATGGAGCAGGAAAGAAGATCACTGAAGGAGGCAGGAGAGAGAAAGTTTGGGAAGATACTGGAAGATACTGCAGAGATACTGGAGTGTATCTCCGGGGGGCAGCTTCACCCAAGTTGCCGACTGGAGGTTCATCTACAGGGCCCAGCTCAACTGCGTCCCATTGAACGGAGCCGTCCGCCATGGGAATCGGGACAAGCAATGTAGGAAGTGCAGCTACGCCAATGAAATGCTTCCCCACGACCTGAGTAGCTGCAAGCCCCATTTGAGATCTTGGCAGCTGCAACACAATACCATCCATGACTGACTGGCCAGAGCCGTCCCACCCCCTGTGGGAAAGGTTGCTGTAAACTCTGCCAGCCCCAGAACTGACAGCCAACTGCAACTGAACATTGTCATCACTAATGAGGACCAGAAGATCATCACGGATGTCACAGTGCCATTCGAGAATAGGACCCCGGCCTTCCACGATACCCGAGCTTGAAAGGTAGAGAAATATGCCCCTCTGGCCAAAACCTTGAGAGCTAAGGGTTACCAGGTCCAGACACAAGCACTGATCGTTGGAGCCTCAGGTGCATGGGACCCCAGTAACGAGCAAGTGCTGAGAGAATGTGGAATCGGTCAACACTATGCTTGGCTGATGCGGCAACTCATGGTGTCGGATGCTATCAGGTGTTTGAGGGATATTTACACAGAACACATCACTGGGCATTGGCAATACCAGGAGGGATGAGCCGGAGTGCTGATGAGAAGAGCAGTCAGGAAAGTAACTGAAATACTTTCCTCGTGGATTCTATTTTCTAAGTGGACAACCTACCTAATTCTCAATTCCTGAGGGACAATCTCCACTCTTTGCTATATTTTGCTTTCCACAACCAAATCTCTGTACAACTTTTCATGAGTGATGTACCCGAGTATTCGGATTCTAATATCTAAACTGTATTGTTACTAAACTGTATTGTATCTAAACTGTATCTATTCACCTAAATTTGGGTTATTGCTGATTATATACGCTTTGTATAATATGTCTTTTAAAAAACTAACTTTATATTTGTGGATAATTGAAGCACTATACCCAGATGTACAGACACTCTTTTCCCCAACCTATGTTTTATATAATTTTTTTAACATTAGTATTTGAGCATTGCCCATTTTGTGTAGCATGGTACAATAATATGAAATACTTAGTCCCTATCTGACGGAGCTTCTAATTAACTGATAGCAAACCCTCTATCCAAGTAGGTCTAATGTGCAGAGAGATGCTGTAAAAATCCAAAGATTATTTTATATTAATACAGAAGCACTGTCATCTTGCTTCTCAGGGTACAGGATATAGTAGAGCTAGTTACATATGTTCCATTTAGAATGGAACTGCTGATTTTAGTGGTCATGGTTAAGTCTGCTAATCGAATGCCATGCAATATTGCAATTCTGGGCAATTTTGTGCTAGTTCCATTTTTGAATAAACTATGATTTCTTTTGGAGAGTGTGTGGTGGGGTTTTTTTAAGGGGGGGAGGAGGAGATGAAAGGTGTATAGGCTGATTGGGCCAAACATACTTAAAAAAGCAGGTCAATCTGATTGACTTTAACTGGTCTGTGGGACTTTAACTACCCGATGATGCCAGTGGTGAATTTGGCTCATAGAACTGGTTACTCCAGTCAAAAAATATCATGAAGAATGCACACCTACTTGGATGAGTATGAAAGATTTCAGCAGGTAAGATGTATAGTGCAGCACATCAACTTCCCTTGTACTACATCTCCTAGAATCAATATTCACTGTAGTAATCATTCTAATGTTCCTTATTTATGGCCAAGGTTTAGGGAGCTTTCCCTACAAATTCCTTTGGTTATTGAGCCCTTGATGGCATGAGGTCTTGTCTGTCTGTTTTGTCTTGCATTTGTCTTGTTTATTATTATATAAAGAACAACATGGCCTGTGGTTCTGTCTATTGGAGTCCCCTGTATTCTGTCTCTTGTATTCTGTTCACGTCAATATTTGGAACAGAAATATTTGAATGAGATGAGAAATCTTTTATTTTAAGCTTGTGTGGAAAATGCTATATGCCTGTAACAAGGGTTGTGCAATAGCTGCTAATGAATTTGACCTGTATTTAAAATGTATACTGTGTAGACTGGCTAGTACGTATTTTTGTAATTGTATCAACTTAAACAAAAGGTGAAATTTTCAAAACTACCTAAGTCCCATTAAAGTCAGTTAGACTTAAAGACTTCAGAAAATTTTGCCCAATTAAGCCTGCATTTTATCTCTGAAACTGCTCAGCTGACACAGGACTACATAGCTATATTGATCACCATCCTAAATCGCATGCATTAGGCCTCTGGGACAAACCCCAAGAATCCTGATTTCAAAAGTGCAGACTACCATGTAAACTAAATAAAATCAGCTTTAGTTGGTGGGAAATTAAATGTGCATCACTTTCCACAGATAATTTGATCCCGCCTATTGTCTGTCTTTGAGTACTAACAAAGAAGTTACCTTACTTCCTCATCGGGCTGAAGGATGGCTAAATCCTTTAGATACATAAAAATATGTAATAGATCCTCTGGAAAAGATGGTGGGGGCGAGAATATATGTTTGTGTTGACTCTCTTTCCTTCCCCCAACCCCTCCCCCAGCACAGTATCTAAACATGAATTGCTTCAGTTTTGAGTATCTGTTTCAAGAGCAATGAAAACTACAATATTGTAACCTGGTTCTGAAGTCCAGCATGGTTTGGAGTTGAAGTTATGTGAAATCACTGAGTGTTTCCACTGAAACCATAAATTAACTATGACTTGTTTGGTATTTGCCCTAGCATCTTCAAAAGCATTGCACACCTTTGCAAAATTATATGGTGGCACTTACTGAAATCAGAGGCCGTTTGTCTGAGCAATTTCAATCTGAGTGAAGGATTATAGATATGCTTCCGTGTCTGTCACGGAAGGCACAGATTCCATGACTACCTGTGACTTCTGCAGCAGCCAGTATGGCTGACCCCAGGGCCACCCAAGCAGCTGGCCCTGTGGCCAGCTGCTCAGACCGCCCTGGGGACAGCCAAACCGGCTGCTTCTAGAGCAGCTCTGCAGCCAGCCGCTCAGGCGGTACCACAGGCAGCCGCACCGGCCACTGCTCTGGCTGTTCAGGCAGCTGGCCCCAGGGACCGCCCAAGCAGCAGCCAATGCAACTGGCCCCAGAGACTTAGTGGTCCTGGAATGGCCAGAGCAGCTGCTGACCCTTTGACCCCACCCCCACCCCTTGGGGCAGCCAGAGTAGTGGCAGGCCCCCGGAAGTGGGAGCAGCAGACAGCCCTCAGGGGCTCCCCCTCTGGCAGGGGGATGAAGCAGCAGCAGTCCCCCTGGGGTTCCTCCCTGCAGTGCCCCCCACTCCCAAAATTCAATCATGAGTATTTTTAGTATAAAGCATGAACAGGCCAGGGGCGGTGATTTTTTTGTTTTTTTTCCTGTGACCTGTCCATGACTTTTACTAAAAATACTCATGATTAAATCATAGCCTTAGATCTAGATTCCTGACTCTCTGCCTATCCCTAGTGTCCTACCTTGCCTCCAGCACATCTCAACTGTCTCTATGTCCACTGGACACTGTTCCGTATCACAAGAATCTTCAGCAGTGGGCTTATAGGCAGTCTGTATTTCCTTTGCACTGCCTAAGTGTGCAAAGCAAAGCAGAGTGAGCCAGAGGATATGTGCAACTCATGTTGAGGACTACATGGAATTTCTGTAACAAAAATCTAGTTTCAGGCTTTGTTGCATACCTTTAACTCACGTTCAGTTTGAAAATCATCACTTGCACTGACTCGTTGGTATCCTGTTGCGCTGACTCGAAGTTTAGTAATTTGGGTTGAGTTCTGTTTTGTTCAGCATGATTTACGAGTGATGGGATAGGGAGAAAATAAGGACAGCAAGAACCTCCGAGTTGCCATAGAATTATAGAAATGTAGAATCACAGTAATGTAGGACTGAAAGGGACCTTTATAGATCATCTAGTTGAGTCCCCTGCACTGAGACAGGACTTATTATCTAAACCATCCCTGACAGGTGTTTTGTCTAATCTGTTCTTAAAAACTGCCAATGACGGAGATTCCACAACTTCCCTATGTAATTTGTTCTAGTGCTTACACCCTTACAGTTCAGAAGTTGTTCTTAATGTTTAACCTAAATCTCCCTTGCTGCAATTTAAGCCCATTACTTCTTCTCCTGTCCTGTCCTCAATGGTTAAGGAGAACAATTTACCACTATCTTCTTTATAACAACTTTCTGAATATTTTAAGATTATGTCCCCTCAGTCTAGTCCTCTCTTCTTCGGACTAAAAAAAAATCCTATTTTTTTTTCAATCATTCCTCATAGGTCATGTTTTCAAGAATTTAATAATTTCTGTTGCTCTCGTCTGGACCTTCTCCAATTTGTCCACATCTTTCCCAAAGTGTGGTGCCCAGACCCAGAAACAATACATCAGTTGAGGCCTAATCAGCGTGGAGTAGAGTGGAAGAATTATTGTAAGCAAGACACAAGAAGTAGTCCTGCTAATACATCCCAGAATGATGTTTGCTTTTTTTGCAGCAGTGTTATACTGTTGACTCCTATTTAGTTTGTGATCAAATATAATCCCCAGATCCCTTTCGGCAATATTCCTTCCTCGGCAGTCATTTCCCATTTTGTATTTGAGCAACAGATATTCCTTCCAAAGTGTAGTACTTTGTATTTCATCCTACTTATTTAAGACCATTTCTTAAAGACCAATTTTTTAATTCTAATCCTGCTTTCCTAAATTCTTTCAATCTCTCCCTCCTTGGTATCATCAGCAAACTTCGTAAGCGTACTCTCTCTGTCATTATCCAGACAATTAACCCTAGTTAATATGCCCTTACAGATTGACTGTGAACCATTGACAACTACTTTCTGAGTAGTAGTAGCTTTTCCAACCAGCTGCACACCCACATTTATAGTAGTGTTGTCTAGGCTATAGTTCTCTAGTTTGTGTGAGAAATCATGTGAAACAGTATCAGAAGCCTTTCAAAAATCAAGATATATCCTCTCTATTGCTTTTCTCCTCTATCCACAAGGCTTATTATCCTGTCAAAGAAAGTTATTAGGTTGGTTTAGTATGATCTGTTCTTGAAAAATCCATTACTTCTCACCTTATTTTCTTCTAGGTGCTTACAAATTGTTTGTTTTGATTATTTGCTCCATTATCTTTCCGGGTACCAAAATTAAGATGACTGGTTTATAATTCCATGGATTGTACTTATTCCCCTACTAAAATTGCCCTTTTCCAATCTTCTGGAATCTCTCTCTTCCTCCACACATTCTCACAGATAATTGCTGATGTCTCCGATATCTCTTCAGCCAGTACCCTAAGTATTCTAGGATGTATTTCATCAGGCCCTGCTGACTTGAAGACCTCTAACTTGTGCAAAGAATTCTTAATTTGTTCTTTTCCTAATTTAGCCCCAGGCCTGGTCTACTCTAGGCAAGTAGGTTGGTTATAACTATGTCCTCAGGGATAAAAAAATCCACCTCCCTTCCCAGAGCGACAGTTAAACAAACCTAACCCCTGCTGTAGACAGCACTAGATTAATGGGAGAATTCTCCCATTGGCCTAACTACCACCTCTAGGGGAAGTGGAGTACCTACGCTGATGTAAAAATCCCATCCGCGTAGGTAGTCTTCACTGAAGCACTGCAGTGCAGCTGTGTCATAAAAATAAAGGGAAGGGTAAGCACCTTTCTGCGTACAGTGCTATAAAATCCCTCCTGGCCAGAGGCAAAACCCTTTCACCTATAAAGGGTTAAGAAGCTAAGATAACCTCTCTGGCACCTGACCAAAATGACCGATGAGGAGACAAGATACTTTCAGATCAGGATGGGGGGAGGGGGAGGAACAAAGGGTTATCTCTGTCTGTGTGATGCTTTTACCAGGAACAGATCAGGAATGCAGTTTCAGAACTTCTGTTAGTAAGTAATCTAGCTAGAAATGTGTTAGATTTCCTTTTATTAAATGGCTGTGCTGAATGGAATGTATATTCCTGTTGTGTCTTTCTGTAACTTAAGTTTTTGTGTAGAGGGATTCTCTATGTTTTGAATCTGATTACCCTGTAAAGTATTTACCATCCTGATTTTACAGAGGTGATTCTTTTACCTTGTCTTTAATTAAAATTCTTCTTTTAAGAACCTGATTGATTTGTCATTGTTCTTAAGATCCAAGGGTTTAGGTCTGTGTTCACCTGTACAAATTGGTGAGGATTTTTATCAAGCCTTCCCCAGGAAAGGGGTTGATAAAAGGGCTTGGGGGGATACTTTGTGGGAAGACATTTCCAAGTGGGCTCTTTCCCTTTTCTTTGTTTAACACGCTTGGTGGTAGCAGCATAGGGTTCAAGGACAAGGCAAAGTTTGCACCTTGGGGAAGTTTTTAACCTAAGCTGGTAAGAATAAGCTTAGGGGGTCTTTCATGCAGGTTCCAACATCTGTACCCTAGAGTTCAGAGTGGGGAAGGAACCTTGACATGCTGCTGCAGCATTTTAAGTGTCGACAGGCCCTCAGATCCTACACCATTCACAGTGATGTTCATTGTGTTAGCAGTGATTGGACAATTATTTTTTTTTTTAAAAAAAGAAAAAGGGCATTTAAAATTTCAGCCATTGTTTTTTTTTCTGTTATAGTTTTTCCCTCCCCATTTAGTAATGGGGCTATCCTGTTCTTGGTCTACCTCTTGTTTCTTATGTATTTGTAAAATGCTTTCATGTTACCCTTTATGTTCCTAGCTAGTTTAACCTTGTTGTGTGCCTTGGCCTTTCTAATTTTGTCCCTACGTTCTTGTTTTGCTTTTTATAATATATATATTATTGTTTACAATTTGACCTAGTTTCCACTTTTAGTGTGACACATTTTTTTGAGTTTCAGGTCATTGAAGATCTGCTGGTTAAGCCAGGATGGCCCTCTACCATACATATTTTCTTATGCATTGGGATAGTTTGATCTTGTACTGTTAATGATGTCTCTCTTTAAAAAAACTGCCAAGTCTCCTGAATTCTTTTTTTCCCTTATACTTTCTTCCCATGGGATCTTACTTACAAATTCTCTGAATTTGCTAAGTTTGCTTCCTTAAAGTCCATTGTCTCTTCTGCTGTCTTCCTTCCTACCATTCCTTAGGATCCTGAACTCTTTCATTTCATGATCACTTTTACCGAGGCTGCCTTCCATCTTCAAATTCTCAACAAGTTTCTCCCTGTTTGTCAGAATCAAATCTAGAACTGCCTCTCCACCTTCTGTAATAAAAAGTTGTTCTCAATGCATTCCAAGGACATGCTGGATAATCTGTGCCCTGCTGTATTTTTCCCAAAAGATGGGTAGCAGAAGTCCTCCATGGCCATGTTTCACACAGCTTTAACCATGTTTCAGACATAGCCACTTGAATGTTAACCATGGCTAATCCTGGTCTGGGAAGAAGTCTGTCTATAGTGTGTATTGTTCACAACTCTAATATTTGATTATGATAGCACCATCTGGGGGACCCTTATGGGATAGAAAGAACAAAACAAAACTGCATATCTGAGTTGCATTTGGTAAATATAAAAAGAAAAACTGAATTTGTCATGTCCAGGTAAACAAATGCAACCTAGTTTCAGGAACTGAAGGATTTATCAGTGTGTCAAGTCAACTGTATTTCCATATGCTGTATATAATCTCACATGACACTGATAGAAATGTTAAAAGAAACATCTTCGATTAATGAAAAACCTAGTGAATTGTCCATAAAATACTTCTGCAATGTGGTGAAGGAGATAAACTATAAAATATGTTATGAAAGACTAAAGGCAACAAAGCTTTAAAGCCTGGCTCCTTGTCACTTGGTGTACCAATGATATATTCCTGTTAATAAGAATTTGATGGGTCTGCCCAGATATGTTGCCATTGGAGTAAACCAGTAAACATGAACTCTTGCTGCCGTCCTGTTTATTGGTTGATGACTTAGTGCTTTTCCATTAGATTCCAGAATGAGGAAAGATTCTAAAATGTTTATGTGTATTAGAAAAATAAGGTCCTATGCTACATAGAGCTTTATTGCTGGTGGAAAATGTGCAACAACAAAATAATTGTTACAATAAGATACAGAAGACTAATTTTTCCACTTTTTGTGGTGGCTTATTTTAGTCCATTTTAAAAAAAATCCTCTAAACACTGATTTCCTATCTGATTTTAAAATAAAGCACTTCATTCTTACCCACATTACCCTGTGAGGTTACTCTCTCTACTGTGTTTACTACCATCCATCCTCCAAATCTCATCCATCTCACCCATGTGGATCTAATTGTGGGATCAGGGCCTTGGTGTGTAAATGTACAAACTGGAGTTATTTGGCATAATGTTATATTAAATCGGAACATGCAACATGGACATGAGCTAATAGGGTTGCAGATGAGAGAGTAATTAAGATTCAATGGCCCATTCAAGCCTTGGTGGGATTTTTTGTGATGTAGTCACCTATCTTAGAGACAGAGACCTACTATAGTATTTCAAAAACATAAAAAGGGAGGAGTCAGAAAAACCTTTCCAGTGCTTGGTTCCAGAAAGGAAGGGTGAAAGAATGGATAAGAAGGTGGCTTCATCGAAGTGCAAGATGCATGTCCAATAGCAAGATCAAGTGCCTAGGAAATAAAAGGGAAAAGCACAAAGACAAGGTGTAAGACAAAGCATCCTGCCTCTTCTATTTAATTTCTTAACCCTTCCTGTGAGTTGCTTTTCCTCCTGCATGTATCTCTTCAAACCTGTAAGCTACGCACACATTTAGCCCACACACAATGCCAGTTAACTGAAAATTGATGGATTCTCCTGTTGCTTTGGTTATGAGTGTTCAACTAATAGTATTGACTTAGATGCTGGGTTATTTTTGTTTTCTGTGGCTTCTAACATGGGAAGCAAATCCAATCCTGGATTTGCAAATATGGTTGCATTTCTTGCAAGTGTAGTTATTGAGGGAAGAGTTTGAGGTGTGGCCTTACAACATGCTCTCTTCTCCGGCACAGACCTCACATGCCACTCCTCAGACGTGGACATGGTCTCATGGCACATACCTCTCTATCTGGGTCTGTCCAGAGCAATGTGTCCTCAGGTTTTTAATGTCTCTTGCATGCTTTGAGGTTGGCCTTCAAGGTGTTTTTGTACCTGAGGATGGGTTGGCCTTTAGAGTGGGTTCCCATGCTAACCTTTGGTATATGGGAAACCTCCACGCAGACTGCGTGTCCAGCCCAGCACAGTTAAGCCCTGATGATCATACTATCAATGGCAGCTTTTTGGCACTGTTTGACGACTAGAGTACTGGGGATCCTGTCCTGCCACTTGATGTTGCAGATGGATCTTAGGCAGCAAAGGTGGAAGCTTTTTAGCTGTTTTTGGCATTGGTAGAGCATCCATATCTGACAGTTGTCAAGGAGTGAGGTGAGTACCACAGCATGGCCTATTTTTATCCTGGTTCTGCAGCAGACTCTACTCCCTTCAGAGCCTGTGGATGAGCTTGGCAAATGTTCATCATCTCCTCATCCAACATGGCATTACTGGAGAGTGTGCTACCCAGGCAGCAGAATTTCCTGATCGAGTTGAGAGGTGATTTGTCATTTGTGACAATGGGATCATGGTGTGTGTGAGGGTGGTGGTCAGGTGCAGGCTGGTACATGACCTCTGTCTTTTTCAAGCTGATTGTGAAACCGAAGCATTTTGAGGCACAGGCAAACTGGTCCATGATAAGCTGAATGTCCTTCAACATATGTGCAATGAGGGCACTCTCATCAGCAATCAGGAGCTCTCTGAATAGCTGTTTGATTACCACAGTGTGCTCCCTGAATTGATGTAGATTGAAGACACCCCTGTCCAATCTAAACCGGATGTATGTGTCTCTGTCAGTGTACTGGAATGTGAACAAGAGCGTGGCTGTAATGACAATGACAGGGCTGGAGCCATTATGAATCCTTGTTTGGTGCTGTTGGTGACAAGGAAGGCTTTTGATGAGTCACCACGCTTCATCACCATGGCCATCATACCATTGTGCAATAAGAGTATAACAGCAATCATCTTCTCTGGGCAACAAATTTTTGAAGGAGTTTCCATACATCCCTGTGATTCACTGTGTCAAAGTCTTTGATCAGGTCAACAAATGCCTTGTATAGGTCCCTGTCCTCTTCACGAGCCTGACAACATTAATTACACTTTTTAGGAAGAAAACAAGTATTTGCTAAAATATCAATGTATATAAAACCTAAGACTCCTGGATACCGTAGGTTTTTTGAGGGGGTGCTTTTAATTTTCTGAAGGGCTTAAACAAATAAATTGAGCTTGTTGGAACATCTCTTGCCGTTCATCAGGAACGGCAGCATGTATATAATCTACCCCAAAGCTCTTCTGTGGTGCTTTCGTGCTGTTGGCTGAAGCTTTCATCATGGATGGGTTTGGAGTTTATCTTGTTGAAATAAGGGATGTACAAAGCAGTTGTACTTGCATGGAAACTGATTCAGACAGATGTTTGAGATGTTAATGAGCCAGTAAATGTCCAGAATTTTTCAATTCTGAATCCTGTGTTGTCCTGCTGTCCTCACATCTTTGTTGTCAAAAGCAGGTGCTTACATCTGTATTGATTTTTTTTGCACCTCTTTCTTGAACAAGATTCTTATTTCATGTCATAAAGGTAAATGTATTAATTGTGTGGTAAAACATCCATCAGATCCAATTATTCACATGTATTCCAGAACGGCCAAGCACTAGCCTTGCTCAGTCTCACAACTATGAGCAGAGATCATGCCCCGTGGATCTTCCGCTACAGAACTCCTACCGGTGCCAAGGCAAGAGCCAGAAAAAAAGCATAGCAGGATGCATGTTGCTATTCCTCAGACATGAGTAGTGTATATTACTGACTAGAGTGAAATCGTTTTCCTATCCTGTGAATACTATTGGATTTTAAAAATAATACTGCTGTTCTGCATCAGGACAAAACTAAAACCTTTCAAAAATTTTCACAAATAAAGAGAAATATGACTCCAAATCTCTAATAACCAAGTGGTTAGGACAGTCCCCTAAGGAGTGGAAGACTTGGATTGAAGTTCCTGCTTTGCCTGATTCAGAACAGAGATACAAACCTGGTTCTCCCACGTTGCCAGTGAGTGTCTTAGCCATTGGGCTATTGGTTATCCCTGGGTGCGGTTGCATCTGTGTGTGCACAGACTCTTTGAGTCTGAAATTTCCAATTATACCTGAAGGGCTAGGAGTTGGTGGGAAGAAGTAAATGGTCCCAGGAGTAAGAATGTTTGGGAGGAAATCCAGTTACTATTCTTTAAGGGCCTCTGGCCAGGATTCTTGTGGAGTAGATGGGGTAAGACTCCTCTCTCAGCCAACCACTTGGGGATGAGCTGGGAGAAGGCAACCAGCATAAATTCTGCCTCCTTCCTCACAGAAGGGGAGATATCAGAGGGAAAGTCTAGCTCACTAAGCATATTGAAGGCTAATTCAGAAAAGGGATGGTCCAGCTGAGTGAGAATCTGGAAAAGGCCCTATAGCTGATCAGCCCAGTACCCACCTCCAAAGAGGAAAGGCTGAGGGCTCTTGCTTAAAAAGGACCGGAGGATCTGATTAATAGAACCCAGCTCCAGAGAGAAGGGCTGGAAAGACTACTCTTCAAGGAGAGAGTGAGGGGCTAAGTAATACAGCCCATTTCGAAAGAGAAGAGCTGGGGATTCCTGCTTAAGAAGGGACTAAAAAGAGTAACCCTGGGGGGGTTTCAGAAACAAGCTGTTTACGGGTGCAGTAGCAAAGAATTTCCTGAAAGGAGCCAGCGATTGCTAGTTGGACTGAATCTGAGATGATGTGTCTGAGAAAGCTCCTTACTTATACTTATGGCTGTCATTAATAACTAAGACCCTTGAAAAGGGAAGTGACTTTTGATTAAAAGGTTCTCCCTGGACTTGTTTATAACCCAGATGAAGGGAAGTGAGGCAGAGCTCACCTGTGGTGCCGTGGCTGACCAAAGGGTCCCCAGCTTCCAACAAAAGTTTTGTCAAAACCAACCTTTCCCCAGGGAAAAAAGTTCCAGTTTCAATGAACTGGCATTTTCTGACAAAAATCATTACACTGAAAAAATTGCTGGTGAGGTCTACTGCTGACAGTAACTTAGAACTTAACTGGCCAGGAGCGGCACCTATCATCTAAGTACCAAGTCTCCTTGGGGACATGTTGTGTGGGCCACTGAACTAGCCATTTGTACATGATGATGTATTTTTGAGTGTTATAGAGGCCTCCTCTCCTGCTCTTGCTGCAAGAGGAAACAAAGCTCCCTACGACTTCTCCCCTCGAGTGTCAGTGCAGCAAAGGGCAGCAGCTAGCAGGCAATGAACTTGCATCAAAAAAATGTTTATTACACATTTGAATGTTCCTACTGTAATCTACTGGCACTTTAAGGCCACTTTATACTGCTCCGGTAGTGTAAATGAGAATTGGGTCCTAAGAATGGTGCTGGTGAACATTTTAGATCAATGCCCACTTCTGCTCATCTTGGGCCTTTTAAGTAGGCGAGTTGGGGGATGGGGGGAAAGCTAGGTCTAATTTAAATAATACAATTTACAATGATGAGATTATCACCTCTAACTTTCTCACACAAATACTCTGGATCATCTGACTTAACTAGTTTATTGGATAGATGTATTAACTATCCAATAAACTCTGAAGCAAATGTTTTTCTAGCTACACACCAAACTGTTTTCAGGAGCTCCATATCTTGATCTGGACTTCTTGGCCACCCCCTATATGCACAGATACCTTCAGATCACTTGTGAGATACTGGAGGAGACAGACATACTGCTTTTGGAACAAGGGTGTAAGTCTTGCACCATTGAATCGTTTGTTGCTGCTGTTCATTTACTGCCATCTTCTGACATGATATATGTTTGCTGCTAATGCAATTTGTCACTTGTCACAAGGATGATGCCATGTCTATGAATCTGTTGAATTGCTAGGCAGTACTGGTAACTTGTCTTCCTTTTTTCTGCCTCTTTCATTTTACACTTCAGTTTAATATTCTTGTAAGAATTCAAATGCTGTTTGCTGTTTGTCTTTGAGATCCTGAACTAGAGAGGGCTTCAATCTAAGAGACTGGATCTGAATATCCAAAGACTTTGGGGAAGTTCAGAGCCAGATAGCCAGATAGTCAGTCTTTTAGATCTCAGACTTCTTTCTAGTCAGAGCATCAGCATGAAATACGTAACACAAAGGAGTAAGTGAAATAAGCCATCCTTTTTCTTATAATATGAAAATGCCCATTCCTTCCGTTTTCATGTTGAGTTATTAAGGGAAAAATGTGTACAAACTGTAGTGAACCTAAAAGATTTTGGATTTTAAATGTTTACAAGATATGTATTAGCTCTTTAGACTAATATATTGATATAGGAGATGCTGCATCTAAATTCATAAACACTCTTTATGTAGACCAAATGAATGAAATACCTTGTTACACATTTTTGGCTACAATAGCAAAATGATCCTACAAAAGTCAAGAGTCAAACTCGTGCAATAATCATTAATTAGTAAATAAATATTTTAATCTTGTAGAAACAGTCTATTGATTCAGAGCAACTTCTTTTCTTTATCTGTTTCGTGGAAAAAATTCCCCAAGGAGATTTCCCTCTAAAAAGGGGAAGGACTTGTGTGTGGTGCTGAAAACCAATTCTAAGTAGCCACATTTAAAAGGATTTTAAATTAAATCCCAAGCAATGTGTGAGACAATCTGGTGGTGTGGTGTGTTCTATAGGAACAAAATCAGACCTCAAAACAGCAGCCAGAGACATGCCAAAAGCCTTACAGACATCTATAGTGAATTGCACTTATGAAGTTCAGTGGCTTTGTTGAGGGGTGGGGAGAAAGTATGAGTTATAATGCTGACAACACTCTTTATCCCTTGTACGTGTCTTCTGCCAAAGTATTGTAATTATCAGCTTCTGTTCAAGACAGGCTAATGAGAAGGGTTACACAGTGAGAGAAATGCCTTTGCTTTCTGGAGAGGGTTGGGAAGCTTGCACAGGATCTGTCTCCACTGCATCTGGTGAAGATTAGCACTGTTTGTTGCAGTCCTCCAGAGAAATAATCTGAAGTGTAAAATAAACCAATATGAAGCTTATGTTTTTATAAAGAGCAATATGTGATCACTTGCCTTTGCAATGCTATGCATACCTAAAATTGTATCAATATACATAAAAAAGAGAGTGGGGGAGCAGAGAGGGAGTGGGCTAAATTTTTTTGATATTTTCATGGTAGGAGTTTCAATTAGGGCTGTCAAGTGATTAAAACAATTAATTGATTAATTGTGTGATTAGTCACACTGTTAAACAATTTATTCAAATATTTTTGGATGTTTTCTACATTTTCAAATATATTTATTTCAATTACAACAGAATACAAAGTGGATAGTGCTCACTTTATATTTATTTTTGATTACAAGTATTTGCACTGTAAAAAAACTAAAATAGTATTTTTCAATTCACCTCATACAAGTACCAAGTACTGTAGTGCAATCTCTTTATCATAAAAGTTTAACTTACAATGTAGAATTATGGATAAAAAAACTGCATTCCAAAATAAAACAATGTAAAATTTCAGAGCCTGCAAGTTCACTCAGTCCTATTTCTTGTTCAGCCAAAGAAGTTTGTTTACATTTGCAGAGAATAATGCTGCCTGCTTCTCGTTCACAATGTCACCTGGAAGTGAGAACAGGCATTTTCATGACACTATTGTAGCTGGTGTCTCAAGATACTTGCATGTGAGATGTGCTAAAGATTGATATGTCCCTTCATGATTCAACCACCATTCCAGGGGACATGCATCCATGCTGATGGTGGGTTCTGTTCGACAACAATCCAAAGCAGTGTGGACAGATGCAGGTTCATTTTAATTATCTGATGTAGGGTTGCAAACGGCCCTGCCGCAAGGCCCCGCCCCTGCCCCTCCCCTTCTCCAAGGCCCTGCCCTCACTCACTCCATCCACCCTCCCTCCATTGCTCACACTCATTTCATTTAGATTTATTAATATTTCATTTAGAAATTTTTCAAACTTTTGGTTCACTGAAAATTGGATTTCTTTTTTTGCTCAACTTGAAATTAAACTGTTCTTGATGATTTCAGAATTCCAGAAAACAAAAAAGAGTATTATTTGCATAGCTTTTCTCAGCACTTTGCAGGACTAAGACCTGGAACAGAGCTCCATACTTGTCTAAAGCAGAATGGATTCAACATTTAAGGTGTATGCATGTGATGGAACAGCTGTCAAGATCTCTAAAAGATCTTGTTCTTGGGCTTAGTTCCATGAATATGTAGAGCAACCTCAAGTGCATATAGCTGTACACTGTTTTTGTTTGTTTTTGTTCATTTTCTGGAAGACCTAGCCATCTGTTCTGTCCACGGTCTTGGCAAGTTTAGGCACATAATTTACATTTGAAATGTAAGGTCCCTGCAAATATATAACGTTGATTTGCAAAATAATATTGTGTTTACCACTCTTTTTGCTGCTTTATGTTGTGTAATAACGGCCTCAAGGGCATTTTTAAAAAAAAAAGTTTTCTGATGTATTTTTATACTATTGCAATATCAGAGCAGTCAGGTCTTGTCTGGCCTTTTTTTGCTGGAAGTCTCTAGAATCTAGGGAGCTCTCTCAGACCTTGTCTGAAGTGATGGGCTGTCTAACAAAAATCAAGGTTTTAAACAGACTAAAAATCCATTCCTCTCTGGATGTCTCAGGTCTTTGTGCTGTTGTAATCTCACTAATACTCAAATCATTCATAAACTGTTCCAGCAAAAGGACAGTAGACAAGACGTGAGATTTCTAATGTAGAAAAACAAGCAGGGGAAAAATAGCAGGAAATTAAAGGGAGTTTCTCTGCATTTAGTTAAGTGAAATGGAAACTGACGCAGTGTGAATAAATGTTAAAACAGCATGATAGCATTAACTAAATATTTCAAGGGAGTAACTATTAAGGTACTGCAGGGTACATTTTCAGAGCATGTCTGTTATAAGTGGATCTGATGGATAGATCTCATTAGTTGGGAGAAATAGAAGAGTATTTAAATCCCAGCCCAAGCACTTCCTGGGTCACTCGATACAAAATCAAGACAAGGAAAGGAATTTGCACTATTGGTCATTCTTTCAAAGGCTTCAGGCTGCAACATGAAGGTGAGCACTGATCAAATATGGTGCTTAGGCATCAAGGAGAGAAGTCAGTGACAGCAAAAATTGTACTGTATGTGTATAATCGTGTAGCAAAAAGGTGAAGCAGACAATAGGTCTGTTCCCTTTGTAAACTAAGATCTTAGTGAGTTTTTAGACACATTCAGCCAGTGAAACACACTAGTCTTTTTCATGGTCCTAGCTGTACTACACTTCCAAAATAATATACAAGAGAGGAGTAAATAACTGAAACTTGTTATCTGCTAACAACTTCTCAAGGAAAACAGAAAATTGTAAACAGTAGTGCCCCGTCCAACTTCCCTTTTGGGATTTACTGGTGGAAAATAGATATGCTAAAAGTAATGACAAAAATTAAAAAAGTAAAAGTAAAATATTGCCACAGGATTAGCTGTTCTACATGGCTGTGCTAATACATAGGGAAGCTAGAGCACTCTCACTGCAATGCATATTTGTCGTTAGAATTTATATCCAAGACCTCATGCTTCAAATGAAAATTCCATTTCTAAACTTGCCAACACCATGTACAGAAAAAAAATGGCTATATTTTCCAGCAAAATAGGTGAGTTAACACGTAGGCTTAGGAATAATTTAAGAATTATTCATGTGCTTTGTCTCTCTTCCCTCTCCTTAAACAAATTGGGCACTAAAGTCCAGTCAATTTGTGGAAATTGCTGCTGTTCTAGGAGCTATAAAAATGGCAGTTTGGAATGAACTGTCAGATTTAGTAATCAGCACAGCTGACTATGCTAGACCTAGTTTTCTTACCTTTCCCCTTAACTGGAAACCAATGGAATGAAAAAATATTTCTAGAGGAGAACCATTAAACAAAGCTGAGCATATATTAGCTACAGATCAGTGAGAAGAGAGCTTGGCTAGAAAATGAAATAAAAGGTCATTCCAAAAAGTGTGAAATTAAAGGATTAATCCTGCTGCCAGTGAAGGTCATAGGAGTTCTGCAGTTGATTTTACTGGGAACAGGATTGGGTCCTAAAATGATTCTGTTGTAAAAGATTTGAAATCCATACTGTATAAGGCGGCTGTGAGAGCAATCACCTGACCTCACAGGAAATAGATAAATAACAAGCAGTGTTTTACACGTTTATGATGTTGTTCCTAACTAATTGTCCAGCCCTAACCATTCACTTACGGTGGAGTTGCCAACACTCCAGGATTGGCATAGAGTCTCCAGGAATTAAAGATTAATTTTTAATTACAGATTATGTCACGTGATGAAATCTCCAGGAATATGTCCAACCAAAATTAGCTACCCTAAATTAGGGGTTTATCCAGCATCCATTGGAGTCAATGGAAAAGGTTCCCACTGAAGTCAATGGAAAAGGTTCCCACTGAGTTGGTGCATGCTGGATTTGGCCCTCAAATGGCAGGAATTACTTAAGATTTGACTGTAGAAGCATCTCCTAGTTTTCTCAGTACCTAGCCAAATCCACACTGGATGAAGTGTTGCTCAGCTACTGAATTAAGCCTAATCAATATAAAGCAGCTGTAAACTGCTTTAAGGGATTCTGCACAAGGGTTTGTACCAGTGTAAATCAATTTTATAAGCAGATTTTAGTTAGTGATACAACTTATTTGTGTTTGATGAAGGCTTCGTACTGTAGGGAATAAAAGAATGTAGAGATTCAGTGTGGTGGGGGAGAGGGTTAAACTAAAGGCATATTCTACAATCAGTAAGTGTGTGTCTAATTGTTTTTCAGATCAACATTAAAATATTAAGTGGGGGAGAAAAGCCTTTTGCAATCAAAGGATGTTAGTCTGAATAGGCATTTCTGATATAGTTAAATGTACTGTTCCTGTGTCTGACAGGAGACAATTACAAGCCCAGACAGTATAATACTCCAAAGGTTATAAAACTAAATATGCCAAAGAAAACAGAGGATTTACCTGTTTTTTTTTAAATGTCTGTTTTTGTGTAATGAAGGATGTCAAAAGAACACAAAGCAAAACATAAATAAGAGGATCACTACATTCACCAGCATTTATATTGTTGATATTTGGTTTTGGTCATTTTCTTGCTAAGTGTCTAATATTTCTGAGGAGGAAAATCTGACCTGGCAGAGAGACAATGGTCTCTAAGTAAGGAAATACTGGCTTTGGACTAATTGATAGCTAGGGTGACTACACAGCAAGTATGTAACGGGATGAGCTATTACCACTGCCAATTCTAGCTGTATTCCTGCCTCTTTTATTTGATAAAGAAAACTGTCACGACCTCTAGGAATACTTTTCCTCTCTCTCTTCTAACCCTTGAAAAATGTGTTTTCTCCTTTTTTGTAAGCTCCCATCCTCTGAGCCTTTTTTTTATTTTTCTTCACCTTGTATTTCTCCTCTGTGAACATTGTTGCGTATGTTGAACAGCAAAAAAGGAATGACTAATTGAAATTTACAGACGTTAAATGGGACTCAGTATGTGCAACAAGGGCCAGGTTTTCAAGAGAGCTGTTCTCCCATTTGGATGCCTCAATTAAATGGTCAGTCTTTCAATAAATCTCAACTGTGTTGTCAATGGGAGCTGCTAGAGCACTTCTGAAAATCTGGCCCTTACTCTTTATTAAAAATTAAATAAAAGTAAAGAACCGTTAATCTCCCAGTTCACATGTCACTTTTGCCCATTTCATTGGATATTTTAATTCCCTCTGAAATTGCACTGTAAGTAACTGGTGGGTCACTGATTTCTGTGGGCGACAACTTGAAGAAATCTCTCTCTGCGTATCTGCTTTGAGCAGCTGAAAACCAGTTAAAAATTGCTGCTGTTGCAGAACAGGAAGTATGCTTTGATTTCTCGGGAGACTGAACATTCGTTCGTTCTTCTCTTGTGGCTTTTCTATTTTTAAAATTAAGTTATTCGGACAGAAAATGTGTTGATCTTTCTGTATGGAAAACAAGAACTTGTGCTGTTCCCATTCCTTACCAATAACTGCCTGTGATGGGCTGTCCACTCCATGCAAGGCCTAAAGGGCTAAAATAGGCCAATTCACATAGATGCTGCACCTGCAGGAGAGCTGAGGCCTGCTAAGGCCTAATGGTTGGTGAAGCCCAGCTGCGGGGGAGCTAAAATAGGCTTATAAAGAGAGGAAGTTGGTGGTCAGAAAAGGCTGCAGGGAGGAGCTCTGCAGTCAGTCCCTAAAGTGGAGAGGAGCTGCTAGGTACTAGGAGGCATTCTAGGGGGAGAGGAAGCCCTGGGATCCTGCCTCGGACTGCTGATTCTGGTAAGAAACTGAAAGGAGGAAGTAGTCATGGGGAGCAGAGGAAGTTCTAGTGGTAACCCAGAGGTGCGCTAAAAGGTAGCAAGAAGTCTAGGAAAGCAGCAACTGGGTCTGGGAGTTAGCAGGCCATAGTTGCTTGGCATAGGGTCCCTGGCCTGGAACCTGGAGTAATGGGTGGGCATGGCTTCCCCTACTAGCTGCTGGAAAAGTGGCACAGGATCTGGCCCTGGCCTGGAAGTCGGTCTAGAGGGGCATCAGGACAGCTGATCCAGTGGGACTTGATACCCAGAAGGGGAGGACTGTACAGTGGCTTGGCTGCAGGGCTGAGTCATAAAAAGGGAGCATTTGTTAGTCCTGGAGAGTGAGGGGAGTCATAGTGTGCGGAATGGGGGTGTCAGATCAGAATGGAGCTAATTTCCAGATGTGGCCATAAAGAGACTCCTAATAGTGAGTGAACCACATGATGCTGCCCCATTAGAAAGTGGGTGCTGTTGATCACATGGGTTTAGCATAATTTGAGCATAAAGGAAGCAGCAAGATAAACTTGCTATTTGACCATCCATGTGCTTTGCATGAGCTTGCATAGGTACACAGGTATAGGCAGTACCATAGAAGTCATTGCTGTTGAAAAAAATCATGTTTGCATTTTGTGAATAATATTTTTGGAGTACACCTCAGTGTTTTCCTAGTCCAAAGAGGAAACACAGCTTCCACAAGTCAGGAGCTGTAACTTCACAGTGACCATGAAAAATGTCATGATTTTGCCCATAATAAAAATTTTACCGTATTCAAGGTGAGAGCACTGTTATTGTTAGACCTTTGTAGCAAATTTTAATATTTCAATATTATCCACAGTTTCACAGTTTGCTTTATGAGGTTTTACAAATTCTGAAACACACAGAGGAATGAAGCCCAAATTTTGGTGGGCCAGATTGTGCCACTACATTGTGCATTCTACCACTAACTCTGGTCTTTGTTATTGAGCAAATCTATATGGTCTGATAAATATTTTATGTTTTTTAACTTAAGAAATCACAAATGCAGCCCATACCAAACAATATACTGGACAACAGGAAGTTAATGAGCTTACCTGGGCTTAGGTGGCTCTGCCCTGTTGACCTGTGAGAAGTGTCAGGGTTAGAGGGACGAGCTTAAAAAGGAGAGCCAGAGATCAGCTGATGGCAGACCAGGGAGGAGAGCAAACCTTCAGTGTTCAGCTCCTGAAGAGGGGGCTGACTGTAGGCAGGAACTGACCACTGCCCGATGGCCCCTCCCTGAGGAAAGGGAGGGAGGGATGCTGACTTTCGTTGAGAGAGAACCATTTCCCTCGATTATCTGTGAACTCAATTTATGTGGTTTGTTTGGTTCATTGACTACCCTTCCTCAGTAGTCAGTGAACCAAAACAAATCAGTAAAGATTTAAAATGGACCTGGTTGGAGGGCCACGTCACAGGAAGAGGCAGCCCACCAGAGGCCTGGAATGGCTGTCAGCTGGAGGATATCCAATGGGGAGGGAGCTGCTGTGCCACACCTGGCCAGAAGTGAGTCAACCCTTGACAAACCCCTGTCCTGTTGTAATTTAAATTGACAATAACATTTGAAATACAATGGAATGCTCTTCCTTGTATACAATTAAGTACTAATAAAATTCTACTCTCTGAAGTGCACACAACTTCTCTGACCCTCAATATACTCTCCCCCCACACTCCATTGCTTGGAAGAAAAAAGGGTCTGTCAGCACCAGTGCTGGCAGACATGGTGTGAAGTCCGAATTCCACAGCTGAGGGCCCTCTCAGAAAATATCTTGCTGGTAGCCCTCCCACATTTGAGTGCCTGCACTAATCTCATGCTCTGGTATGATATTGGGAGATAGATGGCGTAATAGAACAGTAGACTGTGAAGAGTCTGAGGGCTGGCCTACATACAGTTTGTATACGCTAATTTAGAAACAGAAGTAGTTGGATCAGTGCAGCTCACTAGTGTAGAAGGAGTTCCACTGATATAAATCTATCATCTAGCTTACTTAGGTGATTATACACCAGTATAACTGGGCCCACACTAGCAGGGTTACCCTGATACAACTATAACTGTTTCTAAACCAATGTATAAAAACTGTATGTAGATGAGCTCTCACTCTTCAGTGCCAAATGCCACATGTAGATGAATTTAGTGAGGTGCTCTGCAATTTTAAGTATCAACTAGACATCCCCCTAGTGCAGGTGACTCAAAACTGATAATGTGTTTGTCATTTTTTTCTAACAGCTCATGTCTGTGCAATATAAAGGGATTTACATTTGGGCAAAGATGTCTATGGTAGCTTGGTGACTTCCAACCTAGGGAAAAACATTCACTTAGAATGTTCTTTTCTATCATGAGAACTTCTCTTAGGCACACTAGAGTTCCTTAATGAGTCTGTTATTTTCTTCTTAATTTGACAGGTGTTTGTAGGCTAATTAATATGATATACAACAGTTTGTGCACCAGTGATGTGAAACATTAATGGTGTTGCTGAGAGATTATGAAATGTCATTAGCGTGTCTTGCTGACATTACCAGACATTATTTCCTATGGTCTGTGCAAACAGCTCTTGTGAGCTCTCACAAAAAATCTTGTGGAGCAAACTGACTGTAATTAATTATCATTGTTGGCCAAGTATTGTGCTATTAGGTAGACTTTAATAAAATCATAATGCTCTGTCTTGACCAGTTACTGTAACTATTTCCTTGTTTGAGGAAGGGATGGTCTTTTCTGTTGCTCATAGCCACAATGAGCCCTTATGGCTAAAGCACTGGGTTAGGCTGCTGGGTCTCTGGGTTAAGTACCTAACTTCCTCCACAGACTTCTTGTGTGATTTTGGGTGAATCCCTTTTAAAAAGGGGACTGGATCTGCATATGGTGTAAAATTACACAGCTCCACTGAAACTAAGTATTTGAGGCATGAAACAAGAAAGCTGTTCATTCTCCTCTTGCTGATCTATACACTGGAAAAATTTTCAGAGGTCAGACTGGATCAAATTAGGTGAAAAAGAACATGGCTCTCTGGATTGCTAGGCTGTCCTAATGATCAACCTCCAATGATGCACTCAGTCACCTAGAGTTTTCCAAAGGCAACTGTCATAACAAGACTGTGGTGCCCAGTCACTTTCCTGTGTGGGTCCCTGCCACTCTGCAGAAAGCTGCGTTCAGTGTATGAGGTGAACGCTAGGTTTTAGAAAAAACTGCATCCCAGGAAACTCTGGGTTCACTAAAGGTACATGATCATCCGTGCAGAGGTTCTGTGCTTCTGTAGCTTTGCCTACCCTTGCAGCTTCCTGCTGGTGTAACTTTATTGCCAGCCTTCCCTCCCCTCCCACCCCGCCCAAGGAGTCACTTTTAAAAGAATGGTGTGGGTTTCTGCAGGAGAGAGCTTGGGCTGTATTAACTTGCCTGTGGATTCCCCACAGTGTTGGCTGGAAGATGTTAAATATTCCCCAACTCATCCTGCCTACTCCTCACCCACGTAACCTTGGTTGTGTAAAGGGCCTTCTGCAGAGGGGCCCAACTCCCAGCCCTGTGTCCCTCTCAGTGAGATGGGGGAGAACCTCACAAGGAGGAGGAGATCCTCTGCACATGTATCCTAGGAAGACTTTAAAACAATTTGGCCCCGTTTCCATCAATATTTTCTTTGGATTTTTTTAAAAAATCAGTCCTAGTGCCTGTATGGCAGGAGACTAAGTTCTCTGCAGAATTTCAGTTTTTGAGCAGAAATTCAAATACTGAAATATTCTGGTCAAAAGGTAAAAGTCTTCAATTTTGAAATGCTGCCATGACGCCTCATAGGAATTGTAGGTTGAGTGTCTCACACTTCCATTGTACTCTATAAGTAGGCTTGTCAGAATTCAATTTTTATTTTTAATAATATCAGTATTTACTTTTAAGCATTTTTTAAAAAAAGTATTTTTAAATTGTCATAGTTGCGGTAAATTGTGGAGGTGGAGTCAGACAACTATTTAATGACAAAAGATGCTGAGATCAAAAGTTTAAAGCTTTATAACTGTTAAAACATATTGTATATTTTGGCATGTGATGTTGAGAAAGTAAATATCCTTAAAGCAAACTTGAATAAGTTTCCCAAAGAGTATTTTTGTACTCTCCCTATCTGTACATTTTAGTTATTACTGATGGAAATATTTTATCATTTTTTGTATGTCGGGTGAAATTGACATTTACTCACATTTACTGATAAAAATCGAATCCTCCAAAACCTAACTCTCTTATTGGACTACATCTCCTATGATGCGCTATGGTCTCTCCTCTTGGAAAGGGGAGGTGGTGCATCATGGAAATCTCTGGCCATATTGCATCATGAGGAAGACAGTCTGGCCAGGGAACCTGGCCTAGAGAGGGGAATGGGGAAATAGGACAACTGATGACTTCTAGGAATTGTAGTTCATTGCAACATTTCAATATCTAAATATTTTGGGATTTAGACATTTGCCTTTTTTTCAACTAAAAATCTAAACTTTTCACACACTCCAACAAAGAGTTTTGTTTGGTCAAATACCCATTTTTCCATCAAACATTTTCAGTTGAAACTATTTTAATTTTGCTCTAACTGGCATCTTGCTTTGCATCTACAGACTCTGTCCTTAGACTGTGAGATGAGGAGTTTGGTCCATGGTAATGTGTAGTATAAAAGGATTTGGGAGGGTGGGAAAGGGGGCAGTGACTGACAAATTCCTCAGGGCAGGGTTGTGTCTGTGGCTTGCATAGCACTGAGCACGTTCACAGTAAAGCTGTCTCATTTTCTTAAGTGAGAAATCTTTAAAAAAAAAAAATAAAAATTTCACTTCAAAGTAAAATTACCTGCTAATAAAAGACATGAAAAGGGAATCTCTGTCAAAGAGGATAATGTTGGGAGAGGTGGAAGGCTGTGAAATAGTGTAGTCACGGTGAATAAGAGCAGTGCAGTTGAGAACGGTGCTAAGCATGTTTCTGTTGTGAATACTTGTGACACGAGTGAAGATTAGAGATAATTGGAGTTTGTCAAAGATACTAGAGATGAAAGTAGCAGCAAAGCTACCCAAAGTGAAGATGTAATTAGTCCAGATTCTTGGGTGGTATTTTAGGAAGGCCAGGGGAGGGAGAAAAATGTGTATATATTTTTTTAAAAAGAGAGAAACTAGTTATAAATAAGAGAGGCAAGAACAATCTCTTAATGGAGAGATTGCATTATGAAGCAATAGATGTTAGTAATGCAGCACATGTGGTAATTATACTGAGGTATTTAACACTGCTAAGAAAAACGTGCTAAATTTCGAAAACTAATAGCTAGAACAAGTGCAATGTGACATCACAGGCCATGTCTACACTAGCACTTACGTCGGTGAAAATAATCAGACTCCCTGTGTGACAAGTTTTGTTGGCATAAGTGCTCATGTGCACAGCTCTGTCGGTGAGAGCCACTCTCCCGCTAACATAGTTACCGCCACTCGTTGAGCGGGTTTTATTATGTCAAAGGAAGAGCTCTCTCGTGTTGGCATAACGCAGCTACATGAGTAATCTTACAGTGGCACAACTGTCTCAGTACAGCTGTGCTGCTGAAAGCTTGTAAGCGTAGACACTGTCTCAGTATACCTCTAATATTTAACATACCAGGAGTCTTAAAATAGATATTGAATTACAGAATAAATAGTTAACTGATGATTTCAGAGTAACAGCCGTGTTAGTCTGTATTCGCAAAAAGAAAAGGAGTACTTGTGGCACCTTAGAGACTAACCAATTTATCTGAGCATGAGCTTTCGTGAGCTACAGCTCACTTCATCGGATGCATACCGTGGAAACTGCAGCAGACTTTATATATACACAGAGAATATGAAACAATACCTCCTCCCACCCCACTGTCCGGCTGGTAATAGCTTATCTAAAGTGATCATCAGGTTAGGCCATTTCCAGCACAAATCCAGGTTTTCTCACCCTCCATCCCCCCACACAAATTCACTCTCCTGCTGGTGATAGCCCATCCAACCATCCAAAGAGTTGTCACTTTGGATGGGCTATCACCAGCAGGAGAGTGAATTTGTGGGAGGGGGGGGTGGAGGGTGAGAAAACCTGGATTTGTGCTGGAAATGGCCTAACCTGATGATCACTTTAGATAAGCTATTACCAGCAGGACAGTGGGGTGGGAGGAGGTATTGTTTCATATTCTCTGTGTATATATAAAGTCTGCTGCAGTTTCCACGGTATGCATCCGATGAAGTGAGCTGTAGCTCACGAAAGCTCATGCTCAAATAAATTGGTTAGTCTCTAAGGTGCCACAAGTACTCCTTTTCTTTCTGATGATTTCACTCACTCTCTCTCTGAAATCTCCTCTGCCTACATTGTATCATATATCACATTTGTGGAGAAATGCAAAAGAGGTCATTGTAGTAATTATGTCTACATCTAAATGTGTGCTGTTTCTTGATGAGACTGTTATTTTTCCAAGGTAGAAACCAGCTCCAGTTGAATATACTGACATCAAAGTGCAGCTGTACAACTTGAGAAATTCACCTAATCTTTATCATTTTGATTTAACTTTCTAAAACTGGAACCAATGGCATCTTTCAGATGTGTCCTGAGTATCTTCCAGAGTTAAGACCAAAGGGGGAAAGTGTTTCAATGATCATCTGTTTCCTGTGGGAGTTGGTGACATATTGGGTAAAATGAGCTGGAAATCCGATATTCCTCAATTTATTTGTTCACTTCCCTGAGAGTCTCACTTGATATTTTATAGTGAGTTTCTTGGAGTTCTGTGCTGCTCTAGAGGATGACACTGGAGTAAATAAAATAAAATATATATTTAAAAACTCAAACTCTTGATATTTTTATAGCTTGAAAATCAGAAGGTGTTTATTGAACGTGAACTCTTACCTAGGGAGGTGGTGGAATCTCCTTCCTTAGATATTTTTAAGGTCAGGCTTGACAAATCCCTGGCTGGGATGATTTAATTGGGTATCGGTCCTGCTTTGAGCAGGGGGTTGGACTAGATGACCTCCTGAGGTCCCTTCCAACCCTGATATTCTATGATTCTATGAACTTACATCTGAAATCAGTGGGTCAAATTCTGTTCTCCGTATGCCCTTAAATATGGTAACTTTCACCTAGTTGTTTGCTTGTAAATGGATTTATCAGAAACATTAATAAATTATGGTAATATATGTATCAATGTGACTAAGAACAAGTATCTTATATGATATTATGAATACGATATTTCCTAGTTAATCTTTATAAACTGATTTGAAGGTGAAGTGTGCATGTATGTGCTTAGTGTTGTTTTGTTCTATGGTCTTCCATTCAGTAAAGCCAAATGAAGTATCATAAATACTCCAATATATTTTTGGCTTCCAGATTAGAGTGGCAAAGATTGATTCAATGAAGTTTAAAAAAAAAAATCACTAGTCCAAAGCAAATTTTTTTGCTGTTGCTGAGACTTTCTTTTACACTTATAGAAACTCTGAGAAGATTTAGCTCTTTTGAGGTCTCTTCCTTTCAAATCCATGGTGGTTAAGGAAGGAGTTATCACTGCGGAAAAGGCATTTAGCTCTGCTAAGCACAATGCAAAATGCCTCAAGGCAGTTTTCAATAAATATGCACAAGGATGCATAGCAGTTAGATTTATGAGATTTTTTCCTCTAAGCTATATAGCTTTGTGTTCCTGAAAGATGTTCCTTTTTAATGCAAATGAGATAACACTAACTTTTAGCACAGAGCACTCACTCTTGTTTTTTGCTTTGCTTTATACACTTTCAGTTCTCCATATCTGTTGTTGTTGTACTCTACAGTATAATTGTGAAGAAGGTATGAGGCCCCAGTCCTGCAGGGTGCTCAGCTCCCTCTGTTCCCGCTCAAACTGAGAACTCACAGCACCTCTCTGGAGGCTCCTCTGTGCTTCCTGAAAAGCAATTTTGCTTTTTTCTCTTGACCCTCTTTCTCCATGTAATGTATGTATCATTAGGATGTATCATTAGGATTTATGTATCATTAGGATTTATTTTGTTTTTTCTTTTAGTTAACAAAGAGTATCTAGGGTGACCAGATAGCAAGTGTTAAAAATCGGGACAAGGGGTGGGGGGTAATAGGTATCAATGTAAGAAAAAAACTCCCAAAATCAGGACTGTCCCTATAAAATCGGGACATCTGATCACCCTAAGAGCATCAACCACAAAATCCCTGCCTGATCTATGCGTCTTCCTGTTTCACAGGTACCCAAAGGTTGTTGTTTTTTTCCCATCCTGTTAAATTGAGTGTTGTACCCGCACTTTTCATTTCAAATAAATATAGTACTAGTAAAAGGCATCAGAAGGTTGGCAGCCTAGGGAGCTGAAGTTATCTATTCTCGGACAGACAAAGCAGTGGGTGTGATTCTCCTCTCACTTAAACCAAATTTATGTTGGTGCATCTCCACTGATGCCCATGGGATTACTTCTGACCTGCATCAGAGTAAATGAGAGGAGAATTGGGTCCAATGTTTGTACCATCTGCTCCACCAATGTGCTTGATGCATCTCTAGGGAGAGAAGTTCATTTTCCATACCATAGTCTGGCAAGCTGGCTAACAAAGGTGACGAGTTAGGGCCAAATAATGTGGTGGTAGTTCTGTGAGGTGAGCTAAACTGGGACCTGCCTTTCTTAAATGCGGCTGAATTGACATCTGGTCTTAAGGTATTGTGCTCACTACTAACCTGTGCTAGATTTGTGTCAATCCCCTACATTTGTAGGGCTAAATTTTAAGCTCCGCTTGTACCCAGCCTCCACTTGGGTACGTACAAAATTAAGCATACTGCATACACACACAGTTGTAAACACTGGCATGTCCATTTTAAATATCATAATTCCTATGCATGCATAATTGGTAGAATTTAAACCAACAAAACTCCTTTGTACATTTAGGGTGTCAGAACTGTTCACACAATGACCAGGCTCTGAAAATCCACATCTTGTATATATATGGTTATCTAGGACTGTGCCTTTCAGACTTGAAATAGGACTAATACATGTACATGATGTGAACAATATGAAGAAAGGTTTGTCACCTAAACTGTACACCTACCACCATTGTTGCACTTTCTTTAGTGGCTCTGTTGACTTTCCGTATTGCCATTCATTATAACAATTCAAGAGGAAAGGGAAAAAGCAGATTTATGTTTCTACAATTGTAACAGACAAGAGCTAGAGTTAAACAGATGGGATTAAATGATAAGGAAGTAAGTATTTATTTGCTACAACTCACCCTTATCTCTTGAAGTTTATTACCAGGAAAATTGTGAGATAGTTTCAAAGAGTTTTGAATTTTTAAAAAGGAACAAAAAAAGTCCTGTGAAATGTACAAAATTAAACAGAATAATTGTTTATTAACTTTCACCCTAGTTACAGAAGATGTCCTCAGACACCACTGCTACCTGGGTTACCCATATTTTGTAACAGCACAGCAGGGAGAGCAGTCTCTGCTCCTCCACTCACGTATGTGATAATGGATCAAGTGTAGGGTCCATCTCATCCAGTGTGCCAGCCAGGTATAGAAATGGCATTGATTCCTTTCATCTTGAAGAAAGTGGGAACCAGGAACCAGATTTTGATTGAGACAAACTGGTTCCTGGCCTGCTCTTTGGATAGGGTAACTATATGTATTGTGCCTTGCTTGGAAAGCCACCATTGATCTTGTATGATTAGGTAGCTTGACTTCTTTTATGAAAGCAAAAAGAATGAATAATGAGGACAGATTAAGATGGGTGATTGTTAATAACCGCATTATTACATTACTGTTATGTGGACCCAATTCTTCACTGTTACTCAAATTTAATATCCACATCAATCAGCCTGCTTGCCAAGTAAGCCATAGGTGCTGGAACTAGGAGTGCTGGAGCTGCTGCCACACACCCCGGTTTGAAGTGGTTTCCATTATATGCAGGGTTTACAGTTGAGAATCATAGAATATCAGGGTTGGAAGGGACCTCAGGAGGTCATCTAGTCCAACCCCCTGCTCAAAGCAGGACCAATCCCCAACTAAATCATCCCAGCCAGGGCTTTGTCAAGCCTGACCTAGAAAACCTCTAAGGAAGGAGATTCCACCACCTCCCTAGGTAACCCATTCCAGTGCTTCACCACCCTCCTAGTGTAAGTTTTTCACAACATCCAACCTAAACCTCCCCCACTGCAACTTGAGACCATTACTCCTCATTCTGTCATCTGCTACCACTGAGAACAGTCTAGATCCATCCTCTTTGGAACCCCCCTTCAGGTAATTAAAAGCAGCTATCAAATCCACCCTCATTCTTCTGCAGACTAAACAATCACAGTTCCCTCTGCCTCTCCTCATAAGTCATGTGCTCCAGCCCCCTAATCATTTTTGTTGCCCTCCACTGGACTCTTTCCAATTTTTCCACATCCTTCTTGTAGTGTGAGGCCCAAAACTGGACACACTACTCCAGATGAGGCCTCACCAATGTCGAATAGAGGGGAACGATCATGTCCCTCGATCTGCTGGCAATGCCCCTACTTATACAGCCCAAAATGCAGTTAGCCTTCTTGGCAACAAGGGCACACTGTTGACTCATATCCAGCTTCTTGTCCACTGTAACCCCTAGGTCCTTTTCTGTAGAACTGCTGCCTAGCCATTCGGTCACTGGTCTGTAGCAGTGCATGGGACTCTGCACTTGTCCTTGCTGAATCTCATCAGATTTTTTGGCCCAATCCTCTAATTTGTCTAGGTCCCCCTGAATCCTATCCCTACCCTCCAGCGTATCTGACAGTCCTCCAAGTTTAGTGTCATCTGCAAACTTGCTGAGGGTGCAATCCACACCATCCTCCAGACCATTAATGAAGATATTGAACAAAACTGGCCCCAGGACCGACCCTTGGGGCACTCTGCTTGATACCGGCTGCCAACTAGACATGGAGTCCTTGATCACTACCCGTTGAGCCCGACGATCTAGCCAGCTTTCTATCCACCTTATAGTCCATTCATCCAGCTCATACTTCTTTAATTTGCTGGCAAGAATACTGTGGGAGACCATTTCAAAAGCTTTGCTAAAGACAAGGAATAACACATCCACTGCTTTCCCCTCATCCTCAGAGCCAGTTATCTCATCATAGAAGGCAATTAGGTTAGTCAGGCATGATTTGCCCTTGGTGAATCCATGCTGACTGTTCCTGATCACTTTCCTCTCCTCTAAGTGCTTCAGAATTGATTCTTTGAGGACCTGCTCCATGATTTTTCCGGGGACTGAGGTGAGGCTGACTGGCCTGTAGTTACCCAGATCCTCCTGCTTCCTGTTTTTAAAGATGGGCACTACATTAGCCTTTTTCCAGCCTTCCCTGATCGCCATGAGTTTTCAAAGCTAATGGCCAATGGTTCTGCAATCACATACGCCAACTCCTTTAGTACCCTCAGATGCAGTGCATCCTGTCCAATGGACTTGTGCTCGTCCAGCTTTTCTAAATAGTCCCGAACCACTTATTTCTCCACAGAGGGCTGGTCACCTCCTCCCCATGCTGTGCTGCCCAGTGCAGCAGTCTGGGAGCTGACCTTGTTCATGAAGACAGAGGCAAAAAAAGCATTGAGTACGTTAGCTTTTTCCACATCCTCTGTCACTAGGTTGCCTCCCTCATTCAGTAAGGGGCCCACACTTTCCTTGGCTTTCTTCTTGTTGCTAACATACCTGAAGAAACCCTTCTTGTTACTCTTAACATCTCCTGCTAGCTGCAACTCCAGGTGTGATTTGGCCTTCCTGATTTCACTCCTGCACGACTGAGCAATAATTTTATACTCCTCCCTGGTCATTTGTCCAATCTTCTACTTCTTGTAACTTCTTTTTTGTGTTTAAGATCAGCAAGGATTTCACTAATAAGCCAAGCTGGTCGCCTGCCATATTTACTATTCTTTCTACACATGGGGATGGTTTGTTCCTGCAACCTCAATAAGGATTCTTTAAAATACAGCCAGCTTTCCTGGACTCCTTTCCCCCCTCATGTTGTTCTCCCAGATGGATCCTGCCCATCAGTTCCGTGAGGGAGTCAGTCTGCTTTTCTGAAGTCCAGGATCCGTATTCTGCTGCTCTCCTTTCTTCCTTGTGTCAGGATCCTGAACTCGACCATCTCATGGTCACTGCCTCCCAGGTTCCCATCCACTTTTGCTTTCCCTACTAATCCTTTGTGAGCAGCAGGTCGAGAAGAGCTCTGCCCCTAGTTGGTTCCTCCAGCACCTTGCACCTTGAAATTGTCCCCTACACTTTCCAAAAACTTCCTGGATTGTCTGTGCACTGCTGTGTTGCTCTCCCAGCAGATATCAGGGTGATTGAAGTCTCTCATGAGAACCAGGGCCTGTGATCCACTAACTTCTGTTAGTTGCCAGAAGAAAGCCTGGTCTGGTGATCTATAGCAGACTCCCACCACAACATCACCCTTGTTGCTCACACTTCTAAACTTAATCCAGAGACTCTCAGGTTTTTCTGCAGTTTCATACCGGAGCTCTGAGCAGTCATACTGCTCTCTTACTTACAATACAATTCCCCCACTTTTTCTGCCCTGCCTCTCCTTCCTGAGCAGTTTAGATTCATCCATGACAGTTGTCATAAATATAAAGGGAAGGCTAACCACCTTTAAATCCCTCCTGGCCAGAGGGGGAAAAAAACCCTTTCACCAGTAAAGGGTTAAGAAGCTAAAGATAACCTCACTGGCACCTGACCAAAATGACCAATGAGGAGACAAGATACTTTCTAAGCTGGGGGGGGACGACAAAGGGTTCTCTCTGTCTGTGTTGTTGCCTTTGCCATGGACCAGAGCAGGAATGCAGGTTAGAACTCCTGTAAAGGGTTAATAAGCAATTAGTTAGATATGTGTTAATTCTGTTTTGTTTAAATGGCTGATAAAATAAGCTGTGCTGAATGGAATGTATATTCCTGTTTTTGTGTCTTTTTGTAACTTAAGTTTTTGCCTAGAGGGATTCTCTATGTTTTGAATCTGATTACCCTGTAAGGTATTTACCATCCTGATTTTACAGAGGTGATTCTTTTACTTTTTCTTCAATTAAAATTCTTCTTTTAAGAACCTGATTGCTTTTTCATTGTTCTTAAGATCCAAGGGTTTAGGTCTGTGTTCACCTATGCAAATTGGTGAGGATTTTTATCAAGCCTTCCCCAGGAATGGGGGTGTAGGGTTTGGGAGGATTTTGGGGGGAAAGACGTTTCCAAGCGGGCTCTTTCCCTGTTATATATTTGTTAGATGCTTGGTGGTGGCAGCAATCAAGTCCAGGGGCAAAAGGTAAAACAGTTTTTACCTTGGGGAAGTTTTAACCTAAGCTGGTAAAAATAAGCTTAGGGGTTTTTTTCATGCAGGTTCCCACATCTGTACCCTAGAGTTCAGAGTGGGGAAGGAACCTTGACAACAGTACTCCAGTCATGTGAGTTATCCCACCAAGTCTCTTTTGTTCCACTCACATCATAATTCCTTGACTGTGCCAGGACTTCCAGTTCTCCCTGCTTGTTTCCCAGGCTTCTTGCATTAGTGTACAGGCACTTAAGATACTCGCTGATCATCCTGTTTTCTTAGTATGAGGCAGGAGTCCTCCCCTCTTGTGCTGTCCTGCTCGTGCTTCCTCCCGATATCCTACTTCCCCACTTCACTCAGGGCTTTGGTCTCCTTCCCCCGGTGAAGACCTCCTCACTAGGTTAGCCAGCCTGCTTGCAAATATGATCTTCCCAATCTTCGTTAGGTGGATCCTGTCTCTGCCTAGCACTCCTCCTTCTTTGAACACCATCCCATGGTCAAAGAATCCAAAGCCTTCTCTCCGACACCACCTCCATAGCCATTTGTTGACTTCCACGATTCGACAGTCTCTACCCGTGCCTTTTCCTTCCACAGGGAGGATGGGTGAGAACACCAATGGTGGTTTAATGGCTCTCAGCACTCCCAGTATAAAAATTGTTCCAGCACCCCTGAGGTAAAGTGGTGGTCAATGTGAGAGAGGACAGCAAAATCAGGCCCAATATTACTAGAAAGGATTTGTATTATTATTGCTGTAAGCTGTGATGGGATAAGACGGTAGGTGCTCTTATGGATTGATAACTGGTTAAAAGATAGGAAAGAAAGGGTAGGAATAGATGATCAGTTTTCAGAATGGAGAGAGGTAAATAGTGGTGTCACCCACTACAGGGATCTGAACTGGGACCAGTCCTATTCAACATATTCATAAATGATCTGGAAAAAGGGGTAAATAGTGAGGTGGCAAAATTTGCAGATGATACAAAACTACTCAAGATAGTTAAATCCCAGGCAGACTGAGAAGAGCTACAAAAGGATCTCACAAAACTGGGTAACAGGGCAACAAAATGGCAGATGAAATTCAATGTTGATAAATGCAAAGCAATGCAATTGGAAAACATCCCAACTATACATATAGAACAATGGGGTCTAAATTAGCTCTTACCACTCAAGAAAGAGATCTTGGAGTCATTGTGGATAGCTCTCTGAAAACATCCACTCAATGTGCAGCGACAGTCAAAAAAGCGAACAGAATATTGCGTATTGTTAAGAAAGGGATAGATAATAAGACAGAAAATATATTGCCTCTATATAAATCCACAGTATTCCCACGTCTTGAATACTGCGTGCAGATATGGTCACCCCATCTCAAAAAAGATATATTGGAAAAGTTTCAGAAAAGGGCAACAAAAACAATTAGGGGTACGGAACAGCTTCCGTATGCAAAGCGATTAATAAGACTAGGACTTTTCAGCTTGGAAAAGAGAGGACTAAGAGGTGATATGATAGAGGTCTATAAAATTATGACTGGTGTGGAGAAAGTAAATAAGGAAGTGTTATTTACTCTTCCTCGTAACACAAGAACTAGGGGTCACCAAATAAAATTAATAGGCAGCAGGTTTAAATTAAACAAAAGGAAGTATTTTTTTTTCTCCCACACAATGCATAGTCAACCTCTGTAACTGTTTGCCAGAGGATGTTGTGAAGGTCAACACTATAACAGGGTTCAAAAAAGAACTAGATAGGTTCATGGAGGATAGGTCCATCAATGGCTATTAGCCAGGATGGGTAGGGATGGTGTCCCTAGCCTCTGTTTGCCAGAAACTGGGAATGGATGACGGGATAAATCACTCAATAATTACCTGTTCTGTTCATTCCCTCTGGGGCACCTGGCATTAGCCACTGTCGGAAGACAGGATACTGGGCTAGATGGACCTTTGGTCTGACCCAGAATGACAATTCTTATGTATGTTAGAGCCCTAGTCATGGACCAGGACTTCATTGTGCCAGGTGCTGCACAAACACAGGACAAAAAGACAGTTCCTGGGCCAAGGAGATGACAGTTGAAATGTGAGTCAAGACACAACAGATGGATACAAACAGACGGGGAAGCACAAGAAAACAAATATACAATATGGTCACAGCACACTAGCAGCCTAACCATTGCCATGTTGTCCGTAAGCATCACAATCCTGTACTTATTGAAATCTGTATCAAAACTCCCATTGATTTCATTGGTGAGGGTGAGAATTTATAGATATTTTATCCTAAAGGATCTGGAGCAAAAAGAAGCTAATACCATCAAAACCACTAAATATTTAGGACTTCATAGATGGAGAAAATTGACATAATCTGAAACAAATGCTTGGCTTGAGAAATGCCATTTCATTCTTCAGCTACGCAAACATTCTCTTACTAAGATTCTTGTAAAATTGTTTTCTATTTTAGGATTGTTGGGGTCTTTTAAACCTGTTGGTATTGGATCAGTGTAATGCAATCCAGTTAACCAATACCAGTTGAGTGAGTAATGCCTTATCAGATCAAAGCTGATATATTACACTAATTCATTATTTGAACAATGGCAGCATGATGATATATTAAAACCTGATTCAGTGCCAAACTGCAGGAACATGTTCAGGCTGTGCAAGGTTTTTAAGTACAACAAATTAATATTAGCTTGATTAAAAACTTAGGGGGAGAGGGAATTTATCAGATGGGAGGTTCCTAAAAACTTTCATTTAAACAGCTTTCTGAATTACATTAGACTCTTCAAATGAAGAATGGATTGGTTAAATATAAGATTCCTCTTTTTAAAGGGACACCATCATAGTCCATATAAAGGCATGAGAAAGAACAATGATCCTTGGGAAATAAAGTAGTGGTTTTAAAATGTTGTTGTTTAGTCAGTTACCTATACCATTCTGTTTGCTGACTTGCTAGATGGTTTACTGAGATGGGAAGGCTGATGTTTAAAGGCCCTATTCAATTTTTTGTCCTTGTTCACTGAATTGATTTTTTTTCTGAAAGTAATTACCACTGACCAGCTTCTGAAATCCATAAGCAGTGGCATTAGAACAATTTTATAGTGGGCAGTGCTGAAAGCCATTGAACAAAACTAAACTCTGTATATGATAGAACACCCCATCACCATCACCACCACTCTCCCAGTTCCAACACCCGTCCATAAGTTTTGCCTCAGCACGGACTAAATAAAAATTGTAGAAGCATTCTGGGATTTGGCCTGATAGTTATTACATTTATCTTCAGTAGCTCTCACAATGTGCTAGGCTTTTCACGTGCCCTGCCCTGGAGCTCACGCTTCTATAATAGGCAAAACAAGCAGGCAGGGGGGTGACAAATAGAAGAGAGGGGTACAGGAGTTCAGCAAAGGGGGAAGTTAGATGGTGACTGCCAATGTGTTGTTAAATTAATGTTTATGGCAAGAGTGGTGTTTGCTATTCCATATAGATTTACCTTTTGGACTTGCTGTTATGTTTGCTATTCAAAAGAATTTGACTCCTCTTCTGACACTTTTGGCAATATATATAATATTAAGGAGCTCAACACCTAACGTGCTGAATAGTTCTAAAAATCTGGTAATTGATTTTGGGGCTTTTGAAACCCCATCCCTCCTGGCAAACTGCCTTTCTTCTGTACCTTCCTCTCTATGCACCTTCTCGCAGTAGCTGCTATCATAATATGTGATAGAGAGGAAGGAGGATCCAGTGGTATGGGGTTCAGTTCCCTGCTCCAACATAACATAGGGGTCCTGTGCGCAACTCAGTTCCAACAACATTTTTAAAAGTGACTTGGGTTCCAGAATGTCTGAGGCATTTCTAAATATGGGACTTAAGCACCAAACTGACTCAGGCACTTTTCAAAATTTTATCCTTAGCCTCTCTGCCTCAGTTCCCCATCTATAAAATGGGTATAATGGTACTTTCCCAGTGGCATTGTGAGAATAAGTACATTAAAGGTACTTGGATACTATAGTAATGGATGCCGTTTGAGTACCTATAATGTTTTTCACAAGCGGGCAACTGCTCTTCTAATAGAATGTGCCATAACATGAAAAGGAAAGGAAAAATGCTCCATTGTCTACGGAAGAAAGCAGTTTCAAAATTAGTTCAATTCAAAACATTGGTTTCAAAATTGTATTCTGTAAATTGTTTGGCAATTCTGAATAAAATCTGACTTCAGTTTTCATTTAACTAGTGATCTGTGCTCTCTGTAGTTGGTAATTTATTTAGTCCTAAAATGATTTGTTTAAAAAATGAAATTCATGCAATCCTGTGTATCTATCTAGTACTAAACATGGACTTTCCTTATTTGGAAATTTCTCACCATGAAAGCTTCAATATGATGTAAATCTTGTCAAGGTTCAGCTCTTTAATAAATTTGAATGATTTATATCTTCATTATCTTGAAGACATTCTTGACCCTCTCGAGTATTATCTATAGCACAAAAGACTAATTCTATTGGTTATAGGTATGAAACAAAGACATATGTTTATGTATTCTGTCTGTCAGAGATTGTGTGTGTATATTAAATAAACATTAGCTGAAGGCTAAACTTAAAACTCTATCCACAAAATTTGGGAAATTTACAATTGTTTCCCATTGTAATTTTAACTCTGTCCTTTGGTTTAATTATAATATGTGATCATATAATGCTCGCTGAAAGATTTGTACTAGAGAGCAAATATTTTTTCACACAACTGCTATCTATGTGGAAGTATAGAAACTTTCTCCTGCATTCTTTTCCCTACATGAGTCAATATATGTTTCCTTTTGTTGTACAGTGATGTCACCTACAGTTAAATAAGGTATCAGATTTTTTCCTAAAAACTGAACGTGAATTTTAAACTCTTGTTGCACGATCACTGGTGTCATTTGGTTTTGCACATATTCTGTTGCCACTATGAGGAACTAAAAACACTTTAAGGATTATAAGAAGAGAGAAATTACTGGCACAATAATAAATTTACCCAGTCAACAGAAAAGTAAGTAAAGAAAATAACTTGTCACACACCCTGGGCTTTGTAGAAACATCACAGGAATGACTTTTTAAAATGTATTAAGGGACACTACTTTGACATTTACTTTTGGCTGTAGCTGTGTTCTATGTGTGGGTGGTGCTACAGCCCACGATAGCCTGAGCTGAGCTGAACTGAACAATTAGTTTCTTTCTCTTGCCCAAAAGGATATGGATAGATATCCTCCCAGCCTTGCTGTTAATAAGAGATAAAGCTGCAAAGTATAAAGAACAGTTAGCTACCCTCAGAACAGTTTCTTTCTCATTATTCTAGTTCTCCTTCCACTTAGCAACATGCATATCCGATCATGAAGCAAGTCAGACACCTAATGTCTCGTTCAGATTAATCCTTTCCATTAATATCTAATTCATGAACGAACCAAAAAAACCTGTGCTCAAAGACTCTGCTCACTCAATATTCTGGGAATGTTCTGCATGCTTGCATGTTATCCTTAAAGATTACACGGTAATGTCTGGTTATTCAGAAACCAGTTGAAATCTGGATGGTGTGTATGTGTGTGTGTGTTTTGGTGGGGTGGGGGGGGGGAGAAGAAGAAGGGAATTAATTCTCTGTGAGAAACTTATGCGTGGTACATATTAAACTTTACAAAGTCTAATACGGGTAAGTTGTATGGATGCTTAACTGGTGGAGGCAAATTTAATGGCTTTAGTTGGCTGGCTTCCTGATGGTGGCCTTTATTAAACTGTACAGTTGCATGTGGAGTATTAGACATGATATATATTTTAAGCTATGTCAAAGATACCTCAAGCATATGGATAAATGCCCTTTTTACCATCTGTATACATTTAAATAAATAAGTGTTCACTATCATACAAATAATATTTGACATGCTGTTAAGGGTACTTGAAGCGGTGCAGTTAATTGACCATAGGTAATGCTGAAATTGAAGCTAGTCTATGCTGACCCATACAAATCCTAAATCAATAAACCAGGATGGCAATATAGAGCCTGGGATAAGGAAATCCCTTGTGTTATGTGAGCTTGGTAGAATGGGATAGTTGTAACAATGGTGTTTATATGTATATAAAGGCTATGATACTCTGTGCTAAGCTGTGCTGCTGCTAATGGCAAGACTCCTACGTAGTAGTGCCGGGGTGGCCAACACGTGGCTCCGGAGCCACACGCGGCTCTTCAGAAGTTAACATGCGGCTCCTTGTGCAGGCACCGACTCCGGGGCTGGAGCTACAGGCGCCAACTTTCCAATGTGCTGGGGGGTGCTCACTGCCCAACCCCTGGCTCTGCCACAGGCCCCCTGACCATTACATACAAGTTAAAACAAATGCAAGTTATTTAATCAACAATTAATTTTAAAAAGAATAAGGAAAAATGGGGAAAGGTTAAAGGAAACACATCACCCCACTCTGTGGCAGGAAACATCACAAACAGTGTCTCTGGAATGTCAGGGCAGTTCACAGTCTGTTCCTTGTAAGTCCCAGGCCTTCTTCTCAGGCCCTGGCTGTGCTGCAGGGATGCTGTGGGTTGGACACTTGCTCTGGTGGTGGCCTCACGCTCTCAGGCTCTAAGTGGTAGGACCCTTCTGCCCAGTGTCGCCCCTGCCCTGTCGCGGTTATGATCCAAGCCTGGCCTGCAGAGCCTCTTGGCTGAGGCGTCTCCCTGTGCTGGGCTCGCTGCCCAGGGTCCCCCCTCGGTCTCCTCAGCTGCTCACCGCACCCAGCTCCGGACTGCTCCAGCCCCAGCTGCACCACTCGGTCTCTGCACTGCTGCTGCTGCTGCTCAGCCTCCAGCTCCCTGGGCTGCTTCTTTGGCCCCTCTGCCGCTGGTTGCTGCTGCTCTGCTCACAGGACAGGTCTGCTCTGCAGGCTGCTCCTGTGACTCCGCTCCCAGCACTGACCTGCTTGCTGGGCTGTTTTTCTGGCCCCTCTGGCTCTGGTTGCTGCAGCTCTGCTCCCAGAGCAGCTCTGCTCTTTCTGGACTGTGCCTCTGGCTTTGGGGCTGCAGCTCTGCTCCCAGGACAGGGTCTTCTCTCTCTGGGCTGCTTTTCTGGCCCCTCTGGATCTGGCACAGCTGTGCTCCCCAGCTTAGCTTGGGCCCCTGCTTTCTCCTTAGCTCGGCCCTACTCTGACTGACCCAGGCAGTTCCAGCTCACACTGAGGACGGGACCTCCCTGGCCTCCTGACTCCCTGATTAGCCTGCCCGCCCTGTCATTCAGGCTGACCTGGAGCATGGGCCTCTCCATATTGTTCCTGGGGGCTGTCAGTCTCAGGGTCCTGATTCCTCATCGACCCTTCCCCCTTTTTAGTACTGGGAGCTAGCAATTAACACCCCCCCACTGAATGTTAGTAAGGGGGCAACAGTCCCCTTACATTAACTCAGTGGGTCTCAAACCACCAGGAAGGTTCTAGTTGGGTCACAGAGCTTAAGGGTAGAAGGTACCACCAGATAATTTAGTCTGACTTCATATTACAAGCCACCAACACCACCCAGCATCCACACACACAACTCAAACAGGATTAACCCATTGCTGGGGCCTGGCCTATGTAAGCATACACTTCTGGCCTGATTTAGAAGGAAGGTTTCAAGAGAGGTTACAAAGCAAGGTCATCATGCGGCAGTGGCTCCTGTCCAGGCAGTCTGAAACCCACTTTTATAGTGGGGGTGCTGAAAGCCATTGGACAAAACTGTAAACCCTGTAGTGCCAGGTGGAGAGAGAGAGAGAGAGAGAGAGAGAGAGTGTGTGTGGTGGGTTGCAATAAAAAACAAAATGCAGCTAGTTGGTCACTTTACTAAAAAGTCTGGGAACCACTGATTTAAATTTCTGCCAGCTTTTCCCCAGGATGTTGGGGGATAGATAAATCATATTCCCTGCCTCTACCTGTCCTGCTCCTTTTGCCAACATGAATCTCCAACCTTATACAGAGTCCTCTGTGGAGTCTGAGGCCAGAGGATGGTGCTGCTGAGGCAACTGACTTCCACCAACCCGTTTTGTATGGGATAGGTAGGATCGAGGGGAGTTCCCATCTGCAATGCTGCATTTTGGCTTAAAAGATATTAACCAGTGTTTTAAGTTAACTGTCTCTCAAACGGAGAACCAGAAATGAGAATTCAAGGAAAATATCCATGGATGGGTATCACTGAGACGATTTGAGAAGTTTTAAAGTGTGGTTGGCAATGGCAATCTACACTCAGCAACGAGTGTGATTCAGCAATAATATATTAGAATTATCAGTGCTCACAGTAACAGTCACTGTTCCTGTACTTTTGGGGAATGGCTTCAGTGGAAAATTGGAAATTTTTTTATCCTCTAACTCTTTTTAGGTTTGCATAAGTCCAACTGGAAACTAGAAATTCAGGCTCTTAGTACCTAGAGCTCATACAGTTTGTTAATGTTCTATGAAAATTCTCTGGCTTGGTGTATAACCTCGTAGAACTATGATACAGTAATCTGAATTAAATCAAACCCGAGTGCTCACAAGAATTAAAATGTATTGACTAGTCTTAGAGTATCTACTATACGTGGATTGCTATTGCCAATGAATGAATTGCTATTGATTGAGTACCTTGCTGGAGTCAGAGGACCAGATTCCAAGGTCAGTTATATCTGAATCAGTCCACGTAACACTGTTGGCTTTAGTAAATTGACACTGATGTAACTGAGATCTGAATCTGGCACATTTCTTTCTCTCTCTCATGAAACTCAATGTGTTCTGCTCCAAGAAATTTTCAGGCTTCATTTTTTTCCCCTGACATTTACGTTTATGTTTACAGATCTGGATTCACTAGGTGTACATATACTGCTGACCTGGAGATTAAGGTAATTTTTTAACCGGAATGTATTCATTTTCATTATGGTAGTCTAAGCATTGACTAGTTAGTTATCTCCAGGAAAAGGTCCATCAATTGCTTTTCAATTTTAGGTCACAGATAATTTAAGAGGTTTTTTTTTCAAGGAAGCTTTCTCAGGAGACACTTATTACTATGTACAGTACAAGTGTTGCTTTTTTTTATTCAGATGTGCATAAACCCTACAATCTGGGAAAAAATGCAGAAGAAATGTCTTGTAGTCTGGGACTCAGGAGACTTTCTGTCAATTCCTGGCTCAGCCATAGATTTTCTGAGTTACACTGGACAAGTCACTTAATCCTTCTCTTGCTTCCCCATCTCTAAAGTGGAAGTAATAATGCTCCCCATCCCACATGCATGGTGTGAGGTTAAATGTGTTTAATTGATGCTGTGGTGGTGGAGTCATAGAATGATCCCCACAGGCCAAAATATAGCCAGAGAATCACTGTATCTTGATCTCTTCTACTGATGATAAGAGGGGCTATGTCTTTTTACTACATAAAAGGTTCTTTCTGACTTGATAAATAGTAATAAATATGAGGTGAAAATTCTAGTCAGGCAAGGCAATTTGTAGTGTTCATAAGTGTTAGCAGGTCAAAATAAATTCTAGGGGGAGTCTAATCTTAACTTGACCTGCTAACATGTGAACACTACAAGGTGGCTTGCCAACACTTGGGTTTTACCTCGTGTTAGTTTAACATGTATTAGCTAACACATGCTAAAACTCACTTTTTTCCTAGTGAAGACAAGACATAACACAAATGAAACCACAGTCAAACTGTCCTGCAGTAGAGCATGGGTACCAAACTCAGGCAGACTGTTAGGAAACAGGGCACAAACCCCAGACTGGTTGAGTTCATTACGGAGATTTCACCAACCAATATCAAGTGTAAACTGCTCAGGCACTGTAACAGCCTTAACATGGTTAAAATCAAGATACTCCTTTTGCCTTTGGAAAACCTTCCAGTGCAATGTTACATTTCTTCCCAATAAAATCGACGTGTGGTGCTGTCACTTTTTTATCACTAACAGCTGATTGTTTGTAGCTAAGCCTCATTCTTATGAACAACCAAATAATCTTTTATGCTAAAAGAGAAGTTGTGTAATATTTATTAGAGTTTGGGGAAGGAGTTTTTTGGTGTGTGTGTCGGGGGGGGGAGAGAGGAAATAGTTGGCTTTTTTCAAATTTTGGCTTAAAATTACATTCCTGAGAGACAATCTGGGTGATAAAAGTAACATTTCTATTCTACTTAATTCAGCCTGCTCTAGGTGATTTCATTGTGTGTATTAATATAGCAGTTGGACATCTATATATAGAAGCATGTTTACAGGTTGGATTGCCATAAATTATTTTTAGAAAATCTATTTACATAACTAGGAAGTATAAAGATCAAATAGCCCTAAGATTGTTGACATATGGTTTGTCAAATCTGCCTGCTATGAGTGGAATTTCCCAAACTTTTCCTGTTACGGATGCTAAACTTAGATTGTGAGGGAGCATGGCATTCTTAAGTGTGATGCTTGGTTACTTAAGTGTGATGCTTGTGCAGTCCCCAAAGTGGGCCAATATTGCTTAAGTTTTAATTGAGTAAGAATTTTTTGTAGCAAACAAACATAGTAAATGGGTGAGCAATTCTCCATCGGGTCTGCTAGATAGAGCAGGTTAGGTAGGGGCTATCCTTCTTGAAAAGTTGAGTTCGGTTCAAAATTCAGGCCAGTTAATTTATTTAAGTTGGCTTACCAGTTAGTACTAATTGGTAAGATGTTGTAAGATATGGCAGGTTTATTCTTCAGTATTGCTGCTATGAAAGCTGTTTGTGAAACATACTTTGCAGTGTGCGGTTCATCAAAAACATTCTTTAGACTAATTTAATTAGTTTCTTGATGTTTTTTCTATTGATTTTAGAAGAGCTTGAAAGTGACAAAGTATAGATAGTTGCAATTAATTTCTAACTTGTTCCTGTGTTTAGTCAGCAGGAAAGTCCCTGTTTCCTATGAGCAATTTATGGAAGTCAATGAGCTGTTTTTTGTAATGAAAATCAACTATTTTTGTGGGGTTTTTAAACCTATAGGGATGACTCTTCAGTCAGTGTACAAACAATAACACCAATTGTGCTTACAGAGTGTAAATATTTTGGAGTTTTCAACCAAACTTGCTGTTTCAAAGTAATATCTCTAGGGACTCTTTTGTCAGGTAAAGTTGAGCTATGGATTCCATGTGGCTTAGTGTAACCTCTGACCATATGAAGCTGTCTCTAATGGAGCTAGATCCTGCATTCCTCTTGAGGGATGTGTGCCTTCCATTCCCACTGGAATCAGTTGTGTATGAGTGTGATCAGCATCTAAGGGAGTGCTCTGCATTTTGCAAAATTATTGAGTTTGCCTGACACTTATGCATGCCTGATTGCACTGCAATTTCCAGGTGGCAATCATGTTGCTTATATCAAATTAAATTTTGGCTAATTAGTCTGGGAAAGAAGGAGTAAAACCTTAACATGATACATAATTTCTGCAGTATGGAAAGGGTGAAAAGCTGGCTTACATTTCTGGAAACTGCTACATCCTTGCTTTGTGTGGGAGAGAATTATAAGAATTTGTTTCAGTATCTTTTTAAGTATCGAAGTTAGGTTGACTGGTCTAATTCCCTGGGTCCCATTTGCTCCCCTTTTTCAAAGTTGTTTACCCATCTCCAGCCCTCTGGGATCTCACCCATTTATGAATTCTCAAAGATAATAGCTCTGAGTTCCAAGATTGCTTCAGCTAGTTCCTTAAGTATCCTAGGATTACTTTAATCAGGCCCTGCAGACTTGAATGATATTCGATGTATTTTTGTTTTTTGTGTTTTTCTTTTTAAAGCCCTGGCTCTTGGAGTCATTGACTATATGAAACTTTCTTTTTTTCTGGTTTTAAAAGTTTTTTGTCATCATGAGTGAGAACCTTAAAATTGTGAACGTTAAAGACTCCAATACTTAAATCTCATGACTTGTAGGGCTTTACTTTATGATTTTGTGTCACGTGGGGTTGGCTGTATTGAAAGAGGAGGAAGACTACTGAGGAAGAAAAGTTAGAGCTCACAGAGTTGGCTGGGGGTTGAGCTGCTCCCTAGCTAGCTCAGCTCTGCAAGATCAAAAAGTTGAAGTGCTGAACTTTACAGTTCTCTGTTTACATTAACAGCAGCTGACCCCCACTGGAATTTGCGGCCTCTTAGATCTGCCCATGCTTTAATTACGATTAATGAAAACATGGATTATTGTACATCATTATTAGGAAAGTGCTGTTCCATAGAATAAAAGATTTGCTGGTTAAAAATATAATGCCTAATTCTTTACAATGTGCTGTCATCTCTCTGAATCTCTATGAAAGTCCCACCTAGACCAGCATAGTTAACTGGTATTTTAGCATCTGAACAGATATTAAATAGCATATAGAGAATAGAACAGTGAGCTGGAGATTTGGTATTCTCTAGCATGCTGAAGAACAGTAAAAATGATCTTCTTTAAAAAAAGAAAAGAAAAAGGAGAACTTTTCTACCTGAAAGGAAACATCCTGCAAGTGACTAAACAGCTGGAGACCTTTAAAAGCTTAATATGCTCTAAGGTTTGGTTCTATGTTCGATATTGTACAATAGTAGTGGGGGAAATTTTGACAACAATGTACAGTGCAATGTAATAGCATTTATCGTGTAAACTCACTTATGTGAAGGTCTTAGACCCCTGAATCCTTCAGATAAACAAGGTTTTTGGATGGGAATATGAACTGCTGAGAAATGTTAAGAGAATCTGAGATACCCATCCGTAATGCGATGATAGGAGTAAAGGTCAGTCATAGCTACAAAGCTTTAAATACTGCAAGTCAGGCAAGGAATTGTTCCTCCACTGCTCCATTGGACGTGCGCATTGTCAACTAGAGTGGTTGCTTTTTTTGAGGGAGGAAGGGGTGTTTTTTTGTTTCAGTTTTGCTTTCTTCAGAAATAGCAGGATACCAGACCTAAAAGAACAATGGTCTGATCCAGTATGAAAGATTCTATACTTTATATTCTGTGAATGGGAATATGATAGGTAACTTGAAAAGGGCCATATCATGGGGTTCTAGCATGCCCCCAGCTTTGCCTAGGAGTCAGTTTCATAGGAGCTCTGTTAAGTACTCCTTTTCTTTTTGTTAATTGGAGTGTTCTCTATTCCACTCCTCTGAACACAACTGGCCTCACCCCTAATCCAGCCAACATTTTCATCCAGGGTGCAATACCTTATTAATAGGTAATCCTAGGCTACTTCTGCTAACAACCATGGTACAACCATAGTGTATGCAACTAAAGCAGGAATTTCGGCTAACCAGGGTTCTGTTAATGCTGGATGTAGTATAAAACGGGTTCCACTGATAGCTTTCTTTACACTTATCCAAATGCTATTAGGCCTGGTCTAAACTAGAAAATTAAGTCAGTTTAACAGTGTTGGTCAGAGGTGTAGAAAATCCACATCACTGAACAGCGTTGTTAAGCCAACCTAAGGCCCTGTGTAGACAGCGCTAGGTTGTTAGAAGAATTCTTCTGTTGACCTAACTACCCTTCCAGAGGTGGATTCCATACACCGATAGAAGAACCACTCTCTTTGGTGTAAGTAGTGTCTACACTAAAGTGCTACAATTGAATAGCTGTGCTGCTGTGTAGCGTTTTAAGTGTAGACAGGCCCTTAGTGTATTTTTTCAGTTGCTTTTGTCATACAGAACTGTGTAGCAGTCATATAACCATTTCTAAAGTTTCAGGAAAGGTTCTGAATCAAACTGAAGCAAATGGCAGTTATGCTTCTTACACAGGGCTGAATGTGATCCTTCTGCCCCCAGTATATTTAAATAATAATGGAGCCAAAAGAGAATTGCTATCCAAATACAGAAAAGTATTTGTATTTTTGGCCTTCTTGAGAGCTGCTCCTAGTGTTTGATATTCAGATAGTTTTTCATGTGCAGTGAGATTGTCAAGGCCAGCTATGCCCCTCTGCCTCACTCAGGTGGATCAAAGAGATCACCATGCAGCTGCAAATCACCTGCATAGAATTCCCCTGGCACAGGGAACTACCTAGGGATGCTGCTGCCAGGTCTTGCACAATTGCATCCCTCCTAGGTACAGGGTGTGGCAGAGCTCCATTCTGCTCCACTTGTCCTCCACTGGCTTAGAATTGATTTTTATTAAGAACTCCATCAATGGTGTAACTTAAAGTTGCCTGGGCCAAGTGGAGCTCTGAACAGGAGAGGGTCTGCCCCAAAGTTTGTCATGACTAAGTCACTTATATAACCTTCAGAGTCTTGTGTATGTCTGTTGATTTTCAGGGTTTCTTTGCACCTCTCTATTGATTTGCAAGGTTTCTTCCACTTGTTATGTGTGAAACAGAAGTAACAAGAAGGATGTCCAGTAAAAATTATACATAATTAACAGATGCCAGTTCACAATAGCCCCTTTATCTTGCAAGGAAATGGCATGTCTCTTACCATAATCCCTGAGTGACACTGTTTATTTACATAATAAACAGTCTATACTGCATCATTTGTTTCATTCTGTTTATTTTTCTGTCGGGGACTCTGAAATAGCAAGCCCTCTGCCATCCATGCTGCTATTAGTCTGTACAGCACCATCATACAGAGACAAAGCAGCCTTCTCCCTCTTTCTCCTTTAAAAGCGAACATGCCCAATCACAAGTCCCTGAGATGTCTGTGTAGTTGTGTAATTTCCCACCATCACCAGTGGGTGCCTCTCTTGGTACTCCTTATTTGGAACCTGAAATGGGACAGAGGTTGAGTAAAGCAGGGAGAACACAAACAGATTGTAGTTGATGTGCTGAGCTTTTTAAAGGTTTTATTTAGGAGCAGGGAGGAGAAAATATAATGATAAATGTAGTTTATCTAGCTCCCTTAAATAATGAAACATTTTATTTGCCTCTTGTTATTACGGTTGGATCCCAGTTTATAGCCCAGCTGCTAAACTGCTAATGATTAACATTTCTTGCTCTATTTACTCTATGTTAGAACTAAGACTACATTTCTCACTTTGTTCAAAGAATGACTTTGCCTTTGTACACAGTTATCTTGCTGAAAACACTTGGACAAAGGACTGAGTATTGTAACCCAAGGAACATCATTGTGGCATAACTAACTTCCACATTTCAACTGCCAGCTCCCAGCTGATGAGCTGCCATGTGAAATATACTTATTTTCATTGGTAGTGTTTAGCCCCTCCCAGCTGGACCAGTGTGTAATGAGATGTGAATTAGAGCTGTTAAAACAAAGTTGAGACCAGTTCTTAGCAGACATACAGATGTCTCCACTTATCCTGTTTATTTCTGTAGCAGCTACAAGGAAATGCTATAATTCTGCTGTCACTCTAAATAGAGGGGAACTTCTTAAAGGAATAACTTTTTATCCTCATGGAGAGCTAAATAACTCAGAAAATGTTTCAGAGCCGGCACACAATTTACTGGATATAGTAGGTCTCAGTTTTTGAAAAGTGGATTTTTAGTTTTACAATATTAGGATTTCTAGAAACATTGATAGTTGTTTTTTTTTTTTTGTTTTTTTTTTGCCTTTCTCCCCAAATTTTTAAACTTGCAACTTCAAGGAAGTTGAATTCAGGTTTTTTGGTTTTTTTTTTTTGCGGGGGGCGAGGGGATTGTGTCTAAATTACTGTTTTTAAATTGAGAGCTTTAACTGAGATTATTTTGCAATGTCAACTGTAGTAGTTGAACTGGATAATCTTTCTCCAGAAGACACTGAGAGTGAAAATGATGCCAAGTCAGTTTTTAGTAAAGCCAAATCCAATGAACTACATGCTGATTGCTGCAGTCTTAAACTTCACTCCTCACATTCTGCACCTGCTGGTAAGCTTCAGTTTTATTGATTTTCCCCCACCCCTTCCCCCTAAGGCTGTATTTATTTATGCATGTAATATGTGGAATGAACTAGAATACCTAATGAAGAATAATTTTTCATAGGGTCTTGTAACAGCAGGTATGAATCTGAGTTCTTGTTTTAGTTAACATGTGTTGCTGTCAGGTGTACTTGGAAAAGAGGGTAGATCAGGTGCTAATTGTTTAAAAAATTAGGGGCTAGATTTCTTGTGTCACCTAAGAGCTGACATATAGGGGCTGTAGTTGAGAGAAGGAGGGGGAAAAGTGGCAGTCACCTTTGCATCACCTGGAATATGGGCTGCTGCAGGGAATGAAACAGCCTTGATATAAGACAATAGCCTTTCCTGGGCTGTTTATGGGCTGTGCTGCAGCCCAGAATCTCCTTAGCACCAAGAGCTATGACTACTTGCCTGTCTTTTCCCAGCAAATCTCCACCATAGCAGAACTTTCACGGGAAGATACACAGTGGTTCTACATTGCTCCTGGGCATGGGGAAATTCTCTCCTTGCCCATTCTGGCTCATTGTATGCTGCCTGAGAAGTATATAGAGTTGGAATAGTTCCTACGAAATGTGAACAAAATTATCATCATGAGTTTGAAATTTTCATTTCCTTGAAAATTCATTTGGTTGTGCCAAAATACAGCTTTATAAACTACCACTAACACATTCAAGGCTGTATCTGTAATTAGATCTGTTGAAACATCTCCCCTATGCCCTTTAATACCTTCCAATTTATTCAAACTACTCTCATCTAAGACTTACATTTAAATACGCTGCCTTCCTGTGGGCTACAGCACAGTTTTCATTGTGTATTTTACCTCATGTGACTCACTGGGAATGCCTCCACTGGATTATGTTTCCACCTGCTCTGTAATCACTAGTAGCACAGAAAACAAACTAGTTAAGCATACAGCAGCTGAATATGGAGATGCTTCAATAGCAGTGAACATGGAGATGCTTTATCTTGTGGGGGGCAATCCCAACTGGATAGCGTAATTTTGACTTCACAAAAGCAGGTGAATAAGTAAACCAGGCTGTCTCTAAAAGTATTTTCTTAGTAATGAACCTCCTGGAAGTTTGTGTAATTATCACTTTAAACATTATAATTTTAATAAACATTGTCACATACAATAGCCAGAATTAGCACAATATGAATAAATGTAAAGTGATGTTACCTAATCCCTTGCAAGAAAACTGATTTGATTGCTCCAAATTTGTGTCATGTCCTTAATAATAGTTATTGCCTAATTATTTCATTTTCAGTCTATGCAAATATCAGTAAGGCCTAAATCTTGAAAAGACATATGCATGTGCTTAACTCTACAAATAGCGGTAGTCCCTTTGACTTCAGTGGGACTATTTGGGTGTGTAAATTTAAACACACACACAAGACTCTGCAGGATTGGAATCCAGTGTTCATTTCTTGCACTAGGCAATTTTACATCACATTATTTTTAAATGTGCAATATCATAATGGAACAGCATAAAAGATTAACATATGTTGCAGGAGACCAGTTTTTGTGAAGCAGTTAACACAATTGCTGTCATAGGACAAAGGAGGGTTAGTAGGTTACAAATTGTTGTAATGAGCCATTGATTTTTGGTGTCTAGCAGTTGTGAATTAAGTTCCCAGGCTCATCTTTCGAAGCTGTTGTGCAGGTTCCTTTAATAACAGGGACTGTGAGGTTAGGTAAAGAGTGATCACTTTGTGAAAAGTATTTGCCCACGGTGATAAGGTGTTTTTTTCTTGTCTTATCACTTTCCAGTATGAATTCACTTGAAAGCATAGTGATTGTTCGGTTTTACCCACATAGCTGTTTGTGTAATGCCCATGGATCTTGAAAGGTGTGTTGGAGTTGTGATATTGATCATTATAGCAGTGGGGATATGTCTGTGGGGTTTGCATCTGTTCAGGAAGGGTTTGGTGCTGTTTTGAGTTGGTGGGTCCTGGTCTGTGGAGTAGGGTTGCCAACTGTCTAATCACACAAACACAAACACCTTTGCCCTGCCCTGCCTCTTCTCCAAGGCCCTACCCCACTCACTCCATCCTCCCTCCTTCCATCGCTCGCTCTCCTCCACCCTCACTTACTTTCACTAGGCTGGGGCAGGGGGTGTGGGGTACAGGTTCTGGAAGGGAGTTCGGGCGTGTGAGGTGGCTCAGGGTGGGGCCAGGGGTTGGGGTGTGGGCTCTGGGAGGTAAGGCTGGGGCAGAGGTTTGGGGTGCAGGATGGGATGCGGGGTGCTGGATCTGGGAGGGGGCTGGGGCAGGAGGTTGGGGTGCAGGGCGGGGGGTGGGCTGGGGGAGGCGGTGAGGGGTGCAGGCTCTGGCGGGGCGGTGCTTACCTCCGTTGGCTCCTGGGCAGTGGTGCAGCAGGCTTCTTGCTTGCCCTGGCTCCATGCCGCTCCCGGAAGCGGAGAGCACATCTCTGCAGCCCCAGGGCGGGAGAAGGGGCTGCTGCATGCTGCCCCTCTCTGCATTTCCTGGCCAATGGGAGCTACGGAGTTAGCGCTTGGGGTGGGGGCAGCACACAGAGACCCCCTGCTCCCCACAGGGACGTGCCAGCCGTTTCCGGGAGCGGTGTGGAGCTAGGGCAGGCAGGGAGCTTTCCTTAGCCCTGTTGCGCTCACAGACTTTTAGCAGCCAAAATTACTGATTTTATTCGTGTAGCGATATTTCTGTATAAATTAGTTATGCATGAGTTCCCAGTGATTAAAAGTAGGAAATAACTTTAGCAACTGTGCAGTCCTTGTTGACAAACCCTGTCATTTCAAGGATGACCTTTGTGCCTGGTTGGAAAAGTCAGTAAGTGCTGCTATTTATCTTGGGGACCAACATTGCTACAACAACTCAACTTATCAGTAACTTTTTATTTTTATTTTTGAAGAGTGGTGACTTTAATGCAATTAAAATCTCAAAAAGTCTTAGCCTTTTAAAATTACTTTGTTTTGATATTTATTTTACCAATATTTCCAAGAAAACCTTCTGTTATGAATGTTATCATAAGTTGGCTGAGGTCTGAATGAAACACTCTTTTAACAAAACAAAACAAAAAAAACTTTGGCTTCCACTATATTGTTTCCCAAGAAAAATTTACACACACTCAGCAATGGCCATTGATAAAAATAGATCTATTTTGGCTACAGTAAAATAACAGATCTGTTTTCTTAACACACAGACTATTTCCAGGCAGCCCAGATTCATACTCTGATGCAAAGTATCAAAATCCTGACAGGGACAATCTTTTAGCATAATGCCAAATTTCCCAGATATGTACAGTAAATAACCTGAAAATCTTTATATCTGGGGAAAACACAATTGGACTTCAATCTTGCATTTGGATCTGCTAATGCTGACCTCTGTACTCACACAGGTTTCAGAGTAACAGTCATGTTAGTCTATATTCGCAAAAAGAAAAGGAGTACTTGTGGCACCTTAGAGACTAACCAATTTATTTGAGCATAAGCTTTCGTGAGCTACAGCTCACTTCATTGGATGCATACTGTGGAAAGTGTAGAAGATCTTTTTATATACCCACAAAGCATGAAAAAATACCTCCTCCCACCCCACTCTCCTGCTGGTAATAGCTTATCTAAAGTGACCACTCTCCTTACAATGTGTATGATAATCAAGGTGGGCCATTTCCAGCACAAATCCAGGGTTTAACAAGAACGTCTGGGGGGGGGGGTAGGAGAAAACAAGGGGAAATAGGTTACCTTGCATAATGACTTAGCCACTCCCGGTCTCTATTCAAGCCTAAGTTAATTGTGTCCAATTTGCAAATGAATTCCAATTCAACAGTTTCTCGCTGGAGTCTGGATTTGAAGTTTTTTTGTTGTAATATCACAACTTTCATGTCTGTAATCACATGACCAGAGAGATTGAAGTGTTCTCCAACTGGTTTATGAATGTTATAATTCTTGACATCTGATTTGTGTCCATTTATTCTTTTATGTAGAGACTGTCCAGTTTGCCCAATGTACATGGCAGAGGGGCATTGCTGGCACATGATGGCATATATCACATTGGTGGATGTGCAGGTGAACGAGCCTCTGATAGTGTGGCTGATGTTATTAGGCCCTGTGATGGTGTCCCCTGAATAGATATGTGGGCACAGTTGGCAACGGGCTTTGTTGCAAGGATAGGTTCCTGGGTTAGTGGTTCTGTTGTGTGGTTGCTGGTGAGTATTTGCTTCAGGTTGGGGGGCTGTCTGTAGGCAAGGACTGGCCTGTTTCCCAAGATTTGTGAGAGTGTTGGATCATCCTTCAGGATAGGTTGTAGATCCTTAATAATGCATTGGAGGAGTTTTAGTTGGGGGCTGAAGGTGACGGCTAGTGGCGTTCTGTTATTTTCTTTGTTAGGCCTGTCCTGTAGTAGGAGACTTCTGGGAACTCTTCTGGCTCTATCAGTCTGTTTCTTCACTTCCGCAGGTGGGTATTGTAGTTGTAAGAATGCTTGATAGAGATCTTGTAGGTATTTGTCTCTGTCTGAGGGGTTGGAGCAAATGAGGTTGGATCGCAGAGCTTGGCTGTAGACGATGGATCGTGTCGTGTGGTCAGGGTGAAAGCTGGAGGCATGTAGGTAGGAATAGCAGTCAGTAGGTTTCCGGTATAGGGTGGTGTTTATGTGACCATCGTTTATTAGCACTGTAGTGTCTAGGAAGTGGATCTCTTGGGTGGACTGGACTAGGCTGAGGTTGACAGTGGGATGGAAATTGTTGAAATCGTGGTGGAATTCCTCAAGGGCTTCTTTTTCATGGGTCCAGATGATGAAGATGTCATCAATATAGCGCAAATAGAGTAGGGGCGTTAGGGGACGAGAGCTGAGGAAGCGGTGTTCTAAGTCAGCCATAAAAATGTTGGCATACTGTGGGGCCATGCGGGTACCCATAGCAGTGCTGCTGATCTGAAGGTATACATTGTCCCCAAATGTAAAATAGTTCTGGGTAAGGACAAAGTCACAAAGTTCAGCCACCAGGTTAGCCGTGACATTATCGGGGATAGTGTTCTTGACGGCTTGTAGTCCATCTTTGTGTGGAATGTTGGTGTAGAGGGCTTCTACATCCATAGCGGCCAGGATGGTGTTATCAGGAAGATCACCGATGGATTGTAGTTTCCTCAGGAAGTCAGTGGTGTCTCGAAGGTAGCTGGGAGTGCTGGTAGCGTAGGGCCTGAGGAGGGAGTCTACATAGCCAGACAATCCTGCTGTCAGGGTGCCAATGCCTGAGATGATGGGGCGCCCAGGATTTCCAGGTTTATGGATCTTGGGTAGTAGATAGAATATCCCAGGTCGGGGTTCCAGGGGTGTGTCTGTGCGGATTTGATCTTGTGCTTTTTCAGGGAGTTTCTTGAGCAAATGCTCTAGTTTCTTTTGGTAACTCTCAGTGGGATCAGAGGGTAATTGCTTGTAGAAAGTGGTGTTGGAGAGCTGCCGAGCAGCCTCTTGTTCATATTCCAACCTATTCATAATGACAACAGCACCTCCTTTGTCAGCCTTTTTGATTATGATGTCAGAATTGTTTCTGAGGCTGTGGATGACATTGTGTTCTGCACGGCTGAGGTTGTGGGGCAAGTGGTGCTGCTTTTCCACAATTTCAGCCCGTGCACGTTGGCGGAAGCACTCTATGTAGAAGTCCAGTCTGCTTCGACCTTCAGGAGGAGTCCACCTAGAATCCTTTTTTTTTTGTTTGTAGTGTTGGTAGGGAGGTTTCTGTGGATTAGTATGTTGTTCAGAGGTATGTTGGAAATATTCCTTGAGTCGGAGACGTCGAAAATAGGATTCTCGGTCACCACAGAACTGTATCATGTTCATGGGGGTGGAGGGGCAGAAGGAGAGGCCCCGAGATAGGACAGCTGCTTCTGCTGGGCTGAGAGTATAGTTGGATAGGTTAACAATATTGCTGGGTGGGTTGAGGGAACCATTGCTGTGGCCCCTTTTGGCATGTAGTAGTTTAGAAAGTTTAGTGTCCTTTTTCTTTTGTAGAGAAGCAAAGTGTGTGTTGTAAATAGCTTGTCTAGTTTTAGTGAAGACCAGCCACGAGGAAGTTTGTGTGGAAGGTTGGTTTTTTATGAGAGTATCCATTTTTGAGAGTTCATTCTTAATCTTTCCCTGTTTGCTGTAGAGGATATTGATCAGGTGATTCCGCAGTTTCTTTGAGAGCGTGTGGCACAAGCTGTCAGCATAGTCTGTGTGGTATGTAGATTGTAATGGATTTGTTACCTTCAGTCCTTTTGGTACGATGTCCATCTGTTTGCATTTGGAAAGGAAGATGATGTCTGTCTGCATCTGTACAAGTTTTTTCATGCAGTTGATAGATTTCCACTCCATACGGCTAAATGCAGTGCCTTGCATAATGACAGGTTTCAGAGTAACAGCCGTGTTGGTCTGTATTCGCAAAAAGAAATACAAGATCCTACAAGATCTCTATCAAGCATTCTTACAACTACAATACCTACCTGCGGAAGTGAAGAAACAGATTGATAGAGCCAGAAGAGTTCCCAGAAGTCTCCTACTACAGGACAGGCCTAACAAAGAAAATAACAGAACGCCACTAGCCGTCACCTTCAGCCCCCAACTAAAACCCCTCCAATGCATTATTAAGGATCTACAACCTATCCTGAAGGATGATCCAACACTCTCACAAATCTTGGGAGACAGGCCAGTCCTTGCCTACAGACAGCCCCCCAACCTGAAGCAAATACTCACCAGCAACCACACACCACACAACAGAACCACTAACCCAGGAACCTATCCTTGCAACAAAGCCCGTTGCCAACTGTGCCCACATATCTATTCAGGGGACACCATCACAGGGCCTAATAACATCAGCCACACTATCAGAGGCTCGTTCACCTGCACATCCACCAATGTGATATATGCCATCATGTGCCAGCAATGCCCCTCTGCCATGTACATTGGGCAAACTGGACAGTCTCTACATAAAAGAATAAATGGACACAAATCAGATATAATTCTTGACAACATTCATAAACCAGTCGGAGAACACTTCAATCTCTCTGCTCACATGATTACAGACATGAAAGTTGTGATATTACAACAAAAAAACTTCAAATCCAGACTCCAGCGAGAAACTGTTGAATTGGAATTCATTTGCAAATTGGATACAATTAACTTAGGCTTGAATAGAGACTGGGAGTGGCTAAGTCATTATGCAAGGTAACCTATTTCCCCTTGTTTTTTCCTACCCCCTTCCTCAGACGTTCTTGTTAAACCCTGGATTTGTGCTGGAAACGGCCCAACTTGATTATCATACACATTGTAAGGAGAGTGGTCACTTTAGATAAGCTATTACCAGCAGGAGAGTGGATTTGTGTGTGTGGTGGTGGGGGGGAAGGGGGGGAGAACCTGGATTTGTGCTGGAAATGGCCCAACTTGATTATCATATACATTGTAAGGAGAGTACTTCACAAAGTACCAGTAAGTACAAACATATAACATGTGCTAGGTGTATGTTGGTAGGAAATAATTATGGACATAGAACTAACATTAAACCAAGCATATATGCCATTTATTTCTCCTGTATGTTTGTGCCATGTTGCCCCTATATTCAGTTGTGTTGTAGCAATCTGTACTCTAGTCTTTGGATCTAGAACTTTAATGACACTGTTTTTGTGAACAAAATGCAGAGCTGAATGTACAGAGGGCACCAGTTAACAAAGCAGCAAACATTCCTCCACTCCTGACAGCTTAATTTTATTACAGTGGGTTATAGCCCAAATGGCAAAGAGGAAATACTACAAACAGCATGGTGAAGTCAGATTCCACACTTCAGTAAATGTTGACTTTATTTTTAATTTTTTTTGCGTGCCCAGTGTAGACATCCATGTGCACAAGATTTCTTTGAAATGGAAGGTGCCACTGGGATTAAAATATGTGCTTTTATGTTCTCCTATAAAAGGATGCTTTCTTGAATTGGGTTAGACCTTTCAGTTCCAGGGGAAGTGGAATAATGAAGTGAAAGATATAATTGGTCTGAACATTTCTAAAATTTCAGTAAAAAATGGGGAGGAGGATGTCTTCCTCTCCCGTCCCTTGCTGTCTTCTGTGTTTTTGACCGGCTCTAATTATGTCTTTTCTAAGTCCCCCATCCTGCAAACACAACTCAGTTATGGATGTGCGTAGGTGTTGGCGGAATCAGGGCCATATTCCTTAAGCATAATGCAAAAAAACTTATTATGAAAACTGAAGGAATTTTAAATATATAATCATTACTAATTTTCTACTATGTAAGCAGAGTCAGGATGAGCTGCACCCTGACATCTGGTGGTGAGTTGTGGCAAGTTGTGGAAAAGAACTTCAGGGGCTGATCTTATTTGCATAGGCCCACCCACCCCGCCTAGCATGAGCCCATAGCTGCCCAAATGGTCACTTTGGCTGCTGTGGGATCCCCAGTTTCTCTGTTGTTGGGGCAGGAAGAATAAATTATTATCCTGATTATGTGAATCAAGGACAGTGGAACTGTACTTGGCCTTTTTTTAATGATGGAGGGATTCACCATCAACTAAGTAGCACTTGCTAGGCAAGGGGTATGGGTTCCAAAACTCAGTGAATTGAGAGGATAGGCACAGGTATTAATATCTGGTGGTATGGGTCCCTGGTGAGGGTCCTATATGCCAATTGCACCACCACCACCACCTCCTCCTCCTCCTCCTCCACTGTGGAGTATCAGAGCTAATTTTGCTTCTGTTAGGAGTCTAGTTACAGGCTGCTGAGCTGAATTCACTTTGGGCAAATGGTGCGCCAGCACTGAGGCCCCCCTACTACAAGCTGAAATCATAAAAGAGCTAAAATTACAAAGAGCTGAAATCACTGAGTGTTGTGTTAAGTAGTGGGGGGGCCTGAAGATATATTGTGGAGGCGGCTGGTGGAGCGGAGCAGCTTGTGGGACGGCTGGCAGAGCAAAGCGATTCGTGGGATGGCTGGTAGAGCGGAGAGGAGCCCCATGGAGAGGTGGGGCAATCGGCTTTGGACCACGTAAGTTGCCCCTTAACCCCCCATCTCCACCCAGGTTGGGAGGTAAAACTCTGCAGATAAACTTTCGAACTCTGGGGCTGCACTGACCAGGGACAGAGACTTTTGGGTTCTTGGACTTTTGGGACTTTGGGTGACTTTTGGGTTGCTGGACTCAAGAACCAAAAGGAAAGGACACGGCCCAATTTGCCTGGGGTGGGTTTTTGCTCATGGGTTGTGTTATGAATCCTGTTGGTGTTTCCCCAACATAATGCCACATTGTTTCTCTCTGTTATTAAAAGGCTTTTGCTACACTCAGACTCTGTGCTTGCGAGAGGGTAAGTATTGCCTCTTAGAGGCGCCCAGCGGGGGTGGTATATATTTGTCCCAGGTCACTGGATGGGGGCTCGAGCCGGTTTTGCATTGTGTTATTGGAATGGAACCCCTAGATACTGAACCCGGCCCTTGTTGCTGCCACTCTGACAGGCAGAAGGGTTGCAACTATGTTGTGTAGTTGTAGCCATGTCAGTCCCAGGATATTAGAGACAAGATGGGTGAGGCAATATCTTCTTTTATTGGACCAACTTCTGTTAGTGAGAGAGACAAGCTTTCCAGCAACACACAGCTCTTCAGATCTGGGAAAAATACTCCCAGCGTCATGGTGAAAATGCAAGGTGGAACAGATTATTTAGCATATGTAGTTAGCGCACATGTAAGGGATCTTTCAAGGTGGAGTGGCCCGTTAACACCTCTGCAGTCATAGGACAAAAAATTGGGGGGTCGTGATTTACAGATTATTGTAATAAATCAGAAATCCAGTGTCTCTGTTCGGTAGATGATTTTTAGTGTCTAATAGAGTAATGAATTCAAGCTCCAAAGCATATTCAACAAGGACAAGTGCAGAGTCCTGCACTTAGGAAGGAAGAATCCCATGCACTGCTACAGGCGGGAGACCGACTGGCTAAGCGGTAGTTCTGCAGAAAAGGACCTGGGGATTACAGTGGACAAGAAGCTGGATATGAGTCAACAGCGTGCCCTTGTTGCCAGCAGATTGAGGGAAGTGATTATTCCCCTCTATTCGGCACTGGTGAGGCTACACCTGGAGTATTGCATCCAGTTTTGGTCCCCCCACTACAAAAGGGATGTGGACAAATTGGAGAGTCCAGCAGAGGGCAACGAAAATTATTAGGGGGCTGGGGCACATGACTTATGAGGAGAGGCTGAGGGAACTGGGGTTATTTAGTCTGCAGAAGAGAAGAGGGAGGGGGGATTTGATAGCAGCCTTCAACTACCTGAAGAGGGGTTCCAAAGAGGATGGAGGTAGGCTATTCTTAGTGGTGGCAGATGACAGAATAAGGAGCAATGGTCTCAAGTTGCAGTGGGGGAAGTCTAGGTTGGATATTAGGAAAAACTGTTTCATTAGGTGGGTGGTGAAGCTCTGGAATGGGTTACCTAGGGAGGTGGTGGAATCTCCATCCTTAGAGGTTTTTAAGGCCCGGCTTGACAAAGCCCTGGCTGGGATGATTTAGTTGATGTTGGCCCTGCTTTGAGCAGGGGATTGGACTGCTCAAAGGAGGACCAAATCAGATCCTGAGGTCTCTGGCCTCATTCCCAGTATAACCACTACACTGCAGGAGGATGGGTAGTAGTGGATATACTGGGAATGAGGCCAGAGACCTCAGGACCTGATGTTGCTCCTGAGGTCTTTTCCAACCCTAATCTTCTATGATTCTACGTCTTTTGAAAGTGTGGTGCAGATTTCCTTTGAGGATGAGGACTGAGAGATCAGATATAGAGTGATCACTTTGTGAAAAGTGTTCACCCACAGAACATTGTGGGTTTTTCTGTTATTTTTCTATGGGTTATGTTATTTTCTATGAGTTCATTTGAGAGTGTAGTGATTATTTGGTTTCACCCATGTAGTTGTTGTTGGAGGCATTTAGTGCACTGGATGAGGTATACACATGTTGCAATAGGCATGTATGGGTTCCATGGGTCTTGAAAGGTGTGTTGTGGGGGAGTGTGTTGTAACAGTGGAGTCTGTCTGCAGGGTTTACATCTGTTTTTCTGGCAGGCTCTGATGCTGCTTTGAGTTGATGTGGCCTGGTCTATGGAGAGCTTGCTTCTGATGATGAGCTTGGAGAGTTTGTTTGAAGGTCAGAAGAGGAGATTCAGGAAATATTTCTTTCAGGATGGGGTTCTCATTGAGTATGGGTTGTTTGATTATACCCTATAGGGGTTCCACTGTGGGCTGGTAGGTGACAACTAAGGGTGTGTAGTCGGGGGGGGGGGGGGAGAAGGGGATTATTTCTGTACTGAAGCAGGTTCTCTCACGCTATTTGAGTGACCTGTTCCATGATGTGATCTACTTCTCAGGTGGACTGTCCTTGTTTGGTGAAGGTGTTTTTACATGTGTAAAGGTGTATATCCCAGATTTAATCCTCCAAGCATATTGTGTGGCATAAGAATGCCTGGCTGTAGATAACAGATTTCTTGGTGTGTTTGGTGTGGTTACTGGATCTGTGAAGGTAGGTGTGGTGATCCATGGGTTTCTTGTTCTTCTCAAGGGAAAACTTTCTTTTCCCCTCTTCTTCCTACCCTCCCCAACAAAGCAAAGCATCCAAATAGTGCTGATCTGCACAGGGGAGTTACTGTTTTTTTTGATGCGTAACCCCATGTTCAGCAGGGCTAGAGAGTCCCACTTGTTATATTCCAGCATTAAAAAAAAAAAAAAAAAGCAGAGTGAAATAACAAATCAGATTTTCTTTAAATATACATTATGTTTAAAGAGAAATATCCTTTCCAAAAAAATCCTTGGCCATTGCTCCATCCCCTTAGCATTATTCCTTTGGCACAATGAGATACAAAGCTGCACTGACAGGGCATTAGGAATTCCCTTGGATAAGGAATTCCCTGGAAGGTATGAAGTTGGCATAGCTGCCTAAACACTACTTCCCACTCTCCCTCTTGTAGTGGATATACTAGGAATGAGGCCAGAGCATGCTTTGTTTCAGCCAGTCTGGACTAGCAGAATAGATTCTGCAGGTTAGAGTAGCCTCAAGGCTTTTATAACTTGGGGCTGCACCTATCTGGGGCTGCACTCAGAATATGTACGTAAAACAGAACAGGAAGGGACTTCCTGGATAGTCAAGTCCCCTGATATCACAGGTAACTCCTTCATGTAATCCTGATCAGAAACTTGTCAAGGTCTATCTTAAAACTGGTTAACTTGTTTGCTCTACTACTCCTTATTGGCAGGCTGCTCCAGAAATTCATTCCTCTGGTGGTGATAAATCTAATTTTTAGCCTAAATTTATTTATAGCCAGTTTATACCCATTTGTCCTTGTGCCAGCACAGTCCATTCGCTTTAATAGCTCTTCTCTTTCTTTGGTGTTTACCCCCAATGTATTTGTAGAGAGCAATCGTATCTGCTCTCAGCCTATGTTTTTCTAGGCTAGCTAAGCCAAAATCTTAGTCTTCTCTCATAAAATAGGCTCTCAATTCCCCATATCATCCTTATATCCTTTTCTGTTCCAGTTTGAATTCATCTTTCTCATCTATCTTGTACATGGGTGGCCAGAATTGTACATAGTCTTCCAGATGAAGTCTAAGTGCCTTGTACAATGTCATTAATACTTCTCTATCTCTACTGGAAATACCTCGCTTGATGCATCCTAAGATCACATTTGTCTTTTTCACAGGCACATCACACTGGTGATTCATATTCGTCCTGTGATCGACTGTTACACTCAAATCTTTCTCCTCTTCTGTTTCCAACTGATCCAACTGTTTCCCTAGCTTATCGTAGAAAAGTTTTAGTCCCCAAGCGCATTACCTTGCACTTTGTACTATTGAACTTCATCCTGTTTTTATTATTCCAGTGTTCAAGGTCATCCAGTTCTTCCTGTATTTTATATTCCAATCTTTCTCTGAATTGACTATAACTCTCAACTATGTGTCATCACAGATTTCATTATCACATCCCTGCTTCTTGTGCTAAGGTCATTAGTATGTGGTGTCAAAGAGGAGAAAGGTGAGAGAGCCATTTGTGTCTCCCCTCCCCTTCTCTCTTCATGTTCACCAAGTGGATCTCAGGTGCACCTGATGATCTAGACTGAGGTCTCCACAAATGTTATTCCTTGAGATAACCTACATAAATATGTTCACTTTCAGCAAACTCAACTTTTTGTGTCCTCTGAAATATATGGATCCCAATTTAGCATTCTAAAAACATCTTACAGGAGTGCCACATCTTCAGTGACATAAGAATTAAATTCTTTGATTCCAGATTAAATTAATATTTACAGGGTGGGATTTTGCCTCTAAGTGGAATATTTACTTTAGTGAAAAGGAAATATCTGAGAACAATTTTTCCTTAATAAAATATATTGTAAGTAACTAATCTATTAGACTTTATCTGATGGTTAGATTATTTCATAGTGCAAAGCCGCACTGCTGCCACCTGTGAATGTCTTTTAAACTGAAAATATTTCGATTATTCTCTGAAGACTGAGTAAATCCTGTTTGTTGAAAATTGCCTAAATCAATATTCTTCCATTCTCCCCCTGAGTTTGTGGTAATTTTCTCATTCATTTCTTCTGAATCTTGAAAACAGCGTAGATGAAATTTATATTATGGTGTTCAAGGAGTTACATACACAACTGTGAATGGTAGCTGTGCATGTAATTGTCTTTGTGCCACACTGACAATTCATCCTAATTGTTCAATTGTGCTGCTGTGATATAATGCAAGAAAGAACAAAGATGATGATATACTAGGAGTTGTTGCTGTTAACTGAAACACAATTTTAGGTCCCAGTCCTAAAATGAACTCTGTGCAGGACCAGAGATCAATTCAGGATCAGGGCCTTAAACTCCAAGGGCTTCATTCTCATTATTCTTACTCCAATTTTAAAACTGTGCAACCCATTGGCTTAATTTATAATTTACACTAGATCAGGTACCATATTGCTACTTCTCTCTCTCCCTCCTCCTCACTGCATAACAAAATAGGAAACTATTTTCCTCTTCATTCCTTCCTAGGGAAAATGGACAGAACAGCTTCAGCAAGATCAATATTAGGAAAATATCCACCTACTTATGTGTCCATGAGGACAAGGCTCATGGCAAAGCCACCAAGAGAAATAATTCATTCAGTGGCAGGGTTGAGACATAAGTTATAGCAATCTCCTACCTTCCACATACTATGTAATGTATTTCATTATTTCTGATGGAGAACAGAATAACTATAGATTTCTTACTGAGCTGTTGTCAGTTTTAATTCTTTCTTTACCTTGGAGGCCAAACAGAACTGTTCTATACAATTTGTGTCAAATCCTGGTAATAGGGGACTGTAACACATGAAATAAAACAAAGGTAGACTCTATTATTCCCAAATTAATATATTTAATATACTACTGCTTTATAAATTAAATTGGCATCTGCTGTAGCTCTTGGGAGGGGAAGGCAACTCAGTGGTGCTCAGATCTGGAAAAACTGGAGTAGAGTTTATGCTGCGAAGTCTCAACAGAGCTAACACATGAAGTACTCTGGCATGGATCAGCATTGTAGCTAGTCATCCTAAAGGTGTACCGTGTACTGCTAGTGTGAAATCCTTGTTGTCTTTCTATACTAAAAGTTCAGTTAAAAAAAAAAAAAGCCCACAGTAGGCTCATAGCCAAATAATAATTCAAAATTCTCAGAGGTCTAGCCCACTGAAGCATTCATCTCTGCCCCAAGGGTTCACAACTTCTGTCCTTGCATGTCTAAAATAGATGGAAACTAAGCTGGATATAGACATTTAATTTTTCCCAAAGGCATCATTTTTTTCTATGTTCTTCCTCCCGCTAATAAGCTATTTACTTTTAAGCTGGGGATGGGGGCAGGTCAACTAATCCTAGTCTATTTAAAGGAATCTTTTCAGTGCTTTATTATTGGGCATTAACAGCCAGCTGTATTTTCACAAACATGTATGTATTTTATATCCCAGCTTCCCTAAGTAACGATAACAGACATAAAACTTGATTTACATACAGCATGTGCTGCTTCTCAGATGCCACTGGAAAGTTGTCTGATTTTTAACAGGTACGGTGAGGTACTTACACATGTTAAATTGCAGTATTCCATGCTGGTGGATGGGAGTAGGAGCAGTGAGTGGTTTTCCTCAGTCCTTACTCTTGCCGTCATTCTTCTTCTTTTGTTATTGAGTCAGCATGGGTCTGCCTTATGTCTTAATTTATTAGCAGCCAGCCTGCACACTGTATGCTTGAGCCTAGCACAAGGCACAGGTAACCAACAGGCTGGGAAATGCAAGATGTGCCAGAAGAGGAGATCTGTAAGATACCTGAAATGTTTCCTAACGGTGTCAGTGTAAGGGTATTGTTACAAATCAGGGCTCGAAGCAGAGCTAGTCTCCTCCAGGCAATTTAATGAGTGTAGCTGGCCTGCATAAAGTGTCTTGATTGGACACACCACCAGATTGGCTGGAAGGGCCAGAAACTGGCTCTTAAGCCTGAAGCAGCAGCTCCTCCCTGGATGCTCAAGGCGCACACCACTGTGACTCCTAGAGTGTTGCCTTGTTCCTGCTACCCCTGCCTTGCACCCAACCTTGCCTCACCCTGGTCCACGTATGAGACCTCTCCTTGCCTGTTACCCCGCTCAGACTTCTGACTACTGCCTCCAGCTCTGTCCCTAACCCCTAGTTTCTAATACTCAGTTCCTGATGCCCGCTCCAGCCATCAGGCCTCACAGATGGAGCAACCCACACATAAGGGCTAGGGCCTCTGGTGAAAGCATGGAGGAAGGCGCCAGTGGAACCTGCAGAAAGTGCAGCTGCAAGTGGCAAATGCAGAATGTGGACCTGCAAGAACAGGTTGCCTGCTGACTCCTTCAATGCTGACCCTGGAGCCAAAGATTCCACTGCCTGCTTAATTTGATCAGGACGAGTTTTGGGGATTCCCAAGCCAATGCTGGCTCCTGTTCTTTGTGCACTTTCAATCATTCCCTACCAATCAGGCCTGTATGAGTCTCTTGTTCACTGGGAAGGCTTTGGCTTGGGCTTCCCCCATCCCTTCTGGAACAGTCCAGCCCCTTTTTGGGACAATTAGAGGAATTCATTCAAGCCACATCTATTATCTTTGACACCAATCACACACTGACCACTGATTCAGCCCTTCAAGCTTCACAGCAGAGATACTCACCCGCTACCAAATGTCATCATTTGGCTTCTGACACCAGGTGGAATGAGATAGTGTAACCACTTCCACTGGGGTTAAACAAGATGATAAAAGATGAGCTCATGTGGCTAGAATCTCCCCCCACCCCGGACAATATATTGGCTTATGCATCAGAATTGACGATACACTCATGGAGTGGTGTTGAGAGTGTGCATCAATTCTCCAGAGGCCATCAGCATCCCTGTCCATGATCCCCAACCACGTGAGTTTCTTACCTGGCATCAGAACCCATGACAGTCAACCAGGCCCTACCCACAGCTCTCGAATGCAGAGAAGCTCTGACACTAGCAACTGGGCCTGTGTTGGCAACCCAGCTACCTTGCATTGATGTGCCCAGCAAAGACACAGACAGCACAGGGGCTGGGAAATGGTAGGGCCTGAGCCCCAAGGAGTGAGTCCAATCTTGTTTGGTCTTTCTCCTCCTCTGGGAGTGTCAAGGTTCCTCCCCCACTCTGAACTCTAAGGTACAGATGTGGGGACCTGCATGAAAACCTCCTAAGCTTACTTTTACCAGCTTAGGTTAAAACTTCCCCAAGGTACAAGTTAATTTTATCCTTTGTCCTTGGACCACTGCCACCACCAAACTCTAACTGGGTTTACTGGGAAACGTAGTTTGGACACGTCTTTCCCCCCAAAATCCTCCCAACCCTTGCACCCCACTTCCTGGGAAAGGTTTGGTAAAAATCCTCATCAATTTGCATAGGTGACCACAGACCCAAACCCTTGGATCTGCAAACAATGAAAAAGCATTAAGTTTTCTTACAAGAAGACTTTTAATAGAAATAGAAGTAAAGGAATTACCTCTGTAAAATCAGGATGGTAGATACCTTACAGGGTAATTAGATTCAAAACACAGAGAATCCCTCTAGGCAAAACCTTAAGTTACAAAAAAGATACACAGACAGAAATAGTCATTCTATTCAGCACAATTCTTTTCTCAGACATTTAAAGAAATCATAATCTAACGCATACTTAGCTAGATTACTTACTAAAGTTCTAAGACTTCATTCCTGATCTATCCCTGGCAAAAGCAGCGTACCGACAGACACAGACCCTTTGTTTCTCTCCCTCCTCCCAGCTTTTGAAAGTATTTTGTCTCCTCATTGGTCATTTTGGTCAGGTGCCAGCGAAGTTACCTTTAGCTTCTTAACCCTTTACAGGTGAAAGGATTTTTCCTCTGGTCAGGAGGGATTTTAAAGGGTATGGGATTTTAAAGGGATTTTAACCTTCCCTTTATATTTATGACAGGGAGGCCCTCGGTCAGCACAGCAGGACTGTCAAGCCAGTTTCCAATGCAGCTCTGCATATACCCACTGATTCAAACACTGGCAAGCCCCAAGATTCATCTAGAGGTCCAAGTTGACTTGGGTGCCCTGGGTATCTTGAACTTTGAGGTCCATGCGGTATTACGACATGCAAGAACTCTCCAGATCTGGTTGAGACTACTGATGAGTATCTTCTCTTTGGGACCATTAGCCCAACAGGCCATGCAAATGACAGTTGCTATTCTCTGGAAGCATCAGGATACCTTCCAGTTTGCTATAAACTGGGAACATCATGCTCTGGTCATCCTAGATATGCCCTGGCTTTCTACCCATGACCCCTGAATTCGCTAGGAACCCTACACTTTTTAGCTCCTGGTATTGCTGGCAATCCTGTCTCCCAGGACCCAAGGACCAAACTGGTACATGCTACAGTTCATGCCACACACTGGAAAACTTTGAACCTCCAGGGAGTGAACCCCCCAGGACCCTCCGGGTCAACCCCAGGCCTGTCTGCTGTGGCTGAGATCACCACAAATACCCTGACTTTGCCAATGGCTTTCACAAGGGAAGGTAGACATACAGCCCCTGCAGCAGAATTACAGCTGCCCAAAGCCAAGATCCCATTCAGCTGAATATATGCGCGTGCACGCACGCGCGCTCTCTCTCTCTCTCACTCACACTCACACTCACACACAGAGAGAGAGCTTCAGGCCCTCTACACATATTTGCCAGGAGAACCTATCAAAGGGTTTCATCCAGTCATCATCTTTGTACCTGATCCATTTTGTCAAGAAGAGCCACACTACAATTCCAGTGGTAACTGACCATTTAACTATGGTGTCTCATTTTTGTTCCATGCCAGTCACTTCTCTCTGCTCAAGAGACAGCCCACCTGTTTGTGAACAAGTTCTTTTGTCTCCACAGCTTGCCTATGGACATGGTATCTGACTGGGCACCATACCTTATTTCCTGCTTCTGGTAGGAATTTTTTATGCCGCCTGGGTATTGATGCCCTAACCTCAATGGCATATCACCCAAGGACCAATGGTCAGGCAGAGTGGGTCAATCAGGTCCAAGACCAATGCATACATAGACTAGAAAGCAATCATCAAGATAATTGGTTGCCTTTGATCCTTCCTGCTGAGTTCACCTACATAAGCAGACTCCTTCTTTGTTAACTATCGTCTCCATCCTCACATTCATCCAAAGATCCACTCCAAAATGTCCATGCCCACTATCACCAAACTCACTGGCCACATCCAGCAGATACACCCCAAGAACTCCAATAGCACTTAGTCACCAAGGCAACTTACAAATGTTATGCCAACTGGTCCCCCTAGCCAACACCCAGCTTTGCGGTAGGGGATAAGGTTTGGTCATCCACCCAGAACCTGTGATCAACTTGCCTTTCTCAAACTGGACCATCAGTACCTAGGGTTCTTCCAGATTATGAAACAGATTAATCCTGTTACATTCAAACTACAGCTACCAGATTATCTCAGGTACTGTGCAGCACAGCAGGTGCCTTTAAACCACTAAAAGTCCTTTAATAGATTACATGGAAGCTACAGATAAGTTTATTTTTGTGTTGACAAAGTGACCCAGGTTTGCTTCTCTGTTACACCAGTATAAATTCAGAGCAACTCCACTGTCTTGTATTGATTTGTCTAGATTTACACTGGTGTAGCAGAGTAACTGGGCCAGATTTTGATGTCACACAACAACACCTGAAAACACATGGTCAGTAATAGAAATGTTTTTCATCAGTGTACAGGCAGATATACACAGTTAACTGGGCTGGAAGCTGAATATTATAAATAGAGAGGAGTCTGAATAGTGCTGGAAGAGACCAAGTGTCTTCCAAGAGCACTTGGTAAAAGAGAACTTGGCTGCCTGTTAGTCTCCATGTGCAATTCTGAACTGTGATATTTTACTGTTAAAAAACCACTGTAGAAAGTCTATCCCCAGGAATTATACACGCGTGCGTGTGTGTGTATATGTAATATAAGAAAATTAGCATAATTAATCCCATGTTTAGTGTGCACGCACTCCCTCTTCCAAAAGAAATTTCCTTGATCTAAGTATGCTAACTACTATGTTTTGTGTAAATTGAATCACAATTAGGTACTTTTTCATCTGTGTTCTGTAAAGTGAATTGGCCTAAGATTACAATTGTAATGGATTGATGGGGTAAGTAAAATGTTCAAGTTTAAAATATACATCTACAATATTAAAATACATAATCTAAGAAAAAATAAAAGTAAAAGAGGCCAATAGAATCATAGAATATTAGGGTTGGAAGAGACCTCAGGAGGTCATCTGGTCCAAACCCCTGCTCAAAGCAGGACCAATCCCCAACTAAATCATCCCAGCCAGGGCTTTGTCAAGCCAGGCCTTAAAAACCTCTAAGGATGGAGATTCCAGTGCTTTACCACCCTCCTAATGAAATAGTGTTTCCTAATATCCAACCTAGACCTCCCCCACTGCAATTTGAAACCATTGCTCCTTGTTCTGTCATCTGCCACCACTAAGAACAGCCTAGCTTCATCCTCTTTGGAACCCCCCTTCAGGTAGTTGAAGGCTGCTATCAAATCCCCCTCCCTCTTCTCTTCTAAAGACTAAATAACCCCAGTTCCCTCAGCCTCTCCTCATAAGTCATGTGCCCCAGCCCCCTAATAATTTTTGTTGCCTTCCGCTGGACTCTCTCCAATTTGTCCACATCCCTTCTGTAGTGCGGGGACCAAAACTGGACACAATACTCCAGGTGTGGCCTCACTAGTGCCGAACAGAGGGGAATAATCACTTCCCTCAATCTACTGGCAATGCTCCTACTAATGCAGCCCAATATGCCGTTGGCCTTCTTGGCAACAAGGGCACAATGCTGACTTCAGCTTCTCGTCCACTGTAATCCCCCCAATAAACACCACTAACACATCACGTTTACTTTTGTCACCTAATAATGAGTACAAATATATTAAATCTATATATAGTCAGGCAGTCTTCAGTTGAGATTTATTTCCATTGTTGTATTTCCATTTTTATGCTGCAATCCACTGTAATTTTATGGAAATGCAATATTGAAGTGCAATATTGTGTTGTGTAAAATTTCATTTCAGATCATTACTAACGAGAGAAGAAATCTTTTTTTCACGCATTCAATTCTAAGGCAATAAAATCATCGGTTGGAGGTGAATTTAATCAAATTGATCTCATGCATCTCCCTGAAAACATAAGATTGTTCATTACTCTACCTTTTAGTCCTGTATAGTTTTTAATTAAGTCCTAAGCATTGGGGTTCCCACCTTTCCTCTGTGAGACTGGTCCATCACCTAGTATGTATCACTCTCAGCAAGCTTTCCTGGTATTCAATCCAAACTTCTTAATTTTGTTCTGTTGTTTCTAGTTCTACTTCTGAGTGCCACACTAAGTTCCTCACCCTTCTTCCTGTTTGCACCATTCAAATATGTGTAAATTATGCCTACCCTATATCTTCATTTCATCAAACTGCTCCTATTTTGGATATAAGTGTGTTTGTACAACGTAGGTTCACTATTCATCATTAATCACTGTCAAATGCTGAATCTAACATACAGTGACATTGTGCTCGGGTACTAACTGGTCTCTGGTGAACAAAAGGTTAAATTAGCTCATTGTTCCCTACCCTTGCACAGAGGAAGGACTATAAATTGACCGTGTAGGAAATGTTGCCTAATGCCAAATGTCACACAACAGAGTTGAACCCCAAGCTGGAAGTTTTCTTTGCTTTGAATATATTAAATTATTTTACTTTTGTTATAAATAGTGACCTTTCTAAGGAGACGATCTTGTTGACTGCAACTGTCTTGTCCTGCCAAGTCATTCAGTGAATGGAGATTCTCATACCATAGTTTTTTCTCAGAATACCAAAGATATGTCTGACATCTATTGACACACACTGGCTTTTTAACGGTAATTAGAGCTGGTTAGAAAACTGTTTGTTCTGCAGAATAGTTCAACTTCTCATTAGAAAACTTCTTGGCTTTTAACAACCAAAAGCTGAAAACTTTCAATCCAAAACTGCCAAAACCCCAAACTTTCAGTTTCCCTCTGAAAGTTATCAGTTTTCCACCAAATAAAGAAAAACAAACATTTTCTTGGAAAGCAAACTTTACATGACTTTTTTCTTGACATAGTTGAAAACCCAATTTCCTGTTGGAGGGGAAAAAAATTGATGGAAAACTTTTAATCGGTCCTAATGATGACTGCTGTAATGCATTGCAAATTTATTACACCACTGAACTCGCAAGTCAAGATATCTGATGCTTATGTTTGTTTCAAGTTTGCCAGATTATCCTTCCATGAGGTGTAACACAAAAGGACTGTGTTCTTTCTGCACTGTAATCAGTTGAGCCAGGTGGTTTGATTTAACTATATAGAGTCACTATAAATGAAAGTAAGTTATAGCATATAGTGGTTTTTAAGTAGAAGATAATTAGTGTATTAAGGGCCCAAGCCTGCAAACCTGACCCAGTCAAAACATTCATTTAAGTCAATGGACATTTTGACTAAATAAAAATTGCAGGATTAGATTCAGTACCTTTAAAAAAGAAATTTTCAGTGTGCATTAATCAAAACATGATTAAATTGGCTGATTCTAAACTGTCCTGCTTTAAAAATGGATGGACACTGGAAGCAGTTTGTATTTAAAAAAAGAGAGAACTATTGAAACAGAACCCTAGTTTTGTTTCAGCATTTGTGTTAGCAGTTTTGTGTGGCTCTGTGGTATGCCTGGTATGAGGCACTGGTTGTCTCTGCTCAGTTATATTAACTAAACTTAGTGCTATTTTAGAAATGAAACAACAATTAAAAAGTCTATTTTTAGTAGCATTTGATATATTGGTTTTGGTGTTGTCAGAAAAGACAAGCAAAATATAAATGTGGAGTAATTTTAAGGGTTTAAGTGTGTGTGCGTGTGAGAGAGAGAGAGCAAATACGTCAGAACCCAAAGTGGGCATAAATATAACCTCCAGCATTCAAGGCCCATCTCAAAGCAGGTTGAATGAACTTGAATTTATTTATAAATTCTGACATCTCATATTTCTTGGGAGTGACTTGTCCTTGTCCTTCTGACTAATTTATCTAGATGAAGTAACTCATGTATTTTGGTTGATTTTTTTTTCTTCCCTTCATATCTGAAAGAACAGAAAGTTCAAGCTAGTGTACATATTTCACTGGAACTTCAGAACTTCAAACCTGTTGATTCACCACAGGAAGGAAGTGGTGAGAGGATGAATGTGTTCACTCCCTCTTTTCATAAACAACCTGAGTGCTGAAGTCAGGGATGTATCTTTAACAGGATGGAACAGCTTTTCCTGCTCTCCAGTACTCCAAACTATAGCTTGCTGTAGCCTCTCATAACAAACCTCATCTTGTTGACCACTCCTAATGCAGTACCTCTGAGGAAACCTTGTTCCCCCTCCCTGCTCATGTTCCCCAGGGATTTGACCTTTATCTCCATCTGTATTATCCTCTTGGGTGACCTCATCTACTCCTTTGGTGTCTCATCATTTTGGTGCTGACAACTCTCTATTCTGCCTTTTTGGCCCTTATCTCTCTTTCTGAATAAGCTTGTATCTCTCTTTGTCTAGGGTTATAGGAATTGCCATGCTGAGTCAGAACAGTGGTCCACCTAGTCCAGTATCCTGCCTCTGACAGTGATCCATACTTCCTGCTTCCGAGGAAGGATGGGAAATGCTACAGTTGGCTATGTCTCCAATATCACCTCAAGAATATCCTACCACTCCCTCAAATTAAATATGATTAAAACTGAGCAAAAATCTCTTTAGTTCTGAAGGAACTCATATGTGAAATTACAGAACTGCTAACTGTGGTATGTAACCTATCATTTAAATCTGCTTCTGTACCAAATGACTGTAGGATAACTAATATGACATCAATTTTTAAAAAGGGCTCCACAGGTGATCCCGGCAATTACAGGCTGGTAAGCCTAACTTCAGTACCTGGAAAACTGGTTGAAACTATAGTAAAGAACAGAATTGTCAGACACCTACATTAACGTGATTTGTTGGGGAAGAGTCAACATGTTTTTTGTAAAGGGAAATAATGCTCACCAATCTACTAGAATTCTTTGAGAGGGGTCAACAAGCATGTAGATAAGGGTGATCCAGTGGCTATAGTGTACTTAGATTTTCAGAAAGCCTTTGACAAGGTCCCTCACAAAGGCTCTTAAACAAAGTAAGTGTCATGGGATAAGAGGGATGGTCCTTTCACGGATCAGTAACTGGATAAAAGATAGGAAACAAAATGTAGGAATAAATGGCCAGTTTTCAGAATGGAAAGAGGTAAATAGTGGTGTCTTTCTGGGGTCTGTAGTGGGACCAGTCCTATTCAACATATTCATAAATGATTTGGAAAAAGGGGTAAACAATGAGGTGGCAAAATTTGCAGATGATACAAAAGTACTCAAGATAGTGAAGTCCAAAGCAGACTGAGAAAAGTTACAAAGGAATCTCGCAAAATTATAAATCAATGGTATGCCCACATCTTGAATACTGTGTACAGATGTGGTCCCCCATATCTCAAAAAAGTTATATTGGAATTGGAAAAGATTCAGAAAAGGGCAACAAAAAATGATTAGGAGTATGGAATAGCTTTCATATGAGGAGAGATTAATAAGACTGGGACTTTTCAGCTTGGAAAAGAGAGGACTAAGGGGGGAATATGATAGAAGGTCTATAAAATCATGACTGGTGTGAGAAAGTAAATAAGGAAGTGTTATTTAGTCCTTCTCATAATACAAGAACTAGGGGTCAGCAAATCTCTGGTAGAAGTCCCTAGGCCCTCCACCCTGCCGCAAGGCAGAAGACCTAAGCTTCCCCCCAGTCTGTTAGGTGGAGGATGGGGGAGAGCATGGGTTGGCTCCATGAGCCACACTTTAACTGTAAAAGAGCTGCATGTGGGTCACAAGCTGTGGCTTGGCCACCCCTGTAATGATGAACCATAAATTTTTCCTAATAAAATAACAGGAAGAATTAAATATAGTGTTTGTCATGATTCCTGTCTAACCTATTTTGTTTTCCAGGGTTTAGGAAAATTATTGCCTAACCATATACTGTGCAGGGATTAAATGGGACCTGTAGGACTGATTTTTTTTTTTTAGCGTGCTAATCTAATATTTTAAAACTTAACACAAATGGAGTACAGCTGACAAACTACACAGTAGCTGTCATGATAAATAGCACTTATGTAACTGTGTTTCTTCAACACCGGGCTAACATTAACAAATGCTCCTAACAATCCAATGAGTTAGGCAAGACTTCTTTTTATCTATTATATCTAATGCTGACAGGTCTCATTGACCTCAGATGGAATTGGGTGCACTCGAAACTTCTGAAAACTAAGCCCTGAGTGAGTTGCCCAAGATAGGCAGTCTCAGAGCCACAATTACAACTTGGAAGAATCCGTTCCTGCTTTTAGAGCTGCTTCTACCTTTTCATGTATATGTAAATTGTGTTACCCGAAATTGGGCCAGCTAGTAAGCTTAGGGAGGACTAATGACCCACCAGAGTTTGGCAGAAAGCAGAACATTTATTATACTGATAGCTAAGCTCAAAAGAAGGAGCGGGGTCACACTCGCAAACTCATGCTCCCAGGACAGGCACAGCACTGGAGATGTCAGGATCCTTCAAGGTAAGTGTCCCATGGCGCAGCGATGGATGGTGCGATGAAGGTAAGTCTTCCCGAGGCACGATGAAATGCAACGCAACGAACCACTGGCCAGGCAGTCCAGGCGAAAGGCCTTCATGGGAGGTACAATCTTGTGGGTGCACTTCTGAGCACATGGCCCCTTCCCCTTTTAAAGACCTGCTCCTCATGGCCTGCGACTAGAGATGACTTGGCCACGTCTGGTTGGTCACACTCCACCTCGGGCAGTGTCCATGCACTGGGCATGTGATCGCTGCCTAATCAGAGTCCCGGACACCTTGTCTACCTGGGAGCTCTTCTGATCTTCCAGCTGCTCAAGCAGCCCATTCATCCCACAAGCATTCCAGGAGGGAGGGGGAAAGCCACTTCACAGGTATTCAAAGAGGGAGAGGAGACAAAGTGGGGATGGGGGTGGAGGTGTAACAGACCTTTTGAACCTACAGGTTATACACAGCATAGTCATACAGATCACTGCTGCTCCTACAACAAATTGTACATACTGGAACATTTGTAAAGTATCTACCCAAAATGTATTGTAATGCTTGATTCTCTTTGGTGACTGACAGTTACATTTAAACATGTTATACTAATACCTAACTCTGTTTGCTTTTCATCCAAAGATCTCAAAGCACGTTATACAAGTGTGGTGGTATTTTCAGCATTTCACAGATAGAAAACAGACACAAGAAATGACTTGTCCAAGGTAACCGAGCATGCCAGTGGTAGAGCTGGAAGTAGAGCCTGTGTCCCTACTCTATCTAGTTGGCCACACACCCTCCCAAATATGTAAGCAATAAGTAAGCAATTACTTAATTGCTTATAATCTCTTGATTTCCTCTCAGGGGCAGATTTTCAGCTTGTATAAATCTGTTTATAGCCGTTAAAGTTGATGGAACTTTACAACCGCTCAGTATCTTACCCTAAAATTCTAACACACAAATAAGCAATGAGTACAGTGACCTTGGGCATTCTCTTCATAACTATGTTTACCACAAATATGTTGAAATGTGAGTGTAGGTGGTTGGTGGGTGATGAGGATTATTTGTTCTTTTTAATTGAAAAAGAAAACTGAACAGTAGCTTTTAAAAGATGTGTGTATGTGCGGGGGGGGGGGGGGGACGGAAGCATATAAAGAAAATCCTAATAATACCTAACTGGGCTCTGTTAGGTGACAGTGAAAGCTCTGAGATCATTTACTGGCACTACTATACCTTAAACCTACTCAAATGATCATTCCACGTAGAACATTTATAAAAACAAACTTAAAACTCTACATTCTAAAATAAAATGCTGACATTCCATATGTATAGTGCACAATTAAGTGTGATTGCAGATGACTATAGAGATGTAGCTGACTGTAAATGTCACTTTAAAATTCACAAAACAATTATATAAAATATAGCGGAACTCTTAAGGAAATCACTGACAAAAAGAACTTTTAAAGACTATATTAATCAATGCCACTTCTGCAGAGCCAGGGTTTATTCTATTTTATACCTTGTTTATGCATTTAATGACATGCATCTAAAGATGTCAGGCCTTTATGAAAAAATATATGAAATAGAGTTGTGGAGTGTATGTGCTAATTGACAGAGATGTGATATGGAGAGAAGCTAAATGAATTCTTTCTATTGATCTTCACTGCAGAGGATGTGAGGGAAAGTCCCACACATGAGCCATTTGTTTTTAGGTGACAACACTGAGGAACTGTCCCAGTTTGAGGGGGCAATAGAGTTTTTGGAAGGCATTGATAAATTAATCAGTGAGTCACCAGGACCAGATGGTATTCACTAAAGAGTTGTAAAGGAACTCAAATATGAAATTGCAGAACTACTAAGTGTGGTATGTAACCTATCATGTAAATCACGCTTTGTACCGAATGACAGCAGGATAGCTAATGTGATGCTGATTTTTTTTTTTTTAAAGGCTCTGGGGGATCCTGGCAATTACAGGCTGTATAAACCTGGCAATTACAGTATAAACCAAACTTCAGTACCAGGCCAATTGGTTGAAACTATAGTATAGAACAGAACTATCACACACAGAAATGAACATGATATGTTGGGGAAGGGTCACACAGCTTTTGCAAAGGGAAACTTATGCCTCACCAACCTATTAGAATTCTCTGAAGGTATCAGCAAATGTTTGGACGAGTGTGATCCAGTTGTATATAGAGTACTTGGACTTTGAGAAAGCCTTTGATGCGGTTCCATGCCAAAGGCTCTTAAGCAAAATAAGGAGTCATGGGATAAGTGGGAAGGTCCACTCATGGATCAGTGACTATTTTTTGCTGAGTCATGCTTGAGTTATTTTCAGGGGATGTTCAGACAGCTTCACAGAAATTAATTGACTGTAGTCTAGGAGCATTGAAGAAGGGACTGTTGTAGTGAGAGTGGTAACTGGAAGCAGAGAGGGAGGAGAGCAAGGAACCCTGAGAACAGCCAGCCTTTATGGCAATACTTAGGCTGAAGTCTGTTCTGTGTGATGATTTGAGTTCTCAGTAAAGCCAAACCCTAGGAGAAGGGCCAAGTTAGGATTATATCCAGTGTATGTGTTTACTCCATTCAGAACAGAATTGGAACTCTACATGCTGACATTGCTGTTTCTATCACATGCCATTTGTCCCTTTTATTGTGTGTAAATTCATGTTGTAGTATAGGGTGCATGTACAGTGAATATTTGACGTTTGTAATGGCAAGTGACACATGCTAATGGGGATGAAAACCCCACAATATCTTGAGCATGTACGTGGTACATCAGACATACCATACAAATTTCAGTGCTACAAAGATGAAGCCACTGTACATTTAAATGCAGCATGCTGGCTTCTTCCAGACTTCCTACAAAATAATTTTTTGTAGGACACAGTCATAAGAATCTAATGGTCCCAATGGGCCAGAACTCTCTGCAGCTGCAGAGGGCAGCAGGGCAGGGATTTCCTCCTATTAAATATTCATCTAAATGGGCTTTGCTATTGCAGTGCAGGAGAAAATAAGTATAAGTGTGTTGCTTGTACAGGTGAAAGACTATCCCACCTTTCTTTTAGCTAGCCTTTACAAAAAAGATTGGTACTAACAATGATGGTTTTGTTCTTTAGAATCTGCTTTCCTCCTTAAAGTATTAAGTCTCTTATAACACCGCAGAGTGCCTAGTTGTTTCCATGCCTCTGGATAGTAGCACTCATTAGGAAATCTCCCTTTCATCATCAGATCTCATAATATGAGACAATTGACAGGAAAAAGATATTTACTTCTATTGATTAAAAACTGCACAGACTGGTGAATAAAGAAAGAAGAGAGACAGCTGATAGCTTCTCAGAGTTGCAGAGGTTCAAAGGGATTTGCAGTCTTTCCAACCAATATTTGATCTTTTCTTTAATGTAATCACCGACAAATTTCCCCCACCCTAAAGGACTCTGGTGATAAGGGTGCTGGAATCTAAGGCAGTGTCAAATATAAGAGGGCCTGTCCTGCCGAGCACTGAGGGAGCCTCCTGTCGTTACTCAGCACCCCACATGATTGAGCTCACAATGAGTAATTCAACAGGATATGAAAATGGGATGCAAATGGCAATTCACTGTCAGTGTTCAGTGGAATATCACTTAATGCAAATAACAGCCTCAAGTAAGGTGTTTTTTTTTTTTTTTTTTTAATTAGGTAGCATGCATTCTCTCTCTCTCCTTTCTAAATTTAGCAAATTCTAATAGTAGTAAATGCAGACTTGTGCTAGAGATCTTGGGCATCAAATACATTACATCTTAAACAAGTTTCCCCCGTGACTCTTCCTTGTTGAAATAATAAATGGCAATTTAAAATACCTCTTATCTTGACTTAGTTGATCAATTTTGCATTGCATTGCAGCAGTAATTATTAGAATTAAATTAATACTTAAATATGGGCATATAAGTAAGATATAATGGGAAGATTAAAGGAGCAGGAATTTTAACTGGGGGTCTGATCATGCAGTCTTCATTCATACCAAAATCCTGTTTTATTATCCCTTATTTTACCAAATCCAAATCTTGGTATTGTTAGTTGCAAAATTAAGTGACTGATGATTGTCTTGGTAAATCTGACCACCACCAGCAGGTAGATATTTATATACAAACAAGCAATGAAAATAAAAATGTCCTCTGTGACATAGGGTGTTTGCAGTGGATTTCATGATTCAAATGTCTTTGCAAAAACATGAAGCACCTGTGTGAAATGTAGGGATCAATGGACCATTTTGGGGGGAATATGATCTGCATTTTACCTGGCACATTCAGCTAGATTTAAAAATGAAATTCTATCTGAATCTTTTTCATGCTCTGAGGTGTCCAGATAGCTTTTTGTTCTCATTTTGCACCCCTTTGCAATTCCAGATCCTAGCCAAGACCAGAAATGAAAGTATGCAAAATCTTTTTAATTGAAAAAAAGCCTTTTTCTTATGAGTTTACCAGGGTGATTTTTTGCAGACTCAGTGGTTCTGACAGTTTGATACTTTGCTTAAACATCTGAACTTTTGATATTTATTAACAAAATTGAATCCATACCCCTAAAGGGCTTGCATGTAACTTTTATCTATTATGATTCACGGTCTTATCCAAAGTCCACTGAATTCAACAGAGACTGCCATTGGCCTTATGTTGGCTCATGTCCTTGATTTGTGTAATGTAACCCTTTTGTCTTTAGGAGTCTGCTGTGTGCAGCTCCAGGAAGTCATTTTGAGAGGCACCGTTCAGCCTGCTATAGGAGGTGTGTTTTCTCATGGATATGTTGTTTATGTTCTCTCTTTAAGTAAAAGGAAGATAATTTTGATTCTAAGCTTGTGTTTGCTCTTTATCTCTGGGAAAGAATAGCACAAATCTTTTTGGAGGGCCACTCACAGCTAGTCTTAATACTGATATAAAATACCTTGGCCATAAACGTTTGGAGAGGCATTAGATTTAGTTATATAGAGTCAGAGTCAGCGACCCATATTCATATTGAGTAGTACCTTATTCTGTAAGTATTCAGTGGTGTTACATGCAGATTAAGGCACTACTCTTTATGAATAAGGGTTGTAAAGTCTAACCCATAGTTGCAGTTTGTGGAAGGTTACATGTATGAATCCTGTTGTAGGCCCTAAAGGTCACTTTAAGCCTCTGACTCTCCGGGATTTAAACTTCTACAAGCTTTGTCTCGGTCTGGTTCTCTACATGAAAGCCGAATTAATTTTAGGGGTTCTACAATGGGTGATTCTGGTAGATTGGATTCCACTTTTTTTTTTTAAACTGTCAATCTTTTAAAAAAATAAATAAGTAAATCAACAATAGAACTAGACTCCTGCAAAAATCAATCAGATTGTATTGATTGTAAAGTCATGCACTGCATTCAAAGAGCATCATTAACATGCCAGTTATGATTAGATATCTGTTCAGCTTTACTAATTCAAGGACAGAATTTTACAGACTTAGCTAGTTAAAGGTTTTGTATTAAGTACAGTTCTCAAACTTGGTTAATTGCAGATTGTTTAAACAATCTCCACTTAACCATAAATATGTGAAAGATATTGTGTGAAGCCTACATTTTAAAAATAATAGTCTCAGGTCCATTGCACTGCATTTTGTGCAATCATTTACGCCAGAGTGAAGTGAGTGTAAAATGCTATCCGATAACTATGATGGTGGTCTAATACTCACTTTGCACTGATTTAGTTGATGATACAAAGTAAAGAGCAACGGCGAATGTACTGCATGGTTTGGTTATAAAAGCTGAAGGCTAGGTCAGTGGGTTGCTCATCTGGAGATCAGAATGATGGTGTATTAACTACATCAGTACCACACAGAAGTCACAGTATAGGCACAGTATCCTACTCACACTGATCACACTCACTCACATACTCGGGCCTTGATCCAGCTTTGTGATCATTCTGTGTGGTAGTATGTAGCTGCTCCTCAGGTGAGTTGTCAGTAGGTGATGGCCCCCTGTGCTTATGCACAACTTATCATAGGGTCAGGGCTAATCTCCTAAAATAATGAATCCAAAAAGGAATTAGCAATACAATTATCAAAGTGGGTATGTAAAATCTTTCTTTTTCTTCATTTGTTATTCTGATACCTAAATTTATTTGGCAAAAAGACTACTGCAATTCCTTCAAAAACTTCCCATAAAATATTTGTTTTTTACAGACAAAATTTTGCACCTGTACTTCATGCAGGCTTTTTCCTGACAAAATCATGGATGCAATTCACTGAGGGGGTGGGGGGGAAGAGAAATGGAGGCTCAGTTTGACAATTAGGCTTCAGGGTGACAACCTGAAGTCAACAGGAGTTTTGCTGTTGGCTTCAATAGGACTAGGATTTCACCCCAGGTTTCTTATTTTATATTAGAGTACCAACACAGAACGTGCATGCTTATTCTGAAGAAACTGGTCATACGTGTGTATATGTGAATAGACTGGTGTGCAATTTTTGCTTTAGAAAGCTCTGTCACTTCCACAAGAGGATAAGAACACACTTGTTGCAAAGAAAGTCATTCAGAAATGTTAAAGATGTTCAAAATGTGTTTTATTACACAGCTTCTTACTCTTGTGGGGAAGTCTTTGTGGATTACATTAATAGTTTAAAAAATGAATACCTGACCTGAATTTAAAAGAAAGTTGAATAGGATCTAAGTAATTTTTGAAAAAACAGCATGATCATTTTCAGATCCTGATCTATGGCTGGGGAGCGTTAAACCTATTCAGTTGTTGGTGCCGGTTGTGTGGGTTTGTGTGAGATTAATCTGAATCTTATAGGGACAGGAGTGCTGATGAACACTGAAAAGTACCCAACATAGAACAGGACAACTTGATAGTCTTAAAAGATATCCTTTGTAATGGAGAAATTTTTCTAGGCAAGTATTTTTTTTGGTCTTCCATATGATGCCCACTTTGACTGTGCAGGGGAAACAATAGTGTTTAAATAAATACCCCTCTATGTACTAGCAATGGAAACAAACTACAAAAATCTGGATCTGAATTTCTAACAACCCAAATGTTATGGAGTGTTTAGACCTGAGGGTTTAAATCAGGCTCATCTCTAATACACGCTAAAAGCTAAATTCAGCCCAGGCATATAAGAAACCACAGATCCCATTGAAATCCATGTAAATCGCATCCACTTATGCCCGGGATAAATTTGGCCATATAAGTTGGATTGCTTTTGTGTACTTTATTTAAAAAAAAAAATCTGTTCCTTTTGGTATCTTCTTTCATGCTGTCTGAGGCTGCTTGAATGGGGAATATGTTGCTGCTACCATTCTGGCAACTGGAATGGAAAGACCTGTTTGTGGCAGCATTGCATCACTAGTTTCAGAGTAACAGCCGTGTTAGTCTGTATTTGCAAAAAGAAAAGGAGTACTTGTGGCACCTTAGAGTTTTTATAAAACGTTTTCTCTCCCCCCACCCCATTCTCCTGCTGGTAATAGCTTATCTAAAGTGATCACTCTCCTTACAATGTGTATGATAATCAAGATGGGCCATTTCCAGCACAAATCCAGGGTTTAACAAGAACGTCTGGGGGGAGTGGGGCGGGAAAAAACAAGGGGAAATAGGTTACCTTGCATAATGACTTAGCCACTCCCAGTCTCTATTCAAGCCTAAATTAATTGTATCCAATTTGCAAATGAATTCCAATTCAACAGTCTCTCGCTGGAGTCTGGTCTTGAAGTTTTTGTGTTGTAATATCGCAACTTTCATGTCTGTAATCGCGTGACCAGAGAGATTGAAGTGTTCTCCAACTGGTTTATGAATGTTATAATTCTTGACATCTGATTTGTGTCCATTTATTCTTTTACGTAGAGACTGTCCAGTTTGCCCAATGTACATGGCAGAGGGGCATTGCTGGCACATGATGGCATATATCACATTGGTGGATGTGCAGGTGAACGAGCCTCTGATAGTGTGGCTGATGTTATTAGGCCCTGTGATGGTGTCCCCTGAATAGATATGTGGGCACAGTTGGCAACGGGCTTTGTTGCAAGGATAGGTTCCTGGGTTAGTGGTTCTGTTGTGTGGTATGTGGTTGCTGGTGAGTATTTGCTTCAGGTTGGGGGGCTGTCTGGAGGCAAGGACTGGCCTGTCTCCCAAAATTTGTGAGAGTGTTGGGTCATCCTTCATGATAGGTTGTAGATCCTTAATAACGCGTTGGAGGGGTTTTAGTTGGGGGCTGAAGGTGACGGCTAGTGGCGTTCTGTTATTTTCTTTGTTAGGCGTGTCCTGTAGTAGGAGACTTCTGGGAACTCTTCTGGCTCTATCAGTCTGTTTCTTCACTTCCGCAGGTGGCTATTATAGCTGTAAGAATGCTTGATAGAGATCTTGTAGGTATTTGTCTCTGTCTGAGGGATTGGAGCAAATGCGGTTGTATCGCAGAGCTTGGCTGTAGACAATGGATCGTGTGGTGTGGTCAGGGTGAAAGCTGGAGGCATGTAGGTAGGAATAGCGGTCAGTAGGTTTCCAGTATAGGGTGGTGTTTATGTGACCATCGTTTATTAGCACTGTAGTGTCCAGGAAGTGGATCTCTTGTGTAGACTGGACCAGGCTGAGGTTGATGGTGGGATGGAAATTGTTGAAATCATGGTGGAATTCCTCAAGGGCTTCTTTTCCATGGGTCCAGATGGGCCTAACAACATCAGCCACACTATCAGAGGCTCGTTCACCTGCACATCCACCAATGTGATATATGCCATCATGTGCCAGCAATGCCCCTCTGCCATGTACATTGGGCAAACTGGACAGTCTCTACGTAAAAGAATAAATGGACACAAATCAGATGTCAAGAATTATAACATTCATAAACCAGTCAGAGAACACTTCAATCTCTCTGGTCACGTGATTACAGACATGAAAGTTGCGATATTACAACACAAAATATTCAAGACCAGACTCCAGCGAGAGATTGTTGAATTGGAATTCATTTGCAAATTGGAATCAATTAACTTAGGCTTGAATAGAGACTGGGAGTGGCTAACTCATTATGCAAGGTAACCTATTTCCCCTTGTTTTTTCCTCCTCCCCCCCCCCCCCCCGATGTTCTTGTTAAACCCTGGATTTGTGCTGGAAATGGCCCAACTTGATTATCATACACATTGTAAGGAGAGCGATCACTTTAGATAAGCTATTACCAGCAGGAGAGTGGGGTGGGGGGAGAGAAAACCTTTTGTAGTGGTAAACACCTATTTTTTCATGCTTTGTGTGTATAAAAAGATCTTCTATACTTTCCACAGTATGCATCCGATGAAGTGAGCTGTAGCTCACGAAAGCTTATGCTCAAATAATTGGTTAGTCTCTAAGGTGCCACAAGTACTCCTTTTGTTATTGCATCACTAGTTAGCCAGTTCAAGTCTTCTCCTCAGCTACTTCAGCACTACTTCAAGATTTCCCTCTATTACATCTTGACATCCCCTATGTTTACTTAAGTATCCCAAGACACTGATGCAGGGCAGACTGGTTACTTATTACATGTGATGTTCTTTGGCAGGATCCTCCTTTCTAAGACTCAGCTGCACAGAGTAGCTGGTAGTGCTTTGTGACCTTCTGCAGAAGAACTTTACTGCTAGATTTACTGGAATTAAACTAGAAAGCTACATTTTTTCATGTAATGAACTAACGTGATTATTTCTCTACCAATCGAAGGTAGATGAAGGAATTAAGACTGGGTTTGCGTTCTCTTCCTGACCAGAAACACAGTTACTCGCAGGCTGCAGGACAGATAAGAGAACTTCCTGGGGGCCATCTCTGCTTTGTATTTATAATCAGGTGGCTTATGTTATGCCATTCTTTGCTCCCAATATCTTATATTTTTCTTTTGTTTCCCTCGCAGCAGGTCTTACATATAAAACACATTTAAAATACCCAAAAGTTTGGTAACATGCAAAAAGAGTCATCGCTTGGGTTCATGTTTCATTCCCTCACCAGTGTGAATTAGTGAGGATAAAACTGTTATCTCACCTACATTTGCTAAGTTCCAAGTTTCTAACAAACCTACCATGTGTTCTCAACAGGGAGACAACCTTCAACACCAAAAGAATAGGTCTGTCAGTTGAGCTGAAAAATTAACTAAAGAAGTTGCTGAACACTAGTCTTTAGAGTCTGTCACTGGAGGGAAACATGCTCATGCTACTTAGCCAGCAGTTACATTATATTATCACATTTTTTATTATTGGCAATGTGCAGACACGATCAGAAATCAATTTTGGTTTGTTCCAATGACCGAAGTAACAATTTGAACTGGCTGCTCATTGTCTGCTTAGGCAATTCTGAGACTTAGATAACTGCCTGTTTGAAAGTGATAATTTTTGAAGAATCTTCTTACTTCTGCCATCCTTTTTATGTTGGTTGTATCGGGAAGAAACAAAGGAAATATGCAGTGGAGTTAATATACTAGGAGAGGTTTTCAACAGGATGGTTCATCTTGGTTTGAAATACCATTAAGAAAGAGTAGGTTCATGTGAAAATTTCAAAACAAACAAAAGCACAATCACCTCTGTGGGAAGCAGTTGAGAGTATTGGTGTAAATGTATTCATGGTATTCCTAGAAACACTGAAAACCACAGCAACTAGATATGGACTGTGAGGGGCTTCCACTACTATTCTTTAGACAAGATAAAGTTTCTTCGGAAAGATGTGATTAGTGTTATGTGATTTAAGATTAGTAATAATGAGTACCCAGACTGATCAAAATGCTCATTTCAGGTAGCACTGGTGGGGAAAATAGTTGAAAATAAAATTTCATAAACATTTTCAACCTTCTCATATTTTTCACTGAAACAATTTTTTTTTAAAAGTTTGAAATTGAAAAAAAATTGGAAATTTTTATTTCTCTCCTTTTTTCATCCAATTTTCCCCTCCCCCTTCCAGCTCTTTTATTGTGTGTATGGGGGAAATAAAGAAAAGGGAAGAGAAAGGAAGGGGGAACCCTACAAAAAAATCATTTTCAACCCCCCTCTCCCCAAAACAAAACCCACTCCAAACTTTGGAACAATACAAAATTGTTTTGTGAAAAGGTTTAGTTCATTTTTCATTGAATAAATGTCACCCCGTTCTAATTTCAGGTTTATGCTTTTTGATGCCTTTAAACGGATGCAAAAATAGAACTAAAAGAACCTTCCCTCCCCTCCAGTTCTCACCTGCCTCCTACTTCAACACAGATAATGACTTTTAGCATACTCATGTACTAGTTACATTATTTCCTCATACAGTTACTCCCATTCTTCTGCCACCTTCCCCTTGTAACAAAGCAAAGAGCTCTGTGTTTGACATACAGAACTGATGTCATCATCCAATATTTCACTGGGCCTCTTTGACATGTAGAAGGAAATAATGCAGCTCCATATTGCAAAGGTAAATAGCTCTATTGGCAGAAAAAAATCTTCCAGGATCAATTCTTAAATCTCTTCTGAAATTACACTTACACTTTGTATAGTGTTGTCAAGAGGGGAGATAGACTGTCCAACACTGTTTGAATTTAGCTTATCTACTACTGTTTTTGAAGTTATTCCACATACAGTGGGTTATCTTGAAATAAAACCATTATGCTGGTTTGAAGCTGCACAGTAAATGACTGCCTGCCTGCAATTTACAATATATTTTATCCCAAACTACCAGTACCAAGCTGGTACAGTTAAAAATATAACTGAATGGCAATTTGGGGATGAATGTTCATTGTACAGGTGTATTATTAACAAATATGTAGTGTTCTCAGTTTAATTCCCTAAATCAAGTAGCTGAAATATGGATGGCTAACTTTTATGAGCACATGTCCCCTGTCAAGGTTCCTCCCCCACTCTGAACTCTAGGGTACAGATGTGGGGACCTGCATGAAAAAACCTCCTAAGCTTATCTTTACCAGCTTAGGTCAAAACTTCCCCAAGGTACAAAATATTCCACCCGTTGTCCTTGGACTGGCCGCTACCACCACCAAACTAATACTGGTTATTGGGGAAGAGCTGTTTGGACGCGTCTTTCCCCCCAAAATACTTCCCAAAACCCTGCACCCCACTTCCTGGACAAGGTTTGGTAAAAAGCCTCACCAATTTGCCTAGGTGACTACAGACCCAGACCCTTGGATCTTAAGAACAATGCACAATCCTCCCAACACTTGCACCCCCCTTTCCTGGGAAATGTTGGATAAAAAGCCTCACCAATTTGCATAGGTGACCACAGACCCAAACCCTTGGATCTGAGAACAATGAAAAAGCATTCAGTTTTTACAAGAAGACTTTTAATAAAAATTAGAAGTAAATAGAAATAAAGAAATCCCCCCTGTAAAATCAGGATGGTAGATATCTTACAGGGTAATTAGATTCAAAAACATAGAGAACCCCTCTAGGCAAAACCTTAAGTTACAAAAAAAGATACACAGACAGAAATAGTTATTCTATTCAGCACAATTCTTTTCTCAGCCATTTAAAGAAATCATAATCTAACACATACCTAGCTAGATTACTTACTAAAAGTTCTAAGACTCCATTCCTGGTCTATCCCTGGCCAAGACCAGCATACAGACAGACACAGACCCTTTGTTTCTCTCCCTCCTCCCAGCTTTTGAAAGTATCTTGTCTCCTCATTGGTCATTTTGGTCAGGTGCCAGCGAGGTTACCTTTAGCTTCTTAACCCTTTAAAGGGGAGAGGAGCTTTCCCCTGGCCAGGAGGGATTTCAAAGGGGTTTACCCTTCCCTTTATATTTATGACATCTCCTTTCCTGCTGAACCAACAGTAAAGTGTTGAGTTGGATATTGTACATTGAATTGGAACCAATGTGATACAGGCATGTGACGCTCCCAGAAAATATGCACTGATCACCTATTGACAGTTTTCAGGTTGATTACTACATATATTTTAATTTTTAAAAAAGCCAAATGAAAAACTACAAACAGTTCACATAAGGCCTGATTCTCCAGTCTGCGCCAAGTAGTATTCTTAGAGCTGCTTCTGTACAGCTCAAACTTTCAGCAGAGCCAGGTGGCTCCAAAAGGATGGAGAAATTGTCCTGCTATTCTGGTACTAAAAAGAGCAGGGCTCAATTCCCTGCTCTGTCACAGACTTCCTGTGTGACAATGGGCAAGTTATCTAGCGCCCCCCCCTCCATATCTGTAAAATGGGGACCAAAGCTTTTCCTTTCCTCAGAATTGGTGTGAGGATCAAAAACATTACTATGATACCTGTATGCCTTACCATTTTGAATGTGTCCAGATAAGTACTTAAGGCAGATCGGGAAACCTCTGAGACTGAGAAACTTTTGGTTCAATCTGAGTTGTCATTCAAGCTAGGGTTGCCAATTTCCTAATCGCACAAAACTGAACACCCTACTCCCACCCCTTCCCTGAGGCCCCACACCCCACTCACTACATTCACCCTCCCTCACTTTCACTGGCCTGGGGCAGGGGGATGAGGTGTGGGAGGGGGTGAGGGCTCTAACTGGGGGTGAAGGCTCCAGGGTGTGGCCAGAAATGAGGGGTTCAGGGTGCAGGAGGGGGCTCTAGGCTGGGGCAGGGAGTTGGGGTGCAGGCAAGGGCTCTGGCTGATGGTGAGGGCTCTGGGGTGGGGCTGGGGATGAGGGGGTTGGGGTGCAGGAGGGGGGCTCCAGGCTGGTGGGTAGTGCCAAGGGATTCGGAGTGCGGGAGAGTGCTGCAGGTTGAGGCAGAGGGTTGGGATGAGGGCTACAGGGTGTGGGAGGGGGCTCTGGGCTTGGGAAAGGGTTGGGGTGTGGGCTCAAGGGGTGTGGGGTGCAGGAGGGGCTTTGGGTTTGGGGGTGCTCAGGGTTGGGGGGGGTTGGGCCTCGGGGTTGGGGCACAGGCTTACCGCCTGCAGCTCTCGGTCAATGGCGCAGCAGGGGTGCTAAGTCAGGCTTTCTGCCTGTCCTGGCACCATGGACTGCACTGCGCCCCAGAAGCAGCCAGCAGCAGGTCTGGCTCCGGGGCAGAGGCACACAGGCAGCTCTGCACGCTGCTGTCCCCTGCAGGCACTGCCCCCCCCACCCCCCGGCCCGAGCCTATTGGCCGGTTCCCAGCCAATGGGAGTTCGGAGCTGGTTCTCAGGGTGGCGGCAGCGTGCAGAGCCCCACCCTGCTTAGGAGCCAGACCAGGTGGCCGCTTCCGGGGTGCAGTGTGGTGTCAGAACAGGTAGGGACTAGCCTGCCTTAGCCGAGCAGCACCACCGACCAGACTTTTAACGGCCTGGTCGGTGGTGCTGACCAGAGCCACCAGGGTCCCTTTTTGACCAGCTGTTCTGGTTGAAAACTGAACACCTGGTCACCCTAATTCAAGTAGATACTCAGATTTTCATGTGGTTGGTTCTTATTCATCTGATCCTGTTCACTGATTCTTATTTAAAAATTGGTTTGTATTCCTGATTTCATTAGGCCAAACTTTCTGGTGGTATAATTCCGATGAAGAGAGTTTAACCTGATGTGTTGGAGAGAGAATTATCTACTAAAATATTATTATATGGGATTTATTATCTTAAATAATATTACATATGAAGAAATTTAAAAGCACCAGCACTTCCAAGCAATATACTATTGAGAATATAAAACAGAGTTCTCTGCAGACAGTTTGTAGTAAAATCCTAACTAGCCTGTAATGTAAGCTAAAGGGTTTTTAGAGACTCCAATGTATTCAGGAAGTCTCTTTGTTTAGATAAGCAATAAATATTTCTTTCTTCAGGAGCCTGCAAAATTTCAACAATGGGAGTGGGGGAAAGTAACAGTTTCTTTTCAAGTTAAAAATACCTGGCTTGACTGAATTTGTGTTGAGATAATCCATGTCAGTGCCCACCAACCATAAACTGATTATGGGAAGGAAGAGACAACTATTGTCCTTTCATAAGCAAGGAGAATCTTCCACTAATACAGTATACATCAGAGCACATTTCCTATTAAGCTATGACTCTTTGAGCCCCGATGTATTTTGCCTGTATATAAAGTATGCACATTTAGCTAACATCTTATTGCACTGTATTTTTTTCTGTATTTCCATTCCTACTTTAGAAATACTACCAGGAGAAATGAATATATCAGATGCAATAACCAGGTAAACATTACATTGTATACGGACACACACTAGGTCACCTAGTCTTATATACCAATCAGCCATCTTACACTTTCTAGTAGTCCTCATGATTCACATAATTAGCGCCTGTTTTATTAGACTTGTTTGGAATATTCATGTTCTTTACTCATATCTATTACAAAATAAAGAACTCAGGAACAGATTTTCAGCCCCAGATTTGCAATTTCAGAAAGTTGCATGGGAGAATCCTCTGATGGTATAGGGCTGGGGCAGTGGCACTAATTCCCCTTCTTGCTCTCCCAGTGTGTGTGTGTGGGTGAGGGGGAGGTGACCAGAGGAAAAGAGGTGAAGCCAACGTGCCTCTGTTGATCTCCAGTTGCCACAAGAGCTCTGAGGAGTCATGGTTAGGTAGGCAGAAATTAGAAGAGTTCTTTTTCTAATTTATTACAAAGATTTGGGGAAACCATAAAGGTGGCTTAAACCCACTTTTGTATCCACTTCCGTCCCCTTCTTGTATGCCAAATCCTTCTCAAAGTATATGGCTCTTAAGTTCTAAAAGAGAGTCTGTATTCACAAAAAGAAAAGGAGTACTTGTGGCACCTTAGAGACTAACCAATTTATTTGAGCATAAGCTTTCGTGAGCTACGAAAGCTTATGCTCACATAAATTGGTTAGTCTCTAAGGTGCCACAAGTACTCCTTTTCTTTTTGTGAATACAGACTAACACGGCTGTTAATCTGAAACCAGTCTGTATTCAGTAGTACTCCAAGTTATCGTCTATCTTTCCTAGAATGTTTGTGCATATGGAAGTTTCTATAGCAAATGAATAAAGGCAGCATTTTTATTTCTACAACTCCAGCATTATTCTCCTTGGGTCCTTATAACTGCTTCTCACAACATCTGCACACATGTGATTGCCCAATCACTGCACATTGCCAGGACACTGAAAGAATGTTTGTGCTCAGGTAACTGGCATCACAGGAGATGCTTCATATTTTGAGAGTCTCTGCCACAGTCATAGGTATTGGGGCCAGAGCTGTAGCCACACTTGATTGTCTCTCTAGACTGGCCAACTCCAGTGCAGAATCAATTAAGGCAATGTCATATAGTCCAGAAGTGATCAGCACCAGGTAGAAGGTGCTCAACTGGTGGGAACCAGATCACAACAGCTACAGGTTCATTTTTTACTTTTGCTTGCCATAACTGAACCCTGGTCTCTTTGGGTGACAATTTAAGGGGTTTAATGGTGGGAGGAAAACTTTGTCATTACTTCAGTTGACTCAGTGTCTGTGGTTGTGCCATATAATAGAGGTCTTGAGTGCATAAGACAATGCACCTACCCACTTCCTGGCATATTAAGAAGGAGCAATATCTGCAAGGGTGTAGAAGCTTTTGGCATGTAGAAGCTGTTCATGCCCACACTAAACAGGCCTATTCACCAGAGGAGAAGCAAAATGCCAGTGCTGTTGGTCGCAGAGCAGAGTGCTTTGCACCCCATTTTGATGTAACCATCTTGCTGAGAATGTTAGCATGTGAAACAAACTTCACTTTAGTTTTCTCGATGTGGGCTCTAAAGGGGAGCATGCAGTCAAGAGTAACACTGATGGTATTTATGGAATGAATAAGTTTTGTCCCCAGTCAGCTGATGTTAACTATTCTTGGCTTTTGAGATGGAATGCACTGACTTGAGTCTTTTTTTTGGATTTGCATGCAGTTGGTTGGCTGCATAGTACTTGTCTTGGGTGTTAAGTGCATTCACTAAGATTCTCTCTCATAGAGAAACTCATAAGCCAAACTCCTTGTGCTGTGTAGTGATGCACATATCATCAAATAGCAATGTACGCCAGAGTAGCTTGGGTAGTCGTTTGTAGAGATGTTGAATAATGCACGTGCTAAGTTGCTACCTTATGGGAGGCAATTTTTCTGACATTGCCATCACCTATGTTTGTCACAAAAGTTCATGAAGAATCTTCGACTCTCCACAATGGTCTGTTTTTTAACTTTGTGAAGTGATGGTTATTCATTACCATTAGTACGTTGGCAAGGAACCCATGAGGACTGGACTGTACCATAAGCAGCTGAGATATCAACAAATACTGCTCCCATAATCAATCCTCTGTCATATCCATCTCTGATATGTTTAATTCAGAATCTGTCCAAAGCATGACTTAGTCGGGTGAAAGCCAGCCTGTTTGTTGATAAGAAATAGTTCAATAATTGGTGTAAAACAATGTAACCGTTCTCGCTCAGACCATTTTAAAATAAGTTGAAAGTTTTTTGGGTCAGATGGTTCCTCAGGCTTCAAAGGGCCCCTACCTTGGTTCGTTGTGAGATTTTCAGTAACTTGAGCTGAATGAGGCAGTTATTTGAATATACTGAGGGGCCACTTCTGTATATTTTTGATCTGCTCAGTTTGGATGCCATCTAATACTGCTGTGTTCCCTGTTCTCAGGGCATAAATGCCAGCGTCCAATCCCAACATGGACCAGGGAACTATAAAATCTAGATTGCTGTGTGTATCCGGGGGCATTTGCCAAATTGATGACCAGTTAGTAGTGGTCTGCTTAACCTCCCCATTGAGTAGCATTTGGTGGGCAATCTGAACAGCTGAGATGTTGAGATGTCCACACGTCTTTGTATTGTTGGAAAGTCTATATATGGTCAACTATGCTTTTTTGCTGTTGTGGGTCAGACCCCTGGATTCTACCAAGTTTTGCTGGAATTTTAGGCACTTTTGAGCAATTTCTGACAGTGGATTTTTATCAGCGGCTGGCTATTGTGTCCTCTCCAAAAGGGTTGTCTTGGAATTTTGCTTGTGTACCTCATACAGTATGGTTGACTGTATGGGGTGTTAAGTTGGGGGTATATTGTCTCCAACATCCAAAAGGTATGGGTCATCTTCTAGATAGACATACAGCATCAGCAAAGTGGCTGTAGTTCTCAGGTATCATTTTAATTGGTCTGACAACTATGTCAAGATCTGTGGAGAATGATGGCCAGTTTGCTCTCTAGAAGTTGAAGCAATGTTGCAATACCAGAATTTATCTTAATTCCAATTAGAGAATGGTAGTGTGACCTCAGAACTGGGTCTATCACCAATTTTGTACGTGTGAGAGCTAATATAGTTCTAAAAAGGCAGGTCAGGGTTATACCCATGCTTCCACTAACCACTGTTAAAAGAACTTGGTAGCTTCATGTGATTGAATTGGTCTAAGCTGATGAGCAACTGCCTATGTCTCGTGGTCAAGTTTCCATCGACATTGTTCTCTGCCTAGCTCCACTGTGTGCTGTGGCTGTTGAAATTGCCAATTATGATGCATGGTATAGTTCATCATTGAAATTAAAAATTGTGTCTCTGGTGACTTGTAGATGTGGAGATATTGTCGAGCTCAATGGTGTGAAGCTTAGTGGTATTCGCTTCTGTTTTATAGGAGGATGCAATCCTGATGCTTGGCTTAACAAATCTGGTTCTGCCATATTGAATGTTTGGTCTCTCAACAGCCAGCATAATTCCTGTAATCCACAGTGAATCCTGTAGGCAGAGAACATGGCACAATTGTTTTGTGCAATCATATCCTGTTTACTAGCTGATGCTGACAATACTTCAAAGTTTATGGAGAGAACGGTTAGTGCTCATCCAACAAAGGATCCTTGGTATCCAGGCTCGGATGCAATGTCTTGTTGATGTCTGCCTTTGTTTTGTAGCTTCAGAGTACAGTAATTAGAAGTGGGGAAATGGCAGTATGAGGTATTAAGCAGGATTTGCAACCTTTAAGGCTGACCAGGACTGCCACATGAAGGCTTTTGCTGTGGCCCTCAGCCTGGTCTAACTTCGTTCACCTTCCTTCTCAGAGGGGAAAGTTGTCTGTCTTTTGGAGGGATATTATCTATCATAATAAATTATAGAGCTGCGTGAAACTTGGCTTGCTCCATTTTCAGGTGCTCATGTGAATGTTTCCTTTGGTTTGATCTGTTGGCAATGACCATCCCTGAGTTTGGTTATTTGTTTCAAACGAACTTCCTAAACCCAACGTGAGATTGGTTCAGAATCAGAGTTTCACTTAGTTGTGCCAAATATTGATTTTAAAAAAAAACTATGAACTTGCTCAGATTCATTTGAAATGGGGCTCAGAGACTGATGAATTCTTTATCATATTGTGATCCGAGTGTAGAGTTTGTAGAAAAGTCCAGATTTGGTGGGCATTGCATGGTATCTTAGTCTTTGGTGTGGAAAATTTGCACATGGCAATTACCAGGATTTGTGTGTATAAAGAAACAATTTTGTTTATGAAAATGTTTGTTATATTCTAGTTGCAGTTGTAATTTTTCAGTAATGCTGCCATCTACTGGGCACATTTTTTTCATGCTGTTACATTTGGGTGTACTTTGAACATGTGCATCATTCAAGTTGGAGCTAGGTATATTTGGTCTATTCTTTGAACAGCCTTGGCGTGTACTCCTGATCTTGTCCTGCACCTCATATCATTTTGACTGATTTATTCACTTGGTGTAACAATCCATTACTACAAAAGATAAAGTGATAGTGGATTGTGGCATCATTGTATGAGTCAGATGAGAAAATTAAGAAAAATTTAGATTGAGATTACTATAATTAGCGATGATGAAAAAGGAACGAATGAAATGCTTACTGCATGCTACTCTTAAAGTGAATTATATATGCACTTTTTAGAGCATGGTTCCAAGGAATGGTTCTGGTTCTTTGCTTTGTTCTTTTGCCTCAAATTTAGAGGAATTTGCTTTATGGCCAAATCTAATTTTTTTGTGTTTTGATGTTACAAAAGCTTGCCGGGTTTTTGGAAAGGATTTTTTTAAAAAAATGCTATTGTAATAAATAAATTCTCTGGAAAGACAATGATTTCAAATGTAATTGTCCCAAACCGAACAGTGTTTTGTTTTGGTTTGAATTAAACTATAACCCAGTGAGTCAAACAATAGAAGAATATATTCATCAAAATTTTGTCAAAAAATTTTGTTGAAAAATAATGTTTTGTACAAAAGTAATTTCTCACAAAAATCTTAATTTTTAAAGAATATTTCAAAACACAATTTTGAAAGCACTTACTTTCAAAAAGATTTTATTTGAATCCCCATCGTCTTGGTTATTGTTGGAAAATGTTCAATGGCGGAGTTGAAGCCTGACACATCCAGACTGGAAATAAGATTTTAACTGTAAGAAAAAATTAACCATTGGAACAAAGGCTCATGGTTGATTCTCCTTCCCTGCTCATTTCTAAATCAAAATTGGATGTCTTTTTTTTCTGAAAGATATGCTGTAGGAATTATTTTGGGAAAGTTCTATGGCCTGTGGTATACAGGAGGTCAGATTAGATGATCACAGTGGTCCCTTCTGCCCTTGGAATCTATTAAAACAATGTGAGGTTTTTTTCACACTTTCTTAATTATTCTAATCCTCCCCCGCTCCTCCCCTCCCGCCAAATTCCCTCCTGGGAAGTTTGCCTCAAAACTCCCATAAAAAAATGCCATTTTCTAGCCAGCTCTAGTCAGAACTGAATTGACTGCCAATCCAAAATCTAAAAGTGAAAATCTCTGAATAAATATATGCAATCTGGCAGTTTCACATACCAAGAGCTAAATTCTGCTCTGTTACACCCTTATATCCCCAGTGAAATCAATGAGGTGGCACAAATGCAATAGTTATTAGAGCAGTCCAGTAGAATTTGTCTACCAGTAATTCTATTACCAGGCTAATATGTATGTTTGGTGCATATATATCTATTGTTGACTGTCCAGTTGCTCAAATTGTAAATGAACACTGATTTCCCCCCCCCTATAAAACCAGTGGCTAATGCCAGTTCCCCTGTTAAAGCAAATATCTTATATAATGGGTTTGGTCTAGCTCACCATTCAGGACCACAATCATTGGTCCCTGGAGCTCTTTATGGTGACCCATAGAGCCACTCAAGTCAAATACACAAAGTAAAGTGGTGCCAAGAATTAAAATGTTGAAGGGATGCTAGTCTGGACATTGTTCAGTTTTGAACACATTGGCTCAGATCCTCAGCTGCTGTAAATGGACATATCTTCATTGGCTTTGGTTTGGCCCACAGTTTTTCTAGTTAGATACTTCAAAACATGGTGAGGGCACTCAACTCATCTCTTCCAGCAAAACCAACTTCGGATTCACTTCCTAATTATACCATAGATGAAAGGCTGACCTATTCTGGATTTGGAATGAACTACATATTAGCTTTAGCTGTCTTTCTTGTCCTGTTTGATATTGTCATTCTTTTGGTCCCATGTGCAGTAAAGTTTTAGTTATAGTGGAACATAAACCATGAAGTGGATTGTTTGAAATTGCATTGGTTTTAATAAAATCTATTTGTATTTATCTTCAATGTGTCAAATGGTGACTCCCAGGGATCTATTCTGGGGTAAACTACTACACTTTGGAGTCCTTATTAAGCAGTACTTGGTGTGCCCTCTTACTTCTTCTTCAATCCTTGCTGTTTAACCTGCTCAGCTAAAATTCTAAGCTTGACTGGCTAGGAATTCTTCTGCTTTTCTCCAAATTGCTGTTGATTAGCACATGACACTGTTGCAGAAAGTTGAACCTCCCTGGTAATGCTCTGCTTTACTCAGGCTGATCTAGAATGAGGTAATTTAAATTTCTGAAACGGCCAAAAGTATGTTTTGTCATGTCATTCTTGTAGTGCAGTGATTTTGCTGGTTCATTTACATCAGGTAAATTGATTTAAAATGCTAGCTCTTCAATAGGGTAACAATCTCAAATATAGAACTTTTCTCATTTGTATGCATCAGGCAGGTTTAAATTCTTACGGCTCAGTCAGAACGACTTAGTTTTAAACCCTAGATTTTATTATATTTGTTAACAATTTCATATTATACCTCTGTCATCTACATTTGTGAAGCCTTAAAATTACACCTGCCCTACTAGGGTAAATTCCACTAATACCTTATTTTTGTCACAGTGGCTTTTCTTTCCAATAGGTCAGGTGGATTTTAAGCCTACAATCTTCAAAACTCACCGCAATAAGTTCCTATCTTTAGGACAAAGTAATATATAACCTTGTTCAAGACCCTTTTCAGGTCTAAAAAATGGTAGTTTGAGGTGCATGGGAGAATCTGTTTGGAAAGTAGATGTATTTCTTTCTTTGAATCCATCCCTTGGTACTTTTAATTTGAAAAAGTTTTCTTCTCTGTTTGGTTCATGGTAAATATGCCTATTGGTCTTCTGAGCTGACCTCCTTGGCGATTTCACTGAACTTGCCTAGGAGGATGCTCACATCGCAGCGAACCCTATACATGTGTTTGTATTGTACTGTTTGTATTGGACTTGTCACAAGCCCAAAATGGGACCTACTGAATCCTGATAGATTTGTAAATTAGCATCAGACATTGAAGATGTCATTTTGTTAGTATTTGCTTTATAATTGCAGGAGTTAACGCTGCTGTTTCATCCCAGCCAAGTCACGGCTTTAACTCCTTTTACTCTTGCACTGTCTTAGAGCCTTAAAATTACATATTTCTAGCCTTGCAGGATGAATTGTGTTGCTTAACCTTGAGTAATCATGAAAAGACATTCTCTTCTTGAAGAATGGGTATATATTTAAGGCTGTGGGACAGACTTAAGTTGTAATTCAGACTAATTTTCCTTAAACACATTGGACATGATTCTCGGTTACACTGAAGCCCTCCCTCTTTCTTCCACTTTGGCAATGAAAAGGAGCTCTAAAGGTGGTGGAAACTGTTTCCAGAGACTCTTCCCTATATGGGGGTCCTCCACAGCTGCTACAGAACTGATATAAGGGCTCTAAAAGAGCCATGGTCCCAATTCTGGGCATTGGAGACTGGGAGGAGGTATGAGAACATTGTTCTAAGGCTGTTTTCAGATTACCACAAAAGACCAGATGTTAGAGTAGCCTGAGGCAACTCTAATTTACAACAGGTTTGAACAGGCCTTTAGTTGATACAGAACATGGAGGAGTGCAAAGATGTCTTACCCACAACCACTTCTGTTCCTGTCCCAAGTACAAGAATGCAGTAACTAAGAATGCAGTGGAACTGAGTTGAATTTGGCCCATTGAGCTTTTGTAGCCTATGTCTAAAGTGTGCCAAAGGTTGGTAAAGCACTATCTCTGCCTTTAAAATAAACAATGACTCTTCTGTGTTTTAGTTCTTGAATACTGAACTGAATAAAATTAACAATTTAATACATTACATAAACTGTGTGTTAACCTTATAAACCTAGGGTTTGCAGACTTTAAACAGTTTAGAAAATTTCATGATAAAATTATCTGCTTTCCCTCACAGTATGTAAAATATAGGAGTATAATTTTTCTTCAGGATGTAAAAATGTAATACTTAAGGCCTGAACTCACTAAACTGAGCCCCCATGACTACTGACCAACAGAAACAAAAGCTGTTTGCTATATCCCGATGAACATTACTACTTTTTATTCTGAAGGCTGTCTCTCTCCATGGTGGGGTTATGTGGTATTTGGCTGCTCCCTTGTGATTGCTCTTAGCACTATTAGAAATGATGTAGAAAAGAGTATGGGCCTGATCCATTGAAGTCAGTGCAAGTCTTTCCAGTGACTTCAATGAGATTTTAATCTGCCCCTAAGTGAGCAAGTGTTAAACAAGAATGACTGCTATGGAACCCAGATCCCTGGGAGGGAGGCTATGAAAAGGATTGATAATTGCCAGTAGTGGAGTAGTTCATTGGCATCTTTCAATTGTTGCTGCTGAGATTACCCTTGAATATCAACATAGTGCAGAGCCAGTATCTGTAGCTTCCAAGACTTTTATTATCTATAAAGCTATGGTTCTTATGCTGTATTATGCACTTCTAAAAGGCAGGCTTCCATTTTTCTACTAGATCATATTCAACAATGAATGTTTTGACTAGAGAATATTTTCCCTTTTGTTTATAGATGAGAATGTAAATATAGCTTTTTCTATTCCACATAGGTTCTTATACTGCACTTATCACCCTAGTATCTGAGCATCACTTGGTACCAGACTAAGGTTGCCAGGCATCTGGTTTTTGAATCGAGCACCTGGTACAAAAAGGGCTCTGATCAGCACAGCTGACTGGGTTGCTAAAAGTCTGGTTGGCCGCAGCACCAGTGAGACAGGCAGGTCCTGTGCCCGGCTCCACACAGCTCATGGGAAGTGGCTGGCATGTCACTCTGGCCCCTAGGTGGAGGGGTGGCCGGGGGGCTCTGCTTGCTGTCCCCACCTGCAGGCTTAGCCTATTTTCAATACATACTTTTGTTCTTTTTTTATTGTTAGTTTCAATAACTTCAATTATTATATCTATAAGCATGCTTAACTGATAGTTTTGTTTAAAATATAATCTATAAATCCCCTGGTATCAGATCAGGGGTCAACAGAAAGGACCAAATGTACCTAGAACACTGGAACAAAAACAAATTTCAAACTTTTTTTTCCTGTTTCTCAGGAGGAAAAATGGTGTGATCCAGCGAATCCTAGTCTAGTGGTATATGCAAGGTACTAATGCCGGCGATATGAATTCCAAAGATATGGTGATGAGTCAGAATTTAGCTAAATGCCAAATTTATTTAATTAACAGAATAGCTTCATTACATAATACCAGCAACTTTAAAATTCTCATTATTCTACTGCAAGTATATGGATGAAATAATTTAAGTGTATATGGTAAAGAAGATCTACAATTTAATTGCCCCTCCCTCAACATCTGCTTAGAGCCCTATTCCGTGCAAAACAGCTTTAATCTCTAAACTACATAGCATGTTTTTCACGTGCATTTAATGTGTTCCTAGGTTGATGTATTTTTTTCCTAGTGGGACTTATATCATTGAATTATGATATGAACGTCTACCAAAAATACCCCATGAATGTCTTTCCATCCTATATAAACAATACAAGTATATCATTTACACTCAGTGTGTTGTTGGCAATGACATATTTTGTTGTCCAGAACATCCGTCAAATGCTTGTACTAAACTACTGCCTTTTTGGTGAAAACAGATCTTCCCACAGTGTCAGAAAATATTTTACAAACTTTTTAGGATCTCAAGTTCACTGAAGGAGGTTCCCCAGTAAAATATAGCCCTCATGAAATGATGCTATTATAGCAAAAAGACTCAGAAAGGGGAATAGTGACATTTGTTTATAGTTGTTTTTAGTGAAATCTCTTTATCTGTACAATAGGGGTGTGTGTGTGTGTGTGTGTGTGTGTGTGTGTGTGTGTGAGAGAGAGAGAGAGAGAGAGAGAGAGACTGTTCATTTACAAGCTGATTGTGTTGCTTCTTGGTGTATTTTCAATGGTGAACAGAGAAAAATCTAAATGGACTACAATATGTATCACATAGCAAATAAAAACAAGTAAAACCATATTATTTCAGACTGAGAATTCTTATCTATAATCCAGTATGTGCTATAATAGGACTTTTAAGTAATATAATGCTCATGAGAATTTTGAAATCATGAAGTTACACAGTTTAAAAAAAAACATAAACTAATTAGCAATGCATATTTTTGTATGAATTTAATGTATGATTAAAAGTCTCCTTTGTGGGGAATTAAGCTCCTCTTTCTGCCCAGGGATTTCAATTCCCTCGCCTCTCCTAAAATTTCCAGGCCTTCAAAATGATGTGGTGTTGTGTGGTGTTGGTGGGGTTTTTTCTTTTCATTGCTACGTATTAATCTTGTAGTCCAATATCTGCTTCTAGACATGTAATAATACCTCAGTGTGACCATTAAAGGGGCTGTCTGTCTATCAGTAGTGGGATGTGAGTGCTAGCCATTTTAATAGTTGCATATCTCTTCTTGAAATAATATAACTCATTCCACAGCTCGCTCTGTCTCGCTCTCGCTCTCGCTCTCTCTCTCTGATCTAAGCATTGTCTGTCTTCATTGGTTCTAGTCTTTTTAGATTGATTTTGATTTTAGAAATAAATATATCTAAACTAAAATGGGCCAGAATTAATCCTCCCTTTCTAGTAATCTGTTTTTTATCAGTGGTGTTTAAGAAAACCTGAGGATGTGAGAATATGCTTCATGGGCCTGATCTAACATCCAGAGAAGTCAATGAAAGTCATCTTTGACTTCACAGGCATTGGATCAGACCCTATACAAATATAATTGGTTCTAATAATAATTAAGCTAAAAACGTAAGGGATTGCCTCTGAGTAGTCTTTTCTGCACATGTAAAATAAATTGAATTATAAACACTGTTATTTTATGTTGCACCAATGTGGGACTTATGCTTTCCTTAAGAAAAGGCATTGAGGTTTGCTACTAATAATCATTGTTTTTTCACTCTTCAAAGCAGACACACCCAACTTAGAATACATTACTCCAAATTATTTATACAATGATGCATTTCCTGTACTGAATACTTCCAGTAGAGGGAATTCAGAACACTGTGTGCATGGATTACTACATTATACTTGGACTAGTATTTTTGGTGATTCATAGTCAGGGGTTTTAAATCTGACCTTTAGGGACAAGTTTGTATTACTGTTCCATGACATCAGTCACTCAGTTGTCTTGTATGAGAACATAGTTTTGATTATCCTGTAAGATTAACTTCTTCCAATGTCTGCATGGTCAAAACTTCCGTTTACTTCCTGTGAATACTCTTCCATTCAGGAAGATAATAGCACATGTGTAATATTGTTCTGACCCAAAACATATTAAACCTGATCTGCATGCTAATATATGTTGATTCACACTTCTCCATTATGCCTTTGTCACAATCTTACAGGTTGAAGGCTTGTGGCCTTGAATGGGGAGTCGGGTGGTTTGAGACCTTGTGCAAAGTTCAGCTCATTGTGAGCTATTTAAGGAATGTAGCAGTTGCTCCAAAATGGTACAGTATGTTCTCATGTATGCTCACTTGCGAACCTAGTGATGCAACGGATTCAATGGAAACTAAATAAACATAAATGTATGAGGTTGTTGACACCAATATTGTAAATAGCACCATGAGAGGTCCTTTGTGATTATTAATAGTTCTTGGATGCAGTGGAGTCTCTGAAACTAGTATTTCCTCAGAGAATGTAATGACATCAGAATAATATCTCTAGAACTATTCACTTTTCTTTTCAGCCCCGTATAAGGGAAATTAAGGAAAAGTACGACTAATAGTATTATGTAAGATACCCAGACTAAAACACATTCCAGTAACCATTTTAACAAACCAGAGCATTCCTTCTCATCTACTCAATGACCATTAGAAATGCAAGTTGTACCATGTGTTTGTCACTCATCTAAACAATCTCAAGAGGGGCTATGAGCAACAATGGAAATGGGATTATCCAAAAAACAGTTGTTTTGAGTCAGTTAAGTGCTGGAGACTTTCTGTTACAAATTGCTACTTTTCTTCCTGCCTTACCTTACTGTTTATTTCAGAGAGACAGAAAGACCCAGATGTTTAAGTTAGATACAAAAGTGAATAGCTCATAATGGTCATACTGTAAAATCCCAGTTCTCATGTTTCAAGCACTGTTTTTTCTGTGTTTGGAGACTATTACTTTCTGCACTTGTTCAAGGAAAAGAATAAAGATTCTCTCAAATAATATGTAACAGAGTTGCTTGGCATTTTTTCAACTACACATTTTTTTTTGTCAGAAAACACCTTTCCCATTGCAGACAGGCAGGCCCAGGGACTTGAACCTGGGCCTCCCTCTCCCACTCCTAAGTGAGTACCTAATGTGACAGGGTCTGGCCAGATGGCTACAGGAGAGTAATAGAAGGCAGATATATTAGCCCCAGGTTAAGTAGGTCCCTTTTCCGTGGGTAAGGTAACAGGGAAGGTTCCAGAACAATCAGGAACCTTCTGGAGACAAGACAGACGGGCTGATTAGAACACCTGCAGCCAATCAAGAAGCTGCTTGAATCAATTAAGGCAGGCTAATCAGGGCACCTGGGTTTAAAAAGGAGCTCACTTCAGTTTGTGGTGCGTGTGTGAGGAGCTGGGAGCAAGAGGCACGAGGAGCTGAGAGTGAGAAGGCATACTGCTGGAGGACTGAGGAGTACACGCATTATCAGACACCAGGAGGAAGATCCTGTGGTGAGGATAAAGAAGGTGTTGGGAGGAGGCCATGGGGAAGTAGCCCAGGAAGTTGTAGCTGTTGCACAGCTGTTCCAGGAGGCACTCTAAACAGCTGCATTCCACAGGGCCCTTGGCTAGAACCCGGAGTAGAGGGTGGGCCCAGGTTCCCCCCAAACCTCCCAACTCCTGGTCAGACACAGAAGGAGTCGACCTGGACTGTGGGTTCATGAAAACGGCCAAGTTGAGGGCTGTCGTGAAGCTCCAAGGTGAGCAAATTCACCAATAAGTGCAAGACCCACCAAGGTAGAGGAGGAACTTTGTCACACAAACTACAGGGCTAGTCATGTGTGTCTGTAGCTTTTGTTTTTCATGAAAGTAGAACAAAAACAAATTCTGAAACCTTGAAATTTTTCCTGACATTGAATTCTTGTTTGCTGGCCAGCCCTAGTAGTACTGCTTTGGACATATAACCAAGAAAAATTGTACCTTTCATCCAATCATCTCAAAGAATATGGGAATCATTAGTAAAACTGAACCTTGAAACATGCCAGTGAAGTTGTGATGATACTATCCTCATTTTACAGTTTGTAAATGACAATTGTACTTTATCTTACTTAATATTCTTTTCAAACACAGAAACATGGAAAATATTGATATCCTATTACTGTTATGGTCACACACATGCTGGGGTAATATTTATTACACGACCATTTTCTGCATCTCAGCTTCATTCCTTGCTGAAGTGCAGGACAGAGTTCTGACTTTTCAGCCTTTTTGGAGAGGATTACACATTCAAACCCCAGAGCTTGTGTCCAAAATCCTGAATATAGGAGTTAGCTTCCAGTCAGCTTCAGAAGGAGAGTACCATACAATTTCTTAGTAAACATCAATACACACACAGACATTGTAAACAGTATTTGGAATGTTGATTAAAATAACTTGGAAACAAAAACTATTAAGCAGTAAATCTATCTGTGTTCCTTATCCAGATGTCCACCACTTTGCTGAAGTTATGTATTTCAGTGTAAGGTTTCAACAGAATGGTTAAACTTCTATACTTTAATACCCGAAAACATTATTTCCCTGTAATTTTCTTTCAGAAAGGATTTATCAGTTTATATAGTGTGGCCTTAACATGTTGTGTGTGTTAACTTGATTCTCTTCAGAACTTGAGAAGATTGCAGCATTGCTCAGTTCTTTTCCAAACACTTAGCCTTTGTTGGCAGACAAAGGTCTGGAATTCCTTGCAGCTTGGAATAGTTCAGTCCCTAAGTTAACAGTTCACTAGACTCCTCAGTTTTTGGTGAGATAGGCAACTTGTAGCTGTTACCCAAAATGGTACAGGTATAGGGATCACCGTATAAAATATCTTTCCTTGAATTTCTATAAGGCTTTCTGGCTATAGAATGCTATTTTCTCCCCATAATCCAATTAAGTCAGATAAGGATATAAAAATCTCATTCCTGAATTCTGGCTTTTCTCCTCTCCATCAATTACAATATTTCAATAACTAAATGTAGTTTCTATAGGCTCTGTACCTTCTAGGAGTACATCTACACTGCAATTAAACACCTGTGGCTGGCCCGTGTCAGCTGACTTCGGCTTGCACTATGGTGCTGCAAAATTGTGATGTAGACGTTCATACCTGAAGAGCTCTGTGAAGCTTGAAAGCTTGCGTCTCTCACCAACAGAAGTTGGTCCAATACAAGATATTACCTCACCCACCTTATCCTGGGACCAACACGGCTAAAACAACGTTGGTACTGCATGATATTTTGATTTAAAAAAACCTAGAATGATATCAAATTAATAGTCCAATAAAAGATCTCCCCTCCCCCACCTTGTTTCCATAAAATTAACATGGCACAAATTAAATTAATTAAAAATCTGGCTAAATGATAGGTCTCAAAATATAACTTTAAACATTGAGTGGGTATATTTCTAGCTGGGTCCCACAGGGATCAGTTCTTGGCCCTATGCTGTTTAATATTTTTATCAATGATCTGGAAGAAAACAAAATAATCACTTATGAAGTTTGCAGATGATACAAAAATAGGTAAATAATTAAAAGGAAAGGTCACCGATACAGAACAATCTGGATCTCTTGGAAAGTTGGTCACAAGAAAACAATATGTTTAAATGTGGCTAAATGTAAATGTATGCATCTAGGAACAAAGATTGTAGGCCATTCTTACAGGATGGGGGACTCTATCCTGGGAAGCAGTGACTCTGAAAAGGTTTGGAGATCATGGTGTATAATCAGCTGAACTTGAGTTGCTAGTGCAACACTGTGGATAGAAGGACTGATGTGATACCTGGATGTGTAAGCATGGGAATCTTGAGTAGGAGTAAAGAGGTTATTTTATAGAAATCATAGAACTGGAAGGAATTTCGATGGGTCATCTTGTCCAGTCCCCTGCACTCAAGGCAGGACTAAGTATTATTTTATTACCTATTATTTTACCTCTGTATTTGGCACTGTGGAATGCTGTGTCTGCTTTGGGTGTTCACAATTCAGGAGGGATGTTGATAAATTGGAGAGGGTTCAGAGAAGAGTCATAGGAATGATGAAAGGATTAGAAAGTATGCTTTATAATGATAGTCTCAATGACCTCAATCTATTTATCTGAACAAAAAGAAGACTGGGGGTTCACTTGATTTGTCTACAAGTATCTACATGAGGAAGAAATATTTAATAATGAGCTCTTCAATATAGCAGAGAAAGGTGTAACATGATCCAATGGCTGGGAGTTTAAGCTACACAAATTCAGACTGGAAATAAAGCATACGTTTTTAACAGGCAAGTTGGGTAACCATTGGAACAACTTACCAAGGATTGTCGTGGATTCTACATCACTGACAGTTTTGAAATCAAGCATGGATGTTTTTTCTAAAAGATTATGCTCTAGGAATTATTTTGGGGAAGCTATATGGCCTGTGTTATACAGGAGGTCAGACTAGATGATCACAACAGTCCCTTCTGGCCTTGCAATCTATAAAGCATTCTTCCTAGTGTACCTGTTCCAGCTCTGTGTGGTAGCTTTTCTTGTTATGATACTCATGAAGAAAGAGGTAGATGAAGTCGATATCATTATTTAGGTGCTGCACTAGATTCTGAGTTCCTTTGTCAGGCAACATTCCTCCTCATTTCAGTCTCATGCTTATCTAAGAAAGAAGCTCAGGCTTGGGCATTAATGATGCTTACAAAAAAAATGGATAATTTACATATTCAAGCTACTGCAAGTTAATTTTCAAAATCAACTGTGGCTACAGTAAATGGCATTACATTAACTTCATTGGCTTACCAGTCCTCATAAAGTAAGTTTGAGCTAGAGTTTTGAGCTATGTTACTTTTTTATTTGGGTTTTTATGGTTCGTTCAAAAGGGGAGGATGTCTGGTCTGATGAATAGAACACAGCACCAAGTTTCCTGGGTCCTGTTTCCATCTGTTCCACTGACTTGAGGCGTGACCTTTAGCAAATCAATTGACCTCTCTGAAACTTAGCTTATTCATTTGTAAAAATTGTGTAATTCCTACTACATGGGGTTGCTTTGCGTTACATTATTAATGCAGGGAAAGTGCTTCTGAGATTGTCCAGTGAAGAACACTAAATATGCAAAGTACTTTTTTCTCTTTTTATCATTACATTTATTGAGATCAAGAATTAAAATTGCAAAAGTGAATAATGTTTATAAGCAAGTAAAAAATGATAATTGGTATTTATGAAATTTAAAATATTAACAAAGGAAAATTTTTCTCCTGCAATACTGATTAACTTCTAGTTGTATTTTAAGGCCTGATTCATCAAGAACTACATTTTTCTTTATACCCAGGAACATCTACAGAAGTAGATTATTTGGGTATAAGCATCATCGTTATAGAAGGATTTAATCCTCTAAAATCTTACCTAATAACTGCAAGGCTATATAAATTGCCTAAATGTTTAATGTAAACTGTATTATTATTCTGTACAATTTTATATTAATCCTGGTCCAGTGGGCCAGGCAGAGCTTTCAGAGTTGTAACATACTCATAAATCACTCAGAATGATTTGTGATTTATGCTGGAATGTATCTTTTTTGTCTATGTAATGCTATTTGGAGCAGCTAGGGGAAAAATTAAACTCTCTGAAGATAAAAAGCTTTTAACACTATTCCCATTTAAAGACACATTTTCACTGTGAAGGAAATATCATACTTTTATTTATTTACTTCCCAATATTTCACTATCTTGGGCTTTTCCAAATCTCTCTCATTATTCAAATAGTGTCTTTTGCACCATTCTGTGATTGGCCCTTGTGTGGGAATGGTGCAATGAGCAAAGCATAATAAGGTGTAAATTGTTAAGAGAGAGTCATTAACCATTGAAATAATTTATCAAGGGTCATGGTGGATTCTCCATCACTGACAATTATTTTGGGAACATTCTATGGCCTGTGTTATATAGGAGGCCAGACTCCATGATCACAGTGGTCCTTTCTGGCCTTGGAATATATGAATCTATGAAGGCACAATCAAAATCGCTACCCTCTCCTGAGCAAAGGGACTGCTTTGTTGTACTGTCTTCATTCCCCTTCTACACCAGCCAACAGAGCTAGCTAGCTATATAGGGAATCATATGTTACAGTCCTCTTAAGTGGTGGTGAAGCAGCTACACACTCTCTACATACTGGGGATCTCTTTGGATGGGTGTAGCTTCATGCCACCACAAGCGCAGGTCAGTGCCTAACATGCACCCTCTGGCTCTTACTCCCTCTCTCTCTCTCTGTTTTTTTTTTTTTATACCAAGTGCCTTGATTAAATAACATAAGTATATGTTGATCATTATACATTTCTTTGATGAATGTTCTTTCTCTGTTACCTTCGATTTTTATGGGACGTTCACCATGGCTATATTAACAGCCTTAGGGAAGAGTGAAAAAATAAATGTACAAATATTCACTTGGATATTGAAATAAACTGACTCCAGTCAGGTTCATGTCCCTTTCATGTTCACTGTGTGAACATTTGAATTAATCAGGTGTCTCTCTCAAATATTCATATAATGTGAATTTCAAACTGACTTGGGGGAACTGGGAGAATTTTCAAAAGCAGAGTTGAAAAGTGTATGCATGAGCCCTCATTCCAAAGTGATTGCAATAAAAATTGTGCAGATTCAATCAGGAAATGGAAACAATACCACGTGACTTATGGTTACAGTTATAACTAATCAGTTTAGCCACTTTACTCCTCTGCATTTTCTCACTCTGACCTTTCAGACACTTGAGGCCCAGAGCCCTGGTTACCCAGGTATAAATCCAAGGTGAATCCAATGCACTGTGTAAAAATGACAGTTTCCTACTAAACTTGTGTATTTTGAAGTCACATTTGTCTCTCGTTGCTCTTGTAATGTGTTCAATGTTTGCCTTAAAGAGAGAGTTTCATTGCTGGAAGGGAGCTAACGTAGCCATCACCCTATTATGCCTTGAACACCTACAAAATAGCCACTTAAGTTCTAATTACAGACACTATGTTTGTGAATAAAGCCAAACCCAGGTACGGATGAATTTAACTCAATACAATGTGTGGCCTTCATTTTAGAGCAGTTTGGGAAAGACTCCTGGTGATACCTGTATGCTTTGTGCCCACCAAACTCTTCATTTCACTGTGAACAGCCTACGTTCCCAGTAATCACCATCCAAATTTGGAGATGCTTAAGGACCTGACAACGGAGTCGTTCCTTGACTTCACTGGACTTGGGATCAGGTGCTAATTGTATTCCCTCCCTCTTCAGGCTTGTCCATGCACAATGTTTCATGCTTAACAAAATGCTGTAGACTTGATCACCAATAAAAATAACATTTCCAGTTTGTGAGTTTAGGAATCATGTGTTCATTTCTTAACAGAAGTGTGTCGCTGATATTTTTACTACCCCCTCCCCATTCCACAGCAGGAAAGTGCTGCTTAGTAAAAGTAGTCTATCAAATGCCAGAGTAGCTATTGGAAGGGTATTAATGTTTTCTTTCAGCCCAGACATATACTAGCTCTGAACAGGTTTATTGTAAAGAATCAGTCTGTTATAAAATACTGAGAGGATGTAATATTTGTGGTATCCCCGCTTTTCTGACAGGATGTTTAAAGAAAGTTCTCTTACCAAAACAATGTTAACATGAATAATAGCTCTGAAGAGGTTAGTGCAATTTAAACTTGCATAGTCGCTGTGGCACTTTGTCTGCTCCCTGAATACAGATGGTGCCAGTGCTACATTTTTTTTAATGTGTTGCCATCAGTCATATAATCACTTTGGAAAAACCTATATGTAGGTGATTTTGGTCACATTTGTAGTTGACAAGCATGTATCAGTTTCAAATGTGCTCATCACTATAATATCTAGGTCCCATTTTACAACTAGCTCCCCTAGTAAGTTTTTTTTTTTCCATTAAAAGTTTCTAAAGAAAGAAAAAACATTTTTTCTTTAAGAATTTTTTGGTGGATTTCTTTTTGTTTTACATTAAAAAAGCAAAAAAAAAATAAATCATCATTTAAAAAAGATACATTGTGACCAGTTCTGCTTACAAGGTTTAGAAAAAGCATCACTGCTTCCTGACAAGGACATGTTCTGATTCTTCTTATGGATATGTCATGTTTCAGATATAGATCATCTTTGGTTGTTGATTACGGTGGGATATGATAGATGACACTCCAGACTATTTGGCAGTCTGCTTTTCTGAAGAAAGGCCTGTGCAAAGAGACAAGTCTTGGACTGTTCTCTGAAGGTGGCAACAGTCAATCTCAACTTGATTTCAGGTGGAAGAGACTTCCACAACAAGGACCCTCCACTGAGAATATCCTTCACTTACTTCTCTAGAACTTCACTATGGACACTGTCAGCCACAAGTCTCTATTGATAGTACATGTCCCAGAGGGTGTGAGATGTGCAGTGGAGGCAGGGTCTAGAGGTGGCTACACCCTAGCACCTAGAAAGCTTTGAAGAGAAGAACTCTTTGGGAGGAGGTGTATCACTACTCTCTGGGTTCTAAGAATTAGCAAAGGCATCTTAATGCAACCCTTTCATGCCCAGTCAGGTCTCATTGCTGAGTTAGCAGCACCTTATGGCTGACTGTGCTGAAGGCTTCTGACAGGGGAATAAAGAGATCATTTATCAATGCAACTAACACCATCTCTAGGTCTGATGTCTGAGTGGGAAGGTTCTAAGATACTGGTGTAGATGAGATGACAATACTGCTTCATCACTCCTTTTCTCCATAACACAAGAAGAAAAGATTAGAGACAGAAAAGTTAGAAAGAGTTGGTGTCCAGCACTTGTTTCCTGAATACCCAGTGGATATTTGCATGTTTCAAGATGGTACTGAAAATTTTGTCCATCATGGACCTGGTGTTTCTCAACTGCCTTTACCTACTTCTGATGGAACCTTGCTCTTTGGCATATGGTAGCATCCTTATACCTCATAGCATCAGGAACCTATGTAATAGTTTAGGAATAGGACAAAATTCTGCCAATGAGGCTCATAAGGTTACTTCCTTTGATTCGGTTGTTCTGGACCTGGTAAGACTCTAGTAAGGCAATCTCCAATTCCAGTGATCTTTTCCGGGAAAGTTCTCTGCAGTGTTAGGTACTTTGATCACAGTGAGTAAAGGCAAAATAGATTGATTATAAACAGCCCACTTTCTTGTACAGTTACACAGGTTGAGATTTTGCCAAAAATGTAGCAGAGGAGAAAGATTTCTTGGTCTCTCAGACAGCTGCAGTTTGCTCAGAATCCTTACTGCATATTGTTGGGTCCTCAATGTGTCTTATCCGACCTGTGTTAGTTACCTACTCATGGACTTTATTTGTTGCATGTCACCCATGAACCATTTGGATTTGCATAGACAATATGCAATGAGGGGCTATTTTGAGGAGAGTGGATGACAGGTGGTTTCAGTGTCTGTCTAATCCTTAAGTATTTTGGCAGGACCTTCAAGAAATTTCTTGCAGTTCATATCATAAAAGCCACCATCACAATGTGCACTAATTGGTAACCTGGTTGGCCATCTCACCAGAGAAGTCAAGGATGCAATGAACAGAGAGGCTGAACTATCCTCACCTCTAGAAATTGTCCCTTCAGATTGGTGCTGAAGTTCTATTGGTTAGTCTAGGGAAAGTTGCACTGTCACTGTGCTGTAGATAAACAGACAAGGTAGGTCTTCAATAGCTGTCATGACCCTTTAATTGTGTATTATTTGTTAATTTTCTTTATTTTCTAATTTTCTGTCAAGTGCAGCAAACAAAAATCATTGCCAGTGGATTACCTCAGAGAACTTCAAGCTGTAGTTGGATGTATGTCAAATATAAAAGTGCCGTTTGCCATCCCTTGTAGAAAATATAGCATACGGTACTGTGAGGAGGGTATTCTCTTATTATTCAATGTAACTTGCTTGGCTATGTGGCAGTGGAAGTTTCTAAAGCTGTGTGTATGACTTGAAAATGTACCCTGTAAGTAATACTACTTCATAACACAGATCCTTATGGTTTCGTATGGTGGTATTTAAAGAGCTCTTTCATTACTTCAGTCTTTCTTATTTTGAAAGTGTATTCTGGACTGGATCCAAAATACTTGAACTTTAACAGTCCACTAATATTAGTTTAATGCATTCTGCACTGTAAGGACCTTTATGAATATTTCCTAGTGTCTTGGGTCTCTCCTATGGTATGTATGAAAAACTGCAGAGTGATGACAGTGCTTTTTAGTCTTCTTTGTTTTATAATCCTAACGTCAAGCAATATGTTTGTCTGCCTTTAAAAATACATTAAAGAAATTAAATGACTGTAAATCAGTGTATTAAATAATCTGTCATTTAATCCAAAAGTAGTCCTTTTGACATCAAGTTTTTTGACAAAAAAAAGGGAAATTTCTGTTTGTGAGAGATGCCAGTCATCAAGAAACAGAAACAATAAACTTGTGACTTTTATGTTACCAACACATATTGTGCAGCCTGGGAATATGGACATCAAACTCTTTAGTTCTGTCTGAAGATAAAAAAAAAAAAAAGTACATACTGAAGCATTTGCAAGTACTTTTAATTAGTGAAAAAATAAATGAATGTTGCACTCTGTTCCCTAAGAGTTCATTAATATAATCCCCAAATTTGTCAAATAATTGATTATAAATCATTCAGCCTGCTCTCCTTTTTAAGAAAAATAAAAATTATCTTAATTTCTATCTTAATTCCTATTCAGGCTCTTCTACCACACCCATATAAGGTATCTCTGAACACCACCTTGTCTTTTCAGCCACCTCTAGTAATGATTTTGATCACTTCTGACCTGTGTCAGATCAAGTTCTCCTGAGACCTAATTCCTTTTTTTGATGGATGCCATATGACAGCACTCAAAGACTAGAGTGAAAATACCATTCCCTCTGTAGAATTATAAATCAATACATCTACAGATGGGATGAGGGGACTACTGTACAGAGATGGACACTGCAGTCAAGACTGTGTGCTGAAATCCTAAATTCGGAGTATCGGAATTTTTTGATAATTTCTGATTTTTCATAAATACTGACTGAACTAAAACAGAATTTATCAGCAAAATCCTTGTATATTGCATGTATTTCAGATCTGAATCGGAAACCCTTGTAAACATGTTTTTATGAAAGCATACATTGTGTTATATTAACAAGATAGCAGAGAGGAAAAAGAAAATGTGGCTCTGTTAAGCATATGGATTTGTATTAGCTAGTGAAAAAGCAAGGGATACAATACTATGCAAACAGGTAAATAATGGCCCAATTTTTTACACCAGTTGTATAGCTGGATGGCTGTGTGGATAGGGCTGGGAGAGTAATGGAGAAAATTACATGTCTGAATAATTTATTAAGAAAATATTATACAATTTATCAAATTATTCAACCAGCTGCACATATGGATAATGGTCAAGTATTAAGATTAAGATTACACTGGAGCTTTGTTGTAAACCTCGTGGCTAACCACGTCTAAAATTTCATTTTCTCCCATGACAACTGGATGGCTCAGCACTTTATTTGGAATCTAGAGCCTTTCATCTCTAGCTCATTGCCTGTATTTGTCTGCCTGTGTCAATACTCAACATAGTAGTCCTCTCCAGGACTACTTTATATTGGTCATCTGGCGGCCTAAATGGAATCTGTTGAGGGGTTACTTCCTGTCCAATTAATGTCTTAAAAGAGTAATAAAAAATTGGTGCCCTTCTTGACAGTCTTGGGAGAACATGAAGGAGAACTTGGAATCACAATAGAATTTAAACAGATCTCTTTCTACTAGAGGTGTCCTTTACAGAACAGTTCCCTGCCTACTGGACCACCCTTCTTACCCACTCACAGGTGTGCATGTTGCATGTTGCTTTACAAACAGATGAAAAGACAAGGCCCCTGCTCCTTGAATCATTTGAAGAAAGGTAGATAGGAGTAGAATAAGGTATGGGGGGAAAGCGTAGGCACAATAAAAAGTGGGGCACGCTGCTCTTCGGTAAGGTAGTTTTCCAGAGAGCACATTATATGATTACTTAGAAAGAAAGCTGGTTGGAAGAGTCTGGAAAAAACTTCAAACAAGAACATTTGATTCAAAAATTGTCATCTGATTTTTTTTCTCTTTTTTGATTGGCAAATTTCGGAATGAAATGAAATATTTGCTTTTCAGAGTCAAAATTTTTGTTTTAAATTTAAATTTTTGTTTTGAAAAATTTTCAAAATGTTGGGGGGGAGTGTTGTATGTTTTGTTTTGTTTTGCCCCATTCTCTCCCTCCTTTAACTTTTCCAATTTTACACAACCTTTGAAAAATTACATGTTGGCAGAGTTAGTTTCATTTAATTTATCCTTATGTTGTTCTGTAAATTCCATAGCGGAGGAAGTTTTTTAAATATTAGAGTGGGGGGAAAAAAGGAAAAATTGAATGGGAGGTGCTGGGAACTCTAGACTTTCATTTTATAGCATTCAGTGGCAGAAAGGAGAGAGAAAGGGACAAATGCAAAATTTTAAAAATGTTTGTTTTTGACACTGAAACAAACTTCAATTCAAATGCAAGAAATTTTCGTTTTGAAATTTCTCACTGAAGAACTGAAAATTTTGTCAACAATATTTTCTTGTTAAAAAAAAAAAATTCCCACCAAAAAGGCATTTAATCTTTTTTTTAAAATCAACTAGCTCTACTTATAAGGGCTACTAATTGATTTTTATTTATTGAAACACAATAATGTGCTTCTCTGAAAAAACATATAATTCTTAAGAAGGCATTTTAAAGGTGAGAATGTACCCAAATGGGCCAAAAGATTAGGGAGGGAAGAAAGAAGGTACAAAGATGAGTGTGTTAACTCATCTTTGAGGAAAGGTAGCAACTGTCTTTATTCACTTGCTTGACTTTAGTAATGCCAAAATCCAACTATATATTAAGTTGTGTATAAGTATAGTTCTCCAGGGTTTCAGCAAATTCTTTATTTGATCTCCCTTATCTTAAGTTTTGCTTTGAGATTTGGATTCATTTCACCCAGTGAAGTGAAAGCAAAATTTAACATGTATGGGAAAAGAAATAGGATAGTTTTTAAGCTTGATGCATTAAGAGTTTTTCAAAATTGAGTAAGGGCTAGAGAAACAACCATGTGGCTAACTTCAATTCATATGATTAAAAACCAAAATGAAAACACAATTTGAAGCCAAAATCAGCCCTGGTGAAAGCAGTTGTCATTCCAGGACTAAATTTGATCCTTAGTCTTGTAGAATGCATACTTCTCAAGAAACAGCAAAAATTAATAAATAAATAGAAATCTCAGTTGATGAAAAGTTAAAGGGACACTTTTTTTTTTAAACAAAATGTGGTTACTTTTTTTTCCATGCTCAAAAAACAAACTGGTGGAGGTTAATGTGGTATTAGCCTTCTTTGCACATATCTGCTTCTAAATCCTTTAAGAGGAGTTAATTTATATGCTTTAGACATTGAGATCTTAAAAAAAAACCATCTATACGTTTTTGCCATTACAGAGCTGCACATCCATTGAAAAGCAAAAGACATGATAATTTAAGGATGCTCAGGCTGTACTTTTTTTCTGTTATACAACATAACTTGCAGGTGTTTTTGATGTCTCTTTAAAAGCAATGAACTTGCTGTAGAATAATTCCTTTTGCTTTCAACTGTCTCAGTGAAATATGGTACTTCAGCCTGAAATAATAAAGGTTCCCAGACAGTAAATCAGTAGAATCCCATAGAACAGCAGCCCTATGCTTACCTAGGGGTGGGGTGGGACAGAGGCACGGGGGGCAACATTGACTTTTTCAGTATTTTCAAAAACACTATTTTCTGTAGAAAAAATCCATTACCTCTGACAGCATTTCTGAGCTCTACTGTTTATAAAAGTCTCATTGAACAAGCTGTAACCTTATTTACATGTGCATTAAACTGTAATTATATTTTTAGTCTTTGTTTCCTATAGGCAAAATTCCTCTTGTATCTCATTGGATATACTTTCTGAACCGATGGGAGATGTAATTCTCCTTTAATAATGGTTCCTGAATTTTTTCATAAGGCTACCCTCCCAGTTAGTAATCTAGGAAGGCTGGGTGGTCACAATCCCCCCAACGTTTGTTTACAATTCCCTCTAGATGGCGCAATTCCCAGGCAGAGAAGCTGTGATTACATAATTGTACCTCTCTCACTTTGTAAGAAGTGCCATATGACTTTTAATTGAGCAAAAGCAATAATTAGGCCTCTCCTACCTTAACACCAAAGAAGATCATAACCCTAAAACATGGAAAGTAAAGTTTCTCATGATAATGTTAAATCGCTCATGTTGCAAAGCATGTACATCAAAGTTAGTGTTTAACAGTCTAACAAATGAATATGGGTGAGCTAACATTTATTAATGTATCCGGACTTTGTGTTTGTTGCAAACTGATTGTGATGTTATAATTTGCATTTAATTTCCTTATTAAAAAGGGAAATCCTGACTCTCCTGCCAAAAATTCCCATCTTCTTCTTCTTCTTTCATTCTTTGTATCAGAGGGCTAGCCGTGTTGGTCTGTACCCACAAAAACAATGAGGAATCTGCTGGCTCCTTAAAGACTAACAGATTTATTTGGGCATAAGCTTTCATGGGTAAAAAACCCACTTCTTCAGATACATCTATACGTCTGAAGATACATCTGAAGAAGCGGGGAGGTTTTACCCACAAAAGCTTATGCCCAAATAAATCGGTTAGTCTTTAAGGTGCCACTGGACTCCTCGTTTTCATTCTTTGCCATCCCTACTTCTCTCTACTCAGATGCCTCTTGAAAAATCCTGATCTTTGTATAATCCCCTCCTCCCTCCAACAGTATCAGCCTCAACAAAGTGTCTGTCTGCTTCAGCAACCGTCTCCCGGCTTTAATCTGTGAATGAAACATCCTTCCTGAGGTAGCCCCCAAGATCACTAACTACCCTCTCCATACCCAAATCTTTTCTGAAGACTGTCTGCAAAGATGACTAAAAGGAATGAGCTGCCCCGCAACTTTGCTATTGTAATCCAATAAGGATATACCATATAAAAACAAAAAACCCAAAGCATTGTATTAAGACATATCACATCATTCCTGACCACTTTATATCCTAGCCTTTGCCTATTATTTCATATAACACTCCAACAGTTGATAACTTGGGCAGAATACTGCATCATGCAGAGTCTTAATTAGTCTCAATCTTCTGTGTCTTTTTCTTCAGCTCTTAGCACAATGAGTGCATTACTGTGAATTATACCACTCTCCTTCTCTTTTTTTTTCCCCTTCCATTCTCCAGGGAATCATCCCTTCTCAGCACCAAATAACTATTCACAAACTTATTTTTTATTGTTTTTCTCAAACCCCATTGAGATTCACATCCAACATAGTATAGAGTGTGTATTCATCCCTTTTATTACCCAGAGAAATAATGATTGCTTTTCAAAACTGCAAACGTAGCTTGTTTTTTATGAATCCCTTTTTAATAGCTCAAAATTGGAATGACTTTTCCTCATGCTTTTTATGCATACAAATCCCATGGAGGTTAACATTATTGATGGAAAAGCTTGGGCTGAAAAGGAGAATATTTACAAAAATAAGTGAAAACGGAAAGTCTACATATACTCTGAAATTGGTAGTGTGAGATTCCATATTGATTCCTCTCTGACACGGTGTCAAATCTGCTTTGTTTACAAGTAAAAAGATAATTTTCTTAACTGAAGCTCAATTTGGAATCTGACAGTCAAGCAGTTTTCTGTCTGGATCATCAACACCAGTTAACCATTCTATAATCAGAATTTCTATTGATGTATAAAACCGAATGAAGAACATCTCCCTTTCTGAGAGCTGAATTGACTCTGCAGTGTTAACAGGAGTAAGGAATAGAAAAACTTCATTTTGAGTAAGCAACTAAGATAGAGTATACAAAATGGTTAAATCATAAGTTGTATTTAATCACATTTATGATAACTGCCTTAAACTCTCTTTTGTTTATCACAAATGCTATATGACATTTAGAACCATGAATTTTCAAATGAGCCCAAGGGAGGTAGATGCTCATCTTCAATTGTATTTCAAAAGGGATTTGGGCATCCAACTCCTTTACTTCTCTGAAAATCCAGCCTTGGTTTTACTGTATATTCCAACTTTAGTGTGTGGATGTGAATGTGTTGTATTGGATGCCTTCTGATTGACCTTTGCAGGGATCTTTTATTGTGGAATGCATTGTAGAGGGCATTCAAACTTCTTCTCTCCAGTACCCTGGTATTTCCCATTAGGAGCTCATTCCCCAGCTCATCAGTTTCATAATACTTTACATCAGTCTTCTGTGTCTTTAGTTTTTCTTTGTCTCCTTCAAGCTTGTGGGAAAGCTTTCACACCCCTTTCAAGTTACATGTCTAGAGTATTTTATTCTGAATCATTTTCAGCCGAATTACTAACATTCACCAAGTTTTCTTCTTGGATTTGATGCAACCATGGTTTCCATGTAGGTGTACATGCACCCAGTGTGCCGAAGCCAGAGCACTTTGCCTCCAAATGCTGTGAGTTATGAAGTTAAGGTACAATGTCAGTTTGGGATGATGAGTCCTTGGTCCTACTGCGGAGGCTCATTCCAGTGGATTAACCTGGATTGCCCTGCTGGCACCAAGCTACTTTCTCTGTCGGCCCCTTGGCACCCTGCTTCTCCTTCCCTCACACCACAATCAATGTCTGGATCTGCAGTTGCTTCATTCCAACCCCGTCTGACTGACCCTGAATCATCATGTGACCCCGAGCCAATCCTAGTTTTTGGCTTTGGATTGACCTCCCTTCCCTCCGTTGAAAATCAGTACACTGCCAACCAAGCCCTTGTCTTTGTTCAGAAGTCACACTCCCCCTCTTCAATGAAATGAAAGTCTGTTGATCTGTTAACTAGTCTCCATATGCAGTCCCACTCAGACAATAGGGCCAGGCCAGGCAGGAACTTAATAGGTCCCCTATCCCATCATAGATTTAGGGGACAATCCCTATGCCACCTCAGACACTTAAGCACACATGATTTTAAGCCTAAGAGTCATCTCGTTGATTTCAGTAGGCAGACTCACATGCTTAAAGTGATGTCTCTGCTTAACTGCTTTGCTGGATCAAAATTAAATTCATGAATGCTGTGTTTTTGAAATGTAAGACTGCTAAGTATCACAGTATTATCACTAGCTGTGCTGTGCTTCTGTACTACATACTTTATGCATTAAGGGGGAGAGGGGTCAACATTCCTATAACCAGTCAAGAATCCTGGTCTTCAAGGACTTGATTGCAATAATATAAACTAAAGCTAAGAACTGCTTGGCACTAAAATCTGTCTATCATCTTGTCCTATATAAAGATCTGTGTTTGATCATTTCTTTTCAGTAACATATATAAGTGACCTAGAGCATTTGTCTTTGTAGACTCATGCCACCATGTGGAAATATTTCCTCACCCAAATGTCTATTGTATCAAAAAATCCAGTAAAATTTAATGAAGCAGATTTTTAAATATTCTGGACTGAGACCAAAGATTCTAATTTGTTCCAAATCTCAGTACTGATGCAAGAAACTGCTAAACTGGAAATACTATTCACCTTTTTAGGAGAAGAATGTTTTCAGTTATGTATCCCTTTGCCAAACTTCAACTGTTTGGACTTTTTTTTTTTTTTTATGCCGGTGTCTGCCTCAGGCGGAACTTTTTTGGAAAATTTCAGCCAAAATGGTTCAGCCATTTCTGAAAATGCAAGAAAGGAAAAAATACATTGTTTTGCCCATGTTAAAAAAAAAATTCAGGTGACCTTTTCTTTGAGAAGCACTAGTGCCTTTGTTCTCTGGGGCAGGGAATTAAAATTTACCAGGGAGGTGACGTTTCTGTTGCAAGTGTCTTTTTTCCAATTTCCGTGAAAATCCATTCAAAGTTGGCCAAGTTATAAGTCTCTAAAAATTGAAGTTTGCACACATTCCAAGACTTGTTTGAGTTTTGCAGCTTAATTCCCCAAAGATTCCATCTGTACTGAGCATGCTTGAGCCTGGGGTGCCAGAGCTGCAATTCCCTGCAATTGCAGCTTTGGGTTGCTCTGGAACAGGACCAGGCCCAGGCCTAAAAACTATCAGAACTTGTGTACACAAGCGAAAAAGAATGGCTTGGTAATTAGGCTGTTAGCTTGTGACTTGTGTGATGTGCTCCACCACAGACTTCCTGTATGACTTGTGGGCAAGTTACTTAGAGACAGATTTTTAAAGGTATAGCATTGCGATGCCTAACTAATTTAGGAGCCTAAATCTCATTTTCAAAAGAGACTTAGGCACTTAGAAGCCTAAAGTTCATCAGTTTTTAGTAGGATTTAGGATGGATGCAAAAAATAGCCTGTCCCGCCAGCATGGTAACACTGCTAGGTTCCCCGAGTACAAACCTGTCCAAGGATGTACTCATGGTAGCCCCTCCCACCATGACAGTACACTGTTATTTTTAGCGCACTGGCTTGATCAGAGCTAGCACAAGCATGTCTCTTCAAGTTGGGAATTACATGCCACTCCAAGTGTGGACATACTGTCTTTCTGACCTTTGGCGTTTTAAGGATAGAAAAGGCCTTAAAGGTGCCAGGCTGCCATGAGGGGAGTAGGCAAGTGTGCTGAAGCATAGGGCACAGATAATGTGATTCCTATGTCCAATATAACAAGAAGTAGAGAATTTATGGATTTGAAACTCAGAGTTTCTGGCCTGCTCTGAAGATCATTTCCACACAGGAAAGTATCTGAACCAAGGAAATTAATGCTACATTAACAGATGAGTTTATATTTAAAGATATAAACACTCAGACATGAAAATTTGGAAATTAAGATTCACACAGTAATCCTAACTCTCCAGTTTTGCCCACACAGAGTTGGATGATGAGCTCTGCTCTTGAATGGATATCTGTAATATAGAATGGTCTCAATTCTTCAATTAGAAATATATGTAACTCCAGAGGTAGCTACACAGATACATTTGAAGACTAAATTAGATTCTATATATGAAATATAGGCAAGTTATGGTTCCTATGAGAATCTTAATGTTTGCATTGTAACCTTAATGTTTACATAATATTTTTGTACTCATTATACATTCTAGCTTTGATTGCATTATGCAGTTCACTTATTGCATATACAAATTCAATATTTTTCTTTTATACAGAGAACAATCACAAAATTAAATCTTTTAGCTTCAAATGAATTGTTTTTATTTCCTTCATGAAGTTAGCTACATGACAAAAGTTAGCTACATGTGTCTACTGATGTATATGAAAAAATATATTCATAGTTAACTTGTGTCCTACCTCTAGCCAGTGCCTGATTTATCTTACATTGTCTTTCCAAACATGCCACATATTTCTGACTCCCCCCCCCACTTCACATGGTAAACAGAGACTAGGAAGAAGGGTGACATTTGGAATGGGGGAAAAATAAGAAAAGGATTTGTCTGGAAGACCATAGACTGCCATGCTTGTTCTATACCAGTTCTTATTAGTAACTAAAGTTAAAGCAAGCGATGGCCCTTTAAAAAAATTAAATAGTAAAATGAAATGGAGGATAGTAATTGGAAAAAAAAGTTTAGAATTTCAAAAATGCTTGAGAGACTTAGGAGCCTAAGTCTGTTGAAAGCCAGCATAAATTGGACTCCTAAGTGTCTAAGTCACTTTTGAAAATGTGGTTTTAGGGTCCCAAGTCACTTAAGCACTTTTGAAAATTTAACCCTCACAGGTTATTTCCCTGTTTAGAAGCCTAGACATTTTGGTGATCTTGGTTAGCATCCTGGTGTGGTCTGACGCAATCTGGAGAATCCTTAATGTAGGTCTTAGATCCTGTGGTAACCAATTATGTCTGTAAAGTAGGATTAAAACCCATCTCTCAGATTGCTCCGACAATTAAAATCTTGGTCTCAGTTTCTAGAGAACATTTTGAAAGTGTTTAGGATTAACAGATAGCTTTTTAAATAGCTTCTCAAGTTAATTCCCTTAAAATCACAATTATTCTGTTCTGGCGTCTCCTTGACATCTTCAGCAGGAAGAAAGAAAGAACAGGACCCCAGTTAGCTAGGAGCGACTAGTGATTCTCATTCCCTTCATTTGCTGCTTGATCGGACAATGAGACCACTTCTGGCAAAGATAAACTTAGCCCTACCCATAAATAGCCATGCAATGCAGAGTAAAAGTGGAAAAGCATACTTTTGCACTGAAGGATTTTCCCCCCCATGTGTAGGTAGGGACCCTGCAAAGAGTTGTCTTGGAATATTCCGATCTATAGTGCATGTTTTGGTCTTATACATTTTTGTTGTTAGAATGCTTGTTTTTTAAAATGAAAACTTGCTTTCTGCTGATCAGAAATCCTATTCTTTCTAGTTGAGATGATATCCTTTGCTGCTGTGTTTTAAGGTCAAATATTAGGTATGTCTTGAAGGTCAATGCCACTTTCCTAAAGCTGCTCTTCAAAGGAGTTTACAGGAGATTAAAAAAATTTATTTCCTGTTCAAGGGATCCATTTCTAATGATCTCTTAGGATCTCATCTTGCAATCACTGTGCATGAGTGCATCACTATACCCACATGCTGAAAATTACAGGATCAAGGCTCTAGTCATTTGTTGCTTTGACTACAATATGCCCCCACCCCCAAAAATGCATTAGTGGGCAAAGTTAAGGTTAGATGGACAGTATAAATTTTGTGGGTTGATAAGGAATGAGGAAGGGTCATTCTAGCAGTGACGAATTAGCTGGTCCCCTTACCTGCCCATTTCCACATGGCTATTGGAATGTGTTTTCTTAAAAGATGTCGCAATTTTGTAAAGGTGGTGTATTTAGATGCTAGCTGGACTCCCAATACTATTTCAGTATGAACCCTTCTAAACCAAGTTCCTTGTTTAGAAATATTCATTAAGTACTAGGCATTTTCAAGTTTTAAAGTTCGTCCCATTATTATGCTTTTTTTTTTTCCTTTAAAAAAAGAAAAACGGTTAGGACTTATTTAGGTTGGAAAAGTATAGGGTATTTTACTCAGTTCCATATATCAACAATTGCTGCAAGGATTTTGTTTACATTTCCCTGTCCATACTCTTAAAAAAAAAATCTCCTTCAGGTGGAGACCAAACATGGACATTAGAGTCCAAATTTCAGACGTTGAGATTTACATGCTCTTAGATATGCAAGGAGACAATGAAGCCTGTAGTTATTGTAGTCATTACGAATACTTCACTATTTAGGCATTAACTACAAGTCTACTGAAGTCCCAGTAAGAAAATGTTAATTTCTGTAGACCATGCAGATGGAGAAGTTATTCACATGGAGTTCTAAATGCTCCTTGTAATAGGAGTGTCTAAAATGTGTTGGTTATTTTGAAATGTTTAATTTACTAGTCTTGATGAAGTAAACAGAATTACAAATGTATTTTGAACAGATAGTTACAAAAACCTTAAACACTTACGGGTTTCTGAAAGCAATTTCCTCGGGAGCATCAGAGTGGGGAACACTGAAATAGGAGTCAGATGTAATACTGTATAAACTCAGTTCTCTATGGTACTGTAAGCTCATGAATCTTTTTTTCTTTGATATTTGTAGTTCATGCTAACGTTAATGGTAGCTGTGTATGTTTTGGTGGGAGAACAAAATCCCATAATGCTATGTAATTTTTTCAGTCTTTTTAGCACATATTGTGAGTCTTGGTTTTACCATCTTTAATTTTCATGAAAAATAGAAAGCATATTTCAGAGGTATGTTACAAAAGAAACAATAAGCTTAATTGCAGATATGAGATCTGGGGAAAATTCTACCAAGTCTGGGGAGACTATAACTTTTGTCTCGCGTACATTTTCTAATGAACTCCGCTTCAGAGTAAAATACCATAATATGTACAGCATAATATAATAGTCCTGAAACATGGAAAAAATGGAATGTTTTGGGGTGGTTTCCCCTACTTTCTGTTCATTTCCTATACTCCTTAGCAGTTAGCAACAATCTTAAAAATCTCAAATTTGGGAGCAACAAAAACATTCAAAATAAAGTTATAGTCTATGCAGGCACAATTGTAATTAATCTATAGTAAATTTTGAATAATCCTTCCTGGACTTCAACCAAAAAATGTTAACAATGCTAACTAGTGTATGGTTGTCCGACCAAAAAAAAAAAAAATCCCCCAAAACACTTAAATATACAAAAGAATACAGACAGCTTGTAGGTTGGTTGTGCTCACTTTTAAAATTGAGAGAAGCAAATGCGCATAATTTGAGGAATCATTTTGTCCCCTCTTTTCTGGTTGGCAAAAGAAAATACATTTATTATCAGCAGGTTTGTTATGGACGCACATTATATAAACCAAAAGTAACAAGAAAATGATGTGCCTAAACTAAGTGGGGGAAATGGACAAGATCTATAAATTGGCATAGCTTTACTGAAGCCAATGGAGCAACACTGATTGACCAGCTGTAGCTCTGGTGTGGTGGTATTTTGTTGTTGTTGCTGCTAAAGTTTAGAATTCACAGATTCTGCACATGATATAATGGGCGGGAGAGGCCTGGTAAGTTGGAATACTGAAAGATTTATCATAGCAAATTAGATATATTTGCAATGAGTTGTGGCAGCTAAAATATCAATGTAACTTCAGACTGCATATGCAAAGGCATCATATCTCCTCTTTCCATAGGTATTTGTGTAACGGAACATGGAATATTATTTATTGTTTGGGGCATCTCATTATCAGAAAGAGGGCGTGAGAGAAGAGCAATTGAGCTGATCGGTGGTTGGAAAGACTGACTTATGAGGTTAGGTTAAAAGAGCTTAATAGAACAGTTTGGAGTTTAAACTCTTGGGGGCTTAACATAAGAGTTTGAGTATTTGAATGGTGAAAATGTTTAGGAGAGTGGATACTTCGTTAAGGGGGGTACAAGAAAGGGGAGTAGAACGGAGCTCTGATTTAGTAGGCGGTTTTAATTTGTCCTGATGACAAATTTGTCTAAGCCTCTCCTTTCTACAGTTGACCTGGCCAAAATAGGATAGAATCATCTACAGTTTCACACCATTGACTTCACTGACATTTGAGTTTTAAAGGAATGTGAACTAATATTTCCCATGGGAAAAAAATCTCCCATGGAGAAACTGGAGTAGGTCTGGCCCAAGTGTGGCGTTCTGAACTGACTTGTTGCTCATCCCATTTTCTAATGTTTATACTTGCTTTAAAGAACCACGGGAAGTCCTGCTATACCATATGTCTTTGTTTTCTGTCTTGAAATATTGTAAGAATTAAAAATTGACCACAAGCCATTAAAAGATTAATGTATTTTGTCTATCAGACCAGATTTGTATTGGAAAGCATTTATTCATATCAAAAGCCATTAATACTAAGCACACAGATTCAACCAGAAATTGTAATGGAAATCTAAGAGAAATATAGATATCATAATGTACCTTGGATTTAGATTATTTACCTTTTAAGCCTCATCTCATCCCTATGTGACAGGGATCACTTCACCTTTTACAGACAGGGAAACAGAGAGAGAGAGAAGTTAAATAACTTTTGTCACAAAACAGGTTCATGACAGAACCTGGGATAGAAGACATATCTCCCTATTCCCAGCTTCACCACAAGATCAATCAACACCTCACAATTAAACAAAAATTAAAAAGAAAATCTTAAATATATTGTACTGTAAGAAATAGTGACACAAATACACATTTGTTTACAAGATAACATTGACTAGAGGCTATCAGCCTGGTTAAAATTATTTCTCATTTATTGTAAACTAGAGCCATAATTCCTTTCTTACCCCACAAATGCTATAACTGACCTTTAAGTGAACTGAAAAGCTCTGTATCTGCTAAAATCTGTGTTCATGTGTCTATGGTTTTGTTGCAACAGATGGTAGCTCTAATGCTGAAACAGTGCAGGGACCTGCATTTTTTTTTTTTTTTTTGCATTGCTGCTGTGGTTTGCGGTATCATTATCCTTTAGTCAGTGAGATGTAACAGGGTTGGCCACTTTATACCCAGAGGACGCTCTGCAGCACCCTCACTCTCCCCACCCCTCCCTGCTCAATAACACCACGTGGAAGTCCAAAAGGTAATTAAAAAACTTGTCTTTAGGTATCTAATTTTTTATTCCTTCCATACAATGATCCTAGAGGCTCCTTTCCCAGTTCAGTGTTTCCCTCTCCCCTTAGTAGGGAGTACCCAGTCCTCCTTCCCACAGCTGGGTTCCAGTTCAGTCACCACTCTGAGGCTTTCCGTGGCTGGAGCTGAGCTTTCATGCTATGAGCTCCAACCCCCTTGGTCTCAGAATATTCCCTGCAAGAGCCTTTCCACAGACTCTACCTGAGTTTCACCCTTTCTATAGCTTCCTGCTGCTCTTCACAGGGAAATTAGCTGTCATTCATCCAGGCTGTTAAGGTGATACAGGTGGGTTGGAGCAGTTCCGTCAGTAATCAGGGTTGGCTGACCTCCAGCCCTTAAGACCACCTTGTTACATTCAGGTCTTGGCAGGTAAGTGAAGGAGGAACTGATTTACAACTATTTTAAAAAATGAATTTGATTATTGTACATGCATTCTGTTAAAGCTCAGGGAATTTAAACAGTTACTTTCACCTTCAGAAGGTTATAGCAGGCCAGATCCTCCACTGGAGTAAAACAACATAGCTCCATGCTGATTTATTCTTCTGAGAATGTGGTCTGCAGAGATAAGTCAAGGACCTTAGTTTTCATTAGGGATTTACTAACAATTACCAGACGTTGTAACACCCCTGTCACAGAATTTGTTGATCTAAAATTGGTGGGGAGTAAAGGAGTTGAACAGCAGTGTCCTTTACTTGGATGTTCCAAGACAACATGGTCTACATGTTCAAGAAATCTGATTTCAGGCTGGTGCAAAGTGAATTTGCAGGCTTAAAACACAATCACATTAAAGGGCATGAATATGGCAGAAGGATTTTTTTTTCTTTCTGTTTTTAAGATCAAATGTGTGCTCAGTGCAAAATATTTTGCAGTATTTACCCATGGTAAAATATGCCAGTCAGCATTCAGGCTGAGTACCAGTGTTAATCACAGTCACTGGCAGCAACAAAACCATCTCCCCAGTAGACTTTATTCAGCTAAATAGTCCCTTTCTCCTTTCCAAGATATCATAAGAGCATCGTTCTGTCAAACATTTAATGGCCAGAAAACTCATGTGGAAGTAAAATATAGGAGACAAAATATTCTGTGCTCCATGTAATTATGGAACTAATTGATTGGAACCAGCACTTCTAATAAGCCCCATTGCTGCTAGCTATAGAATTCACAGGGAGATCTTGGGGTCTAGGATCAAGATATTTCATTGAAGTGTCTGACACTTATCAGTTGGGGACAGAGGGAATTTTTTATTCATTATTATTTTTATTTAAGACTAGCTTAGTCTTTCAGACCTAATATTTCAATTTTGGGGCAAAGACAAAGGTGGGTCCTGGTCATTTAACTTGCTGCTTTGAAACAAGCTGAGAACTTATTAGGTAAAATCTGTTTTGGTAATTTTAATTTTATGAGCCATACATAGTTATAGAATTTAACTTTATTATCAATGAAAAGTGGTAAAGCTAACTATGAAAAAGCATACAACACATAATAACTTGTACAATATTCTCTGCACTCTGTGCTGCATTGAAATACTTCATATGAAAGGACAAGTCCTTATAAAAGACACTTGGGGTTCAGTAACAAAGGCGAGTACAATGGAGTTTATTTTTGAAGCTGCCTTTTACAATAGAAGTGTTGAATGGTGATTCCACTGAACAGAATAAATTGCAGAGAAATGCTAGAGCATGATCAAGAACACTCATTTACAGTGTCCAATGCAAAAAATATTTAAAAATATGATGTTTGAACATTCATACAGGTACATAGCAGAAATCCAGAATAATAATCATCATCATTTGATTTAGATCTGTATTTGGAATGTCTGTCTGAAGTGTAGCATAGACCAGTTGGACGCAGTCATAGGCGAGTCCCCTGCATAGTTTCAAGCACTTCCAATGTAAGAAGTGATGGAAGTAATAGAGATACTCACCCAGTGTTGGAAGCAGACTTTCTTTTAACATGGCAGAACTTCCAAATTATCCTGAGAATAGCAGCATGGAGTCACGTTTGTTACAGAATTCAAGGGCATAGTCCTCTGTTGTATTAGAGAAAGAGCTGATAATGGTGTCTAGAGTTAAGATTGTTAGATACTTCCCATTATAAAGACCCTGTTTTCAGTTGCTTACAATTCTGCCAAATGGTAACTATTTGGACTGAAATTTTCCATTCCGAGCATCTGCCTCTGGTTACATTTTTGGAAAATTCCAGCTAAAACAGCTCAGTCATTTATGACAATGAGAGTTCAGGGGGAAATGTTTTACCCAAATGTGTGCCCCAAAAGGTTCAAAGGGGAAATTACCACTAATTGCTCCCTAGTGAGAAATTGGGTTGCTTGAACTGATGGGTTTCAGCAAGATCTGTTTTTATTTTGTGACTTCCCTCATTTTCTCTGTGTAAGGGTGTGCATATAATTTATTTAAAGAGGTGGATGTAGAAGGAACCCTCTCAGTACTAATCATAAAGTTTGATGTAAAAAGAAAAGAAGTACTCGTGGCACCTTAGAGACTAAAAAAATTATTGGAGCATAAGCTTTCGTGAGCTACAGGTCACTTCATCAGATGCATTCAGTGGAAAATACAGTGGGGAGATTTATATACATAGAGAGCATGAAACAATGGGTGTTACCATACACACTATAACCAGAGTGATCACTTAAGGTGAGCTATTACCTGCAAGAGAGCGGGGGGTGGGGTGGGTGGGAACCTTTTGTAGTGATAATTTGCAACTCTTTTTATTAGGGCTGTCAAGGGATTAAAAAATTAATCGTGATTAATCACATGATTAAAAATATTAATCGCACAATTAAACAATAATAGAAGACCATGAATTTAAATATTTTTGGATATTGATTACAAAATGTTTGCACTGTAAAAACCAAAAGAAATAGTATTTTTCAATTCACCTAATACAAGTATTGTAGTGCAATCTTTGTCATGAAAGTTGAGCTTATTAATGTAAAATTATGTAAAAAAAAAAAGCGCTCAAAAATAAAACAAACAATGTAAAACTTTAGAGCTTACAAGTCCACTCAGTTCTACTTCTTGTTCAGCCAATTGCTCAAACAATTTTGTTTATGTTTTCAGGAGATAATGCTGCCCCCTTCCTGTTTACAATGTCACCTGAAAATAAGGTGTTTGCATGGCACTGTTGTAGCAGGCATTGCAAGATATTTGTGCCAGATCCACTGAAGATTCATATGTCCCTTCATACTTCAACCACCATTCCAGAGGACATGCATCCATACCAGTGATGGGTTCAGCTTGATATCGATCCAAAGCGGTGCGAACCAATGCACGTTCATTTTTATTATCTGAGTCAGATGCCACTAGCAGAAGGTTGATTTTCTTTTTTGGTGGTTCAGGTTCTGTAGTTTCCACATCAGAGTGTTGCTCTTTTAACTCTTCTGAAAGCATGCTCCACACCTCGTCCTGCTCAGATTTTGGAAGGTACTTTAGATTCTTAAACCTTGTGTCAGCGCTGTAGCTATCTTTAGAAATCTCACATTGGTACCTTCTTTGCGTTTTGTCAAATCTGCAGTGAAAGCGTTCTTAAAACAAACAACATGTGCTGGGTCATCATCCGAGACTGCTATAATATGAAATATATGGTAGAAAGCAGGTAAAACAGAGCAGGAGACAAGCAATTCTCCCCCAAGGAGTTCATGTAATTAATGCATTTTTTTAACGAGCATCATCAGCATGGAAGCATGTCCTCTGGAATGATGGCCAAAGCATGAAAGGGAATATCTGGCATGTAAATACCTTGTAATACCGGCTACAAATGTGCCAATAAGCAGGCAGCATTATCTCCTGTAAATGTAAACAAACTTGTTTGAGCAATTGGCTGAACAAGAAGACCTGAGTGGACTTGTAGGCTCTAAAGTTTTACATTGTTTTGTTTTTTGAGTGCAGTTATGTTAAACTTACAAATGTAGATCTTTTTTAACTTTCATGATAAAGAGATTGCACTACAGTACTTGTATGAGGTGAATTGAAAAATACTATTTCTTTTATCATTTTTACAGTATCATATCATTACAAATATTTGTAATAAAATGATAATATAAAGTGAGCACAGTACACTTTTTATATTCTGTTGTAATTGAAATCAATATATTTGAAAATGCAGAAAAACAACCACAAATATTTAATAAATTTCAGTTAGTATTCTAATGTTTCACAGTGTGACTAAAAGTGCGATTAATCACAATTAATTTTTTTGAGTTATCGCATGAGTTAACTGTGATTAATGAACAGCCCTAGTTTCAGTAATTTAGCAGCATGTCAGTGAAAGTTCATCACAAGCAGGGTAGTGGAGCTTGTGGACACATGAAGAATGTTTGTTCTTGCAAGGCTGTATACAGAGGAGTTCTTACTTGGTTTGTGGCTATCTGTCTGCCCAAATATATTTGTACATAGCCTGCTTGCACAGGATAAACCATCAGCAAGTTTAAATAGTAAAATAGACAAATTCACTATGGTATCTGTTGGAAACCTATAGATGTCCATAAAAAGAATTAGGGTATTTTTTTCTTTTCCTCTTTCTATACAGTCTGAGCATTTCTAAAGTTCCTTTCATTGTAGTATATAATTGCTTCTTCTTAGCGTATGCGCAACATGCCTCAGATGGCACATGACCAGGAGTCATCACTGAATTTTGTCTGCTGGTTTGCTCATTAGCTTCCCTGGCTTGGGCCGGGTGCTGATGGGGAGTGCGACATGAATACTGATCCATGATGTAACTGAGCAACAGAAAACAGTAATATCTGTTCTTAAGGGCTGTCTCTTTTCCTTCTTACTTTTTAGATTAGCCAGCAGCCTCTACTTGAACGAGCTGCAGAATTTTTCTTCCCTTCTTTTCTGGTACTTTGAGAAATGCTTTGGGAAAGCGAAAAATGACCTAGACATACCAAGGATTGCATTCTCTTTTGAACTCTTCTGGAAGGATCTTCCACAGCCTTGGGCTTGCTGTTGAGAAGGCCTGATCTCTCTAATTCATAAGTGAACAAGGTCAGCTCCCAGACTGCTGCGCTGGGCATCACAGCATGGGGAGTAGGTGGCCAGCCCTCTGTGGAGAAAGAGGTGGTTAGGGACTATTTAGAAAAGCTGGACATGCACAAGTCCATGGGGCTGGACGTGTTGCATCCGAGAGTGCTAAAGGAATTGGCGGCTGTGATTGCAGAGCCATTGGCCATTATCTTTGAAAACTCGTGGCGAACGGGGGAAGTCCCAGATGACTGGAAAAAGGCTAATGTAGTGCCAATCTTTAAAAAAGGGAAGAAGGAGGATCCTGGGAACTAGAGGCCAGTCAGCCTCACCTCAGTCCCCGGAAAAATCATGGAGCAGGTCCTCAAGGAATCAATCCTGAAGCACTTAAACGAAAGGAAAGTGATCAGGAACAGTCAGCATGGATTCACCAAGGGAAGGTCATGCCTGACTAATCTAATCGTCTTCTATGATGAGATTACTGGTTCTGTGGATGAAGGGAAAGCAATGGATGTATTGTTTCTTGACTTTAGCAAAGCTTTTGACACTGTCTCCCACAGTATTCTTGTCAGCAAGTTAAAGAGGTATGGGCTGGATGAATGCACTATAAGGTGGGTTGAAAGTTGGCTAGATTGTCGGGCTCAACGGGTAGTGATCAATGGCTCCATGTCTAGTTGGCAGCCAGTATCAAGTGGAGTGCCCCACGGTCCTGGGGCCGGTTTTGTTCAATATCTTCAAAAATGATCTGGAGGGTGGTATGGATTGCACTCTCAGCAAATTTGCGGATGATACTAAACTAGGAGGAGTGGTAGATACACTGGAGGGCAGGGATAGGATACAGAGGGACCTAGACAAATTGGAGGATTGGGCCAAAAGAAATCTGATGAGGTTCAACAAGGATAAGTGCAGGGTCCTGCACTTAGGACAGAAGAACCCAATGCACCGTTACAGACTAGGGACCGAATGGCTGGGCAGCAGTTCCGCGGAAAAGGACCTGGGGTGACAGTGGACGAGAAGCTGGATATGAGTCAGCAGTGTGCCCTTGTTGCCAAGAAAGCCAATGGCATTTGGGGTTGTATAAGTAGGGGCATAACCAGCAGATCGAGGGATGTGATTGTTCCCCTCTATTGTTGAGGCCTCATCTGGAGTACTGTGTCCAGTTTTGGGCCCCACACTACAAGAAGGATGTGGATAAATTGGAGAGAGTCCAGCGAAGGGCAACAAAAATGATTAGGGGTCTGGAACACATGACTTATGAGGAGAGGCTGAGGGAACTGGGATTGTTTAGTCTGCAGAAGAGAAGAATGAGGGGGAATTTGATAGCTGCTTTCAGCTACCTGAGAGGTGGTTCCAAAGAGGATGGTTCTAGACTATTCTCAGTGGTAGAAGAGGACAGGACAAGGAGTAATGGTCTCAAGTTGCAGTGGGGGAGGTTTAGGTTGGATATTAGGAAAAACTTTTTCACTAGGAGGGTGGTGAAACACTGGAATGCGTTACCTAGGGAGGTGGTAGAATCTCCTTCCTTTGAAGTTTTTAAGGTCAGGCTTGACAAAGCCCTGGCTGGGATGATTTAACTGGGAATTGGTCCTGCTTTGAGCAGGGGGTTGGACTAGATGACCTCCTGAGGTTCCTTCCAACCCTGATATTCTATGATTCTATGACTCTGTTACGAACAACTTATGTAATGGGGAATCTGAAGCGGAGTCAGTCATTGAGATGGCATGGTCCTACCCTGCTTAAGACTGTGGAGCCAATTCTGCCCTCCAATCTGGTGCCTCTACATGCTGCTCTGGTGGCATGCAGGGGTTGTGAGCTAGAAGGGTGCAAGGAAAAGTTACCTGGCTGCAGAAACCTTATAGAGTTGAGAAAAGTGTCCCCATGCTACCTGCTTGCAAGAAAGAGGAATACTGGTGGTAGCAGCATTGCAGGGAGTTGTGCAGTTCAGCGTGGACCCTGGGAAGCTGCCATAAATTAGAGGAGCCGTGATACTATTCCATCCACACCATGGACTAGAATAAAGCCACCTTTCCTCCTGAGCTGTGCAATCTGTGTGGTGTCTCAGAATCTGGCCCTATGTAGAAATCAGGAGATTGAAGTGGATCTGCTAGTGACGGGGAGCCAATGAAAGTTGCAGAGCACTGGTGCAATGTGCTCTTTTCTGACTGTTGCACTCAGCAAATGGGCTGCTTCTTATTCAACCGTGGACTGCCAGCATCTTGGATATTAGAAGTCAGCAATGCTGAGTGGCTGATGTTAATAGGGTTTATTTGCAGTACAATGTAATTGGTATTACAGCTCAAACAGAGAAAATGTGTGTAAACATTTAATGTTTGAATTTAGTCACTATATTGAGCCCTTATAGCTGAGGTGACTTTTCATATTCTTTACTGGGAATTTTAAGAACTGAAACTTTCTTTTGTGAAGCAAAATGTTTTCATTGTGCATCACGAGCTTTCATGAGAAATCTGACTCCTCATGGAGAGTCTGAAATTACTGCATTTTGCCAAGTAGTGTGCCCAGTATAACTCTGAAACACAACATCTGATATATGCGTAAAAAAAAAAATAGAGGTTCTTAAATAAAACATCTTAGTAATTCTCTACAGTCCATTTAAACATCAATTGAATCTGATTTCCTTGTTTTTTCTTTGTGTGCGTTCCTTGTTCATTGAGCTATTTGGATGTAGAGAGAAAAATGAATTTTAAAAACTTTTTTTTAGAAGTACCCTAACAACCTGCATGATAACCGTATGTTGTTTCCTTCCAGAAACCTAGTAACAAACTAACATCTCCCTCTAGTGGAAAGCTTTCAAAATGTAATGAATAATTTTATCTTGTGCTGGACTGGAAAGTTCTAAAGAAAGTACAGTCACACATCTCATCATTCTATCACAGAGAAGTAATTAAAATGAAATGCAGGTAAATGAATTTAAATCAGATAAGAAGTAATGTGAGGGTATGGGAAGGATTATTCTTATTCCAAATCTTTCCCTAAAGCTGTTAATTCAAAGTGTTCTGAAAGCCATGAGAAAAAAAAATGGGAATCAGAGATACTAATCTTCTGAGACTTGACCAAGGCCATACAGCAATTAATTGCCAGAGCTAGGATACAAAATACTTTGTACCCAGCTTTAACCTCAATCCACAATGCTTGTAGTAGTGTTGTGCAGACCTTATTTAAGAGCATCATTTCTTGGATCACAATTCATGATGGGTATAGACAGCTTTTTGTTATGTGGGGATGGGGGGTTCAGTTAAAAAAAATAAAAAATAGCTGTTGAATATCATGTCCATGTGTAGTTTTGTACTTGACTGGTCCTTTTTTAATTAAGTGAGATAACAAAGTGCTGTTCCAAACTCAGTGTTCTTGATTAATGCAATCCATAAATTTCTGGGAAAGATTAAGCCCCGCCCACACTCCTAGTAGTCTATGCCAGTGCATTAGCAATCCTACACAACAGGTTTTTAGTGTGAGTGGCTTTTGAGAAGCAAAAAAAGGAATGTCAAAATGAATTATATTGGCCCATCCCTGGAATAGTTTTGTTACAAAACTGGCTGTAGTCTTCAGCATCACTGAAGTGGCAGATAACTCAGCAGAATGGCAAATATGGGTTGTACCAAAGAGCAAATATCAGGATTTGGATTGTGTTAAGAGTGGACTGCAAGAGTGGCTGAAGGCTCAGGGCCATAAACGAAAAATGAAGTCTCTTTGAGGTAACTATGATTCAGATATGGACAGAAGGAAGATCTAATGATTTATTGTTGAACTTTCAAAAGAATGCACTAACTTTAATAGGACTTAGGCCAATGCTGAGCAAAATGCTTTTGAAAATTCCACTATTGATGTTAAGGGTAAAAGACGGGCAAAAATTGGAATTTCCATTCCATGGGAAATTCTGATATTTCACACACCCTATCCTTCCCACCCCCTCCGCACCCCCTGGTTTAAAAAAATCATCCAGAATAGGGCAAAAAGTCAAAATAGCAAAACTTCTTATGGGACAAAAAGTCCCAGAAATTTTTGATTTAGAAATCTTGAAATATTTGTCTTCAACATTTTTAATCAAAATGAAATGTTTAGACACTTCTGAACTGAACATTTTGGTTTTTTGAACTGAATTGAACCAATTAGGTTTGACTGTCTTTTGGTATTAAACTGCACCTATTTATGGAGACATGGGGCCTGGGAGTTGTAGTTTGGGAGTTGTAGTTTGGGTGCCTTTTGCCCCCATTCTCTCTATGGACTGGGCTTCCAGGTTAGACTATGTCTCCCATGATGCACCCTAGTCATGCAACTCCCATAGAACACCATGCATCTCAGCTAGTGGGAGACGATAGTATACCGTGGGAGATGTAGTCTAGCCAAGGAGTCCAGCCCATAATGAAGAATGGGGATGAAAAGGAATCTGAACTACAGCTTCTGTGGCAGTGGAAACAAATGTAGTTTAATGTGGCATTGGCTTGAAAGGGAAGGAAACATTTGAGTTCAACAAACCAAAAAAAAAAAATTTTTTCAGGTCAAACTCAGCACAACAAAATGTTTCATTTTGATTTCCCCACCAGAAAACTTAAATATTTGGAAAAATCATTTAGACAGAAAATGTCCAGCTCATCTGGTCAGAAACTCTACAAGCAGTATAGCTATCGGTGTTCTACTAGCTTAAAGGTTCTACTATGTGGGATTTCAACAGCAACTATGTTAGGTGTGTAGGGAAACATGAAAACCACTTCTTACTCAAAAAGAAAAGGAGTACTTGTGGCTTAGAGACTAACAAATTTATTTGACCATAAGCTTTCGTGCGCTGCAGCTCGCTTCATCGGATGCATTCAGTGGCTTCCACTCCATACCGCTAAATTCAGTGCCTTGCATAATGACAGGTTTCAGAGTAGCAGCCGTGTTAGTCTGTATTCGCAAAAAGAAAAGGAGGACTTGTGGCACCTTAGAGACTAACCAATTTATTTGAGCATAAGCTTTCGTGAGCTACAGCTCACTTCATCAGATGCCACAAGTACTCCTTTTCTTTTTGCGAATACAGACTAACACGGCTGCAGGGAGATCACTATATATGCAGAAAACTTCAGTTGTAATGAATACATTAAGTAGCTTTCTCCTTCATGACCTCCACAGCAGAGGAAGTTGGAGACTAACAAATAGTAATCAACCTGGAAGTGGGTGGAGGGGCATACCTAGGTAAAGAGAAACTTAACTAACCTACCAAACAACCGTCTTAATATCCAGGTTTAGCAATAGTACCAAATAAAGGTGACAACTGTCAGCAGTGATGGCCTGAAACATACCCCAGAGACTACAGCAGGCCTGGTGAAAAGAGCCCAACTGCATACCTGAGTAAGTGTGTTGCTATATTAAGATTCAGTACAATTTCCTGACTTTCGGAGAAGCATTTTCTACAGATTCATTATAGTTAAAGGGATAGAGCACCATAAGCATACCTTGTGTTTTTTGCTGTGATATCTTTACCTCCTGTAACTTGAAATTTCTAAATATTCTGCTAGTTTAGTTCCTATAATATCAGCTCCTAGAGTGGGATTTCCCAAGTGCACAATGTTGCCCTTCATCTACAGCTAACTCATCTAAGGTAAAGCAGAGTTATGCAACACTGATTGCACTTTAAGAATTCCCACCCTCAGTGAATATTTCACAACTGAAGTGATTACTTACTAAAGAAAAGAACTGGAGCCTGCTAACATACAATGGACCTGATTCAGTGTTGGTGACTTTAAAAGGTTACGGCAGGGATGAGTATGGTTCAATCTGTGTTGCTGACTTAAATATAATTTTTCATATCACTCATTTATTGTTAATGGTGGTCAAGCTTACAATTTGGCTACTGCAAACATTTTTCTCTGCAGTAACGGTTTGTTTGTTGAAGACCTTGAAATCTCACTTCCGCAAAGTTTCTTACCCAGTCATACACGCAGACACTGCAACATGAATTTTCATCCTGACCTGCGGCATATAAATCAAGAGCCCTTTCTTGGAAAGGGTACTTGCTAAGGATGTCGAGAAAAAAATCTGCTAATTTAACTTTACTTAAACAGTTATAGAACATTGCTTTGTCTTCTTCAGTTTCCAGTTACTCATGCCCCTGAATTTAGAAACTCTGTTTTTGTTTGTTTTTTTTTAAACTCTGAACTATTTATAAATAAGTTTCAGAGTTTGGGTTCAACTTGGGAAGAAACAGTAACGTTTGATGCTTCTCTGAACTACAGTATCTAAATGTCTTGAGCCTGTAAAATGGGGTTGGAAATGTTGCCAAGTATAGTTTTCTCATGGGATTCCCATTATTTCCTGCCTCCACTCATATCAGAAGTAGCATGTGAAAAGCCTTTCCTGTGGTATTTTGGTGCTTCAAAGGTCTGGTTTTAGCTGGAACTGGAAAACACATAAACAACTGTGAAAATGAAAGAACAGTCAGGGGAATCCTTTAGAAAGGTTAATTTTGGCTTTGTTTTATATCAAGAAATTGGCAAAAGGCCAGATCCTGGTATAAGTTGACCTTACTCCATTGACTTTAATGGAACTATGACAATTAACACCAGGTCAGGATCTGGCCCAATGTTTTGTTTTATTGTTTTGTTTTGATTTTTTGGAGGAGGAAGGGGATTGAGGGATAGTAGTTGGTTTGCCTATATTTAGTCTAAAGCCTTAAATATATATATATATATATATAATATATATATATATATATAATATATATATATATATATATATATATTTACACTAGTGCCAAGAGGCCCTGAAGAAGATCTGGGACCCATGGTACTAAGTGCTGTTCAGCTGTTCGTAAAAATACTAAGGCTGTGTCTATACTACGAGCTAGGTGTGTGATTCCCAGCATGGGTACACATACTCATGCTCGTTTGTTGAGAGCTAGCATGGATATAAATAGCAGTGTATCTGTGGTAGCAAAGGCATGGCTTAGCCTTGCTGAGTTCATACCCATGGGGTTCAGGCAAGTTTGTGCTCAGCCCAGGTAATCGTGCCCCACTGCTGCCACTCATGCTACCATGCTATCCTATTTATACTAGCTCTGAGTATGTGTCCACCAGCTGGGAATTGCACCCTTTAGTTTGTTGTGTAGATGTAGCCTAAAAGAGAGAATCACTGCCCCAAAGTGCTTCCAATATAGATAGACAAAAATGACAAGGACTAGGGAAAAAGAATATAGTATTACGCATTTCACTTATGTCAAAAATAATTTCAACTATGAATGTTTTTGTTTGTTAAAAGGTTAGTTATTAAGGGTCAGGTCCTCAGCGGTATTTTGGAGCCCCGTTAGTTAGGTGCCTTAAATGCCTTTAAAAATCTGATCCTGTTGCTCTAATCCTGCAATTTGCTCTGTGCTGGGAAAATCCTATGTCCACGTAGAGCTGCAATGACTTCAGTGAATCTGCTGTCATGGAACAAGTTGATTGAAACCTAAAAACTAGTGACTCAAGCTAAGGTCCATGGTTATGTATCTTGACTGCAGTATAAGAGCACAGGTTTACGTGGCTTCCTCCAGCTTATGATATTTGAGATCTTGGGATTAGTATTGTCCAGCTGATTAACCAAAACTCCCCCTCTCCCTGGATATCTCCTTATTCTTTGTAGGAAGTGTTACCAATTTTGCCTGTTAATTTGGGGTATGCTCATTTATTAGTGTTACTCTTCGGGGTGGGGAGTCGTCTGTAATTCTATCAATGTACTGCTTGTGTCAGTGTTTTCATATGGAGATCTACTTCTCCCTTCTGCAAGTCCCCTTTGAATGGAGCTATCCTGCAAGACCTAGGTTCCCCAGGGCTGGGTTCCTCCAGCTGCAGAATAAGATGTGTGCGCGCGTGCGCACACACACACACACATTGTGACAACGTTCCTGCTCTACCTTGGTGGATCTTGTGCTTATTGGCAGAGTTGCTCGTCTTGGAGCTTCACGGCAGCCCTCAGCTTGGCTGTTTTTCTGAATTCACAGTCCAGATCGACTCCTCCTGTCTCACCAGGAATTGGGAGGTTTGGGGGGAACCCGGGCCACCCTCTACTCTGGGTTCCAGCCCAGGGCCCTGTGGAATGCAGCTGTCTAGAGTGCCTCCTGGAACAGCTGTGCGACAGCTACAACTCCCTGGGCTACTTCCCCATGGCCTCCTCCCAACACCTTCTTTATCCTCACCATAGGACCTTTCGCCTGGTGTCTGATAACGCTTGTACTCCTCAGTTCTCCAACAGTCTGCGTTCTCACTCTCAGCTCCTAGTGCCTCTTGCTCCCAGCTCCTCACATGCACACCACAAACTGAAGTGAGCTCCTTTTTAAAACCCAGGTGCCCTGATTAGCCTGCCTTAATTGATTCTAACAGCTTCTTGATTAGCTGTAGGTGTTCTAATATGACTGTCTTAATTGTCTCCAGAAGGTTCCTGATTGTTCTGGAACCTTCCCTGTTGGGAAACGGAACGTCTTTTGCTTGCTCCTCAGCTATCTGCTTTCTATTCTTTCCTAAAGCCCCCTGGCCCGGATTTTTCTTACTTTTTGCACCTGCCTTAGTCCCCCCCCCGACCGGGCCAGACGCTTTTTTTGTTTTTTCTTGATTCTTTGGGGGTTTTTTTCCGTCTACGTCCTTCGCCAGCAACCCCCCCCCCCCACGCCTGCTTTCGGGCGCAGCTACTTGCCTCAGCTGAGCCCCCGGAGGAGGGGGGGGGAAAGATTGCCGGTTTGCTGTCCGGAGGGGGGAGTGGAAACCCCCAGACCCAGCCGTTTTGCCAGCAGCTCGGACTTTACAACATTTAGCATGCCGGAAGCCTTGGAACACAGCCAACACAGCCGGAGAAGAAGATTCAGCAGACAGAAGAAATAATATAAATCATCGTGAGAGGGCCGTAAGACTGAGTAATTTTCTGAATTATACTCTCGTGGGGGGGAGTTTGACTGTGATTACTCGCGTTTGTGGCGGCATGGGGGTGTGGCGTGGAGACCCCCACCCCCGATCCATCGGTGCCCCTACCCCCCCATCGTTATTACAACTGTCACGGCCCCCCCGCCGTCTGTCCCTGCTGGCAACCTGCCATCTCCCTTCGGATCCAGCTGTTCGCTTTGAACTTTGCCTTCCGGACCGGACAGAACAGCCGACCAACCGAGACTCTTTGGACAAACGTGTGTGGGTCTGCACCCGCCCCCTCCCCCGGATTGCTTATCCCACAGCTTGCCCCTATTACTGGACCCCGATTTTGTTTTCCCTCCCCTCCCCCAGTTTAACCCCCTCAGCATTCCCCCCCTCCCTGCCCGCAGCCTAGCGGAAGGAGGGGCTACTCCGCCTTCTCCCCTCCCCCCTCCTCCTTCCGGTGTCTTCCTGTCTCTCCCTGCTCACAATGGCGGGGAACGAGAGTGGCGAGACTGCTTCAACAAAATTAGTTGTCCCTCCCCCACCACCACCCCTGCCCGACCCCCAAGGTCCCCCACTACCACTATTGTCAAGATATTTGCCACCCCCCCTGCTGGGGCACCGGTAGCAGGAGGCACCAGGGTGATCGCTGCTGCTGCTGCACCCACTGCCCCCCCAGATTCTAGGAAACTCCCCCCGGTTCGCCGGAAGGGCCAGGGCGGGTGGAAAGGAAAGGGCCCCGCTAAAACCACAGAGCCCTCCATGGCAGGGGCTGCCCCCACCGCTGTGGCCTCGTCATCAACCGTGGCGCCCCTCCCTGCGTTTCCCTCCACCAGCTCTGTGATTGTCCCTCCCCTGGCCCCCAGGACGTATGCCCGGGCGGCAGCGGACTCCCCACTGCCTGCTGCCTCGTCATCTCGCCCCCCCCCGCCTCCGCCACCATCACCAGCGGCCGAGGCCCTTTCCCTGCCTTGACCAGGAAGCACGGCGTCCGTTGCCTCCTGGTGCCCACCTCGCCCCACGTGGAGACATACGTGCAGGCGTTGGCGAAGGTGGTAGGACCCACGGCTATTGTGGCGGCCTCCAAGATGTATGAGAAGGTCGTTTTCTTCTTAGCCTCGGAGGATGCCACCCAGGAGGCGGTAGAGAGGGGCCTGACGGTGGGGGGGGTGTTTGTCCCCCTAGAACTGTTAGAAGATCTGGGCGTTCGCCTCGTCCTTACCTCCGTTCCTCCCTTTTTACCCAATGCTGCCCTGTTACCCGCTCTTTCCACCCTGGGGAAACTTGTCTCTGTCATCAGCCCTCTCCCGTTGGGCTGCAAGGACCCCACCCTCCGTCACATTTTTTCGTTCCGCCGGCAAGTGCAGCTTCTACCACCGGCAGGGGCGCGTGACGAAGAGGCGCTTGAGGGGTCCTTTCTAGTCCCCTACCAGGGAGCCCGCTATCGGGTCTTTTATTCTACCGGAGAGGCCCGGTGTTACCTCTGCCGTTCAGCGGGGCATGTCTGCAGAGACTGCCCTTTGGCCCAGGGGGGAGGGGCACCCGAAACCCCCGGGACCCGGCAGGACATCGGCCCCGTCGCTGCCGACACCCCTGGCTGCCCAGCACCTGAAACCAACCCTCCTCCTACTCGACCCATCGCTGCTTCCGTCCGGGCCCAAGAGATACCTTCCCTACAACGCCCGGGCGAGCAAGGGAGTTCCACCCTTGCTAGTATCAATTCAACAGAGCCTATGGAGGAGGGTGTGGCGAGGATATTATCGGGTATAGGAGAGGGCCCTCCCCAAGGAGAAACCCCCGCCCCTCATGTTGCCTCACCGCTACCTCCCCGAACCCCTAAACCATCGCCTCCGCCCCCCGACACGACCCCTGCTAACCAGCCCCCAGATGACGCTATGGAGGGCTGGACCTTAGTCCAGGGGAAGCGAGGCAAGCGGAAGGCTCGAGCTCCGCTGCATCCACCCGACGCGGAAGCCCCCCGGAAGACCAGGAAAGGAGGCACTGCTATCGAGCCTCCCGCCACGGCCACGAGTGAGATCCATCCGCTGGTGTCGGGAGGGGAAGACGGACTGGCATTGGAGGGCAGAATCCCCCCTCCACGGGAGACCCTCCCCTCCGAGACTTCTGAGGACGCCCCTTCTGCCTGGACACTACCCGAACCCCCCGCGGACCCCGAGGTGACCGTTGAGGCGGGCCCTAGAGGAGAGGCCCCCGGGGTGGCAGGAGTTGGCCTCTCCCCCGTGTACGCGGAGATTGAGGCCCTAGACTTGACCCCGGTCACCCAGGGAGGGGATGATCTGCTGCCAGCTGGCCTCGAGCTGGGCAGCCTTACCCCAGCCTCCCTTTCCCCATGCTCCCTCCCCCTAATTGCCTTCCCGGGTGAGCACCCTGCAGAAGGTGGTCCACCACCTGATGCCATGGCCGCTAAGACCACCATGGAGCCAGCACCTAGCATTATTGGGAGCCCCTCCCTTACCCCTTAACTCTTGACTCTGCTCAGGAGGCACTTTCCTTTAGCTGCTTGCCTCCTGCACCCCAGAGCCTTACCCCTGCCCCTGCCCCCACCCCTGCCCCTGCCCAAGTTCCCTCCTCCTGCAATGTTAATGCCACCCCTGGGGTTATTTCCTTTCCACCTTTCGCAGATTCCCCCCAGGGAGCAGTCTTTGCACTTTCTAGCTGCGACCCATTAGGAGTGGCAATTTTTCCCCTGCCATCCCCCTCCACCCCAAGGCGTGAAATGAATTTAATAACCCCAGCCTGTCAGACGCCCCGTCGGTGGTCCGCACCCTGTCTACCCGCCTTAGCGGACCACGAGGCTGTATTAAGAAGCCCATCAGGGAACACCTCGGGAATTGTAACCCCACCCCCCCATGAGCTGCGGCATGCGCTACGGAAGTTCCTAGAGCACACCCGTGGCGCCCGCGATAGGGCACAGCTGGCTCTTCAGCTATGGGGGGACTCTGATCAACTCCTCCAGGCCACAAGGGCCCTTATAAAGGAGGGCAGGGGGCAAGGACGGCGCGGTGCTGCGGCCTACGAGCGAGCCCGCAGCTTCCGACGCGATCTACTACCCACGGGATGGGTCACGGGTTGCTGTGCAACCCGCCGGGGGCCCTGAACACCCCCGCCAATACGAGGCCCCCACCCCCCCAGCCCTCCGCATGACGCATCTTATTATTGCGACCCTGAATACCAGGGGCTGTAGAATGGCTCTCCGCAGGTCCCAGGTGCTCTCTTACCTTCGGAAAGGGAGGTACTCTGTAGTTTTCCTGCAGGAGACCCATACGGACCCGGCCGCCGAGGACAGGTGGCGGCTGGAGTGGGGGGACGGGGTATACTTTAGCCACTTCGCGACCTGACAAGCTGGAGTGGCGACCCTGTTCTCCCCCAACCTATGGCCTGAGGTGCTGGGGGTCAACGAGACCGTGCCGGGCCACCTGCTGCACCTTCGAGTCCGTATGGAAGGGCTCGTGGTTAATCTTGTTAATATCTATGCCCCGCAAATGAGCTCCAGGCGGCCACAATTCTATCAGCAGGTGTCCGACTTTCTCGGCACCCTGGATTCGCATGAGTGCCTGGTCCTGGGAGGGGACTTTAACACCACCCTCGAGGAACGGGACTGCTCAGGGGCCGAACCGAGTCCGGCCGCTGCGAATATTCTTCAAGGGATAGTTGACCATCACTCCCTAGTGGACGTCTGGCGTGACCATCACCCAGATGACACCTCCACGTTCACCTTTGTCCGGGTGGAGGCCCATGGGTCACACCACTCTCGGTTGGACCGTATTTACTTATCCCGTTTCCATCTTTCACAGGCCCACTCCTCCGCCATTCGGCCGGCCCCATTTTCCGATCATCATTTAGTTACTGTAACGCTCTCCCTCCGTGCAGAGAGACCGGGGCCGGCCTATTGGCACTTTAATAACAGCCTGTTGGAGGACGAGAGCTTTGTGATGTCCTTCCGGGAGTTTTGGCTGGCCTGGCGAGAGCAGTGGCGTGCCTTTCCCTCGGAGCAGCGATGGTGGGATCTCGGGAAGGTGCGCGCCAAGCTCTTCTGCCGTGACTACACTCGGGGCACCAGCCGACGGCGAAATGCGGCGATAGAGCAGTTGGAACGGGAGGTCTTAGAGATGGAGAGGCGCCTGGCCGCCGATCCCGAGGACCCGTCCCTCTGCGGAGCGTGCCGGGAGAAGCGGGAGGAGCTCCGGGCCCTTGAGGACCACCGGGCCCGAGGTGCCTTCGTTCGGTCCCGCATCCGCCTCCTTCGGGAGATGGACCGCGGCTTCCGCTTCTTCTATGCCCTGGAGAAAACGAGGGGGGCCAAGAAACACGTCACCTGCCTTCTTGCGGAAGACGGCACCCCCCTCACGGATCCGGAGGAGATGTGTGGGAGGGCCCGTGACTTCTACACAATCCTTTTCTCCCCGGACCCGACCGATCCTGACGCTTGCGAGGTGCTCTGGGAGGAACTCCCCACGGTCAGCGTGGGCGACCGAGACCGACTAGAGCTGCCTCTCACCCTGGCCGAGTTCTCGGAAGCCCTCCGTCGCATGCCCACCAATAAATCTCCGGGCATGGACAGGCTGACCGTGGAGTTTTACCGCGCGTTCTGGGACATTCTCGGCCCAGACCTAGTCACCGTCTGGGCTGAGTCCTTGCAGAGCGGGGTCCTCCCTCTGTCATGCAGGCGAGCGGTGCTCGCTTTGCTGCCGAAGAAGGGGGACCTCCGTGATCTATGAAACTGGGGTCCCGTCTCACTTCTTAGCACGGATTACAAAATCGTAGCGAAAGCAATCTCGCTGCGGCTAGGGTCCGTGATGGCGGACGTGGTCCACCCAGACCAGACCTATACTGTTCCGGGTCGCAGCATTTTTGACAACCTCTTTCTAGTCCGAGACCTTTTGGAACTCGGGCGGAGAGATGGTCTATCGTTCGCCCTCCTGTCTCTTGATCAGGAGAAGGCGTTCGATAGAGTAGACCATGGGTACCTCCTGAGCACTCTGCAGGTGTTTGGATTTGGACCTCAGTTTGTGAGTTTTCTCCGGGTGCTGTATGCCTCCGCGGAGTGTTTGGTTAGGCTCAACTGGACTCTGACTGAACCGGTCAGCTTCGGGCGAGGAGTGCGGCAGAGGTGCCCCCTCTCGGGCCAGTTGTACGCTCTGGAGATCGAGCCTTTCCTATGTCTCCTCCGCAGGAGGATGACAGGGTTGGTGCTACGGGAGCCGGAGCTGCGGCTGGTCCTGTCGGCGTACGCCGATGACTTACTCCTCGTGGTCCAGGACCCGGGCGACTTGGCGCGAGTGGAGGCATGCCAAGCCATCTATTCGGAGCCTCCTCCGCCCGAGTCAACTGGGTCAAGAGGTCTGGCTTGGCGGTGGGGGACTGGCGGCGGGTAAGCTCCCTCCCACCCGCACTTCAGACCATCCGGTGGAGTGCGGGTCCACTGCTCTATCTCGGCGTTTACCTTTCCGCCACGCATCCTTCCCCGCCGGAGAACTGGCAAAATTTAGAGGGCGGGGTGATAGAGCGGATCCGGAGATGGACGAGGCTACTCCGATGTCTCTCCCTCCGAGGGAGAGCACTGGTGCTTAACCAACTAGTCCTGTCCACGCTCTGGTACCGGCTCAACACCCTGGCCCCGGCCCCGGGTTTCCTGACCCACCTCCGGAGATTGATCCTAGAGTTCTTCTGGTCAGGAATGCACTGGGCCCCTGTTGGAGTTCTTCATCTACCCCTGAAGGAAGGAGGGCAGGGCCTGAAGTGTCTGTACACTCAGGTCCGCGTTTTCCATCTCCAGGCCCTGCAGAGGCTCTTTTATAGTGCACGTAGTTCGGCGTGGAGCATACTGGCGCACGCCTTCCTGCGCCGTTTCCAAGGGCTTCGATATGACCGGCAGCTTTTTTATCTTTCTCCGAGGGGTTTTCCACGAGACCTCTCCGGGCTGCCGGTCTTCTACCAGGACCTCCTCCGGACCTGGAAACTGTTTCTAACAACCAGGTCTGTGGCGGCCACCGTGGGAGCAGATCTCCTCACGGAGCCCCTGCTACACAACCCCCAGCTCCGTGTGCAGGTGGCGGAGTCCCGCTTGGTGCGCCAGAGGTTGGTCCTGGCGGAAGTCACGAGGGTCGGAGACCTCCTGGACTACGACCGGAGAGACTGGCTGGATCCCCTGATGCTCGCTCGGCGCATGGGGCTCTCCAGCCTCCGTACCCCCCGGCGCGTACTTCAGGAGGTGAAGGCCGCCTTGACCCCCGCTGCTCGGGCTTATGTTAGCCGAGCCTTGTGCGAGGGCGCACCCCGCCCATCCCTTACCCCAGGCCTGCCGGACCTTTCCATCGGGCCCCCACCCCATAGATCCCAACAAACCCCTCACCCTTTCACTGCAAGCCGGCTGCACGAACTGCAGCCGGTTAGCTTTCAAATTGCTTCACGGAAATACTTATATACACTTACGCTTCACACCCTTCACGCCCACACCCTGGTATCCCACCCCGATACAAAGTGGCGGGATCTCCTGCCACCTTTGGAGGGTGAGCAACCTCAGTGGGCCAGCCTGTATTCCACCTTGGTCCCAAGGCCCGTCGGGGACATCAGTTGGCGGCTCCTTCACGGAGCTGTGAGCACGGGCGTGTTTTTGACACGGTTTACCCCCATTCCGGACACTTGTCCTTTCTGTAATGTGAGGGAAACCCTGGCACACATGTATTTAGAGTGTGCCAGATTGCAGCCCCTTTTCCGGCTCCTCACAAATATTCTATTACGCTTCTGGCTTCATTTTTCCCCCCACCTTTTTATCTATACACTTCCCATCCGTGGCCCCACAAAGTCGCGGGATCTTCTGGTCAACCTCCTCCTAGCTTTGGCTAAAACAGCCATTTATAAAACCAGAGAGAGGAGGTTGGCCCATGAAACGTCCTGCGATTGTGGGGCCGTTTTCCGATCTTCAGTACATTCACGTATCCGGGCGGAGTTCCTCTGGGCAGCGTCCACCGACTCCCTTGAAGCCTTCGAGGAGCGGTGGGCGCTGTCTGGGGTTCTCTGCTCGGTGACCCCGTCCGGTTCCCTCCGTCTGACCCTTTGATTGAGGGGAAGAGCGAGAGACGCCAGCCCCAGCCGCTGCCGCTGTGGATACCATCATTCCTGTCATCTAGGAGGGGTCCTATAATACATGGGTGTCTACCCCCCCCTCCCTAAACCGCCCACCCCGCAGCCGTGCCCATCTTACCGGGCACTCTCAGGAGAGGGAGGTTCGGTGACACTGGGCGCGGCACTGGGTAACTCGAGGGGGTGGAAGACCACGAGTGTCGAGGAAGCCCCCCCGCTCTGGGGCCAGGCTAGGCTGAACACTTCTCCCTCCTGAAAGCTGCTGTGTTATACCTTCTGATTGCGTTGTTTTGTTGCATAGTTGTTTTGTTTCCTTTGGTAATTCTATAAGCGTTACCAATAAATTTTCTTTCTGTTTCAAAAAAAAAAAAACAAAAAAAAACCTTCCCTGTTGGGAAACGGAACGTCCTTTGCTTGCTCCTCAGCTATCTGCTTTCTATTCTTTCCTAAAGCCCCCAGCCTGGATTTTTCTTACTTTTTGCACCTGCCTTAGTTCCTCCCCCCGACCGGGCCAGACGCTTTTTTGTTTCGTTTTGTCTTTTTGCCGTTTTTCTCTGCTGCCATTGAGTGCTGGTCAGCTGCCAACTTGCCGCCAGCACCACCCCCCCCCCCCCCACGCCTGTTCCCGGCGCAGCTATTTGCCTCAGCTGAAACCCCCGGAGGAGGGGGGGAAGATTGCCGACCATCTATCCAGAGGGGGGAGTGGAAGCCCCCAGACCCAGCCATTTTGCTGTCAGCCTATTTTTGCAATATTCTTGGCCTGCCGGAAGCCTTGAAACACAGCCAACACAGCTGGAGAAGAAGAAGATAGCAGACAGAAGAAATCACCCAGGGAAGCTACAAATCATCGTGGAGGGGGCCGTAAGACTGAGTAATTTTTTGAATTATACTCTCGTGGGGGGGAGTTTGACTGTGGCTTAATTGCGTTTGTGGCGGCACAGGGGGTGTGGCACGGAGTTGCCCCCCGATCCATTGGTGCCCCCCCCAACATTATTACAACTGTCACGGCCCCCCTGCCATCCGTCCCTGCTGGCAACCTGCCATCTGCCTCGGATCCAGCTGTTTGCTTTGAACTTTGCCTTTCGGACCGGACATAACAGCCGACCAAACGAGACTCTTTGGAGAAACGTGCGTGGGTCCACTCACTCCCCCCCCGGACTGTTTATCCCACAGCTTGCCCCTATCACCGGACCCCGATCCCTGTTTTTCCCCCCTTCCAGTCCAACCCATTTGGTACCCCCCCCGCCTGCAGCCCAGCAGGGAGGAGGGGTTAACCTGCTTCCCCCTCCCCACTCCTCTTTCCGGTGTCTCCCTGTCTCTCCCTGCTCACAATGGCGGGGAATGAGAGGGGCAAGGCCCCTTTACCAATATTAGTTGTTCCTCCCCCACCTCCCCCCCTACCCAACCCTCGAGCCCCCCCCCCCCACCACTGTCAAAATACCTGTCACCGCCTCCGCTGGGGCACCGGCAGCAGGAGGCACTGGGGCGATTACTGCCACTGCTACGTCCATCGCAGCTGGCCGAAAAGGCCAGGGCGGGAAGAAAGGAAAGGGCCCCGCTAAAACCACTAGGCCCTCCATGGCAGGGGCTGCCCCCACCGCTGTGGCCTTGTCATCGACCGTGGCGCCCCCCCCCCTCTGTTCCCTCCACCAGCTCTGCGAATGTCCCTCCCCCGGCCCCCAGGACATATGCCTGGGCGATGGCAGGTCCCCCCTGCCTGCCGCCTCGTCATCTCGCCCACCCACTGCCTCCGCTACTATCACCAGCGGCCGGAGCCCCTTCCTTACCTTGACCAGGAGGCACGGTGTCCGTTGCCTCCTGGTGCCCGCCTCGCCCCACGTGAAGACATACGTGCAGGCGTTGGCGAAGGTGGTAGGACCCACGGCTATTGTGGTGGCCTCCAAAATGTATGGGAAGGTCGTTTTTTTCTTAGCTTCGGAGGCTGCCACCCAGGAGGCGGTGGAGAAGGGCCTGGCGGTGGGGGGGGGGTGTTTGTCCCCCTAGAGCCGCTAGAAGACCTGGGCGTTCGCCTCGTCCTCACCTCCGTTCCTCCCTTTTTACCCAATGCTGCCTTGTTACCCACTCTCTCCACCCTGGGGAAACTTGTCTCTGTCATCAGCCCTCTCCCTTTGGGCTGCAAGGACCCCACCCTCCGTCACGTCCTTTCGTTCCGCCGGCAAGTGCAGCTTCTACCGCCGGTGGCGGTGCGTGACGGAGAGGCGCACGAAGGGTCCTTCCTAGTCCCCTACCAAGGAGCCTGCTATTGGGTCTTTTACTACACCGGAGAGGCCCGGTGCTACCTCTGCCGCTCAGTGGGGCATGTCCGCAGAGACTGCCCTTTGGCCCACGGGGGAGGGGCACCCAAGACCCCCGAGACCCGGCAGGACATCGGCCCTGTCGTTGCCGACGCCCCTGGCTGCCCGGCACCTGAAACCAGCCCTCCTCCTACTCAATCCACCGCTGCTCCAGTCCGGGCCCAAGAAATACCTTCCCTACAACGCCCAGGCGAGCAAGGGAGTCTCACCCTTGCTATTACCAATCTGGTAGAGCCTATGGAGGAGGGTGTGGCCAAGATATTACCGGGTATAGGAGAGGGCCCGCCCCAAGGAGAATCCCCCGCCCCTCATGCTGTCTCACTGTTACCCCCCCGAACCCCTGAACCATCGCCTCCGCCCCCCGACACGACCCCTGCTAACCAACCCCCAGATGACGCTATGGAGGGCTGGACCCTAGTCCAGGGGAAGCGAGGCAAGCGGAAGGCTCGAGCTCTGCTGCACCCATCCGATGCGGAAGCCCCCCGGAAGACCAGGAAGGGAGGCACTGATATTGAGCCTTCCGCTACGGCCACAAGCGAGATCCATCCGCTGGTGTCGGGAGGGGAAGACGGACTGGCATTGGAGGGCGGAATCCCCCCCTCCATGAGAGACCCTCCCCTCCGAGACCCCTGAGGAAGCTCCTTCTGCCCGGATACCACCCGAACCCCCCGCAAACCCCGAGGCGATCGTTGAGGTGGGCCCTAGAGGAGAGGCCCCCGGGGTAGCAGGAGTTGGCCTCTCCTCCGTGTATGTGGAGATTGAGGCCCTAGATTCGACCCCGGTAACCCAGGGAGAGGATGATCTACTGCCGGCTGGCCTCGATCTGGGTAACCTCACCCCAGCCCCCCTTTCCCCATGCTCCCTCCCCCTAATTGCCTTCCCGGGCGAGCGCCCCGCAGAAGATGGTCCACCACCTGATGCCATGGCCGCCAAGACCACCATGGAGCCAGCGCCTAGCGTCACTGGGAGCCCCCTCTCTTACCCCTTAACCCTCGACTCTGCACAGGAGGCACCTTCTTTTAGTTGCTCGCCTCCTGAAGCCCAGAGCCTTACCTCTGCCCCCCGCCCCACCCCTGTCCCTACCCAATTCACCTCCCCCTGCAATGCTATTGCCGCCCCTGGGGTTATTTCTTTCCCGCCTTCCGCAGATTTCCCCCCCAGGGAGCAGCCTTTGCACTTTTTAGTTGCAACCCATTAGGAGTTGCACTTTTTCCCCTGCCATCCCCTTCCACCCCAAGGCGTGAAATGGATTTAATAACCCCAGCCTGTCAGACGCCCCGTTGGTGGTCTGCACCCTGCCTACCCGCCTTAGCGGACCACGAGGCTGTATTGAGAGCCCCACCAGGGAACACCCCGGAAATCGTAACCCCACCCCCCCATGAGCTGCGGCATGCACTACGGAAGTTCCTAGAACACACCTGTGGCGCCCGCAATAGGGTACAGCTAGCTCTTCAGCTATGGGGGGACTTTGATCAAATTTTTCAGGCCACAAGGGCCCTTATAAAGGAGGGCAGGGGGCAAGGAAAGCGTGGTGCTGCGGCCTACGAGCGGGCCTGCGGCTTCCGAAAAGATTTACTCGTCCACGGGATGGGTCACGGGTTGCTGCGCAACCTGCCGGGGGCCACGGACACCCCCACCAATAAGAACCCCCCACCTCCCCAGCCCTCTGCATGACGCCTCTCATTATTGCAACCTTGAACACCAGGGGCTGTAGGATGGCTCTCCGCAGGTCCCTGGTGCTCTCTTACCTTCGGGAAGGGGAGTACTCTGTAGTTTTCCTGCAGGAGACCCATATGGACCCGACCGTCGAGGCCAGGTGGCGGCTGGAGTGGGGGGACGGGGTATACTTTAGCCACTTCACGACTTGGCAAGATGGAGTGGCGACCCTGTTCTCCCCCACCCTACGGCCCGAGGTGCTAGGGGTCACTGAGGTCGTTCCGGGCCACCTGCTGCACCTTCGAGTCCGTATGGAGGGGCTCGTGGTCAACCTTGTTAACATTTAAGCCCCACAAATGAGCCCAAAGCGGCCACAATTCTATCAGCGGGTGTCCGACTTCCTCGGCACCCTAGATTCGCACGAGTGCCTCTTCCTGGGAGGGGACTTTAACACCACCCTCAAAGAACGGGACTGCTCAGGGGCCGAGCCGAGCCCAGCCACCGCGAACATTCTTCGAGGAATAGTCGAACATCATTCCCTAGTGGACGTCTGGCGTGACCATCACCCAGACGACACTTCCACGTTCACCTTTGTCCGGGTGGAGGCCCATCGGTCACACCACTCTCGGTTGGACCGTATTTACTTATCCCGTTTCCATCTTTCACAGACCCACTCCTCCATTCGGCCGGCCCCATTCTCTGACCATCATTTAGTCACCATAACGGTCTCCCTCCGTGCAGAGAGACCGGGGCCGGCCTATTGGCACTTTAACAACAGCCTGTTCGAGGACGAGAGCTTCGTGACATCCTTCCGGGAGTTTTGGCTGGCCTGGCGAGAGCAGTGGCGTGCCTTTCCCTCGGTGCGGCGCTGGTGGGATCTCGGGAAGGTGCGCGCCAAGCTCTTCTGCCGTGACTACACTCGGGGCACCAGCCGACAGAGAAATGCGGCGATAGAGCAGTTGGAACAGGAAGTCTCAGAGATGGAGAGGCGCCTGGCTGCCAACCCCGAGGACCCGTCCCTCTGCGGAGCGTGCCGGGAGAAGCGGGAGGAGCTCCGGGCCCTCGAGGATCACCAGGCCCGAGGTGCCTTCGTTCGGTCCCGCATCCGCCTCCTGCGGGAAATGGACCACAGCTCCAGCTTCTTCTATGCCCTGGAGAAAATGAGGGGGGCCAAGAAACACATCACCTGCCTTCTTGCGGAAGATGGCACCCCCCTCACGGATCCAGAGGAGATGTGTGGGAGGGCCCGTGACTTCTACACAAGCCTTTTCTCCCCGGATCCGACCAATCCTGGCGCTTGCAGGGTGCTCTGGGAGGAACTCCCCATGGTCAGCGTGGGCGACCGAGACCGGCTAGAGCTGCCTCTCACCCTGGCCGAGTTCTCGGAAGCCCTCCGTCGCATGCCCACCAATAAATCTCCGGGCACGGATGGGCTGACCGTGTTTTACTGCACGTTCTGGGACATTCTCGGCCCAGACCTAGTCACTGTCTGGGCTGAGTCCTTGCAGAGCAGGGTCCTCCCTCTGTTGTGCAGGCGAGCAGTGCTCGCCTTGTTGCTGAAGAAGGGGGACCTCCGCGATTTACGAAACTGGCGTCCCGTCTCACTCCTTAGCACGGATTACAAAATAGTAGCGAAAGCAATCTCGCTGCGGCTAGGGTCCGTGATGGCGGACGTGATCCACCCAGACCAGACCTATACTGTCCCGGGTCGCAGCATTTTTGACAACCTCTTTCTAGTCCGAGACCTTTTGGAACTCGGGCGGAGAGATGGTCTGTCGTTCGCCCTCCTGTCTCTTGATCAGGAGAAGGCGTTCGATAGAGTAGACCATGGGTACCTCCTGAGCACTCTGCAGGCGTTTGGATTCGGACCTCAGTTTGTGAGTTTTCTCCGGGTGCTGTATGCCTCCGCGGAGTGTTTGGTTAGGTCAGCTTCGGGCGAGGAGTGCGGCAGGGGTGCCCCCTCTCGGGCCAGCTGTACGCTCTGGCGATCGAGCCTTTCCTCTGTCTCCTCCGCAGGAGGATAACAGGGTTGGTGTTGCAGGAGCCGGAGCTGCGGCTGGTCCTGTCGGCGTACGCCGATGACGTACTCCTCGTGGTCCAGGACCCAGGCGACTTGGCGCAAGTGGAGGCATGCCAGGCCATCTATTCTGCAGCCTCCTCCGCCCGAGTCAACTGGGTCAAGAGCTCTGGCTTGGCGGTAGGGGACTGGCGGCAGGTAAGCTCCCTCCCACCCGCGCTTCAGATCGTCCAGTGGAGTGCGGGTCCACTGCTCTATCTCGGCGTTTACCTTTCCGCCACGCACCCTTCCCCGCCAGAGAACTGGCAAAATTTAGATGGCGGGGTGATAGAGCGGATCCAGAAATGGACGAGGCTACTCCGATGTCTCTCCCTCCGAGGGAGAGCACTGGTGCTTAACCAACTAGTCCTGTCCACGCTCTGGTACCGGCTCAACACCCTGGCCCCGGCCCCGGGTTTCCTGACCCACCTCCGGAGATTGATTCTAGAGTTCTTTTGGAATTCTCATTCTTTCTCAGGAATGCACTGGGCCCCTGTTGGAGTTCTTCATTTACCCCTGAAGGAAGGAGGGCAGGGCCTGAAGTGTCTGTACACTCAGGTCCACGTTTTCCACCTCCAGGCCCTGCAGAGGCTCCTTTATAGTGCAGGTAGTTCAACGTGGAGCATATTGGCGCACGCCTTCCTGCGCCACTTCCAAGGGCTCCGATACGACCGGCAGCTCTTTTATCTTTGTCCGAGAGGTTTTCCACGAGACCTCTCCAGGCTGCCGGTCTTCTACCAGGACCTCCTCCGGACCTGGAAACTGTTTCTAACGACCAGGTTCATGGCGGCCACCATGGGAGCAGATCTCCTCACGGAGCCCCTGCTACACAATCCCCAACTCCGTGTGCAGGTGGCGGAGTCCCATTCGGTGCGCCAGAGGTTGGTCCTGGTGGAAGTCACGAGGGTCGGAGACCTCCTGGACTATGACCAGAGAGACTGGCTGGATCCGCTGACGCTCATTCGGCGCATGGGGCTCTCCAGCCCTCGTACCCCCCGGCACGTGCTTCAGGAGGTGAAAGCCGCCTTGACCCCCGCTGCTCGGGCTTATGTCAACCGAGCCTTGCGTGAGGGCGCACCCCACCCATCCTCTACCCCAGGCCCGCCGGACCTTTCCATTGGGCCCCTACCCTGCCGATCCCAACAAACCCCTCACCCTTTCACTGCAAGCCGGCTGTATGAACTGCAGCCGGTCAGTTTTCAAATTGCACCACGGAATTATTTATACACACTCACGCTTCACACCCTTCACGCCCACACCCTGGTGTCCTGCCCTGATACAAAGTGGCGGGACCTCCTGCCACCCTTGGAGGGTGAGCAACCTCAGTGGGCCAGCCTGTATTCCAACTTGGTCCCGAGGCCCATCGGGGACATCAGTTGGCGGCTCCTTCATGGAGCTGTGAGCAGGGCGTGTTTCTGACACGGTTTACCCCCATCCTGGATACTTGCCCTTTTTGTAATGTGAGGGAAACCCTGGCACACGTATATTTAGAGTGTGCCAGATTGCAGCCCCTTTTACGGCTCCTCACAAATATTCTATTGCGCTTTTGGCTTCATTTCTCCCCTCACCTTTTTATCCATACACTCCCCATCCGTGGCCCAACAAAATCGCGAGATCTCTTGGTTAACCTCCTCCTAGCCTTGGCTAAAACAGCCATCTATAAAACCAGAGAGGGGAGGTTGGCCCATGAAGCATCCTGCGATTGTAGGGCCTTTTTCCGATCCTCAGTACATTCACGTATCCGGGCGGAGTTCCTCTGGGCAGCATCCACCGACTCCCTTGACGCCTTCGAGGAGCGGTGGGCGCTGTCTGGGGTTCTCTGCTCGGTGACCCCGTCCAGTTCCCTCCGTCTGACCCTTTGATTAAGGGGAAGAGCGAGAGACGCCAGCCCCAGCTGTTGCCGCTGTGGATACCATCATTCCTGTCATCTAGGAGGGGTCCTATAATACATGGGTGTCTACCCCCCTCTCCCTAAACCGCCCACCCCGCAGCCATGCCCATCTTGCCGGGCACTCTCAGGAGAGGGATAATCGGTGACACTGGGCGCGGCACTAGGTAACTCGAGGGGATGGAAGACCACGAGTGTGGAGGAAGCCCCCCCGCTCTAGGCCACCAGGTAACTCAGGAGGGTGGAAGACCACGAGTGTCAAGGAAGCCCCCCCGCTCTGGGCCCAGGCTAGCCTGAACACTTCTCCCTCCTGAAAGCTGCTGTGTTATACCTTCTGGTTGCGTTGTTTTGTTGCATAGTTTGTTTTGTTTCCTTTGGTAATTTTTTGTAAGAGTTACAAATAAACTTCTTTTCTGTTTTTTTTAAAAAAAAAAACCTTCCTGTCAAGGTTCCTCCCCCACTCTGAACTCTAGGGTACAGATGTGGGGACCTGCATGAAAAACCTCCTAAGCTTATCTTTACCAGCTTAGGTCAAAACTTCCCCAAGGTACAAAATATTCCACCCGTTGTCCTTGGACTGGCCACTACCACCACCAAACTAATACTGGTTACTGGGGAAGAGCTGTTTGGACGCGTCCTTCCCCCCAAAATACTTCCCAAAACCTTGCACCCCACTTCCTGGACAAGGTTTGGTAAAAAGCCTCACCAAATTGCCTAGGTGACTACAGACCCAGACCCTTGGATCTTAAGAACAATGAACAATCCTCCCAACATTTGCACCCCCCCTTTCCTGGGAAATGTTGGATAAAAAGCCTCACCAATTTGCATAGGTGACCACAGACCCAAACCCTTGGATCTGAGAACAATGAAAAAGCATTCAGTTTTCTTACAAGAAGACTTTTAATAAAAATAGAAGTAAATAGAAATAAGAAATCCCCCCTGTAAAATCAGGATGGTAGATATCTTACAGGGTAATTAGATTCAAAAACACAGAGAACCCCTTTAGGCAAAACCTTAAGTTACAAAAAAGATACACAGACAGAAATAGTTATTCTATTCAGCACAATTCTTTTCTCAGCCATTTAAAGAAATCATAATCTAACACATACCTAGCTAGATTACTTACTAAAAGTTCTAAGACTCCATTCCTGGTCTATCCCCGGCAGAAACCAGCATATAGACAGACACACAGACCCTTTGTTTCTCTCCCTCCTCCCAGCTTTTGAAAGTATCTTGTCTCCTCATTGGTCATTTTGGTCAGGTGCCAGAGAGGTTACCTTTAGCTTCTTAACCCTTTACAGGTGAGAGGAGCTTTCCCCTGGCCAGGAGGGATTTCAAAGGGGTTTACCCTTCCCTTTATATTTATGACACGCCCCCCAAATCTCAGCTAGGGTGAAACACTGTCTGGGATTTCTTCCTGGAGCTCTAGGAAAAACAGAGTTAATAAGACACATGCATCTCTAGATATACTATCAAGTACATAAAGACTAACGATATTTTCCACATCTCAAGGACGATTTTAACCAGTTGATTCTGGGAAAATTTCACGGGAGAGTGCATCAGCCACTTTGTTAGAAGCTCCTGAGATGTGTTGGATGTCGAAATCAAAATCTTGGAGAGCTAAACTCCACCGAAGAAGTTTTTTGTTAGTTTCCTTGACTTCAGTGCAGCATGGTCGGTTTGCAGGTGGAAACGCCGTCCCCAAACATATGGGCATAGCTTTTCCAGAGCGTAGACAATGGCGTAACATTCTTTCTCAGTGACTGACCAGTTGCTTTCCCTCTGAGACAGTTTTTTGCTGAGAAACACTACAGGGTGGAATTCTTGATCAGGTCCTTTCTGCATTAAAACTGCTCCCACACCACGCTCGGACGCATCTGTGGTTACTAGGAACGGTTTGTCAAAGTCTGGGGCCCTCAGTACAGGGTCAGACATGAGTGTCGCTTTAAGCTTGTTAAAGGCCTTCTGACACTTTCCGGTCCACTGAACAGCATTTGGCTGTTTCTTTTTGGTTAGGTCTGTCAGTGGGGCAGCGATTTGGCTGTAGTGCGGTACAAATCGTCTGTAATAACTGGCCAAGCCTAAGAAGGATTGAACCTGTTTCTTTGACTTTGGGACAGGCCACTTTTGGGTAGCATCCACTTTGGCCTGTAGGGGGCTAATAGTTCCTTGACCCACCTGGTGTCCAAGGTAAGTCACTCTATTTAGGCCTATTTGACACTTCTTAGCCTTAACAGTTAGTCCTGCCTCCCTTATGCGCTCAAGGACTTTTTGTAGATGTTCCAGGTGGTCTGCCCAGGAATCCGAAAATATGGCCACATCGTCAAGGTAGGCGACTGCATATTCTCCTAATCCCGCTAGGAGACCATCTACAAGTCTTTGGAAAGTGGCGGGTGCATTTCGCAGCCCGAAAGGGAGTACATTAAATTCATACAGCCCGAGATGTGTGGTGAAGGCTGACCTTTCCTTGGCAGATTCATCTAGCGGTACCTGCCAGTACCCTTTGGTTAAGTCCAAGGTAGAGATGAACTGGGCCCGTCCCAGTTTCTCTAATAGTTCATCTGTGCGTGGCATTGGATAGTTGTCTGGGCGAGTTACAGCGTTTAGCTTACGGTAGTCCACGCAAAAACGTATTTCCCCATCTGGTTTGGGAACTAGAACCACTGGATATGCCCATGCACTTTCAGAGGGGTGGATTACACCCATCTGTAACATATCCTGGATCTCCCGTTCTATAGCAGTTTTAGCTTGAGGAGACACCCGGTAAGGTTGGACCCTAATTGGGTGAGCATTACCTGTGTCAATGGAGTGGTATGCCCGTTCAGTCAGTCCTGGGGTGGCTGAGAACGTTGGCGCGTAGCTAGTGCACAGCTCCTGGATCTGCTGTCGCTGCATACGCCCAAGGGTCATGGAGAGGTTCACCTCTTCCACACCACCAGCACATTTCCCTTCGTAGTAGACACCTTCAGGCCACTCAGCGTCGTCTCCTCCCTGGGCTGTAAACTGACAAACCTTTAATTCTCTGGAATAAAAGGGCTTTAGAGAATTAATATGGTACACCTTAGGCTTTCGGCTGGAGGTGGGGAATGCTATGAGATAATTAACAGCTCCCAGGCGCTCCTGGACCATGAATGGCCCTTCCCACGATGCTTCCATTTTATGGGCCTGGAGCGCCTTTAAGACCATGACCTGGTCTCCTACTTTGAAGGAACGCTCTCTGGCATGTTTATCACAGCAGGCTTTTTGCTCTTTTTGAGCATCCTGTAAGTTTTCTCTAGCAAGGGCTAAAGAGGTTCAGAGGGTGTTTTGTAGGTTGGTTACAAAGTCCAGAATGTTAGTTCCTGGAGAAGGTGTAAATCCCTCCCATAGCTGCTTCACCAACTGCAATGGCCCCTTAACCTCACGGCCATATACAAGTTCAAATGGGGAAAACCCTAAACTGGGATGTGGTACAGCTCTGTAGGCAAAGAGCAACTGCTGCAACACTAGGTCCCAATCATTGGAGTGCTCATTTACGAATTTACGTATCATGGCCCCCAAAGTTCCATTAAACTTCTCCACCATGCCATTTGTTTGATGGTGGTAAGGAGTGGCAACCAAGTGATTTACCCCATGAGCTTCCCAAAGGTTTTTCATAGTTCCTGCCAGGAAATTAGTCCCTGCATCTGTGAGGATGTCGGAGGGCCAACCTACCCTGGCAAAAATGTCTGCTAGTGCCTGGCACACACTTTTAGCCCTGGTGTTGCTTAGAGCTACTGCTTCCGGCCATTGGGTGGCAAAATCCATGAAAGTCAGTATGTACTGCTTTCCTCTGGGTGTCTTTTTCGGAAAAGGACCCAGAATATCCACAGCTACTCGCTGAAATGGAACTTCAATGATGGGGAGTGGCTGGAGAGGGGCTTTGACCTGGTCTTGGGGTTTTCCCACTCTTTGGCACACCTCACAAGACTGGACATAGGTAGAAACATCCTTGCCCATTCCCTCCCAGTGGAATGACCCTCCCAAACGGTCTTTGGTCCTGTTCACCCCAGCATGGCCACTAGGGTGATCCTGGGCTAAGCTCAAGAGCTTGGCCCGGTATTTAGTTGGAACTACCAACTGTCTCTGAGGATGCCAGTCTTCCTGGTGTCCCCCAGAAAGAGTTTCCTTGTATAAAAGTCCTCTTTCTACAACAAACCTGGATCGATTAGAAGAGCTGAGAGGTGGTGGGTTGCTCCGTGCCACCGTCCAAGCTCTCTGGAGGCTTTCATCTGCTTCCTGTTCGGTCTGGAACTGTTCCCTTGATGCTGGAGACATCAGTTCCTCATTGGATTGGGGACCTAGGCTTGGTCCCTCTGGAAGCGATTAGGGGATGGAGCTTTTTCTGTTGACTGTGAACCGCTTTCCGCTGGTGCACTATGTTGGGATTCAGGCTCCGGCTGAGCCTCTTGTGTAGGGTTATCGGCTGCTGCCAGTTCAGGTTCGGTGGGGCCCTCTGGTGTTGAGGTTGCAAGTACTGGATTCAGTGCTGACATGGGGTCTGGTGTTGGTTGTTCGGCTGGTTCCGGTTCTGGGACTGGTTCCATCTGGGTCTCTGGGACTGGATCCACTACTGCTGTTGCAGACATTGGCCTGGGGTCCGGGTCCATCACCTCTGACCGGGTCCTGATAGAAGTTTCTGGAACAGAGCTAGGCCTCACGGCTTGTTTAGCCTGGCTGCGGGTGACCGTTCCCACCCTCTTGGCCTGCTTCACCTGATTGGCCAAGTCTTCCCCCAACAGCATGGGGATGGGATAATCATCATAGACTGCAAAAGTCCACATTCCTGACCAGCCCTTGTACTGGACAGGCAACTTGGCTGTAGGCAAATTGAAAGAGTTGGACTTGAAGGGTTGAATCGTCACTTGGATCTCTGGGTTGATTAAATTGGGGTCCACTAAGGAAGCATGGATAGCTGACACTTGTGCTCCGGTGTCCCTCCACGCGGTGACCTTCTTCCCGCCCACACTCACAGTTTCCCTCCGCTCCAAGGGTATCTGGGAGGTATCTGGGCCTGTGGACCTCTGGTGTGATTCCGGTGCAATGAACTGTAATCTGTTGGGGTTCTTGGGGCAGTTGGCCTTTACATGCCCCAGCTCGTTACATTTAAAACATCGTCCAGCTGACGGGTCACTGGGGCGAGGAGGGTTGCTGGAGAACGGGGTGGCAGGACGATAAGGGGTCTGGAGGGTTCTTTGGGAGGTAGGTGGGGCCTTGGGCGGCCCCCGGTAATAGGGTGTGGTCTGGGGTGGTCCCTTCTGGTCTCCGCTCCAACTGCGACCAGTTTTCTTCTTCTCTGCCACCTCCACCCATCTGGCTCCAATCTCTCCTGCCTCGATTACAGTTTTGGGTTTCCCATCTAGGATGTATCTTTCTATTTCCTCAGGAACACCCTCTAAGAATTGTTCCATTTGCATTAGGAAGGGCAAATTTCCTGGAGATTCAACACTTGCTCCTGATATCCAGGCATCCCAATGTTTCACAATGTGGTAGGCATGTCGGGTAAATGACATGTCTGGTTTCCACCTTAGGGCTCTGAACCTCCGACGAGACTGCTCGGGTGTTATCCCCATTCTGACTCTCGCCTTGGATTTAAACAGTTCATACTTGTTCATGTGTTCTTTAGGCATTTCAGCTGCCACCTCAGCTAAGGGTCCACTGAGCTGCGGCCTCAGCTCTACCATGTATTGGTCAGTAGAGATGTTGTACCCAAGGCAGGCCCTTTCGAAGTTTTCTAAGAAGGCCTCAGTATCATCACCTGCCTTGTAGGTGGGGAACTTTCTGGGATGGGAAGTGGTACCTGGAGAAGGATTGCTAGGGTTTGTTGGTATATTCTGCCGGGCCTTTATCCTCTTCACCTCCTCCACATGCTTCCTCTCTTTTTCCTTCTCCTCCTCCACATGCTTCCTCTCTTCTTCCTTCTCCTCCTTCTTCAGCCGCATGAGTTCTATCTGTCTTTCATGTTCCCTTTGTCTTTCCTCAGCCTGAAATTTGGCTAATTCCAGCTGTAGTCGAGCTGCGGATTTGGTCATTCTAACCTCTCTGTTTTTAACTAACTTTACACCCGAGGTTTAGAAATAAACAAACAAAACTTGGCTGTAAATTTTTGCTGTGCTGGAATAGAATACCTATTCTCTGATAGTGATTGTCAGCCTACAGAAAAAGACAATTCCCTTGTCTCTGCTCTGGGCCCAAATTAAAGCAAAAAACCTCCAACTACTTGGAAACCTGTTTACCCAGCCCAAAGAAAAAGCAAATGGGTAGAACACACATCCCCTATTTACTTTTAGGAAGAAAAGAAAAAAAAAAACTCTGGGTTGGAAGACTGTGAATTTCCCTGCAGGAGTTAAGTACCCTGCCTCCAGGCAAAGAAAACCTGCAATTCACAAAGATAATCCCCTTTTGTCTTTGCTTGGCCACAAAGCAGAGAAAAAACAAGCTGCTTTCAGTTTCAGCTGCTTTCTGGACTTCCTTTCCAAAGGAAAAAGAAATTTCCTTTTTAAAATCTGTATTTCTAGTTCAAAAAAATCTCAACTGGATCTCAAAATGATTTCAGGTTAATCCCACCACTATGCCACCATGTCAAGGTTCCTCCCCCACTCTGAACTCTAGGGTACAGATGTGGGGACCTGCATGAAAAACCTCCTAAGCTTATCTTTACCAGCTTAGGTCAAAACTTCTCCAAGGTACAAAATATTCCACCCGTTGTCCTTGGACTGGCCGCTATCACCACCAAACTAATACTGGTTACTGGGGAAGAGCTGTTTGGACGCGTCCTTCCCCCCAAAATACTTCCCAAAACCTTGCACCCCACTTCCTGGACAAGGTTTGGTAAAAAGCCTCACCAATTTGGCTAGGTGACTACAGACCCAGACCCTTGGATCTTAAGAACAATGAACAATCCTCCCAACACTTGCACCCCCCTTTTCCTGGGAAATGTTGGATAAAAAGCCTCACCAATTTGCATAGGTGACCACAGACCCAAACCCTTGGATCTGAGAACAATGAAAAAGCATTCAGTTTTCTTACAAGAAGACTTTTAATAAAAATAGAAGTAAATAGAAATAAGAAATCCCCCCTGTAAAATCAGGATGGTAGATATCTTACAGGGTAATTGGATTCAAAAACATAGAGAACCCCTCTAGGCAAAACCTTAAGTTACAAAAAAGATACACAGACAGAAATAGTTATTCTATTCAGCACAATTCTTTTCTCAGCCATTTAAAGAAATCATAATCTAACACATACCTAGCTAGATTACTTACTAAAAGTTCTAAGGCTCCATTCCTGGTCTATCCCCGACAAAGACCAGCATATAGACAGACACACAGACAGACCCTTTGTTTCTCTCCCTCCTCCCAGCTTTTGAAAGTATCTTGTCTCCTCATTGGTCATTTTGGTCAGGTGCCAGCGAGGTTACCTTTAGCTTCTTAACCCTTTACAGGTGAGAGGAGCTTTCCCCTGGCCAGGAGGGATTTCAAAGGCGTTTACCCTTCCCTTTATATTTATGACACTTCCCTGTTACCTTACCCAGGGAAAAGGGACCTACTTAGCCTGGGGCTAATATATCTACCTTCCTATAGCCATCTGGCCCAACCCTGTTGCAGACCAGTTCAATCATCACTCCCAAGCTGACCCCTTATATGTCCCTGGACTCAGCAGGCTGAGTCGAGCAGCACTTCCAAGCTGCCACTCTCATATGCCACGGGCACCGCACCGGAATACAGTATGACTGAACAGGCTGGGTCAAGCGGCACTTCCAAGCTGCCACCATCCTATGCCACAGGTTCAGCATGTCCCTATCCCCACTTTCACGTTACCCACTTGATGAGCAAACCCCACAGGACTTTTGGGTGCCACAGGGATCTTTAGCTTAGGTAAGAGGAGCATTGCTGCAGAACAAATGGGGAAGCCAAAAACACAAAAGAGAGGGAAAGAAGGAGGGAAGCAACCATCTTAACCACAAAAGTTATTTATTGCCTGGTAATAACCATACAAGGAGAGCCAAACAGTTACAATATTAAATCTAGCTTAAATTTGATTACAAAAGTCAGGGTTAGAAAGTTATACCTAGAGAGAGAGGGAAGGAGAGTTGGATTGAAACTTGAACCTGTCGGGGTTCCCAGATGGTGGTGGTAGCTGAGAGTCCGGAGTGCTGGAGACAGGCAGAGCCCCCAGCACGATCAGTCAGGAGAAGATGAAGTCCCAATGGAATTGATGCAGATTTTGGACCAGGCATCAGAACCGTTACTTGAGCATGTGTAGGGGTTTTTGTAGGGAAACAAAAGTGGTTCAAGGGAGAAAATTAGGTTTATTTATTGGTAAAATGATGGCTCAAGGGAGTATACCAAAATTGTTTTGTTTTGTTCAGGCTAGACAATAGGAACTGATCATTCCTGGCTATGGGCGGTGTTCCTTTGAGGGAGCTCACAATACAATTAAGCAGCTTCAGTATTTGGATACCAATAAAGGATTTATTACTAGAATTGGTCTGATAACTACTAAGCTGGGTGTGTGCAGGCATGGATTCATTAACATCTGGAGCAGAGATTCTCCCATCATGCAGTACTTCCCTGCTTTTCTGGTTCTTGCCTTGTAATCTCTGTTCTCCATTCTGTATGCTAATGGAGATGCCTCCCTGTTCCATCTCGGATGCAGATAAGGCTAGGGGAGTTGCCTTAATCCTGTCACCCTGTCCGACGGGGTTTAGGTGTGTCTCCCACTGCCTTTTCACTAGTTTGTAAGTCTTTCTTCTGATCGGTTTTAGCTCAAGTAGAGGTTCTTCGTGAGTCAGACAGACTGGATACTGTGCCCTGGTTCCCCAAGAACACAGAGCTGACAGGTAACAGAAGGAAGACATGAATGCAGAGTGACTCTCTCCCTCTGTGTGTATCTGAAATCCAGACTGGTGAGGAACTAAAAATGAAGGGCAGCGTTGATTTTTTTTCATTTAAAATATCCCATATTTCCACAAGAGGGCAACATGCCTATACCTTGATTTTATATCCATAAGTTTTATACAACAATCTTTAACATATCATTAGGGTTCTGAGAGTCTCCAGTGGAAAGAAAATTAGAGTTAAAATTGAACAGCCCATTACCCCTTTTCTGTTTTACCCTGGCATTTTGATATCCACGATGTTGCAAAGTGTGAATGAGGGCACCATGTGTGCATCTACATCCTAGAGGCTGTGGCTTCAATTGTGTTGCACTAATGTAATGGGAGCCAGAAAATCTGGCCCATTAAGTTCTTGAAAAGCTGAAAGTCTAAATGATTTTTGTGTGGTATTAGCAAAAAGTTCATTTTGTTATGATAGAAGTCACCACAGGCAGCCCTGTTACACATAGTCTAACCTGTTTTCTTAAAATGTGAGCAAATTGTTTTAATCTTGGAAGAACATCTTGTTGAGATGTTGGGTTTTTCCCTTTAGTTGCTTTAGGGGAGAGTTGTGGCAAGCAGCAAAGGAGTTTGCTTTTTGTCTTAATCTCTCTATCTAGAGTCAATTCTTGAGGCAGAGTTGTTGCTTGGGAGCTGGGCATTAGTGTTGAGTTGAAAACCTGAAAAAGTGAATTCCTTGCATGCTGTTTGTGATTGCCCCTATTCAGGGGCTCATATGTATAGCGTAAAATAAATGAATTGCACTGACAATATATCCAGGCTGCATATCACTGATTTATCCTCCAACAGCAAGGCCTTGAGATTTGCTTCCACTCAACAAAGAGACAACAATATAAATTATTGTTTAGTTTCCTTATTTTATTTATGTGATTTCCAACTTTAGTTGTGCCTTAGGGAATGACTTAAACTTAAATCTTGTCTGTCTTTTCTTTTTATTTATTAAGCTTTAATAGCTTTAGGCAATTTGTCCAGAGGTAAAGATGGTAACTGGGCAGGTGTATGTAGGATATACAAACCCTACATTGGCCAGGAAAGGGTTAATGAAGTGCTGTGGGCTCAATCAGGGTGAATGGCCCTGTCAGATCTTGGAAATGCTACATACACTCATCCAGTGGACTTGGTGGTTAAATGAAGGGGGAAAAACAGACACAGGGAAATTTTCCATGTCTTTACTGTCTGAACTCTCACAGGGCCAGAGACGCTACACTGAAGCCAAAGATTGCCTGGGGTTATGGCAGTTGCTCAGAGTTATGGTCACCTGGGGTCTACGTTCCTATGCAAAAAAAAATTGGAAAGGGTGATATTTTGACGTGCCAGACCAAAGAAATATGATTCAACCTTTTTAAAAAAACAGACAGACATGACTGGCTTATGTGGCACAGAAAATTATGATGAGCTAGTTCTCATGAGGATTTTCTTAGCCACAAACTGCCTCACAAGTTATTTTCGTATGAATATCATGGCTTTGATTACATGCAGTCTGTCTGCATAGTCAGAGATGACTATGTAAAAAAGAAAAAATGTAGTGGATTAAAGAATGAGGACTGATCTATAAGGTACTCTTTCACACCAATGGTCTGGATGTGATTTTAGCAGTTTTACACCTTCCTAGACATTGTATTTGTTGTAAGATTGATTTTATGAATGTAAGCAGAGTCAGGATGAGCGCCACCCTGACATCTGGTGGTGAGTTGTGGTAAATTGTGGAAAAGAACTTCTGGGGTTGATCTCATTTGCATAGGCACACCCACCCCGCCTAGCATGAGCCCATAGCTGCCCAAATGGTCACTTTGGCTGCTGTGAGATCCCCAGCTTCTCTGTTGTTGGGGCAGAAAGAATAAATTGTAATTATCCTGATTATGTGAATCAAGGACAGTGGATCTGTACTTGGCCTTTTTTTATGATGGAGGGACTCGCCATCAACTAAGTAGCACTCGCTAGGCAAGGGACATGGGTTCCAAAACTCAGTGAATTGAGAGAGGCTGGGGACAGGTATTAATACCTGGTAGTATGGGGCCCCTGGTGAGGGCCTTATATGCTACTTGCACTTTCTTCTCTTTCTACTGTAGAATACCAGAGCTAATTTTGATTCCATTAGGAGTCTAGTTATAGGCTGTTGAGCTGATTTCACTTTGGGCCAATGGTGCACCAGCACTGAGGCTCCCCTACTACAAGCTGAAATCACAAAAGAGCTAAACTCACTAAGAGCTGAAATCACTGAGTGTTGTGTTAAGTAGTGGGGGAGCCTGAAGATATATTGTGGAGTAGTTTGTGGGACAGCTGGCAGAGCAGAGCGGCTTGTGGGACGGCAGGCAGAGTAGAGTGGCTGGTGGAGCGGAACAGTTTGTGGGATGGCTGGAGCAGCTCATCGGGTGCGGCTGGCAGAGAGGAGTGATTCGTGGGATGGATGGTGGAGCAGAGCGAAGCCCCATGGAGAGGTGGGGCAATCAGCTTTGGACCATGTAAGGTGCCCCTTAAATCTCCCCCCCCCCATCTCCACCCAGGTTGGGAGGTAAAACTCAGCAGATAAACTTTTGAGCTCTGGTGCTGCACTGACCAGGGACAGAGACTTTTGGGTTGTTGGACTTTTGGGACTTTAGGTGACTTTGGGTTGCTGGACTCAAGAACCAAAGGGAAAGGACATGCCCCAAATTGCTTGGGGTGGGTTTTTTGCTCATGGGTTGTTATGAATCCTGTTGGTGGTGTTTCCCCAACATAATGCCACTTTGTTTCTCTCTGTTATTAAAAGGCTGTTGCTACACTCAAACTCTGTGCTTGTGAGAGGGGAAGTATCGCCTCTTAGAGGCGCCCAGCGGGGGTGGTATATATTTGTCCCAGGTCACTGGGTGGGGGCTCGAGCCGGTTTTGCATTGTGTATTGGAATGGAACCCCTAGATACTGAACCCGGCCCTTGTTGCTGCGAACTCTGACGGGCAGAAGGGTTACATGAATATAAAAACTGACTTTTCAAAAATGTAAAATGAATTGAGTTCCTTAAGGAGGCTAATGTAGACATCTAAAAGGAAGTGTGTATCTAGTCCTTCTATGGAAACTAATAAATATGGAAATTAATAAATATTAAATACTATCATTAAAGCAAAGAAAATTAATTTTAAGTCAAGTAAGAATTTAATGACTATTTCGGAATTAATTTGGAGAGGACTGTAAAAGTTGTAAAACTGGCTGACCCAGGGACAAGTTGTAATAGTTAGCTTAAAAATTACTGCTTGAAAGTTACCTTGCTTGGAAGCTAAACTGTTTCTATTACTGTCCTGTCAGCTAGATGGAAAGGTCATGCGACTCTTTGTAGCATCAGGGAAAATGAGTAGTAGTGCAGTATGCTTTGTACTCCTCTGTTGTGTGTACTGTAGCGTTAGCAATAACAACTTTGGCACATGTCTTGAGAATTGATGGCTGGCTGGGACTACAGGTCCCTGCTAAGCTTATCAACTTCTTCTAGCTGGTCTGAAAAATCTTTGCTTAAATTGCTACAGTAGAACCTCAGAGTTACGGACACCTCCGGAATGTCCGTAACTCTGAACAAGACATTACAGATTTCAGCCATGGGGAGTTGGGGATGCAGCCACAGGGTGGGGAGGGGTCAGGGCTCCGAGTGGTGGGGGTTGGGGCTTCTGACCCTAGGGGCTGCCAGGTCTCCCAGTAGGGGTCTCAGGGCTTCTGCCCCGGGAAGCACCAGGACTCACAGCTTTAGACCTGGGGAGAGCATTGGGGCTCAGCCCTGCGGCTCCATTCCCGGTTTCACTGCGGAGTGGGGGGTTCAGGGCATTAGCTATAGGGGGAGTGCTGGGGCTGAAACTGGTGCTCCCCTCATAACTAAAACCCCAAGCCCTGGCACACACTCCCCCTCACCGCAGAGCTCAAGGCAGGAACGAAGCCGCACCCCAGCGCTCTGGAGCTCCTGTGGGTCAGAAGCCCCCACTCCACCTGGAGTCCTGCCCGCCCCTCCCCCCATGGCTGCAACCTCAACCCCCTCCCCCTCCTCGCTGGGGCTGAAGCACTATTTGCTTTTTGTTTATTTTTTGTTTCCACTGCTGCCTGATTGAGGACTTACGGTTTCACAGGGTGTCTGGTTGACAGGTAAATCCTTAACTCTGGTGCTCATATCTTTGAGGTTCTACTGTAATTGGAAATGGAATTATTTGTGATATCAGCTGCACAAACAGTCTCTGTTGTTAATCACCATAGGGTGGATTGTATTTTTAAGGCACAACCCAAAGTAGAAGACTGCACTACTCCAAGGCAGCCTTGGGAGGCACAGTGACTCAGATAGGAAACTTTCTCACAGCACCATCCTGTTGTACTGGGCGAGAGGGGTAAATAGCAATAGCCCTCTATGGAGATGCAGTTTCCTCTGCTTCTCACCCATACTCCCATTAGGCATCAAAATTCTGTCAAATTATGTGCTGTCCTAGGAAGGAACTTTGATTCTGTCATTTACTCATAGTAAGGTGACAAAGCCTAAAACAAAACCAACAGTATTTTTTGTCCAGTCTCATATCTTATTGGATTTGATTTGGCTGGAGACTGAATAATCACTTTCAGAAAGGACATTAAGCACAGGCAATCAAGATAAATGCATTTGTGTTCCATTATTTTTGAAATAGGTTTTTCTCCACTTTTACGGAAAAGATTAATATGTAGTTTTCACGGGAGGTGAAATGCCTATTAAACTGTGTTAGGCATATCTTTTGATCCTCTGGACCCAATGATCCTCCCCGAAAGGTAGCATTTCACTATCTATATAATCATTGTACAATAGTTTCTAACATGCTCACTCTATTGTATTTGGTTAATTGAGGAAATGAATTAAATTATATTTAATGCAAGTAAATTCATTAATGAAAATCTTTGTCATGATAAGAAATAGAGTAAGCTGGATTGCCAATTGTCATTATCCCCTTCTTTATAATCTAACATCGCTTAGTGTAATTGAGAACTCTAGGAAACATCATCTGTTTCATGTATAAATCTGTTCATCTTAAATTAGAAAAAAATAGAAAAGCTATCCCTTTCTGCTCTTTTAGCCATTCCAAAGTTAGGCTCTGATCCCGCAATTGACTGTGTGTTGGTGTGCTACTCTGCTTCTGCTGATCAGTGACTTCAGTGGAGCTCCACACAAGTGTGGTAGTGCACCCACATGGAGTCAATTATAGGACCAGGGTCTTAAGTTCCAGTCCTGCAAATACCACTGAGCATAGGGCCTACCACGCCTATTCCCATTGCTTTTTTTAACTATCCTGCTCATGAATATCAATGGGAACGCTCAAAACACTGAGCACTGCTTTCCTTGTTGTATGGAGAATAAGTTTCTAAGAAACTGTGCCAAGCAAAGCTCAGTTCAGGAAAGTAAGTTGTCGGGGAGCTGGTTCTGGATCCCCGATTCTTTGGGCCATCCTTGACTCCAATACAACTTTAAAGCTACTGTGGGGAGCTATAAGATGTTCCTTTGTAATTATTCCAAATCAGCTAGAGATTTCTATCACAGAGCAGTGCTCCACCATGTCACTTTCTGCCCAACTGTGCTCTCTGTGCCAGGAGCAGGATGTCACAGTGGCTGGGTTTGGTTTCAGTGACAACACCAAGGCAATTCCTCTGATGGAGAACGTCTTTGCTGGGCATTTGTGTCTGGGTTTTCACCTCTTTTTGCACAAAGAGGCTGTAACATGTCTTGTAAAATCATAGGTAAGAGTCATAGGTAGCAAACAAAAGCACAAGTGTTTAATCTGATTCGGACAAAATGGTATGGAGGATCATATCCCACTGATGTCATAGGAGCAGGGTATACCCTCAGGGAGCCCTCTGCAGGATTGATTTCTTAGATTCTCCCTTGCAGAAAAGGCCCTTCGGAGCATCAGCTGGTTAACAAACACAATCTCTAAATATTTTAAAGGATTTTTTTTTAGTCATGCCATGCAATTTAAAGACTCTGCAAGAAACCTGATCATATTTAAATTAGACATTTTTCAAAAAAATCTAGCTGACAGTGTGTCTTTGTGCTAATTTAAATCTATGGATTGAAGTTGAACATTCATTAATCATATCTTTCAATAGATAGGAAATATTAATCATTACAAAATCTCTGTTCATTTTCTGTGTTTTGGAAGTTTTCCACACAGTTGTGAATACTCTTGCAGAAAAGAAATAATATCTTGTAATATTATATGCCTATGAGACCGAGGATTTCCTTTACCCCTATAATTACTGCTGTAGGCTGATTGGTTGAAAAAGATACCGGTAATTCACTGTACCACAAAAAGGGAGTTCAGTTAAACATTAGACATATGGTACTAATGGTCATGAGTCATCCACAAAAGAGGAATTTATCAGTTTCTAGCAGCTATTCAGGGCCATTAAAATTAATAATGCATATTTGCTAAACTATCCATAGTGTTTATGGACAGCTGATTTGTAAGATGTTACTTTTGCACATTGAGAGGATAAGTATTTAGTTTGAAATTATTAATTTTTAAATATATTCTATAAAAGAATCCTGCATTGGGAAGAGGAATGACTAGATGGTCTATCAGGCATACATCTCTGTAGTCTGTGATTTTGGGGATGGAGAGAAGTTTGATAGAGCTGATCCAGGACAGTTTTCTTGATTTTTGTGTTTTGATCATCTGAGATGTTCTTAAAAACCATGAAATCTGAGATGTGAGGTACTTGTGGTCTAGTGGCTGGAGGACAGAACTGGGAGTCAGAAGGTGTGAGCTGTATTTCTAGCTTGGCTTGTGGGTGACAGTTAGCATATTTTATAACCTGCCTAACTGGGATAATTCTTTCCCACTGTTACAAATTACTTTCACATCTTAGGCAAAAGATGCTATTTAAAGACGAAGTAATGGTGGAGTTACTCTTATATTCTCAGGGTGTTTTCAGGGAGCAGTGACATTTCTGCTTACTTGAAGAACATTAAATTTGACTTTGATGTGATACAAAATGCAGTATTCACTTTAGACAAAACTGACACCATAAATATCTTTACACAGGGGAGTCTTGTTATATATTGGGAGATGTCAAATATTATGGGTTAGTTGAAAAAAGTAATAGGGTGCTTTCTTAAACTGGCACTAAAAGAACAAATTCCATAAAGAAAGCAAGAATGAGTTAAGCCATGGCTAGCAAACATTCTCTTCAAAAAATGGGTCAGTGTTCTCTGATGTTTCATTTGTTAAAAAATTGTTTGGTACTTTTGAAGAGAAAAATAGGTGATCAAAGGGGATGGTTTCTACCTTAGATTTTTCTTATTTTTCCCTGTTAGTTCTATAAATTTCATGACCTTTCAAGTTTTTAAATATCAGGAAGTTATATAACAGAACATGGGGCAGGGGGAAGGGGGGCTAGAAATCTCAAATGGCCACTTTCCAATGAATTTTTGGTGTCCCTCGATAAAACAGAGGCCTGAGTTCAGGAAAACTACTTTATATGAAAATAACTATGCTATGTTTAAAAAGAAAAGTAATGTTTAATTCTTGGGGCTAGAGTGTAGAATAACACAATTTTACTTTGGTATTTCATGTGTTTCAAAATGTGATACAAATGAAATCAACACCAGTCTTGAAAAATATGTGCTTTAGCTAGTTATTTGGATACTAAAGTTAGTGAAGATGAAAATAGAAGCTTTTAAAGTTTAATGGGCTTTTAATGGGTTCAGAAATAAACTTCTTTTGGGACAGGCTCAGAAAAATTGGTTAGTCTATGGGTTGAACTGATCTATTTAGCGGCTGCTTCTACTTGAATTTTTACTGCCACTTTTCTAAAAACTAGATACTGCAATTAGTAGATTCTGACTCCTTTCATGGAATGACAGTATTAAACTTTGGTAACTCTAATCCATATCAGGTGACTGAGGCCAGGAAATAAAATCTAGCCTCTTGATAACAGTTGTGTGTCACACCTTTATTAGAACTTCCACCCTCTGCACTGAGTTGAGTTGAGTGGTACTGGCAGCTACAGGTGACAGCTATGGAGAGTGCAATTCAGCAGTTGTTCTGGAGGGGTTTTTTTAACTTCTTTGAGAGCTGTTCCATATCATTAGGCATTTTGCAGATACAATTGGGGATCAGGATGTTTCCTAGGATTCTACTTTTAAATAAATGTGTATACTCTATTCAGAAAAAAGGTGTTTGGAGTTTTGGAGTTCATCATTCTCACAAACTTATCAAGAGCCTGAAGTGACTTTGCAGCACCCATGTGGCATGCAGGCAACCTTATTAATTGCTAGACCTGACTTTTGAGGGCTTGACTTTGTGACCTAAATAAAAATCAATTAATGCAAGGTTTTGTATGAACTATATGATTACACACACACACACACACAACTCCATCTGTGGTGGGTAATTATTTGGCCCAAATTTTTAATGTTAGGAATTTGGCTTGAGCAAAAATGACTATGTCTGAGGCATCAATGTCAGAATTGTTTTAGTTGGGGCACAGGCTGTCACTTATCTATGTTTGTACAGTGCCCTGCATGATGGAGCCTCAATCTCATTTGAGGTTCTAAATGCTACTATAACACAAATAATAAGCAGTAATAATGGAAAGAGGAGTGAAGGATTAGGGGCTAAGATTGTTTGATGTTTTCTCCATGTGGTGCTCCACAATCCATTGAAGAATAATAATGGATCAGGGAATCTAACATAAATTTCCTGTCATGGAGACGGGGTAGGATTAATGGCTGTCAAGTTTTGGGATGCAATTCAGAGCAGTGAGAGGTTGTCACCTCTTGTATTATAACCCTAAATGCCCCAAAATTCTTCTGCTACTTGTGGCTCTGTGCCTGGGCCATACACACAGCCAACATGCGCTTTATGTTCAGTAAGCTATACAGCTCAGATTCAACCACTTTGAATCCAACAGCCTGCTCGCAGTTATCACAGACACACTTTTGTCTACCAGACTTGGTTAATATTAGCAGGTGACCCCAACACATACCCCAGTCCCAAACTTTGCCACAACTATGTGCTCTGATGTGTCCAGTCGTCTCCTGCAACATTCAGAGGAATAATAAGATCCATTTGCTCTTTTAAGGAGACAAAACCAACCAGCTTGCCCCATTAACTAGTGTTGATGTTCACTTTAGTGCAAACACATCACTGTTGGTTTAGATTAATAGTAAAACAAGTTTTTGACCAAAAGAAGATTGGATTTTAAGTGAGTTCATGTATAGGTACGTCTACACTACCCGCAGGATTGGTGGGTAGTGATCGATCTATCAGGGATCGATTTATCGTGTCTAGTGTAGACGCTATAAATCGATCTCCGATCTGCCGTCGACTCCGGAACTCCACCATGGCGAGAGGCGGAAGCGGAGTTGACGGGAGCGGCGGCTGTCTATCCCACGCCGCAAGGACGTGAAGTAAGTGATTCTAAGTCAATCTAAGATACGTCGACTTCAGCTACACTATTCTCGTAGCTGAAGTTGTGTATCTTAGATCGATCCCCCCACCACCCGCCAGTGTAGACCAGGCTAAGAGAGAAAAAGTTAGAAATGGTTACATACAAATAAAAGTGAAAACAGACATCTAAAGTCTAAAACTTAATCTAGCAAGGTTTAGCTCAAGACGTTGTTCAAGATGGCTTTTCTCCCCCACAGTCTTCCATCAAGATGGTGGCAAACACACTTTCTCAGTCAGGGTCTCTTCTAGAGGCCCAAAAGTGCTGGATCCTTTTGTCTTTTTAGTGAAAGAGAGAGTTTGGGGTTCTCTCCCCCTTTCTTTTATAGTCTATTGAACCTTTGAAGTGGATTCTTCTGAAAGTTACCCATCAAAGTGAAGTTTATTCAGGCAGTGTTTGCTAAAATACAAATTGTTCAGTTTCCTGCAATCAGCTCTCCCTGCTATCCTGATGGTTCTGCTTACTATTTATACGTAAACTGAGGTAAAAACACATTCCTTTGTTTAGGACAGGCCTGTTTTGCTTATGCAGGGCTCTCTGGTTTTGAAAAAGTAACATCGTACAGGAGGAATTCATAACTTTTACATATAATGTTGCTACATACATTTCACCATGATATTATTGACTAGTGAGTTATTAGTTTTCAAATCATACCTCACAAGGTATATTTTGTACAAAGATTATTACAATAGTGGGGTGTATGTGAATAATGGTGCTTTGAGTCACAATGACACAAACTGTAGCAACATTGCGACTGATGTCAATTGAAGAATCCCATGGTTCCCATTTGGTTTCATCTGCTCTGCTTAAATATATTTTTCTTCTTTACTTACAGTAAATGAAATTTATCAAGCCTGAAGGTGGTGATATTTAGGATAGATGCTTCAGCATTAAATCCTGACAATCTTTTTGATTTGTTTTCCTTTCCCATGTAATGCAGGCTTATGTTCACACTGTACCTTTCGTTCCTGGGACGTTTACACTTCAAGTTATGTGTATGTATCTTCTGTTTTGTTCTCAGATTAATGTAATAATTTCACTTAATATAATTTATAAAAATATATAATTGGTAAGCAGTACAATTAAGTAAATAATGTAAATTCATCTATCAGAGGCCCTGATCTTGCCAACACTTACATGCATATATTTGAGCATATATGTCATCCTATTTGCTTTAATGGGACTAGTTGTGTCGTTAAATTTAAGCAAGTGCATAAGTGTTGGTAGATTAAAGCCAAAGCATCTTCAGTGCAAGACCATTAATTTTTTGATTTGTGACTAGTTACATAACAAAGAGGATATTTTCACAGATAGTACCAGGAATTTTGCTTGTTTTGCTTTAGCCAGTGTTTCTGATAACAAACATGTTTACTTTGATACTAAGTGTTACAGTGCTCAGATAACTATATTTAACTGCAATGCTTTCATTTGAACTTATTAGCTCAATTTTTTCTTGATTGTCCTGTCAATAAGTTGAGATCACATCAACTTACATTCATAAAGCCTAATTTGTTTTTAATTATTAATTCTTATCCTTCATTTTTTAAAAAGTTTAAACCTAATAGTGTTCTCTCAGTTAGTTAAGGAGTCAGCTGTTCACTAGAGGCATCATTTTAGGTTCACACTGTGCCATGTATTACTAAGTAATAACAGAAAATATACTGTGGAGCAAAATCCTTAATTTTCAGTCTTCTCTCTCTCCCTCCCCACTGTGTCTCTCTCATATATTGTTTTGCTGTCTAATATTTTGTTTTCAACACTTTCCTGGTTTGATGTAATTAATTCCTTCACTATACAGGTATTAGTTGTGCTCCTCAGGTAACTGCAATTACTTAACTTCCTTGGCTCCTGACTCCTTTTGCTTCCCCCCTCTCTCTTCCCCCCCCCCCTTCTTATTTGTAGGTAATAAGCAGGAAATGGTTCTGATGTTGCAATCCATAATTCTTTATAGAAATATGGTTATGATTATAAATATGACATAACTGGAATATGTTTATGCTAGATAAGCCATGCACCATATCTTTGCAAAGGTTATGATCTACTGAATTTATTCATCCTATTTGTGTGCACGTATCATTTTTATATCTGAAGTTATGAGTGTTGGCTCTATGCTCGTATTTAAAGTGTTTGCTATAGGAAGCACATAAGGCAGATTTGGTCAACATAGTGTGAAGGGGTTATTCAAGTAATTGGGAGTGCTTAACTAACAATGGACTTTGGGAGACGCCAATCCACATCTGAGTTTTCCTGGAAATGTTCAAACTAACATGTAAACAATGGTGTTAGCCTGCAAAAAGCTGAATCATTCATAGACATGTGACTTGCCCAGGTGGCTACAGGCCCCATTTTGTGGCTGTGATGTTGCACAAGAGAGAGAATATAAAAGGCCCTGGAAACCCCTCCATTTTGTCTTCAGCTGGCTCAAAAGATAGCCCCTTCACCACAAAGAGATGCCTGAAAGAAACTGGAACAAAGGACAGTAACTATGGGGTGTGAGTGATTGCTGGACCCAGACTAGGAAGGAGTCTAGTCTGCCAAAGAAGCTTATTGGAATATCTCTGAGCGTGAGATTTACCTGCATTTAGTTTTCTACTGTATTAGGCTTAGACTTGCGTGTTTTTGTTTTATTTTGCTTGGTAATTAACTTTGTTCTGTCTGCTATTACTTGGAACCACTTAAATCCTATTTTTTATATTTAATAAAATTTCGTAAAATCACTTTTTGCTTATTAATTGACCCAGAGCAAGTAATTACTTCCTGGTGGAGCAAACAGCTGTGCATCTCTCTCTCTCTCTCTCTCTCTCTCTCTCTGTTATAGAGGGTGAACAATTTATGAGGTTAGCCTGTATAAGCTTTATGCAGAGTAAAATGGATTTAAATGGAGTTTGGACCCCATTGGAAACTGGGTATCTGGGTGTTGGAGACAGGAGCATTACTTAAGCTGTTTTCAGATAAGCTTTTGGGGGATATGGTTCAGACCTGGGTCTGTGTTTGTAGCAGGCTAACATGTCTGGCTCAACAAGACAGGGTACTGAAGTCCCAAGCTGCCAAGGAAAACGGGCTCAGATGCAGTCTCAGCACACCAGGTGGCAGTCACAAGGGGGTTTCTGTGACCCAATCCATCACAATGTTTTTCCCATCCTATGAGAATGTGGAAATTGAGAAAAAAATTGCAAACCCAAATTGTGACAAAAAATGAAAATCTCTAACTTTCACATACTAAGTATCTCCTCCCCTCCCCCCAAAATATGAATCCACTCAATTAAAATGTTTTATTTCTATTACAATCTTTTTTAACTTTACCTTTTTCATGTAATTTAAAATACAAACTAGAAAGTTGTTTTGAAAAGAAAAATGAAAATTTTTGGTTAGAAAATGTCAAAATACCCCATTTTAACAACTTCAAAACATTTATTTTTTAAATGTTGAATCATGAGATTTGTTGAAACTGACCCTTTCTCACAAACAGTTACGTTTCTACAAATCAGTATTTTCTGACAAAAAATGTATTGTTGGAAAATTCTCAACCAGCTCTGGTAATAACCTAGATATATTTGGAATACTCCCCCTTTCATCAAGTTATAGGGTCCTTAGTTTTAAAAACTCCATATGCTAACTTTCTCCTGGAAATTACTGATACTACTGAAATAGCTGTTACTTATTTTGATACTATATATATGCAGCATTCTTTCCCCTTTTTTTGACTTCTCTGGATTTTGAGAGGAAGGGTATTCTGTTAATTGAGTTCCAGTCAATCCCTGAGGACATCTGGATTTAGTTCTCACTCAGATTTCCTATGTGTCTGTCTGTCTCTCTTTCTTTAAATTCTCCATATGTAAAAGAGGATATTACCCAGAATTGCCAACCCAAACAGTTCACAAATCCTGTATCAGGCTCCAGAATAGCATGAGTCTTAAAACTCATGAGAGTTGTATTAAAAAAAAATATTCAGGGATCTTTCCATTTGTGCTGTGCCTTCTGATTCTTTCGGGTGCACTTGGGTCATGCTTTCAAGCCTTTCTCCTCACCATGTGGGCTAGAAATGTAGTTTGTTTGGAGTGGGGGGAGTTAATGAAAGATGAGATTTTTACTAGGGCTGTCGATTAATTGCAGTTAACTCACTTGATTAACTAAAAAAAATTAATGGTGTGATCACAATTAATTTTTTATCAGTATTAAACAATAGAATACCAATTGAAATTTATTAAATACTTTGGATGTTTTTCTACATTTTCAAATATTGATTTCAATTATAACACACAATACAAAGTGTACAGTGCTCACTTTATATTATTTTTATTACAAATATTTGCACTGTAAAAATGATAAAAGAAATTGTATTTTTCAATTCACCTCGTACATGTACTGTAGTGCAATCTCTTTATCATGAGAGTGAAACTTACAATTTAGGTGTTTTGTTGTTGTTAAATAACTGCACTCAAAAACAAAACAATGGAAAACTTTAGTCCCTACAAGTCCATTCAGGCCTCCTCTTTGTTCAGCCAATTGCTAAAAGAAACAAGTTTGTTTGTGTACATTTATGGGAGATAATGCTTCCCACTTCTTAATTACAATGTCACCTGAAAGTGAGAACAGGCCTTTGCATGGCACTGTTGTAGCTGGCGTCACAAGATATTTATGTGCCAGATGCGCTAAAGATTCGTATGCATCTTCATGCTTTGGCCATTGTTCCAGAGGACATGTTTCCGTGCTGATGATGCTCATGAAAAAAATGTGTAAATGAAATTTATGACTGAACTCCTTGGGGAAGAATTGTATGTCTCCTGCTCCTTTCTACCCGCATTATGCCATATATTTCATGTTATAGGAGTCTCTGATGACGACCCAGCACATGTTCTTAAAATGAACACTTTCACTGCAAATTTGACAAAATGCAAAGATGATACCAGTGTGAGATTTCTAAAGATAGCTACAGCACTTGACCCAAGATTTAAGAATCTGAGGTGCCTTCCAAAATCTGAACAGGATGAGGTGTGGTGCATGCTTTCAGAAGTCTTAAAAGAACAGCACTCTGATGTGGAAAGTATAGAACCCAAACCACCAAAAAAGAAAATCAACCTTCTGCTGGTGGCATCTGACTCAGATGAGGAAATGAACATGCATTGGTCCACACTGCTTTGGATTGTTATTGAGAAGAACCCATCATCAGCATGGATGCATGTCCTCTGGAATGGTGGTTGAAGCATCAATGGACATATGAATCTTTAGCGCATCTGGCATGTAAATATCTTTTGATGCCAGCTACAACAGTGCCATGCAAACGCCTGTTCTCACTTTCAGGTGACATTGTAAAAAAAGAAGCAGGCAGCACTATTTAAAAAAAAAATAGAAGTAGGTACATCTTCTGCAAATGTAAACAAACTTGTTTTTCTGAGCAATTGGCTGAACAAGAAGTAGGACTGATTGGACTTGTAGGCTGTAAAGTTTTACATTGTTTTGATTTTGAATGCAGGGTATTTTTTGTGCAAAATTCTACATTTGTAAGTTCAACTTTCATGATAAAGAGATTTCACTACAGTATTTGTATTGGGTGAATTGAAATATACTATTTCTTTTGGTTTTTTATAGTGCAAATATTTGTAATAAAAGATATAATAAGTAAATTTGTAATAATTATAAAGTGAGGACTGTACACTTTGTATGCTGTGTTGTAATTGAAATCAATATATTTGAAAATGTAGAAAATATTCAAGAATATTTAAATAAATGGTATTCTATTATTGGTTAACAGCGCAATTAATCACGATTATTTTTTTTAATTGCTTGACAGCTCTAATTTTTACCTAATCACATGTCTCCAGGAGCTGGGGCTTGACAAATATGGCAAATATTACAAAATTAGTGATTAAATAACCAGAGCTGCCAGCACTAAATATTTCACTGAGTTGTGTAGAAAATAAATTCATCTATGTTTGTAAGATGTTCAGATGCTGCACATTTGAAAACAAAATCCATGGCACCCTGAGAAATAGCAGCCTACTGTCTGTTCCTAGTGTCTCCTCTGGAATCTGTATCTCTGCCAATTCAGTGGCATGAAAAATGACAAGAATATCCTGTTTGAAAGGCTGAATGTCAAATTGCATATGCTCAAAATGCTGCTTTAAGTAGATTTCAGCTATCACATCCCCACCACCGCCATATTTGATCATTGTCTCTGCATATTTTCTCTCTCCCACACTGACAGCCCAGAGTGAAAATGATTGTCAGCATTGAGTTCAATTATCTTAGCTGCTCTTCCTCATTTTGTCTGCAATCACATCACCTGTACACTCACGTCTTGTGCAGTTTAGACTGTCATTCCATTGTGACTGCCTGCAGATCCGACTGTTCACAAAATCCCAGATTAACCCATCCAAATGTTACTTGAATAGCCTTGACGTGTAAGTGCAGAAAAGTGTTCTAGATGCCACGCAGTTCACAGCACTAGGGATTTATTTTTATTTGGTATATTCTTTGTAAGCTAGGCAGTTTGTGGAGTGTACAGTGACTTTCCTTAGAAAACAAGTACAGGTCTTCAGTCAGCAGGTACTACAGCCTTCACAAGCACAAAACCTACACTAAAGCTCAAATTGTCAAAGGGGCCTAAGCGAATGAGATTCCAAATCCCACTGAAAGTGGCACTTGGGTCCCTTTGAAAATCCAGTCCAAACATTGAAAGGATTGAAGCGTATTTCACTGTTTTAATTTTTACTCACTTTGTAATGCCCTGTTCTAACTTTGAAATGCTTTTATTCATGGCTTCTGTTCTTTGGTTGCTGACAAATATTGCTTTTCTCTCTCTCTCTTTTTTTTTTTATTCATCTTTTATTTCTTATGGGACCAGCAGGACTTGAACTATTCTTTTTTTCTTTGTTCTCTCTGCTTCTCATATGACTACTTTCCCCACTTCAACTCCTGCAGTAACTTACCTTATTCCATCTTCCTGGGGAAGGGGAAGGTAGCCTGCTAACTATGGACTTAAGTCATATTTAAGTGGAAGCTGGTCTCTAGAGTGCTCCTTCCCTTCTCCCCACCTCCAAATGCAGTAACAGAACTCTTTTGTTGCACTCAAGATGGTCTTTACCGTACTCTGGGGATAAATGTGCACTAGAATGTAATATGATAAAAAGGAATCTTCAGATTGCAACATTGTTAATAAAGGGCATTTTTTTACAATATCATTTTTAAAAGACTGAAAGATTGGAAGGCAGTATAGTTGTAGCCATGTTGGAATTCCTTTCCTGAATAAGAACTCTGCATGGCTCGAAAGCTTCTCTCTCTGCAACAGAAGTTGGCCCCATAAAAGATATTACTTCACCCACCTTGTCTGTTTGAACTACTGGAATGCAGATTTCTGGCAGGAGCTGTAGGTTCAAGCTAACGATCACCAGGTTTTTATATTGGTAAGTTTTTTGCATTCTGTGGTCGATGAACAATTTTTTCCATCTTGCTTTTTTCTCATAATTTATCAGAAAACTCAGTTCAGTATCTGACTGGCTGCTGTGTCTGATTTTATTTATTTATTTAAATCCCTCTGCAAACCAAATGGGCTTTAAAATAAATTCATCCTATTGTGGCGCCATCATTTCTGAAGTACTTCAAGCTTCAGTGGAGACTTGTTAGTCAGATTTAAATACCTTTAAATCAATCTGTTTAGGCATAGGTGCTGGTGCTCGGGATGCTGCTACATCCGCTGACTTGAAGTGGTTTCCATTATATACAAGGCTTACAGTTTGGTTCAATGGCTTTCAGCACCCCCACTATACAAATTGTTCCAGCACCCCTTTGTTTAGGCAACTTAAATGGCTCCATCGGATACAGACTAACACGGCTGCTACTCTGAAACCATCTTAGTATTGGTGATCTATTCAAGGAACAATAGTAGGAGAGAACTATATTCTATATAAATATCCAAACTGGCCTGTGGATGTCACTGTTATATCACAAATGTGGCTAAAAGTCATTCATGAGGCGCTATAAAATCATGATTTCAATGACGCAAACAAGTACCATTAATGTTCTTCAATAAGCTGTCATATTTGTTAATCACTGAAGTTGGAGATGGATAAAATTTATGCAATACCCTAGTCCACCTACTGGCCAGTGCAAGATTGTTCTCTACATTACATCTTGTACCATTTACCAAGTCTAATTTAAAATGACTGAAGCAATGAGACTGCCTCATCTTCCACTGGGAGGCTATATCCTTTTAGAAGTCTGTTTAGGATATTTCTCCCTGTATTAAGATTTAGTTTTCTTTTGCTCATCTTAATGCAAACAATTATGTTTTTGGAATTTCAAGAAATTTGTCATTGAGGGCTGAATCCTTATTTGTGCAGGTAATCTTTATGTTCAGTTGGGACTTAGCCCATGAGTTAAGATTACTCACATGATCAGAGGTTGAAGAATCAGGCCTTTAGATTGGATAGGGGATTACATGCCCAAATGAATTGTTAATTGGCTGGCATAAATGTAAATATAGTAAGCAGGGGGAAGAGACAGTGAGGTTTTTAAGGAAAATCTTTATTTTAATTTTTTAGTCACAGTGAAATCTGCAGTGGTTTGGTTTGATGTGTTACATGGTCTGGGCTCTGCATGATCTTTTTCACAAGAGTTAGCAATGAACTAACCTCTCCACAGTTTCTCTTGGAGATAGGAAGGGAGCTGCCTCTGGGTTTATTGTGTTGGTGCAGAGAGGATAGGGCTCCTCTCAGTTTACTTTTACCCTATGAAGTGAGCTTCTTTCTCTCTTTCTTTTGAAAGAGACAATGAAAAGTACAAAAAGCTAAATCACTTACAACTTGTATATGTTTCCAAATACCATACGTGTCATGAGGACAAATTATAAACATGCAGTTATGCAATTTTACAACTTGTCAAAGCTGCAAGACCAGGCAACACTACATAGGCATAATATGTTATGACGGGGGTAAGAACAGTAAATCAGAAGACATGTATGAGGAGGGAACCAATGGAAGGAGGGAAGGAAAGCTAGGAGGATTAGGTGGCATGGTGGTCTGGCATTCTTTGAGACATCTCAACATTTTTATTATTCAAGTTAGCTATTTCTTGAGGTTTCAGGATCACCAGATAGCATGTTTTCCCCCATCCAGCTTTAGAGTGGTCAGCTGATAAGGGCCAGTGCCCCTAAAGGTTCTTATTATTCATGAATGATTTCTGTCAAACATTGGCAGTATATTTGCTCTCAAACACAGTCCATGTTCAGATGAATTTACAACCGAAGGGTCCGTCTCTGCCCATCTTTGTAGGGTACAAGATAGGTGAGGTAATACCTCTGTTGATGAGAGAGAGAGAGAGAGAGAGAGGCTTTTGCGCTTACACAGAACTTTTCTTCAGGTCTGAGAAAATAACTCCCAGTGTCACTGCTAAATACAAAGTGGAACAGATTGTTTAACATAAGTAGTACACATATTTAAAGTGGCCATGCAAGATGAAATGTGTGTTAACACTCCTCCTGTCCTTGGGAGCAAAGGGGGAATGGAAGCATCTGGAAAGGGGTGGGGTGGGGGTTGTCAGTGGGTTATAGATTGTTGTAATAAGCCATAAATCCAGTGTCTCTATTCAGTCCATGATTTTTATTATTTAGCAAAGTTATGAATTTAAGCTACCAGGCTCATCTTTTGAAAGTGTTGTGCAGGTTTCCTTTGAGGATGAGGACTGATAGGTCACATATAGAGTGACCATTTTGTGAAAAATATTCACCCAAAGGTGAGGTGATCTTATCACAAGTCTTATCATTTTCCTGAGTGAGTTCACTGGAGAGTGCACTGATCATCTTGTTTCACCCACATAGTTGCTATTGGGGCATTTAGTGCAATGGTTGAGATACACCACATCTTGTGATAGCCATGTGGAGGACCCATGAACCTTGCAAGGTGTCTTGTGGAGGGCATTGATCATTGTAGCAATGGAGATATGTCTGCAGGGTTTGCATCTGTTCTGGAAGGGTCTGGTGCCACTTCAGATGGTGTGTCCTGGTCTATGGCGAGCTTGCTTCTGATGATGAGGTTGGGGGGATTGTTTGAAGGCCAGAAGAGGGGGATCAGGATAGATTTCAGGGTGGGGTCCCCATCGAATATGAGTTGCAGTTGTTACCCCATAGGGGTTCCAGTGTGGGTGGTAGGTGACAACTAGGTGTGTGTGGTCAGTGGCAGTTTTATTTCAGTATTGAAGCAGGTTTCTCTCAGGGTATTTGGGTGGCCCATTCCATGATGTGATCTACTTCTCTGGTGGAGTGTCCTTGTTTGGTGAAGGCAGTATCACAGAATATGCTCCAATGAGAAATATGCTCCATATTTTGTGATACTGCCTTCACCAAACAAGATCACAAAATATAGAGCATATTTCTCACTGGAGCATATTCTGTGATACTGCCTTCACCAAACAAGATCACAGAATATGCTCCAGTGAGAAATATGCTCTATATTTTGTGATCTTGTTTGGTGAAGGCAGTATCACAAAATATGGAGCATATTTCTCATTGGAGCATATTCTGTGATATTGCCTTCACCAAACAAGGATGTTTCACCAGACGAGTAGATCGCATCATGAAAAGGGCCACACAAAAGCCCCAAATCTCCTCTGGAGATGTGGTTTTTATAGCTTTTGTTTAAAGCTAAAATTATGCTAATAATATTTAATTAGCATATTCATATCCAATATTCATGAAAATACCTCACTAGATCTGTTGTCATTGTATTGGTCTTCCTAGTTCACAGCATGTCTTATTTCAGTCAAATCTGCTTAGATTATAAAGCATAATTGACTGTTAGTCACCAAAAGTAATTTTCCGCTAATTATTTTTTGACTGTATTTGAAGTAATTCTTGATTTCTTAAAAACTTAAAGTAGGTAGTGGAATTGTTTTAATATACTATTTCCCTTTTGCAATCTTGTGTGGGTGAGTGATATGCCCTTTCATTGCTGACCTACAGACATTATAGGGGGCTTATTACCCCTAGACACTTACCAGCAGTGTTTTGGGCACAGCAAGGCCGGAGTTCTACGCCTTGGGAGCCAGGGGTGCGTGGATGTGATTTATCTAGTATTTATCTTTTTAAGAGTATATGGATTCATTACACTTTCACCTCTTGAGAGCAGAGTCCATCCATGTCCATTCTGGTTTACAGATAAGATGACACTGGACTTAAGTTGGTCCCCACTGAATGACTATCCACATCACAGAACCACTGAGCCATTTTGCACAGCCGGCAGTTTGTGCTTGGAAAAGGCCAAAATAAACTCTGGAAGAAGAAGTGTGTATCAGCATGACTGAGGTGAATTGGCAGACTTTGCACTGAGAAATGTCACAACTTTGACTTGCACAATGTCAAGCTCTAGAAGTGCTATACATTACTGATTTCAGGTGCACAACTTTTGGGTACATCTTTTGATTTATGGCCTTTGAGGAATGTGTTGAAGTTGCTTTCTGATCTTTTGATGTATATGTGATGTCTCAGGAGAATGTTTTTTCCAGGTGGTGGACATTCACTAGCTCTGTCTGGTTTTATACAGTGCTGCAATTAATGTCCAATAAGTCAGGAAGTCTCTTATTACTGCTGCAAGCACACACTGCTTGCTTAAGGGCAAGTTCAAAACTTTGATTTGGATTCAGCAAGATACTGAACCACATACCTAATTTCAAGCATGTGTAATCAATGGGTCTACTCATGTGCTTAGATGTGAACACATGCTTGCGTATCTTTTAGAATCAGAACCATTATGATGAATATGGCAAAAGCAGAAGTCATGATTGCATCCCTAAAACATAAGGAGCAGCCTCAATCAGTGATATCTATTAAATATAATGATAGATGAAACAGTGACCATATAGTGGTATTAACAAATTAATATGTTATGTCATAAAAGAAGCCAGAGCTACTACTAGCCTAAAGGCAAATCAGAAGTGAAACTATTTTTGTTTACACAAAAGGTTACTTTCTGAATTACATTCCAGTAGTTGATCCACACTTATTTCAAAAAGATGCAACAAATAATTTGAGAGAAGTTCAAGTTCTGTGCTTACATTGGGTCTGAGATCTAGATACCTTTCTTATCCAAAATTTCAGAACAATAATTATTCACTGAAAACAGTGAAGCATTTCTAAGTCTCATTATGTTAGTTCAAACATTAGTAGATATTTATTATTTGTTGTATTACTGGATCATTGCTATTTCTAAAGAGGTTTTTCAGTGGGTAGAACCTACATGCTAAAAAAGAAAAAAGCTCTTATTCAAGTGGACCCAGGGGAGCTATTTTCATACATGCAAAATTAATTGCTGAATTCAAGTAAGAGCCTTTTTACTGACTGTCTAAGGTGTGCAATTCCTCATGAACAGAAAATGTTCAAGCTTGTCAAGGTTGCTTGACAGCATGTATTGAACATACGCGTTTCCTACAAGGACCTGAAAATTCACTTAACATCAGGAACTTTTAGAAATAAATTCTGGTACTACACAAACACCATCCCCAGTACCTTCACCAGCTCAAAATGTTAATGACCTATCTTAGTCTACAGACTCTAAGGAAATTATGATGAAATTTGTAGCTTTTTGTTAATGGTCTCGTTGGGCTGGTAGGCAGGATATATTTAGGATGGCACAAAGGAGTGTAACTAGGAGTAATGGGGTGAAGCTAACAAAGGAAAATGTAGGCTGAATTAAGGTACAGGATGGACTAGATTATTTAGTATTTCTTTTCATCTCTAACTTCAGTGTTGTAAAATGCTTCAGTAAGTGAAGGGAAGACGTAAGTGATAAAGGGGAGATACTCAAAAGCACCTAAGGGATTTAAAAGCATAAGTCTCATTGACTTTCACTGGCGCTTGTGGTCCAAAATCCCTCAGCCATTCATGACAGCCTCACCTAGAAAATACTCAGCTCTGCTACTTTCGCCAGGCAGCAGAAATCTCCCAGTAGGGTTGGAGATCCAAAATGTGGGGAGCAGGGCTTCCATTTCAAAGCTAAGATTGAGTCAATATTGTAAGCTGTCTGTGTGCAACATGGAACGTACTTAGTAGGGGGGCAGTCCTTGGCACAATGCTGAACAGCCCTGGCCTCTGGGAGATCATCCAAGAACTGTGCGTTTTGGAAGCTCAACTCGTTGCCCCACTGTATGTCTGGTGATAAGCATATGCGACCTCCACCCCTTCTCACACAGTGAAAATACAGGGAACTGCAGTGTTTCCAACCTTCTGAAGGTGGTCTCCCCCATCCCAACTTAGGTGATATTCTTGACCTATTATTCTCTTTGCCTAAAGAAAGAGAATTTGCACTGTTTTTTGCACCCACTGCAAAAGCAAAATCCAGGGAAGGAATCTGTACATTTTTCTCAGTTTAAAACACACTGTGAATGGCGTTTTCCCTATTTGCTCCAAATTTTGAACATTTTTGAAAGTTTTCCAGCCACCTCTAATGTATATGATTAAAACAGGGAATTGGCCTAAGAATGCCTGAGAGAGGTTTTCCTTAGTGCACAAGCTCAGAGGCTTATGCATGCAGCCGTGTGGAGGCTGACTGCTGCTGCGTCAACTCACTGCATGGCTCTGTGGAAGCACATGTTAAATTCTTACTTAAACAGCAGTGTTGAAACACAAATGACTCCAGATGAGAAGATCAAATAAAAAGATTTATAAATGGAGCAGATGATGCCTCAAACTAAAGAAGGGGAAATCTAATCTGCAAAAATACAAAGAAAAAAAAAATCTTTGTTTATTTTTCATGTGACTAGGTAGATACAATGTGACTTTTAAATGTATATCTGGAGAGTACATTATTGTGAGGGGCAATTTTATTGCATTGTACACTACTGATATGTACAAGCCATAAACAGAGAAGTTAGATTTTAAAAAAAAATCTTGCTGGAATTTTGCAATGTAACATTACTATATTTCTTAGAATTCAGAAAAAATAACACACAAGAACCCCAAAACAGAGAGAGACAAAGCAAGATGGGAACAAACATAAAACAGAGAGGCACAACTTAGCCCACCTTTCTCTAGGCTGTCTGTCTGTCTGTCTACAGATTGTAGTCTGGGTTTAGTAGTAGTTAAACGTCCCTAGCCTGCAAGCCGGAGCAGGAAAACCCCTGAGATTTAACATGAGAGCCTGTAATTTTTCCACATTTTTAATATACCACAAGTACATGCTCCAGTAGCTTTAAAAAGAAGCATTTGGTGTGTAATTTGTTTGTTTTAGACAGCTGTAATTTATTCATATCCTATCAGTAATTAATTCACTTGGATCATATTATACATGCATAGACATGAATTAATCTTTACAGGTTTAATCATCATCATCAACAATGCATTATCTATTGAGAATCATTGCACCAGCCAAAGTGACCACGGTTGGTGGTGTTGCACCAGGTATCATGTAATGGAGTTCCTAGATGTGGCTCAATCCTGTGACTCTGCAAATCTCTGGAGTAACGTGTGGTGCCAGGTAGGGTCAGGATGTGCACCCCTTCACATATCAGTGGAGAATTTTGAGAGCAGGGTTTGCTGGGTTGTGTTTGTGCTACAGGGTACTCACTGCTCAACCCATGGCTCTGCCCCAGGCCCTGGCCCCACTCCACTCCTTCCCCCAAGGCCCCTGCCCCTTCCCCTGAGTCTGCTGTGCCCTTGCTCCTCCTCCTACCTTCTCCCTGAGCCTCCTGTACACCACAAAACAGCTGATTGCGGCAAGCAGGCGGCTTAGGTGCTGATCGGCGGTGCTGCTGGCGGGTGGGAGACACGGGGCCGGGGGTGGAGCTGACGAGGGGGCTGCTGACGTGTTTCTGTGGCTCTTTGGCAATGTGGCTCCTTCTCAGACGCAGGTTGGCCACCCCTGCTCTAGCTGCTTCAAGTCTGCCTGAAAGAGGGTCCAGGTTTCTGACCCATATATCAATACAGGTAGTGCACAGGTTTGAAAGAATCTGAAGTTTGTCTCAGCACAAAGATGTTTTGCGTCCATAAGTGAGACATGGACTTTGTGTAGGAGGCAACGAGACCTATTAGTCGAACATCTGGTTTGTTTTGGTCGTTTGAACTCTGCTTCCAGCTTAGGTAACTCATTAATGCTCTTCCACAGTCTTCGACCCCACTTGCACCAGAGGTTCTGGTGGCCCAGACCCAAGGTTCTGGACCTCTTGTCTTCTATGATCAGACATTCAACCCCATAGCATTGGTGGTATCTTGGAGACCTTGGAGGGTGAGGCTGAAATTCTCTGACTTCTCCACAAGAAAGGCAGCTTTATCAGTGTAGTCTTGGTTGTTAAACACATCACCAACCTTGATTGTGATGAGTGGAGTGGCACGTTCTAATATCCAGTTGATAGCTTGACTGAATGGTGCAAGGGCAAGAATGCATCCCTTCCACACTGTTGAGGTTGTGCAGAAACATGGTGAAAGCCATGAACTAATGAGTACACTCATACCAGTACCGCTGTGAAGATCATCTTTCAGGTTTAACAGAAAATCTGGAATACCAACTCCTTTCAGTATGAGCCAAAGTGCTGACCTGTCGACCGAATCAAAAGCCACTTTGATGTCAATTATATGCCACATGATGACAGTGTTTAAATTCTCAGTGCATCTCAGCCAGAAGCTGGAAGGTAAGGGCACCATCCATTGCTGACTGTTCAGCAGTGAAATAGAGCTCAAGTTCTATTATGACTGGAGCTATTTTAAATATATAATTTGACTTTTCCACATCTGTCTGGCCATTTGTTGTTGTTTTTTAATAGATTAGTTAGTTTCACTTTCTGGTTGTCAAACGTTAATGCAATTCTGCTACATTTAGGCTGCACATATGAGATGAATATTTAAATAGAAACAAATTGTTTTCCTTTACGTTACTAAATAAAACCATGAAAGCATATGACATTTTTCAAAGGCACTGATGGGATTTCGGCACACCATTCCTGTTAATACTAACAATTGTATATAAATTTCCTAGGCAAATTGAAAATCTCAGTAAACATTTAATCGATCTTGGATTCTGTAAAAACCTCCTTACAAAATGTATATGTTGGGCCTGAGCTACTGACAGGTCATATGGAAGTGGCTATTGTCAATAAACAAGAGCTGATATGCCAGCCACAGTTAAAAATGTCCACATTTTGTCTGCTTTAAAATGATGGTAAAGGTTACTGCAGGGTCAGAATGTATAATGAATAATGTTACTGAGGAACAACAGAGCAACCTTTGAAATGGAACATTACTCCTGAAACACTCAGAACAGGATGTCACACTACACAGGAGTGGACAATGCAAGAAACCAATGAAATGAGTAAATGCGGAAAATTCAGCTACAGCTCCTGTCAGCCTAGCCTGACAGGTACTGTACTCAGATGCTCAGAAGCAGAAATAACCTATTACATAAGCGTTATAATGTGTTACAAGTTTCTATAACTGGATTTGTTGTTGCCTGGTTACTTCTTTACTTAATTGCCTTTTCATAGCTGTAGCTTCAGCTTACTCACAAATATTATGAAGTAAGTTAGAAGGATGGAATTATTTAGAAAACAAGTGAGGGTTTCACATGGCTGGTCCTTCCATCATCATAGCTGTGGCTCATCTTTAGACAAGCTGACACATTGTGATGCAGGCCCATGTACAATTATTGTTGTAGAGGGTGGTGGTTGTGCGGGGGGGAAGGGGAGTGTGAGAGAGAGAGAATACACGCACGTATATAATTTGTCCGTGTTCCTGCACTCTGACCTGGAGAGAGAGAAAGCAAGTGAGGAGGTATATGGCTTCCTCTAGTATGCTTTTCTGTAGGTATCATTAGAGCCATGAAATTTGGAATTTGGATCCAGAAAAGGCAGTACCCAATCCAATGGGATTCAGATCTTTATTGGGCCTTATAACAGTAATTTTCATCTACTCTTTCCAACCTTTTGGAAAATTAGGAAGTACTTAAGATCTAGGTGGCTTGTTAGGAACTATGTTCCATAACTCTTCTTAGCTGTGTCTGGATGCTGGGAAGACAGAGTAGGCGGCCAAGTGGCTACTGCTCTCGTGCAAAATGCCTTTCAAGGCTGAAGATTCAGGGGATTGGAGATTGGGTATACACAGAGCTCAGCTGTGAAAGAGGAGAACTCTGAGGTAGAAAGCCTAGGCATGTGTCAGAAGGTGACTGGCCCCTTTCAGGGTAAATAGCACAGCTGGGGCTGGCCCCATAATTAACTGCATCGTAGCCTGAAGATGTGGGACTAATGGACTCAGGTGTTAGCATGGTAACGCCAGGGCCTCATAATAAAAAAGGGTAAGAGAATACAGCCGGAGCTGACTGCAGAGGAGACTAGTGGAGCAGGGTTATGTCTGGATCAGAGAGTCACAGGAGTGGAGTAACTCCTGTGGTGGGTACTGGAACCCACCAGGAGGTAGTCCTGTGGCTGCAAGAGGAATAGAGAGCTGAAGAGGAGCCCAAGAGCTACTGAAGCCCATAGAGGAGTTTGAAATGCTTTGGTGGTGTTCAGTTTAGTTTGTCTGGGGCTGATGGAGTCAGTGTTTTCCTACTGGCTTGGGAGGGCAAACCCATGTTGCCCATGCAGTGGCACTACATTGCTGCCAAATGGACGTTTTCTGTTTCGGTTGAAATAGGTTATGAGTAAGCCGCTGAGTACTACGTTTTGAATGTCATGCATATCGACACTAGTTATTCTTGTTTCAGAGTAACAGCCGTGTTAGTCTGTATTCGCAAAAAGAAAAGGAGTACTTGTGGCACCTTAGAGACTAACCAGTTTATTTGAGCATGAGCTTTCGTGAGCTACAGCTCACTTCATCTGATGAAGTGAGCTGTAGCTCACGAAAGCTCATGCTCAAATAAACTGGTTAGTCTCTAAGGTGCCACAAGTACTCCTTTTCTTTTTAGTTATTCTTGGTTTTTCTTCCTGCAAGCAAATCTGGCTAGTAAAAGCATGAGGCTTCTGCAGTTCACAGCTTATTTTGTGTCAAACTATTTTAGGAAGTATTCTTGCCAAGGGAAAACAAAAATCCCCTGTCTTTCAAACAAGTCCAACTTGCTCTCCCCTGGTCCATTCAAAACACTGCTGCTAGGGTTATCTTCCTGGTCTCATTCTATCCATGGCACCTTCCTCTTTACTCTTCTCGTTTCATCTCCCTGCTGCTCCAACAGGTATGTAGAGGAAAAGTAGGAAATTCAGACACCAATCTTACTTGTTTCATGTCTTTATATATTTTATGACGTTTGAGTTACGACGAACGGCACTTACGTTTATAAATTGTCATCGTATTTTGACTTTACGACATTGGCTTCAACTTTAGGATGCTCAATCCAACATTGTTCCTATGGGAAATTCGAATTATGATGTTTTCAACTTAAAACGCAATTCTCAGAAACCAATTGTGTCGTAAGTCTGAGGACTTCGCGCGTACACACACACACACACACAAAGATTAGTGTCTGAGTTCCCTACTGGCCCTTTACCTAGCTATTGGCAGTTAGCCATTTCCTATAGACACCGGATGTATTTTGATATCTTAATTTCCTGCATGTGACAGGTAATACCAGAAAATGTAGACACTACTACTGTACAAGAGTTTGCCACACTGGGTGATACTGGTTTTGATGAACTGGTTATCTGCCGCTTACTGTACTTTTGTTTTTCCCGCTGCCTCTGCTTCTTGATGTCAACACTTACATTATAAGCTGTCCACTCTATAATGTAATGGATTATGAAGAGGGTCCATGTTCCACAGTCATTTCTTGAGTGAAACTCTCACTAAAGTTAAGTGGGAGTTTCACTTGAGTAAGGACAACAGAATCTGGCCCCAGTGCTTTAAACTTACTTTGTAGACCAAATGTTATATGTTCCTTTTTTCATAGGCTTCAGAACTGTGTGAGCTGCAATACCTAAAGAGATTGAGTGAGGGGCACAGAAAATTAAGCATGGAGTTTAGCACAAATTCCTTAGTTCACATTCTTAATACTTGCAAGAAACATTCTGGGTTCAAATGTATGCTCAGGTATATGAATGAAGCTCCCCTATGACTTACTGAGATTTGGACCCATGAATTTTAGGGCTGAATTGGGCCACTTTGCTTTGAAAATTCTAATCACATTCCAAATGTATAAAATTAAAATTTTCTTCTGTTTGTCATTCTAGCTAGACATGTAGGGACAGATTTTCTGAGAGTCAACTCCATTGACTTCAATACAGTTACACCAGCAAAGAATTTGGCCCTCTGTCATGTTAACATAGTTGTTTGTTTTTTTCTATTTATATTTACTCCCAATCAGCCCATTATGAACTGTCTTTGTAGCAGTTTGTATTAATGAAACAGATGATTTTTTGTACACCAGCACTGACCATCTCTGTGGTTTAAGCTCTTCATTGTCTATTTGCTCACCTACATGCTAATTGTCCCCTTGTGTTTGAATCCAATTTAAATGTTGTTCAATATTTCAAGATTATTATTCAATATAATCATTTGCAAATGATCACCTAGCTACAATCTGTAATCCCCTGCGGATTGGCTGCCATTTTGAATTTCCTGTAGGTTCATGCAAAGCCCTTACTAATATAGTTTCTAAAACATTCAGTGTTTTGTTTTCCTCAGAATGACATTTTCCATTTTTTGCTTATTGTTTTGTTGCAGACATAACAGGGTTTTCCTGCAGAAAATGTTACATTCCAAAAATGTAAAATTTGCAGCTGAATAGTGACCCAGCCCAGCAACTGTTGAAGTCAGTAGGAATGTCTCCATAGAGTTTAATGGGTGTTAGATCGGACCTTAACTGAATGTAACGTTAGGATGGCCAGATATTCTCTCTTTTAATAAGGCCTTTGTTTTAACAAGACTGATACTTGTAATCTTGCCATTCCATATGCACATACTCTGCATGGCACAGCTCAGGAAAGTACTAAGCATCAACTTAAATCCCATAGAAGTCAATGAGACTGAAGTATGTTCTTACAGTTAAGCATGCATTTAAGTGTTTTCCTGAATCAGGACCCAATATGCCACACATCTCACAGATAATTTTAAAAGCTTTATAAACAGTGCACTTGTGCCTCTCTACCAGTAAAGATAGGTTCCCTCAGTGTCATGTCTGCAATTAGCCAGACTTGGAGGGAGAAGAAAATGCTAATTAACCACATTTTAGAAGCCTCTAAACAATAACCTAAAATAACTTTTTTTCCATGTTTAATTATGTAAAGATTTTAAGGTCTACTGTCTCAGGATCTTCTATGGTAATTTGTGCAGCCTGTAGGTTGAAGTCCTTTATTAATCAGTACCACTGCAGATTTATCTTGGGCCCAAAATCTACTTGTCAGCATTTCCCATGATGACTGAAAATGATGAGGAAATCAGTGCATGAAATCTTGACCTTGCTGGAATCAGTGACAAAACTCCCATTGATTTTCAAGGGGGCCAGAATTTCACCCAATGAATTATACTTTCTAACCAAAGAAAAAGTTACTAGCCCAAGACAATTGGACAAGTAGAAACTATGTAATGTTGTGACTTCTACTGCCATACTTAATGGCACATAATTTTGTAGGCAATTTTATAAAATGTTCCTTCCTGGAGACAAGATCCCCGTCTTTGTAATATTCTTACTGTACCTTAGACCTTAGATCGTTTTGTGCCATTGATGAGCTGGGCAGTCCTATTCCTCCACTGATTATGGACGTTCACTAGTTTTTATACTTCTTCCAAGATGATGCTAGTACATTTAATACACTCTGTCATTGTCTTCTGACAGTTCTTTCTTGACCATCCTTACTTTCTCTTTCCTCCTTTGGTTACCCAGTAGAATGCTTCCTTAGCATGTCTTCCTCCTTCCATAAGGCGTACATGTCCCAACTGCCTGAGCCTTCTTTCTTTGATGATATTTTCTAATATGTACTGCTCTGTCAGCTCTCTTACTCTCTCATTTGTTATTTTGTCTTTCCTCAGATATTTGCGCTGGGCATCCTCCAATCTTTTTGTTAGCCACTGCCATCAGCCAAGTCTCTGCTCCATACAGTAGCGTGACCAGTACAATCGCCTGATATAATCTGACCTTTAGTTTGGTGTGGAGACCTCTGACCAGATGTTGTTCCTCCTTTCAAAAGAAGTGTTTGCTTTTCCTAATCTCATAGGAATATCTTTAGTGCAGCCACCTTTAAATGTCATCACACTCCCTAGGTGGCACAACTCTTCTACCTGTTAGATTTCTTTTCCATCCACATACACCTTTGCATCTGTTATCCCATTCCCCACCTTCACCATCCTGATTTTCTGCATTTACTTTCAATCCATTTTTTGCTGCTCTTCTGATGTAAGGGCAATCATTCTGTTCTATATCCTATTTAGTAAAACAATACCATTGGCAAACTCAGTCATGTTACTTGTCTCTGCTAACCCATTTTACACTGTCCATGATACCTTTTACTGTCTGCTTCATCACCCAGTCTATTGCTAATTGTCATCAGATGTTCAGCTGCATGTGTGTGTGTGTTCTCTCTGCGCAGACAGCTAGCACAGCAGACCTTGAGTGAACCACCCAGTAAATCCACAGACTCGGTTCATAGCAAAGGAACTTGGTCAGGTTTACTGTCAACGAAGCACAATATCCCTAGCTTAATGGTTACAGGTACACTAACACATGTATGCCCGTTGCAATGGACTAGCTCAATTAATGGTGGGACTTTCCATTATCCCCTAGGCCAGCCAAAGACACTCCCTCTGAGATACCTGTTTTACACAGATACAAACAAGTTACCTCTGATATTTTTGGGTGCCACCCATTACCTTGTACATGTTGGTTCGACCAAACATCTCTGTCCATCATGCTGTCATCCTGACCTCATCTTTAGGATGGGTCAGTGTGTTCGTGCTATCTCTGGGGAATGTGTTTGGTATCAAGGTGTTCTGGTACCACCTCTCTGGAATGTGTTTGCGTATATATTCCTGTGCCTAGCACTACTTAGGAATGTGTGTTTTCTGCAATATTAGCCATATTCTTGCCAGATTCTGTGAACAGGGCCTGCCTCTTGCTCACAACTTAACTTTGATTTATAGCAGCAAAGCTTTGACTCCTTTAGCTCAGGCCTCATACCAGGCCTCCGATACAAGGACTTATGTTTCAGGCCCTCTTCCTACTACACTAATATGAAGAGTACTGATGATAACCACACCCTTTCCTAACTTCAATCATAATACCTAACCACTCACCCAGGCTGGTATCCGATCTTACTGGGCATCTACTTCTATCATTTAAACTCCTTATTTGATCAGCTTGTTTGTCATTCCATAGCTTCTAGCAATATTCTGTAAGGTCCCTCTGTGAGCAATATTGAACTGTTTCTTAAAGTTGACAAAGTTGGTTAAGATGTTGGGTTTTTTTTTTTTTTTTTTTTTTTTTTGCCAAGCAGTACCTTTTTAAATGATCTTTTGAAGAGAGAGTGGTTGTTTACAACATGATCTATATGGACATAATTCATCCTGTTCTCAAAATATTTCATCCACTGCCTTCATGCTTTATTTCTTTGTCTTTTCTCTGTATCTTGTACCCATCCTAAGAATTCTGCCTGTGTCTTGCACTGTTCGTGTTTTGCATTCAGAGCTTTCTGCTCATCAGCCACTGTCCATGTTCCAGATGTAATGGACCCCTCCAGAGGCCCACTACTTCCTTTAATGTCTTGACTACCATCTTCTTCCAGTTTGATCATCTGTCTCCCAGACTTTTGTCAGCTTGGCTCTATAAAACATTGGAATGGTTAAAAAACACAATCTGTAATATGAGTTCCATTTCCTTGTCCACAAACTTCTCTCTTGCTATGTCCATCCTTGTGATCTTTTTGAGTTTAAGTTGTAACATGGTCACTATAAGATGATAATCTGAGCCAAGATCATCTTCTGTGCAGATTCTGACATTCCTCAAAGATTATGCCCATTTCTTAGATATACACACATGATCTATCTGGTTGACAGTCACATTATCTTACGATCTCCATGTGAGCATGTGAATCCTCTTATGCTGGAAGAGTATGCCTCCTGTCTTTAGTGTGTTTGTGCCAAAGAGATCCAAGACCATTTGCCATTATCATTTTGGTTGCTTTCCACTCCTGTATCCATGATTCCTTCCCAGCCAGTAGAATTGTTGTTGATTTGTGCATTGAAGTCACCTATCATCAACTTGATGTCATGGTTAGGTACATCATCCAATACATGCTGCACCTGTTGGTAGAATGAAAAGCAGTACTTGTGGCACCTTAGAGACTAACCAATTTATTTGAGCATAAGCTTTCGTGAGCTACAGCTCACCACGAAAGCTTATGCTCAAATAAATTGGTTAGTCTCTAAGGTGCCACAAGTACTCCTTTTCTTTTTGTGAATACAGACTAACACTGCTGTTACTCTGAAACCTGTTGGTAGAATGTATCCTTTTCACTGTCAACTGCTGTTTATTGATGCATATACTTGGATTATTCTACACTTGATGTCTTGTTTGCAGCCTGGCTTTTGTTCTGTTATTCACTGGCTCCCAAGCCAGCAGGGTCTTCAGTGTGATGTTATCCAGCATAATTCCTACATATGTTTCATGTGTTCCTCCTGAGTATAATATTGTAGCACCATCTTGCGTCTTTGTCAATCTTGTCTCACTGATTCCAAACATGTTCAGAAAGGTGTTTTTTTTTCATTTGTATGTAACCTGTCAGCTTTTCCGTACTATACAAAGTATGTACATTCCATGTGCCTACTTTAGTTATTGATTTGGTCATCAGGAATCAGTGTGTCAAGATCTCCGCCTCCTTTTGGCTTTCACTGAGATCTCTCATACTTGGGTTTTGAGCTCCATCTCCCCTACTGTCCTCAAGCTTTGATTTAACTGAACTATTTCTGTTGCAGTAAAGTTTTATCTGTGTGGGCCACAAAACCAACTGCAGAACTCCTCCTCTTTTACCTGGGCTTGGGACCAGCAGTGTTGCTCACAGTAGCACGGTTCTTATAAAATTTATTAGAGTTTTAATCTCAGTCTAACCTCCGTCATGGCCCTTAACCAATACTTTGGAATCCCCATTGCTTTAAAAGTGCTATTGACTCATATAAAAAGTAATCTAAAGGCTTTTAATGCATTTGCAATATGTCTGATGTGACATTTTCTATTGGTTAATAATCAATTGAATGCATGGTTTCAGAGTAACAGCCGTGTTAGTCTGTATTTGCAAAAAGAAAAGGAGTACTTGTGGCACCTTAGAGACTAGCCAATTTATTTGAGCATAAGCTTTTGTGAGCTACAGCTCACTTCATCGGATGCATACTGTGGAAAGTACAGAAGACGTCTTCTGTACTTTCCACAGTATGCATCCGATGAAGTGAGCTGTAGCTCACGAAAGCTTATGCTCAAATAAATTAGTTAGTCTCTAAGGTGCCACAAGTACTCCTTTTCTAATTGAATGCATGTAATTTATTTTATTAGAAAGTCTATCAAGTTTTTAAAAAAAAAAATCCGCAGGTATACATTCTATTATCACCATAATCTGCCTTGTTAATTTGTCTCTGCAAGAACTCCCTAAATTTGTCCTAGAATGAAGAAACAAGAGATTACAACAAAGGCCACACTGTCTTCTAAAAATCTCTTCTTAATTTCCCTAGAGTTAGTTATCACATTACTCTTTTCCAGTTTTATTATACAAGCTTTTTTTCATTGCTCTCTATTTCCTGATTAATCCAGTCCCTGACTCCCTTGTTCATATACTCTGTTTAGTTCTTCAAACTAATTGTTCTGCTATATTAATGTCTGATAGATCATTCCATCTTAATTGAGGCCAGATCCTCTATAGTTAGAGGAGAGCTTATGCATTGTTCTTAGAAATCTGCCATTTCTCTACTGCCAGTCTTTATCTTTATTATGTACAATACACTAGAAAATGCTGTGGTACAGAATATCATTTTCCACATGTTCTTTTGCCCAGTACATATTTAAATGTTAAGAGTACCACTTAATCTTCATTCTTTTGCAATTAGAGCAATGGTTCCTGTTTTCATACTTACTGGCAGCTGGAGAGTGGACTAAGAAATTTTAATTTCAGTGATTTCACTGTATTAATCTGGTAAGTAATCCAAAATGTAGAAGCAATAGGCCAAATACTTAGCAATGGAATACTTAGTGTGCCGTTCCTGTTGAACCAAGTTGGTTCAGTGGGTAGAAGAGAATACTACAAATTTGGGAACCTTAATTTCTTTTGTCACCAAACACATATAATGAATAATTTTGTAGACTCTACAAAAGCCAATGTTCAGCCTAAATTGTGGTGAAATGGCAAAACTCATACAAACACTAAAGCAAAAAATCTTAGCTAATCTTATTTAAGGCATTGGAAACGATTTTGCTGCATGAAATAGTGAATGGTATTGTCCAAAATATCCTCAGACAATGCTGCAATTATAGAACTTTTTTTTTTGGTAGAACATTTGAAATCCGCACTTGATATGTATACTAATAAAGTGGTGATGGGGAAGGGCTTAATTCGTAGATTCATTGAGTTTAAGACCAGAAGGAACCATAAGATTATCTAGTCTGACCACCTGTTGCAGGCCATTCCATTTCACCCAGTTATCTTTGTATTGAGTTCAGTATCTTGGGTTTGACTAAAGCATAACTTGTGCTTGAGTAAGTCCAGAACTTCCCTTCGTAGTTTGTTCCATTGGTTAATCACTCTCCAATTTGAAGCTGAATTACTTAGCTAGGGCTCCCCTCCCATCTCTCAGATTTTGGAGATCTATCTAACCTCATAATATAAGTATGCATGTGCAGCCCAACATTACAGCTGAAATTTTCATAGGCAGCTAAGGAAGTTAAGTACCCACTTGCTGTTGAAAGTCAATGGCTTTGGGTGCCTAATTTAGTTTTAGGCCCCTTTAAAACTGTACAGTGTTTTCCAAATAAGCAGCTATCCAGTATTTTGTTTTGTCTTCATTGTTCTTCTTTTACTACACACTATTCAAAACCTAAGCTGAATTTATAAGTTTTCCCCTGAAATGTCCTATGGTGTTGTCACCATGGTATCTGACAGGTTTCAGAGTAGCAGCCGTGTTAGTCTGAATGCATCCGATGAAGTGAGCTGTAGCTCACGAAAGCTTATGCTCAAATAAATTTGTTAGTCTCTAAGGTGCCACAAGTACTCCTTTTCTTTTTTTTCATGGCATCTGAATATTTCCCAAACATTAATTAACTTATTTCCACAATACTGCTATGGGGTGAGGAGGTATTACAAGCCCCATTTTATTTTTGCTTGTATCACAGCTTGCAGCATTTCAACTTGAACTGTTTTTGTCTCCAATTTTCATTCCGTATGCCTGGAGATACACCATGTGACACTTTTATCATGTTCACATGTCTGTCAACTGCTTTTTCCAGATCATCAGGCAGTGTACTGTCAGATGGAGCATATGCTCCTGAGAATGTGTTTGCCTTTACTAAATAACATCCAAGCTGGAACTCCAAGCTTACATCATACTTCTGTAATTTTAGAAGTTGTTGCTGTATCCTTGGTGGTTCTTCAGGTCCCCTTGTGTTTTGCAGTCAGTGGTTTGTGATCAATTTCTGCTTTGAAGCTATGATCATAGAGAACGTCATGAAATCTTGTATATCTATATGCCATGCTTAGTGTCTGGTTTTCAATTTGCACACACCATCACTGCAACTGTCATCGCCACTAATGCATATAAGATTCGCAACCAATCAGTTCCATGGCATTGTAGTAGTATAGCTGTCAGCCCTTCTTTTGAGACATATGTGGAAAGTTTTTTTCTTTCAATGGGTCAAAAAAATGCAGCATTGGAGCTGATGTCCGAATGTGCTTTAAATCATTGTACTCTTTCTTTCATACTTGGGCATCCATGCCCATTTGATGACCTTGTGGAAGCTCTGTCTTATGAGTTGAACAAGCTGTGTAGCTAAGTATGAACTTGCTGACATAATTCAACATGCTTAGCAGCCTTTGGATTTCCTTTTTTATCTTCAAATCTTGATGTGTTCAAGTTTGAATTTTTGATTCACTGGGCAAGATTCTCTCGGAGGTGAGTCTCTCTCCCAAATAATATGTTATTTCCATTGTTTGCAATTGACATTTGGCCTCATTCGGTTTATTAGTGCTCACAATTTCCTGTACTCTACTGACAGGTTTCAGAGTAGCAGCCGTGTTAGTCTGTATTCGCAAAAAGAAAAGGAGTACTTGTGGCACCTTAGAGACTAACCAATTTATTTGAGTCATTCCTGATGTTTGATGGCAGCACCGCCCTAAATTATTGTCATCAATGTACACTTTCACGACTGCTAGACCCTCTAGCCTCTGGCTCATTGTATGGTGAAATACTTCTGGAGCTGAGCATATTCGGAAAAGCAATCTTATGAAGCAGTATCTGCCAAATGGTGTATTACAAATGCAGATCTTGGCATGTTCATTGTCCCATGGTATCTGCCAAAATCCAGCTGATGCACCTAATTTGCTGAAGAATTTGGCTCCTGCCATCTCAGACAACAGTTTACTTCTTGTGGGCAGGTGGAACTGTTCTTTTTATATTTTTGTTCAGCTCCTTGGGGTCCATACACAGCTGTAGTCCCCCTCCTTTTTTCTTCAGTTATTAAAGAATGAACCCAGTCTTTTGGATCTTCTATTCTACAAATGATATCACTTGCTGTCATGGTTTGCAGCTTTTTTCCTAGTCTCTTAAGATTTGTGGAACTTCTTGTGTAACATGTACCATAGGTTATGCATCTTCTCTTAACCGTATCATCTATGTTCCTGGAAGGCACTCATTTCCTGTGAATACATCTTCGTATGATGCTATTAATACTTTTCAGATCTGATTCTATGTTGTCTTTCTTTTTCTCTATGGTATACTTCCTCTTAATGAAACCAAGCATTTCACATGCATGTAGGCCCATGACTGGTTTCTTGCTTCTGTGCACCACCACAAGCTTGTTTTGGATCACTTTTTCCTATGTATTTGTGTCAGGAATGGCTTGCACTTTTCAACTCTGGAATTGTTTCCCCAATATAGTCTGTCAGAATTACTTGTGACTCTTCCACTGTTTTGTGTTCCTTCTATGATTTGGTAACACATAGCATTTTGATTTAAAAAAACAAACAAACTTGAATGATATAGAATTAACGTGGCACACCTTAAATGAATCAAAAATCAGCTAACTGATAGGTCTCAAAATGTAATTGTAAATGGTGAATCATCATCAGCTGGGTGCGTTTCCAGTGGGATCCACAGAGATTTGTTCTTGGCCTATACTATTTAACATTTTTATCAGTTACCTGGAAGAAAACATAAAATCATCAGTGATGAAGTTTGCAGATGAGACAAAAATTGGGGAATGGTAAATAATGAAGAGTGATCTGGATCACTTGGTAAACAGGGCACAACAACAATACATATTTTAATACAGCTAAATGTAAATGTATGCATCTTGGAACAAACAATCTATGCCATGCTTACAGGATGGGAGACTCTATCCTGGGAAGCAGTGACTCAGGGGAAAAAAAAAATTGGGTAGTGTGGTGGATAATCAGCTGAAAATGAGTTCCCAGCATGATGCTGTGGAAAAAAGGGCTAGTGAGATCCTTGGATGCAGAAACAGGGGAATCTCATGTAGAAGCAGAGAGGTATTTTACCTCTGTAGTTGGCACTGGTGTAACTGCTGCTGGAATATTGTGTCCAGTTCTGGTGCCCACAATTCAAGGAGAGGGTTCAGAGAAGAGCCATGAAAAATGATTAAAAGATTAGGAAGTGTGTCTTATAGTGACAGACTCAAAGGGCTAAATCTGTTTAGCCTAATAAAGTAGGTTAAGGGGTGATGAGTTGAAATGAGAGAAATTCAGACTGGAAATAAGGCATACATTATTGAATGTGATGATAATTAACCATTGGAACAATTTGCCAAGGATCATGGTGGATTCTCCATCACTTACAATTTGTAAATCAAGATTAGATTACTTTTTTTTTCTAAAAGATATGCTCTAGGAATTATTTTGGGGAAGTTCTAGGGCCTGTGTGATACAGGAGGTCAGACCAGGTGATCACAATGGTCCCTTCTACTTATTTCTGCCCCAGTGTCTGTCTTCTGTCACATAAGTGTCATTTGTTCACATTTCAATCAGCCATTTTTGAGATTTCAGCCTCCTCCATCATTGTCCCTAAGAGCTCTTCCTCTTTGCTTAAGGAATTCCTTTCTGCACTTAATTAATGCATTTTACTGCTTTCTCTACATATTTATCAGTTTTTACATATTTGCATTAATGGTGGGTGCCTCATCGCTGGCATTGTTTCCTGTTTTCCATGTTTCTGTCTTTGGCCAATTTAATTTCTGTTAACTTCCTCCCTTGATGGTTTAGCTATCTTTGGGGCTGGAAGGATTAAATTTTTATTAGTATAATGAAATTGACATTTACACACAAAAAATAATAAAAAATATTTCCATCAATGATAGTCAAAATGCTTGATGTAAGGATATTTACTTTGTATATTTTACATGTGATGCTGACAATTTGTATTTTAAGTGTTATAAAACATTAACTTTTTGAATCTCAGTGCCCACTTTTATATAATTATCTGACATCCCTCATAATTTCCTGCAACTGTGAATATTTAAATTGAAAAAAATTGCTTAAAAATAAATATTGATGTCATCTATTCAGATTAAGAAAAATCTATTTCTGCCAAGCCTAACTAGAGGATTCAGTCATGTGAACTGTCTCTTTTTCTAGACTTTCAATTTCAGTTTCTAATTGCTGTGGCGCTTGGCATATACGTATTGCTCCTTTTAGTGTCAGATTCATCACCCTTAGTGAACATTCATGGACTTTTTTACTGTTACACCTCAGTACAATCTGGTCTTTCATGAGTTTTTTTAATATTCTATATTCACAGGACTCACATTTTAGTTTTAAGTCTGACAAACTCCTCTATTGTTTCCCCTTCTTTCTGTGTTCTCATCCTGCATATATTACTCCTACGGGAATTCTGCGCCACAGCAGAATTTTGCAGAAATTAATGTTGTGCATGCAGACTTTCCTTTCCCTCACAGAAATGGGCTGCTGGCTGCAACTAGGGCTGCTGGGCAGAGCCCAGCTCACACACAGAAGACACTGCCCGGGGGGAGAGGAGAGAGCTAACAGGTTCCTGGTAGCTGCAGTTCCCCAAATGCCCTGAGGGAAGGAGAGGGCAGCACAAAGGAAACTCCCTGCAAGCCTGGGACCGAGCATCAGGCTGTTTCTCCCTCTGGATCCCTGGCTCTGAGGGGTCTGGGCAAGAGGGGGCCCCGTGGCTGGGCTCTGGAGAGAGAGCAGGGGTGTGGGTATCTGGGCAAGAGGGGGCCCCATGGCTGGGCTCAGATGTAGGTATTTGGGCAAGGGAGGGGGCCTGCAGCTGGGCTTTGGGGGAAGAGGGTGCGGGTGTGTAGCCCCTCAGCTGGGCTCTGGGAGGGGGCAGAAAAACAGGAATTGAGTTGTCATAGGGGTTTCTTTAACTCTCTACTCCTTGGGGTGGGGGATTTTTGTGTCTGTATTCTCACAGATATACTTGGTGACAGGTATTTTGAAATAAATAACCTAAATAATTGAAACTGGCATGATTATGTAGTGGTGTTTTAACAAATAAAATTGGCAGAATTTTGCAGAATTTTAAAATAGTGTGTGCAGAATTTTTAATTTTTGGTGCATAATTCCCCCAGGAGTGGCTCTCATAAGTAGCTATTTTTTTTCTGGGGACACAATAATCCTCAAAAAATTTTCATTGTTTTTACAAAGCTTTCTTCTCTCTCCCCTTCCCCCCCCCCCACTCTGCCATCTGCATTGTATCCATCTAGGGTTTCTGTGTCTACCACTGTTAAGAGAAATCTTTGGCTCATCCTCCAGTTTATTTGCCTCATGAGTTTCATGTACAGTTCAAATTGCTGTTTGAACCTCAGCATTTCCCCTGATCTTGCAGTTGCCTCAGTAGCAGCCGCTGCAAAGTAACCTCTTTCACTGGGTCTTCCAGCATGGTACCAATCTTGGTATCATGTAGTATCTTGCTGATGAGCATAGTGGTCTCAAGATAAACCCTTGAACAGAACTATGTAGAGCAGGAGTTGGCAACCTATAGCACGCTGCTGTCTGCCGGGCACCCTAAAAATCCTGCCCAGACTGGCCCGCTCTTCTCTGCCCACCGCTCTTTCCTTGCAGGGCAGGCAAGTTCCCCCTTCCCCCCACCTCTTCCCCTGGCATGTTGGGTTCCTGCCCCTTCTTCTCTCCCTCCCTGTGGCTGATCAGCTGACGGCCCTTTCTATGGAGGGGGAGAGAGAAAAGCAGAGCCGCAGCATGCTCGTGTTCTCTGCTCCAGGGAACTTGGGGAAGGGGGTGGAATCGGCATATCCCCTCCAGCCCCCTGCCATGAGCTGCTCAGGGCAGGGGGCTGGGAGCACCCCCACACACCCAGACCTCTGCCCTCACCCCTGCCCCCCCCCAAACACACCCAGCCCTCTGCCGTCACCCCTGCACCCCCCACATACCTTAGCCCCATGGCCTGACCCCTGCACCCCCCCACAACCCCACCCTTGACTCCGGCACCCTCTACAAATACCCAGCTCCCCCACCCCTGACTCCTGCACCCTACTCACACACACCCAGCCCCCTGCCCTGACTCCTGCACCCCCCCATCCCTAGCCCCCCCACACCCGATGCCCTGACTCTTGCACCCCACACCCTGAGCACTAAATGGGAGCTGCCAAGGTAAGCACTCCACACCCAAACCTCCTGCCCCACCCCAAGCCCCCTCCCTCATTCTTGCTTCTGGCCAGACCCTGCACCCCAACCCCCAGCCTGATCCTTTACCCCCAGCCTGCTCCTTTACCCCCAGCCCTGTACTCAGCGCACTCCCACCCTCATCTCAGTGCAGAGAGAGGAAGAGAATGGCTAGAACCAGGGAGAATGTAGGTACCCACTCCAAGTGGACAGGGCCAGGACCCCAGACCGGCAGCGGGGCTGAGCGGGGCCAGCAGCCGGGACCCTGGCTGGCAGGAGCCAGTGGACGGACCCCCAGACCGGCAGCGGGCTGAGCCACTCAGACCACTGCTGGTCTGGGGTCCCAGCCGCTGGCCCCACTCAGCCCGTTGCCGGTCTGGAGTTCTGGCTACCGGCCCCTTGCCAGCCGGGGTCCCGGCCACAGGCCCCACTCAGCCCACTGCCGGCCTAGGTGAATGGAACCCCAGGCCGGCGGTGTAAGATCAGCATTTTAATTTAATTTTAAATGAGCCTTCTTAAACATTTTGAAAACCTTGTTTACATAAAATAGTTTAGTTATATAATATATAAAGACTTATATAGAAAGACCTTCTAATGTATTATTGGCACGTGAAACCTTAAATTAAAGTGAATAAATGAAGACTTGGCACACCACTTCTAAAAGGTTGCCGACCCCTGATGTAGAGAAATGAAGTAACAACCTTCTGCTACGCTGTGTAACTGCAGCCTGTGACTGTCCTGTCCTGGGCCACTTTTTTTCCTGCTCTTCAGCAAGAAGTGTGTCACAGGAAACCAAAGTCTGAATGAAGAGTGGCATCTCTGTACATCTTGGAGGACTTATTTGATAGCACTCTTAACAAGCTGCTCAAAATCCCAAGGCACTGTTCATAAGAGTAGGGGTGTCCACCTGACCACAATACGAAATCTGATAATTATATGTAACCTACCTAAATCCCCACTGCAGATTCAGTTGGACTGAGTTATTTCTTCTGTACTTCCTGTTTCTGGGTATTGTTAAATAGCTGCTATGGTCTACCTTTGAGATGTCTACCTTGTGTTTCTTTTGTAGGAGAAATGACCTGTATAAATCACTCACCACAGGGATATTAAGAGTTGATTTAAATTTTGAGATGAAAGATGCTATAGAAGCACAATGTTTTATGCTGCAAAAAATGTCTATTTCACAATGCCTATTTACCCATTTTCCCAAATAAAGTAACATTCTCCACAGTCACAAAGATATACTTTGGAAGTAGATCTAGGACTCAATCCAGCAGTCCTTAATAAAACAATATTCCCATTGCAATAAAGTAATCTGTGATTATCATTAATATTATTACAGAAAGAGACCACAAGACTGGATACTAAGAACTTCTATATACTGATCTGTCCTGACAGTGATTGTCCTTGTGGCTAAACCTTCTGCCTCCATTTTGACAGTATGTAATAAATATAAAGGCTTGAACCAAAACACTACAGCTGAGTTTGCAGATCAGATCTCAGAGTAACAGCCGTGTTAGTCTGTATTCGCAAAAAGAAAAGGAGTACTTGTGGCACCTTAGAGACTAGTTAGGTTAGTCTCTAAGGTGCCACAAGTACTCCTTTTCTTTTTGCAGATCAGATCTGTCTCTGTAATAAAACAAATCTGAATGACAAACAGATCTGTCCAAACTCCAAAAATTCAGATGTGCATTTTCAGCCCCCAGCTTTGGATATAGTATGTTGGTTCTGTTGTTTAATAGCCAATTCAGGTCCAGATCTGGATTTTCAGATGCACAGTTTTGATTTTGATCTTCCTTTCAAATTAAAGATGGTAATAGTTCACAGAGCAGAGCTATGGGGATTAGCTACTATTACTAATGAGTTTTGGAAGATGGAATGTTTCTTTATAGATGCTGAGTGCTGATGTAATCTTTTAAAATACATTTTATCATAAGTTTCAAGGCTCTTGTGGTACTTGTTTGTGATACATAAATCCTTGAGTTTCACCTGCCTGTTTAGCCACTGATTCATAATTGCTCTTATTTTCTAGTGCTCTAAAATGCCATTATAATTAGAGTGGGGCCTATGTTTATTTTATAAGGCGCTCTTGTTTCCAATCATCCATGTTTCAACATTATCCTCAAATTTATTCAGCTGAGAATAACAACGGCTTAATTTAAACTTTATAGGCACTTTTGTCTTCTCTTTGCAGATTTTATCCGAGCTGTCAAATTTGTAGTCTTGTGTGTATACTCCAATGCTAAAAATAGAGCTTTACAATTAGAAAAGAACCAAAGGAGCAAAAAAAGTATTTCTTAAATATTTTACAAATTAAAATATTTTAAGTTTGAACTTGTTTTGCTTGTTGGTTTCCACAAAAGGTACATGAAGTTTCTGAAGGTAAAAGAACAACTGCTATGTAGTAGGAAAAGCTTTCACTCTAAGACCATCTGGGATAAGTTGCCAGAACATTCCTTTATTTTCTTTGTATGATCTGCACATTTACATGGTCATTTAAGCATTGTCCAAATGCAAGAAAAAAGAGCTCCTTAGCTTCACAAAGTGTGAGACACATTGATCTGTCTGTATGCATGTCTCTTTCTCTGGCTGCATTTGTTTCCAAACCCTTATTGCAAGAATTTCCTCATATTTAACTAATTACATAACGCCAGTACATAGTGTTCATCTCTTATTCTTGACCTCTGTTCAGGCCTCTACTTGATATAACTTTTCTATGCAGAAGTCTTGACACTTGTTATGATAAAGCTCTAGAAATTGTTTGAAGATTGCATTACAAATACTGTTCACATTTTCATTACCTACCAGGTTTACAGTATCTATCATAATTTGATTTTGCTGTTGTGTTCTTCTCCCCTAAAGGACATTCAGTTTATTTGGTATAGTTTTTAGTTTAACACCACCCATTCTCCCTCCCACCACCACCCTTTTAATACCTTATATGAAGCTTGAGAATAAAATTTGTTCTTCCGTGGCTTTGCTGCTCTCCTTTTGGCAAATGCTTAGTTTCTCCCTACTTGTTGTTCAGCAGGAGCCAACTTGGCTAGCCTCCCTTTGCTATTGCCTGCTGTGCATCAGCTTCAGTGCTGCCTCTTAGCAAGAAAGTGCAACAGTTCCGGGAGCAGGTTTTGCTGTAGCTACAGAGGTGGAGGAGATGCTTTACCTTATGCTGCAAACACAGAAATCTATTAGGATGGGCAGATGTGTTTGAATACGTTTGACTGCATTTCTTTCTGCACCTTCACCCAAAAAGCAAACAAATATCAAGCCTTCGTTGGAAGTTCAAAAAATAATTGGTCAGCTGGCCTGAAGAGGTGCAGAGGATTTTTCAGTTATTACATCAATCTTTGGACTGCCCATAGCAGTTGTCAAGGTTCCTTCCCCACTCTGAACTCTAGGGTACAGATGTGGGACCTGCATGAAAAAACCCCCTAAGCTTATTTTTACCAGCTTAGGTTAAAAACTTCCCCAAGGTACAAACTATTTTACCTTTTGCCCCTGGACTTTATTGCTGCCACCACCAAGCATCTAACAAATATATAACAGGGAAAGAGCCCGCTTGGAAACGTCTTTCCCCCCAAAATCCTCCCAAACCCTACACCCCCTTTCCTGGGGAAGGCTTGATAAAAATCCTCACCAATCTGCACAGGAGAACACAGACCCAAACCCTTAGATCTTAAGAACAATGAAAAATCAATCAGGTTCTTAAAAGAAGAATTTTAATTGAAGAAAAAGAATCACCTCTGTAAAATCAGGATAGTAAATACCTTACAGGGTAATCAGATTCAAAACGAATCCCTCTAGGTAAACCCTTAAGTTACAAAAAGACACAAAAACAGTCCATTCAGCACAACTTCTTTTATCAGCCATTTAAACAAAACAGAATCTAACGCATATCTAACTAGATTGCTTATTAACTCTTTACAGGAGTTCTGACCTGCATTCCTGCTCTGGTCCCGGCAAAGGCAACATACAGACCGAGAGAACCCTTTGTTCCCCCCCCACCCCCCGCAAGCTTTGAAAGTATCTTGTCTCCTCATTGGTCATTTTGGTCAGGTGCCAGAGAGGTTATCTTTAGCTTCTTAACCCTTTGTAGGTGAAAGGGTTTTTTCCTCTGGCCAGGAGGGATTTAAAGGTGGTTAGCCTTCCCTTTATATTTATGACAGCAGTATATTACTTATACATTACAGTTAGGCCTGGTCTACAGTTAGGGTTACCAACCCTCCAGGATTGCCCCGGAGTCTCCAGGAATTAATGATTAATCTTTAATTAAAGATAATGCCATGTGATGAAGCCTCCAGGAATTCATCCAACCAAAGTTGGCAGCCCTATTACCCTGAAAAGTTTTACCAGTACAACTATGTCAGTTAGGGGTGTGATTTCATTGCCAATGTACCAGTCAAAGCCCCTAATGTGGATATAGCTATACTGTTGTAAAGGTGATTTATATCAGTGTAACTTATTCCCTTTCCTATATGGGAATATCTGTACTGCTCTAAAATATCTTTATTTTGGTATGGCTGCATCATGATTAGGGGAGTTGTAGTGCTTTAACGGTAGGTAAAGCAGAACTTTCTAGTGTAGGCAAGCCCTTCCTGAAGTTGGACCCTTATGTAGCCTTGTAAACATACAGTATACTGTGAGCTACAGTCAACTAAGAGAAAATAAGCTTTTGTTTGGTAGCTCTAACGTACTTCTGGCAAAGGAAAGAGGGATAACAGAGAATCAAGGACCAAGAAATAGAGCACTATACTTATTCCTGGAAAGGCTGGTGTAAATTAAAAGAAGGGGGAAGAGAACAGGCGAAGGAGTCCAGGATATAAATGAGTAATCCCCGCAACAACCACTAAAAACCCACAAACCAAGTTAAGTAAGTTAGTGAGCCCCTCAAAGTCTCTCCCACAAGCCTTATCTGGGTGGTAGAGATGAAACCTGTTGTGAAAGGTTCGCTGCAAAGCAGACAGCTCTCCCTTTTGGCTGGAGTGAGTCCCCGGCTGTGGGTGCATTGTCCTCTGTGGCAGAGAGCAACTTAGGAGCTGCATCCTCCCCGGCTGCTCTAACCTGTCCTCAGGCAGCCAGCCCTCTCTTTGGTCACATGGTCCTTCCCAGGCTCAGCTCACATATCACAGCCATCTGGGGACTCTCTGGGACCTTCAGTTGTGTCTCCCAGGCATGCCAATCAAGCATTGACCCTAGTAACTCCTCCTCCTCCTCTACCCAAACATGGGGTCTGTCTGCACATGGCTAACCTATGTTTGTGGTCCCAGCCCACATGCAGCCTCTCCAGGGCCTGCAGCTGGTTGCTCTGCTTCTTAGTCTGGCTCCTGAGCCAGCCCCCATCATACATGTGTCCCCTTCAAGCACAGGTGTCAAGGTTCCTTCCCCACTCCGAACTCTAGGGTACAGATGTGGGGACCTGCATGAAAGACCCCCTAAGCTTATTCTTTCCAGCTTAGGTTAAAAACTTCCTCAAGGTACAAACTTTGCCTTGTCCTTGAACAGTATGCTGCCACCACCAAGCGTTTTAAACAAAGAACAGGGAAAGAGACCACTTGGAGACGTCTTCCCCCGAAATATCCCTCCCAAGCCCTACACCCCCTTTCCTGGGGAAGGCTTGATAATAATCATCACCAATTGGTAAAGGTGAATACAGACCCAAACCCTTGGCTCTTAAGAACAATGACAAATCAATCAGGTTCTTAAAAGAAGAATTTTAATTGAAGAAAAAGTAAACGAATCATCTCTGTAAAATCAGGATGGTAAATACCTTACAGGGTAATCAGATTCAAAACATAGAGAATTCCTCTAGGCAAAACCTTAAGTTACAAAAAGACACAAACAGGAATACACATTCCCTCCAGCACAGCTTATTTTACAAGCCATTAAACAAAAGAAAATCTAACGGATTTTCTAGCTAGATTACTTACTAACTTTACAGGAGTTGTAAGGCTTGCATTCCTGATCTGTTCCTGGCAAAAGCATCGCACAGACAGCCCAAACCCTTTGTTCTCGCCCCCCTCCAGCCATTTTGGGTCAGGTGCCAGCAGGGTTACCTTAGCTTCTTAACCCTTTACAGGTGAAAGGATTTTGTCTCTGGCAGGAAGGATTTTATAGCACTATATACAGAAAGGTGGTTACCCTTTCCGTTATATTTATAACAGGTGAGGAAGCAAAGTCTCAGCTGTGGTTCTAGTCTCTGCCTCCATGCTGCTCTCTGGGGGAGCTGCTTCTCTGAAGCCCCCAAACTGGCCAGGGAACTACATTAATATTTGTGTTGTTTAATTTGCTGAGCGGACTAAACTGTGCTTTTTTTATCCCTGGTTTCTCTTGCATGATCCCCACCTGTAGTCCATTGAAGTAACAGAAATTAAGAAGAGCACTAACGTAGTAAGAAGAGGGCCTGCTGCTACAAAGCTTCCATTGTAGCCAATGTCAAAACTCCCTTGGAGTTCAATGGCAGTAATATAATATGTATATCAAGAACTGTTCAGATGAACAAGGTTGTTTAATCAGCGATCTCATTAGGTATGAGCAGCTAGAGAAGAGAATCCTTATTTAGGTCATAATTGTGTACTTGTTTAGCCCCTCCATGGGTTTCTCAGTGTTCTCTGAGGTTATACCTTGTTAACATAGCAGTTGCATGGAAGGAGAGAGGCAAAGAAACTCCTTATAAGAATACACTGTACCAAATTCTCTTGTCACCTACACCATTGGAAATTCAGCAAAACTCCATGTAAGTGAAAGGACTACCTCCAGATTCCCAGAGAATTAAGGGCAGAATCTGGCAATAGAACAGTTTCCACTGTTAGATTCCATGATACATATTTACATAATAATAAAGTATATTTTCCCCATTTAGAATGGAGATGAAAAACAATCAATGTTTTCCTAATTGGCACTTGTCATAAATATAAAGGGAAGGGTAAACCCCTTTGAAATCCCTCCTGGCCAGGGGAAAGCTCCTCTCACCTGTAAAGGGTTAAGAAGCTAAAGGTAACCTCGCTGGCACCTGACCAAAATGACCAATGAGGAGACAAGATACTTTCAAAAGCTGGGAGGAGGGAGAGAAACAAAGAGTCTGTGTGTCTGTCTATATGCTGGTTTCTGCCGGGGATAGACCAGGAATGGAGTCTTAGAACTTTTAGTAAGTAATCTAGCTAGGTATGTGTTAGATTATGATTTCTTTAAATGGCTGAGAAAAGAATTGTGCTGAATAGAATAACTATTTCTGTCTGTGTATCTTTTTTGTAACTTAAGGTTTTGCCTAGAGGGGTTCTCTATGTTTTTGAATCTAATTACCCTGTAAGATATCTACCATCCTGATTTTACAGGGGGGATTTCTTCATTTCTATTTACTTCTATTTTTATTAAAAGTCTTCTTGTAAGAAACTGAATGCTTTTTCATTGTTCTCAGATCCAAGGGTTTGGGTCTGTGGTCACCTATACAAATTGGTGAGGCTTTTGATCCAACATTTCCCAGGAAAGGGGGGGTGCAAGTGTTGGGAGGATTGTTCATTGTTCTTAAGATCCAAGGGTCTGGGTCTGTAGTCACCTAGGCAAATTGGTGAGGCTTTTTACCAAACCTTGTCCAGGAAGTGGGGTGCAAGGTTTTGGGAAGTATTTTGGGGGGAAGGACGCGTCCAAACAGCTCTTCCCCAGTAACCAGTATTAGTTTGGTGGTGGTAGCGGCCAGTCCAAGGACAACGGGTGGAATATTTTGTACCTTGGGGAAGTTTTGACCTAAGCTGGTAAAGATAAGCTTAGGAGGTTTTTCATGCAGGTCCCCACATCTGTACCCTAGAGTTCAGAGTGGGGGAGGAACCTTGACAGCACTGCTATTAAAATTCTCAGTGGGGTGGCTTAAGTGCTGACTGTCTATGGAGGCTGAACTAATTTCTTATGTTCACAGATAACTTCCAGGTCAGCTCTGACCATGGACAGCGGGTATAATAGGCAAAGGGAGGTATTGCCTCCCCTACCACAGCCATCCCTGCCACCTGGGCTGTGGTGCCCCTCCCTGCTCTGACCCTTCCCTGAGGCTCCCATGACTTGCTGCTGCTACCTGGAGTCTTCTTTCTCTCCTCTTGTCTCCTCCACTCCACCCCCTACCCCCTTCGGAGGTCCCCGCAGCTGCATTCTCTGTGTGTGTGTGTGTGTATGCGTGTGTGTGTGAGAGAATGTGAGTGGGGAGTCAGTGGCAGATGGGAGGAGTGAAGAGGCGAGCAGCGCCGATCCCTGAGTAACTTTACACAGTGAAAAAGCCTTGCCATTAAAATGGTAATAAAGCCATTTGCCAACACCCAGAAAGCCTTTGGCCGCAGTCAGCTGGCTTTTATATTGTAGGAAAATGTGTTTTGGGGGTTAAAAACAGTTTCCAAATGACGATCCTTCAGTTAGTCTCTGCACCCAGAAGAAGTAACTGCTAACCTGGCTCAAGGAGGAGCTGACATAGCCAGTGAGTTTATTTCTTGATTTAGTTGTTTTAGTCAAACCCAGTTTAAGTGAACGAGTCTGGCAGGGAATTCTGTGCAAGAAAGGTGATTAAACTACTGTCTTAATGCACGCTGTCAATGACAAGCACTTTTTCAAAAGGAGAAATTAGGCTTCAGGTTGGCACAGGTATCCCGGCTTTTTGTCTCTCTATACAGGGAGCTGTAAGATTTTTGCCTCATATGCCAAACTCCCTGCCAGGCAGAGGAGAATCCATCTGGCAATTGAGCTACACCTGTTGCCTGTTCAGTTCCCTTGGGGAATGTTATTAGTGCTTTATGGTGAAAAGGGGAGAGGGTGTCACAGGGCGGGGGGGAGAAGCAGCAGGAGGGTGAGGTGAGTGGCGAGCCAGCTGCACAGCAGGTTGTGGTGGGGGTCTCATGACAGGTGGGGCGGGGGAGGAGGCAAGCAGCAGGTGGGTGAGCGGCAGGCGGGTGTGGGAGGAGGTGAGGGGTGAGTCAGCTGTGGGTGGAGGCGGGGCCTAGGGCAGAGCAGAGGTGGAGTGTGTATGGAGCTGTGAGTGGAAGAGGCAGGACAAGGAGCTTGCCTCCCTCGGGAAGTTTCACCCACCACCCATGGCTCTGAATCACACTGGTGGGAAACTCTGTCTCTGTTCTGTGGCTAAGCAGAGGCCTTCTTTTAATATTATTGTCTTTCTGTCACTTGTCTGTGTCCCTAAATTCATTTTTTAAAGGAAATAAAGAATATGGACAGCAGAACATATGAGGCAAAAATCTTACAGGATACTCTTTGTGTATACATCTTGAACACATTTTACAGAGCCCTACACCCGCATTTGAAATATGTCTGAGGACCAGATATACTCTTCATTTTGTGGAAAGTAAGACTGATATTCTAAGCCATCAATTCTCCTGGAATGTTTGTCATGAAAATCAATAATACAGACTTCAATCTACCAGTTGTAGGCAGGACTTTGGGATTTATTCAGGGAAGGACAGTGTACCTTTTGCATTTTAAAATGAAAAGTATCCCTGCTTCTCCTCCTTTGTTCATTCCTTCTTACTTTCATTGGCACCAGTCCACATTTTAAAATACCTTGCACGATTATGATCTCATTGACACTAGTATAAATCCGGATTAACTCATTTGACCTTAAAGTAGGGAAGTATTCTGGGATATATACCAGGGTAACTCGGCAGAATTTGACCTATTTTGCCTACTCTCTGCATTTTTAATGTGATTAGAATATGGAAATAACAAGAATAATCTTTTTAGAACTGAAATTCTTTATGGTGTACATTTTTAAATTAGTTTGGTGTGTTGTGTAGTCTTATTGGGTCCACAGTGTGTAGGAATCATGGTTCAGGTTATGCTCCTGCACCAAGAACTCCCATCACAGGTAGCAGTGGTGTGGGGGATCCAGGATCCATGGAGCTATGTCTCCTCTCCACACTGGTGGGTCTGACAGTGAGGAGAATGAGCAGAGCTTTGGCTCCAGCTCTCATTTATCCTTGTGGTATAGCTATTCAGATAGAGCTAGTCAGAAATTTTCTGATGGGATATTTTTCTGCTCAAGAAACTCCCTGAAGAAGCACAGGAACAAATCTACACAGACACACCACTAGAGCCCCGACCAGGGGTATTCTATCTACTAACCAAGATCCATAAACCTGGGAATCCTGGACGCCCCGTCATCTCAGGCATTGGCACCCTGACAGCAGGATTGGCTATGCAGACTCTTTCCTCAGGCCCTACACTACCAGCACTCCCAGCTATCTTCGAGATACCACTGACTTCCTGAGGAAACTACAATCCATTGGTGATCTTTCAGAAAACACCATCCTGGCCACTATGGATGTAGAAGCTCTCTACACCAACGTTCCACACAAAGATGGACTACAAGCCATCAGGAACAGTATCCCTGATAATGTCGCTGCAAACCTGGTGGCTGAACTTTGTGACTTTGTCCTCACCCACAGTTGGGGACAATTTATACCTTCAAGTCAGCAGGACTGCTATGGGTACCCGCATGGCCCCATAGTATGCCAACATTTTTATGGTTGACTTAGAACAATGCTTCTTCAGCTCTCGTCCCCTAATGGCCCTACTCTATTTGCACTACATTGATGACATCTTCATCATCTCGACCCATGGGAGTGAGACCAGGATTTCAACAGTTTCCACCTTATCAACCTCAGCCTGGACCAGTCCACACAAGAGATCCACTTCCTAGAAACTACAGTGCAAATAAGTGATGGTCACATAAACACCACCCTATACCGGAAACCTTCTGACTGCTATGCTTACCTACATGCTTCCAGCTTTCATCCAGCTCACATCACACAATCCATTGTCTACAGCCAAACTCTGAGATACAACTGCATTTGCTCCAGTCCCCTTAGCCAGAGACAAACACCTACAGGATCTCTATCAAGCATTCTTAAAACTACAGTACCCACCCAGTGAAGTGAAGAAACAGATTGACAGAGCCAGAAGGGTACCCAGAAGTCACCTACTACAGGACAGGCCCAACAAAGAAAGTAACAGAACACCACTAGCCATCACCTACAGCCCCCAACTAAAACCTCTCCAGTGCAACATCAGGGATCTACAACCTATCCTGAAGGACGATACCTCACTTTCACAGACCTTGGGAGACAGGCCAGTCCTTGCTTACAGACAGCCCTCCCAACCAGAAGCAAATACTCACCAGCAATTACACACCACACAACAGAAACACTAACCCAGGAACCAATCCCTGCAACAGACCCTATTGCCAACTCTGTCTGCATATCTATTCAAGGGACACCATCATAGGACCTAACCACATCACCCACACCATCAGGGGCTCATTCACCTGCACATCTACTAATGGGATATATGCCATCATGTGCCAGCAATGCCCCTCTGCCATGTACATTGGCCAAACTGGACAGTCTCTACGTAAAAGAATAAATGGACACAAATCAGACGTCCAGAATTATAACATCCAAAAACCAATAGGAGAACACTTGAACCTCCCTGGTCACTCAATAACAGACTTAAAAGTGGCAATCCTTCAACAAAAACTCTTCAAAAACAGACTCCAATGAGAAACTGCAGAACTGGAATTAATATGCAAACTGGACACGGTCAAATTAGGCCTGAATAAAGACTAGGAGTGGATGGGTCATTACAAAAACTAATTTCCCACTGCTGATGCTCACACCTTTTTGTCAACTGTTTGAAATGGGCCACCTTGATTACGTTGACCTCATTAGCACTACAAAAGTGATTTTTTTCCCCTCCCTTGGTACACACCCCTTCTTGTCAACTGTTGAGAACAGCCCACTTCCACCTTAATTGAATTGGCTCATGAGCACTGACCTCCCCACTTTGTAAGGCAATGTCCATCTTTTCATGTGCTGTGTATTTATGCCTGCCTCTGTATTTTTCCTTCTATGCATCTGATGAAGTGGGTTTTAGCCTATGAAAGCTTATGCCCAAATACATTTGTTAGTCTCTAAGGTGACACAAGGACTCCTCTTTGTTTTTTTTTCCTGTCAGAGAATGCTGATTTCATCAAAATCAAAATGTTTCAAAGAGACAGCTTGTCTTGATGAAGTTGCGGGAAAAAAAAAAAAAAACAGGCAGGGTTCTGGTGCAACCCTCCCTGGTTTCCTGCCAGCTCTCATGCCTTACTCTGACAGCCCAACCAATAGCCTACGAAGGGGTTCAGGATTCCAGGTTCCCAGCTCTTTGGCTGCCCATGTGGCAGGCCAACAGGGAGCCAAGAGCCTGGGAGCCCTGACTCTCAAATTCCTAAGCTCTTTGGCTCCTCATGAGCTGCAGTGGAGCAGGGTTCCTAGGGTTCTTTTGGAAACCTGCCTGGGTTCTTGGCAGCTCACTTACCTGGTTACTCCATAGATTGCCTGGCAGATGACCACAGACTAATGCTGCCCAGAGCCCTGTCATATCACCTGAAGGGAGCTGTGGGTCTCTAATTTGTCATTTTTACAGTGTTTTCTGCTGTAGACCAGTTTTCAGTGAGACACTGGAGAAAACCTATCACTCAGTGCTATATTGAGAGTTTTGGACAGGTTTGAAAGCCTCACTGTAACACAATGGCTCTGCAGCACAGGCACTGTTAGTTACACAGCAGTGGAGGAGTATAACCACAAGGCTTAGATAATACATGCCTTTGTTTTCTTGAGTTTAAATGAAATAAAAGTGAGAGATCTTATTTGGGACTTCCAAAATGCTGTAACACATGTAATTGCACTCAGAGAGTTATAGAATAATAGGGACAGAGAACTGTAGGGGTGGAAAAGACCTCAAAAAGCCATCAAATCCACCCCCTGCACTGAGGCAGGACCGAAATTTTGGTATTGAACAAAGCCACTGAGTGTGTAGATTCCAAGAAACATCAAAGGCTGTCAAGCTCATGAAAACAGGTTTCCAGCACATCTGCTTCTGGCTGTGTCTGAAAATACAATGAGAATAACCTTTCTCCTTGGCAGTTTTGGAATTTTAACTGTGTCCTTGGGTTGGAACTGGATTTAAGATGTATATGGACATTTGAGAACCCATTAGGTTCAGCACAAGAAATCAGCAATTGCTGGTCCAGGGCATCTCCTGCACCTCTTCTGACCAGAAGTATGAACAAATGAAAAGTTATCTAAATATCTTCAGCCTCTTAAAAGTTTGACTATTCAAGTTTGGTAAAAAGGCTTTGGGTATTTCTTACTTTAAGTGAGCTGATTTATCTATTTCTATGTGGAAAGAAGAGGAGTATGCATTCTTTTTCTGTGCCACTCCTAGTGAAGTACCTAATAAAGTAGAAGATTGATTGTAAGCTAGGAAGATCAGAGAAAAGACATATGCTGGAGATGCAACAATGGATGAATGATAATTTATTGAAAGCTGCTCACCATGGAAGGTGTATGATGTAGACTGTGGGGGGGGGAGGGGTGGAAAAACCCAACAGGCATTAAATCTCCTCATAAATTTGAACCACATTGGCTCAAATGCTTCTCTTTCCACACAGCATGGAGTGGAGCAAAAATGATCATTGGAATGTCAGTGATAGCGACCATATCAGAACCTATATAAATAGATGTGCAATCTTGGATGCTTTCTGTTTTTATAGAATAAAACCTGTGAAGCCCTGTAAAGATTGGGGCTTCCTATTATGCAAGCATAAAAAGAAACAGTGTCTCCCCCAAAGAATTTGCAATCTTAAAATGTGACATATGAAATGACAAATATATGCTTTTTATGCATATGTACATTTGCAATTTTTAAAATTTATAAATAGACAAAGTAGGTGACAGCTGTGTCTATCTGTCCTTAAAAAAAATAATTAGATGATTTCTTTTAGACAAAGGTAGGGAGCCTTGAAAGACAAAAGGACTACAGAAATAAATGAAAGTGTCATTTGGAGGAAACACTTGGAGTGAATCTATAAAATGCATTTTACTTCAGTCAATATGCTGATGGTCAGGACCATATGAATCTCTGAACAATTTTGTATCTTGGAGACATTCCATGGCTAGGGTTTGGCTAGGGTTTGGAAACTATTACTTTTTGCAGTGATGTTCAGCACTAGGGAAAGTACTTGAGTTTGTCTTTATCTGAAAAAATATGCTTCAAGCAACAAAACACTTCTTTCTTCAATAAAAAATATATTGTTGCATTTCCATGTTAGATTGATGTAGTGAATTATTCCTTAAGCATCCGCTAAGGGGAGTATGGTGCTGGACCAGCCTTTCTGGTTTCTATGACAACAGTGGGGAGTGGAGTCTTTCAAGCTAAGTGCTTGCTAAAGCAGGTGTCGGGTTGCACAGCTCTTCAGAAGCTCCTAGATTCTATGCAGCCGGGGAGTCTTTCCATTTCCCATTTGAAACCCCTTGACCCTCTCGAGCTCAGTGAGTGAATATTGTCAAGCTCCTATGAATGAAAATGGTTCACCATTCGGGCTCTATTCAGTCCTTTAGACAGCAAAAAGGTCAGTAGAAATATTTTTGTCTCTAGCATTGTGTGCTAAATTATTAGGTCTGCATGCCCTTGCAGTCTGATCTAATACAAGCACCAGTACACCAGCTGTTCCAGATACCGGAGCTATGTGCGATGCAGATGTGTTTAAACTCTTGCAGTAAGTTATAATGTTATCCATCAGTTTGGTCCCTGAAATGGCTACATTTTTTCTACCATTGCAAGACAAGTAACATTCTCTAGGATTATAATATCCACTGTATAATAAATATGGTTGTTTGGTTTATATTCTAAAAGGCATTCAAAGATTTTGATTTTAAGCAAATAACCTATGTCCTTTAAAAGATCCACATTGCAGTGCAGTGCAAGGAAAAATGTGCTTGGCATAGCTGCATTTCATTGTTACAGGATGTTGCTGTGAATGTATTTCATTGCAGCTGAATGGTATTTGCTTTTAAAAGGCTGAAGATCACAAGTAAGTAGCACCATAGACGTCATTTGCTACTTTACAAGCATGCTTTTACAATACCCGTGCTAATGCTGCATGATGTTTGACTATAGAACTGATCTAATACGTTTAGTTTTTCATGAAAACTTTGTTCAGTATTGAAACTGCTTCCTTAGTTCTATTCAGCTGTTATAATAAATACTCAGTACTGTTTTATGGCTTTAGGTGAAAGTGACAAAGATTCTGTGGGGGTTTCTCCCTCCAGTTTTCTGCTGTTTTCTTTTATTTTGGTAATGTTGTTTTTATTTGTAGCCTATATAATACATTAGTAAATTCATGAATCAAGTACAAACCGTACAGAAGAAGAAAATAACCATAGCTACTTTCAGCATTTTAGTCCCCCAAAACAAAAATACCTAACTTTGATCCTTGTCTGCTTTTGCACATCAAGAACATTGGAATCTTTGGCTACTGCCCAGTAAGACTCTTAATATATGTCTGTTAGCAACTGTGACTGAAATATTTATTAATCATTGTAATCTCCTATTAACATGGTTCAATAAAGTTCTAATAAATACATTAAAAGTTCATGGAAGGTTGGATTTTGTTTGCATGCTTTTTTTCCCCCACCGTGATCACATTAGTATTTCATAGGTAAGGAGGGATCAACATTTGCATTGTTAGAGTGGGTCCATTTGTGCTGCTACAGTTAGCACAATTCGGTCAGCATTTCTGTTCTACTACAAACTTTTATGTCCTGCAGTTCATTAATCCATACAATGTCAGTCTAGACTCTACTTTTATCATAAGTTTCAAGCATTCATCCTGGGAACAATTCCTATGTCCACCAAATTTTGTTTTAAAATGATCTGTTTGAGTGCACATCTGTGAGAGGAAACGGAAAAGTTTGATATTTGTACTCCTGTAATTCCAAAATAAATGTAACTGACCTTGTGATTTTGCACCCAGCCCCTCCTTTATGTGCTCTAACTGGTTTTGCTGCTCTGAATTGTAAAATGTCAAGTTCATTCCTTTTAAAAATGAGATATTACATAAGTACAGTAAATTGTTTTTCTTAAATGTCATATTTGTAAGCCCATGGACTGATGACAGCTGTGCAGCACATACACGTAGTTTATCGAATCTAACAGTTCCTTTTGAGCCATTACTTACGTCAGGTCAACGATTAATGAACTCGAGAATCCCTCCCAAGGTACTAAGGGAACTATACCATACTTTTCTTAAAACAGTTTCATTTAAAAATTAGCATAATTTCTTAGTTTCAGCATGGAATGTAATTACAGTAACAGAGCCATGAAGAACAATGTCGTAGATTCTGTATGCTTATAACATTTCCATAACTTCATAATGTATTAGCTCTGCTACAGTCTGTGGAATAAGCCACATACTCAGAAACAGATTCTCATTCGGTCCTTATACTTTGTGCAAAATCTGAGTAAATAGACTTGCCACAATAGAGTTGTGTAAGTGAGATGGAGTGCTCTCAATAAGTCATGGAGCATGTATACCCATGGATACCATTGCCTGTGAAATACGGTAACACCCTTGGCCAAAAAGAAAAAAGCATGTCCCCTCCCCCCCCCCGCCAAAAAAAAGAGAGATTGACTGAACAGTACAGAGTGCCAACTCACTCTGAGTTAGCTTTCCAAGTCCTGGACAGCAGTATTTTCTCTCATCCTAGTGCTTTTGGGGCCACTGGGAATGGCAGTAGACAGGATTGGTATAAAGGCCACAGGAAGAACAAAACAAAAAACACAAACACCTGCCCAAAAAAAACAGAGTGCACAATAAAAATAAATTCCAGTGATATTTAAGGGGTTAATGTACTAAAGAAATTTAGCACTGCACTTCTGTAGACAAGCACAGATTTCTCAACATGAAAAAGTCAGGATGTGATTTTTATTCAGACTTGTATATAAATTTGTCTTTGTATGTTTATCTTGATGCTGCCTATACATATTATTTGTTTAACTGTAGGCAAAAAATGTGCCCTAAATTCTATTTTCTACAAAATCAGAGATAATCCTTGTAGAATGGCCAACTGCCTATCACAGCTGTGCTCTCTATACTTCAATTGCATTAAGAGCAAGCTACATTTGCGGGTGGGAGGTAGTTCCAGCAATTATTTCTTTGTGGACCCTCAATATAGAGTTAAGATGTAGGTCAAACAAAAAGAGGAATGTATCATATAAAAGCAATTTATAAGAATACACCTCTTTGTGGACTGAGCCTTACGGGGTAGCCTCAGGCGACACAATACTTGGACTGATTTAATGGAGAGAGGTTAACTTTTACAGTCCAACCTTCGCTGGTTTGGAGAAAATTGTGTTTGTTTCCCTTAACTGGTTGGTTTACTACTCTGAGCTTTTTTGTTATGGCTGAGAGGATGAGTGGTGGTTTCTTTGGCTTTCTATAATTACATTCCTTTGCACAGCTTGAAAGGGAACATCCAAGTTCTCTGGCATGTTGCAGTGAAGCTCAGAAATCTAGGATCTCTCAAAAGTTAGAAAAAATACATTTTTATCTGTGGACTAGTGTTTTGGTTCCTTGCTCTGTTTTCTTTGGGTCTTCCACAGTATTCTTGCCAGCAAGATGAAGTATGGGCTGGATGAATAGACTATAAGGTGGATAGAAAGTTGGCTAGATTGTCTGGCTCAATGGGTAGTGATCAATGGCACCATGTCTAGTTGGCAGGCGGTATCAAGCGGAGTGCCCCATGTGTCAGTCCTCAGGCTGGTTTTGTTCAATATCTTCAGAAATGATCTGGAAGATGGCATGGACTGCACCCTCAGCAAGTTTGCAGATGACACTAAACTGGGAGGAGAGGTAGATACGCTGGAGGGTAGGGATAGGATACAGAGGGCCCTAGACAAATTAGAGGATTGGGCCAAAAAAATCTGATGAGGTTCAACAAGGACAAGTGCAGAGTCCTGCACTTAGGACGGAAGAATCCGATGCACTGCTACAGACTAGGGACCAAATGGCTAGGCAGCAGTTCTGCAGAAAAGGACCCAGGGATTACACTGGACGAGAAGCTGGATGTGCGTCAGTGTGCCCTTGTTGCCAAGAAGGCCAATGGCATTTTGGGATGTATAAGTAGGGGCATTGCCAGCAGATCGAGGGACGTGATCGTTCCCCTCTATTTGACATTGGTGAGGCCTCATCTGGAGTACTGTGTCCAGTTTTGGGCCCCACACTACAAGAAGGATGTGAAAAAATTGGAAAGCGTCCAGAAGAGGGCAACAAAAATGATTAGGGGACTGGAACACATGACTTATGAGGAGAGGCTGAGGGAACTGGGATTGTTTAGTCTGCAGAAGAGAAGAATGAGGGGGGATTTGATAGCTGCTTTCCACTACCTGAAAGGTGGTTCCAAAGAGGATGGATCTAGACTGTTCTCAGTGGTAGTGGATGGCAGAACAAGGAGTAATGGTCTCAAGTTGCAGTGGGGGAGGTTTAGGTTGGATATTAGGAAAAACTTTTTCACTAGGAGGGTGGTGAAACACTGGAATGCGTTACCTAGGGAGGTGGTGGAATCTCCTTCCTTAGAAGTTTAAAGTCAGGCTTGACAAAGCCCTGGCTGGGATGATTTAGTTGGGGATTGGTCCTGCTTTGAGCAGAGGTTTGGACTAGATGACCTCCTGAGGTCCCTTCCATCCCGGATATTCTATTCTATGATTCTATGACAATGGGTCTAGAACAGGAGGCTGGCAGTAGAATATCCAAGCATGGCTTGGTCCTGCCCTCTGTCCAAAGCCAAGCATATATACAGTGAATACTCACAAGTTTAAAAAGTTGCACGTCATTACATTATCACCTGAGTGGTTAAAAAAAAAAAATCTATTCTAAAGCCATGCAGAGGTTCATGGAATGGATGTTTCATTTCCCCTTGCCTTGTCTGACTCCAAATGACTGAAATTATCCCTGTCAAAAAGAACAATAGTCCTAAAATTAGACTAATCCAGGTCCACAGCATGGTAGTGCATTAGATCAGTTGAGCCATCTGGATAGTCCTTTTGTCACTATTTTTAATCTGCATTGTCTCACAAGGCACAGATGCATTGTCATAGCAGAGAAATTCAGTAACATTCCTAAAGGTATACATTTTTCTATCTTGTATTATTATTTAACACTGAATTGTTTATCTTACATGTGTCAGATGGGATTTAACCTTTGATTACTTGCATAAGAATTGTCAGACGAGAAGGAGAGGAATGCTTTGTTTGCTGGTTGATTTTGGGCCATTTTTTGCTTACTGAGGTTTTGGATTTAGTTATAGAATTCTGACCTGTGAAATGCACTTATGACCTTCTTGACTGATTAAGGCCAGTAAAGAGGTTTGGGGCTTTTTATTGCTGTGGATTGTTAATATCTTCCTCAGATATGGTGAGCCATAAGCTATGTGCTCACAAACAGCGATTTGACTCTTGGTCAAGAATCTCTTTAGCAGGATACTAAGAAAATGGTGACAGAACAATTCCATCTACACTTAGCTGAAAGATATCAATGGGATTCTTATCATCTAGTATCAGAATAGGGTATGGAAGGAGTGTTATTCTGCTAGTGATGGGCATGGGGGAAGTCTCCGAGCTGACTTGTATTGCATGTACTTGCTGTTTTTCATAGCTTGAGAGATCCAAACACTGCATCAGATATTATTTATTTGTTTACAGTACTGCCTAATGGATCCAAGCAGGTTAGGCCCTGTACATATGTATAGTAAGAGTCCCTGCCCCCAAAGAACTTAAAATTAATGCAAAACCAGACATAACAGGTGGGTGAAACAAACCTTGGGCAAAGGTGCAGAAGGGAGAATGAAGTAAAAATAGCATGAGCATTTTTTTCATGACTAGCTAGCTGTGCAATTTGTAAAAGTAGATGTTATATTTAGGTTCCTACACCATGCTCATGTCAGAAGCATATGAGTGCCTGACCTAAATGACAACTGGATATTGTTCATTTACATGCATGATGTGGTGGGATTTTTTCACCTTCTGAAAAAGGTGGTATTGGTCTGAATGGATTGTTGGTCTGATACGGTGGATGCTGCTCTTGACTGGCATTGCTCTTTTCAGGACTAGCAGCACTACTTTCTAATTGCAGACTTTGGGACTCACTCCCTATGGCAACATACAATATAAAGTGTTTCAGAGTAACAGCCGTGTTAGTCTGTATTCGCAAAAAGAAAAGGAGTACTTGTGGCACCTTAGAGACTAACCAGTTTATTTGAGCATGAGCTTTCGTGAGCTACAGCTCACTTCATCAGATACATACCGTGGAAACTGCAGCAGACTTTATATATACACAGAGAATATGAAACAATACCTCCTCCCACCCCACTGTCCTGCTGGTAATAGCTTATCTAAAGTAATCGTCAGGTTAGGCCATTTCCAGCACAAATCCAGGTTTTCTCACCCTCCACCCCCCCACACAAATTCACTCTCCTGCTGGTGATAGCCCATCCAAAGTGACAACTCTTTACACAATGTGCATGATAATGAAGTTAGGCCATTTCCTGCACAAATCCAGGTTCTCTCACTCCCTCACCCCCCTTCAAAAACCCACCCCCATACACACACAGACTCACTCTCCTGCTGGTAATAGCTCGTCCAAACTGACCACTCTCCAAGTTTAAATCCAAGTTAAACCAGAACATCTGGGGGGGGGGGGGAGGAAAAAACAAGAGGAAATAGGCTACCTTGCATAATGACTTAGCCACTCCCAGTCTCTATTTAAGCCTAAATTAATAGTATCCAATTTGCAAATGAATTCCAATTCAGCAGTTTCTCGCTGGAGTCTGGATTTGAAGTTTTTTTGTTTTAAGATAGCGACCTTCATGTCTGTGATTGCGTGACCAGAGAGATTGAAGTGTTCTCCGACTGGTTTATGAATGTTATAATTCTTGACATCTGATTTGTGTCCATTTATTCTTTTACGTAGAGACTGTCCAGTTTGACCAATGTACATGGCAGAGGGGCATTGCTGGCACATGATGGCATAAATCACATTGGTGGATGTGCAGGTGAACGAGCCTCTGATAGTGTGGCTGATGTTATTAGGCCCTGTGATGGTGTCCCCTGAATAGATATGTGGGCACAATTGGCAACGGGCTTTGTTGCAAGGATAAGTTCCTGGGTTAGTGGTTCTGTTGTCTGGTATGTGGTTGTTGGTGAGTATTTGCTTCAGGTTGCGGGGCTGTCTGTAGGCAAGGACTGGCCTGTCTCCCAAGATTTGTGAGAGTGTTGGGTCATCCTTTAGGATAGGTTGTAGATCCTTAATAATGCGTTGGAGGGGTTTTAGTTGGGGGCTGAAGGTGACGGCTAGTGGCGTTCTGTTATTTTCTTTGTTAGGCCTGTCCTGTAGTAGGTAACTTCTGGGAACTCTTCTGGCTCTATCAATCTGTTTCTTTACTTCCGCAGGTGGGTATTGTAGTTGTAAGAAAGCTTGACAGAGATCTTGTAGGTGTTTGTCTCTGTCTGAGGGGTTGGAGCAAATGCGGTTGTATCGCAGAGCTTGGCTGTAGACGATGGATCGTGTGGTGTGGTCAGGGTGAAAGCTGGAGGCATGCAGGTAGGAATAGCGGTCAGTAGGTTTCCGGTATAGGGTGGTGTTTATGTGACCATTGTTTATTAGCACTGTAGTGTCCAGGAAGTGGATCTCTTGTGTGGACTGGACCAGGCTGAGGTTGATGGTGGGATGGAAATTGTTGAAATCATGGTGGAATTCCTCAAGGGCTTCTTTTCCATGGGTCCAGATGATGAAGATGTCATCAATATAGCGCAAGTAGAGTAGGGGCTTTAGGGGACGAGAGCTGAGGAAGCGTTGTTCTAAATCAGCCATAAAAATGTTGGCATACTGTGGGGCCATGCGGGTACCCATAGCAGTGCCGCTGATCTGAAGGTATACATTGTCCCCAAATGTGAAATAGTTATGGGTAAGGACAAAGTCACAAAGTTCAGCCACCAGGTTAGCCGTGACATTATCGGGGATAGTGTTCCTGACGGCTTGTAGTCCATCTTTGTGTGGAATGTTGGTGTAGAGGGCTTCTACATCCATAGTGGCCAGGATGGTGTTATCAGGAAGATCACCGATGGATTGAAGTTTCCTCAGGAAGTCAGTGGTGTCTCGAAGGTAGCTGGGAGTGCTGGTAGCGTAGGGCCTGAGGAGGGAGTCTACATAGCCAGACAATCCTGCTGTCAGGGACCACACCACACGATCCATCGTCTACAGCTAAGCTCTGCGATACAACCGCATTTGCTCCAACCCCTCAGACAGAGACAAACACCTACAAGATCTCTGTCAAGCTTTCTTACAACTACAATACCCACCTGCGGAAGTAAAGAAACAGATTGATAGAGCCAGAAGAGTTCCCAGAAGTTACCTACTACAGGACAGGCCTAACAAAGAAAATAACAGAACGCCACTAGCCGTCACCTTCAGCCCCCAACTAAAACCCCTCCAACGCATTATTAAGGATCTACAACCTATCCTAAAGGATGACCCAACACTCTCACAAATCTTGGGAGACAGGCCAGTCCTTGCCTACAGACAGCCCCGCAACCTGAAGCAAATACTCACCAACAACCACATACCACACAACAGAACCACTAACCCAGGAACTTATCCTTGCAACAAAGCCCGTTGCCAACTGTGCCCACATATCTATTCAGGGGACACCATCACAGGGCCTAATAACATCAGCCACACTATCAGAGGCTCGTTCACCTGCACATCCACCAATGTGATTTATGCCATCATGTGCCAGCAATGCCCCTCTGCCATGTACATTGGTCAAACTGGACAGTCTCTACGTAAAAGAATAAATGGACACAAATCAGATGTCAAGAATTATAACATTCATAAACCAGTCGGAGAACACTTCAATCTCTCTGGTCACGCAATCACAGACATGAAGGTCGCTATCTTAAAACAAAAAAACTTCAAATCCAGACTCCAGCGAGAAACTGCTGAATTGGAATTCATTTGCAAATTGGATACTATTAATTTAGGCTTAAATAGAGACTGGGAGTGGCTAAGTCATTATGCAAGGTAGCCTATTTCCTCTTGTTTTTTCCTCCCCCCCCCCCCCCCCCAGATGTTCTGGTTTAACTTGGATTTAAACTTGGAGAGTGGTCAGTTTGGACGAGCTATTACCAGCAGGAGAGTGAGTCTGTGTGTGTATGGGGGTGGGTTTTTGGAGGGGGGTGAGGGAGTGAGAGAACCTGGATTTGTGCAGGAAATGGCCTAACTTCATTATCATGCACATTGTGTAAAGAGTTGTCACTTTGGATGGGCTATCACCAGCAGGAGAGTGAATTTGTGTGTGGGGGTGGAGGGTGAGAAAACCTGGATTTGTGCTGGAAATGGCCTAACCTGACGATTACTTTAGATAAGCTATTACCAGCAGGACAGTGGGGTGGGAGGAGGTATTGTTTCATATTCTCTGTGTATATATAAAGTCTGCTGCAGTTTCCACGGTGTGTATCTGATGAAGTGAGCTGTAGCTCACGAAAGCTCATGCTCAAATAAACTGGTTTGTCTCTAAGGTGCCACAAGTACTCCTTTTCTTTTTGCGAATATAAAGTGTGTTTATTCTACTTAGCTTTTGACTGGCTGGCTTCCAATAAATATTTCATTAATTTTAGTTCAGGTGCAAACTTCCGAGCACTCCAAACTTTAAAAATATTTGGATACAACGTCAAATTTTGTTTCTGGAACTATTTGCATAACAGGCAGAACCAGGACACTGGACTCAAACAACCAAAAACGTTGGCGTTGTTCAGACGTGTGGTTTGATTGGGACTCATCTCTGGAGGACATATAATTATACTTCCTTCCTTCCCAGGAATGTTGATATGTTTCATTAATCAATGTTTGTAAAGCACTTTGAGATACTCAGATGAAAGCTGTTATATAATAGTGCACCGTATTACATATTTTGTAAACATGAGATCTAAAAACCTGAAGCCTGTTCTAAAAGCTAATTTTATTCAACACAGACTTGCCATTCTAAATGGCATTTTACAAAGATCATATTTTTGTTTCAGTTTTGGAAGCTAATGAGGAGCAGAGATATTGCTGAAATGATTAAAAGGTGCAACTATATCATAGCATGTAGGAAAATGAAATGTTACATTCATAAAACTATTTCTCACAAAGGCTACAATAATGGCAAAAAGGAAACAATTTCTCAAAAATAATGCAGAACTAGTGGAAGAGTTGTCAGGCCCCATTCCTTTCACCTGCACATGTGTTAAAGTCTCAATGCCATTCTCAGGGTCTATAAGCTTTACTAAACTGTGTATGGTTATAGCAATGAAAGTAGCCCTAAACACACACCTTTTAAAATGTCTTTTCTGTGCTCACTCAGCATGCAGTATTTTAAAGATACAACATAGTAAATGTTAGCATTTAAAATTATATGCCATTATATTGAAAGGCAAAGCCCACATTTTTAAAGAGCTACATACATACTTAGTTGCAGGTCCATGTAAATCCCTTAATGTGCACCCAGATTGTGTAGCCAAAGGTGTTAGACCATAATGAGTTTTTAAATAATTATCAAGTTACAACAGGTTACAATTTCAATGAAATATAGCATTTGTAGTTAATATATGTACAATAATTAAGCCTATATTTCCTGATTCGCATATGTGTTAGGAAAACATTGAGATCTAGAAACCTATTGCATGCTGGAGAATTGTTTTGTCACAGTTCAGTGTTGGTTTTCCTTCTAAATACATTTGGGGTACAGATGTCAACTTGGTGATTGCTCAAGATAATGGCATGCCTTGGTATTGGTTTATTACCTTCTAGTTGTTGTGCAGCTTCAGTTAATTCAGTCTCATAAACATTGTACTTGTGACTAGCCTTGGCAAAATTTTCTGGGGGAGACTGCGAAGAAAAAAATCTGGAGTGTGATAAGCCAAAATAATCCTGGGATTTCCTTCACAATTGTCATGTTCCCTATTGATGTAGTCTCTAAGGATTAACTATAAGCCCTGGTCTACACTAGGACTTTAGGTCGAATTTAGCAGCATTAAATCGATGTAAACCTGCACCCGTCCACACAATGAAGCCCTTTATTTTGACTTAAAGGGCTTTTAAAATCGATTTCCTTACTCCACCCCTGACAAGTGGATTAGCACTTAAATCGACGTTGCCGGCTCAAATTTGGGGTACTGTGGACACAATTCGATGGTATTAGCCTCCGGGAGCTATCCCAGAATGCTCCATTGTGACCGCTCTGGACAGCACTCTCAACTCAGATGCACTGGCCAGGTAGACAGGAAAAGAACCGCGAACTGTTGAATCTCATTTCCTGTTTGGCCAGCGTGGCAAGCTGCAGGTGATCATGCAGAGCTCATCAGCACAGGTGACCATGATGGAGTCCCAGAATCGCAAAAGAGCTCCAGCATGGACCGAACGGGAGGTACGGGATCTGATCACTGTATGGGGAGAGGAATCCGTGCTATCAGAACTCCGTTCCAGTTTTCGAAATGCCAAAACCTTTGTCAAAATCTCTCCGGGCATGAAGGACAGAGGCCATAACAGGGACCCGAAGCAGTGCCGCGTGAAACTGAAGGAGCTGAGGCAAGCCTACCAGAAAACCAGAGAGGCGAACGGCCACTCCGGGTCAGAGCCCCAAACATGCCGCTTCTATGATGAGCTGCATGCCATGTTAGGGGGTTCAGGCACCGCTACCCCAGCCGTGTTGTTTGACTCCTTCAATGGAGATGGAGGCAATACGGAAGCAGGTTTTGGGGACAAAGAAGATGATAGCTCACAGCAAGCAAGAGGAGAAACTGGTTTTCCCGACAGCCAGGAACTGTTTCTCACCCTGAACCTGAAGCCAGTACCCCCTGAACCCACCCAAGACTGCCTCCTGGACCCAGCAGGCAGAGAAGGGACCTCCGGTGAGTGTACCTTTCAAAATACTATACATGGTTTAAAAGCAAGCATGTGAAAGGATTACTTTGCCCTGGCATTCGCGGCTCTCCTGGATGTACTCCCAAAGCCTTTGCAAAAGGTTTCTGGGGAGGGCAGCCTTATTGCGTCCTTCATGGTAGGACACTTTACCACTCCAGGCCAGTAACACGTACTCGGGAATCACTGTACAACAAAGCATTGCAGTGTATGTTTGCTGGCGTTCAAACAACATCCGTTCTTTATCTCTCTGTGTCATCCTCAGGAGAGTGAGATATAATTCATGGTCACCTGGTTGAAATAGAGTGCTTTTCTTCAGGGGACACTCAGAGGAGCCGATTTCTGCTGGGCTGTTTGCCTGTGGCTAAACAGAAATGTTCCCCGCTGTTAGCCACAGGGAGGGGGGAGGGTTGAAGGGGTAGCCACGCGGTGGGGGGAGGCAAAATGCGACCTTGTAACGAAAGCACATGTGCTATGTATGTAATGTTAACAGCAAGGTTTACCTGAAAGAGTGTAGCCACTGTTTTATAAAATGTGTCTTTTTAAATACCGCTGTCCCTTTTTTTTTCTCCACCAGCTGCATGTGTTTCAGTGATCACAGGATCTTCTCCTTCCCAGAGGCTAGTGAAGCTTAGAAAGAAAAAAAAAACGCACTCGAGATGAAATGTTCTCCGAGCTCATGCTGTCCTCCTACACTGACAGAGCACAGACGAATGTGTGGAGGCAAATAATGTCAGAGTGCAGGAAAGCACAAAATGACCGGGAGGAGAGGTGGCGGGCTGAAGAGAGTAAGTGGCAGGCTGAAGCTCAAATGTGGCGGCAGCGTGATGAGAGGAGGCAGGATTCAATGCTGAGGCTGCTGCAGGACCAAACCAGTATGCTCCAGTGTATGGTTGAGCTGCAGCAAAGGCAGCTGGAGCACAGACTGCCACTGCTGCCCCTCTGTAACCAACCGCCCTCCTCCCCAAGTTCCATAGCCTCCACACCCAGACGCCCAAGAATGCGGTGGGGGGGCCTCTGGCCAACCAGCCACTCCACCACAGAGGATTGCCCCCCAAAAAGAAGGCTGGCATTCAATAAATTTTGAAGTTGTAAACTGTTAAAGTGCTGTGTGGCATTTTCCTTCCCTCCTCCACCACCCCTCCTGGGCTACCTTGGTAGTCATCCCCCTATTTGTGTGATGAATGAATAAAGAATGCATGAATGTGAAGCAACAATGACTTTATTGCCTCTGCAAGCGGTGATTGAAGGGAGGAGGGGCGGGTGGTTAGCTTACAGGGAAGTAGAGTGAACCAAGGGGCGGGGGGTTTCATCAAGGAGAAACAAACAGAACTTTCACACCGTAGCCTGGCCAGTCATGAAACTGGTTTTCAAAGCTTCTCTGATGCGTACCGCGCCCTCCTGTGCTCTTCTAACCGCCCTGGTGTCTGGCTGCACGTAACCAGCAGCCAGGCGATTTGCCTCAACCTCCCACCCCGCCATAAACGTCTCCCCCTTACTCTCACAGATATTGTGGAGCACACAGCAAGCAGTAATAACAGTGGGAATATTGGTTTTGCTGAGGTCTAAGCGAGTCAGTAAACTGCGCCAGCGCGCCTTTAAACGTCCAAATGCACATTCTACACTTGCTCAGCCTGTAGTTGAACAGCTCTTGACTACTGTCCAGGCTGCCTGTGTACGGCTTCATGAGCCATGGCATTAAGGGGTAGGCTGGGTCCCCAAGGATACATATAGGCATTTCAACATCCCCAACAGTTATTTTCTGGTCTGGGAATAAAGTCCCTTCCTGCAGCTTTTGAAACAGACCAGAGTTCCTGAAGATGCGAGCATCATGCACCTTTCCCGGCCATCCCACGTTGATGTTGGTGAAACGTCCCTTGTGATCCACCAGAGCTTGCAGCACTAACGAAAAGTACCCCTTGCAGTTTATGTACTCGGCGGCTTGGTGCTCCGGTGCCAAGATAGGGATATGGGTTCCATCTATGGCCCCACCACAGTTAGGGAATCCCATTGCAGCAAAGCCATCCACTATGACCTGCACATTTCCCAGGGTCACTACTCTTGATATCAGCAGATCTTTGATTGCGTGGGCTACTTGCATCACAGCAGCCCCCACAGTAGATTTGCCTACTCCAAATTGATTCCCAACTGACCGGTAGCTGTCTGGCGTTGCAAGCTTCCACAGGGCTATCGCAACTCGCTTCTCAACTGTGAGGGCTGCTCTCATCTTGGTATTCATGCGCCTCAGGGCAGGGGAAAGCAAGTCACAAAGTTCCATGAAAGTGCCCTTACGCATGCGAAAGTTTCGCAGCCACTGGGAATTGTCCCAGACCTGCAACACTATGCGGTCCCACCAGTTTGTGCTTGTTTCCCGAGCCCAGAATCGGCGTTCCACAGCATGAACCTGCCCCATTAACACCATGATGCATGCATTGGCAGGGCCCATGCTTTCAGAGAAATCTGTGTCCATGTCCTGATCACTCACGTTACCGCGCTGACATCGCCTCCTCGCCCAGTATCGCTTTGCCAGGTTCCGGTGCTGCATATATTGCTGGATAATGCATGTGGTGTTTAATGTGCTCCTAATTGCCAAAGTGAGCTGAGCGGCCTCCATGCTTGCCTTGGTATGGCGTCCGCACAGAAAAAAGGCGCGGAACGACTGTCTGCCGTTGCTCTGACGAAGGGAGGGGCGACTGACGACACGGCTTACACGGTTGGCTTCAGGGAGCTAAAATCAACAAAGGGGGTGGCTTTACATCAAGGAGTATTTCAGGCAGGACTTCACGGAAGGTTCCAATAAGAAATGGTGCACCTAAGTTATCGTTCTTATTGGAACAAGGAGGTTAGCCTGGCCTCTGATTGATACATGGCGAGATTTACCTCGCTGCACCTTCTCTGTGAGTGACTGCAGTGTGACCTAGAGGAATGAGTCCCCTAGACAGGGGAGGAGGCAAATGAGTACAAAACAAATCTGGTCTATTTCTTGTTTTGACCCACTCCATCTATCTTTTACATCTTTGGCTGGCAGCAGATGGTGCAGAAGGACTGCATGCCATCCACATCTCATGGCTGCTCGGCAGAAGATGGTACAGTACGACTGCTAGCCATCCTCATCTCTTGCCTGCCTGGCAGAAGATGGTACAGTACGACTGCTAGCAGTCCGTATCGCCTGCCCGCTCACCATAAGATGGTTCAATAGGACTGACTGCAGGACTAAAGAGAATGACCTGGTCAAGTCACTCCAAATTTAGTACCTGCGCCCATGTCTGCCCAGGCGCTCCCAGCCGACGTGGCCAGGAGAACCTCGGACACGACGACGACGGCTACCAGTCGTATTGCACCGTCTGCTGCCAGAAGGCAATGGGTTGCTGCTACTGTGTAGCAAAGCCGTACCGCGTCTGCCAGCACCCAGGAGACATAGGGTGATGGTTACCTGAGCGGGCTCCATGCTTGCCATGGTATGGCGTCTGCACAGGTAACTCAGGAAAAAAGGCACGAAACGATTGTCTGCCCTTGCTTTCACGGAGGGAGGGAGGGAACGGGGGCCTGACGATACGTACCCAGAACCCCCCGCGACAATGTTTTAGCCCCATCAGAGTTCTCCATTATGACTGCTCTGGACAGCACTCTCAGATGCCCGATTGTTTGCCGTTGCTCTGATGCAGGGAGGGGCGACTGAGGACACGGCTTACAGGGTTGGCTTCAGGGAGCTAAAATCAACAAAGGGGGTGTCTTTACATCAAGGAGTATTTCAGGCAGGACTTCACAGAGGGTTCCAATAGGAAATGGTGCACCTAAGTTATCGTTCTTATTGGAACAGGAAGGTTAGCCTGGCCTCTGATTGATACATGGCTAGATTTATCTTGCTGCACCTTCTCTGTGAGTGACTGCAGTGTGACCTAGAAGAATGAGTCCCCTAGACGGGGGAGGGGGGGAAGCAAATGAATACAGAACAAATCTGGTCTATTTCTTGTTTTGATCCACTCCATCTATCTTTTACATCTTTGGCTGGCAGCAGACGGTGCAGAAGGACTGCATGCCATCCACATCTCATGGCTGCTCGGCAGAAGATGGTACAGTACGACTGCTAGCCATCCTCATCTCCTGCCTGCCTGGCAGAAGATGGTACAGTACGACTGCTAGCAGTCCGTATCGCCTGCCCGCTCACCATAAGACAGTTCAATAGGACTGACTGCAGGACTAAAGAGAATGACCTGGTCAAGTCACTCCAAATTTAGTCCCTGCGCCCATGTCTGTCCAGGTGCTCCCAGCTGATATGGCCAGGAGCACCTCGGACATGACGATGACGGCTACCAGTCGTACTGTACCGTCTGCTGCCACAAGGCAAGGGGTTGCTGCTACTGTGTAGCAATGCCGTACCGCGTCTGCCAGCACCCAGGAATCATAGGGTTACAGTTACCTGAGCGGGCTCCATGCTTGCCGTGGTATGGCATCTGCACAGGTAACTCAGGAAAAAAGGCACGAAACGATTGTCTGCCCTTGCTTTCACGGAGGGAGGGAGGGAACGGGGGCCTGACGATATGTACCCAGAACCACCCGCGACAATGTTTTAGCCCCATCAGGCATTGGGATCTCAACCCAGAATTCCAATGGGCAGCGGAGACTGCAGGAACTGTGGGATAGCTACCCACAGTGCAACGCTTCGGAAGTCGACTCTAGCCTCGGTACTGTGGAAGCGCTCCGCCGAGTTAATGCACTTAATGCACTTAGAGCATTTTCTGTGGGGACACACACACTCGAATATATAAAACCGATTTCTAAAAAACCGACTTCTATAAATTCGACCTTATTCCGTAGTGTAGACATAAGAGTATACCCACCCAAATGCCCTGTGCTAGTTGTGCCCACAGGAGCTAACATGTTGCACCCAGACACACAGCAAGACTCAGTAAGCCCATGTAAGCACAATTCATAGATATTTAGGTCAGAAGGGACATTATGATCATCTAGTCTGACCTCCTGCTCAACGCAGGCCACAGAATTTCACCCACTACTCCTACAAAAAAACCCGCACACCTATATCTGTGCTATTGAAGTCCTCAAATCATAGTTTAAAGACTTCAAGGAGCAGAGAATCCTCCAGCAAGTGACCCGTGCCCCATGCTACAGAGAAGGCGAAAAACCTCCAGGGCCTCTTCCAATCTGCCCTGGAGGAAAATTCCTTCCTGACCCCAAATATGGCGATCAGCTAAACCCTGAGCATATGGGCAAGATTCATCAGCCAGATACTACAGAAAATTCTTTCCTGGGTAACTCGGATCTCACCCCATCTAATAGCCCATCGGGCCTATTTACCATGAATATTTAATTACCAAAACCATGTTATCCCATCATACCATCTCCTCCATAAACTTATCGAGTTTAATCTTAAAGCCAGATAGATCTTTTGCCCCCACTGCTTCCCTCGGAAGGCTATTCCAAAACTTCACTCCTCTGATGGTTAAAAACCTTTGTCTAATTTCTAGTCTAAATTTCCTAGTGGCCAGTTTATATCCATTTGTTCTTGTGTCCACATTGGTACTGAGCTTAAATAATTCCTCTCCCTCTCCGGTATTTATCCCTCTGATATATTTGTAGAGAGCAATCATATCTCCCCTCAACCTTCTTTTAGTTAGGCTAAACAAGCCAAGCTCTCCTTGTCATAAGTCAAGTTTTCCATTCCTCGGATCATCCTAGTAGCCCTTCTCTGTACCTGTTCCAGTTTGAATTCATCCTTCTTAAACATGGGAGACCAGAACTGCACACAGTATTCCAGGTGAGGTCTCACCAGTGCCTTGTATAACGGTACTAAAACCTCCTTATCCCTACTGGAAATACCTCTCTTGATACATCCCAAGACCGCATTAGCTTTTTTCACAGCCATATCACATTGGCGGCTCATAGTCGTCCTATGATCAACCAATACTCCAAGGTCCTTTTCGTCCTCCGTATTCTTAGTGTTACACGTGCAAATGCAGTCTTTTTGGCAGCCAACAGGTGCCAAATATTTGCAGGCACACCCACTCTCCTTTGAAAAATTGTCCCTACATGTTCTTAAGAGGATAGGAGCAATTGCTGAAATTCTTTCCACCACCTGACAGAAAGAACAAAGATAAGGTATTGAGAGAAGCTTATTTTTACTTTGTTTTTAAAGGCTATGAAAATCACCACACATGCCTGATAATTCAGAATGACCATTGCTGACTGTCTTGTAGTATTGTTCTGAGGGGAGCCTAACATCCATGAGCTGGCTATAAGATATGCATTAAAACACCTTGCCTATCCATCATCGTTCTCAGCAGGGTAATATAAACAGACACACCACTTGTGGTCACTTAGATCTATTCGGGAGAAATTACTCCAAGTCTTACAAGTAGCCAATGGTTGCTACTTATGGATGTTCCGTCTTGGTAACAGAGTAAAAGAGGGATGAGACAAAGTATATTTTTAATAAAAAAAATTGTCACTTTTCCATCTATTTAAGAGAAGAATGATACATGAATGGAAAAAGCAGCTGTGTCACTAATATAAACTCCATGTGCCCCCCACAACAAATTTGTAATAGCACTAAGTATTTCTGTTCAGATGTATTTCTTGGCAACAAAACCATCAGGAAGAAAAAAAATCTCAGGACTGACTGAATGTATTTTAGGAGTTCAGCAGCTAGGAAAAGATTTCTGTGTTTATCAAAAATCATCTTAATCATTTGCATCAAGAGCCTGCCCTCTAGGTAATGTATCTACTAGGGATTTTCAACAAATGTGGCCAATTACGTTACAAAATATTTAATGGTAAATATAATTTAACAAATATATTGTGATGGCAGGGAGGCCAAGTGTTTGCTGTGCAATCTAAAGTCTTTTTTGTTATATTGGAGTCTGACCCAAAGCCCACTGAAATCAATGGGAGATTCTTTATTCACTTCTATGTGCATTAGAATCCAAAATGTCTCATTCTATGTGGTATAAGCAATGTTCAGATTGATCTTTTTCTAAATCCATGTTAAAACCAGTTCAGGTGTGCCTGTTTTAAAAACCCTGTTTATGTACTGTGGATTAACCTAGAAGAGTTGTGCTATCTTTTTAAAAGACGCTAAAGTACACAGAAGTGTTTCTCAGCATCTCTGAACCTCTCTGCATGTGAGTACATGCTCGCTGTTCCCCTGGGATCAGATTGTGAGCCCTTCTTCACCTTGGTGAGCACTTACGCAAGCAGGTTCACTGATGTTAGTAACTGCTTGTCAGTATTACTACAGGGGTCACAATTTGGCTCTCAGTAAATGCTTAGATCTTTAAGATCTTCTGTTTGAGTCAGCTTCCACATACAGACATGGGGAAGATGTGAATGTTCATGTTCCATCCCTAGGGGGCAGAGTGGGATTTTTCAGTCTTTACAAAAGTAAAATCTGTTGCCAAGAAAGAGGTTTAATTTTCCTCCTGGATTAGGATTAATCTCTAAAATTTAAGGACATTAACAGTCTGAAGAGCCTTCCTGTCCAGCACCTTCAAAAATTACATCCTTATAGCATGCTGGGATTGTGGCTTTTAAAAATGTGCAGGCCAAGAGAACATAATTTTATTGCTGATTTACTTGTCTTGTTGGATTTGCATGCAGTGTCCTGTGCTGACAGCTCAAAGACAATGCATACATGAAAGAAACTGCAAATCAACTATTCACACTTCAAAATTCAGAAGTCTAATTGCTAATCAGTTTAATGTTGCAGATAATAACTTTGGCATGCTTTTGGGGATAGAAAATAAATGAAAAGGTTAGGTAGTGAATAAAATGGAACATATCTGGTTTTACAGATTTAGGATTGTATTGTAGGTCCTTACATTTTAATCCTAACTGACAAGTTTTCTTGTTAAATGTCTTACAACTTCTATAATTCTTATCTGAGATGGTCTGGATTTTAAACACCTTTTAGTTGTCAGTGCCCAAGTGTACATCAATTGCCTCCTTTCCTTTCCCAGATATAAACAAAATCTGCTTAATATCTGTTCATGGGATGACTGGCTGGATCTAGGAATGGGTAATGGATTCAGACCCTTACAGCTCTAAGTCATTGTTTCAAACCTAGCCCAGTAACTGAAAATTACTATCATTTGTCAAATCTTGTGTAACCTAAATGAAAGGTGTTAGCAGGGGGCGGGGGTCTAAGGTGATTTTTTTAATGGATGGATATCTGCATCATAAATCTACCATCACACTTTGTTTAACTGGGAGTTTGACACACTTGATGGTGGTCTCAATAGTGACAGAATGGGTACGCTGCTCTCTCATTTGGTGTTCCTTTGGGTCAGTTGAGGTGATGTATAGAAATGCTTTTTCCCTTTTGACTATACCTACCTATGCTTTAGAGAGAGAACGGAGTCTATGTCTCCAGTGCTGTTAATGCAGCCCTGTCCCTGAACATAACATTTAATTTTCTAAGAAGTTAATTCTCTTTCTTTTGTACCAGCATAGGTATTTCTCTGACCTGCATTGTTCCATTAGCTTCCTTTTCTATCACAGCTTGAAATAAGAAGAGGGGTGGGTTTTGTTTTTTTTTAAAGTATGTGAAAATAGGCACAAAAAAGTAAGGAGAAGAAAAGAGATAGACGGGAAAGAGGAGATATGGGAGCCACAGCAGAGCTCAGAAAGTTGGGAAAGCAGAGAAGAAATCACTGAGAAGATTTTCAAAGGCACAAAGGGGATGCTCAGAAATATAAGAGGAGAGAGATGGGGATGATAGCAGATATGGTGGGGAAATAAAATATCATGGAATGAACGTAAGGGTCAGGATATTTATAAGCATGGCCACTTAATAGGAACATAAGAATGGTGTTTAATTTATCAATGTTTTCCAAAACCTCCTCTATTTCCCCTTCAGTCTGGGACAGGTCCTCAGATTTATCCCCTGAAAAGAATTGCTTAGGTGTGGGAATCTCCCTCACATCCTCTTCAGTGAAGATGGATGCAAAGCATTCATTTAGCTTCTCCACAATGGTCTCGTCTTCCTTGAGTGCTCGTTGAGCACTGTGATCGTTCATTGACCCCACTTCTTGTTTAGTAGGCTCTCTACTTCTGAGGTACTTAAAAAAATTGCAGTTAGTTTGTAGATTTTACTACTTGCTCTTCAAATGCTTTTTTGGCCTGCATAATTATACTTTTACATTTGACTTGCCAGAGTTTATGCTCCTTTCTGTTTTCCTCACTAGGATTTGACTTCCAATTTTTAAAGGATGCCTTTTTGCCTCTAACTGCCTCCTTTCCTCTGTTTAACATTGTGGCATTTATTTATTTTTTGGTCCTCTCACTGGTTTTGTTTTTATTTTTTTAATTTCTGATATGCATTTAGTTTGAGCCTATCTTAGTGTTTTTAAACAGTTTCTATGCAGCTTGCATGCATTTCACTCTTGTGATTGTTAATTTCTGGTTTAGTAATGTCCTCATTTTTATGTGGTTCCCATTTTTAAAGTTAAATGCTGCTGTGGTGGGTTTCTTTGGTAATATTCACACAAGGATATTAAATTTAATTACATTATTGTCTGTGTTACTGAGCCATTCAGCTATATTCACCTCTTGGACCTGATCTGGTGAGCCAGTTAGGACTTGATCAAGAATTGCTTCTCCCCTTGTGGGTTCCAGGACTAGCTGCTCTGAGGAACAGTTTTAACGGCGTCTAAAAATGTTATCTCTGCATCCTCTCCTGAAGTGACATGCACCCAGTCAATATGGGGATAGTTGAAATTCCCCCATTATTATTGGGTTTTCTGTTTTGGTAGCCTCTGTAATGTCCTGAGCCTTTCACAGTCACCATCACCATTCTGGTCAGGTGGTTGGTAATATATTCCTGCTGGTATACTCTTATTATTCAAGCTTGGAATTTTATCCATAGAGATTCTATGGTACAGTTTGATTCATTTAAAATGTTTACTGTAGTTGACTGTATGGTTTCTTTAACACATCCCGCCACTCCCCCACCAACACAACCTATTCTGTCATTCTTATTTTGTATCCTGGTATTATTGTGTACCATTGATATCATAATTTCACCCAGTTTCTGTGATGCCTATTACATCAATATCCTCATTTCATATGAGGCAATCATTTTCACTCATCTTCTTGCATTTGTATACAAGCAGTTATGAAATTTGTCAATATTTAGTTGTCTGCCTTCCTGGGATTTAATTGAATTGGACTCTTTTTCATGTGATTGTTTCTCTTAAGTGCCTACCTGTACTTTATCAACATCTAGCCTCTCCTGTTTACTAGAATATAAAGTATCTCCTTTAATAAATCCTCCCTGTAGCAAAGAGACAACTCACCAGCACAACGCCTCCTGCTGGTCATCTTGGGAATTAGCTCTTCAGCCTCCTGAGTGCCCTCTGCTGGCTGATGTCTTGCTTGCCCCAGGCCCCTCTGTCCCTCCCGGATCCTGGTGCCCTTTTACTTTGGGGTTCTGCCCCAGCAGTAACCCACAGTCATCATCTCCCCTCCCAGGGGAACACCCAACCCTCTATTCCCACCTTGCCTCAGTGGCTACTGCCAGTCATCATCTAGCCCCCACTCACTGGGGCATACTGCAGTCTGTAAACCACTCATCATTGGCAATGGATGTTTGGACCTGCTCCCTTTGCCTACCTCTGGGCTGCACCTCTGTAGCCCCAGTGCCTCCTTTGGCCTTACCCAAGGCCTCAGGCTGGGGAGCTCCAGCCTGGCATCTGGCCTTTCCCCAGCCCAGCCCCACCTATCCTTTTCTCCCAGGCACTCAGGTCCTTCTCTCTCCACAGCTAGAGAAAGACTGACTCACCTCCTGCTCACAGCCATTTTATAAGGCCAGCTGTGGCCTGATTGGGGCATGGCCCCAGCTGTGGCTGCTTCCCCAATCAGCCTAGCCTTTTCTCTCAGGAGTGGGGTAACTGCCCCGCTACACTCCCCTAAAGGATGTGTCTGTCCAAACTGCATGCTCTTCTGCACCAGCTGGCTTTCCCCCAGCCTGTAGTTTAAAACCTCCTCTATGACATTTTAATTTCACATGCCAGCAATCTGGTTTCATTTTGATTAAGGTGGAGCCCATCTTTTTTATATAGGCTCCTCCTTTCCCAAAAGGGTCCTCAGTTCTTAACTAACCCAGATCCCTCCTCCCCCATCATTGTCTCATACACACATTGAGAGAGTCTGCAGTTCTGCCTGTCTAACTGGCCCTCTATGTGGAACTGAAAGCATTTCAGAGAATGGTATCATGGCGGCTTGGACTTTCATCTGTTATCTAGTAGCTGAAATTTGGTCTTCAGAACGTCTTTCCTACTTTTCCCTATGTCATTGGTACCTACATATACCATGACCACTGGCTCCTTTCTAGAATGTCACATAAGTCAGTCTAGACATCTTGAGAGGTCTACAGCCTTCACGCCTGGCAGGTAATTCACCGTTCCCTCAGCCATCACAACCATGACTATATTTCTAATAATATAATCCCTCATTACTGTTACCCTTTCAGTTATTGGGAGGAGACAAGTATCTTCAGAATCATCTGAAAGGAGGATTTTTAAAAATGAGATTTTTCCGTCCCTTCCATCCAAGGCCGGATTAACTCTCCTGTGGGCCTGGGGTTATTAGATTTTGTGGGGCCCCTAGGGGTTTGGAGTACGGGAGTGGACTCAGGGCTGGGGCAGGGGATTGGGATGTGGGAGGGGGTGCAGCTCCAGCTGGGGGATGGGCTCTGGGGTGGGGCCAGGGATGGGCCAGGGGGTTGGCGTGCGGGTGTCTGGGGGGGAGTTTGAGTGCAGGAGGGGGCTCCAGGCTGGGGTAGAGGGTTGGGGTGAAGGAGGGGGTGCGGGGTGCAGGCTGCAGCTGGGAAGTGCTTACTTTGGGTAGCTCCTCGTCAGCAGTGCAGAGGAGCTAAGGCAGGATCCCCCAGAGTTGTCAAATCCGCTGAAACTAAGCGCTTGTTTTAGGCTGAGTTGGCTCATGTGTTGCGTGTTGGCTAGCTTTTTGGCTTTTACAGTAGCTTGTAGCTTCTTGGTTTTTGATTGGCTCCTGGCCCTGGCCCACCCGTGGTCCCGGCCAATCAGAATGAAAGCTTGAATCAGGTGACTTTGGCTCCAGTACAGCTACAGTGTGTGTGCGCCTCCCCCTGATGCCTAACTGTGTGTGGCACCATGCTGAGCGTGTGTGTGCGTCCCCTCCCCTGACCCTGAACGCCCCTTGCCTAGGGGCCGCAGGGGCATGCCGGCAAGCCGGAGCTCACGGCTCCAGCCCCGCCATGGGACGGGGGTGGCACCAAGGCTTGGGGACCTCTGCGGGCTGGATGAAAAGAAGCAGCAAGCCCCATCAGGCCTGCGGCCCTGCGACGCCCCCCCTTAGCTCGAGGCCCTGGGCTGCAGTCTCTAAAGCCACTGCATTAATCCAGCCCTGCTTCCACATTGATGTTCCCATTCCCCGAGACTTTTATCCTCCTCAACACCACAGAGACCGCTGGAGTTGGGATGGAACCACTCTACTGTGTCCTTGCAAATCTACTTTGTCTGTGTCTCTATAGCTACAGCTAAACAGGACTGTAAGCCAGAGACTTGCAACATATCTCATCAATATCCCCGCTCCCACAGAGAGCCATCTAAGCAAAAGAAGCCTCAATTATGAGTATTAATATAAAAGGGCAACTGCTAAATGAAAAAGGAGAAAGTAAGTGATAGAGACAGACATTTCTCAAACCACAGAGAGTGTGTTACAGACAATAGGTAATTTAAAAAATGCTGTATAAAAATGTGCGTAGGACCAGATTTCTTCAATGGGAACTTGACTCATTTCAAAAAAGCTGTGCCTGATTATATTATACCATGTATGAAACTGAGTTAGATGGAAAACACCTTCTATTTTTAACCTTATTTACAAAATGTTGCTTTAATTGGTATTATGCTCTATTTCAATTTGTACTGAAATGTATTTGCTGGAGTTTAAACAGTATTGGTGGGATTTGGGGGCTAAATTCCTGCCTTCTGCAATGACAGTTTTGCTGGTACAACTGAGGTTAGAAGTGGAGTCCTACAATGCATTCCATGGGACAGAAAGTATTTTTTTAATTTTTGAAATACTTTTAAATAAGTATTTATTTTGAATATTGTCACTTAATAAAAAAGGCTTCCCTATTATAAATGTGTACCACTCTGAAGACTAGTTTAACCTGCACTCTCTTCAGAGTAAGTCATTAAATGCTTATTGCATGAAGAGTTTTAACACCAATAAATTTAGATTTAGAACTTCTAATATACCAATCTAAACATATAGCACTGGAGGCATACTTTCAGTCCATTCTGACTATCTTCCTTTGGATATATGCAGTACTGGGAACCCAAATCTATCGATCCTTGGATTATGTAGTTTACTCTAATAATTTGGAGCGGCTGGCTCAGATTCAGGTCTCATTTACACCAATGCATACCCAGAATAATTCCATTAATTTAAGAGGAATTGCTCCAGATTTACACCGGTGTAATTTTATCAAAATCTGGCCAAAGACTTAATTTACACACCCAAATGGAAGGAGGAAACTTTAACATTCTGACTATTATTTATTTATTTATTTATTTATTTGACGATTTGTATTGTAGTAGCACGCAAACACCACATCTAGGACTGAAAACTCCTACGTACAAGCACATAGTTGGGTAGGATCATTTCCCCCCAGGAGATAAAATCTCCACTGTAATACCAAAGGCTTAAATGACAGTTCGGCCACAAACTCCCCATCACTAACTCCCACTGACTAAATGGGCTGCAATAATAGCCATTAAAGTCATAGAGTTTAAGGCCACCTAATCTGACCTCCTGTGTGCAGCTTAACTCCTGACTCTCTCCGTGGGAATAATATGAATAATCCACAGGAGTTTAGCCATATCATTACCATTAATGTAACATTTTCATTGTACAGAAATGTGTCCCTTGTTTGTTTGATTTTTTTCTTCGTTCATTTTTCAGTTTTATAAGTTTTATTTTAAAAATCCAGACTAAATTTCCATTTCAGTCTGTCACAAAAATGTGTTTATAAGCAACTGCTGAAATATACAACCAAACTTATCCCTGACGTAACTCGTATTGAGTCAAAGGAGTTTCAGCAAAGATGGATTTGGCCTAAAAAAATCTTCAGCATACTTATATTTCTCATAAAAGTCCTGGGGTATATTCTGCCTGTATACCCCATATATTCTCTCTGACATCAATGGGGTTTCAGTGGGTGTGACTGTAGGTAGAATTGGATTTCTAATGGGTCACATTGCACCTATGGGCTTTAGAAACAGTATCTTGTCATGTAGCCCATTGGATAAAGTATTTGCCTTTATATTACAGAGACAGTAAGTTAAAACTCTGTTTTTGCTTTGGGCTAAGAGAATAATGAGGAGTGAGGTAATAATAATCTATGGAATAAATATTTGAATGGTGTAAATGAATGTAAGCAAAATAGAATTATTTTTGATGATATGATAAGGCCTAATGAGATGAGATTAATTCTGGATGACTATAAGGAAAAGCTTTCTGGCAGTAAGATTGATTGGACTGTAGAACACTCCCCAGGACAGTGCGGGGAGCCGCATTGTTTGGGATATTTAAATCTAGACTAGACAAAACACTAGACAAATTTACAATATGCAATGCACAATCCTGCATTTCGTGGAAGATATACTGCCTAACAGACCTCTCCATCACTAACTTCCCGTACACTATAGGATAGCTAGAGATAAACATGAGAGCTGCCTGGCATTCAGTAACACACACTCCAGCATTTAATAGCACTGTCCAACATTTAATTAGCCAACACAGGGAGCAGCATGGTGACATGTTTGTGTCTGGAAGACTTTCATTGGATTGTTATGGCATTCCCAATCACTGGAGGGGAGCCTGACTTGTTGTAAAGCAGCAAGATTAGGAAAGTAGCCTTGGAGAGCTAGGATAGGAATTAAGCTAACCAAGAAGTTCTTCCCAATTGCTATGTATATAATTAAGGTTGAAAGGTGCCTATTTAACGCTCCTGGAAAATATTGTTTGTGTGTTTATGTAATGAGCAACTAATTTTTAAGCTGCTTTATTCCCAGAGGTGTTTTTTAAATAACAAATATGTCGAAGTATCTAATGTACTATAATATATTTTTCTTTTTAAATGAAACCCAGTTTTGAGGTATAGATACTCAGTTATCAAAAGCGGTTTGCAATTTTAACGCTCATGAAGCCTTACAATGGTTAGTGATTTTTGCTTTGTTAATTAAAAAATAAACACCCTACACTTTTGCTCCTTAAACTTGTCTGCCTTTGAGCATCTACACAGATCAGTTTTTTTCATGGCTGAGTTATAAACCTCAGAAATAGACTTTTATAGAAATAGAAATAGACTTTGGAAACTTGAATAGAAATGTAATGCTCTAATAAAATAGACCAACCAGTTATCTGGTTTAAAAAACAACAACAACAACCTCTTAATACTACTTAGGAATTTGTAAATTGAATTTTAATGGTACCATAGTATAAGAAAAGAAATTCAAAAGCTTTTGTTTAGGTTTTTTATATTGGGATTTGATAAGTAAAACTGTACCGTAGCAAAAATCTACAGTGGAATTAGCCACAAAAAGCTCCAGTGAAATAATATTGAAATTCACAAACGTGCCAAGATAATGAAACTTATTAACGACAACTAACAAAGGAACTTTTTTTTAAAAAAAAGCTGTTATGGGCATAATTCAGCAAAATAGTCAAACGTGCTCAACTTCCACTGAAAAAAATTGTTCCGTTATCTTCACTGGGTTTTAAGCATGTGCTTAAAGTTAAGCATGTGTCTGAGTACTTGCTAAATTGGGTCCTATAAAGGCAGCTGCATAAAATGATGCAATTAACATGGGGAACTTCTCATACATTCCCAGAATAAAAGGCTATATGGAGCCATTGTGTTAATCTAGTTCGACCTCCTGCATAACACTGGCCAAAGAACCCCACCCAATAATTTCTGCATCAAGTCCATAATTTCTGTAAGGGGGAGTTTATCATTTAGAAAGATATTCAGTCTTAAATTAAAGACTGGGTGCGATACAAAATCCACTATGTCCCTAGATAGTTAAAAATTAGTGCCTTATTTCTTATCTGAATTTGTCTAGCTTCAGCCTCCAGCCATTGGCTCTCATTATGACTTTGCCTGCTAGATTGAAGAGCCATTTAATGTCAAATCTATTCTCCTTGTAGGTACTTGTAGACTGGAATCAAGATAATTCTTAACCTTCCCTTGGGTAAACAAAATAGATTGAGCTTCTTTAGTTTCTCACTATAATGCATGTTTTCCAGACCTCAAATCATTCTTGTAGCTTTTTTGAATCCTCTCCAATATTTCAACATCCTTTTGGAAGTGCAGACGCCAGAAATGGACAAAGTATTCCGATAATGGTGTCACTAATGCTGTATACAATATTCCCTGCTTTTTCTTGACATTCTCTTGCTCATTTTCTTAAAAACTATAACATTTAACACGTTAAATTTAAAAGCAAATACAGAAAGATCAAGTTATGTTTGGAGGGTTATTTGCCAATTTGATTAAGTAAGATGATTTCACCGGTTAGAATACATGCTGACATTTTAGAGTGTAAGCCTGTTATGCCCTACATATGTACTTATTAAAATTACTTGTATTTATAATTTGCAATCATGGAGCATCAGTAAATAACAGAGCTAGCTGAAATTTGTTGAAAAATTGGTTTTGAAAAAAAGGTTCCGTTTGTGAAACAATTTTTTTGAAAAAAAAATCAGAATATCATGGGACTTAGCTGATCAGCCAACTTTAAATCTGAAAAACTATTCTGTTGCTTTGTCATTCGGTTTTAATCATGTTTGATCTTTAGTTAGCATCATCTTAAATCGTATTTCACTGTTGAACCTCTCCTACTTTTTCTTTTTCTCTCTCCTTTCCACTTTGCATTCTCCCTGACATCAAACTTTTTTCCCTTGTGTTTGGTGCTGGGTGGTGGTTGTAGTTTTGTTTTATTTGTTTGTTACTGGTTTGGTTTGGATTTGTTTGGTTCTTAAATTTTTCTCTATTTAGTTGCTGATTAGTATGCTTTTCTTCTCTGTTTGTATTTGACAATGTCTTTGGGATTTTGAGGGTGGCATTAACAATTTTGACTGGTCAGCTTAGTTGCGCAGCACTTTCAAAATATTTGCTTAAAACATTTGAAATTTAAAATGTTAATTTCTTAAAAATTATTTATTTTGGAGATGAAACTAAAAAATATCAATCCATTGTGAAAACTAATAGAAAATTAAGTTGAAATTTTCAATAAATTCTCATCTTTTTTGAATAGTTCTAGTAAGTAATATATCCTCAAAAAATTAAATTCCAGTACTATAGGCAACACTCCTCTACGTTTTTACCACAGTTTGGTGGGAATTAGGTTTCAGTTCTCTCTGTTAATAAGGATTAACAAGAACAATGCTCTTAAAATCTAAACCACCTAGTGTTGACCTTCTAACTAATGATATATCTGTACCTACTTGCGTTTTGAACTAGATTGTACTGTAATCACTTAAAGTGAGGGTCCCTGTCTTTATATCAGTTTTGTAATCTGCCATACACCCACAACACTCCCTAAATGTGCAAAACACTGAATGTTGTCTTTCCTTTTTCTTATCTCTTGTTTGTACTGAAATTAATACAAATCTTCTTAAACGGAGTTGAATAGTCAGTATTGATGCACATATGCTTTTGAACCAAAGAACTGATTCAGAATCTCACCCAATTTTTGAACTATCTACTGTTGATCTGGGAGTTTTATACTACTGCCCATCATCATAGTATCTGAGCTTCTTTTACATAAAATGAATAGCAATAGCAAAGTTCTTTGTGGGGCTTCATGAAATCTCTGACACTTCTCCCTTTATGGAGTTAGAGCTATGCTTGGGTTTTTTGTTTTGTTTTGTTTTTTTTTATGGGAGTTTGGAGGTAAAAGGGGTGTTCAGATTGTGAGAAACATGTGGTGGAATGGCTTTCTCAAAGAGGGGGGTTTGCAACATTTCATAAATATGGTCAGACTCTGTGTCCCCAGCTCTCACATGCATTGACCTGGGCTTTGAAATCTGCATTCTCCCAGGGGAGCGCAGGTGTTGTGTGTGTGTGGCGGGGAGGGCAGTGTCAAAGATCAAAAATCAGTCTTTGTTCAATTAATTGCTTTGAAAATTAGGGCCACGGCCTTAAACTTGCATTGCAAGATTTGGGAGCCAGTGCGAGCCTTGAGAGCCAGACTCAGTCTTGATCACAGGCCTCTGCGCTCATGGTGGCCAAAACCCTAGAGAAGGTGGGCAGCCCCATTCTGCACTAGCTGGAGCTTCTGCATAGCCTTCACAATGATTTACAGTAATCCTGATGACAAATGCATGGATTACTGTGGCCAGGTCCTCATCTGAGAGGAAGGGATGAAGTTTCCTAGACGTTGAAGGTAAAAGAAGGCATTTTGGGAAACTGATACTACCTGGACATCCAAGCTTAAAAAAGGAGTCAAAACAAACTGCACTCAAACCTCTCTTTAAGTTAAGATAGTTACAGTCCCCCTTTCTTCTCACTGACTTCCTACGAGCTCCTCCCGCCAGTGCTGGAATCTACCTTTGGGTTTTAGATACTGTCATAAAAATCTCCGCTGAACCAGCTGCTGTTTTCCATTATGATAACTACGTCCAGGGTTCTCCTGGATTGAGAAGTAGGGAAATACATCCTCGGCACCTTTGATATGAAGAAACCACAGGTCAGGAGAAACTTGATGAGTGGAAACAAGCTAGATTTTGCTACTCAGTTCACTTTTAGCGTTGTCAGAGCATTTGCTTACAATTAAACTTACATCAGCGAAACACCTGGCAAATAGCTAGACTCTTTTTAACAGATTTTAGTTTCTGTACAGCACAGAAAGTGCCAGACTTGTGATCTTCTGATAAAATACCACCCGAAGTAGGTGCAAGGAAAGGGAGTTGGGAGTCAGGGTTTGGTGTGTGACACACCCCACAAACATTTGGATTAACTTCAGAAATGTAATAAAACATTTTTTTGCTTATTTAATTCTAGTGTTTGTTTATTAATAATAGTTACATGAGGGGAAGGAAAGAGAGATGTTTCAAAACACTGTACAAATGTTAGAATGAATGTGATTTAAATATGCAGTCTATCTACCAATAAACTGACTAGCCCAGGGGACAAAGTGTCACTTGATGCTTCATTATTTAACCAACGAGCATTTGATGTGCCTTTGGGGAGAGGGAGGTTTTTGGGAGGGTGAGGGTCAAAAGAGGAACTTGAGAAGGGGAGCTGGGTCTCAGGGTGGAATCTGGGGCAGGGGGTACATCTTCAGCTTTGACTCCTTGGAGGAATGGAGCTGGGGAGAGCAAATCTCCAGCGAGGAACTGGGCCAGAGGGGGCAGGGGAATGAGACAGGCTTAGAGAAGAGTCTAGTTCTGTAGTTTTCTTACTTAGATTTGCTCCATTATAAGGTATATTATTGCTAGGTTGAGCCATACAGACCTTAGTGATTCTGCTGAGTTTGTCCATGCGATCAGGATTTACGGTTGGGTTTTTTGTTTTGTTTTTGTTGATGTTAACAATACTAACAGAACGCTTATTATATTCTTCTTACGATATTTTAACATCTCAGTAATGCCTTGAACACACAGCTCTGGTGGTTTAGGAACAACAATTTGTAAAATTCATCCAGATTATTCTCAGTTTCATTGCTTTTCAGGAGAGTTGCTGGCTTGTTTGTTTATTTGTTTTAATTTCTTTGGAATCTTGCTTTTATACCTCTCCCCCCTTCAGTGGTAATCCTGTGTTATTCCTCAGCATGCTACCTTGCTTAAGCAGTTTAAATACCCTATTTCTAGTTGATTGTATTTTTGTTTTGTATGGGAAAACAGCCTCGGGGTCATCAACATCCTGGTAGTGATGTAGATTTATCCCTCAATGCATTTTATTTTATGGTGCTTTTTAAAGTTCAAAGCTTTCTGATTATTATTTACCCTTTCTTTTATGAAGTAGGTTTGTTTCCCTGGCTGTGCATTCCTGCTTTTATATGTTCTGGTGGGTTTTGGTTTGTTTGCTTTGATACTCTTTATCTGCTATAAACTATATAATTTTCCATTACTGATTCTGCTCTAAATTGGCTAAGTGTTAGCTAAACATTCAGGAGTTGGATTGCCTCTTAAGAAATAAATAAATAAAAAATCTTGCCTTAGCAGTTGGTCTATACCAGCAGGTCTCAAACTGTGGGTCGTGATCCCATTTTAATATTTAATCATATTAATATTAAATTTTAATGTTAAATAATATGTGTGACATTGTTGCATCAGGATTCAGAGTGTGGGATCTGTAGATATTGCTTAATCTTTTTCCTTTTATAATCCACTAATCTAGACATCTCCATAAGGTAAATAGTGTACCACACTGCATCATAGAGGCAGATTTGCATTAAAGTATTGTTGGCCCCTCTCCAAGAACCTGCATCTTAGTAGAAGAGTGTCTCACTGTACTAGTTAGTTCTTATTAATGTTCAACCAAGATTCTCAGTATGTGCTGAATAAATGCTGTGGCCCTCATTTTGGAAAATATTTTCAGAGTTAGAAAGAACAAGGTGGTCTCTTTTGGTATCATGCCAAAACTGATCAAGAGTTAGTAATTCAAAAAAATGTTATTGATTCACAATCACCTTTTTCTGACTACATTTCATTTTAAAGCAAAGCAGCTTTGCAAATCCAGGCTGAAATAATGTCAGCGGGAAGTAAGATTGCATATGATCTTCACTTCTTGTATGAAAAAGAGAGATCTTGGAACCCACAGTAATAGGAAACCTACAATAGCTATAGTGGAGGTCCTTATTTTAGTACACCATTTATATGCACTGTAATAAAAATGTAACTGACTTTGACATTTCTTAAATGTCAATTTTTCTACCACTTGAATGGACACACAAAACGGTAAAAGAGAATCTATCTGCCCTAAGAACAGCACGTATTCTTTCTTGGTATGTAAGAACAGTAGTATGCAGTTCTACAGTGACACAAATGAGATTTGCAGTGTTGTCAGCCAGCTGTGAAGCCATTCAGAATAACTGCATCTGTAATGGTATTCACTGCCATGCTATTGCTGGTACATGATCTTGTGTCACAAAAGTGGATGCAGGCAACTCTGGTAGTGGGTGATTTCTGGAAACAGAATATCTTGAAGGGTATGCTAGCATAATTACCCTTTCTAGGAGCAAGATTGCTACTCAAGAAGGATCCATTTTGGCTTTTTTATTAGAAAGCCAGATCAAGCTATCTTAAGAACACGGTTTCCAGGGATTTCCAACGTTTTCATGCCTAGATAGTTTGCAGCTTTATAATGCCCAGTCCAGGTGGCCAACTGCTGCACAACCTCATAATGTCTTCCTCCTTTGGTGCTCCTCCATTACCCTAGTTCTCTCTTTAGGGTTTGCTTTTGAGGAGTATCTCTGCTCCAGTTCCTCCTTTTACTGGGGCTCCCAGTTCCAGAAAGCTTGAATTTATTTTTAAAGTGTTCCTAAATTTGTAGTGCAGCCTCCTCATAGGCAACAGAGCTGCTTTCATGACCTCTAATCCAATTGCTTTAAGGTGCCCTGCTAACTGGACCACAAATTACCCTACATGTTGTGCATGGCTCCTTAGTTACTGAGGAAGCAGGATCCCAAGCTGCTCTTCATAGGCTTCTGAACCACATGTCTGACTGATGCCGTTCCTCAGTATAATGGCCAGTTTGTTTGTTTGTTTGTTTAAAAAGACCCTGCTGCTCACTGTAGAGGTCATCTAAAAAGCCTGCTTCTAAAGACTCCAGATGCACATGTTCTCTTCTGAAAAGACAGCTTTTCTATCCAGCAGGATAAAAGATGCCGTGATTGAGGACATAAGTTAATTAGTGAGGATAGCTGGGATGAAGAGAAGTGACTGTCATTGGTACCATGGCTATAGAGACAGACATGGGTGCTGAAGATCCCTGAAATTCATCCTTCGTGCCTGAGAGGAGGGAAGTCGGTGCAAAAGGCTAACTAACAAAAACCTGTTAAATCCGCTTCATGACTTTGCATACGAGACTCAAGTCCCCTCAGGTGGTCACACAGAGTTGCAGCTCATGGGAAGTAAGAGTTCATGAGGGCACATGTGGAGTTACTATGTGGGATGTCATAGTAATAAATAATTCCAGGGTTTTTCTGTGCCATCCCTCAACAGATTTTTCTGACAGTAATAATAGCCAATAGCCATTTAGCCTTTTATTAAATTAACTGTAATTTGTTAGCTTCCATCTGGTGTTTGAGGCTTAAATCAACAGGGAAGACAGGTGCACGGAAATGTTCCGATCAGTCAGAAGAAATTTGCATAGAAATATCGGATTACATATTGATTATGAAAAATTTGGCAAAATTTGGACTGGCAAACATCTGGCTTGAGAAGCAGAAGTCTGTAAAGCTCTTGAATAAAGCAACTGGTCATGTGGAAGACCTTGACCTCTAGGGTCCAAAATGCTGACCACCTCTAATTCTGGAGAGCATGAGGCCCTGAATAATAATGGAAAATCTTGGGGACCTTGTTAGAGAGATGGAAACTGATCACTGGTTACAAATGAATTATTTTTTTAAAGTTTCTGACCTTGATGGCTAATGTCTTGGTTTTGATTTGTTTTGTTTTTAAGTCAAAGTAGCAATGGGCAGTTTGGGTTACATATCCACAGCAAAAAGTACCAGACTTCACGATTTGTTTTCCAAGATTGAAGTAGCAATAACCAAAGACTATTAAAACTTCAAGGAGTTTATAGGTAGAGCTATGTAAATTGATGAAAGCAGTTGGTGAGTCCAAAGAGACATAAAATACCTAACTGTGACCATTGCTGCCTTCTTTGATGAGCAACCTGTGAAAATACTCCTGTCCTCTCTTTGCAACACTGCAGGGTGATATCATCAGAACCCTCAGTGTTGGATGAGCCACGAGAGAAATCAATTAGGATTGCTAGAGTGGCAGAAAGAAAAGCTGAATCCAAGTTTTGTTTTGCCAAATAATGTTCAATAATACTGACCTTAATGACTTGTGTATTTCACTAAAGATTAAAATACATTTCCTTTCCAGGTGACAATTTGTGAGACCATTTATACCTTCCACACCTACAGGCAAGTTTTTCTTAAATTGGCTAAAATTTTAGATCAGTATACCACTTCTGCATTTAGGGAATGACTTTTTAAAGTAACTAGTGCAATTTCCATTGTTGCTAAGTTATGACGTGGACTCAGAAAAGATTTTTGGGTGTTTTTTTTTTTAAATCTGCCATGGTTTGAAGTTCAGATTCTGTTAGGCTAAGCATCCAAAAGCTCAGCAGCTTATCCAAGTATTTGAATGTCATGTACCTGCTAAACTGTGTTGAAGATCTCAAGGGGAATTACTTTTATGTGAGATTTCCAGTGCTTCTGCTTCTAATCATGGCTGGAAATACTGCTAAAATGGGGATTACAAGTAATTTTTTTTCCTGACAATATCTTCTAGCTAAAAGAGAAATTCTACATGGCCAGGCTAGCATAGGTCACGTTGCAGAATTATTATTAAATGGGCAAACTTTTCTTCTCTCAGATCCAAATGGTAATTCTCTAATATTCTGCATTCTACATTATTTATTTGTATTACCATAGCACCTAGGAGACCAAGTAATGGGCCAGGTCTGTATTGTGCTGTGTGCTGTACAAACAGAACAAAACCAGTCCCTATCCTAAGGAGCTCCTAATCAAAGTATAAGACAACAAATGGATACAGACAGATGAAATACAAGGAAACAATGAGATGAAATTGGTCTGCACGATCATTGTTCTTCTAATTTTTGACAGGCCGTGTGCGCAAAAAATTTCTTCTGTGCAAATTGTGCTCCTGTGCAAATTTTTGTGCGTGTGGTGTTTTGCTGTGTGTGCGGGGTTTAGGGTCTGTGTGCGTGCGCACACGCGCACAGCTTAGGGAGAACAGTGTGCACGATAGGCAGTGATTTCTGCGCACCAGAACCTGACCATTGTCAAGTTTTTTGTAGGCCTCACAATAAAGAGAGTTTTCAGGAGGGATTTGAAGGTGGATAGTGAGGTAGATATTTGCAGATATTTATGGGGAGCACCACTCAAGCATGTAGGGAAGAATGGGAAAAAGCATGAAGATGCTTGTTTTAAAATTTAACAAGTGGGCAATGGACGCTGGAATCATGAACCGCTTGGAGATGAACGTTGACAGCTGTATAGCAAATGAGAGATGACAGGTAACCATGAAGGGGCTTGAAAGTAAAGACAAGCAGCTTATGTTTGATGCAATAGAGGAGCAGGTGGAGGGATTCAAAGAGAAAGGTGACATGGTCAAAGCAACGGCTTAGGAAAATGATCTTAGCAGTACTATTCTTAATGAATCTGAGCCAGGCAAGATTGCATTTCTCAAAGCCAGAGAGAAGGATATCACAGTAACTGATGCATGATATGATGAGTGCTTGGATGAGTTTTAGCTGCACAGATGGATAAGAAAGGCCATGTCTTAGAGATGTTATGCAGAAAGAATTGTCAAGATTTAGATATAGCTTGGATGTGAAGACCTAGAGAGAGGTCCGAGTTGAAGATGATGCCCAGGTTATGGCCTGATGATGATGATGGTGTTCACAGTGGTCAACAAAGGAGGTGGTGGGGGAGAGCTTGGAGAGAAGATTAGCCTTTGTTGAGCTTGACCTGATGTTGTAGGGCAGATGAGGAGGACAAGCTGAAGGAGTGATTTACAGAGGTATCAGGAGAACCCAAAGAATACAGAGTCATGGAAGCCAAGGGAGGACAAGATTTCAAGAGGAGTAGCGTGGTCAACTGGGCCAAAGGTGGCTGACAGGACAAGGAGGATGGGGATGGAGTACTGCTTCTAGCTTTAGCTAGGAAGAGGTCATTAGAGTTTGGTGAGAGCAGTTTCAATGGAATACAAGGGGCGGAAGCCAGACTGGAGATGTCTAGGGTGACATAGGAGGCGATGAACTCCAGAAAGCAATTGTAGACAGCTTAGAGATGAATGAGAGACCCAGAGATTTAGTTGAAGAGGTAAGTGGGGAAAATGGTGGTGTTGAGGTCAAGATGGGAAAGACTGGAGTATGCTTGTATTGTGAGCAGAAAGAGCCAGAGGGAAGGGTAAGGGAGCAGATGAGAGTGGGCAGGAGGCAGATCAGGAGATAGGTTGGAGTCACTAGGGTGAGGGGAGTGGTTGGAAGATGATAGGAGATGAGAAACTTCTGCATCTGCGATAGGGAAGAAGGAGCGAGTTGTAGGGGAGAAAGGGAAGGTGAGCTGAGAGGAGGTTGCATTTTGTCACCTTTCTCTTGGAAGAAATCTGAGATACCTTGTGTGGAAAGAGAAGTGGAGGGTTTGAGTAGTGAGTCAAAGGTAGCAAAAGGGTGGCTAGGATGGTAGGTGTGAGATTCATTTAAGTTGGAGATGTATGTCATTCTCATTATTACCACTCTGATGTCTGCCTGTGTCTAACTGAGGGATTTTAAACATGCAAGGCTTTAAATTATCATTTTAAAATAACAAGTTATGTACCCATTATAAAATGTCTCCTGATATTTTGACTTATGTGATTGTACTGCTAGGTTAGGTGGTTAGCAATTTTTTTTTCAAATGTAGGTGCCTAAGTTAGGTACATAAATGACTTCAACTATTTTCCACCATCCATGTTGGAATATTATAGCCTTTAGCCCATAAAATATGTTCAGTTTTTGTGGTTATAATTGTTTTATTGAAATTAGTGTTTGAAAATCAGTATTCTTTGGCATTAAGAACTATGAGTCTGGTAGGTCTACTTTCAACTGATCTTTCTGGTGCCAAATAGATTTAAATGAGTGGGTACACACCATTGGTGTAATGGCTGGCTTGGGGCCGTAGCTAACCGGCATCTTTTAAAGTGGCTTTGAAGTTCTTCTAAACTACTCTGAGGTTTAGGCCTGCATAGAATTGGTCTCCGGATCAGGAAGCAACCAACAACTTCTTTGTGACCCATCCCTATCAACTTTGCCTAGCGCTTAGTAAGTGCAACTGTGAATTTGGCCACATAGCTTACTGATTTTTAGCTTAGTTCTCAAGAACAGTTATACTGTTTTCTTTCAAGAGGTATCTTTTAGTCACTATAAGGAAAAAATATTCATATTTGTTTCTCTTGTAATAAACGCTGACTTGCATTTAGCATCCAGCAGCCCAGTACGAAAGTAATCAAAATGAACTAATCAAGTGAGAAAGAGATGCTTTCCTTATTGCACTGTGTGCAATAACCAATGTGACCTGTGGTTTTGCATCAGCAGGATGTATTCACTTTTGCATCTGGAAACAGTCTGAAATTAAATGTGAAAAGATCATGTTGCCAGACAATTTGAATCATTGCACTAGAAAACACTTCATTTGGCTCCCCAGCAAATGCTGAATAAGACAGTTTTGATTTTGTCAGACTGAATCTAAGCAGTTGATCAAATATAGGATTTCATTATTTATGCAGCAGCAATGCGGAGACTAGAACTTACTGCATTTGGGAAGTCCAGATTTCTTTGCCGTAGTAGAATGCTGTCATTAGCTTACACTGGAAGATAGTCTTACACATCAATAAACATTGTTTTGCATGATCAGACTTACATTTGACTAATCACATAAGCTCACACTGTCTCAAAATCTTGGCTCAGAAAATGAGGAAAGGCGCTGAGATTTTAGATGTGCATCCTGACAGTAAAATTTAAATTCCAGCACTAATTCTTCTAGATTTCATGTTGATCTGTATTAGATGTTATCTGTTAATTTTTTTCAGAGCTCAAGATATTTAAGAGCACTGTAGTGTGTGCAATTAAAGAAACCTTTGTTTTATAGCTGAAGAAAAATGCAGAGGTTTTTAGAGACATTCTGCCACTTTGGAGTATGTCACAGGATCACTTTCATTGTACTCTATCACAGCTGAGAATATTTTCAACACATTGATTTTCTTCCAGTTTAACTCAGTCAACTTACATATCACAATTTTAAACTATGAGTGCATGAAGACATTTGTTCTTCTCATTCCTATACTGGACCAGACTTATTTCCCTATGTATTCCACGCCCTGTTCATATTTCTGCTATCTTTTGTGTCAAGTAATTTGACCTTCTTCCTTTATAAGACTTATCCCAAATCTTTCGTTAATATCAATTAATTATCTCATTTTTGATTAGTTATGATTTCATTTGGCTTATTGGCAACGATCTGTTCCTTTTCCTTCAGGTTCTCCTTTATACCCTGTCTCCTTTCATTTAAACACTATAAATAAAATAGTTTATTCATTGCAATTCAGACCCTCAGTTCAGCCCTATAAACCATTTTTAATCTGTCTTTAACTTTCTGGGGCTCTGCCATATCACCACTATATTCCTGGGGCCAAAATTGTATACCAGTTTTCTAACAGAATATCACTAGTGCGATGCTGGATCTCAGAAGATCTGCCTTCTCTTGATTTATAGCTAACTGTACTTTTCTACGGCCAGAACTGTAGAAGACTTCATTTGCTTTTTTTCCCCTCCACTCAACCGGTGCCAAATTTTTCAAGCATAGCCCAAAAAGTCAGTAACAGGCAATATGTAACAAAATTAAAGAAATAAAATATATCCAAAATTTGAGAAATCAACAGTTGAATGGCGTGTGTATGCTAGGGAACTTTTCTTATTCTAACTCCTACCACCATACCACGTTTTCTTCACCTGAAATGCTAACTCCGGGAGTGCAGTTTTCTACAGACAAATTATTTGCAGGTCATGGATTCTTCATTCTTCTACTTTCCCACTTTACCTTTGAGAAGTCCAACAAATGCAAGAAAATGGTGTTGCCTTAACTTGTTGTCTACACTCACTTCTGCTTGGAGAACTGATACAGGGTCATATATTCTCAATAATTCTCACTGGAGTCAGGTTTCTGGGTTTTTATTGCTCAATTATTTGTTGTTTGTGCCACTGTAAACCACACACATTCTTGGGTCCTCTTGAAGTATGCATTAGAACTCCTGGGCCAGCTTATTTATTCCAGGATTGCCAATGTTTTAACTTACTTGTTTTTTTCTTTTGAAACAGACACTAGATTCTGAGGTTTCTTAGGGCCTTTTACAGACTTCTGTTAGATGGTATCTTTTGTAAATCTGGTTTTGAACATGAAATCTGTGCCAAAGGCTCACAAACTTCAGTTTTTATACCATCTCACATGAATCAGAGGAATTATGACTCATAACCTGCTTTACTGAGCATACATCACTACACCATTTTAAAGGTGAGCACACAGGACTGACAGAGCTGCTTGTGATTGACCCAAATTCTCACCTGGATACTTTTCATTATTTATACATACAGTGTTTAGCACAACTGAAAGATGATCCATGTCTCAAAGAGTTTACATTCTAAAGTGCTGAAAACTCACATGTAATGTGAAGCATTCCATTTATAATCTTTGCACATCACAATGTGTATCTGTATTGTGTTAGTCTGTATTGTTATCCCATCCAAGCCTTTATTCAGTGAACTTTTCAGGGCAGGGAGTCTGTTCTTTGGCACTTCCTATTTATTGATAAGTGGCATGCACAGTTATAAAATTTGAAAAACCATCCGGTAGGATTTCCACTTTCACCTAAGGTCAGAACACTTCTGGGCTGCTTATTCTGTCCTGATTGAATTAGTACAGCTCATGCTTTTCTGCAATGTCTGTATCCTTCAGTCACCACCAACTTTGACTGAATTCTATAGTAAGGGTGATAGGAAAGATTAAATATCTTATTCAATTTTATCTGACCCAAAAGACTTTCACTGTCTCCTTGTCCTTGTACAAAAGTTGGATTGATACTTACTAAGGCATACTAACAACTCTCCAGTTGCTGCGTTTCAGCTGGACTGCTGACTGTACCTTGAATGCAGATGCTTTTGTTGATGATTGATTGCTTGCATAATATCATCATTGTTTCCATAATTCATTACATGGCTTTAAGCCACCTTTTTGTCCACCAAACCTGGACTATTCCAGGAGCTGGAGAGTTCTACAGGGTAACTTAGACAGCTCAGGGGGCCTGCCTACATGGTGGCAGCACTGCCTGGAATCTCTGCAGCACTGTGTGTGTTGTCCCACCCCTAACATTCCTGCCCAACACCTGGTACACTATCTATTCCAGGGCTTGTAAGGGCGTCCTCAGAAGACAGCCTTTTGTGGATGTCTACCAGACTACCAGGACAATCCTCCCCTGGGTAGAGCTGTTTTATGGTCTCTTCTACACCACTGTGGTCCTTCTATGTGGTGTAAAGGGTCATGAGCAGGAAGGGGGATCTTGTCCATTGTCATTCTGAGCAAGAACTGTTGCTGAATTCTTGTCTCAGACTGGTAAACACCTCCCTCTATGAGCAGACTTTTAATTAAATTGTTTTGTTTTATTTAGGTGTATTTTATTTCAGTATTTTAAAGTGTTCGACATGGAGCATGAAATGAAGGGTGCCATATATAAAATAAAGCAATTTTTAAAATCCTTCCTGACAAATTCCAGTTTGTCACTGATTTATACGAAGTACCAATGCTTGCAAATGATTTGTATTTGGACACTTGTTAATGTTCCCCTTTAGGACAAATATATGGTTAAAACTTTGTGATCAAAAAGGACTGTAAGACAAGCTTTGTACATTGTCACTCTCTTTCTGTGGAAATGGCTATGTTTATTTTAAATAGATGATCAAGCCTGGCAGTATGTTAGGAAGTTCTGTCCCTCAGCTTATCTTGATCATTTTTATTAATCTGTTTTATATTCAAGAAAGGAAGCAAGGTTGGGGGTGGTGGGAGTGTATAAATCTACCCAGTATTTCATGCCTACAGGCTGGTCTGGTATTAACTATAGTGCTCACTTTATATCAGTACTATGACACGTCCAGAAAAAAAAGATTTTTTGAAGTGAACCAAAAATGCCAAATTTTATACAAATGTCAAACAATTCCACCTGTTAGTTTGCAATTCCAAATCTGATGATTTAGTCATTCCCATGTCTGCGAATTAACTTAATGTTTCTCATGCGGCTTTGTCAAAGTATTTGAAAATCTAAGCGCCTGGGGCTGACCCCCCAAAGCTCCCATTTACTTCAGCTGATGTAATTAAGTTGTTTACGACTGACATCAATGGGAAGTGTTAGTTTTCAGTCCCACTGAGGATAAATCCCAAAATTTTATTTTTTTTTATTATAACATCCTGGTAAAGTATAGCTTTAAAAAAATCAGATTTTGAGCCCATTGCCTTGTCAGAGCTTGCACTTGGGGGAAGCGTCTTTCAAACGAATTAGTATGGAACAATTTTTTGTCATGGCCCTGGGGTCCATGTACAGCAAGGGTCAGTTAGAAAATGATTTTCAAAAGTGCATAGAACTTTTGAATTTCACTCTCATTGAATTCAATAAGTTTTATCATTGATATTAGATGGAGCAAAATTATGCCAATGCTGAGAGCTCTGGAATACTTAAAATATAGTGAACTGTTCCAAGTAAAACCTTGATTCTGGCTTCTAACATCACTAGGGGTTCAATCCTGCCAGATACTGAACATTCTGGCCTAAACCAGCAAAGCACTTAAGCTAATGGAACAAATGAAGCGTATAATGTCAAGTATATGCTTAGTGCTTTTCTGTAGAGGGCCGGAGTTTTCAGTATCTTATAGGATTCAGCCCTATGGGTCTTTATAAATAGGATTTGTGCTAATTGAACAAATTCTATTACTTAAGGTTATTATTTTATAAGTGTTGTCTTACTATAATTATCCAAAAGTGTTGTAAAAAGCAAGCTGAAGTCAGCAGATAAGAGCCTGAAGGTGAAGTGAAATGGTTGTATGTTCATTTGAGCTAACTATGTTGCACTGATTTATTCAGCTAGTTTTCACTTTCTTAGAAATCTAAAACTAAAGATTCCTTTTCAGTGTGTTCTACTTTCCTTTTTTGCAATTCCAAATTTGGAAACTGGATTTCAGTCCGTAAAAGAGGAATAATAATTCTATGATTCAAAGGCCAACAGTTACATACAGAAAAGATTTAATAGATTTTTCAGCTTTTTGTGGGACTATCTTGGAAACAACAATCATGCCTTGGAAATAACTCCATGGAGTTCATTCTGAATAGCTAGTCATAGTAATTACAACATTTATATTGTTCTATACCAAAGTTAGTTTCAGGTAAAGGTCAGTGGAAACTGAGGGCCAGATCTTTAGCTGGTGTAAATTTACATAGTTATGTCAATCTATAGCAACCAACGATTTAACTCAACATCTTCACATTTATTTTTTCACTTTACTGTGTCATCATTAAACATTTGGAATAAAGTTCGTTTTTTAGCATCTCTACCACATGTTTTCTCCTAGAAGTGCTACCTTAATTGTTAGTTCCCAGTCAAAATAAATAGTGTTGAATTAGCTTGATTTTTAGGTCATGCACAGATTTCTTGATGTTTGAGTAGTGAGCTGTAGCTCACGAAAGCTTATGCTCAAATAAATTGGTTAGTCTCTAAGGTGCCACAAGTACTCCTTTTCTTTTTGCGAATACAGACTAACACGGCTGTTACTCTGAAACCTGTCTTATACCGTTGTGACTGGAGAATTTTAAAGTGTTGCTTTAAAAACCTAGTAAAGATGTAGCCTATGTTTTATTTATATATTTTCATATATTTCATGAAATATATAAATAAAACATAGGCTACATTTTTACTAGACTTTATATAGATATAAAATCCCCTCAAGATGCTACGCATTCTGGCCCTGATCTAGCAAAGCATGTGTTTAACTTTAAACCTGTCAGTAGTCCCACTGAAGAATTCATGGGACTACTCAGGTGCTTAAAGTTAAATATATGCTTCATAACTTTTCTGTATTGGGGCATTAAATACTATAGTGCTAGATGCCATAGAAAACCCTCCACCCAACTTTATCTTGCATCCCCCTGTGAACTGCTTTCTTGATATTTCCCTCCTAGTGTGTGATCTTTGGTTTTAAGTTGCACTTATGTTTTACACTCACTGAATGCCAAATCAGTTCAAAAAACTCTATTGTCACCCTATAGTTATATTCTGATTAATTTACACATAATATGTCATTGCAGAATTTATCCCACTGTGTAGAATTATAAAAAGGTAATAGCTGACAATATGTCAGTCTGCCTGGTCAATATCACCATAACATCCAAGTGTTTTCTAAATATTTCTAACATAAATGACAGCACTCTGTCTCCTCCTTCCCAGCTTCCATCAGCTATAGACGGCTTAGTATATATAGAGAGAGAATGACGGCTTAGTTTATAGAGAGAGAGAAGGAGAGTTATAATGGGGGAGCTGAGAAAATAATTTAATTGGGGAAGAAATTAATCCTGTGTTCTGAGATACCAGTGGAATGGAAGGAGTGTTATCATATGATATGATTAAATCATCTGTTTTTTCCTCAGATAACGAATATTTATTTAACACGTCTGCCTTTTCTGCATTATTATCAATAACTCGTTTATTTCCATCAGTAATGGACCAATACCAGTCAGAGTGTACACCGAGGGAGGAGACTGAGACTGTGCTGTGCAGATGCAGGGCGAGAAAGACAGGGACATCTGCAGGACAATATCCGTCCCAAGGTGGTTTTTTAAACAATTATAAACAGAAATGCCCTGTTCCAGTTCGTGAAGTTTACTGACAAGAAACAACTGGAGTTTAGTTTTGTTGATGAATTTGAAGAATCACCATGTAACTATAAAAGCAAAACATTATTTCATGTCTTATGCATAAACATGAAACGACCAAAAATAAATCTGATCCAGCTGTCCCAGACGTATTCAATGGACATAAGCACAAACTATGTATAAGGCCAGTTTTAAAAAACAAATAAATAAATGTCTAATTAGACACCTAAATAAATTTGGGGGCTATTGGGTGCTGAGCTCTTTTGAAAATCTGAGCACAATTAGGAGTAATGACTACTTTGAAATCTGGCCCACAATATAAATAATATTGATGCCTTTAGCCTTCCATGTGACCAGACAGTATTAGCCAACAAGCAAAAAATGAATACTTTCTGCAGGTGGCTGTTTTTCTTCCACAGACGGTAAGCTCTTTGGAATAGTGACTGTGCCTCTCTGTGTGCGTATCTGGCACATAGCATGGTGGGGTCCTGAAAGAATCTCTGTTAAGAATCTTTTTTTTTTTTAATTCGGTGACTGAACAGAAAAAATGCGGGGGAGGGAGGATGACAGTTCAGGTCAACCCAAAATAAGAATTTTGTTTTTTTCTCGTGATTTTTTTCTTTTAATTGTTTTTGATGGAACAAAATGCTTTGTTTAGTCTTTCAAGGTTTCAAACTTTTTATGAGTTGAATTGAGTGAATTCTGAAACAAAACATTTGTCTGAAATGAAACATCAAAATCTTTTGTTTTTGAAATGCTGAAACAAAGCATTTTGACATTTTCATTTTTTTTATTCAACTGAAACAATTTACTGAAGTCTGCTCCGGTTCCCAAATTGTTCTGGTTGACCCAAATCTGTGTTTTTTCTCGGGAAAAAAATCCACATGAAAAGTGTCACCCAGCTCTAGTCCTGAACCATATTGGAGTCTCTGGGTGATAACTTGATACAAATGATAATAGAAAAAGGGAAAATATGTGAGCATTTATTTCCTTAATGAGATGTAACTGATGTAGGTGATGCTGTGGGTGATTCTTAGCTTTTTTAAAAAATTAATTAATCAAGCTACATCACATAGCAGGTGGCATGATCCATTTTCCTCAATTACAGGATTAAAATCATGAGATAATCTGATATGCCAGGATAATTTACCTTCTAGCAGTTCCAAAGCAATTTAAAAAAAAAAAGGCTTACCATCAACAATAATATTGTCATGAGAAACCTAAATGTATTAGTTTTGTCTCTGGTTATTCAGAGGAAAATTAAATTTTCTTCAGCTTGAAATCATGTTTGGTGGTAGAAAAACAGTTTGTGATGCATCTGAAAGCACTTCACTATTCTTTGCAAAACACTATTGTTTGTTTGCCAAATTTCAGACCACATCTGAATAGCAAAATGTTGCCATTTTGATTTTTAATAATTTTTTTAAAGTGTATGCAGTGAAAATAATGGAATTTTAGCATTGGTCAAATCTGCAAACTCTTTCGGTGAAAAAATTCTGAAAATGTTGTGTGTTTATATCCACAGGCTAATATTTTTGTAGGACTTGTTGTCACTTCCTATTCCATGAGGTAGTTTCAAGTGACAATAAATATGCTTTATAATGAAGGTGCCTTGTAGGTCTCTGCAGTAACAGTTTCTGCACCTTTTGTTTGGAAACACTTTACTTTAAAGTTAAGATTAAATAAATTATTCATCTCATAAAATATCTTCAGAAATCTGCATGTACCTCTATAGCATTTGTACCTCATTAGCAAGGAGAGGCCTCTGTTCATTTCAATGATAAATTCTGTCAATTGTCTCACCATTGAAGTCAGTCACCTTCTTAAAGAAATATAAATACATTTAGTAAAAGACAGAGTTGGACTTCTGACAATACTATAATAGTAGTAATATCTAACTGTTACATAGTGTTCTTCATCAGTAGATCCCAAATCACTTTATGAAGGAGGTCAGTATCATTGTCCCCATTTGTCTCTGGGGCACAGAGCAGTGTATGATTTGCCCAAGGTCACCCATCAGTTTAGTGGAAGAACTGGGAAACTTGGATGTTTAGTGTGGTCTACTGCTTATAAGTCAGCTGGGTGACACTTGTGTTCTCTTCTGAACTCTACCACTGCCATCTCCTCTGACCTTGGGTGAATTACCCAACCTTTCCGTGCCTCAGGGAATAGGATATTGATTTCAGGCTGATTTTCAATTAATTTTAGTCTATTTAACTGACAAGGAATGGTGGTTGGAAGGGTAGTCTCATGGAAGACATCTTGTCTCTGGAATTCATTTTCCTCTAATCCATATGTGTTCACCTAGTGAACATTCATTGCAGATTATGAATGTGTTAACTTCTCAAGACATGCTCCAAAGCTAAGTCCCCGCAGGCTTTTGGGATAAAGATGGTTGGAGAGGCGTATGTACTGGGAAGAGATTTTAGTGGTAATTATTTAGATAGTCTGTTATATGCTTTAGGTGAATATTGGTTTATATTTGATATTGAGAAATATAAATTATACTTAGAATGGGAAAATTTGTTTTATAATTTTTTTTAAAAAGTTTTGTTTAAGCCATTGAGGTGCTCCGCTAAAAGGCATTTTTCTGGAAGCTCAGAGAATTATTAAGTAGCACATGTTTATTTCAGGTGCAAAGATGATATGTTAGGCTCTTTCATAGTTCTGTACAGTATGTTTAATTGTGCATGTTGAAAGGGTATTATTTTCTCTTTAAACTACAAGCTCTAAAAGAGCATTGGTAACTTTTCCAGATATGTAACCTTTTGAATTTTTAAATCAGTGCAGATCTTGACTTTTTAAAATAATTTAGGGAAATTATAGAATTTTAAAATAGCTCTGCACACCTCCGCAGCACATTTCAAGACACACGGAGCTGTATAAGTAGGCATGATGTATGGGTACAGGTAACTTTATGGAGTGGTTACCAAGGTTGCTGAAGGAAACTAAAGAAAATTGTATAATCACTAGTCGTTTCATTGTATCTTGCTGTAAGAGGGCTTTGTCACTTGCTAAATCTCCTCAAACAGCGAGCACCAGCAGGAAGCCATAATGCAAATGGTGGAGAAAAATCAGCTCTGCAGCTTCACTTACTGTGGCTATTTACAGGTCTCTTCCTCGGGTGAAGAAGTATTGCAGAAATATGAAATGCATTTCTAGTATGTGCTGACAGTTTGGATGAGGCCCACAAGCAACAAGACCCCCCCATTTCAGTCTCTTAGTCTTGTGTCAGGGTTTGAGTGTGTGATGGAGAACTTTAAGCAAATTATACTTTTACAGTGGACAAACTGGACTCTATTATTGTGATTAAAGTAGTGTAAAGGGTGTCAAGACTCCTCAATGATACTGGTTCTGCCATCAATCTGCTGTGGTTTATGACTCTATAAAATGAGGATAATGTAAGTCCAGATCTGAATTTAGTGGTGTGAGCCCATTTCTAATTGTAACACACAGACATTAGAGAACAGGCCTTAGTTAGCAGTGGTGCAATGCAGTTGTGTCAGATCCAGTATACAAGATCTACTGTTGATCTTCACTTTCCACAGCTGGCCTGTGAGTTACAAAATGTCCAGTTTAAATAATCCCACAATTGGACCTGTTTGTGTAGCCTGTCTAATGTAAGATAGCTATGTTTTGATTATAGTACTTGGCACTACAGGTCCATAGGTCTTCAAAAAGAAGATAGAATTATTATCCCTATTTTACAGATTGGGAAACTGAGGCAAAGAGAGAGGTGTAATTTATCTAAGGTCTAATACCCTGTCTGTGGTTTAGCCAAGATTAAAACCAGTCTTCTGCCTCCCAGTTCATCAGCCTACTATTGGACCCTATTTCCTCCACTGATAGATGCATACATTTTAAAAAGACAGACAAAACCGAAAGCCTTCTCTAGCTGAGCCTCCCTTTGTGAACACTTACTGTGCATTGAGGTAGGTATTTCAAACATTTCTATTGTACATTTCTTTGTTTGCAATGTGTGTGGTAGAGGTGGGAATGCTATGGAAAGTTTTCTTTGTTAAAGAAATGATTCACCTGAAAAGCAGTGTTGTTTTCATGAGCTAGTTAATTGGGATGCATATTAGTAATGCAGGAAGTTATATTCCCTTTAGGCCTCAGATATCTGATTCTTATTGTTAACCTGTAGTTGCAGTTTCTGTGGAATCTCTTTCCCCTGCAATGCATCTTTTCCCCAGAAACTTTAGGGATAAAAACATGCCCTGTAGCATTGCAGTTATCTATTAAAAGCATGTGATTTAACATCACAGCCAGAAAGCTAATTGTCAGTTCGTGAGTCTTTTATTTAAAATGTGAATTTAGAGCAGGTGCAAAGTTTTTGATTGAAGGTCCTGGAGACTGAACTTCTCTACTGATCCATACGTACAGCAGAAGCAGCAGCAATGTAAACTCCCTATACTGCCCCACCAGCGTAGGTTTACTGGGGCCTGGAAGCACCACTTCTGCATGGGGGTAAAAGGGTAGTTCATAGAGCTGGGCAAATATTTTTAGCCAAAGCTTTTTTCTCAAAAAAAATGCAAATTTGATTGGCTGAAATGTTTCACAATTTTATGTTGATTTTGCTGAATTGTTTGAGTCAAAAATAATTTTAAAAGAATCAGAAATGTCAAAACAGTTCACTTTGACATTTTCAGAATGAACTGTTTTGTTTTGCTGGGCTAGATTCACAAGGGGACTTAACCATCATTTACAAGGCCCAGGAGGTGGTGGTGGTAGTTTCCTTGGAAGCAGGGATTTACACTCAGTTCTCCAGGAGTTCCCTAACCACCAGTCTATTGGGTAGTCACAGGTGGGTGTCTCTCAATCTCTCCTGTTGAAGTTGTTCCACTTTATGTGAAATACTTAATACAAAGACAGTGAGAATGGTTCTATAGCCTGGTGCTTACGGCATTCACTTGGGAGAGGGGACACTCATGTGCCAGTCCCTGCTCCAATTCAAACTAAGGTCTCCTACCTTCCAGGTGAGTGCCAGAACCACTGGATTCTAGGGCTTAAGAGGAGCTCTTCCTCCCTGGTTTTGTGAATGGTGCCTAAATCCCCTTGTGAAGCTATCTCTTCATTTACATTGCTTTTATATCTCAAAAAAAAGATTTAGTAATTCCCAAAATGTAATGAAACATTAATAATAATGATATGAGAATATCTTCTCTTCCTTGTGTTTTCCTCATAAAGTTTTCAATGATACAAGGGCTTTTTTAAAAAAAAAGTTTGGAGAAACTCTGTTTCTTGGAATTATTTTAAGTTTTACATAATATGAGAAGTTGACATAACATTTGTTTGGTCAGATATTGAAAAATGGTGGGGTGTGATGCATGGTACTGTCATTGGACTAGAGTTTTAAAAAAATGAAAAACTTCATATCAAAGACAGCAGAAGCCTGAGTGAGGGGGAAGAAAAATAAGAAAACAGGGTATGAATGTTACACTGGTATAGGACCTAATCCTGTTCCCAGAGAGTATTAAGAGTACCCATTTTATAATCCCCCATTGTGTTTGAATGTTAAGGAGTGTTTCCTGACTCTTATTTAAAAAAAAAAAAGTCTCAAAGTGGGAAACTGAAGGTTGTACAGGTCAAGTAACCTCCAACTCATAGTCTCATACAGTATCTGAAAATGAGATATCTCAGAATTGCACTTGATATTCAGGGTAAAGTATGTGTGCTGGGTTAAACTTCATTGAAACAAATGTAACAGCCATATTTCATTCAGGATATATATGTAGCTCAGTTGAGAGTTCCTTTATGCAATAGATAGCTGAAACAATGGGGGTCTTGGGCCCGAAACAAAGCTTTAGGCAAGGCTGAAGTAGGCGTTAGCTGTATGTGGGAAAGATTTTCCACTGTGTCCTGATAACAAACTCAGGAGTAGGTCACTAAATGGATTGAAGCCAGGTATGTGTGACTGGAAAGTAATGTGGAACACCACAGAGAAGGAGCAGAAAGCCAAGGAGACAGCAGAACAAGCACTGAAAGAGTAGCCCTCGGAAAAAGTCTAAAGCAAAGAAGCTGTCTCATGCTGGTTGATTTTCTGTGTATAGGGAAACAAGACTTTGTAAATAAACACGATTGCATCAACGAAATACCTGGCTCCCTCAACCATTTGTCCTCCTAACCAGGACAACCAGCATTCTGTCCTACACATTAAGATATAACTGCAGTCTAGCATTGGTTCAAAGCTAGGAAAGGATGCTCAAAAATTATATAAATAGATAGGTATAGTCCTCTGCATAGGTATCAAAGGAGCTGAGCAGTACTGTTTCATTCAAAGACATTGGTTAAACAATAACTAAGGGAGAATGAGGTATGCAGCAGTGACTATAAGTCAATGTGTATGAAAAAACCCACCTTCGGGATTATATTAGTATATGCAAGAGGAAGAACTGAGTCTAAAATTATTCTGGTAGAGAGCCAAACACCAACTTCCCTTCAGTCTCTAGAGAGCATGCACATGTGCCCACATCTGATTCCATCTCTCAGAACAAAAGAATAAAGAAAATGCAGGCACAATTGATTTTAAAAACAATCCAGAGTGTATTTCCAAAGCAGGTGATAAACAAAGTTAATAAATAAATGAGGTAACAAGGACTCTCCAACCTCATCAGTTCAACACAGGCACCCTGTCTCCTCAGTTTAAGTAAACTTCCCTCTCTTCTACCCCTCTATTCCCCCCGAAAATCTTCAATAGTCATCTAGCCAGGAAACATACGGACACTTATTCTTCACTCTCTTTTACCTTGTGTAGTCATTTAAACCTCCTCAAGGAAGGAGGGGTATTTGTGGGAGAAAGAGATGAAGGGGGGGTTGTGAAGGGAGAATGTGAGATTTAGAGAGAGGTGATAGCATTTATGGCAGAGGAAAATAAGTTGTTTGGAAGGGTCAGGAAAATATTGCTGTGAGCCTTACAAAGGGTAGGGCTTCCCGGTACTTGGGTGTGCTGTGGGGAGGGCCCATCTTTGTAGGAACTATTACTCCACTGTTTGGATAGGAGTATGTGGACTGGGTTTAAGCTGTAGCTTTTTTCTCTTTTCTCGTGATCTAGTTCCCAGATTTCCCTCTGGCAATATACCATCCTTCATACAGCCTGGTCTGTCTGTTACGCTGATATTGGAGTATTGGGACAGAACTATACTCCTGCACATCCTCAGACTACTTCTTCCCTCACCTCTTCCCTTGGTCCACATGAAAATATTCACGCTAGTCCCTCTGTGATGTGAATTGGACTAGAGAGAGTGAGACAGTGCAGACAAAAGTAGTGACACTATCTATTATCGAGATGCACAGCTCTCAGCAGATGCAAAAACGATCCGTGAATTAATAGAGCTCTGAGTTGTGATGGCTTAGTTGTAGCCAAGATTCATCACTTATTAATTGCTTTTCTTAGGCAGATTATGAAGAAATCTGCGTTTCTGGGCCACAAACTCTAGGGCGGGTCACATAGTTTAAGTATGTACGTATTTATGTTCTGAACCACTGTAGTCTGAATATTGCGGAAACGTGCTACTGATAGAGAGGGAGAGACCTAAAGCAACCTTATATTAGCAGTTCCATGTGGGCAGCCTGTCACTCCCTTGCCATGGAATCCACAATTTTTATGCTACACATTCCCTCCCAACCTTGCACAGAACTCTACAGGCCCTTAATACAACTGGCCTCCTTTCACCATATGTTGAAGGTTCTGATCCTGCAAAGACTTAAATGTGCATAAATTTATATATGTGTTTGCAGGATCAAGGTCTAAGGGAGTTCTGTAAACCTTAGTTTAACCTGCAACGTGCCAGTTTGAAGGGAAAAAATCTATCTGCCATTCCCCCTCCCCCACCCCCAAAAAAAATTAAAATAAGAAGCTATAAACACATACAAACAAAATTCAGGTTTCCCAAAGATTCTATTTTATTTTGCAGCCCTATCAGAAGGGACTGCACAACAGATATAAACCATGGGATGATCAAGTAATAAAAAAACTCCAACAATTTTTTCCTTTATTTGAAACATATAGGAGCTTGGCAGCTTGCTAAGCACAGAATCTAGTAACCTTTAATAGCATTTGCCTCTATAAATATTTTATTAAGGACACTGAAAACTACTTATTTATTGCATGGTGTCTGAAAAATGGGGATTTTTAATTCTCCTCATGCTGGAGAAATTTATTACACATCTAGATTTAAAAGGTTACTGCAACCAATCCGAACTGAATTCTAATACCCTCCATTATAACCTTAATCATAACTTCTGAAGACAAACCATGCAACTTTAATATCATGCAAGCTATAAAATAATACATAATATATGATTCTGGGAATAGTGTTACTCTCATCAATAAAAAACACTTCCTACCGCTTTGCAAGGATGCCAGATTGTTTTGTTTTTTCCAAGCAATGAACAAAGTCTCACTATACATAGGAAGTATTGTGTAAGCATTAACAGGGGGGCTGATTCCACATCACTGAAATCACTGTGAGCTTAGCTATTGACTTCAAGGGGCAGAGAATTAATTCCATGATATGAAAGTATTATTTTCCTTTATTTTATTCCAGAAGAGGCAAGTGTCCTTATCCCCATTTTACAGATGAGGAAATTGAGGCACAGAGAGGTCAAGGTCACACAGCAGGCCTGGGAATAAATCCCAAGTCTCCTGAGTCCCAGTCCAGTGTTCTGTCCACAACTAAAGTGAACACAGGTTGTTACTTCACATTTCAGCTGGATGAGTGAACAAGAGATTTCTGAGTAATTTCAGTATCTTTTCTGTAGATGTAAAGATTTCTCTCTGTTGAGTTAATTCTTCATACATCTGACAAATGTTTATTTCCTGTATAATACTCAATATAGGTCATAGTGATTCCTGGTCTCAATCCTATACATTCAGTGCACTTTATAAAATTTATTAACATAATAGTATTGAGGCATTTTGAAACGCAGATGACCATATAAATAAATATTAAGAGACTTTTCACAAAGAGCTTGGCAGCCATTAGTAAAAAGAAAAGGAGTACTTGTGGCACCTTAGAGACTAACCAATTTATTATAACCCCATAACCTCAGCCATGCGGAACGCAATGCCATCCACAGCCTCAGAAACAACTCTGACATCATAATCAAAAAGGCTGACAAAGGAGGTGCTGTTGTCATCATGAATAGGTCAGAATATGAACAAGAGGCTGCTCGGCAGCTCTCCAACACGAGTTTCTACAAGCCATTACCCTATGATCCCACTGAGAGTTACCAAAAGCACCTACAGCATTTGCTAAAGAAACTTCCTGAAAAAGCACAAGATCAAATCCGCACAGACACACCCCTGGAACCCCGACCTGGGATATTCTATCTACTACCCAAGATCCATAAACCTGGAACTCCTGGGCGCCCCATCATTTCAGGCATTGGCACCCTGACAGCAGGATTGTCTGGCTATGTAGACTCCCTCCTCAGGCCCTACGCTACCAGCACTCCCAGCTACCTTCGAGACACCACTGACTTCCTGAGGAAACTTCAATCCATCGGTGATCTTCCTGATAACACCATCCTGGCCACTATGGATGTAGAAGCCCTCTACATCAACATTCCACACAAAGATGGACTACAAGCCGTCAGGAACACTATCCCCGATAATGTCACGGCTAACCTGGTGGCTGAACTTTGTGACTTTGTCCTTACCCATAACTATTTCACATTTGGGGACAATGTATACCTTCAGATCAGCGGCACTGCTATGGGTACCCGCATGGCCCCACAGTATGCCAACATTTTTATGGCTGATTTAGAACAACGCTTCCTCAGCTCTCGTCCCCTAAAGCCCCTACTCTACTTGTGCTATATTGATGACATCTTCATCATCTGGACCCATGGAAAAGAAGCCCTTGAGGAATTCCACCATGATTTCAACAATTTCCATCCCACCACCAACCTCAGCCTGGTCCAGTCCACACAAGAGATCCACTTCCTGGACACTACAGTGCTAATAAACAATGGTCACATAAATACCACCCTATACCGGAAACCTACTGACCGCTATTCCCACCTGCATGCCTCCAGCTTTCACCCTGACCACACCACACGATCCATCGTCTACAGCTAAGCTCTGCGATACAACCGCATTTGCTCCAACCCCTCAGACAGAGACAAACACCTACAAGATCTCTGTCAAGCTTTCTTACAACTACAATACCCACCTGCAGAAGTAAAGAAACAGATTGATAGAGCCAGAAGAGTTCCCAGAAGTTACCTACTACAGGACAGGCCTAACAAAGAAAATAACAGAACGCCACTAGCCGTCACCTTCAGCCCCCAACTAAAACCCCTCCAACGCATTATTAAGGATCTACAACCTATCCTAAAGGATGACCCAACACTCTCACAAATCTTGGGAGACAGGCCAGTCCTTGCCTACAGACAGCCCTGCAACCTGAAGCAAATACTCACCAACAACCACATACCACACAACAGAACCACTAACCCAGGAACTTATCCTTGCAACAAAGCCCGTTGCCAATTGTGCCCACATATCTATTCAGGGGACACCATCACAGGGCCTAATAACATCAGCCACACTATCAGAGGCTCGTTCACCTGCACATCCACCAATGTGATATATGCCATCATGTGCCAGCAATGCCCCTCTGCCATGTACATTGGTCAAACTGGACAGTCTCTACATAAAAGAATAAATGGACACAAATCAGATGTCAAGAATTATAACATTCATAAACCAGTCAGAGAACACTTCAATCTCTCTGGTCACGCAATCACAGACATGAAGGTCGCTATCTTAAAACAAAAAAACTTCAAATCCAGACTCCAGCGAGAAACTGCTGAATTGGAATTCATTTGCAAATTGGATACTATTAATTTAGGCTTAAATAGAGACTGGGAGTGGCTAAGTCATTATGCAAGGTAGCCTATTTCCTCTTGTTTTTTCCTACCCCCCCCCCCCAGATGTTCTGGTTTAACTTGGATTTAAACTTGGAGAGTGGTTAGTTTGGATGAGCTATTACCAGCAGGAGAGTGAGTTTGTGTGTGTATGGGGGTGGGTTTTTGGAGGTGGGTGAGAGAGTGAGAGAACCTGGATTTGTGCAGGAAATGGCCCAATTTGATTATCATGCACATTGTGTAAAGAGTTGTCACTTTGGATGGGCTATCAACAGCAGGAGAGTGAATTTGTATGGGGGGGGTGGAGGGTGAGAAAACCTGGATTTGTGCTGGAAATGGCCTAACCTGATGATTACTTTAGATAAGCTATTACCAGCAGGACAGTGGGGTGGGGTGGGGTATTGTTTCATAGTCTCTGTGTATATATAAAGTCTGCTGCAGTTTCCACGGTATGCATCCGATGAAGTGAGCTGTAGCTCACGAAAGCTCATGCTCAAATAAATTGGTTAGTCTCTAAGGTGCCACAAGTACTCCTTTTCTTTTTGCGAATACAGACTAACACGGCTGTTACTCTGAAAGCAGCCATTAGTGTTAGTCTTGCAGATAAGTACTTAGGGATTCTTCAGTCCACAGTTTTGGCTGCTTTGCTTGCTGAGTGCTTTGTGCATTAAAGCCTGATGCTAAAATTTAATATGAATTTTTTTAGTGAAAAAAATTTGTCTGGATATATTTTTCATAAAACTTCTTCTAGCAAACTCATTTGCTGTCTTGAAAATAGGGACTGATGTTATGCAAACTGGTAGTAAAAGAGATTGGCTGTTTCTCAGTTATAGGGTACCTCAGTTTTTATGTCTTGGATAATGATTTTGCTCCTGAATGAGAGAAGCCAAATTAAAGCCGGTAGCATGAGTTACAATACTCTGCATATGTGGGCACTAATGGAAGTATTGTACAAACCAGTCCATTTGCAGCAGTGGCTGTATTAGTATTAAAGATTCTTGACCCTTAAAGGGGCTGTGTTAATTCATTTGTAGGGATAGACTCTTCTGGTTTCTCTTTGTATTTCTTCAAATCACCACAGTTAACATCTTGATGTAGTTCGGAGTTGCAAAGGCTGAAAGAATTTTCTTGTGCCATCTGTGTGATGTGAACTGTAATAAATAATATGAGATTAGTTCTATAATACCAAACAAAGGGAATATCTGTTATCTCAATATGTAGAACTGAAGCACAGGAGTTTATAGCATGTGGTGATGCATGATTTTAACATAGTAGGAAAATACAAGTATTCATATTCTGCTCTAGCAACTTACTTTCCAAATGGGAGAAACAAACAAACCAAAAATAAGCTTTATGTGTAACACTGCACCATAGCTAATGTTTTACATGTTGTACTTATAAGAATCAATATAGGATTGTATTTAGGAGCAAATATTTCAGATATTATTTAATATAGTTTATAAACACATTCTGCATATATAAATGTATGTTTAAAAAAAAAACTGTTGAAACTAAGCCTGACAAGTCAAACATTTAAGAAATGCTGATAGAAAGTTGCTCATGCAACCTTAATTCACCTTCTGTGCACTAATTGAGGCAGGGGTCCGCTGGGAAACGTGGTATGTTGTTAAAGACAGTAACATAATGCACACATGTTTGGAAGTTGAATTAAGGTTGCACAGGCTTGACTCTGCATGGTAACATTTTTTTTAAATAGGAAATTACATCTCCTGTCCTCCTCTGCTCCTCTCCACCCATTAATCTCTTCATCCCACTGCTCAGCCTGTCATTCTCACCCCTCTCCATTCCAGTTGGGTGGCTTTCTTCTCCATGGTACCTGGGAGTCATCAAAAGGAGCACTGATGGCAGAGAAGAGAGAGTTTCCCTGCTCTCTGTTCTCATGTCACAGTGGCCCCCAGCAGCCAGGAGTAGCATTTCTGGGAAAATTCTTGTTCAGTTTTGTGCTGGAGCATGCTCAGTAACTGTTAGTGTGGCTCCATGGAACTCTGTGGGGGTGGAGCATGCTCACTACAGATGGAATCTTTGAAGAAAATTTGCTGCCAAACTCTAACAAACTTTTACTGAATGTGTGCAAAAGGTGGTTTTCAGGGGCTTGTCAATTGGTCAAATTTGGGTGTATTTTCACAGGGACAACAAAATATACCTCCCTGTTTAACCCCCTGCCAAATTTGAAGTCCCTGTTTCAAAACATGCAGCTTCATTGAAACTGTTGGAAGAATTTAACATTGGCAAAACCTATTGTTTCTCCTCATGTTGTTTTCTAAAACAGTTGAACCATTTTTCCTGAACATTCCAAAATATCCACCTAAGTCAGATGTCTAGCATGGACTATTTCAGCCCAAATGGTTAACGTTTGGCAAAGTTATAAGCAACTGAACACACAGGCTTTTAAGATAGAAAGGGTTGAGGAACCTTAACTGTAGCACACTCTCTCTCAGCTCTGCCTAGAACGATGTCTTATTGACTCATTTATTAAATCCATCTGTGACGTTGGAGGGATCTTGCAAAACCCTCTTTACTAACAATGAGCCCCATGTTGGGGCTGTCAGTAAAGCAGCTACATTGCAGTGGCAATGGAGTGGGCAGGTGATAGATCTAGGGAGTAGCCTCTTATTTCCCCCTCCAATACCTATTCATACACTCCTGTTACTCTGGCTTTTTGCATTTGATTGCAGAATATCAAGTTTTACAAGAAACAAGAATTATATTCTTGAGTGGTACCAATGAATGTTAAATTCATCTACCATTTCATTTATTCACCCGGTAAATGTGATTATCTGTAGTTCTAAATATGGTCCCTTTTCCACTTCCACTTCTTTGTCTCTTTCTGTGACGTTGCACTCCATATGATTTTATGAAAATATGCAAATGAATGTGAATATAATTTACTGGAATATGCTTCATGCAAAAGGTCTCTTGTAAGGTATCATTACAAAGCTTATAATCTACTGAGTGTGGTCATCCTATTTGTATAAATGTATCATTCTTGTATCTGAAACTAGAAATATGAAATATAACTCTGAGGTCCTATTGTAATTATGCAAAGTGTGGGCAATTAATGGTGATCTGGAATCTTGATGGCTCCCATCAATTAGGACAATTGGTTGTAAATGGCTCGTTTACTTGCAAGCCTTCCTGTTCATCAGGCCAGGAAGAATGAAGGCTGGGGTCTCACAGGACATCAGACCATGTCGCCTGGTACTGGAATCCATCTTAAACCTGGGGCTTTTCCATTTAGAAGGAGGAGTGGGACCCAGAGAGACAAGAGTCCCCGCCTTGTGCCAAAGCTATATAAGGGGGTTGGACAGAACAAAGGAGGTTCCAGTCATGAGAAATCCCCTAGTTACCACCTGAGCTAGAGCTAACAAGAACTGTACCAGGGGAAAGGATTGGGCCCAGACTAGGAAGGAGACCAGTCTGTGAAAGAAGCTTATTGGAACATCTCAGAGGGTGAGATTTTACCTGTAATCAGTTTCTTAATATATTAGGCTTAGACTTGCATGTTTTGTTTTGTTTTGCTTGGTAACTTACTTTGTTCTGTCTGTTATTACTTGGAACCACTTAAATCCTACTTTTTATAGTTAATAAAATCACTTTTGCTTATTAATTAATCCAGAGTAAGTAATTAATACCTGGAGAAGCAAACAGCTGCTCATATCTCTCTATCAGGGTTATAGAGGGTGGACAATTTATGAGTTTACCCTGTATAAGCTTTATACAGAGTAAAATGGATTTATTTGGGGTTTGGATCCCATTGGGAGCTGGGTGTCTGGGTGCTAGAGATAGGAGCACTTGCTAAGTAGCTTTGGGGGTGTGGGTCAGACCCTGGGTCTGTGTTGCAGCAGATTAGCATATCTGGCTCAACAAGACAGGGTTCTGGATTCCCAAGCTGGCAGAGAAAATGGGCTCAGGGGTAGTCTCAGCACACCAGCCCCAATGGGGTCTCTGTGACCAAACCCATCACACTATCCAGCTGCCATTCAAGTACTAAATCCTCCCCCTTAAAACTTTTTGGTTCTTCTCTGAAAATACTAATTGCATGATTGTTCCAAGTTCTATCTCAGAAGGGTTTAAAGAAAATACCAAAGTAATCGCCTCTTTTTCATGACATCTGTCAGACATGCATTCAGGTTTTATCATCTGTTTCTGTAACAATACAGCTGCACACCAAACTCGGGTCCTGTTCCTGAATTATCTTTTGACTCTAAATTTGTCCAACTAGAATTCTCATCTAGTATTTTGCAGTCCCCCGTCATGCAAAAAAGTCTCTGACCAGTTATTCCCTTAGGCAAAAGAGCCCTATTTCTCCTTAGCTAAATGTATCCTATTGTGACACCTCCATGTAAGAGTTATAGGAGAAGGAAGGTCATGAGCAAGGAACCCTCCTCCACTTGCATGGTCTATCACAACTGCATTCTCTGTGAAGGAACTGATATCTCAATGTGCCCTTAGGGAAGAGGTGGGTCATTGTGGAGTGGGTTGGTTGCACCAGTGGGAGTAGGCTGCAGTATTCTGAAAGTACACACTCTCCCTCAGCTCTTCATGGCACAGTACAGTTGCACGTGCACCTTACTTAGGCAAGTGGCTATAAGTTACAATCTAGCTCTAAACTAGAAATAGCAGCCCGGCTAATTCTTATTATTGCTATATGTGGGCAGTACCATTTTATTCCACTAGACTCGAGATGAGTAATGCACATATCTAGAATTCATTTAATTTGCCATTCTTGTCCTGCTTCCCCTTGCCCTGTCCCAAGATACTACTCTTAGATCTATTAAACTCAAGCATCACTTTGACAGGTCTCATTCGGCTATTTCTAGGTGCTCCCGAGAACGCATTTTCAGTAGAGATTTAGGAACCACTTAAGGGAAAAGGGGAATCTCTTATTTTAAATATATCTAGTTGAATGAGAAAATGCAGCCTTCAGGAGTTCTGAAATACTATTGACAGTTGAAATAAATATTTTGGTTATTTGTTTTTTTTCAAGCAACTAACTGCTTATTAAAATTTCAGACAGCTTCCAGACTTGCCAACAGCTTTCCAGAGTCTTTAAATTCCCATGTTAAATTAAGTGAACTAATATTACTTTATTTTTATTCAGGCACCGATTCCATTAAAATTAAAGCTTAAATGACTCAAACCCAAATATTTCATAGTGATAAACTTTAAAACATTTATGCTCAAGAAGACTTTAATATGAAAAATCACATCACATTACAAATCTTCCATTAGCTATTCATTTTATTGACACTGCTGTTTGGATGGTGGAAAATCTATGCCCGCATAATCGTCTACACTTGTCAGTAGCCTTGTTCTAGACTGTCTTTTCTTGCCTTCGCTGGCCTGCAGATCTCTTCCTTCCTTAACTTTGTCTGGGAAAAGCCCAACCCATTGCCGCACTCTCTGACAATTAGTTGGTTACAGCTGACTTGGCATCCATGCCCTAAAAACAAGAACTTAATTTTCTTTTTCTAAAGGCCAAGTGATCAGTAGACTCAAAGTTTTATGTCCAAACAAATAGCAACCTATAACACACTGTCAATTTGGCATAAGCCCTGCTTTACTAATGTCATTTTTAAAAAAATCATGTACTATACTTCCCAGTATGTCCCTGTTTACTTTAATGGTTCGGAGAAGATGACCAGGTGGTAAGACAAGTAACAAGGTTTATCTCGTGGCGTATGTACAGAGCCCGATCTCGCAGCCCTCATGTGAGTAGTCACGCTGGCTGGGTTAGGACCAAAGAGTTAAAAATTAACATAGAATACAATACTGAACACATGTAGGGGCTAGTTCTGCAAGTTGCTGAGTACCCTGAACTTCCATTTGAAGTGCCAGCAGGCCCATATTCAGTGTTTATAAGCACGCATCTTAGTGTATACATGAAGCCTGACTTTATCCCCATCCAAAAACAGCTCCATTACCTCATTTTAGGATCCAGATGATAGTCCTAGTTTATAAAACACTTCATAGACTTGCTTGGGCCTAGCTCATGAACTCCTCTTCCCATTTCGTTTGGTTATCTAGCATTACCCCCATATCTTTCCTTTTACAAAAGCTGGTGGGGAAAAAGTTTGTTTTTGTTGTTTTTTGTTTTTTTATATTCCTTTCAATGACTCCCCCCTCACCCCCGATTTTCTGTCAGGTAAGTTTTCAGATGAAAACTGGGGCAAATTTTCCATAGAAGGCAGATGCTTTTTGCAAAAACCCAATTATCCATAAAAAAAAGTCTTGATGGAAACCATTTGACCAGCTCTACCTTTCACACATTTTAACCTCTGTTGTTCTGACACGTTTCACTATTGTTGGTGTAACAACCTCCTATGCAGGTCCTGCCATTTTTGAACCTTTCTACTTGCTTTAAACTAACTGTTTCTAAGTTTCATCTGAAAACATACCTTGTCACTCTTGCCTATAATTCTTAATTCATCTCTCACACAACTTTAATAGTTATTTTACATTGTAATTAGAGTACGAGAAGTAAAGTAATGAATGTGGATTGAGATGCAGATCTGATTTGAGAACTTGTAAGTGGTAGGATTTGATATTCCATAGCTCATCCATTATAGAGATAAGTCTGAATCGTGAAATGTGGATGTGGAGCAAAACTTCTCCAAAAGTTCAAAAGAGAAGGGTTGGGGAGGGAGAGTAGAGTCTGGGATTTTACTTCAGGTGCATCTTTAATTTTAACTCTATTGCTGTGTGTGTGTGTGTGTGTGTGTGAAAATATATATAATACATACATTATATATAATGTGTAAAGCATATATAAAAATATATGGATCTATACAGAATATAATTCTATTACTGTCTTATATACCCAGTAGCATTAGTTTATGGAAGTACTTGTGAGGTGCTGGGTTGCTGTAGGAATGTCTAAAATGCCTAAGTCATCAGTTAGAAAATAACCAAATAATGACCACAAGGGCTGCTGAACATTGTCATATTTCATGTTGCCCCAAAGAAGCAAGAGGGACAATCCAAGAGTCCTGCAGAATATTATTCTTTATAGCGGTTATAGTGTTATGCTGGCTACTTGGTTCCTTGTGCACTGTTGTAAGGAGCTTTGCTAATTGTAAGATAAAATTCAAAATTCAAAAAATGTTGACGTGCACTGTGTAAGCCTTCACTATCAGGTAGTACGGTACTGTTATGAAAACTTGTACAGTAGCAAGTTCATTCAGTAGTTTGGAAATGGTCATTTACTTGTGGCACGGCAACATTTGCTGAGCTGAATTTTTTTGACACTGGCCTAGCTATATTAGGCATCATGTGTTAACTTATTTTTTTTTCTTTGTAAAATACTAGACAAATACAGGAGCTGTGCTGACAACCGATGGAAGAAGCAGAAAGCAGCCTGAAACCATTACAAGCAAGGGGCTTCTACATGGAGGCCTTGACCTCTGCTAAACCTCTAAGATCCACACAGATCTAAGGCAATCTCTTAGTTCTGCCAGTTGTAATGCCTGATTCTTCCACTGAGTAACCGATTTTTTTCCAACACTGAGAGAATGGGAAGGCAGCTCTGTGAGCAAAGCTTAGTAGATTTCTTGTTCCTGCTATGGGAATAGCCTACATAGAAGATGATGGTGTTTTGAGAGCTCACAATGTGGTTGACACTGAACAGGACAACAGTCTCTGTCTGAAAGAGCTTAAGTTAATAGACAAGTTTGTGTGGCTTGGGATCTAAGAGAAAGGAGTAGCGCACAATGTTTTTGTTCTGTTGTTGGCTCACTTCTTGTGGGCATCACAAAAGAAGTGAATCTTTAAGAGGGGGGGTTGAACTGAAAGAAGGGATGCTGTCCCTTGGTGAACCAGAAAGTGTTGCTTGTGTAGGGGGTACCATGCAGAAAAGCACAAAAATGGGAGTGGGAGGAAATAATGAAAAGGACGTCAAAAACTTCATAAACATTTGAACAGCTAGAGCAGAAGAACGAGAAGAGAGATAAGGGCATGGCTGCACTTGAAGATGTAGAGCGCTTTGAGTTAAACCAGCCTTCGGAGAGCGCAGTAGGGAAAGCGCTGCAGTCTGTCCACAGGGACAGCTTCAAGTGCACTGGCATAGACACATTTGCAGCACTTGCAGCTGAATTGGGAGCGGTGCATTATGGGCAGCTATCCCAGCATGCAAGTGGCTGCAACGTGCTTTTCAAATGGGGGGGAAGTGGAGTGAGACAGAGAGCGTGTTGTGTGTATGTGGGGGGAGGGAGTGGGTTTTTGGGGGGCTGAGAGCATGTCAGCATGCTGTCTTGTAAGTTCAGACAGCAGCAGACCCCCCCTCCCCTCCTGCCTCTCTCTGTCTCTCCCACGGCATTCCACACTAATGGTTTGCTTTGTCTCAGAGCAGATAAGCAGCCAGCTGTCAGAAACAGAGCTTTCAAAGGGCATATCCGCATTCCTGCAGCAATTCCAAACAATGACAAGAGTGGTGGCTTGACTTAAGGGGATTATGGGACATTTCCGGAGGCTGATCAGAGCGCAGTAAAGTAACACCTCATTCACACTGTGGTCCTGTGGTGCTCCAGCGGGGGCTCAGCTAATGTTATTCTACTCGCCAAAGTGGAGTACCAGCAGCGCTGTAGCCGCGGAGTCAGAGCGCTCTACGTACCTTGCCAGTGTGGACGGGTAGTTAGCTAGTGCGCCGAGGCTCCTTTATTGCGCTGTAATTCACAAGTGTAGCCAAGTGTAGAGATGTTGGTGTACCAGAGTTGAATCAGGACTTTTAGCTCCCTAACTGCAGAATATTAATATGAATCTGTGGAAAAACACAGAAATATGGTACAGTATAAGAATTATTTCTTAATGGAATATTATCAAAAGGCTTTCCATGTGGCATTAGTGGATTTTTAAATGTTTGGAATTTACTTGCTTTAATTTAGCAGAAACATTATATTACAAAACACAGCCGCAGTACCATATTCTCCCATTGTTGTTTCATCCGTTTCACTCCCCTGGTCCTGAACAATCAGCTACTGTGCTCCTTTATTTGTTCCTGGCTTTTAATTTACAAAGGCAGGAGAGGTGGAAAATTGTGAAGTGATTGCTTAGAGTGAATGAATCCTTAGAGATGCACTGGAAACTTTTAATAAATTAAGATACCATAAATCTTCATTCATACTTTCAGGATTTCATCTGTTAGCTAACTGTCCAGAGATAACAAAATATGCACTCTAAATATTTTGTTTCTGTTTTATGTATTAATCTTTCCTCCTCTGAGTCAATGGCAGCAGAGAGAATTGCTGACTCAGGTCATTTACACTTGCATCTGGCACTTCCAATTTCTGCACCTGACTGTGGGATGGAAAACATGACAAGATGTATAGCAACAAAGATGGATTCCTATATATAGAGATATTGATATTGTTTTTAAAAGGGCAGGGTTCACAAAGCTGAAAAAAATGAGCAAAATCAACTGGGAGAGAGAATTTGAACAAAAAAAAGATATGAATGATACTTGGGAACGGTTTAAGAATACATTATTACCTGCCCCAAAGTCCACAATCAAGAAAGTAGACTACACTGATTAAAAAACCAACCTGGCTAAGAGGGGAAGTGAAAGTAGCTCTAAACGTTTTTAAAAAAATCTATGGCTACCCAGGCTGCTTATGGTTTTGGTCCATTACTATATGGAAATGGTAGAATTGTCACTAATAATGCATAGAAGACATAAGTGTTCAATAAATATTTCATTATATCATTTAAAAATCTTGTTTCATAAAATTGATTTATGAAAGTAATTATCTGTGGTACAGGATAGAAATGAAAAATACCCATCAGAATGATTTATGATCAACCATGATAGATTAAGGCACAGGCAATAAATATATCCTTTCCCCTCTATATCATAATACTATCACCTCTCAATGTCACTCACCCACTGGTTAAGTATGAAGCACATTTACTATGAACATATTTACTATGTATCTGTTATGTTGCTCAGTTTGTGATGAACAGTCTATTTAAAAGATGATGGCCTGATAGGGTTTTTTATTTCTTTAAGATTATTTCACCCATCCCTTGCTTTTTTTTTATGTCAGGATTGTTTATTTTTTTCTGATTTTGCTGAATGACCCTTTGGGGATCTCAGAGCATATGCATTGTGTAGAAAAACACACATTTTAAACATTTCAGGCCTTCTTTACATATCAAACAAAAATGGGTACAAGCCCAATTTTCTTTTTGTCCTGTAGGTCATTTTTAAGCTTATGTTAGGACCTCCATTGTAACCTTTTTTTTCCCGTTCATTCTCATACTGGTAGCTTTTTTGAAAACTGATCCTCTCTGGATGAAATTTTCCTTGCTTGATCAGTTGGCAATTTTTTTTGTTCTTTCTATACTTTTTTTTTTTTTTAAGTATGAACAGAACCCATTCACCTATTGTAGTTATCAGGGATTTGGGAAAATATAGGTTTCCCACTATATTAAAAAAAACCAAAAAACAGAAATGTATGTTTGTGCACGCACAACAAAATTCGCTAGACTTCAGCATGCTACTTAACGAAGTACAAGTCCACTGGCAGTGGAGTATAAGCAACAGCTATTCCAACTTTGATTCAGTTTCAGGGGGTAAATATTCATGCTGATGATTGCATTGCTTTCAGTCCCTTTCCACTGAGCATTTAACTGCTGGAGCACCAGATATCAGTGCAGTGGAGGTAGGGATGAAGCTGCATCAGCTTTTATACATCTGGTTCCTGCAATGCAGTACAGCAGAACACGTGCTGCTTTACACTTCATGGGGTATTTCAAAAATCTAGCATGCTGTTAAGACAGAAATGTGAATGAGAAATTATTTCTATGAACATGGTGTTTTAGTCACTGTGGTCAGTCCAAAAGGATAACATACCCACCACATACCTTGCAGAAAGGTTACATCAAAAAGATGCTTTTCCTGTGATTGCCTACCCAGGTTCAGCATAGTACAGTATAACAAGATACAGAATATTAATAATGTTAAATGCATGTAATCACACAGGCTATACAACTTGGCTTTTCCTATTGCAACAATGGGCACTTGTGATCAGCTGGTAAAATCTATATTCAGACCATAAAGAGCAGCTTGATGATTATCCTTGATTTACATTTTCTCTTCCCTCCATGCTGACCACTCATTTCTGGGTTCTGTTAATTTAAAAAAAAAAATACTTGTGGCTATAAAACATATTTGTGCGTACAGGAAAATAAGCAGTACTGTCAAGGAAAGGCAAAGTCTCCCAACCTGCACTCTGCATGCTATGAAATATAAAAAGAGAAATTCTTATTTGTGAATTAAAAATATCAGGACAAATATGAACTGAACAGTTTTTTCAAGCATTGCTAGATACTGAATTCACCAGCAATTGTTTGGGGAAGCCAATTTCATTATTCAGGTCCTTTATTATTTCTATGACATTAAACATTTGTCAGTTATTGTTTCACAGAAATTGGACCACTAATTACCATAAATTAGAACTTAATTTCTTTTTGGTGTGTCTGTAATTGGAAACTCAAAATCTGACTGTCTACAGACAGCTATTACATCCAGCTATTTTTGTAAATTAATTTCTGCAGTAGTTTTACAGCAATCCTGTAGGTGTTATTGCAAATACATTTCATATTCAAACATATTTTAAGTTAAAAATAATGTAATTGGAATTAGGGGACTTTACAAAGAAAGCCTAATGACATTTCTTTGCATAGGATTCAGAGCAATAATGCTTATAATTGGTTTTCCATTTAAATCCACTGTCTGCTAAGAGCTATTCATGGCTGTGAAAATGTACAAGCTACCCCTTCCTTTCACTGGTAGGAGCTGTAGAAGAATAAAGAAAAGCTGAATGTACATGAGATGTTCTTCCATCACAATGAGAGTCAGATTTAGAAATAAGGCTTTGCTTTTAAGAGCAGGTATAAAACAGAAAATAAGTTCATCTGTTTTTGTAAATCATGTAAATGTGCCGCTTACCTTGATTATATGTACACATGAATGGGTTATTAATAATCAATTATCTTTATGTATAATCACCTTTTACCTCAAAGGATTTTGAAAGCACTGGTCCGTATGTACATGAATCACTTTTCTCATCATTGATGTAGAACCCCTTCTAGGGTACAATGTGTTAGCTGTTCAAAGGTGAACTGCAATACTGTTGCAAAATGGAAAATAAATAGTGGCTTTGTAAGCGTGTTTATTTGATCTGGATACCTGATTATAAGAGTTAACATCAGTCAAATAAGGAAAAAGAAACACATCTGTCCAATCTAAATTGCTCCAGTTCTGAATATGAAATACCCCTAATGACCTGCCTGCATTTGAAAAAACTGTGCTGCGTTTGCAGAGAATTTGCAGCAGTTCAAGAGGTTAAATATATTGAGTAAATATTGTTTTATGAATTACTTTACTGGCTCTAGTTTTTACCAAATTAACAAGACGCAAACTTGAGTAGTTGTTATAGCAACATTTTAAAGAAACGTTGAAACTGGAAATGAAGAAAGTAACATTACACGAATCATAACTGTCCATGAAACTGCTGAAAAGGTATATTATTAATATGTTTGGAGCCAACTGTGTGGCATCTCCATCTTCTCTAATGGATAGTAAATGGACAGATTTGGGGATCTGTTCCACATAGTTTAAAAAAACAAAACAAAAAAAAACCCACTGAATTGTGTACATTCACCCATGGCACCTTTTCAATCCAGTGCACACAATTACTTGCATAACTTTTTAGCCTTAGGTTATCAATCTTGTATACATTTACGTGGCTTATTTGTTATGCTGTAGTCACCATAACTATTCAGTCGTATTCATTTCATAAACAGTATTTGGGATAGTCACAAGGTCTCTGGCTCCTAGAAATGAAGTAGGTCCAGTTCCCCTACGCCAGGACTCATGTTTTCATTTGGCCAATTAAGATGGCAGGGCAGCATCTGAGACCTATAAAGGATCAGGGAAAGATGCAGGGAGGGGTACTTCCAGTGCGTCGGGGCAGGTGGGAACTGTCAGAGAACAGGAAGACTGGAGGAGAGGCAGAAGGAAGCAGAGGGTGTTGTCTTCTCTGAGATCGAGTCTAGGGCCAGAGAGGGCTGAAGGCAGGGGATCAGAAAAACAGCTTACCTGCTGACACATCTGGGGCCAGGCAGCTAGACATGGAGAAACCATGAGAGTGCTGGGAAAGTTGGGAATGCTCCCCTGGCAAGGATACTCTCACCACAGAGGCTGTGAGAGTTCCCGTTGGGAAGAAAAGTGCCCTGGGCCAGTTGAAAGGTCTGGGATGGTTGTCCTCATACAAGGACAGGAGAGGACTGATGGAGTCTGGGAGTGGTTCACAGCATCAGTGTGTGGCATATGAAGAATCAAAAGGTGAGTTATCTTGAGCTTTAATGACCCCTTGCAATTCCTTCAGTTGGTATGATAGGTTAGGTTTTCTTAATTATTGATGTTGCACAGGTCTCTGATACACTGTCAGACTCCATATACTGCTTTTCTCATCAATAGGCTAAAATCTGCACAATTTTACATTTATTAGTTGGCTTTTAGACATTTCAGAATACTTCTCTGTTGGGTCATTTGACCTTCTTCTTTGAAGTAAAAAGGACATCTTCCCAAGTTGGAGGAAGCCTAAGAATCATTATATTTTGAGGGGATAAGTACATTATGTTAAAACATAGCCTCGCAAACATTTCTAGATTGGAGCGATCAGACCCAGGAGATTTGGCAGCATTAAGGACTCCTACAGCATCAGTAATCTTCACTGTCAGATTCACTTATTTCATTGACCCCTTTCCCTTTAACTCTGTTCAGAAGAAAGTAATTTCATTTTGGGGAGAAAGTTAGTTATGTCTCCCAAAGCTGAAGATGTATGCGATGTTGTGGCTGTGTCAGCCCCAGGATATTAGAGAGCTGAAGATGTCTTTCTGTAGCTCCTCAAAGAAGGGGGCAGTGCAGTCCTATAATTACACTAGGGACACTAGAACTCCTGGGTCTGTTCATTAGTTGTCCAATGACCCAATGTTTATCAGTTTAGTAATCCACATGTGGACAGAATAATAGTATTTATCTGCAGTATTTTACAGGCATTATTAGGCTTGCTTAATGTTTGTAAAGTACTTTGAGAACCTTGGCTGAAAATATAGGAATGAACAGTCTTATTATTATAGGGAGACTGGAGTTTCTATTACAAGTAGTACATATTCATTCCTTAATTTGGGGGGAACATTGTATTGTGTAAGATAAATTCTGCCACGGTTAGAACTATTAGGGATTCACATTTATTAACTGAGAACAAAATATGATCATTATGAAGGTAAACCTGGTATCACTGTTGGTGAATGGAGTCTGATTCTTCCCCTTGATTTACATCTTTCCTCAGTGGGGGGGAGGGGCAGAGGGAAGTCCAATTACTTAAAGCCTACTCAAATTCCTATTACAGGTGATAGAAAGATTGTCTTTACTGGGCGCTGGAGCTATCTTCCAGTGATTTGGTATGGGGACCTTCAGGCTGTAAAACTTTTTTTTTAAATGCTTGCTCTTCTTTTCCTTGTACGTTCTAGATGTCTTCTAAAATCCAGCTTCTCTTCTGTCTTTGCTTTTAGAATTAAGATGCCAAAGGTCTTAGGAAAAAAGAATGTAAAATACAGACTTTTAAATTTCTTCTTTTTGAATGAGATATTAGGTCAGGTTAGAATCTGACATATATTCAAAAGCAGTTTCTTTATATTAAAGTGAAATCTATTAACATTTTATGATTTCAGACATTAATAACCTGAAATGCCTGAAGCTAGTCAATGTAACATGGTACAGAGACAGGTGTAAAAATGAAAACAAAAATTGTTACATTCCTAAAATGTACATATAGCTTTCAGATTATCAAAATTATCAAATTCTCTAAGGAATGACTGGAGCAATACATTCAGAATGTCAGTATAATTATTAATTTATTAGTCATTCCTTGAAGCCCCAGCACAGTTTGGAGCCCCATCATACTAACCACTGAACAAACACCTAATAAAAGATAATCCCTGCCCGGAAGAGTTCACAGATTACTTCTCTGTGCCTGTTTCCACTGTTTAAAGTGACTTGCTCAAGGTCACACAGCGGCTCAGTGACAAAGCTAGATTTCCAGAGTCCCAGTCCAGTGCCCCGTCCACTGGAAGGCTTGTTGCTGAGGTCGTGCAGCTGGTATGCTTTGACAAGCAAAGAGCAAAATCAGGTTTGTTTGACGAGATCTATTTTTTTCCATAAAATTGGGTTGACTTATATTAATTATATTCCTATCCTTTAATTCTTTTTCAATTGAATTCTCTATCTAATTCCATTAGTTTGCCCTGGATTTTGCTGCAAATCTGTGAAGAATTATTTTCTTTACCTCTCTGAAATTGTCTCAGGAACTGTTTTTTGAATTTCTTTTATAGGATGGCTATTGTTAAAACTGTATTGCTTAGTAGTGACTGGTCATAGAGGTCACATCCTTATTTTCTCTTCCCTGATTGGATGAGTTTCTCTTCTTCTGCGACTGCTTGTAGACAGTGATTTTTTTTTTTTCATTTTCTCTTTGTGACTATTTTAGAATGTGAGATTATCATTCACTTTTTGTTCTAGTTGAACTTTGTGGCCCTGATTCTCCTCACTCAGATCAATATAAATCAAGCGTAACTTCACTTTTGCAATCCAATTGATTTCAGTAGAAAGTGAGTGGAAAATTAAAGCCCAGTCATACTATATTCATGAAAAGTAATATACCAAAAAGGAGTGTAAAAACTGCCTATAAGTGAATCCGTTTAAAAATATGAATATTTGCAGACTGAATTTTGTTAGGATTTGCCCCGCTCTAGTGATTACTCATAACTGTTGAGTACCAATGAGAATCAAACTCATGTTCTTCCATTTGAGTCTCTTCATAGAAAGATAGAGCAACAACTTCACTAGCTCAGCTAGTAAAGTGAGCTGATACTTTACACACCAATAGTACACAGAGATATAAGCTTACATATTACATAGATGGCTAAAAGTCAAGTAGAGTTGGACCTTGCAAATGGAATTAAAACCAATAGTAAAAGGTTCTATAGCCATATAAATAAGAAGAAAACAAAGAAAGAAGAAGTGGGACCGCTAAACAATGAGGATGGAGTGGAGGTCAAGGATAATCTAGGCATGGCCCAATATCTAAACGAATACTTTGCCTCAGTCTTTAATAAGACTAAAGAGGATCTTAGGGATAATGGTAGCATGACAAATGGGCATGAGGATATGGAGGTAGATATTACCATATCTGAGGTAGAAGCAAAACTCGAACAGCTTAATGGGACTAAATCGGGGGGCCCAGATAATCTTCATCCAAGAATATTCTAGGAATTGGCACATGAAATTGCAAGCCCATTAGCAAGAATTTTTAATGAATCTGTAAACTCAGGGGTTGTACCATATGATTGGAGAATTGCTAACATAGTTCCTATTTTTAAGAAAGGGAAAAAACGTGATCTGGGTAACTATAGGCCTGTTAGTTTGACATCTGTAGTATGCAAGGTCTTGGAAAAATTTTTGAAGGAGAAGGTAGTTAAGGCCATTGAAGTCAATGGTAAATGGGACAAAATACAACAAGAAGAAAAGGAGTACTAGTGGCACCTTGGAGACTAACCAATTTATTTGATCCGAAGAAGTGAGCTGTAGCTCACGAAAGCTTATGCTCAAATAAATTGGTTAGTCTGCAAGGTGCCACTAGTACTCCTTTTCTTTTTGCGAATACAGACTAACATGACTGCTACTCTGAAACCTGTCAAAATACAACATGGTTTTACAAAAGGTAGATCGTACCAAACCAACCTGATCTCCTTCTTTGAGAAAGTAACAGATTTTTGAGACAAAGGAAATGCAGTGGATTTAATTTACCTAGATTTCAGTAAGGCATTTGATACCATGCCACATGGGGAATTATTAGTTAAATTGGATAAGATGGGGATCAATATGAAAATTGAAAGGAGGATAAGGAATTGGTTAAAGGAGAGACTACAACGGGTCCTACTGAAAGGTGAACTGTCAGGTTGGAGGGTGGTTACCAGTGGAGTTTGGGACCAATCTTCTTTAATCTTTTTATTACTGACCTCGGCACAAAAAATGGGAGTGTGCTAATAAAGTTTGCGGATGATACAAAGCTGGGAGGTATTGCCAATTTAGAGAAGGACAGGGATATCCTATAGGAGGATCTGGATGACCTTGTAAACTGGAGTAATAGTAATAGGATGAAATTTAATAGTGAGAAGTGTAAGGTCATGCATTTAGGGATTAATAACAAGAATTTTAGTTATAAGCTGGGGACGCATCAATTAGAAGTAACGGAGGAGGAGAAGGACCTTGGAGTATTGGTTGACCATAGGATGACTATGAGCTGCCAATGTGATATGGCTGTGAAAAAAGCTAATGCTGTCTTGGGATGCATCAGGAGAGGTATTTCAAGAAGGGATAAGGTGGTTTTAGTACTGTTATACAAGGCACTGGTGAGACCTCATCTGGAATACTATGTGCAGTTCTGGTCTCCCACGTTTAAGAAGGATGAATTCAAACTGGAACAGTACAGAGAAGGGCTACTAGGATGATCCGAGGAATGGAAAGCTTGTCTTATGAAAGGAGACTCGGGGAGCTTGGCTTGTTTAGCCTAACTAAAAGAAGGTTGAGGGGAGATATGATTGCTCTCTATAAATATATCGGAGGGATTAATACCGGAGAGGGAGAGGAATTATTGAAGCTCAGTACCAATGTGGACACAAGAACAAATGGATATAAACTGGCCACCAGGAAGTTTAGACTTGAAATTAGACGAAGGTTTCTAACCATCGGAGGAGTGAAGTTTTGGAACAGCCTTCCAAGGGAAGCAGTGGGGGCAAAAGATCTATCTGGCTTTAAGATTAAACTTGATAAGTTTATGGAGGAGATGGTATGGTGGGATAACATGGTTTTGGTAATTAAATATTCATGGTAAATAGGCCCGATGGGATATTAGATGGGGTGGGATCAGAGTTACTACAGAGAATACTTACCTGGGTGGCTGGCTGGTGAGTCTTGCCCGCATGCTCAGGGTTTAGCTGATCACCATATCTGGGGTCGGGAAGGAATTTTCCTCCAGGGCAGATTGGCAGAGGCCATGGGGTTTTTTTCCCTTTCTCTGCAGTGTGGGGCACGGGTCACTTGCTGGAGGATTCTCTGCTCCTTGACGTCTTTAAACCACGATTTGAGGACTTCAGTAGCTCAGACATAGGTGAGAGGTTTTTCGCAGAAGTGGTGAGTGAAATTCTGTGGCCTGCGTTGTGCAGGAGGTCAGACTAGATGATCAAATGGTCTCTTCTGATCTAAATATCTATGAATCTATGAATCTATGGTACAGTGTGTATATAGATGAGCTATATAGTGAGTGTTTAGATATATGTGTGTATGCACACGTACCCTAAGATATTATAACGTCTGTGGAATGAGTCTTGAAGTCCTTTACCAACTGATATCTTGACTGTGTTTTAATTCTTGAGTGCATTTAAATAGAGAAATTAGAGTAGTGAATTTGTGTCTTGTAATATTCATAGAAAATAAACCAACTCTCCAAGGGATTGGCAATCTGTTAGAAGTACAGCTGCAAAAGATAAGTATGTCTCTCTTAATAATGTAGTTGCTAAAGACAGATGCTTGAGAACAGTAATCTCTAGTGTTTAGCTCTTTTCTGGTTTCTGCTCCCTGTGAAATAAGACTTCTTAATCTAGGTTTCAGAAGATGCTGTGTTCAAACCTTTTATTTGATTGTTAATTTAAAATTGCTATTTGAGCTCTAAATGGTCAACAGTTTATTAACAACTTGCTAATGATCTTGTGGTAATGTTGGATTATAATAATTTTATCTATTCAAGAATGTTTTTCTTCATTTAACCTTGCTTCTATGTAACACTCACACAATCTTAATTATTTACAGAAAGATCTATTTTTCAATTATTAAACTTAACATACAACTTTCATACTTCAAATTACCAATTAATTAAGGTTTCAGAGTAACAGCCGTGTTAGTCTGTATTCGCAAAAAGAAAAGGAGTACTTGTGGCACCTTAGAGACTAACCAATTTATTTGAGCATGAGCTTTCGTGAGCTACAGCTCACTTCAAGTGAGCTGTAGCTCACGAAAGCTCATGCTCAAATAAATTGGTTAGTCTCTAAGGTGCCACAAGTACTCCTTTTCAATTAATTAAGACAATAGTTGATTTTGCTCCTGAGTTTTGAATTAAGTGGGTTGCATTATTTCTGCCTCCCTCCTACATACAAGTCTTTGTAATGGCTCTTCAAGCTCCGCTCCTGCTCCTGCAAAATATACTCAGCGGTCTCCTATTTCTAATCCTGCTGTAACTGAGTTACAAAGCAGCCAAAGTGCAAAATGTTCCTTTTTGACTTTCATCTACCACCATCCCTAACGCAGTCACACAGACATGCACACAAACCAACCTTCCACTTAAATATTCAACCTTATTGTATTGTGTCAACTGTGTAATTTGTCTTATTTACTATAAACATTTGTTATCTTCATAAATGGTATCTGCCCATTGTATACATCTTCAGTGCATTGATACAGTGACACTAACAGTAATCATAGGTTTATTAGGCTATTCGCAACAGAGGCGTCACATGATTTTGTTAATTGATTACTGCTCTCAGAAAGCCACCTTTGAAATTTCACACCTCTGTCCTAGCCCTTGGGAATGTATGTCTACACTGAAGCTGGGAGGTGAGATTCCCAGTGTGGGTTGAGAGACTGTCCCACTAGCTCACCTTGAGCTAGCGCACTACAAATATTAGGGTGGACACTGCAGCCCTGGCAATAACTCGGGCCAGTCACTCAAGTTTGGACCCAGAGGGCTGGGTAAGCTTCAACTTTGGTGACTTGCCTGAGCCCCTGCTAGTGCCTGAGGGTCCACTGCTTGAGCTGAGCTAGTATGGATCTGTCTACCCACACTGGTAATCATACCTCCCAGCAATTGTGTAGACATACACTGAGAGTCAGGCTGGGGTATTTCCTTCATTCAATTACACTTCGCTTTGGATTATGTTCCTAGCGACACCTGTGCAACCCTTGTTAAATTTAGGCACCAAAACAGTAAGTCATGTAATTAGAAAACAATTCTGTTGACTCCACTACCATCGGAATATAATATAACTAGAAAAGTCCTTCTCACCATATTTTGGTACTTCTGGCTGTGGCCAAAACTGAAATATTTTAAACTCTCAGGAAAAAAAAAATGTTTTGAGTTTGAGTCTAAAATGTGGGACGAGTTCAGGCTGTTTATCACTGGAGTTGAGTCACCTACCTGAATTGTTTATATTTTGGATTTGCATTAGGCATTTCTGTAGCATAGTAAACTTTTACTTTCCTGTCACGCATCCTGTGCATCTTCTTTACTTGTCACCTAAACACACATCCTTTCAAGTGTTATAGAAATGAGACTCTTCCACATATTTTCATATCCGTTGTCATGTGTAATGTGTAAGAGTTTGAATTATCATATTCCTTTAAATCTTTCTCACTCAGGGCTCACCTTACTGCCTGGCCTATTTACATTTTTCGAAAAGTTTTATTTTTTTAATCTGTTTTAAATAACCCCAACTCCGTAAGGACACGATTTTTACAGACAGACAGGGCCACACAGGTTTTGGGAGATCTGGGGGAAAATCTGCAACTGGGGTCCCCCAACTCTTCCAAAAAAGTTACCACTGAGGAGAGGCCAAAGGATGGGGGAGGCTTGAGAGTGAGCCCACACCACATTCATCCCAGTGGCAGCTCAGCTCCACCTCTGTGGGGCTGGGCCCAGCTCCCTGCTCTAGGCATTGTGACCTGGTACGCGAGGTCGCAGCACCACTCAGGTTTGTCTGGTTGCCCCTCCACTGTGAGTGGCCAGTGGCTGAATTCCAGTGAGTGGCCTTGCGACCTAGTTGGGCCCTCTCAAAGGGGGGATCTGGGGCAAATATCCCCTTTTGCTCCCTCCCATTCCCTGAGTGGCCCTGAAGACAGACCATGCCTTTAGTGCAGTATAAATATCTTGAAGTAATGTTAAAGAAATCTCTTGTACTAATGTATATGTGTATTTTTAATCAAAGTTATACCGTAATCTAGACCAAGTCAATTACCGTGGTTAATAAACCATTTGAATTTGATCTACCCAGTAGGAATGAGCAGGGGCAGGGAACCCAATTTCAGATCAGTCCAAACCTGGAATTTTGCAATTGTCTCTACATTTTGGCATTTTCCCCATTGCTGGAAGAGCTTATGGGTGAAGACTGTAAAAGAAGGAACAGATGTCAGTCTGTGTTTTCTGAATAACTGATAATGTATGTGGCCATTGAGACATATTTTCTGAGAGCTGGCACACTGTCCCTTTATTATTTTTGAGTTTTAGCTTTGTTTAACTACTTCGCTGCCACTGAATTAACTTGTAGTTAGTACCTCAGGAATGAAGCCTTTTTATATTGTGAAAAAGCTTATGTTGTGTATGAGCAATGCTCCTAAACTCTTCTGAATAGAGTCAAGGGCAGTATTGCCAACCCCAAATGTTCAAAAACATGACTCAGGCTCACCAAAAATCAAATCATGAGATTATGTAATAATAAGAGATTTGGCGTTCTTTTTATTTGCCTTCTGCTTTTTGAACCTTTAGGGAGCACTGGGGTCACATTTTGAAGCTTTCTTCACAGCCACGAGGGCTAGAAACTTCATTTTTCTTTAAGAATGAAGGCTGAAATCATCATGAGTTCACTTGATTCCAGGAGCTGAGGCTTTAAGGAAAACAATTATCCTGAGACTCATGACAAAATCGTGAGTTGGCAACACTAGTCAAGGGAAGTGTTTTGTCATGTACACTAGAGAAAACATAATAAAAATATATATAAAAATCTACAGCAGCAAGTCTGAGAGCCCTGGTCAACTGACTTGGACTAATGGGGCACTCACCCCTGGGCTACAAATAGCAGTGTAAATGTTTCTATTCCGAACAGTGGCTGGGCTCTGAGACCCAACCCCCATGCCGGATCTCAGACCGTAGGCTCCAACCCAACTAGGGACATCTACACTGCTATTTTTACCACTGTAACATCACCCTGAATCAGCTGACTTGAGCATTGAGAATTACTGCCATGTGTGGATTTTGCCGAATTCTGTCGTAACCCTGAGAATTGGCAACAGCTGCAGGAAGTAACTATTCCAACAGATTTCATACCATTCCATTCAAAAGTGTTTCCCTGTTTTTGTTTGTTGTTTTTTCCTTTTTAAAGCATTGGTGCAAGAACACACAAACAACCTACTAAAACAAACACCAACAAGAAACCCACCAGAAGACCCAAGAAATTCATCCTTTTTACACAATAGACTTACTGAATATTTCGTCATTCGGTTTTTGACGACAGGAAGCCTTCCTTCTGTTTAAGGACATGGGCTATGACTGAAGATATCTGGGTTCTGATTCCTCACTCTGCCAGTTTTCCTGTGAATTTGGGAAAGTCACTTAATCTCTCTGAGCCTCAGTTCCCATCTGTAAAATTGGTGTATTAATACTTCCTGTCTCCCATTTCATCTTGTCTATTTAGATTTTAAACCTTTCTGTCTCTTACTATGGCTTCGTACGGTGCCCAGTACAATAGGGCCCTCATCTGTAATACAAACAATACATAACTTGTAATAGAAAAGTTCTTTATTTTGTAAGTTCATAAATACAGGCCCTTTGAAAAGAGAGTGTAAATTACTTCAGAGATTAGAATGACTCCTTATCTGAGTCTGAGGTCCTTTCATTTTTAATTAGACGTGTACCTTATAAAGTATGAGAGCCCCAAAGCAACTAAATGCTTGCATATCATTTAAAAGTTGTTTATGGTGCATTATTTGTACCAAATACCAGATTGATCCCTATATACTGTCCAATTCTCTATATGGAAGTACACTGCGGAGGCAAAAATTTTACAAGATTCTGTGGATCTATTGCATATGCAAAGTACGTAAGTGTGGGCTCCAGACTTCCCCAAATACCACAAATAAGATCATATTATGGAGTAATCACTGGTTTAAATTACATTTTAGAAACAAATTCTGTTTTCCCTTCAGCAGCAGATCAACAGCGCACACACTTGTGCTATAGGCAGAGTTTGCCCATTCAAATTCCAGCTCTGCAGAGAGGCAGGATCTCCAGAACAGGAGTCACAAGTCATCATAACCAAGGGATCACAAATCAGGGTCAGCATTTTTGTGTGCACATAATACACAGCCACCTCAACCAAACCATGGCCCATATCCATAGATCCCAGAGTCATTTATCCCTTCTCTGATAGGAAATGAAAGGGGACTTTCTTCAGACTCACCATAGGAACGTATTGTAGTGTATTGACATCTAATGGACACTTAATGTAACTTCACCATAAGTGTAGCTGAGGCCTGGCCTGACATGCGTAATTAATACATTTCTTATATGCAGCATTGTAGCCATATTGGTCCCAGGGTATTAAAGAGACAAGGTGGGTGAGGTGATCTATTTTATTGGACCAATTTCTGTTTGGTGAGATAGACAAGCTTACGCAGAGCTCATTTCTTGGAAGATAGAAGTAGAGTGGTAAACAGATCATTAGGTTGAAAACAGAATGTTTGTGCTAAATAAGATAATCAAATAGGTCAATAGGCTAAAAAGACAGAATGTCTAAGCCAGCTAAGGATAAGAGGGAGATCACCCAGGGAACCATTTACTAACAATGGACAAGATAAATTAAGAATGTAGAAATAAGGTAAAGAGTAGGTCGAGCATAGGCAATGCATGGACAGAGCATGCTACACAGGGTTTGGTTTCTGCAAAGTAACCATGCCAATCCCAAAATGTGTGATGCAATATATAGTAAATTCAAAGTAATGTGTAAGTGTGTATATAAAGGGGAAGGTATTTCTATGTAACTTTGAATGTGTGGTATGCCCTATACCCACCTCCTAAGCTTGGTATGCCCTATACCCACCTCCTAACTTAACTCCGTTTAGTTTTGCTGTGTGCCAAATAAAGGAACCTGAAGGACAAAATCTGGAATTGAACTGAGTTTTTTGGGTCTCAGAAAACTAGATGAAGTGTTCTCTCAGAATGGACAAGGTGTTCTTGATAAGCCAAGTGGAAAAGTCTTGGAAGGAATAAGTTTCCAACAATAAGTTCAGAGTTGGTTAAATCTGTTATCTGGTTCTTTCAATCTAAACTTGTTTAAGACTCTGCTTTCATCCATGTTGTTTCATGTTGCATTATTAAAACTATAACACACAGAAAAGAACCTTAGTCAATGTAGTTCCTAAAGAGAACACCACAGGTTGTGTCTTTTGAAGCATTTAAATGTTGACTAAAATATACTAGCTACCATATATATATATATTATGCTGATAGTATTGCCCGCAATATATATTCCAAGCATTTAAGTATACATTTTAAGCATTAATATAGCAGTTACATAGCTCAGATTGCCCTGTAGTTTTATTATAATCCTGTTCGCTTATGCGAAGTAACCCATAACGCCTTGCATTAACTGAAGTAAGCTTTGGCCTAAGTAGATAGGAAAACTGTCAGTGCAAGAACATGTAATTGTTTCCTCATAGCAAAGAAAGGGAGTTGCCCTTACAAATCTTTTTATCCTGGTACAGGCTTAGGAGGTGTCCTCATGCCCCTTAGTACTTGGAATGCATGAGTTCAGAACAAAAGATAAAGGGGTACATCATGATACCAAAACAAGGTAAAAAGCTGATTAATTGAATCTAGTTTCCTTTCAGGTGATGCATATAGTGCTTTTTACTGGTAAACCAGTAGGCTATAAAAAGATGGCTTCAGGGATGTAACGTTGGTGAGCACACCTTGTGCATAAGGCGAATGTACCATAGATGCACGGGACCTGTCTTTGGAGACTGATGTATAGAACTTTTTTTCCTGTACCATATTAACAAACCTAATCAACATTGGTTATTCGGTCTCTTCAGTATATTTCATAATGAACCAAAGTGTGTCCAAGCAAATGACTGTGCAATTTATCAACAAGCTGGAATACAGCCTTAATGCTTTTAAGTTTTATATTGGATATAAAGACCAAATTCTGCCCAGTCAGATGACCCCTGCATCAAATTCATTCTTGGTGTTTCTTGGCATCAATTTGGAGGCACCTATGTAACTAAAGCATTTTGGCAGATCTGGGCACATAAACAAGACAATGGAATTTCTTTATTTGGCTTTCTGTATTCACTCTTCTGCCATAATGTGTGAAGAATGAATAATATCCCAGATTTGGTTTAAAATTAATGAAAATGTTGGATTTAAGTCTTATTAAAATGCTAATGAATTTTAATCTCATTGATTGAGAATGCTCTATTAGTTCCTATATTGCATTTAAAATGTACAGATGAGATTTACAGTATCTGAAATATTTAGGGAGTTTTACAGTGTCTGTGATATATGGCGAGTGCAGATTATCATTATTAAAGTGGAGTCTTGATTGAGTTATTTAATTATGGTAACTGCATGTGGTATCTGTTTTTACAAGCATATATGCATTTCCAACTTAATGTTGAAAAACTCAAACCTTTACAATGACTTTAAAGTGTCAGTCATCTGAGGACCTGGCACATTGAGCAAATCATTTTTTGAGGGAGAGTGGAAAATACAGTAAGATGAGTACAGGTAAAATTACACTCTAAAAAGGAAAGGTCTATATCTTCTGTTGGGAAATAATATTTTATCATGCTCTTCTCAGAATGGAGTGCGTTAGTCATGCCATCAAAGTGTGCTTTGAAGAGTGAATTACTGTTAACTGGGGTGGCATAAGGCCACCTGACTTACATGTTTAGAATCTCATATTGCTTTTTAACAAGTGCTGTGCAATTGATTTATCATCAGAGCTATTAAATCTCTCAAAACACTCTTGTACTGTGATATTTCAGTAAAGAAAAAATTCAGCAAGCAAGCTTTGGAGGGAAGAATGAGGGTCAGTAGGATAGATACATGTTCTTGCTGTATTTTCAAAAGCTGAGTTAATGTTTCCTAATTACTAACTCTGACAGGAAGTTGATAAACTTATCTAGTATATTTTCATAGGGAGAACTTCCTGATAAATAGGAATGAAGTGTGTAGGACCTTTAAGAGCAAATGGCACTGAAATAAATAGCAGAGTAGGGCTTTATTGAGTATGCTTTGCTCTTCTGAGGCAAAGCAAAAAGCCTGACCACTAAACAGCTAAGCTAAAAGTCACAGAGATATAAAGAGTGTGTGTTGAAGGCCTACATTTGATTTTTTTATTTAGCATGTCTAAATACCTCCGTGTTGAAAGTTACATATACTGACAGAAAACACTACTCTAAATTCTTGAACGTATTGTGAAACAATTTTCACATCCATGGATATGTACTAAAGAGATGGACACTGAGTAGGGCAGTATGTTTGTTTGTTGGATTCTGGTTACATGTGCTTGGGAGAACTGTGCGCCAATCCAAACCACACAACTCCAATAAATGCACCTTCATAATTCATGCCTGATGTAAAGCATATAAGACTAGAGGAAAGTAAACAAGAAAAAAAAGATGTCACTGAGCAGTGTGTTTGAATTCTTGCATTATTTTATTGTTGTAATCCTCGCTCAATTCACCCTTCTCTAACAGTTTGTTGTTCTCGCCCTCATTCATTATGTTGCATCTTAATTCTGGATGATAAATTCTTGAGGCCATGGACCATATCTAAATTTTGCTCTGTGAGGTGCTTAGCATACCTTTTGGCCTAGAATAAATAACTCCATATCTTCCCAGTATTCTCCTGCATAGTGGTGGTAGTGAGATCTGCTGATCTTCCTCGGTAGATAGGGGAATAGCATGTTTGTGTGTGTGTGTGTGTGTGTGTGTGTGTTTGTGTGTGGCGGAGGGGGGTGATTTTGTCAAAAAGTCAGTGATTTATTTTTTAATAGCTTGGTGTGACTCGTCTGTCATTCTTTATGACTAATACAGTGCCCAATCAGGAAGTTTGTTTTGGGAGCCTTAGGCTGTATATTGTTTTTGTTCATATCTTCTGGTGTGTTCCAAAGACACTAAGATATTGGAGTTGTGGCTCAGAAAGGTCAACTTTTCCTTTTGTGGCTAGTAGCTGCCTTCAAAACTGAAAGACCCATTCTTCTGGATGAGAAGGCCTTCTTGTATAGAAATAAAGTGGCAACCTTTTATGCCTCCTGCAGTTGTTGAAAATTTGTACTTTAAATTGCAAAGGAAAGTCAGAAGACTTCCACCTCTCAATTAATTTTCACTTTTAGTCAGGTTTTTAGAGGAGCAAGAATGCAGTTTTGAACTACGTTTCACCTGCAGGTATCAGAATGCTAGTACAACTTTTGCAGGTTCAGATTTTCACCTATGAAAAGAAAATTGCCTGCTGAAAATATAGTCTCTACCTTCATTTACTCACTTATCATGGAGCTACAAAAATACTTTTGCCTGCTTCACAGGGGTATTGTGAGGTTCAATTAACACTTGGAAAGCATGTTGATATTTATGGATGAAATGTTATATATCAGGAGTTCTCAAACTGGGGTTCGGGAGCCCTCGGGGATCACGAGGTTATTACATGGGGGGTCATGAGCTATTAGCCTCCACCGCAAACCTCGCTTTGCCTCCAGCATTTATAATAGTGTTAAATATATAAAAATGTGATTTTTAATGTATAAGGGGGGGGTCACACTCAGAGGCTTGGTATATGAAAGGGGTCACCAATACAAAAGTCTGAAGCCCTGTTCTATATGGTAGAACAGTATAAAATATTATTGAAAAGTTACTTGGTAGTTAAAAAAAAAATTTTTGAATCTTCCTAATTCAATCCAGATGGTTACCTTTCTCTTTTTAAAAAAACACATAATACTACATAGCTTCTGATTCTGTATATTTTGGATGTTTCAGGTATGAACACAAGCAGGAGTGAGACAGTGAAAGAGCCTCCATTGAAGCCCTCTAGAAGATCCATGCCATGCTTAGCACAGAGCCAAACACACCCTCACTGTCTTAGCAAACATTCTTCATTTCTTCAGCCAAATAGGCTCCAGCCACAGGCTCGGCCTCTGAGTGCAGGCACTTCAACAGCTACAGTCGATGTAGTGTCAGAACGAGGTGAGTAGTTGTCCTTTATTTATACCATCTTCCTTCCAATCTATGTTTTTTCCTAAACTGTGAAGTGCCTGAGTTTGTAATGCTTATTTTTTGGAAAATAGTGAAATCATAATAAAATACAAAACCTTGATCTTGAAAAGTTTCCATAATACTATTACTAGAGATGCTTACAGAAAGTGATAAGTTTAGAAAAAAAAAAAAAAACCCACTTACAGACTGCACAATACTTAGATGAATCACTGTAGTATCTGTAAAAAGAAAAGAAGTACTTGTGGCACCTTAGAGACTAACCAATTTATTTGAGCATGAGCTTTCGTGAGCTACAGCTCACTTCATCGGATGCATACCGTGGAAACTGCAGCAGACATTATATACACACAGAGATCATGAAACAATACCTCCTCCCACCCCACTGTCCTGCTGGTAATAGCTTATCTAAAGTGATCATCAAATTGGGCCATTTCCAGCACAAATCCAGGTTTTCTCACCCTCCACCCCCCCACACACAAACTCACTCTCCTGATGGTAATAGCCCATCCAAAGTGACAACTCTCTTCACAATGTGCATGATAATCAAGGCGGGCCATTTCCTGCACAAATCCAGGTTCTCTCACCCCCTCACCCCCCTCCAAAAACCACACACACAAACTCACTATCCTGCTGGTAATAGCTCATCCAGACTGACCACTCTCCAAGTTTAAATCCAAGTTTAACCAGAACGTCTGGGGGAGGGGGAGTAGGAAAAAACAAGGGGAAATAGACTACCTTGCATAATGACTTAGCCACTCCCAGTCTCTATTTAAGCCTAAATTAATAGTATCCAATTTGCAAATGAATTCCAATTCAGCAGTTTCTTGCTGGAGTCTGGATTTGAAGTTTTTTTGTTTTAAGATAGCGACCTTCATGTCTGTGATTGCGTGATCAGAGAGATTGAAGTGTTCTCCGACTGGTTTATGAATGTTATAATTCTTGACATCTGATTTGTGTCCATTTAATCTTCTTCTGGCTCTATCAATCTGTTTCTTCACTTCCGCAGGTGGGTATTGTAGTTGTAAGAAAGCTTGACGGAGATCTTGTAGGTGTTTGTCTCTGTCTGAGGGGTTGGAGCAAATGCGGTTGTATCGCAGAGCTTGGCTGTAGACGATGGATCGTGTGGTGTGGTCAGGGTGAAAGCTGGAGGCATGTAGGTAGGAATAGGAAGAAACGGATTGATAGAGCCAGAAGAGTTCCCAGAAGTCACCTACTACAGGACAGGCCTAACAAAGAAAATAACAGAATGCCACTAGCAGTCACCTTCAGCCCCCAACTAAAACCCCTCCAACGCATTATTAAGGATCTACAACCTATCCTAAAGGATGACCCAACACTCTCACAAATCTTGGGAGACAGGCCAGTCCTTGCCTACAGACAGCCCTGCAACCTGAAGCAAATACTGACCAGCAACCACATACCACACAACAGAACCACTAACCCAGGAACTTATCCTTGCAACAAAGCCCGTTGCCAACTGTGCCCACATATCTATTCAGGGGACACCATCACAGGGCCTAATAACATCAGCCACACTATCAGAGGCTCGTTCACCTGCACATCCACCAATGTGATATATGCCATCATGTGCCAGCAATGCCCCTCTGCCATTTACATTGGTCAAACTGGACAGTCTCTACGTAAAAGAATAAATGGACACAAATCAGATGTCAAGAATTATAACATTCATAAACCAGTCGGAGAACACTTCAATCTCTCTGGTCACGCAATCACAGACATGAAGGTCGCTATCTTAAAACAAAAAAACTTCAAATCCAGACTCCAGCAAGAAACTGCTGAATTGGAATTCATTTGCAAATTGGATACTATTAATTTAGGCTTAAATAGAGACTGGGAGTGGCTAAGTCATTATGCAAGGTAGCCTATTTCCCCTTGTTTTTTCCTACCCCGCCCCCAGACGTTCTGGTTAAACTTGGATTTAAACTTGGAGAGTGGTCAGTTTGGATGAGCTATTGCCAGCAGGAGAGTGAGTTTGTGTGTGTGTGTGTGTGTGTGTGTGTGTGTGTGTGTGTCCGGGAAAAAAAGGGGGTGGGGGGTGAGAGAGCCTGGATTTGTGCTGGACATGGCCCACCTTGATTACCATGCACATTGTAGGGAGAGTGGTCACTTTGGATGAGCTATTACCAGCAGGAGAGTGAGTGTATGGGGGTGGGGTGGGGGGGGTGAGAGAACCTGGATTTGTGCAGGAAATGGCCCGCCTTGATTATCATGCACATTGTGAAGAGAGTTGTCACTTTGGATGGGCTATTACCAGCAGGAGAGTGAGTTTGTGTGTGGGGGGTGGAGGGTGAGAAAACCTGGATTTGTGCTGCAAATGGCCCAACTTGATGATCACTTTAGATAAGCTATTACCAGCAGGACAGTGGGGTGGGAGGAGGTATTGTTTCATGATCTCTGTGTGTATATAATGTCTGCTGCAGTTTCCACGGTATGCATCCAATGAAGTGAGCTGTAGCTCACGAAAGCTCATGCTCAAATAAATTGGTTAGTCTCTAAGGTGCCACAAGTACTCCTTTTCTTTTTGCGAATACAGACTAACACGGCTGTTACTCTGAAACCTGTAGTATCTGTGCTACTTATTTAATATTTAAAGAATGCCTGGAAATTATTTCATTAAGGGGATCTTAGAAAAATAGGGCAGCTGCTCCTCAATCGTGCGTTATGGTTTTTACAATACATACTGAAAATATTGTGTGAAATCGTGGCCCCCATGAAGGTAATGGTGAAGCTCCTATGGACTTCAATGTGCCCTGGATTTCACCCAATGTATTTATAGTATGTGAACTAAATATATAAATATATACCTGTACCTCGGAATGAAGGCACAATGCACCAGATTAGAAATGTCATGACCCTGGACAATGGCAAACCTGTAAATGGGGGGGTAATGGATATCACAGGTCTTCTACCCAAAACTGGCTCCACACAGACAGAGAGCCCCTTCCCCTCCCCTACACACACACACAGAAGAGTCCCATTGAAATAAATGGGACTCCATTAAGGCATAAGGGTCAGCATGTACATAGCAGGATTGGGGTCTTGGCTTTTTTCTGCACCTATTGTTTTTTTGTCACCATTTCCAGAATCATTAAGTTTAGAAGCTGCTAATTGATAGTGATTTAAGAGCATAATGGAAGATGCATGTATTTATTCTGATTTTATCTGCTCATGGAATGTATGTTTTGTTGATGGTGGTACTTGTATATACTACATTGAGAACGTCCCGGTTCACACTTGGCCTGCTTGGCAGCTGCTTTTAAATTTCTGTTTATACATGACTTAGGTGTGCTCCTACAATTCCTCTCCTTCCTTGTTGTTGTTTATTTCCCTCAAATACTTGTGTGAGCTTATCCTGTTCTCCAGGTCTGGTTTGTGATGTGAGGTTTAAATCAATCTTCCTTTTGTTGTTTTTGGGTTTTTTTGTTTCTGTTTGTTCATTTTATCACATCACAAGCCCAAATCTAACTTGGCAAAAACCTATAAAATGATTTAGAAATATTTCAGTTAGCAACATAAGTCAGAGCCCGTGCATGTCACTGTCACTGGATGACTGGCCCTTTTAAGGAGAGATGGGTCCAGCCTGTGACTAATCAACGGTGTCTCAGCTGAGGCTGTGGACCTATGGGTTAGTTTGATAGCCTGAAGACTACCTGGTCCTATAAAAGCTTGTGAGAGCTCAGTTGAGTAGAGACCACCTATAGTAGGTGAAAGAACCTAGGGCGGTTCTTTCACCTACTATAGGAGCCGAGCTATTTGACTTGCAGGCAGATGGCCTGGGGAATGAGAACTTCAGGGAGCAGATTGGCTATTGCAGGATTCCTGGGATCAGAGCAAGGACCTGGATGGTTCTGGCAAGTGAGAGGTAAGGGAAAAGCCTTTGCTGGGAGCTGTAGCCCTTGTAGGGCACAGGAACTACCCATTGCAGTATTTTTGCCTTCATTTTTGTTTAACCAATAAACTCAGGCCTGAGACAAGGGCTTGAAACAGGCTCTGATTTGGGATGTCATTCCTGGACTGGTGAGACAGCCCAGGAGTTTACAGGTAATAGTGCCCTGCCCACGTGAAACAGTGTTACCAGCAGAACTGGGCAAATAATTACAACAATTATTCACTGAATAATTAACAACATTTGAAGAATATTGCAAAATCTATCAGATAAAGAATTTGACCAGCTTTTATTACCAAACTCTGTGAGTGATTCTCCTCCAAATGTGGTGATAGCTGAATATTTTTTAACATGAGTTTAAGCTTCAGCAGAAAGAGAATCACAGGCACTGATAATTCAATGATGCTCTGTTATCACTAGCAGAAAATGCTCTACAAAGTTTATCAGTACGTTTAATGCCTTGCTTTGGCCATTCTGAGTGTGTAGCTGCCAGAAATTGTTTCTATGTTGTTTGCAACACAAAAAGATTACATTGATGGAAACTTGCATTTATTTCAGCTAAAGTGATGGAGACTCTTGAAAACAACTTACTCAAGTTGTCTAATACAGAATACAGTGATCCATTTTTAGGTGAGTTTCTTTGTTATCTCAATCGGCTGTTATTTTTAAAACTTGTTTTTCTTGTTTAACTCTCACAGTTGAAACCTCCATTCTTGAAGCTGAACTTCCAATTTTTGTGTGAAAAGGCAGACCTTGATAAGTTAAAACAACACACAAGGATTATTTTCAAAATGTTGGATAGGCTTTTTTTGTTTATTAAAAATTCATGTATGCATGTTGACAACTTCTGTTTGTAGTCGAAGTGCATTGACACTTCCTCCTTTCATTCACCCCAAAAGAGTATATTAATTATAATATCAGAGTAGGTTGGAGTTGGAAGTAGATACCAATCTTGCAAAAATAAAATCTGCAAAATAACAGATTACATAACAAATATTGACTCTTCAAGGAAACACAGACACACAGGATATATGAACATACATTTATAATTTGTTTCATGGAAAACTTTGAAATATTTTCAGTAAGAAGATAGCAAGATGAGAGAGTTGCTGATGGGAATAGAATTGATTATATGGTTTCATGTAGCTCTCAAAAGAATTAATAGAAATTCCATAAAGCTTTCTAGTCCTAACTTCCCTCATCTCTTCTGATGTTTTAAATGGGCCTCTATTAATTTGACCTTTGCCAAATTGGAAAAAACTTTCAAGGAATTTCTAGAGAATAAGCAATAGAATGTAAGATGTAAATGTATAGATTTTTCCATACTCTTATCAGATACTTTTAAATATTGTGAAGATATTTTTCATACACATGAAAATAACTTTTTTGTATCACTGTAGTTTATAATATGTCCTCTTGGAAGTTTATAACTTAAATTAGTTTCCTTGTTACTATTTATTTATTTTTCTTGTTCACGTGCAATGATACGTTGTTTTAGGATGGCTCATGAATGCTGCAGGGACTTTTTTTAAAGAAAAGAATGATACTTATGTTCTAGAGAAAACACACACAAAATTATTGCAGTTTTGCAAATATATATCAGAAAATTGTTGTTTTGGGCATATTTGTCCTAGTAATGATGTCACTTAAATCTTTTTGAAGATCAAAGAATACCAGGGAAAAGTCACTCCTAGACACGTTTTAAAAGTAGTATCGTATGTGCTCCTACAAAATGAGTGGGTACATGCACACACAAATAGTAAATGTGTAAAATTATGCATTGATGTACACAACATAGGAAGTGGTACACACAAATATCTGAATTGTGTGCACATGCAGTTATCTGTGCAAGCACAAACACATGTATTTTGTGGATGTAGCATAAGCAACTATTATGAAAACTGTTGCTGGTCACACTCAGTATAATGACTAAAAATAGCAGTTTCATACGCCCACAACAGGTCAGTCTGCATGCACACCCCTGTTGTTTGTTTTCAATTAGAGGCATTTCTATAATTCTCATCACCCAAATATTTCAGCATTGATTTCTCTGATTGCCCTGGATATAGTATTTGGGAAGGTAAGTGGGTCCTTGTGGTTGAAAGGAGCAAGTGGAAATTAGAATGGGGGTGTTGGCTCATTAGTGTAGTTGCCTCCTTGGCAGTTTAGCAATCTGAATTGCTATCCCTAAATATTCCAAAATCATGACTCTGGCTTAAAATTCATGGTTTGATTTTGTTTTAATAGTATGCCCATGGAACTTGGCTTCTTCTTGATTGAGGGGGGGGGAGACATGGTGGCATTTCCCCAATACCACCCACTTTATGGTATCAAAGTAAGATGTCACTTCCAGTGAACTGTGCTGACCTGAGACCCCCTCTGGCCATTTATACGTGAAGGATGAAATAGTTAACACTGTTGACGTTTGTCATCACTGAGCATCTGAGCTTAAACCTCACTGAGATGGATGGGGCAGCCAACACCCACTGGGTTCCCACCCTGTCCTTGCCCAGTCTGTGCTATTTAACTTCTGGATTGCTGTACTCTCCACTCGGTAACCAGTACCTGCTCAGCTTCTTCAAAAGGTGATTCTTATGGCTTGTCTATACATAATTTTAAAGTGCTTTTAGTATATTGATTTAAATTTACGAAAATATGCTATACCAATGTAAGCACCTTTATACCAGTATAACTGCACCCGCCCGAGGGGAATAGATATAGATATAGTTTAATTAGTACAAAAATTGTGTGCAGACCAGCCCTTAGTGGAAAGAATTAAGGGGCTTGGTTGCTGTGGTTTAAGTTATTGTTGTGATATTGCCAAGCATGACAGGTGAGATGCGGCCTATTCAGCACATGTGCTCAGCAGAACTGCTCACGCACTCTGGATTAAAATGTGCCTTCAGTTACACTGGAGTAAATCCAGGGTTACTCCATGGAATTGCTTTGGCTTTACAGCAATGTAACTGAGAGTAGAAGGTTGTATTTGCTTTGTTCAAGCAAGAAGAAAGTGTTATAAATGGAAAATAAAATCCAAATGTAAAGAGTGAAAATTATTTTAAAATAAACAAATCAGAAAGCTTGATTTCTACCACAGGACACCAGATAAATCCAAAGTTTGTGACTAAAAATAAAAACTAAAGTAACTAATAAGTTTTAACATGCAGTTTGCCTACTGATCTCTTTTAAGTTACCTATCATGAAGTAAGATTGCAGGCTCCATTTTTCCTTTTCATTCTGAACAACAGCAAGCAGAAGGATCTTGCTTTTAAAGTGTTGCTCTCTAAACAAGTGAGGATGACAAAGCACTGTTAAATGCTTTAGTCAGTGCTAGTACATTTTGATGTAGCTTGCATAATACACTTGATTAATGTGCTTCATTTCCTCACTGAACCTCTTACAACTGCCCCATGAGAACACTAAAGATAGGGCTGAAATTAAGTGAGTGTGGTAAATTTTTAATTAGGCAGCATCATAGCTGCTTTTTTTAAAAGATGTATCCTTCTCTGTGGTGTTTTCTTTGAGTGGTAGCTCAAAGAATTAAGGTTCTGATCCAAAGGTCACCTGGAGTCAATGGAAACTCTCCTATTGATTTCACTGGGCTTTGGATAAGGTCCTACATTTATTGCAGGTGTAGGGAACCTTCTGGTTGGGGGTGCTTCTACACTGAGGGCAGGGTTATGAAGTACCTCATCTTTAGGTCTCTGGCATGGTATTTTTCCTTACTCCTCACAGTCAGCATACAGAGTCTGAGGATCCTTCTGTTAATGGAGGAGACAGGAGCTTGCAGAGCATAAGCTTAGAGATCTGACTAACCTCTCCATTCCTCATAAAGCTTTTAGTCTGACCCTCAAACTTTAGGACTGTTTCTCCTCAATCTGCTACTCATTCATCCTATTGTTCCTGGCTTTTGATTATTCAGAGCATCTCTGGGGCCTTTTCTAGCCTTCAGTGATCTCTTTCTGAAGAGGAGGACGACTCACAGCTAAGGGGTCGTACAGCAGTTAGCAAGTGTGAGGATTGTTACATTTTGCAAACTGGCCACAAACACACAGGAAACTGATCAATGGTGAGGATTAAACCTAGGATTGTGAGAACTCAAAATACTACCATCTTCCACTAGAGTGATAGGTGCAACTCATCCAGCTGTGAGCTGGTAGTCCCTCTGATGTCTGATGCTAAAGGAGATGTTATCATGTGAGCATTAAACCAGTCTTTTATATGTGTGCGAACAATTTTGTGCACAGTCTAAAAGAAATTGTAGAAAGCGAGGAAAGGAAGCATTCTCATTCCTGTAGTATTTATTTTCCATATACTGTAAGAATAAATACATATTTAAAAAAAATGCTGCATAATAAACAAAGTATAAGCAAAATTGAAAGTATAGATTTCCTCTAGAACAATTACATCAGAAACAGGGAAGTTGAAGGTTGCAAGAACATGCTGATGTCATTCCATTACAAAACTCTACTCCGGCATTAAACATTCTGGGATAGATTTTCAAAGTCATACTAACAGGGCTCAAGCACCCACTGACTCAGAATGGGAAATGGGTACTTAACTACAGTTTGCGCCTGTCACGGTTCCCTCCCCACTCTTAACTCTAGGGTACAGACGTGGGGACCCTCCTGAGAGACCCCCCCATGCTTATTTCTACCAGCTTAGGTTAAAAATGCCCCAAGGCACAAATTCTCCCTTGTACCATAGATTAGGTAACGCTGCCACCACCAAGTGATTTAGACAAACTCAGGGAAAGGACCACCTGGAGTTCCTACTCCCCCCTAATATCACCCCCAAGCTCTCACACCCCCTTTCCTGGGGAGGCTTGAGAAAGAACAAGATGAGCACAGACCAACCTTGGGGGTTTTTTTAGGACACTAAAAAAAAAAACAATCAGATTCTAAAAGAAACAGAACTTTATTATAAAGAAAAAGGGTAAAAGAAGCACCTCTGTAAAATTAGAATGGAAGATAATCTTACAGGGCAATCAGATTAAAAAACACAGAGGATTTCCCTCTGGGCCAAACTTTAAAGTTACAAAAAGAAAACCAGGAATACACCTTCATCTCAGCACAGAGAAAATCACAAGCCAAAACAAAAATAAGCTAACACATTCCCTTGCTAGTACTTACTAATTCTAATGGAGCTGGATTGCTTGCTTCTTTGATCTGTGTCAGCACACAGAACAGACAGACCAAAAACCTTCCCCCCACACCCTACCCCGATTTGAAAGTATCTTATCCCCTTATTGGTCCTTTTGGTCAGGTGCCAGCCAGGTTACCTGAGCTTCTTAACCCTTTACAGGTGAAAAGATTTTGTGCCTCCTCTGGCCAGAATGGATTTTACAGTACTGTATACAGGAAGGTTGTTACCCTTCCCTTTATATTTATGACAGTACCTTTGAAAATTAAACCCTCTGTGGGTATTTGTTTGGGGAAAGAAGTATATGTTTAGGATTGCCTTCTAGTTACCTTCTGCCATCTTTTTTTTCCCCAAAAAGATATGCCCCATAAGGCCCTTTTACTTTGTATTGGGCTTGTTCCTCAGCAGGATTTGATTGGTATATTCATTAAGTGAACTCAAACGTGATTTCAGTAGAGCTAACAGTGATTTACACCAGCCGAGGATCTGGCCCATTTGTCTTGTATCGCAAAGCATTGTGCAAAGCAATGCAAAATTTAATTTAATGAAAATAAGCCATGTCCAGTGAGCTGAGCCAACTAAATGTAGAAAGTCACATAAACAAGAAATGTTTTTAGTTCTAGAACCATTAGATATGTAGCCACACTAATCTGTTGATTGAGTCCTTCACAGTGTCCGCATATAATCAAGCATTATATCATATTTGGATTTCAGACAAGGTGTAGAAATGTTTGATAAAAAAGCATACTAGTGCACAAGGGTGAAGTAAAATAGTCAATCTGGGAGTTAATCAAGGAAGGGTTGTACATACATACAGTTCTATAAAGGAAATTGTTTTCCGTTTTAAAGATCATGCAGCTGGATTCATTAATGGGAGTTAAGTAATTAAAGGGAAACTTTTTAAGAATTATTTTTCAGTTTAATTGTGAATCTGTGCTGGAATCTGCTCTTCTGGGGATTTCAACTAGGGACTTTTGGCTCCAAAGCAAGGATGCTGATAGTTGAAGTAATATTGAATTTCCATAAATAGTCACCCAAATATCCTCTTCCCAGCCTCTGTAGCATTTAGATAGCAGTAGTTATTACATAACATGTTTTGTACTTTCTAATGGGCTGATGAGAGCTGGCAAAAATTAATGTTAAATAGCTTGTTTTAATAAGCGTCTTACCATTGCACTAAAAACTGCAGCACACATGAGTGAAGTTTAATTGTTTTATTTATGTAGCTGACGACAGAGTTTTGTGTTCACTCTGCTCTGTCCTCAATACTAAACCACTTCCACTCCTACTTTGCCCTTTATTTATATGCATTGCCTTCAGTTATAACCGCTACAGGACAAATGCTCTCCTCCACTGCATGGTGCAGAGCAAAGAGAACAGAATAGGGTGCACAGGCACCAAACCACACAGAAAAGGAAAAACAGTAACTTCACTGTTCTCTCTGTGCTTTCCTTGGGAGCGCCTTTGTATTTGAGAACATAAGGACAGTGGCAGGACTGGAGCACTGCAGAGCAAGGAAACCTTTGTTACATGGCACACTTTGCTCCCCAGTCAACTTCCCAGATGTCCTGAACATTGGTGTTAATGCTGCCTGCTTGCTTTTTTTTCCCCCTTGAACGATTTAATGTGCACTCTTTCAAAGATTGAGGGCCTTGTTTCTGATTGTACTTAGGCACCTATAGATGTCGGTAGGTGCTTAGTGGGAGTTTCAAAAGCACTTTGGCACCTAATCTTCTTAGATGCTTTTGAAAATCCTACTAATGCTTATCTGCATCCTTTGGCACCTAAATACGTTCCTAAATCTAGCTCCGAGTCTCATTGCTTATCTAGAAGCCAATTTTACCACTCTTATCTTAAGTAGCACTTTAATCAAGAAATACTCTACTCATTGGGACTAAGGCTTTGTCTATACTCGCACTTTCACCATTAAAACACTTGTCACTCAGGGAATGAAAAAAACACACCCCTGAACGACAAAAGTTTTAGTCATGAAAAGTGACGGTGTGGCTAGCCCTTCATTGATGGGAGCCAGGCTCTCGCAACAAAGCTGCCACCCTTTGTTGAGGGTGGCTTTATTTTGTCACTGGGAGGGTGCTCTTCTGGCAATAAAGAGCAGCCACACAGCACACCTTACAATGTTGTTGTTAGGGTCGTAGAGTAGACATAGCCTAAGATTCTATGCAACATGAGTAAAGGTGTCAGAAATCTGCCACTTAATTTCAAATATTCTGATATAGTTATAGCAGTACAAAAGCTCTATGCCTGCTGAACTGGGTGAGTGGAAGATGCAATGGAACACTAAATTAGAAGCTATTTTATCACCCAGCAACATCACCATTTGCAGTACAGTTGGATAAAATACAGCACAGAAGTCTCTGAATTTGCTTCAGCTGTCCTCTTCTTCCCCCGGCCCCCAGTTGCGACATTATTCTGGGGATTTGGAAGAGATCAAGTTTTATTCTCACATGGAAAGCAAATGATCATAAGTTTAAGGACTCAGAGCACATTTGGAACTCTCCATCCAGGTGTTTGTGCAAGTAGTGGTTTATTTTTTGGAACACTATTTGACACAGCAAAGTGCCCTCAATAGAGCCTCCAAAAAAGGAAGTTAAATGAGTCACACAAAGAATCTGACCTCACTTTTTTTGGTAACTAGGACCATATAGCTGCACACAGTTACTTTGTGTCAATGAAAATTAGAAGACTTGTACATAAAGTGAACTTGCTGTATTTTATATGGGCTGGGACATTGTTTAACATCTCTCACTAGAGACTCAGACAAGTATCTGACTGCACTCTTCTCACCCACAGTTTGAGAACCACTGAACTATAGGATCCAGCCTTAAATTCATAGATTGAAGTCATTGCATAGAGTTAAGTGATGAGAAAATCCTCGAAGCACCCTACTACTTATTTAATGGCAGTTTTTAAAATTAAATTTCCCTATCAGTGTGCTATGCCTTGTTTAAAACAAACAAAAACCATACAGTATTCTACATGATAATAGTCAAAAACTTTAGCAACATTATGTAAGATGTAAAAATGGGAGTAGTATTATGTCAATATTTTCTTATACAAGAGGTGCAGAGGGGGTTATTTTAGGCATTAGAAGATGTGAAATGGCTCCCTTAGCCATAGACTCATAAACTTTAAGGTCAGAAGGTACAATCGTGATCATCTAGTCTGACCTCCTGCACATTGCAAGCAACAGAACCTCACCCACCCACTCCTGTAATAGACCCCTAACCTATGGCTGAGTTACTGAAGTCCTCAAATCATAAAGTTTAAAGACTCCAAGTTACAGATAATTCACTATTTACACTTCTTTAAACCTGCAAGTGACCCATGCCCCATGCTGCAGAGGAAGGTGAAAACGCCCCAGGGTCTCTACCAATCTGACCCAGAGGAAAAATTTTTCCTGACTGCAAATATGGCAGTTAGTTAGACCTTGAGCATGTGGGCAAGACCCACCAGGCAGATATCTTGGAAAGAATTCTCTTAATTTGCTTAAAGTACATGCCCTCCCCATCTAGTGTCCTATCTCTAGATATCCAGAAGACGCATACTGTACTAACATGGCCAGACCCTGCAGGGGGAGAAACCTGTGTCCAAATTATATACTGAGTACTTTCAGGCATTACCAGACAAAGGATTCCTAGAATTAAAAAGTCTGGTCAACAGTTTTTAATCTCTTACATTCCTTCATTGTGAAATTCACATTCACAGATTTAGAGTTTGCTTATGCTAAAAGGCTAGATGCCTTCGATGATGTGTAAGCACTGAAATCACTGGTCACATTTTTATGTGACTCAGAAGACAAAACAAAACAATATACTAACCAGACTCCTAAGTTTCTAATCAATTCTGAAGAAGAAGTCTAGCATCTTTTTGAGTGACGCCTGGAACTCCTTTATATCACTTTCGCTGCTGAGTGTGGAATGCGGGGCCAAGTGCATATCATGTGCTGGTCCATCTGCCAGGTATAGCATTCTGTGTATACACACAATTATTAGTATTTATTTAGTATTAGTATTTATTTCTTGATAGCTAATTTATTTAAAGGCAAATCCTTGTCCCATTGACTTCAATAGGAATATGAGTTAATCCTAACTTTAAAAGTAAAAAATGTCACTTTTTTTGCTTGCTGAAATTATCAAAACGTCTTTGGTTTTTTTTGAAAAACACTTTTTTTTGGGGGGGGGGGGTTGCTTTTTTTGTTTTGGTGTTTTGGGTTTTTTTGCTTTCTTCATGTTGCTTAGTTTCCCAGGACTATAAAAATTTAACTGGTACAATTAGAAGTTTTCCCTCAGCAATAGTATAATTTACAGATATTAATTATCATAATAGCTTATTTATGCACCTGCATGGCTACCATACTGCATTTGGGGCTTTAGAGTCCGTACTGGATTTACCATGGCGACACTGGCACCAGTCCCATGCTCCAAAGGGGCCCCGGCCGGCCTACTCCGCTCTTCTCCGCAGGAGAGAGCGGTGGGCAGGGGGCAAAAGCTTGGTCCCACCAGCTCCTTCTGCAGCAGGGCAGGCTCCACTGGCAGCCAAATTCCCTCCTCTCCCACCTCTTTCCCCCAGCACTTGCCCCGCCACCGAACAGCTGTTCGCCCGCATGAGGGAGGGGAAGGAGTGGAGCCGCAGCACGCTTGCCGCTCAGGGGAAGAGGCGGAGAAGAGGTGGGGGCAGGGCCTTGGGGAGGGGGGTGGAATCAGGGCATACCCCCTCCAGCCCCCTGCCGTGAGTCACTCAGGGCAGGGGACTGGGAGCATCCCCCCAACCCAGCCCACACCCCCAGCCCTCTGCCCTGACTCCTACACTCCCGTCACATACCCAGTCCCCCATGTCCTGACTCCTGCACCCCTGCACACACACCCAGCCCACAGTCCTGACTCCTGCACCCCCTCCACGTCCCCATCCCCACCCTGAGCACCAATCAGGAGTCCTGCACCCACCCCCCACATTCCCATCTGCACCATTTGCACCAAATGGGAGCTGCCCCAGGTAAGCGCTCCACAACCTAACCTCCTGCCCCAACCGTGAGCCCCCTCCCACACTCTAGCTCCTGGCCAGACCCTGCACTGCATCCCCCAGCCTGCTCCTACACCCTAACTCCCTCCCAGACCCTGCAACCCCAGCCCTGTGCTCAGTGCATCCCCACCCTCAGCTCAGTGCACGGAGAGACAAAGAGAATGGGCTAGAACCAGGGAGAAGGTAGGTACCCGATCTATGTGGGCAGGGGCAGTGGGCAGGATCCTGTTTACCCCCTCCCCAGCCCTGCTGTGCTTGCAGTTTAACCCCGGCCCCTCCTTTGTTCCTGGGACCAACCCTAGCTCCTGCCCCACTGTGCTTTTGCCCCCGGCCCCTGCCTTACTCCAGTCAGAAGGGACTAATCCTCCCCCCGTGCCCCACTGTGCTCATCTTGCCGGTGGCCCCTGCCTTGCTCCAGCTGGGGATCAATCCTTCCCCTCACCCTGCCATGCCCCGCTGTCAAGGTGGATAAAAATCAATTACTTGTTTTAAAAAAAACAAAACGGATTTTTTTAATTTATATTGGATTTTTGAGGAAAAAACCTATCTAAAGATAGTTTTAATTAAGATACATTATATCTCATCATGGAATAGGGATTATAAATTCTAATTCTATAGTATGAGACAATATATTCATGTAATGTTTAAGAAAAGTTTTGTAAATGAGTTCTGATAGTTCATGGATTAGGGACCCAATCATATGGGGTTCCACAGGCTTCTGTATAGATTATTTAAATTAATCTTTCTATCTACCTAATGGGACTCAGTGCTCAGTCTAGAAGATACCATCAGAGATGCTTAGTTTTGCAGTTCTCAAACTGTGGATATGTGTCTCCAGAGGTAAAATGCTTGTAACAGCAAAAATGTTTTTAAATAAATAATATATAGAGGTGAGAAATAACAGACCTCAGCTCTATTGTCCCTCTGAAAATTTGTGAACACAGAATCAATCCCTTACCTCTCTTTAAAAGTGAAAAGTTTCAAAAAGTTCAAGGAATAGAAGATTGTTGGGGGCGGAATAGAATCTGGACAAGGAGAAGAAGTCTGGAGATAAATGTGAGAAGCAAGGAGCATATGCTTTTTTGTTAAAATATTATGTTTGCTGTTGAAGAAAAAAATCCAGAATACCGTACTTAATGTTGTTGTTTTAGTTAAATAAAACAATTTAAATGTCTGTCTGGTGATGTTCTCTTCATAATACAGCCTGGCAAGAAAATCCACCAAATATTAATGATTAACCTGTTGAATTGGATATAGTTCACCTTCCAATGACTTCATAAATATCTGCTTCAATTATCCTTGGTAAATGAAATAACCAAAAAATCATTCATTTTCTGATATAGCTGTAAAACTCATCTGAAAAGTTTTTTCAAAATAAATCACTGTTTTAAAAATGTATAGTGTGTACCTTCTAAAAATGAAACCTACATCTATCTCTGAGTTGTAAAAAATATGTATTAAGGTTATAACAACCAACAAGAATGCACTTTTATGTAGAAAACCATGATTAAATTGAGTCTTCCTGACTAGTGATTTAAATCATGTTTTAAATCAAATCCACTCTGCCCGCTGTGCTCTTGCCCCTGGCCCCTTCATTCCCTAGTGGGGCCCACAAATATGTTTGGTTCTTGGCCCACAAAAGGTTAATCCAGCCCTGTTTAGAGTACTATATTCACACAGTCAATCAAGGCTAATGAAGTTTTAAATAAAACTTGCTAAGTGACTTCTGTTCAAAAATGATTTAGCAATTAAAATAATCTCAATGTAATTTACGTGGTTACTTAACAAAAACATGTAACTTTTTATATTGGAAATAAAGATTTCCCACTAATTATGTTTGCAAGATTGGCATCTACTAAGAAGAACAAAATGACAGTTATTATAATGTTATTTTCAGCAATTAACATATGTGCTCTTACTTTAAGTATCTGAATAATCTCATAAACTTCAAAATAAAGTAAATTAAAGTTAAGTATATGCACATGTGTTTCAAGGATCAAAACCTAAGCCTTTCTGCTTTCTTTTCTTTTGGCCATATTCTGGGAATTCACATGAACACCCGAAACAAAGGAGACTGGATATGCTGTTTAAAGCAGTGATAATGGGTTCCTGTATTTTGTCTCTGAAGAGGCCTGAAGGAGCAGACCACACATTATACTTTCAGGGGCCCAAAGAATCTGTGTAGGGAAGAAATATGTTTAGGGGGTCATTTCCAGAACAAACAATATGAACATAAATATAATGATCCTGTCCTTAGAACTCTGGTCCAAAGTCCCGACTGAATTCAGTGGATTATTCCTAATTTATACCAACGAGATAACAAACTCTGTCTAAGACTCATTTGCTGAGTGCTTGCTCAGAGGCTACAAGTTTTTAAGGGATGCGTGGAACGAAAGCAGACAACCTCTGCCATTGTGGACTATAAAAACCCTAGTAGCAATTCTGTATAGCACCTGCCATTTTTATCACCCAGATGTTGTTTGTACATTTTTTTCAGTTTTGTCACTTACTGTAATGTATCACCATTGAAGTTTTTTTGTTCCTTTTTTTTTTTTTTAAGAAGGGCCTTCACAGTCTGGCATTTGTTTGGCAGTTTTGAATTAGACATTATAACAGGGAAAAAGTAGCATAAGTGCCTCAATGGATAGATATTGAAATTGTTTTACCAACAAAATGTTACATTAAATTAGGGAATTGCAACTTGCCTGTCCCACCGCCACAAATGTAGTTTGAAATAATTTTGCCATTAAAATATTACATTTCTTCAAATGAAGTCTTCATAGACCTTCTTTCAGATAATTCTTCTCTTGCCATGCCTTACTGTAATGAAGTCTTAAGTGGAATCTCTACTATTATGTTAAAGTAAAGAAAAAGTGTTAAACTGTGCATGCTCAGTTGGTATATTTAAATGCACCAGATTCTCAGCTGGTGTCAAACTGCATAAGCAGATGGAACTATGCAGCTGAGAATCTGATCCATTTGCTGCATTTCTGAATTAAAGCAAATAAAAAATGAAAGCACATTAAAAATTCTCTAACAAGGCATATAAACCCTTTGAGACATATGAGGGGAAACCTCTTTCACTGGCATTACCCTGTCCCATGTTCCTCTCAAAATAGCTGTGGGACAGGAGACACTATTGCTAAAGAGGAGGAAGTTGTGTTGGAGGTGTGGTCTGAGGTTTGCAAAGAAGCCTAGTCTGAAGTTCCTGGCTTTAAGCCAGATGCTCAAGTTCCATGAACATGGTGGTCTGGAACCAGGCCAGTTTTTGGTGGTTTCAACCAGTGGCTCTCTAAGAACCAGAAGAGCAAGGCTAGTTGAGAGATGTAAGTCAACCATGACATCGATACTAATAGTTATAGCTTCTGGCAAGTCATGATTGGGAAATAAGGGGATGAAATAAACAGTAAATTTCCTACAAGGTGGGGAGAGAGCGTGAGGGAGCAGGCTATTCTGATGGTCATTCCTTGAAGCTGCAGGCAAATAAAGCCTCTTTTTGCTTTATAATCATTTCAGGGTAGATGCTTCCATAGAGTGTGAACCGATCTGGGACTGAGAGTTCCTTTTGCTGCTTTTTTGGATAGGTTGAATTTTTAAAAAAAGAATCCCCAAACAATTAAACTTTTTAACCGTAAATTCCAGGGATGTCTCTTCTTTGTTTGGCCTTTGGCAGTTCCAAATTGCATTTAAATTCCAAATTGCATTTGCTTTTGTATTTTATTGTCTAAATTGTGGTGGAGAAAGATGACAGAAGGTTTCAAAGTTTTAAAATCAAAACCTACTGAAAATAGTGGTTTTTTTAAATTTCACTATTCTCTGTGGTGACATTCTCTACTGGTGAAGCTGGATGTTGCTGTGATGGGAACTTTCAAGATCATATTTGAACTGAAATGACCCAAGACAATTAATTTATCTTTGGACTTGGAGGGAAATTCCATTTAATGGAGCATGATGAAGAAAAATCATTAATTGAATGAGAGAGAAATTAATTTCCTATAAGAAGAAGAAAAAAATACCGAATGGTGGAGAATACATCTCTCCATTTAAAAATACATATTTGCAGAAAACTGGAATGAATAATACTAATCCTGAATTGAATGTTTCAATTCAGGTGACTAATCTTGCATACATTGTCAATGGTATCTGAAACCTCTGAATAAGAGTTGCTACTGTTTTCTCTTCTGAGGGAACTTTGGACATGATTCAATAACCCACTGAACATATCTACATCATAGATCACTCAACCTATGAAAAAATAATTTTTGATCAGAGATTCTGTGGCATGGAAATCTGATAATGTTGGTTGAACTCATCCCCTTACAATTATATCTAATACATTACATCAAGATCTTTCAAATCAGCATATACTATTCAAGCACTGAATTGGGTCAGCTTTTCTACTTGTTGTTTAGATGGGCATACCTTAGTTTTTATATCCCTTTTTAAACTAAAGTCGTAAGAATAATGATGAGTCACAAAAATATACAGATGCTCTTTTAGAATTCAGGATAGCATTCCCTCCCTTCCCCCTGCTGTGTTCCACTGCCCCATTACCTTTTACAGAACACTCTAGGTGATTTAGGTGTAAATAAAAAAAATAAGAAACACAATTACAGTCAAAACATATACAAACCTTTTTTTCTTTTCTATTAAAAGCCTGTTTGTTTTAATTCTAAATTTCTTGATCTTTCTGGTGGCATGACTAAATGTTCTGCTAAAGCCTTTCTTATATCTGTATTTCAAATGAGATGACAGGGAATATCATCTTCATCTTTCAGGGAACATGTGATATAAATCAGAGGTGGTATCCTTGGTCAGCTAAAATGGCTTAGTACACGGTAGTAATGGAGCATTCAGCAAATGAGGCGAGACACTTCAGAACCTTAACAAGTTTTGCAAAATGTGGTAACTTTTAATTGAACTCCTGCAATTCACATAAGGTCTGATCCTGCAAAACTTTCTTCATGTGAGAAGCCTTTACTTATGCAAGTAGTCCTTCTGGACTTAATGGAACTATTAATGTGCAAGAGTTACCCTGAATTTTCACATGTTGATGTGAAAGCTGAAATGAGAACTTGGCTCACTGTATGTAGTGATAACTTTGATGTCTTAAACTATGTCTGTATATCTGCATTATGGCTGAATTGCAATAGGAACAATTTCTTTCTTCCATTTTTCTTTTAAAAATAAATTCACAAATATTTAATACTTTTTTTCTCACAAATCCCTCAATGAGGTAGGGAAGGGTTAGCTCAATTTTAGAGGTTGGGAACTGAAGCACAGAGATTAAGTAACTTGTCCAAGGTTACATAAGGAGTCTGTGGTAAAACTAGTTACTAAACATAAGTCTCCCAAATCTCAGTTCAGTGACTTAATCACAAAACTGAAAAGGAGTACTTGTGGCACCTTAGAGACTAACCAATTTATTTGAGCATAAGCTTTCGTGAGCTACAGCTCACTTCATCGGATGCATACTGTGGAAAGTGTAGAAGATTTTTTTATATCTTTTCTCACACACACACACCCCCCCGGAGAAAACCTGGATTTGTGCTGGAAATGGCCCACCTTGATTATCATACACATTGTAAGGAGAGTGGTCACTTTGGATGGGCTATTACCAGCAGGAGAGTGAGTTTTTGTGTGTGGGGGGGCAGAGGGTGAGAAAACCTGGATTTGTGCTGGAAATGGCCCAACTTGATTATCATACACATTGTAAGGAGAGTGATCACTTTAGATAAGCTATTACCAGCAGGAGAGTGGGGTGGGAGGAGGTATTGTTTCATGGTCTCTGTGTATATAATATCTTCTGCAGTTTCCACAGTATGCATCCGATGAAGTGAGCCGTAGCTCACGAAAGCTCATGCTCAAATAAATTGGTTAGTCTCTAAGGTGCCACAAGTACTCCTTTTCTTTTTGCGAAGACAGACTAACACGGCTGTTACTCTGAAACCAATCACAAAACTGTCCTTCTGCCCACCTGTAACATTCAAACTGGATGGGCAACATGCACTGGAGTTGTCCCAAATATAGTTACAATTTAAATTGGAGGTAATCAGAAAAGCCCTAGAAAAAGACTGTCAGAATTGTTGCCCTTCTCCCTTCCCTCCTTTGGATACACTTATGAAAGAAAGGTACAGTGATATTTATATTTTAGTTCTTCGGGGCAAGGAACGTCTTTTGCTCTGTATTTTTACAGGGCCGAGCACAATGGGTTCCTGATGTTGACCAGGGTGCTACCATAATACAAGTGATAACAATAATCAACACTTAAGTAGTGCTTTACATGTTTCAACTGCTGTACAATCATTAACCCTCACGATAGCTCTGTAGGTTACTTAATACAAGCATGCTCCCTGTTTTAATGATTGGGTGGGGAGAGGCAAAAATACATATTGCCCAAGGCCACCCAGCAAAACCACTGGTACAGCTAATATTGGAACTCAAGCTCTGAATCCCATCTTTCATTTAATTCCTCTAGAAAGCCACTCGGGGTGGTACTAGGTAGCAGGAGACCTGCAAGGGAGGAAGGCTTGCCAGGCTGTGGAGTAGGCCCTCAGCTGTCCAAAGCTATCTTATATTTATGAAGATATTTGAGTACTGATTTGAGTACTGAGGATATTGAGTACTGAGGATAACCACAATTGGTATATGCTTAGAGCCAGATCTATGAAGTGCTGAGCATCTCCTGCGACATGCCAAATATTTTCAGTTCCTATCTACAGCTGAGGGATCTAAATAGCTCCTCAAATTAAATTAAGGAAAATAACATCATATACTCATTTTAGAGATGGTGGAAAGAGGCACAGAGTGTTAACATGTGTTGCCCAATGTCACACAGCAGGCCTATGGTAGAATTGGGAATAGAATCCAGGTCTTCTGACTTTCATGAGACCACATTGTATGTGGATTGTACAGCAAATTGGAAGTGTCCAGTCCAAACTATTGTAGAGTTATATAAAAGCACAAGAGCCTAAGAACGTGGGTAGTTGTTTTTTTGGGTTTTTTTTTTTTTTGCACAGCTGAAAACATCATGCTTTTTCACTCGCACTCCAGTGCTGCAGAACAGATTTTATGTAAACTCTAATAAATCAAAAAGCTTCACATCTAAACTGAGAGCAAGCATGATAAAATTTCAGATCAAAAGTCTGTTGTAGGGAAGGGGGGAATATTGTAAGCCACAGATGTGGGTGCTTAAAGGGAATGTTCTTATCTCAACTACTGCTATAATAGTATGACAAGTATGTCTCCATTATAATCTCAAATGAGCCTATCTCTTTTGTTTTGTTTTCCCTGAGATATAGGAAAAGACAAAGATACATATACAGATGATTCAGAACATGGGAATTATGATTCTCGCACAGATCAGTCACTGCTTATTCAAAACACGGTTACCAGACAGAAACCAGAACCTCGGATTAAGTCATCTTTGAAGGTAATGGACCACAGAATTTATTAATTGATATGAATTGTTATAATGTGGTTAAATTCTGAAAAATAATATAAGTTTACCTTAAAGGGAATGATTGTTACAGCTGGATTTAAAAATAAATAAATATGGGGTTCTCTGTAGAATTAAGGGGATACCAAACAATAAAGGCCCAAGTGACAATACAAATAAGGCCAGAAGTGCTCTCAGGATTTCAGAGCATGAAATCCCCAACAGATGTAATGCAAGACTGTCTCAAAGAATTAGATTCAGGCATCCCCACAGAAAGAGAAGTAAAAGTCTTCAATATTATGATGAACATGACCTACAATAACATTAGCAGGAGTTCCCTATCGAAATAAGGGCACAAGTACATCAAAAATATATAAATAAAAACAACAATTATACTGAAAGGACTAAGGCTGTGTCTTTGTGACCCATAAAAATAAGATCCAGGGGTCTTCTAAAACTTTAAAGGCTGGAATAATGTCTCGGATTAAGGGCATATGAACCACAACATATAGAGAAGTAAAGTCGGTCGTGTGCATCCCAATGAATTAGTAATAGGTGTGTTCAGAAGCTTAATTGCAGTAAATTAAAAGACAAGAGTGATCTAGAAAAATAAGAAAAAAATCCTAATCCAAATATCAGTTGCAGGCAATCACAGCTAATGAAAGGCAAAATTATTCCAAATATCGGTGGGTAACATGAAGGGACCTGTGTGACACACAGGCACAAAAACATTGGAAAAATCTACCATGATCAAGAATATGAAGAGAGTAAAAACTGTCGTTTCATCCTGTTTAGCAAATTGAATTTCACTTAAGGCTTGTCTAGATGGGGACGCTCAGGAAGGTAAACTCACACTTTTAGTTAATTCAGATTAAATGTGGATTAGTTAAACTGCATTAAATCCCTGTGTGGACACTCTGAGAATTCAGTGCCCTTAATTTGGTTTAGCTTAATTCACAAATTAATTCATAAACCAAATTAAGGCCACTTTATTTTAAGTGGGCACACACCTGTTCCACAAACCTGCATCTAGTGGGACTGAACACTTGTACTTTTTTCTACATGTTAACACCAGGTTTTATCAGCATTATGCCATTTCAGAAACCTGATTCCCATCGTGGTTTTGGCAACCTGTTAACTGACCATTATGTATGTGCTAGGGAAAGAATCTTGTAATTACTGAAAAGATCACAGTATTGTCATTACTGTAGTTCTGCAGGAATCTGCACCACAGATGGCCAACAGTTTGTATGATCTGTGAGGTTTTCCTGCTGTGATACCTTACACATCATGGGATGCTTTTCACATAAGGTGATGAGATAAGAAATCCATTACAAACTGGACTCACCCATTTCCTTTTCTTTTTCTTGTTTGTTTGTGTTACTCTCTTTGATCAAATTCTGTTCTCTGATACATCTGTGTAACCTGCATCCATTTCAGTGGAAACTGCACTAGAGGACAGAACTTGGCCCTTTGTATTGTCTTAATGGGAGGAAGGGTGAAGAGAGGTTGAATAAGGACTTTTTCGTAAGAAAATTTTAAAAAGAGAATTAAAGATCAGACATACACCAGCATATTAGCCTATGTTGGTGTGCTAAAAAGAGATGATTTATTCCAAGATCAATGTCTCTTACCATTGTGAAATACAGTGATGCTAACTGGTTGGTCTGTGACACGGCACTTCACAATGACTTATTCTGTTGGTGTATGGCGGTTTGGGTAATATTTTTCTGTACACATCAAGAATACTGAAAGCTACTCTAAGGCATCTGCCAAGGGGATGTGCTGTCAAAGTAGGATGAGAATAAATGAGTATTGCACATATGACCTTCACAGGTGCTAAAAGCCACAGCTGCCTCCTGACAAAACCTCCAGTTCCCCCATGACAATTTCTGCAAAGCAATTGTGTTTTCAATATACAATTCTGCAGCACATTGAAAATTAAGTATTTAGGGGCAGCATGAAAGAAATTGAATGTAATAGCACAGGGAATACTGAAGTGATTGCATTCACTTTCATATTCAATAAAAGTTCAGATTAAAAAAATATTTGATCTGAATCTGCCAAAGAACTTCAGGTTAGAAAGTTAGAGGGTATTTTTTTCCCCCCAGAAGTGACTAGGGATTTTGGGAGCCTCAGTTTTTATGTTCCCAACTGAGACATCTAAAAGGGGCCTGACTGTCAGAGAGTGGGTGCTCAGCACTTTGTGCAAATCAGGCCCCATTTAGATTTCTGAAGTTGGGTCCCCAAAAACAGAAGTCACTGAAAATCTTGGCCACATGTTACAGCTCCAGTTGAGCACCCCGTCTTGCCTGCTCACCAAATTGCTGTCAGGAAGAGAACCAGCCACTAAATCCCTGGCTGTTTGAAGCCTGAATCTGAATGGAGTCCAGGCACCCTAGGCCCACACTCAGAATGCAGACCCTCTACCTAGCACAAGGGTGACCAGATAGCAAGTATGAAAAATCAGGATGGGGTGCAGGGTAATAGGCACCTATGTAAGAAAAAGCCCCCAAAATCAGGACTGTTCCTATAAAACTGGGACATCTGGTCACCCTGCCTAGCACCTCTTTCTAAGAGCTGCAACCACCTAGAGAGGCCAACACTGGTTCTTACTTCCCTGATACTGTAAACACACCTTCTCCCACCCAAATGTTTCAGCCTTCTGGTTTACGAGAAGGGGTATGTGGCCAGAGTAATACATGAAACACACAGACACTTTGCACAGGATTCTAATGCCATTGCTCTTTTCTTTACCGCATAAGAAATAGAGTACAGATCGTATAGAAAACAAACATCCTTACCACAGGGTGCCTCACTTTAGCTTACCCTTCCCTTGGAAGTCCTTCGGGGACCATCTGAATTCAAGTAGATGCAGAGTTCCCCCTGCATTGAACTTCAGCAGCAGCATTCATCTGCTTCAGCTTAGGGAAATGGCCAAAGATCCCTAAGAGATCAGCACCTGCTCTTGCATGTCATGTCACCTCTTGCCTCAGTTCCCTCATCTGTAAAACAGGTGTAATGCTTGCCTACCTACTGTTCGTCAAGCAGAATGATATCTCTGATAGAGACTTTAGGTGCAAATTTTGTTACAATTTCTGAACATTGATATTAATAGTCCTATCCATTTAGCTAATAATAGGTTAAAACAGAATTAAAAGAGAGCAATATCATATGAATTTTTTGTGCCCTAATGCTACTGGAGTCGTCATCTTAAGACAAATAGCTTTTGCATTCAGTACTTAGTGATGAACTTTTGTGACTGATTTATTGTTATACCACAGACTACTACAGAATGAGCAATTGGTTGTTTCCTGTTGTTTATGCCTTGATGGACCTAGGTACATACACAACAGTGTTTTTAAAAAGGGGAAGGCATATTAGAGTTGCTTAAATTGCATATTGCATGTGACTGTTTTTATTGCCTGGCACTTTATATTAATATGTGCTGTGCTTAGATTTCTGTGGCTAAATATGGCTTAGCTTTATGGTCAAATACATAGTATATTTTTATTACCAGAATGCTACAAAACTCTATCAGTAGTTGCAGGCTGACATTTTTGAAGTTGCATTTGAAAATTCCACCCCTGTAGGGTTTGGGGCAACCATTTTCTTTGGTGATAGTCTACCTGGGTTTGCACCCTCCACCCCACCAATATTTCCATTTCTTCAGGTCTGAATGAGACTTTGCAATCTCAGTTTCACAATAACACAGTGACTTTGTTTGTTAAGATTTTGATGCAAAACCTTAAATTGCTCCGTGATTCATGAATTTGTTAATGAACATGGTCTGGTGTCATGTTTGTAATGAAGTACAACCCATATGAAACTACCGATGATGTGGGGTTTCCATGTGAACATTTCACTTCCATACTGAAACTAACATTTATTTTTAAAATTTATTTTCCCTTGATTTCTCATGTCACAGAATGCAAGGTTTACACGTATAAGAGCCATGGTAAAGTAAATGCAAAAAGAGCCATGTATTAATCCAAAAGTCAAATCTTTTAAGGGCTGAAACTCTTGGTGTTGATAGTTGATAAGTATAAGGAAGAGGAACAATATAGAGTGACTTAAGATGAAAGGAATGGGACCAAGACATTCAGTAGTGAGTGAGTCTTTATAAGGAACCAAACTTCTGCCAACGTGCAGGGATACATGTGCAAAATGAATGGAATGGATTGGTCAAAATTAATAATATTTCAACCAAGGAAAAGGAGAAGAAGACCAACAGCTGTAATAGTAGGAAACTCAGAATTAGAAGAATGCCAACCCTGCTGAATTTTGAATGTTTTAAAAGTATAAGTTTAAAGTTCATTAATTAAAAACCTATTGAAATGGAAAAAGCTTTAACAGGTAGACAGAAAAGGGATGTCGAACTGGGCTTTGTTGTAAAAGGAGCTGCAATTATGGCAAACCAGAAGTATATTGCACAGTATACTATATAAAAAGTATATTGTAAGTATATTGTACTTAAACGGACTGACTTTCAAAAGTGTTGCAAAATTTAAGTGTCTGCATATGGAATTGCACACTCTAGTTTGAAAAGATCAAACAAAGAGGGTACTGTAATAAAGTCCCCAGCAATGCATTTCAATATAGTCTTGGCTTGCCTGAAAGTAAGGAGAGGAGAAGTGAAACCCATCTGATTGGAGGGAAGTAAGGGAGACAGCTAAGATAACAAGAAAGGTAGAAAAGGAAGCTGAGCACGGAACGAGTGTAGTATGGCATCTGTAGAACTGAAACATTATTTACTTGTATTTTCCACTCCTTTGATTAATTACTTTCTTTCTGGTCTTACCGTTTTATTCCATACCCCTTTTTAAGTCAGACTAGTTTATTTTTACTTGTCCTATTCCAAGGGATCCTGAGTATTCTTTTGCCAGTTCAGACAACTTTATTGTCTTCTTTACATACAACACTTTATTCATATTCCTACCGCTGGGAATCCAATGGGAGCCAAAAGTGCACATCAGAGGGGAAGGATTTGGCTGTAAAAGTGCTTCAGTACATAAAATAACCAAAAGGAAGAATAAGCTGAGAGCATTATGATCTGAAAGGAGACTCACAGGAGAGTAGAACAGCTTGACAGAAAACCAATAGCAGGCTAATGCAATCTGAAAAAAAACAACAATAAATAATGTTAATGATTCAAGAGGAAATATGGGGGGTAGGGGTGGAATGATGAACCTAAAATGGAATTCATGAGCTGCTGAATGAACACACTTCATAAGTGCACAGCTCTCAGTCACTTTGCGGTTTCGTTAAATAAATGACTCAGTAAATATTTAGGAAACTGCCTTGCTAAGGAATTTTACTAGTGAATGAGTGATGAATATCATCACAATATGGGAAAATATTTTTCCAGCAGCCATGGCACTTTATGATTTGACCCTGTCAGATCGTAAGAGCAAATAACTTTTGGGCAGGGCCAGTATTCTGAGGGGGGAGCTTCAAAACCTGTTTTCTCCGGGTGTTCTCCACTCTCTGCCTGCTCCTGCCATAATACAGTTGTGTGATAGGCCTTCAACTGATCCTTCAATTGATGCTACTCATCATTACACCCACATATATTTTCTTGTACAAATTTTCTAAAATGGGTGAACAGTGGTCCTGTCAGTCTGGAGAAAAAAAATGGAACTCTCTTTATAAAGATTTCTTATATGAAGAAGCTACATTAGTAGGCAGCACCATCTTGTTATTCATAGATGACACCAGCTTCATTTAACTCTTTTCAGAGCACACTGACTGTAGTCAGCCTACCCTGGAAGATCAAGGTTCTTTCAATAATGTTTTTTAAAAGCCCCTTTTTTAGCACCACTATCACTTACTCGGTTTGGGAAAAGGACTTTTCTTTGTTCTGACAACTTTAGTTAAATTGAAAGAAATTCACAGATTAAGCTCATGTGACTCATGCTTTTGTCAAAAGAATGAACTGTAGATGTTGAACATACAAACTGCTAATTTCGTAGAGCCTGTTGGCCATTGTTAATAGAAGCAGATAAAACATGCTGCTACAGAACAATTTTTCTCTCTACTAACTTCTTTTCAAATTAATTACGAAAACTGTAGGTAGACTTAAGAACTACACTGTGTTCTTAAGGACGTCTATGAATGATCTTCTAACCTAATTAGGCCAATTTTGCCCAGTGCTCAAAAGTGAGGGGTGAGGGGAAGAGTGATGATACTTTCCCAAACCCCATCCACCAGCAAAATCCACCTACGTGAGATGCCAGAATGAAGTGGCTGACATATTTTGCCTGGATTGCTGATTCCATTTTGTCTATCCTAAAAATGGAAATTTAACAGGGGGAAGGGGGTTAAGACAAGTCCTGGAAATTTGATACTATTGCTTAGTACATCAACTGGACAAGTGATATGGCACAGATTTGATGACAGACACAATGGTTTAATTTTATGCAGCCTGATTTCTTTCTATCAGGCCCTGCAATTACTTTCCCAATTTACCATAGAAAATATCTCTTGAAAAAGTCATAGTTACCCATTTATTTCAAATTCCCAAGGTTAACCACAACTGCCCAAGGAGGAAAGATCTATTATTAGAGGAAGGTCCACCTTGATAATCATACACATTGTAAGGAGAGTGATGATCACTTTAGATAAGCTATTACCAGCAGGAGAGTGGGGTGAGGGGAGAGAAAACCTTTTGTAGTGGTAAACATCCATTTTTTCATGGTTTGTGTATATAAAAAGATCTTCTGTACTTTCCACAGTATTCATCCAATGAAGTGAGCTGTAGCTCACGAAAGCTTATGCTCAAATAAATTGGTTAGTCTCTAAGGTGCCACAAGTCCTCCTTTTCTTTTGGCTAGAAAAAAGCTGCACCTAACTGGGGAATGGGAAACAGCTGCCGGTCCAATTAACCTGGGGCTATATAAAAGACTGAGCGGAAAGAAGCCAGGGGGAGTGAGGGAGCGGAAGCAGAGCGATAACTCTTCCCTCCTGGATGCAGACACTAGAACCCAAGCTGTGTATGGTGAAAAGATGGTGTGAGAACAACCTGTAAATAAGCAGCACCAGTGGTTACTGAACCCCAGGGTCTCCGAGTGACTTTGTCAGCACAGCAAGGGCAGCAGACAAGAGGGCCCTGAAGGTGGAATATAGAAGATATGTTGTCTTGTTGATCCATTCCAGCAATCTCTCAAAAGACACATCAGCGGGAAAACAAATGTTGACTGAGCAGGGTGTTGAAATAATTTCTAGAAAGCGTCTCTGAATGCTCTTGACAAATGATGATTTCAAAAAAGGTTAAAAAGGAATCTGGTACTACTTTTAACACAAAATCCAGAAATATATTAGCAAAACCAATCACATCATCATAGCTTGAAAAGTTTCAAAAAGGCGTAAGTATGTTATTCCATATGGTATGAGTAATTTGTAATCTACAATGTTTGAGTCTTGAGTTCAAATTTACATCATCCTAAACCAAAAGTGAACATAAATTTTGGAGCTTCAGCCTCACTCCTAGAAAAAAACAATGCAAATTAACACTATTGGCAATTTGTTTCCAGGAAATATTTAAGGCTGGAAAGTTGAGTCATAAACCCCTGAATTTTGACATTAATCATAGAAAAAATGACAGTCCTTCAAAATCAGTTTTCTGCACATTAAATAATAGTAAAGGCTAAACAGTCATGAGAAACAAATATTCATAATATTAAACCATGATCACCTCACAAGTTAGTCAGCAACAAGGATTATTTTGCTTAGTAGCATTTTCTGCAGCTCTAAGCACAATGGGGAATTCTTATTGATTGAGGATTTTACTGTATAAGACATTCTCATTCCACCTCCAGTTAGGACTGTAAAGCTGAGTTTACATTCTGCACATTTTTATGTGCAATAGCTAAGCTTTTCACACAGGCTTTATTCAATTCCTGTCCCTTTTGCTCTTCCAACCATAGTCCACATATTTGTCAGTCTTTCAAAATGCCTCCATGACTTCTTCCATCTCATACAAGGTTTGACCACCCTGAAGACTTCCGTCTGTCATTTTCTCTGACTTTCGACTACTTCCGACTGTTATTCTGTCAGACTGAAAACTCCTTCGGGCAATGACCATCCCTTCTTGCCTGTCTGGAAAGTCTCTAGCATTTCATGGGCATTATCACGAACAAATAATAGAAATAAGTGTTTCTTTTTGCTGAGACCAACAACATTTTCATGGTAAACCCACATAATGGTCCATGTTTTTGTAGATGACAACAACTTCCATATAATTCTATCAAAGGGTCAGTAGGAATTCTAGTATGCTGCACGATTTGATTACTTTCGTGGTAGCTACACATAGGAAACCTCTTCACCTCATTAACTGGCATATGGCAGTTAAACATGGCATATGTTGAGGAACGCAAGATAAAATTCATATGTATGTATTCCTTTCTTGCTTAAGGGATCCCCAGTTTTAAAACTTTTGTTGGATCATATTAAAGAAGTTCTGTATTAAAATCACAAATGAGTTTGATTCCCCATAGTTCAAATTCCAGGGTAATTAAGAGGTCTCTTGGTTTTTGGTACTGTTTCTCTCCCTCTATGTGTGAAACTTGCAAGCTGCTAATTGTGTTAGTACATTCTAAGACAGAGTCTGTTCTCAAAGCAATTCACAGAGAGAGAGACTCAAAACAATACTCTGACAACAGAAACAGCACCCAGAGACTCCCCACCCTTTTGTTGTATTAACAATTGTGATTAAAATAGAGATAGAGGATGTATGTGGATGGATGCTTGGTGTGGATAATAACTGAATGATCAGGGAGGTGCCAGCCTAAGAATCCAGTGTCCATCGGCTGAAGAAGGCATCAAGTGGAAATAACCAGAGGACCCCCCGGAGGGCAGACTGGAATCCACCCAACAGCCTCAAGAATGGGAGAACCAAAGAACAAGATAACATCTTGGAGCCGTCAGGAATGTGCTATCTGCTGATTGATTCAGCAACAGCATGATGAAGCAATTCCCATAGACTGGCATAGGAAGAAATTCCTATAAAAATAGACTCTAAAAAGTGAGAACTTTGGGGTCTGATTCTGCAAACCAACTTCCAGGAGCATCAGATGAGCATCTGACAAGGCCCTGCTCCCTCCTCATGTCCAGGCCACCTGGCCAGTGGCTTGGCATGAGCAACTCTAAGGCTGGTAACTATGATAACAACCTTGCAGAACCTGTGTGTGTGTTTGTATGAATGAATGTATGAATAAATATGAGATTGAATGGAATGTTATAGCTATAACTAACTGCTTACTATGTTTCTTTCTGTATTCACAATAAATGTGGTATTTTGCCTTTTTCCCTTTAATAAGATCCTGCTGGTTTTTATTTTATTGGTACAACACTTTCTTAGTATATTTTTGTCTCTGCAGGGGTCCATTGGCAAGGTGACTTGTTGGCTGTTAACAAGATTGGCAAGGGATAGAATACTAGACTAATATATTGATAATGGATGCTATAGATTTAACTTTGAAGACATTCAGATACTATGATAAGGGGAAGTACCCGACCTTGAAACAGGTTATCCTTAGGCCAGTTCCTGGGATTTTTTTGTTGTTCTGAGATAGGGCTTGTCTACAGTTACCAGGGGATTGACGCTGTGGCGATCGGTGAACCAGGGGTCGATTTAGAGGGTCTAGTGCAGATTGAAAAGGAGTACTTGTGGCACCTTAGAGACTAACCAATTTATTTGAGCATGAGCTTTCGTGAGCTACAGCTCACTTCATCGGATGCATACCGTGGAAACTGCAGCAGACATTATATATACACAGAGACCATGAAACAATACCTCCTCCCACCCCACTGTCCTGCTGGTAATAGCTTATCTAAAGTGATCATCAAGTTGGGCCATTTCCAACACAAATCCAGGTTTTCTCACCCTCCGCCCCCACCCCACACAAACTCACTCTCCTGCTGGTAATAGCCCATCCAAAGTGACCACTCTCTTCACAATGTGTATGATAATCAAGGTGGGCCATTTCCTGCACAAATCCAGGTTCTCTCACCCCCTCACCCCCCTCCAAAAACCACACACACAAACTCACTCTCCTGCTGGTAATAGCTCATCCAAAGTGACCACTCTCCCTACAATGTGCATGGTAATCAAGGTGGGCCATTTCCAGCACAAATCCAGGCTTTCTCACCCCCCCCTCCCTGGGGGACACACACACACACACACAAACTCACTCTCCTGCTGGCAATAGCTCATCCAAACTGACCACTCTCCAAGTTTAAATCCAAGTTTAACCAGAACGTCTGGGGGGGGGGATAGGAAAAAACAAGGGGAAATAGGCTACCTTGCATAATGACTTAGCCACTTCCAGTCTCTATTTAAGCCTAAATTAATAGTATCCAATTTGCAAATGAATTCCAATTCAACAGTTTCTCGCTGGAGTCTGGATTTGAAGTTTTTTTATAGTAAGATAGCGACCTTCATGTCTGTGATTGCGTGACCAGAGAGATTGAAGTGTTCTCCGACTGGTTTATGAATGTTATAATTCTTGACATCTGATTTGTGTCCATTTATTCTTTTATGTAGAGACTGTCCAGTTTGACCAATGTAAATGGCAGAGGGGCATTGCTGGCACATGATGGCATATATCACATTGGTGGATGTGCAGGTGAACGAGCCTCTGATAGTGTGGCTGATGTTATTAGGCCCTGTGATGGTGTCCCCTGAATAGATATGTGGGCACATTTGGCAACGGGCTTTGTTGCAAGGATAGGTTCCTGGGTTAGTGGTTCTGTTGTGTGGTATGTGGTTGTTGGTGAGTATTTGCTTCAGGCTGCGGGGCTGTCTGTAGGCAAGGACTGGCCTGTCTCCCAAGATTTGTGAGAGTGTTGGGTCATCCTTTAGGATAGGTTGTAGATCCTTAATAATGTGTTGGAGGGGTTTTAGTTGGGAGCTGAAGGTGACGGCTAATGGCGTTCTGCTATTGCGTTCTTCTGCAGTTTCCACGGTATGCATCCGATGAAGTGAGCTGTAGCTCACGAAAGCTCATGCTCAAATAAATTGGTTAGTCTCTAAGGTGCCACAAGTACTCCTTTTCTTTTTGCGAATACAGACTAACACGGCTGTTACTCTGAAACCTGTCATAGTGCAGATTGCTCTCCCATCAACTCCAGTACTCCACCGGAACAAGAAGAATAAGGGGAGTTGATGGGAGAACATCTTCCATTGACATAGCGTAGTGTGGTAAATAGATCTAAGCTGCATCGACTTGAGTTACGCTACTAATGTAACTCAAATTATGTAGCTTAGATTGACTTTCCCCCATAGTGTAGACCTGCTCATAGACTTGAAAAGCTGTTAACAGTGGAAAAAATTGTTCAGTTGTAAATAAATTACTTGTACCTAAATTGGCATTGTTTGATACACTTGCATGCTGGATGTTGCTAATTTCTATGCATATACCTATCTCTGCTAGCATGTGGTGCAGCACTTAATGTTTTATAAACATTTTGACTTTTATGATAGTGGATGGACAAATTCTACTGGAGGCCAAAATTATCAAATATGGGTGCCTGAAGCTAGGCCTCTAAATCTGTATTTAGATACTACCTAAATGGCCAAATTTTCAAACCTGCCAGGCTAAGAGGTTCCAGTTACTTCACAGGGATTGTGCATACTCAAGCCATCTGGAAATCAAGTTGACTTTATTTAGGTGTCTTAAATGTGGAGCATAATTTGGCTTTACAATTGTAAGGTACAATTACAATTTACTGACAAAACATATGTGTAGTCCTGCCACAGGTTTATAGGGCAAGAAGGCTGATCATAGTTAAGATGTAGGGCTGGAAATCAGGAAACCAGTATTCTATTTCAGCCTATGTCCAAGGCTACTTCTGGGCAAAATCCTGACCTTGTTGAAGTCAACTATACTTTTGTTGTTAGTTTGAAACAGGATTTCACCCTCTGGGCCTTAGTTTCCTCATCTTCTACTAAGGAAAAATAATAAAGCCATGGCCAATGGGGTGATATTAATTATTTATTCAGTACTCTAGGTGTGCATGGCAATTCACAGACCACTAAAATACATGGCTCAGGAGTCTGCCCACACAGAAGCAGGATCTTGGCGTGCTAGGACGTTGTGTTTAAATTTTTTTTAAAACATGGGAATTTCAAATAGGCAATAGTCTATAAACGTTGTTTATTATTTACTGTACATTGTAAGGCCAGAAAGACTAGTTGGATCTGATTTACAGTTTTACAAAGATTTGTACAGATTTACAAAGATTTACAGTTTCATTAGCCACCCACATACCCTATTATTTCTTGTAGATTCACTGAAAAAATGCAAGACATCTGTGTAAATCTTGTTTTAATATGTAGTTTCATTAGTGGTAATAGCCCATCAAGATGATTTTTCCTGTATAGTGAGGTGTCACACTAAATTCACAAGCTGTCATCCTGATCCTGTCTTCCTAGAAGTGGAAGTTTACAGTTGGCTGAACATCATCGCTTTTAAATGAAGGAGATTTTTCAGGATAATGTCTCAGAAGATTGGCCTTCCTTTTGTGGGTGCAATTTACACCCTGGGGTTTTGTTGCTGCAAATCAGTTGCAGAAAGGAATCTGAATGTTCATACCAGATTGCAGGCACTAGTCAGGTGGTTACATTTTTTATTTTTTGGGGTTTTGTTGTTGAATACTTAAGGGCTATATTTGTCAACATTTATGTAAGTGAATATTCCCATTGCAACTTGCGGCTGAGAATGTTGCTGGACCTTACATATGTGACACCCACTCCCTTGAATTCCTTGCAAAAGAGCAATTCATAGTCACAATCCATCAACTCAGAAACCCAGAGACTGCTCTCTCCTTGTACAGTGCCCCATAGGGGGTAGGAAAGAGAGAAGACCATCAGCTGACTTCCTGCTCCTCTGCCTTGACCTCGAAGTTAGCTGGGTGCACTGGGAGGGAGCAGGCACTTTTCTGAAGAGCAATCTAGGTTTCTTTGGATCAGTACAGCCTGCTCAGGGCTATGCTTAAAGGGGCAATCTAGCTCTCCATATGCTGTATATATAACATATAGTAATACTTTCAACAGTGTTTTCATTTATGTATGATTTATAGCTATTGATTAAATTACTAGTAAATGAAAATGCTTTCTTTAATACCTTGCTGTAATGCATGTTACAGAATGCATTAGTATCACATGAGTAACAGATAATTCTATAACAAATGGTTGATAAGCCTGTTATGTGTAGATATTGTTGAAACAACATCTACAAGCAAACAGATTTTAGGGTTACATAAATTTTCAGTGCCATATAATTTCTGAACAATAGTATACTTTTTCATACAGTACATTAAATTAAACTTTCACACAGTAGGAAATGTTACCAAAATCCATCCAATGAAACAATCAAAAAAGGCTCAGACTCATTTTATGGAAAACTTTCTTCATGTCTAATGATTCATTAGATATTACTAATGAGTTAGCAATAAATGTAGAGCCCAATAATGCAGACTTTCCCCCAGTTTCCCTGCCAGTTGCAGTTCTGCCTGAATAAGGGCTGCTGGACTGGGGCTCCTAACAAGAGTCAGTAATAAGTTAATATACGAGTGAATATCAAGGTGACAAATCAAACACACAAAAGTAAAGCCTCGGTGTCCACTGTCTTCGTATAACTGATTATCTCTGTGTTCTCACTATGTCTAAAGCCATGCCAGGCAAATTTATGATACCTCAAATGGCTCTTTTTTTATTAATCTCTATGGAGTAAGTCACACTGCAAGGAATCAGACTACAACAATGTCTTTTTCCAAAAACTTACAGCAAAGCAAGTGGGCCAGCATTTTGAAGTCTCAAGCTAAGGGAGGATACAGGAACAACAGTGGGGGGAGTTCCTTTTGTTACTCTGAAGGAAGTCTTTAGACAGAGCCTCTGGTTGTCTCCTACATTGCCTTGAATGCTTCTAAATGTGTTTGGATACTAAACTCTAATTTTGGTGTACAAAAGAAAAGGTAATTTTTATAAACATTTCATATTACAATGTAGTAAATGGGTATGTTCTGACTAAAAGGAAAAAAATGTTTAACTGCTTTTGGTTCAGGAAAGCATAATGTTACTGAAAAATACTAGATTTCCCATTTACATAATGTATATTGGAGACACATATTATGGCTTTAAAAACCAGAAATGTTACTATCAAACTGTTTTATGGCTGATGTTAAAGTAATACTAAAGTACTGATAGTTTAAGAAACTACAAACATTTGCCAGCAGAGATGTGATCAATACTGGAGTTTTCCCTTTTCCAAATAATGATTATGCAGCTATCACGTTTACTCATTCATAAATGTCTGTTAAAAAAATTAATATATAGTGGGCATAATATGGGAAGTCATAGGGTTACCTTTACAAGGACCACTCTTAACTTGCTAATTGCCGTAGATGGCTAAATAATGTTACCTGAGTATTTGTTGTATTTCCTACATGGAATAGAAGGAAGTATAGAGAATACTGCACGTAGAGAGGTAGTGTTACTTAATTCCATATGCTCTGATACCATAAGGAAAACTGACAACCTTTTTTAAGAGCAACCACACTTTTCCTCCCAGAAACTCACAATTTTAAATATATTTTTTGCAACTTTCTTTTTACAAAATGTTTTCCATTTTTCTTAAAATAACAAGTGTTTGTTAAAATTAAACAGACATTTGCATAATGAAGCTTAAGTTCACCATATATACAATGATTCTACTGGAAATAATTTAAGATAACCTGAATCACAGCACACAGAGAAATGGAATTCTATAAAATACAGTAATCGAGTAAAAACAGACTCTGGGAGTTTAGATTTATCATTACTTTAGTCACTGAGAATCTTTTATAATGATATGAGTGAAGTCCTCTGTCTTTCAGCACATTTAATGCTTACAGTATATTGAACAAGCTTATAAGTAAATGTTGGGACCAGACAATGGGAATTTAACCGCTGATTTCAGTAATAGTAGGATTTGACCCATTGTCTCACAGCGTAAAGTGCGGGGGTTTATGTGTGTACACAGCATATATATACATATATGTATACTGACAACATTTCTATGACTTCGACTAAATATGTATCAATATTTTAAACAACAAATTCTGACTTTAGATATGAGAGTAACATCTAAGTATCAGAGAGCAATGTAACGTATAAAGCCCAGATCCCACAAACACTTACACATATGCTTAACTTTAAGCATCTGAATAATTCTAATTGGCTTCAGTAGGAACATTTGCATGCTCAAAGTTAAGCATCTTTGCAGGCTCATGGCCTAATTCTCTGTAGGGAAGACTAACTGCTTAACGTTCTGTTTCTCTCAGAGTTCATAGAGTCTGTCCATATAAAATATAATGTTTTACAGTGCAGTTTCCTTTCAAAACTCCTGAGTGAAGTTAAACTCTTTCTCAGTGGTTCTACCATGTGAAATGTACTGTCGTTATTAACACATTATACAGTCCTAGTATTGTTCTAGCTATCTTCAGTTACTCATTAGAGGACCAATATCACTTAAAGGAGCCTATAATATTTTAAAATACACACACATACAAGTCCACAGAACGGGGAGTCCTGGATCTTGATCAAGGTTATTAAATACCTCAAAAGTAGAGGTGCTCAGGTCCAAGTTATGTGTTGAACCTATCTCTAATAAAGATGTTCAGATAGTAAAGGCAGATAGTAGTAGAGAAAAATCTACTATAGTGATTGCTCCTTTAAAACTTGACAGATTTCCCTTATATGTATACAGAACTTCAGTTTTTGTAGAATTCCTTATACATACTACTGGAAATATCATGGGGTAGTGTAACCAACTCTCTCAATTTTATCTTGAATCCTGTAATATTTGGCATTTTTCTTAGATTCCCCAGCCTCTACAATCATGTTCTTGCCTGAGAATGTTGGGGGGGGGGGGGTATTAGTAAATTTCAAGCCCTTATGACTGCAGAGAAGAGCTCGAAAGTATGACTCCTTAAGCATTCCAACACCAGAAGTCCAAATAAAAAGAATCCCATGCTTATTTTTTAAAATTCCATAATTGATAAACCAATCTCATAAGTTTAGGGAACTTACCCATGATTTTTGAATGCTTGGAATTGGCGATACTGCATTGAAAATACTCAGGAAATATTATTGGCAAGCTTTAACTGTGACTAGCGTAGGTAATTTTGCCAATCCCCCTGCCAATGCAAAGTTGTTGCCTACAATATATTTTCTAGTGCTTTGTGCAGCTTAGTTAAACATATCCAGGGATGGGGTTTCCAGCATATACCTAAGCATTATGTAACTGCAAGAGAAAGACTGAATGGCAAAGTCCCCACTAGACAATCCCCTGTTCTAAATGGTCTATGGATTGTTAAGAAGGAAATGAGGTAAATAATTCAATACACTTATAATACTACATGTTGTATTTTGGGGCCTGAGTGCACTGAGGGTATGTCTACACAGCATTAACCACCTGTGGCTGGCCCATGGGAGCTGACTTGGGCTCAGGCTGTGGGGCTGTAAAATTGCAGTGTAAATATTCAGGCTTGGGCTGGAGCCCAAGCTCTGGGACCCTGTGAGGGGAAGGGTACCAGAACCTGGGCTCGGGATGTGGGTGTTTCATTACTGTGTAGACATACTCTTAGGCACTTGGAAGCCTAGCCCCAAGTCAATAAGCATAATTATTCAGTCATAACTATTGAAAGTCAGTGTTCAAATTTTGAAAAATTAATTGCATGTAGGCAGTGAGGCTGCATGACTTAATACATTATTCTTAGCTCTTATACAGCATCTTTCAAGAATAGATTTCAAAGCACTTCACAAAGAAGGGCAGAGTCTTAACTCTAAAATCAGAGGGATAATAAAAATGGTCTGGATTAAAAAAAAATTAAAATTCCAAAATACTCTTTTCATGGGCAACACAGCAGGTGGCATATAAAGAAAATGTGTGTGAAGCATAGTATAAAGGTTATATCTGCATTCCTTTGCGATCACCTGCATAATTACTCATGGTTTTGCCATCAATGAGTGATGCAATCATCCAAAACTGGTGCCTGTAGAATATCTATACCTCACGAGTCATTGTGTATTCGCTTTACCCTTCTGAAATGTATTTGTTTATTTTGATCTTTTAAAAGATCGCAGCTCAGCTAAATGGTGAGGCTGTTTACATGGTGGAAAATTAGCAGCTGTTTAACACTATGTAGTAACACCACAGAACAGGAGGAGCAAATATCCTGGTTAGGGTCTGATTCTAAGATCGCTGAAGTCAGTGTCCAAGAAGCCCAAGTGACTTTGAATTTTAATTAGGTTTGAATTAAAACCCATTTATCTAGTTTTGTCTATATGGAATTTGGAAATGGAACTTAATATATTGTCATATTCATTGATTTTCATTTCATTTTTAAATGTATTCCTTGGCCATGATGCATAAAAAATGGAAATATATTAAGACAGTATAACTGTCAACAAACTAAAAATCCAAAAAGTTTGCATCATAATCCCACTTCTTACCTCACAGGGCTGCTGTGAGAATAAGTACATTAAAGATTGGAAGTGGTTTGAGATCTACTGATAAAAATCACTATATAAGAGTGAGATGGTATTATATAATGGTACATACTTCAGTTGCAACTAATCCCCCCTGGTATTATGATATAACATTGTTTTGAGTTAACACCATCTGGTATGGTGTTATGCATCCAAGATTCTGCAGTGTATGTTAAATGTGTTGCACCATATCAACTGTTGAACTGTGCTTTATTTGAGATGTGAAAGCAATAGTTCCTTTGCAAAAGATGAGGCAAAGCTGCTGACTGAAAGATGCAGGATTAATACAGCATGTATATATGTTTTTGTGTATGTACCTGTGTGCATCTACACAACACATACTGTATGCAGTGGTGAGATCCATCTGATACTTACATTTGATGTGGACACAGCAGCAAAATGAGGACAGACACATGCATCGAATTAAGTGGCAGGTGGCAACTTTTAATAAACTTTAAAACAGGGGCAGGGAGCTATTCACCCATCACCCATACCATCCTTTAGCAGGAAATTAATTGTTTCCAGTGTGGGAGTTACAGGGCTCCTATCTTATAACCCATAATGTGGGGTAGGCTGCCTTCACACTATGTCCCCAGGTCTCTGAGCTCTTTCAATCTCCCCCTCCCCCATCAGGGGAAAAGAGATTGCAGCGGGGTGGGGAACTTGGCCACAAGGACCCCAAGTTCTCACTCTATCTCATGAGCCCAATACCCATCACCAAAATCCCAGGTCTTTTTCCTCTGGGAACTGTTCATTTTGTTCTCTTAACTGAACTGCAAACCAGGCATGAGTTTATATATAACATATATACATATAACATATAAACCACACCAACCTAGTACCTCAGTTAGATATTAGGCGCATTCAGATTGTAGTTTGAAGATGCTGTGAGGAAGGCAAAAAAAATTCCCTGGTCTTCTGTCAATTGGCCCATGGGAGGAAAAAAAATCCTTCCTGACCCCCTAAACAGGCAATGGGATAGACCCAAACCATTTCTCTGGCTTGGTTCCTGTTCCTAGTTCTGGGGGGTAGGATGGGCTCCTGGAATGGAACCGAAAGAGGCTCAACATGGCCCCTTCACCTTGTTAAATCCTGGGAGCTGGGGAATGCTGGCCAATCGGCACCCCTCTCTCTCAGCTGACCAATCAGTGCCAGAGACTTCCAGTGAGAGGAGCTACCTGTTGTCCTTTGGCAAGTGGCTCCCTTCCTTGCTGCTGGGGCTGTCCCCCTTTCACTGCGAGCCCCATCAAGTTCCTTCATGCATTGATGCAGGTGGATGGCATTTATCCTTCACCTGAGTCACCTTCACTCTTCCCAGTAATCACACCTTTCTGCCAGGGCTATTTATAACATTCCAAAACTCTGAACAGCTTTGAAACCAATTAAATTGCACCAAGGACCGGGATTAGTCCATAGTTTAACTGTACCTGGGTGTGTCACTTATTCCAGCTCCTGGGCAGGAGGGATGATTGAGTGGTTAGGGCACAGTCTTATGAAATGGGAGATCCAGGTTCAGTTCCCTACTCTGCCATGGACTTCCTGTGTGACCTTGGGCAAATCATTTAGTTTCTCTGTGCCTCCATTCCTTGGCTGTAGAATGGATCTAATAGCAATTTTCTACCTCATGGGGGTGCTGTGAGGATAAATATATTAAAAGATTTGAAGTACTTTGAGATCTACTGATGAAAAGTCCTATTTAATAAATAGGCATTATTATTTATCATCATCTTGGGTTGAGGCGGGGTAGATCTTATTTTAATGGTATGTATATTATATATGACTCATTGTATATGAGCAAGAATATACTTTCTTCTTTAGGTGTGCCTTGTCCACTTTTGTGCAAACCACACTCCATTTTGCAGCTCAACAATATCATTTATTATTAAGGCTAAGATTTTGTCGCAGATATTTTTAGTAAAAGTCAGGGACAGGTCACAAGCAATAAAGAAAAATTCATGGAAGCTTGTGACCTGTCCCTGACTTTTACTAAAAATGTCTGTGACAAAATGCGGAGCTCAGCTGTGGGGTCCCCACACCACCCCCGTTTTGTTTTTAAAAACAAAAAATAATGAGTTTGGGATTCTTTTTATTAGCCTTCCAGTTTTTGAGTCTGTAAGGTTCATGCTTTCAAACTTTTCTTTACAACCATGAAGGCCAGAAACTTACTTTAAAACAGGGCTCCACTGAGTTTTAAGTGATGATTAAATCTTAAATGGTCCCTCTCTGATTGGACGTTTACCCACACGTGCCATGAAAGGATTAATATGGATTTGAGAAGCCTGTTTGCACGTGGAGGATGGGCCAGAGATAAAACCTAGCTTGAGGGATAGAGCTTTTTCCATAAAGAACTGGGTGAGCCCAGCTGGAGAATGGAGACCCAGGGGAGAGGTGGGAAAGAGGCCCCTCTCTCTGGGAAGCAGCATAAAAGACAGCTGAGAATTAGAGAAAAGCAGACAGTCTTCTCCAGGGATAAGGTGGAAGCCTGACTTGAGACAGGGACCTGAGGAGTTGTATGTAGCTTGCTTGAACCCTTTGCTTGAACCACTGAGCTGTGGGGTTGATTGAGGCACAGAAGCCTGTAGCTAGACAGAAGGACAGTCTAGCGCAGCAGAGGTATGCCTGTTACAAAGTGGCGGCAAGCTGGGCGGAATGTTTGGTTTTGCATACATTTTTGTTGGACTTTGGTAAAGGACTCTCTGTCCCCAGAAGGGACAGAACTCTGTAAAGTAGTCTGGCTGAAGAGCCATATGGTGTAGGCCAAAGGACTGTGGGGGAGAACTGAGGCAAGGGGGCTGTGATGCCATATTGGGCCAGGAGAGGTTGTGTTGGGGGAGCAACTTTGCTACACCTTGTTATACAGGAGTTAATCTTGCAGTATGTATATGTTGAGAAAGATAATGATGTTTTTACTGTGACTTTTTCTGATCACAACTACACTTCAAATGTCCATATGGTCCAAGGATCTTAATATATTGAACATCTCCCAGAGCCCGTTTCTGTATGATTTTGAAAAAATTGAACCATGAAAGGAAAACATGACACCATCACCAGCTGTGCAGGGCAAGGGATGACTCCCAGCATGAAATCTGGATTTGAAGAGCAATGCCTAATTTAAATAACATTGCTAAATGAGAGGATGTTCTCAGGTTGCTTCACATGGACTAAGACAGACTGTTTTGATTTTTGGTTTGCAAAAACATCTCATTTGCTAGCTTTAGTTTTTGAAAACCCAGACATATTTAGGATCAAGATTCTATTTTATCTGAACCATGAATGTTTGGGGGTTTTCAGTTCTGGTTCATCTCTAAATCGAATGGTTGGATCGGACATATAACTTACCCTCTCTATGGTGTCCTTTTATAGACCATCAGTTCTGCAGTTGCATAAACCTTTGTGCTTAACAGCTATCCATGAGTTCAGAAAAGCATTCAGCGTTTGAATTTACATCAGTACTGATAAAGATCAGTAGTTAATAATGGATGATGTGTTCAGTAGTAGCACAGTGGAGAGTTTTTTATGAAAGCGGCTGTTTTATTGTATGTGAAATAAGGAAGTTTAAAACAGAACCCACAGTAGTGAACATCCAGCAGAGTGAGATGTGGTTCATTTCAGGTCTCCTAGCACTCTTTTTACTATATTAGACAATAAGTCCACCGTAGGATTTAGAGCCATGTATGGAAAATATTATAACAAACGAAATAAATGTAGTGGCAAGATTCAAAATTTTACCTGACCTCTTGTAATTCTCTAAAACCTTCACTCTCTGTGTGTCTGCTACTTTTGTGCTTTTGGGAGATGGTTGTTGATATTTTGTAACCTACTGGATTCTGTAAATGGCTTTTCAGGGATCCAGAACTACTTAAGTTAGTGGTATATGGCATAAGAAGATTTTACCAGGTATTTTGAAAGGATACTTGTAGTGCTGCAGAGCCTAATGAAACTAGTATTTCCATTTATCATAAGAGAAAGTTGACAGAAATACACACACAACTCTAAGTACTGTAATTCCCACAATGAATAACCTAAATTACTTAAATCCTGTGAATTTATCAAGAAAATCTCCTGTATGCCAAATGCACATTAAAACGGGAGTGGGGTTTTGGCCACATGTGTTGCTGGTACAGCATATCTTACTTTTGCAGTAGAGCGGCAGAGCTGAAACTCTTGTTTGAGGGGTGGTGTACTCCATGTGTGTATTCAAATCCACGCTCCTTTTTTCCAGAGGGTTTTGTGGGTGGCTTCGCTGTTAGATTTCCAGGTTTTGGAGCATCCGGTGTGACACCCGAAAAGGCTATCCTTCCTGAGGGAAATAAAATATATATTAAAAAAAATGACTTCCAGTGGTAGCCTGGAAAGCCAAGTTCCTTATAGTGGGATTAGGGTATAATCATAAGAGGAGGAAGTTATGAAAGACTTAAAAATTACAAATAAAAACACTTAATTGAACCAAACCCTCACATGGAGACTAGTACAGCAATGGTGGCTCTTTACAGCAGTTGGTTTTTATCCTTTTTGAGGAAGATAAAATATGATTATCCACTGCTGTAATTGTTCCCCAAATACAACTTTACTCACCATCTTCTGTTCCAAAATTCTATGGAGACTACAGCCCTCGTTCTGCTTTTGTTAGAGTGTTACTCCAGACTTCTGTCAGTGTAACTAAGATCAGATTCTAGTTCTACTTTCCAGAGGCATACCATCATAATGATCCCCAGAAGAAAGGGAAAATAACCCTGTAATTTTCCACAAATTTGGACTCATTCTTGCAAACACTTAGCATAATTTTCCCCATGTTCCTACTCTTATGCATATGGTTATTCACATCTCTAACTGTTTGCATGGGTCCTAAAATGACATTTTTTTTTGCAATTGTTACCATACTTTGTCATTTTCCCCTTGGTCTTTGAAAGAAGAAAGTATATTTATTGTTGGAAAAAGAGTGAATAAGATTCAGTCACTGGGTTTGAGTCTTAGACAAAAGTGAGTTTTCTGCCATGTCTTTGATATTATGTGTTTGCCAATCAGTCTTTATTGCACAATGTCAGTGTTTCCCAAACATTTGAAAATTGAGTCCTTATTCTGAAGAATGAAACCCATCTTTTCTTCCACCTGCTATGTGGTGTTATATCTTGATTTATGCATGTTTCTATCCCATTTGCTTCCCACACTTTGGGGAATGCTTGCGAAGAACTGCATAGTTGGCACATCCTCTCCTTTCTTAAATGATGAGATAAGCAGTGAAATAGTTGTGTTGATATTTAAAGTAGCATCTGAAGTAGTATCTGTTGAAATGAATGTGGGGGGGACTTCATAATTCAAAGCTGCTATTTCAGGTTTTCTGAAAACTCAGGTAGATGTAGGCATCTGTTACTCATTGCATGCTTGAAGGTTTTCTTTGCAAATTTAATAGCTAAAATGTGTGTTTTAATTAAACCTGAGATTCTGGAGAACAATTGTCAGGTTTGTCCATGCCTGCAATTACCCCTTCACATGCATTTCTATGAGCACATGCCTTGCCCTGTGCAGTGTTAGTTTAATTTTTACATTTTTGCTAACATATAATCCTGTTTGTAACCAATTTCATTTGTTTTTCAGAATGAGATGAATGCCATAGCATCATCAGGCCTCTTCTTCAAAGACGGTAAAAAGCGCATTGATTACATCTTGGTCTATAAAAAGTCAAGTCTACAAATAGAAAAAAGAAACACTTTTGAAAAGAACCTGAGGGCAGAGGGCTTAATGTTAGAAAGAGAGGTATGTCTTCTAGTATATATTTATTCTGAGATTACCTATACATTACTGTGATAAACTATTAAATATTAAGAATATTCCTAATTTATTACAAACAGACTTTCAAAATTATAAGTGCTGACCAGGATTTTAGTGCTCTATGTTACTGTCTAAATCAGAAAACGACTGATTCACCGCTATGTTGATCTTATTTATGTTGGCATTATTCCATTTAAATCAGTGGAGTTGAACTGATGTATGGAGTAGTACAGTGGTCATTTGGGCCCTATCTACTTAGAGTTTTCTTTCTCGCTCTCCCAGTTGGCACAGATGGGAGCACTGTGAAATAAAAACTGAAGTCCACCCACTAGTCAATCCAAAACAGCATTGATAGGCTTGAAAAAGAGTCCATTCTCAGTCTTCTTTTACTGATTCAGACCAGGGACTTGAATGTGGATCTCAACATCCAGCTAAGTGCCTTCACCACCAGGTATTGGCTCTTCTAGAGTAATGGAGTGTCTATCTTTGGTTTTTCATGAGAAACTTTGAAAGGGTAAATGTTTGAAATTTTTTACGGGAGGAGGAAAACCATTTCCCATACACTACTCTACGAGATCTCCTCTACTCTATGAGATCTTCCCAAAATGATGAGGTTGATAAGTCCCATCTGATTCCCTCAGAACCATTTTAACAGTATGCTGAATTGGTGATGGTGTTGGGTCAAGGATAGCAGTAAGATAAAATAGGATGTATACCCACTGCTATAATGTTTCCCCAAATACAACCCCCAGTACAACTACTTTGATAGCAGTAATAGCTCAAAATATCTAAGATAAGGGATTTAAAGTCAGAAATCCTTCAAGGAAAATGTGCTCTGTCTATTTTTTGAATTACAGATTATAGAGCAGGAATATTTATGTACAGACTCAATTCTGAAGCAGGCTCTGCACTTTATTCTCCTCTCACTTGTGAACTTCCATTATATTCATTGGAATTACCCCTGATTTACACCAGTTAAATGGAGACCAGAACAGGGTCTTGTTTAAACAAAGTTGTTAGACTCTTTCAAGTCATTCTTGCACATACCTGCACACCATCACAGCTAATTTGACAATTAAATTAGCTAATTTTGAAATTATTGCATTTAATATTGTTGTTACTATTTTGATCCAATCTAGCAAAACAGAAAAAAAAATCTGATATTTTGAAAACAGTTTGAGAACCATTATCCCCAAAAGCCTATTCACAAGCAATAAACCAAAAAATCAAAACTTTCTAAATTAGAACTTAAGAGAATTATCTGATATTCAAATTAATAAAACATTGTGTTTAAATTTCACAAGTTTAGATGCAAAACTGTCATTTTGAAAGAAAAAATTCAAGCAAAGCAACATTATAAGTCTGAAAAAGGACTTAAAACAAAACTGTAAATCTTTTTAATTGTAATGTATTTCTTCTTAAATTCACTTTATTTTTTCAGTCCCCTTAACATGACACCTTGCAAGCTGCCACACAAAGACAGTATAGTTAAAAGCATACATTATTGTGCCCTTCCAGTGTTATGTAGATAACATTTCCTCCCTATTATCTGTGTTTTACAGGTTGTTTGCAGTGGTGTTGTAGCCGCATGAGTTGGTCCCAGGGTATTAGAGGGATGAGGTGGGTAAGGTAATATCTTTTATTGTTTGATGAAAAAAGCAAGCTTTCAAGCTTAACTAGACCTGAAGAAGAGCTCTATATAAGCTTAAAAACTTGTCTCCTCCAACCACGGAAGCTGGTCCAATAAAAGATATTACCTCACCTACCTTGATTGTCTTGAAGGTTAAGGATTGAAATGATTAATATTCCTTCAAGAATTACAGAATAAAAGTAGCATTTCCTTTTAGATATGTGTAAGAAATATAGTCATGGACCCAACTGTCTATCCTCAGGCAAAATGCTCTTTGGCTTCAGCCTGGTAGTTTTCAGTGAGTAAGAACTGCAGGATCATGTCCACTGATAAGTGACTTCTACCAATATTTATAAATTGGAAGCAGTCGATCAGCATAGTGCATGAAAGTCAATCCTTTCCACAACATGCTAAGACAGGATAGGAATTCATCACCAAGTAACAGCCAAAGAGTGGGGCATCTTTGTAACTAATCCCTTTATATCAACTGTTCTGGCTCCCTGCAGTGATCTCTTTTTGTCAGATTCACTGGGCTCCGTGGACTCTCCAGATCCCCTTTTTGTGCTGAGTGATGTAGAGCTGGCACTGGAGGGGTGAGAGTCCCCTATATGCCAACTTCACAGCCATCTTCCTCCCAAACAGAGGATGTTCTATTTTTCCATTGTGTTAGGAGCCTTCTGCAACCTGACTGTTTTGGGATGAATTTTACTTGGAGTACTAGTACTGAGAAGCCTGTTTAAAACAAGGGGAAAGAAGTGAGGAGGGATAAAGACAGAAAGCATGTTAACTATGAAGGAGGTTTAATGGAATTACTTTCTAATGTCCTTCTTGCTGCTTGCATGATATACACAGACATGAGGTATTTTCAGGTCTTCCTCTCACTCCCATTGTCTCCAGTGGTGCAAGATCAGGGCTTAAATGTATATTTAAACAAATTAAAATCAGCATAAGATTTTATAATCCTTTCACTTGAAAACAAAATGAAATAGGTAGTAGTAAAAACGATCCCCCATCCATACATACACCATAACAAATCATTGTCATGTCCTGATTGACAAACCCCCACCCCCGATGCCCATTCATGACCAGTACTCTGAAATAACCAAGGCAGAAACCACTACCAAAAATCTACAGTAGGTTTTACACCAGATCTAATGCATAATGAGATGGTTACTTCAGTGGATTTATGCAGATTAACACAAAACGATAATCTTTCCCTCACTGTTTTAATTAGTTCTGAGGAAATGTCCAGCAGAGTGAATGTGATGAATTAGTTTATTTACATATATTTACATTCCTTATGTAAAGTCTCATTGTTAAATTAATCACCGGCATAAATGGGTACAACTCCTGTTAATTTCATAAAGAGTTGTACCTGCTTTCACAGGGGCTTAATTTTGTCCTTTGAGTGTATTAACAACAGGCTTTCAAAATCCAATCATCAACATATTGTTTCTGAGTACTTCTGCAGTGATAGACCATTTTCAGTTCCTGCTCTCACAGTTAAAACTTTGTAAAGAGGTCTGAGAGGAGAAGGAAGATGAAAGACAGGTATTAAAACAAAGGAGATTGCTAACAGAAAAAACAATAATAAAAATGTATTCGGTAAATCATTTACCACCTGCTACGTTGCCAATTACTTTAATATTAGTAAAAAGAAAAGGAGTACTTGTGGCACCTTAGAGACTAACAAATTTATTTGAGCATAAGCTTTCGTGAGCTACAGCTCACTTCATCGGGTGCAAGTGAGCTGTAGCTCACGAAAGCTTATGCTCAAATAAATTTGTTAGTCTCTAAGGTGCCACAAGTACTCCTTTTCTTTTTGCAAATACAGACTAACACGGCTGCTACTCTGAAACCTTTAATATTAGTTTCTCTCCAGAATTATTGCATTGATTTAAAAAGTAATCAGCAACCAGCTGGAAAGTTTTCTGGAGTTAAACAGTAGGTGGGGGCTAAAATAGAAAAATTAAACATCACGTATGAATCCAAACTTATTGTTACATTTATAAAAAACATTTTTGTTTATAAAATATTAATTTTAAAATAAAATAAAAATTCAAAGACTGTGGAATGAGGTGCCCATCTGCTATTGACTTTTAAGGAGAGTTAGGCATCTAAATGCCTGTTGGACCTTTGAAAATCTCCCCCAAAATGTTTTAAAATGGACCTTGGAAGGTCCATTTCTTGGTAGAAAAGACTCAACTCCGCCAAAATGCTTGACCTATAAAATTGCAAGTGAATACATCTGGAGAAAAACAATCTGAAATTGAAAAATTGACCAGTTAGGAGCAATGTAGAAAGCAGTAATAATAAGATAATAGAAATGTAGTGATGGGAAAGACCTCAAAGTCATAGAGTCCAGGCTTCTGAGCCGAAGCAGGACCAAGTAAACTTAGGCCATCTTTGACAGGTGTTTGTCCAACCTGTTCTTAAAAACTTCCAATGACCAGGATTTCCAGCCTCCCTTGGAAGACTACTCCAGGGCTTAACAACCATTATAATTAGAAAGCTTTTCCTAATATCTACTCTAAGTCTCCCTTGCTGCAGATTAAGCCCATTATTTCCTGTCCTACCATCAATGGACACGGAGAACAACCGATCCCCATCCTCTTTATAACAACCCGTAACATATTTGAACACTATCATCATGCCCCCACTTCTGTCTGCTTTTCTCCAAACCAAATATGCCCAGTTTTGTAACCTTTCCTCAAAGGTCAGGTTTTCTAAACCTTTCATCATTTTTGTTGTTCTCTTCTGGACTCTAGCAAGGATGTAGACAATTGGAGAAAGGGTGGTACCCAGAATTGGTCACAGTGCTCCAACTGAGGCCTCATCAGTGCCCTCTAGAGTGGGACAGTTAGCTCCCATGTACTATGTACAGCACGCACATTAATGCACTCCAGGAGTTAATGAGCCTTTTTCACAACCGCATCACATTGTTGACTCTCATTCAATTTGTGATCCACTGTAATGCCCAGATCATTTTCAGCAGTACTACCACCTGGCCAGTTATTCTCCATTTTCTAGTTGTACATTTGATTTTTTTTTCCCTTCCTAAAGTGAAGTACTTTGTACTTTATTGAATTTCATCTTGTTGATTTCAAACCAACTCTCCAATTTGTGAGTCATTTCTAATCTTCTCCTCCAAAGTGCTTGCAACCCCTCCCAGCTTGCAGATTTTATAAATCAAGCTTTCCACTCCATTATCCAAGTCATTAATGAAAATATTTAATAGCACCACACCCAGGACTGACCCCTGTGGGACCACACTAGATAAGACCTCCCAGTTTGACAGTGAACCACTGATTGTGTGTATGGTCTTTCAACCACTTCTGCACCTCCCTTGTAGAATTTCATCTAGACTACATTTCCTCAATTTGCTTATGATAATATTATGTAGGTCTGTATCAAAAGCTTTACTAAAATCAACATATGTCACATTTACTGCTTCCTCCATCCACTAGGCCACTGACCCTATCAAAGAAGAAAATTCGGTTGGGTTAGCATGACAAATCCATATTGGCTTCTTGACAAATCCATACGGGCTATGTCTTATAACTTTATTATGCTCTAGGTCTGTCAAGGTTCCTCCCCCACTCTGAACTCTAGGGTACAGATGTGGGGACCTGCATGAAAAACCTCCTAAGCTTATCTTTACCAGCTTAGGTCAAAACTTCCCCAAGGTACAAAATATTCCACCCGTTGTCCTTGGACTGGCCGCTACCACCACCAAACTAATACTGGTTACTGGGGAAGAGCTGTTTGGATGCGTCTTTCCCCCCAAAATACTTCCCAAAACCCTGCACCCCACTTCCTGGACAAGGTTTGGTAAAAAGCCTCACCAATTTGCCTAGGTGACTACAGACCCAGACCCTTGGATCTTAAGAACAATGCACAATCCTCCCAACACTTGCACCCCCCCTTTCCTGGGAAATGTTGGATAAAAAGCCTCACCAATTTGCATAGGTGACCACAGACCCAAACCCTTGGATCTGAGAACAATGAAAAAGCATTCAGTTTTTTACAAGAAGACTTTTAATAAAAATTAGAAGTAAATAGAAATAAAGAAATCCCCCCTGTAAAATCAGGATGGTAGATATCTTACAGGGTAATTAGATTCAAAAACATAGAGAACCCCTCTAGGCAAAACCTTAAGTTACAAAAAAGATACACAGACAGAAATAGTTATTCTATTCAGCACAATTCTTTTCTCAGCCATTTAAAGAAATCATAATCTAACACATACCTAGCTAGATTACTTACTAAAAGTTCTAAGACTCCATTCCTGGTCTATCCCTGGCAAAGACCAGCATACAGACAGACACAGACCCTTTGTTTCTCTCCCTCCTCCCAGCTTTTGAAAGTATCTTGTCTCCTCATTGGTCATTTTGGTCAGGTGCCAGCGAGGTTACCTTTAGCTTCTTAACCCTTTACAGGTGAGAGGAGCTTTCCCCTGGCCAGGAGGGATTTCAAAGGGGTTTACCCTTCCCTTTATATTTATGACAAGGTCCTTTCACATTGACGATTTGCTCCAGTATATTTTCAGGTATTGAAGTTAGTCTGACTAATTCCTAAGTCCTCTTTGTTCCCCTTTTTAAAGATTGGTCCTACATTTGCCCTTCTCCAGTCCTGTGGGACCTCACCCATCTTCCATCATTTCTTGAAGATAATTGCTAACAGTTCTGAGATTGCTTCAGCGACTTCTATTTAAGTACCTTAGCATAAATTTCATCAGGCCCTGCCAAGTTGAATACATCTAGCTTATCTAAATATTCTTTAACCTATTCTTTCCCTATTTTGGTTTGCATTCCATTCCCCTTGTTAATATTAATTGCATTGAGTATGGTCACCATTAACCTTTTTTTACTGAAGACTGAAACAAAATAAGTGTTAAGCACCTCCACCTTCTTGATGTTATGAGCTCTCCTTCCCTGCTAAGTAGAGGACCTACAATTTCCTTCAGCTTTCTCTTGCTCCTAATGTATTTAAAGACCAGCCTCTTATTGCCTTTTATATCCATTGCTATAACTCATTTTCACCTTACTCTTTCTGATTTTGTCCCTACAAGCTTGTATATTTCATATTTCTCTTTAGCAATTTGTCAGTTTCCATTTTTTGTAGGATTCCTTTTTGATTTTCCGATCATTAAAGCACTCTTGATGGAGCCATGCTGGCCTCTTACTATTCTTCCTATCTTTTCTTTGCATCAGAATAATTTGTAGTTGTGTATTTAATATTGGCTTTTGAGAAATTGCCAGCTCTCCTGAACTCCTTTAACAGACTCTATCCTTGTTATCACACCCTTCTCCCCTACTTAGGCTTATCATCTTGGGGAGAAGGACCTACGGCCTGCTGACACCATCCATGGGCAGATAGTAGATCCATTCTCCCCACTGGTGTCTTCAAGTGGGAGGCATCCATCATAGCCTCTGTGATGCCAATCCACAATGGTCTTTGGGGGGAGGATTTAAATATTTCATTTACTCACTCTGGCAGAAAGCTGCGGAAAACTACCTCCGGTTGCTGTTGGCTCCCAGAGATCTGGAATAGAGCCCTGTCCTAAAGTCCCTTATGAATAGTTACTAGGTTACTCTAAGGGTTAAGTCCTTTGGAAAAATAAGTTACACTAACTTTCTTCTGCCTGGCTCAGAAACAGTTAATAAAACTGAGTCACTTCCTCTAGGAAAATTAATCACAATGACTTCTGTTGATCCTACTGAGCTCATGGAGTAGGCTCAGCCAATCTGATTCACAAAAGAAGCAAGGTGACTTCAGTCCTTCAGCTACCACTATATTGCCATTTTGAAAATGAAATTTGAAATGCACTTTAAATTAAGTTTCAGAGTAGCAGCCGTGTTAGTCTGTATCCGCAAAAAGAATGAAGTTGTCTCTCAATGACTGTGCATAACAAGATAATGTAAAAAAAAGCATGCTCTACTTTGAAGAACACTTTACACATGAAAACTTTCATACTAAAACACTACATGTTTCTGGGGGCTCTGCAGACTCAAAAATAGTGTGTTTGTGTTTAATTATGTAATGAATATTTCACACAGCACTTCATGTAAAGTTTGGCTTTTGAAATTTCTATTTTAACATATTGCTTACTTGTTGATTATCATTTATAATAAATGTAAAAAGAGTAGCACCGAGGATGTAATCTTGACTCCATTGAATTCAATGGCAAAGCTCCTATTGACTTCATTGTGATCAGAATTTCACCCCAAGAATGGTAGAAGAGTGTAAGGATGGATTTTTTTTAAAAAAAATCAGTGTATATAGTTCTGTGGAATAGTGTTCCAAAGACAGTGGTGGAAGCCCTATCTTTAAAGACATTCATAGTAAAACTATAAATATAAAACACTAGAAAATAGCAGTCCTGTATGGTCAGTGGAATAGACTGGAAGATGTCTTTGATTGTTCTCATCTCCGTATCTCATTGCACATATTATCATGTACTATTCTTTACTTAGGACTCTAGATGATGCCATAGACTTCACCGGGAACAAAGTGCACACCCCTGAGAGCAGAAGCTGGCCCATAGGCATGTTTTCAGAAACCAAACTGCCACATTGTACTCAACTGTTAATATATATTTATTTTATCACCCATTACAGCCAGCTATTACGAGCAACGACATAATGTTTGTTAAAATTCACTGTCCCTGGGATACGCTGTGCAAATATGCAGAAAGAATGAACATCAGGATGCCTTTCAGGTATTGTGGTTATTTTATTTTTAATACTTCGATTTTTATGCTTTATATTTAACTGTTTCTAATCATTTATTAAGGTAACATTGAGTCCCCTCCTATTGTTCAGACTGAACAAAACAATCCTCCTACTTCATTATAACTAAATTCCTCTCTTCTGATGTCTTCAAAAACAATAATTTTTAAGGCCAATTTTGGGGGTAAAAACATGACTAATGATAGAGGCCACTGTATTTTTCACATTTGCCTACAATAACTGTATCGAAAGCTTATTTTCTTAACAAACGCACATACCCTAGAAAACCCTACTGCTCAAAGCAAATCACACACATTTTGCAAGACCTTTTCTGGAGATCCTTTTCATGGTCTCAAAAGATCTGTGGTTTGTGGTTTTAGGCTTAGGAGCACAGAATCTTCTTCTGAATGATGGATCACAGCCAGACCTTGACTGGAATTGTATCCAAAGGCAAGGGAAGTTACAGAGACAACTAATATTAATTCTTTCAGAGATAAAACCCTGACATTCTGGAGAAAGCCACAGACCTGTTTTCCTGGAATTCTCTTCACTTCCAGTTTCCAGATTGATGATCTTCAGTTTCCTTATTTATTTAGATCTATACAAATGCTAAAAGGCAGCCTGTCCATAAACTCTAAACACCTTTCAACTTAAAAATTACAACACAAATGTATTCTTGTAGTAAATACAGAAATACAATTAAAAATAACCTATCTCCAGGAAACCTGTAGATGTAATATTCAATTCCCCCATCCGTGCAACAATTCCCCATGCTTATAATTTCCCATCATTTTTAAATGCCTGTGGCAGGGAAAGATGAGCCTTGTAGTGTGTGCTGAAACTCACTGGATTTGGGATACATCAGGCCAAGGTGGCAATCAAATTCCAAAGTGAGAGAATGCCTCACTGATGCCCTTACAGCAGCTCCTTCTCACTTATATCAGTGGGGCTCTCACTCAAGTGCCTCTGCTGATTTCAACTATGACAGTATGGCATGGGGAGAGAGAGATAATCCTTCATGTAAATAGGTCCTAAGCTTAGAATTCACCCAGAAACTCACAGGCAGCCTGCCTGTCTTCAACTGAAAATAGATTTGAGTACCCATCCCTACATTAAACCAAAGCGTTATAAAATTTAAACTCTTTGACTGAATCATTTCCCAAATTCCTTTCCATAGTGAACAACTTGAGTATTAATCATTTACCATGTGATTTAAGGAAGATTTTTTGATATTGCCGTGTGTGCTTCTCTCTTGCTTGAATGATTCATTGTTAACATTTTAAATATTAATTTTTTCCCTAAATTTCAGGACCCAAATGAACTCTTTCTTTCTTGACATTTTAAACCACTAAACAAAATGGGCTATTTACCAGGAGACATGAGCCGTCTGTGCTGGGGTAGCACAACTGTTTTGGAATTAGTGCAGAAGCATGAGACCTCTACACAAATAGCCCTGGTCTCCAAATGATCCTCTGAGTTCCACAGGGTTTGGGGGTGGGTTCAGCAGTCTATTTTTGGGGAGCAACCACATCGCTGACAATCAAGGAGAAACTCTGTGAGGGGATTCTCAGTTTTCCTCCCCTTGAGCAAGTTTTATCATGTGAGAGGGACATCTGCCCTGGGATTCTAACTGTAGATTGGAATTTGTTTAGACAGTTTGCCAGTTATTTGTTGCTGTCTTAGCTTGTGATTGATGGGGAATATCACTGAATTTCCCAGTCAGCCACTGTAAACCTTACACATGATTTCCATATTTGTCTTTTTAAGACGTTCTTCGGGGCTTAAAGGATGTGAATTTATTCCTGTGTCTAGTCTTGATGCATCCACAGCTAGTTCTTGCACAAAGATAGGGATGTTCTGGATATTCTTTAATTTGTAAGAGATGCTGGCTGTAAGTTTCATCAACAACTTGTTTCAGCTTTGTGCCAGATAACTGGTATTTACTTCCAGCAAGATAGGTAAAAAGTTCTTGGTGAAAATATAATTATATGTTTCAGAGTAGCAGCCGTGTTAGTCTGTATTCGCAAAAAAGAAAAGGAGTACTTGTGGCACCTTAGAGACTAACCAATTTATTTGAGCATAAGCTTTCGTGAGCTACAGCTCACTTCATCGGATGCATAAAGTGGAAAATGCAGTGAGGATGTTTTATACACACAGACCATGAAAAAATGGGTGTTTATCAAAAGTGGGGTGGGGGGAGAGAAAACCTTTTGAAGTGACAGGTTTCAGAGTAACAGCCATGTTAGTCTGTATTCGCAAAAAGAAAAGGAGTACTTGTGGCACCTTAGAGACTAACCAATTTATTTGAGCATGAGCTGTAGCTCACGAAAGCTCATGCTCAAATAAATTGGTTAGTCTCTAAGGTGCCACAAGTACTCCTTTTATAATTATATGGGCTCTTAGAGCTAGTCAGCTGCCTGTCTGTCTTGTCATGGGGGAGTCATGCAGCCCAGTGGTCTGATTAGAGGAGTTACAATTTGGCGTTCTGTTTATGACTCCTGCTGCTGCATTGGCAAAACTACATGAGTCTTTACTAAATTGTGGAAGCAAAATACCCAGTTTGCTTGTACAAGCCAAGGTTGTGTAAGTAAATTCAGGTCCATGCATTTTTTTTTTTATTCAAGACTTTATTAGGTGAGATTCTGACCTCACTGAAGTCAATTGTCTTAACTGTGAGCAAGATTTCCCTGTAAAAAAGAGATGATGATATTTTTTCCTAGCTGACAGGAACGTTGATATCAAATTGGCTAATGTCTTTGGAGCACTTTTAGGATGAAAAGTGCAAGTTTTCCAAGTTGTAATATTGCTAATTTAGGCTTAACACTCTGAAATATTTGAACAGCCACCATCAAAAAAAAAGGCAGGGCTTTTTTTTTTTTTTTTTTTTTTGAGCAAAACTGAATAGCTGTCTGCCAGCTCTGACCATGTCAGCAAATGAGCCATTAACCGAAGGCAGAAGAGGGTGAATCAGTGACAGGAAGTAATTAAGGCTCCCATTAACAGTCCTGTAACCAACCCGGCCTTCTCATAACTATTTATTTCAATGAAAAACAAATTAATAAAAGAAGAGCATGGGAACTGATGATGAATGCTTTATAGTAGGAATCATAGATGGCATTCTACTCTGCCTTTGAAGTGTGCACAGAACTCTGATAGCTAGAATGGGAGTTATATACAGCATGCAATACAGCATAAAAATAAACCACTACGTGACTAATCCTGCAGTTTGGGTGCTAGTTAAATTCACTTTGATTTAAAAAAAATAAAAGGGCAATATTTTGGGAGTCAGTGAGGTCATGCAATTTGGGCCTAATCCTGCACTTATGAATGGGACTTGAATGGGACTGCCAACATGCATAAAGTTACTCATATGCATAAACATATTTGTTGGATTGGGGCCATTAATTGTATATTTCACTTTAATCATTTTTTCCCATTTCCTAATACTGTTTTTTCTCCAATCTTGTCATCATTAGAAAGACTTAAAGTACAATAATTATTTAGATATTTGATCTAGCTGATTTCCTTACTTTAGAGAGAAATTTATGAAATAAGGTCCAGTTCCTACAAATATTTATATGCTAACGATTTTATTGGAGTCTAATTAGCAGTTTTTCTAGGCAGGCATTTAAAGCAACTTTTTAATAAAATTGTAAGTCCACTACTCTCTCTCTTTCCCTCTCTCTCTTTCCTTTTGTTTCATGGCTCTTGGTTCCTTGGCTATTACTTTGCTTTATTTCATTCACTTCAGATATTTGAAAAGTAGATTCTAAAAAGCAAAGTTCCACTGCTTACACACACACACACACACAGAGTATACATATGTTAAATAGGCTATTTTTTTAAGTGCATACTTGTACTGAGGTTTTACTTAATCATTTTCTAAGCAGTTTAATATATTCTATATTCTGTTGCTGAGGTCACTGCACTTCTCATCTGTTGGAGAGAGGAAGCCTTATTGTACACCTTAATAATACAGTTCTCTCCCAAAGTGTGCTCTGTACTAGCAGCAGGTTCCTTCCCCTCCTCCTCCCTGGCTTACCGAGAATGAAGGCTCTACCCATTCCCCAACCCAAGCCACCCACTCCCTTCCATCTGCATGGGAGAGGGAGTAGTGGCCCCACAGAGGCTGCTTGTCCCACTGTGCTTGACCCATGATGCACCAAGCCTCATGTGTTACACCCCCTTACTCTCCTGCTCAGCGATGTAAGGGTGGGTCACAATCTTGCTCTTTAATGATACCACTAGTAGGCATAGTCCCAAAGAGAATATTTGATCTGAATTCACGGCCTGTCTCTAAACTCTGTCTTAAATACACACTTTACAGTAATCCCATTGAAATCAACTAGGGTGACCAGATAGCAAGTGTAAAAAAATCAGGACAGAGGGTGAGGGGTATTATGTGTCTATATAAGAAAAAGCCCCCAAAATCGGGACTGTCCCTATAAAATCAGAACATCTGGTCACCCTAAAGTCAACAGAGTTACCCATGAAAGGGGAGAAGTATTTGGCCCTAGATATAGCATAAAAGTAGCTGGAAAGAACCAAAATCATGTATATGATTCCATCCCAAAGGACTACCCAAAGACCCAGAGCCTGTTCTCAGTGAAGTCAATACAAAACTGCAAATTAACTTTACTGGTAAAAGGTCGTGCTTCAGTGGATACTATGTATTACTACTACAGCAAATTCAGGTTGATTGAACCAGCAAATTTGTTGATTTCAGCCAATTATTTCAGTCTGAATGAAAAAAGAAAACATTTTGTAAATGTTGAAATGAATGGAATATTCTGGGTGGGTCTTTCCTAATTTCTCTCTTTGAAGCTGTTCCACTTTATATAAAATACTTCAATAGTCACAGAGCTGGGTCAAGCTAAATCTTTCATTCAACGCAATATGAAATTTTCCCAACTTTTCAATTTGCTGATAATTCTGAAAAATTTCAGTTTTCGTTCCACCTGAAGTGAAAGGTTTTTTTGATTCTCCCCCCCCTTCACCCCTGCCAAGGAACCACCAGTGAACCAAAAAATCAGTTATTTGCCCAGCTCTTTTTCTGATAATTGATCTTTGAGACTCAGTGTGGTATGTAATGTAAAAAGAAAAATGATGTATGAATAGTTGTCAATAAGATTTTTTTAATACCTTGCAATAATTGTTGTCTTTTACATACATTTCAATATTTTTCACATGATTACATTGGGGATCATGAATTATTTATACTTATGTTTTTAATGGGATATGCCTGAATGTTCCATTAAAAAGAAAAATGTTGCTTGCTTAAAAGATGTGTATAAGAGGCAGCAGCTTTGCCATATAACATTGAAACTCCAGTAAAAAGATGATATTTATGCATGCACAACAAATATCTTCTGTAAAACAAAAAGAAAGGGAGTACTTGTGGCACCTTAGAGACTAACAAATTTATTTGAGCATAAGCTTTCGTGAGCTACAGCTCACTTCATCATATGCATTCAGTGGAAAATACAGTGGGGAGATTTATATACACAGAGAACATGAAACAATGGGTGTTACCATACACACTGTAAAGAGAGTGATCACTTAAGAAGAAAAGGAGTACTTGTGGTACCTTAGAGACTAACCTAGTACTCCTTTTCTTTTTGCGAATACAGACTAACACGGCTGTTACTCTGAAACCTGATCACTTAAAGTGAGCTATTACCAGCAGGAGAGCTGGGGGACGGGGGGAGCTTTTTGTAGTGATAATCAAGGTGGGCCATTTTCAGCAGTTGACAAGAACGTCTGAGGAACAGTGGGGGGTGGGGCATAAACATGGGGAAATAGTTTTACTTTGTGTAATGACCCATCCACTCCCAGTCTCTATTCAAGCCTAAGTTAATTGTATCCAGTTTGCAAATTAATTCCAATTCAGCAGTCTCTCGTTGGAGTCTGTTTTTGAAGGTTTTTTGTTGAGAAATTGCCACTTTTAGGTCTGTAATCGAGTGACCAGAGAGATTGAAGTGTTCTCCAACTGGTTTTTGAATGTTCTAATTCTTGATGTCTGATTTGTGTCCATTTATTCTTTTACGTAGAGACTGTCCAGTTTGACCAATGTACATGGCAGAAGGGCATTGCTGGCCACATGATGGCATATATCATTGGTATGTGAAATGGCCCACCTTGATTATCACTACAAAAAGCTCCCCCCGCCCCCCTGCTCTCCTGCTGGTAATAGCTCACCTTAAGTGATCACTCTCTTTACAGTGTATATGGTAACACCCATTGTTTCATGTTCTCTGTGTATATAAATCTCCCCACTGTATTTTCCACTGAATGCATCCGATGAAGTGAGCTGTAGCTTATGCTCAAATAAATTTGTTAGTCTCTAAGGTGCCACAAGTACTCCTTTTCTTTTTGCAAATACAGACTAACACAGCTGCTACTCTGAATTCTGTAAAACAGAAATTGCAATAAGTATAATGAGTAAATGACTTATGTCTGTAGCTCAGCTGGACTCCTTCTGAGTGGAACAGTTAAGGGTAATTAAAGGTAACGAAAGAAGTCATGTTTCATAAGTATAATATCAAAAAAATCCTTGTTAACTTCTGTGGTTTCTGTGCTCCCTTTACATCTCTGTTTAGGAACATCACAAATCAGGCTGCCAAGTGCCTAAGAAGTATTCTAGGTTGTGAAGTTACCATCTGATGAGGATCTCATTGTTTAACATCCAGAACTGAAATATTTTTTATGTTTAATTATATTCCTGTGCGAGATGGGAAAATACTTCTTGAAAATTGGCTGAAAAGAGTTTAACCGTTTATTTTAAGTACTGATACTCAAAAACATTGCTTTACTCTTATCTTAATACACAATAGCATAAAGGGTCTAGGCAACTTATATCCTTTGGGGACTAGTATATACTATGTAAGGCCATGATCCAGCAAACTGATCCATGCAGACAGTACTCTGTGTCTTCAGTGGGTCTCTGTGCTGACATAAGCGTACACTCACCTAGATGAGAGTGCAAGATCAGGGCCTAAGTCACTTGCAAAATTGAAAGGTCGCTTGATATAGAGGGAGGAGACAAGTAGAGCAGTACTGGGAAGTGAAAAAAAAATTTTGCCTCAAATCTGTATGTGTGTTGTGTTTCAAGAATAACTGTTCTCTGTGAAGATTTCATAGGAAATTACATGACTTTTTCCCTCAGAAGTTACTGTACCCAGGGAAAAGAAGAGAGAAGAGAACTGAAATATAAAAACAATTTGTTCCAGTTACTGCTTAATGAATCTTGGGTCCATATACTACTCTTGATTTGTATGCAAAATGGTAATGGATGTTGATGAGAGTCGCATGTACAGATTTAAGACAGCGTATATAGCCTTTAATGCAGAACTAAAGCAACTGCTAATTTTGAAAATGAGTCTTGTAATATTAAAAAAATTAATAGTTTTTTGGACAAAACTTGTATTATCTTTATTGAGAATTCAGTGAATTCAATAGTCGGACATGCCCAGCCTATATAGATCAGTCATATCAAAATTTAGATTAATTTTGTCATGAGTCATGATATGTACCATTTCAAATTCCAGCAGACACATGGATCAGAATATTCTTAACGAATTACTGTATTTCAATTTAAGGATGGTTTTCACTTTTTAGCATGTAAATGTGCATGGTATGTGTTCTTCTATAATGTGGGAGTCCTTGTCAACTGTCTCTTACTTGATTGTTCTCAGATGACTTCTGCTATTCTTTCAGGAAAAAATGTTATTACACTGACTGGAGGAGCAAAACCATGGGCAGGTTGGTGGGTGATGCATAGCTTCTAATCTTGCGTATAGTCACCTGCTAAACATTAGCAGTTGTAAATTTATCCAAAGGAACTAAAACCATGAGATTTGATTAATGGAAACTCAAAATTGTATTAACACAGATAATGTCCTAAAATAGTCAACTGTTACATGATGCAGTACAGTACAGCTTTGCCAGTTCTCACTTTGCAAGTGAAATACTTCTCATACCAAAACAATGGTCTCATTCAGCCTATGAGCAGAGATTTAATATCAAAGACAGCATTGTAGTGAGGCCTCTGGTTACTAAGATTTCATTGTTGCTTTAAAAAATATACTTTTTACTAGCAAATTAGGTCTTGTACTAATCAAAACTAAACTCCAGTTGTTGAACTAGGAATGTGAGCATGCAAATACACACAAGGTTCACTTTATGCCTGTGAGTAAAGACCTAAATTTAAAAGTATCACTTTGTGATGCAGTATCCATGAGCTTTTGTTTCATATATTTGATGGCTAGCAATAATAATAAATAAATAAATAAATAATAAAGGTTCTTTGACTCATTGTGTGAGTTAGCAAGGTTCTACTATATTTCCAACATACGCTCCATTCTAGCATTATGGGATATTAATTTTCCATAGAGAAGCACTCACTTGTAGAAACGGTAGCCTCAAGAGCTGGTGAGACCTATTGCTCTGTTCCAAAATGTAAGTGACAATTGGAACAAGCTTATGAGATTTCTAGACTAATTTCCATACCAAAAATGTCTGTCCTAATGCTTATGAGTAAGCTTGGAAGGATTAGATTTGTATCAGTAAATGTCGATAAACATCTAGTTCATCCATATACACACACACACACCAACAAAAATATTTCCATCGAGTATAATCAAAATCTGCACAGAGACAAAGAAAAATGCAGCTTAAGAAATTATTGAAATTTGATTTAAGGTTTTATTTGGTATGTTTTTATATGTGATGTTGACAATTTGTATTGTAACAGTTATAAAGCTCTAACATTTTGAATCTCAACATCTACTATCATTAAAAACATTTTCTAATTCCCCATAATTTCCTGCAACTGTGAAAATTAAATGGATAAAAAATTTTAGAAGCTTAAAACCCATAACTTTGCACTACTGTGAAAATTTAAATTGATAAAATTAAAAAAATGCTTAAAAATAAACATTAATATCCATTGAAATTATAAAAAAATAATAATGGAATTCTGCTAAGCATATTTGAGCCAAATATCTACATTTGCTTGACAATTAATCATTATTACTATAGAGCCTCCAAGAGTGCAAATCCTGCCAGAGTTCACTATTTACTGTGCAGTATTCAGATAATATGTTGTTGGTTGTGCAAGACCACCAGTTAACAAAAATAAAAAATTACAAAATATCACTGAATTGCAAAATTTGGTTCAGAAATCCACATATTTCAATAGTAATATTAGACAAAAATAATTTATAACATAAATTTACAACTGCTTTTCTTCTCTTCCCTGTCATGCATGTGCTTGCTTTATTTTAATGTACAATTCAAAGCAAACCACTTACATTTTTGTAATATTAAGGCAAATGTAACAGGGCTATGCCATAAAACAAACTTACAAACGTAGTTCCATACTGAATTCTTCTGGGGATTTCTCGGTGTAATAAAAACTTGAACGTTAGGTGGATTTATGATCCTATTTAGTAACACAGGTATCTAGAATATGCAGTTGAAATCAACCCAATTTCTAAGAGTAGAGTAACAAACAATATTGCCATATTTGCATTCAGGAAGGAATTTTCCCCCAGGTCATATTGGCAGAGACCCTGGTTGTTGGTATTTTTTGTTTTGTTTTGCCTATTTCACAGCATGGAGCAAGACAGTCACTTGCTGGTTTGAACTAGAGTAAATGGTTCATTCTCTGTAACTTGAAGTCTTTAAATCAAGATTTGAGGACTTTAGTAAGTCATCCAGCATGGCTAAATTTATGGGTAAATTACAGGAACTGGTGGCTGAGGTTCTGTGATCTGCAATGTGCAGGCAGTCAGACTAGATGATCATGATGGCACCTTCTGACCTTGAAGTCTAGGAAAACTTTAATATTAGAGACAAACACACTTACATTTTTCTATGAAGTTTGTTTTGTGAGAAATTAAAAAAAACAAGAGAGGGAAGTTAAATATTTTGCTGCTTTTTTTTATTCCAACATTTTAAAAGAGTAAACACGTTTTTAAAAGAATTGCATGTTCACTCTTACTGTTGAAAAGTCCAAATCTAAATAAGAAAACTAACCCTAAAAATGCACACAACACAAAATTTGAAAAATAAATCACATTGTTATAATTTTTTTCAGTATGTGTGCATCACTGTCCGTATTACCATAATAAATTTATAAATTGGCAAACTGTGACCTATGAACATAAACATAGGTCATAGGAATGACTGTTTTATTAAAGTAGAGTGCACAAGAACTAGAATAAAGAACTAAATTAAAATGAATATTTCTCATCACTCCTACTTCATTTTTAAATAAAAGATTATAGTTTACTAGACTGTTTTGCATATTGGGGACAAATTCTAACCTCAGATGTATCTGCACAGGCAGGATTTGATTTTTAATGCCCCAGTGTCAGATATTTTAAAAATTCATGATGATATTAATGTATTAGGACTAATTCTGTAGATGTTCCACACCTATTCAGTCCTGTATATATAATCATAATCACTGCAGAATTGGACCTGTTGTTTAGAAAAGTTCTGTGCATGCACACTCTTCATTTTTGTCGCCCCAAATTTACTTCAAATTTGGCATATTAAAAGTATGCAAAATGGGTAATTTTACTTCACAGTCTTTATCCAAGGTGAAATACTGATATTTCTTGCAGCACAATGGCAAAAATGTCAGTTTCAGCTCTTGGAGTAGAGCAATGGAAAGGGGAGTGTGTTTTTTAATTAATTTTTTGTGGTGAAATATAAGGCTCTCCCCTTTCAGAAAATGTCATTAATTCTAGCTTTAAAAAATGCATTTGTTAGTTAGTGAACCCCAATATTTTATACATCTCTTTGTAGTATGTGGCTTTAGGGCCTGATCCAGTTTTCATAGAAATCAATTGGAGTCTTTCCACAGACTTCAATGGGAGTTGGATTGCGGTTATGACACCAGATCTTAAGCTGGTGTAAACTGCCATAATTCCATTACGTTTAATAGAACTATGCCTGTTAACACCAGCTAAGGATCTAGTCCAGAGCTTACAGATAGATAACCATTCTTACTTAGGAATATGTGTAAAGAATATGTGTAAAGTAAAGAATGTGATGAATTCAGAGCTGTTACAGAGTCCAGTCCTGCAAGTTCTCCATGAATGGGACTTCCATTGAAGTCAATGAAATGCTTACAGGATCAGAGCTCTGTTGTCTATGGGATCAAATATCTGTGTTTTTACCAGCTCATTTATTAAATCACTCGATTAGCAGAATATGTACCTGATCATGATGTCCTTGTACTGTCACTTATATCTCCACATTCTACAGGAACAGCAAGATCATACTCTATAAGTATGATAATTCTTACTTTATAATAATTATAAATAATTCATACTTTAAAAGTCTAAAGGTAAATATGTTGCAACATATCAGATAAAGAAAACACATATCAGAAATTGTCTGAATTCTCCCAGACTTCAGACTAGATGACCTAAAAGATTTTTGTTTGCCTTTTGTCTCTGATTTTTCAGACAGACTAATTTTTTTTCTTTTTTCTTTTAAGACTGATATTGAGGAAAACACCAAAATAAATTATTCTATACACACAGAAAAATGTTTACATAATATTTTAATTCTGGTTTAGGCCCACAAAATCTGGGCAATTATAATAACACAATTGCCATCTCTAATGGAAATTTTTACTAGAGCTGGGCAAAATTTTGCAGATGAATAGTTCATTTTCTGAAAAAATTCAGTTTAGGGTCTATATAAACTAATTGTGAATTCAAGTTGTCAGGGTTCCCTCCCTATTCTGAACTCTGGGGTACAGATGTAGGGACTGGCATGAAAGACCCCTAAGCTTATTTCTACCATCTTAGATTAGAAACTTCCCCAAAGTGCAAATTCCCTTCCTTGTCCTTGGACGGTATTGCTGCCACCACCAAGTGATTTAAACAAAAATTCAGGGAAGGGTCACTTGGAGCCCTCCCCCCAAAAAATATCCCCAAGCCCCTTCACCCCCTTTCCTGGGGAGGCTTGAGAATAATATACCAGCCAATTGCCTTTAAGTACAGACCATACCCTTTATCTTTAGGACACTAAAATCAATCAGGTTCTTAAAGGAAGAACTTCATTATAAAAAAAAAAAAAGTAAAAGAATCATACCTGCAAAATCAGGATGGAAGGTAACTTTACAGGGTAAATAAAAAGATTTAAAACACAGAGGATTACCCTTTGACTCTGCTTCCCAGTTACAAAACAGGAATGAAATTACCCCTTAGCATAGGGAAAATTCACAAGCTAAAACAAAAGATAATCTAATGCATTTCCTTGCCGTTACTTAGAATTTCTGTAATTTTAAACATTTCATTTATGGTATGTTCATTTCAGGTATGTTTTCAAGAGATGTTTTACCTGCCTGGTCTCTCTCTCTCAGTCCAGAGAGGGAACAAAACAAAGAAAACACAAACAAAATTTCCCCCCACCCCAGATTTGAAAGTATCTTCTTTCTTTATTGGTCATTTTGGTCAGGTGCCAACCAAGTTATTTGAGCTTCTTAACCCCTTACATGTAAAGATTCTGTACAGCTGCTCAGGAGGGATTTTATGCTACCCTTAGCAGTATGTTTATGACACAAGTCCAATTTGGTGAATTGTTCTGGCTGAAGAAAATCATTGGAAATGTATGTTTCAACATTTTGAAAATGAAATGATTTAACTTTTTGTTTCAAAACTATATTTCATTTTGAAATTTAAGTAGATGTATTAAAAGGACAGGGTTAAAACACTTGAAAATGAAACTAAACAGGGAAAAAGTTTCAAATGAATCTGATTTGCCCCCTGAACAAAAATACATTATTTGCTCAGCTCTAGTTTTTACTTCTAAGTATTAGAGAGGATACATTCCAACCTTCCTTCATCAGAAGTCTGCAGAATTGAAAATGACCTAGCTTACATGTGAGTTGCAGTACCTGGGTATTCTGGTGCTTCATGTACTTAAGTCATATTTTTGATGTTGTTCCATTGTGTATGAGTATGGTAACATGCAGTTTTTTATGTTCAACAACATCTGAATTTTGGAGTATTAAACCATTTGTGGGTCATAAAAGCTGTTCCTGGTTATGATATAAGCATGTATAACTTTATTATTTGTTTCCATTCGTTTGGTTTATTTATTGCAATATCTAACTACAGAATAAACTATGTGTTTATCTGTTTATTTTTTGTTATGAGAGATTCTCCACAAGCCCCATAAAAATTAACATATAAACCGAGACCTGGGTTTTCTTTGAGCCTATTTACTTTGAATCTCTATAATATCCTTTGCAGGTCTAATGTTGATAAATGCATTGTAGAGCCAATTTTGAACATAATAACTGCTGTCGTTGCCCTTTTCAGCTGGATACTGCAAACCCTTAGCCTGACTTGACTTAAAAGAAAACTTATTGGGAGAGTAATCACTACTCACACAAGGAAGACTTTTTAAGGTCAGCCCATAAGAGCCTTCATGCAACCCACATATCTACCAAACTCAGGTTAGATAATGACACTTGGTTGCCCAGTAAGATTATAAGACACCATTAAGCGATCACAAATTATACAAAAAAGAATGAATGTAAAATTGCAGAAAAGGGAGTGTGAGTTAAATAGAATCTCATATCGCCTGTCCTCACGTGGTAATTGGCTAGTAGCAGGTAGCATGGAATGTCTCAGTATATACAGTGTTATACTCTGAGAATGCAGACAACTCAGCTGATTCACCATTAAGAAGAAACTTTTTCTTTCCATTTTGTAAGTGAATTTAATGCTAATGTAAGGTGTCTGACTGGTGTATTTGCAGGTGTAATCCTGGAAATTGGAATAGTCTTTGTTCACAAGACAAGTTCAGCAGGAATGCAATTTGCCTACTAATGTGCCTTAGCCTTGATGTAGAGAACTTCCTCTAGATGTAAAATAGTTCAGTCTGGAAATGCATCCTTTAATCTTCCACTGACAAGTGTGCTAATTGTGGTGCTAGTATGTTTCTATTGATGTGGACATTGGCCCTCACTCAGTTGCACAGATAATAGGTTATAAAGACATGACCAGCTGAGACTGGATTCACACCCCATAGATGTGGGAATCGAGGGATAGCTTAGTGGTTTGAGCATTAGTTTGCTAAGCCCAGGGTTGTGAGTTCAATCCTTGAGGGGGCCATCTAGGGATCTGGGGCAAAAATTGGGGATTGGTCCTGTTTTGAGCAGGGGGTTGGACTAGATGACCCCCTTCCAACCCTGATATTCTATGTGGACAGTCCCATCACAATCTAGTCTTATCAAGTCTTTCAGAAAAAAAAAAAGCCCTGGTTGTTTTAAATATACAGTGATGCTTATTAAATCTGGATGCCTAAAGTTAGGCGTGTTACTTAGGTGTAATGGATATAGAAGTATACTAGAATTTATCTCCTAGGCATTAGCCCATTAATGTCAAGGAGATCAATGAGAGTTTAGCACCTCTGATAATCAAGCTGCTTATTTAGGTGCCTAATGTTAGGCACCAAAGTTTGACCATTTTACCTGGAGACTTTATGTAACTTGATATATCAGTATATTGAAGAAACTTACTGTAAACAAACAGGAAAACTACCTGTGTGAAATCTATTAACATAGAAGATATTAGGATGATGCTGATGTCAGGAACCTTTAATCTGGCCAGTGACAGTTGCCCAATGCTGGACACTATTGAGTATGATAGTTATAACAATGTAAAGAGAACTAAAAGGGCTGGTAATTCTAAACCAAATCTTTCAGTCATGAGAGTATATATACTGAGCAAGAGCTGCAAGATTTTGGCCCAGTATTGATACCTAAATAATAACAACAGTGGCAATAATATATATAGTTAAGGGTTTTTTCCCCAAACCAGAATTATTCATTGGTTTTTTTTAAGGAATATTAGGTAAATGGGAAAGTTAGGATAACTTCTGAGATTTAGTCTGAAAGGTTTATGAACACACAATTCTGCAAAAGACTATAGAAGTGCAATTAAGTTGAAGATTTCCGATAGGAATCATACTAATTTAGGGAAGGGATAATTGTCATGACTAACTGAAATCTATTCATAAACGAAGGATTTAACTTTTCTTGATATGTAAGATAATAAAATGCAATGGTATTGCAGAGTAACTGTCAAGGTTCCTCCCCCACTCTGAACTCTAGGGTACAGATGTGGGGACCTGCATGAAAAACCTCCTAAGCTTATCTTTACCAGCTTAGGTCAAAACTTCCCCAAGGTACAAAGTATTCCACCCGTGGTCCTTGGAATGGCCACTACCACCACCAAACTAATACTGGTTACTGGGGAAGAGCTGTTTGGACGCGTCTTTCCCCCCCCCAAAATACTTCCCAAAACCCTGCACCCCACTTCCTGGACAAGGTTTGGTAAAAAGCCTCACCAATTTGCCTAGGTGACTACAGACCCAGACCCTTGGATCTTAAGAACAATGAACAATCCTCCCAACACTTGCACCCTCCCTTTCCTGGGAAATGTTGGATAAAAAGCCTCACCAATTTGCATAGGTGACCACAGACCCAAACCCTTGGATCTGAGAACAATGAAAAAGCATTCAGTTTTTTACAAGAAGACTTTTAATAGAAAATAGAAGTAAATAGAAATGAAGAAATCCCCCCTGTAAAATCAGGATGGTAGATATCTTACAGGGTAATTAGATTAGAAAACATAGAGAACCCCTCTAGGCAAAATCTTAAGTTACAAAAAAAGGTACACAGACAGAAATAGTTATTCTATTCAGCACAATTCTTTTCTCAGCCATTTAAAGAAATCATAATCTAACACATACCTAGCTAGATTACTTACTAAAAGTTCTAAGACTCCATTCCTGTTCTGTCCCTGGCAAAAGCAGCATACAGACAGACACAGACCCTTTGTTTCTCTCCCTCCTCCCAGCTTTTGAAAGTATCTTGTCCCCTCATTGGTCATTTTGGTCAGGTGCCAGCGAGGTTACCTTTAGCTTCTTAACCCTTTACAGGTGAGAGGAGCTTTCCCCTGGCCAGGAGGGATTTCAAAGGGGTTTACCCTTCCCTTTATATTTATGACACGCCCCCCAAATCTCAGCTAGGGTGAAACACTGGCTGGGATTTCTTCCTGGAGCTCTAGGAAAAACAGAGTTAATAAGACACATGCATCTCTAAATATACTACCAAGTACATAAAGACTAACAATATTTTCCACATCTCAAGGACGATTTTAACCAGTTGACTCTGGGAAACTTTCACGGGAGAGTGCATCAGCCACTTTGTTAGAAGCTCCTGAGATGTGTTGGATGTCGAAATCAAAATCTTGGAGAGCTAAACTCCACCGAAGAAGTTTTTTGTTAGTTTCCTTGACGGTGTGAAGCCACTTCAGTGCAGCATGGTCGGTTTGCAGGTGGAAACGCCGTCCCCAAACATATGGGCGTAGCTTTTCCAGAGCGTAGACAATGGCATAACATTCTTTTTCAGTGACTGACCAGTTGCTTTCCCTCTCAGACAGTTTTTTGCTGAGAAACACTACAGGGTGGAATTCTTGATCAGATCCTTTCTGCATTAAAACTGCTCCCACACCACGCTCGGATGCATCTGTGGTTACTAGGAACGGTTTGTCAAAGTCTGGGGCCCTTAGTACAGGGTCAGACATGAGTGTCGCTTTAAGCTTGTTAAAGGCCTTCTGACACTTTCCGGTCCACTGAACAGCATTTGGCTGTTTCTTTTTGGTTAGGTCTGTCAGTGGGGCGGCGATTTGGCTGTAGTGCGGTACAAATCGTCTGTAATAACCAGCCAAGCCTAAGAAGGATTGAACCTGTTTCTTTGACTTTGGGACAGGCCACTTTTGGATAGCATCCACTTTGGCCTGTAGGGGGCTGATAGTTCCTTGACCCACCTGGTGTCCAAGGTAAGTCACTCTGTTTAGGCCTATTTGACACTTCTTAGCCTTAACAGTTAGTCCTGCCTCCCTTATGCGCTCAAGGACTTTTTGTAGATGTTCCAGGTGGTCTGCCCAGGAATCCGAAAATATGGCCACGTCGTCAAGGTAGGCGACTGCATATTCTCCTAATCCCGCTAGGAGACCATCTACAAGTCTTTGGAAAGTGGCGGGTGCATTTCGCAGCCCGAAAGGGAGTACATTAAATTCATACAGCCCGAGATGTGTGATGAAGGCTGACCTTTCCTTGGCAGATTCATCTAGCGGTACCTGCCAGTACCCCTTTGTTAAGTCCAAGGTAGAGATGAACTGGGCCCGTCCCAGTTTCTCTAACAGTTCATCTGTGCGTGGCATTGGATAGTTGTCTGGGCGAGTTACAGCATTTAGCTTACGGTAGTCCACGCAAAAACGTATTTCCCCATCTGGTTTGGGAACTAGAACCACTGGAGATGCCCATGCACTTTCAGAGGGGCGGATTACACCCATCTGTAACATATCCTGGATCTCCCGTTCTATAGCAGTTTTAGCTTGAGGAGACACCCGGTAAGGTTGGACCCTAATTGGGTGAGCATTACCTGTGTCAATGGAGTGGTATGCCCGTTCAGTCAGTCCTGGGGTGGCTGAGAACGTTGGCGCGTAGCTAGTGCACAGCTCCTGGATCTGCTGTCGCTGCATACGCCCAAGGGTCATGGAGAGGTTCACCTCTTCCACACCACCAGCACATTTCCCTTCGTAGTAGACACCTTCAGGCCACTCAGCATCATCTTCTCCCTGGGCTGTAAACTGACAAACCTTTAATTCTCTGGAATAAAAGGGCTTTAGAGAATTAATATGGTACACCTTAGGCTTTCGGTTGGAGGTGGGGAATGCTATGAGATAATTAACAGCTCCCAGGCGCTCCTGGACCGTGAATGGCCCTTCCCACGATGCTTCCATTTTATGGGCCTGGAGCGCCCTTAAGACCATGACCTGGTCTCCTACTTTGAAGGAACGCTCTCTGGCATGTTTATCATACCAGGCTTTTTGCTCTTTTTGAGCATCCTGTAAGTTTTCTTTAGCAAGGGCTAAAGAGGTTCGGAGGGTGTTTTGTAGGTTGGTTACAAAGTCCAGAATGTTAGTTCCTGGAGAAGGTGTAAATCCCTCCCATTGCTGCTTCACCGACTGCAATGGCCCCTTAACCTCACGGCCATATACAAGTTCAAATGGGGAAAACCCTAAACTGGGATGTGGTACAGCTCTGTAGGCAAAGAGCAACTGCTGCAACACTAGGTCCCAATCATTGGAGTGCTCATTTACGAATTTACGTATCATGGCCCCCAAAGTTCCATTAAACTTCTCCACCATGCCATTTGTTTGATGGTGGTAAGGAGTGGCAACCAAGTGATTTACCCCATGAGCTTCCCAAAGGTTTTTCATAGTTCCTGCCAGGAAATTAGTCCCTGCATCTGTGAGGATGTCGGAGGGCCAACCTACCCTGGCAAAAATGTCTGCTAGTGCCTGGCATACACTTTTAGCCCTGGTGTTGCTTAGAGCTACTGCTTCCGGCCATCGGGTGGCAAAATCCATGAAAGTCAGTATGTACTGCTTTCCTCTGGCTGTCTTTTTCGGAAAAGGACCCAGAATATCCACAGCTACTCGCTGAAATGGAACTTCAATGATGGGGAGTGGTTGTAGAGGGGCTTTGACCTGGTCTTGGGGTTTTCCCACTCTTTGGCACACCTCACAAGACTGGACATAGGTAGAAACATCCTTGCCCATTCCCTCCCAGTGGAATGACCCCCCCAAACGGTCTTTGGTCCTGTTCACCCCAGCATGGCCACTAGGGTGATCGTGGGCTAAGCTCAAGAGCTTGGCCCGGTATTTAGTTGGAACTACCAACTGTCTCTGAGGATGCCAGTCTTCCTGGTGTCCACCAGAAAGAGTTTCCTTGTATAAAAGTCCTCTTTCTACAACAAACCTGGATCGATTAGAAGAGCTGAGAGGCGGTGGGTTGCTCCGTGCCGCTGTCCAAGCTCTCTGGAGGCTTTCATCTGCTTCCTGTTCGGTCTGGAACTGTTCCCTTGATGCTGGAGACATCAGTCCCTCATTGGATTGTGGACCTAGGCTTGGTCCCTCTGGAAGCAATATAGGGGATGGAGCTGTTTCTGTTGACTGTGAACCGCTCTCCGCTGGTGCACTATGTTGGGATTCAGGCTCCGGCTGAGCCTCTTGTGTAGGGTTATCGGCTGCTGCCAGTTCAGGTTCAGTGGGGCCCTCTGGTGTTGAGGTTGCAAGTACTGGATTCAGTGCTGACACAGGGTCTGGTGTTGGTTGTTCGGCTGGTTCCGGTTCTGGGACTGGTTCCGTCTGGGTCTCTGGGACTGGATCCACTACTGCTGTTGCAGACATTGGCCTAAGGTCCAGGTCCATCACCTCTGACTGGGTCCTGATAGCAGTTTCCGGAACAGAGCTAGGCCTCACGGCTTGTTTAGCCTGGCTGCGGGTGACCGTTCCCACCCTCTTGGCCTGCTTCACATGATTGGCCAAGTCTTCCCCCAACAGCATGGGGATGGGATAATCATCATAGACTGCAAAAGTCCACATTCCTGACCAGCCCTTGTACTGGACAGGCAACTTGGCTGTAGGCAAATTGAAAGAGTTGGACTTGAAGGGTTGAATCGTCACTTGGATCTCTGGGTTGGTTAAATTGGGGTCCACTAAGGAAGCATGGATAGCTGACACTTGTGCTCCGGTGTCCCTCCACGCGGTGACCTTCTTCCCGCCCACACTCACAGTTTCCCTCCGCTCCAAGGGTATCTGGGAAGTATCTGGGCCTGTGGACCTCTGGTGTGATTCCGGTGCAATGAACTGTAATCTGTTGGGGTTCTTGGGGCAGTTGGCCTTTACATGCCCCAGCTCGTTACATTTAAAACATCGTCCAGCTGACGGGTCACTGGGGCGAGGAGGGTTGCTGGAGAACGGGGTGGCAGGACGATAAGGGGTCTGGAGGGTTCTTTGGGAGGTAGGTGGAGCCTTGGGCAGCCCCCGGTAATAGGGTGTGGTCTGGGGTGGTCCCTTCTGGTCTCCGCTCCAACTGCGACCAGTTTTCTTCTTCTCTGCCACCTCCACCCATCTGGCTCCAATCTCTCCTGCCTCGATTACAGTTTTGGGTTTCCCATCTAGGATGTATCTTTCTAATTCCTCAGGAACACCCTCTAAGAATTGTTCCATTTGCATTAGGAAGGGCAAATTTACTGGAGATTCAACACTTGCTCCTGATATCCAGGCATCCCAATGTTTCACAATGTGGTAGGCATGTCGGTTAAATGACATGTCTGGTTTCCACCTTAGGGCTCTGAACCTCCGACGAGACTGCTCGGGGGTTATCCCCATTCTGACTCTCGCCTTGGATTTAAACAGTTCATACTTGTTCATGTGTTCTTTAGGCATTTCAGCTGCCACCTCAGCTAAGGGTCCACTGAGCTGCGGCCTCAGCTCTACCATGTATTGGTCAGTAGAGATGTTGTACCCAAGGCAGGCCCTTTCGAAGTTTTCTAGGAAGGCCTCAGTATCATCGCCTGCCTTGTAGGTGGGGAACTTTCTGGGATGGGAAGTGGTACTTGGAGAAGGATTACTAGGGTTTGTTGGGATATTCTGCTGAGCCTTTATCTTCTCCATCTCCTCCACATACTTCCTCTCTTTTTCCTTCTCCTCCAGTTCTTTGTCCCTCGCTTCCATAGCTCTCCTGTGAGCAGCCGCTTGGTGTTGTTCTGCCTCCCTTTCTTGTTCCTTCTTCAGCTGCATGAGTTCTATCTGTCTTTCATGTTCCCTTTGTCTTTCCTCAGCCTGAAATTTGGCTAATTCGAGCTGTAGTCGAGCCGCGGATTTTGCCATTCTAACCTCTCTGTTTTTAACTAACTTTACACCCGAGGTTTAGAAATAAACAAACAAAACTTGGCTGTAAAATTTTGCTGTGCTGGAATAGAATACCTATTCTCTGATAGTGATTGTCAGCCTACAGAAAAAGACAATTCCCTTGTCTCTGCTCTGGGCCCAAATTAAAGCAAAAAACCTCCAACTACTTGGAAACCTGCTTACCCAGCCCAAAGAAAAAAAAAATTCCCTTTCAAACCTGTGCTCCTTGTAAAACAAAAAAATCAAAATCCTAAAAAAAACACCCTGCCACTTTTGTCTCCAGGCAAATGGGTAGAGCACACCCCCCCTATTTACTTTTTGGAAGAAAAGAAAAAAAAAACTCTGGCTTGGAAGACTGTGAATTTCCCTGCAGGAGTTAAGTACCCTGCCTCCAGGCAAAGAAAACCTGCAATTCACAAAGATAATCCCCTTTTGTCTCTGCTGGGCCACAAAGCAGGGAAAACCCAAGCTGCTTTCAGTTTCAAAGCTGCTTCAAAGCCACAGGAAAAAAAAATTCCTTTTTAAAATCTGTATTTCTAGTTCAAAAAATCTCAACTGGATCTCAAAATGATTTCAGGTTAATCCCACCACTATGCCACCATGTCAAGGTTCCTTCCCCACTCTGAACTCTAGGGTACAGATGTGGGGACCTGCATGAAAAACCTCCTAAGCTTATCTTTACCAGCTTAGGTCAAAACTTCCCCAAGGTACAAAGTATTCCACCCGTGGTCCTTGGAATGGCCGCTACCACCACCAAACTAATACTGGTTACTGGGGAAGAGCTGTTTGGACGCGTCTTTCCCCCCCCAAAATACTTCCCAAAACCCTGCACCCCACTTCCTGGACAAGGTTTGGTAAAAAGCCTCACCAATTTGCCTAGGTGACTACAGACCCAGACCCTTGGATCTTAAGAACAATGAACAATCCTCCCAACACTTGCACCCTCCCTTTCCTGGGAAATGTTGGATAAAAAGCCTCACCAATTTGCATAGGTGACCACAGACCCAAACCCTTGGATCTGAGAACAATGAAAAAGCATTCAGTTTTTTACAAGAAGACTTTTAATAGAAAATAGAAGTAAATAGAAATGAAGAAATCCCCCCTGTAAAATCAGGATGGTAGATATCTTACAGGGTAATTAGATTAGAAAACATAGAGAACCCCTCTAGGCAAAATCTTAAGTTACAAAAAAAGGTACACAGACAGAAATAGTTATTCTATTCAGCACAATTCTTTTCTCAGCCATTTAAAGAAATCATAATCTAACACATACCTAGCTAGATTACTTACTAAAAGTTCTAAGACTCCATTCCTGTTCTGTCCCTGGCAAAAGCAGCATACAGACAGACACAGACCCTTTGTTTCTCTCCCTCCTCCCAGCTTTTGAAAGTATCTTGTCCCCTCATTGGTCATTTTGGTCAGGTGCCAGCGAGGTTACCTTTAGCTTCTTAACCCTTTACAGGTGAGAGGAGCTTTCCCCTGGCCAGGAGGGATTTCAAAGGGGTTTACCCTTCCCTTTATATTTATGACAGTAACATTTTATAGTCACTATAAGGGAATTACTATTACAACTGTTAGTGTTGCAACATGGGGTATTTTCAGTTGGAATGTTAACTGTGCTCAGAATTTGTCACATGGAATTTTCCTGCATTGTGGCCTGTCTGATCTCTCCTTCCATCATAAAATCCTGACTTTGCAAGAGTTATTTATTATGGGCCAAATTCTGCCACTTTACTCTTGTTGAGTCACAATTTAGTGAGTAGTCCCATTGAATTCAGTTGGATTACTCAGGAACTAAGGTACTGCTCCATTTGGGCAATGGTGTGAGAATCCGGTCCTGTGATTTGGAGTTAAAAGTGTATATTCTTTGTACAATGACATATTAGTCAGACTACTCTTTCACCACCTTCATGTCTTTACTTAAATTTGAGAATCCATAACAAACTTCTTTGTCTGAAACAGAGTAAGAAATTGAATGAAAACTCTATGAATCTCCAGTTCCTTCTCTGATTAACAATTAACATGAGCCATGAAAAGTTGTATATTGTGCGAGACAATTTTTATGCAATAGAAATGTATTTTTGAGCTGAAACATTCTGAAGTCTCCAAGTTTTGTAGTGATCAGTCATAAGATTTTAGTCATAAGTCATAGGATACAGAGGGACCTAGACAAATTGGAGGATTGGGCCAAAAGAAATCTGATGAGGTTCAACAAGGACAAGTGCAGAGTCCTGCACTTAGGACGGAAGAATCCCATGCACCGCTACAGACTAGGGACCGAATGGCTCGGCAGCAGTTCTGCAGAAAAGGACCCAGAGGTTACAGTGGACGAGAAGCTGGATAGGAGTCAACAGTGTGCCCTTGTTGCCAAGAAGGCCAATGGCATTTTGGGATGTCATTGTAGGGGCATTGCCAGCAGATCGAGGGAAGTGATCGTTCCCCTCTATTTGACATTGGTGAGGCCTCATCTGGAGTACTGTGTCCAGTTTTGGGCCCCACACTACAAGAAGGATGTGGAGAAATTGGAGAGAGTCCAGCGAAGGGCAACAAAAATGATTAGGGGACAGGAACACATGACTTATGAGGAGAGGCTGAACTGGGGATGTTTAGTCTGCAGAAGAGAAGAATGAGGGGGGATTTGATAGCTGCTTTCAACTACCTGAAAGGGGGTTCCAAAGAGGATGGATCTAGACTGTTCTCAGTGGTAGCAGATGACAGAACAAGGAGTAATGGTCTCAAGTTGCACTGAGGGAGATTTAGGTTGGATATTAGGAAAAACTTTTTCACTAGGAGGGTGGTGAAACACTGGAATGTGTTACCTAGTGAGGTGGTGGAATCTCCTTCCTTAGAAGTTTTTAAGGTCAGGCTTGACAAAGCCCTGGCTGGGATGATTTAATTGGGGATCGGTCCTGCTTTGAGCATGGGGTTGGATTAGATGACCTCCTGAGGTCTCTTCCAACCCTGATATTCTATGATAAGTGAAGTAAGAGAAAATAAATTTCATCTTAAATGAAAGGCCTTTTCACTTCAGGAGGAAAATTTGTTTCCACTTTATTCAAATGCAGTACTTTACTTAACATGTCAGATGAAAGGTGAAGATTTGAATTTAAAATAAAAAGACTAATTTCTGTATTTTCTCAAGATAAAAAAAATGCCCAGTCTTTCAGTCATTTTGACATGTGGGAGGGGAGAGAAATTGGGGTGGAGGTATACTGGGAAAGGACCTAAAATAAGAATAAAAATAAGAAACCAATGCAAAAATCTGATTTATTATCACAAAATGTTTGAACAGTTTTTTATAAAAAGAAACATTTGATTCTTAGCTTTAAAAAGAATAAATCTGTCCATAAGACAGAAAAATGAAGAAAACCCAACACTTACTTGGGCTGAGTGTTAGTTCATTCTACAAGCAGTCCATCCTGTTCCATGGGTGAAACAACTTATGGAATTAAGTACTAACCAGAATGAGTAAGAGTGGCAGAGCTGGACAATATGTTTGGCTGAAAGAGCGAAGGGAGAATCCTGTCTGAGAACTGTGTTTGCGCTTTATGAACTCAATTATATTTCTTGGCCCACAAAGTGTAGTAACTGAAATCATGTCCCTCAAATACAATAGACCAGGCCAATGGGAGCTGCTGGAAGCGGCAGCCAGTGTGTCCCTCGGCCCGCGCCGCTTCCAGCAGCTCCCGTTGGCCTGGAACAGTGAACCGCGGCCACTGGGAGCCTCAATCGGCCGAACCTGCGGACGCAGCAGCTAAACAAACCAGCCCGGCCCGTCACGGGCCTTCCCTGCACAAGTGGCAGAACAAGTTTGGGAACCACTGCAATAGACTAACAAACTCCATGGAAATGTAGACATTTCAAGAATTTGATGTCACGGCGTACATTAAAGTACTGTAAGGTCCTGATGTGACTCCTGTTGAAAAAAACGGAAAGGCTCTTGCTGACTTCCATGAAAGTTGGATTGGACTCTAGATGCAGTGGGGCTCATTTCTCTTCTCACACTAGTGTAAATTAGCAGTAACTAAGTTGATGCCCATATAATTACACCATTGTGAGAGGAAAGTTAGGCCTACTATTTCCAAACACAATCCATAAATACTAAATTTAATCTATGCTTTGCACTAACTGGCAGCAAAAATGTGTTTGCAGTATGTAAAACCCTAGTAGGAGATAGACTAATCTGAAAAATAAAATCGTATGGCCTCATCCTGCAAACGCTTACACATGTGAGCAACTTTATTCCTGTGACTCAGCTCTTTTCGGCTCAAGTGTACATTTGCAAGACTGGGTCTTTCAGCAGCAGCAGTGGGTTTAGGGGTGCTTGGTTTTTGCTTTTTGGTTTTTGCCTTTTTGTAATTTAAAACCAGACAGCTTTTTTGGAAAAAATAAATAAGCAAATATGCAATTGGACTGTGGAACTTTATGCTTCTAAGTGTCACCCTGAAGCTTTTTTTTTTAGTGTTAGATTCTCCCTGAAAATGAAAAATTAATGGAAAAGCCTGAGTGCTTATACTGTGCAGTTTAAAATAAGCTATTTTAGCAATCGCACTTATATTCCTCTTTTCTTTCAGCTTCATTTCATGGGACTATTTTCATGGCAGATGCAAAATATTTCCCCATAACTGTAACTGCTAGATGCAAATGTCCTGATTAGGATTATATGAGAGTCTGGCTCTACCTTTTAGGATTTTAAATAATAAATGTGCACACTATTTTTTTTTTTTTTTTTTTTTGGTAGCAGTAGTTATTGGCTTTTCTTTTGTACTGTGTTTCTTTGCTGATTGTGAGAGGTAATTTTTCTGAAGAGCAGTCTCCCTTTCTAAATTCAAATTGCAGGTGCAAAATTCATGCCTACATTTTTGCTCCTATAACAAAAAAGTGGGCTTATTCCAAGTAGTTGTATCTCCGAGTACCAGACCCAATTAGCAGTTTAATTGCAGATGTAAATTAGATAGTTGTAAGAGTAAGTACTCAGATTTGTGTCCTGGATTCATTTTGTGGGTACAAAATACAGATGCAACTTGTGGAAACCCAGGCCTTAAAATATAGCTGTAGTTTGGATGTCTTGACCCTCAGCCATGCCTCCAAAAATATAACATATCATAACATGAGACGCAATCCATTATTCCTTGAACACACAAAATTCCCATTCACTTCAATGGGAGGAGAGTTTGGGGGTGCAAGGAATACAGGATCAGGCAAATCTGAAGGGAGGAATTGTCATTGCTGGGGAATTAAGTAGATTACCTAGTAGATCTCTTCCATCTCTAATTTCTATAAACTGAGTTCTGACATCCCTATGTAAGCACATCTCTAATGGAGGGAGTCAGGGAGTCTTGCTAAGCACAGACATAGAACTAAACCCTATGATTATGTGATAACCTGAATCTCTAGAAGATTGAAGAAAATTATCATCAGTTTTTATCTAAATGCTGACACTAGGACAATTTTTCATCTTTTGCTCTAAAGTATTCTTATTTTATTTGACCTGTGGTTATACTCTGAAGGGATATAACAATATGTAGATTTTGACAGAGCTCTACAAATCATATGGAGTTTTAATTAAATGTGTCAGGGACCAGGTTCATAAATATACAATTAAGGACTATATTTTTAATTCTCACTTTAAAAGAGGGAAATTTGCGTATGAGGTATCTAAAGGGTTTGTGTTTATATCTTAGAGTAAGCACTCGATTGGGCCATTAAGCATATCCTTGAGTAAGGGTGGACATTGTAATTGCTCTTCCAAACGAGCTACCTTGGGAAGGAATTGCAATTCGGAGAGTCATTGTGTAAAGCAGTATGCTATTAACTTCCTCCTAAGTGTGCTACTTTAACATGGCCAAATCCTGCCACACTTGCTTGACAAAAGTGTGGCAGGTGTCTGAGTGAGGTCCAAAAGATCAGGCCACGAATAATATAAGCATTGACTTTTTTATTTTGTTTTAGTAATTTAGAAAAAATAAGCACACTCTTGCTTTCATTTCAAGCTTATAGTTCATTCTCATCCAGCATATTTAGCTATGGTGGCAACAAAAGCAATGTGCAGCTGGGAGCACAAATCTAACTTGTCATTGTTCCAGTTTGCAGAGGAATATCAGAGAGCTGAAAAGTTGGTTGCCCAGAAATCCAATGAAGCTTGACAAGGAGGCCCTCCCTGACCTGGAAGAGACAGATTGTTATACAGCACCCTTTAGCCGGGCACGGATCCACCAGTAAGTGTTGGTGTGGGGAATGCAGCAGCAGAGGTCCATGTTTACATTTTATTTTCTCATTTCTTCTCTCCAGGTGACAGAAAGGCAATCATTAACAGATGGTCACTGACAAATACATGGTGTCAGGTTTGCTGTTTCCTGTTGGTTTTCTCTTAGGGCCATATTCTGTCCTCTGATACTCACCATTGGCTTCCATTGATGGCTGTTCAGCAGTAGAGTGTAGGGGCAAAATTTGGCTCCAATAGAGCACATGCTATTCTGTCTCTTCTTACATTATTAAACACACATACTCCAGATTTGTTTTTGCATATTCAACAAACAGCTGAAACAGAAGGAAATGCCTGGGAACAAGCTGAAAACAGCAACTTTGGATTTTAGCCAGCTGTCTACGCAACAAATGCTCCCGCCTCAGATATGTATAGAAGACCCTTAATCTTCTATACGCAACCTAAAAACTGTAAACATATCTGTTCAAGCTAACATATCATCTCTGCTTTTGCTGTACTATGGAATAATGCTCCTTGTTTATAATGCAGAATACAGTGATAGACTTTAAAATGATTTTAATGTATTATGCCTCTTTTATCTTTTATTTAATCTTAAGGTAAAGATTTTAATAAAGTAGAATTAAAGCTTGAATTAATTCTCTTGAATGCAGCCATAAATTCAAGTGAATTCTAGTGGAGAGCACATGATACTGGGAGCAGCTAAATTCTAATCCCACCCAGTGATTCACTGTGTGGCATTAGACCAATCACTTACGCCAAAAATTTCAAGTATTTTTTCACACACACAGTCAACCTGTGGAACTCCTTGCCAGAAGATATTGTGAAGCCCAAGTCTATAACAGGATTAAAAAAAGAACTAGATAAGTTCTTGGAGAATAGGTTCATAGATGGCTATTAGCCAGGATGGACAGGTGAAGCTGGGAATGGGCGGCAGGAGATGGGTCACTTGGTGATTACCTGTTCTGTTCATTCCCTCTGGAGCACCTAGCATTGGCCACTGTCGGAAGACAGGATACTGGGCTAGATGGACCTTTGGTCTGACCCAGTATGGCCATCCTTATGTTCAAAACTGTTGTCTATTATTAGTGCCCAACTTGAGATATCTCAGCCCAGATAGTGAGTTGCACTAGAGTTTCACTTATCACAGAGTCACAGAAATGTAGGGATGGAAGGGACCACAAGAGGTCAAAGTCCATCCCCACCATGGTGGGGCTGGATCAAGTGTACTTATACCATCCCTTAGGAAAGCTGCCTTTCCAGCAATTTTATGACCCTGGATTGTGCTGAACATCTGTAATTCCCATTGACTTCAGATGGATTTGAGAAAACTCAGTATTTCTGAAAATTAGGCCTGACGTATTTCTAGTTGGACACCCAAAAACTGAGACATCCCAAATCACTGGCCACTTAATGAAAATTTTTGTCTTAACCTCTGTGACCATTCTCCCATCAGTAAAATGGGGACAATGCATGCTATTTCTCCAGGGAGTTGAAAGGACTCTTTGAAGATGTAAATCATTGCATCTTATGTAATAACTGTGAATTACTATTATATATGTACTGTATCGTAAAAAGAAACTGTTGAATAGTTGTGCTTCGAAAGCTGTGGATTACTTTGAATATGAAAAGGCATCAATCATTTTAACAGCTTTACAATAAACAACAAAGACAGCTTCTTCAGCAACTCCACAAGAAGTAGAATAGTGCACCACATGCTACAGAGAACGAAGTATGAAGATGGCAAATCAAAAATGGGTAAGAATTCTGATACTTAGAAAAAACATAAATTGGGTCTCAAGATGAGTACTAATATCTTTAGTCTATAGAAAGAAAAAGCATTCATTAAATAAAATAAATAAATATTGTCAGTATTCATAGTATGACTTATTCATTCAGCAATAGAGCTGATTGAGCATTGCCAGCTGCTATTTGTTAAATAATTCAGTGAAAATCAACAATATTTTCTGATTAATGGGTTCATAAAATATTTTATAAATTTGATGGATAAATAGATATTCTTGTTTAGACAATGAAAGCATTTGTCTGTAGACGTGCAATGTTGTATTATGCATTAAATTCAAACCAGTAGTATTAGCTCATTAATACAGTAGTAGTCCTCATAGACGATGAAAGCTTCTTACGGTTCAGCTTCACTCCTGATTAGCTGTTAGAACAGTTCCTGTCAAAAAGTATAAGTACACTATAATATATTACTTTGCATTTTAAGAATTTAATATTTATGTTTTATGCTTCATATTTCAGAGGGTACTATTGTTCACAGCAATGATCCTGGTTATAATTCACTCTTCTTGTGGGAAAACAAGTGTAGTTTATACCAAATATTGTAGATTTCCCAAAGCATTTGTTCAATTTCCTCGAAACACCCACTGAAGAAAAGCCAAACTTATTAATATAAATGCAAGAATATGATATTTAAACCCCAAATATTAGAGAGCTAAAGTTATAATAACGTTAACTCGTCCACCTTGTATGTACTGTATATATATTTAATAGCCTAACTAGTAATGGAAGATGCCATAGATATTCTAGATGAATTCTTGTCACTTTGAGAATCTTAGCTTCTGTATTTCCTTACATTTTGTCTATGCGTAACCTTAGCATTGCATTAGCCTTGTGGGCCAGAACCTCAAATCTACAGCCAAACTGGAAAATTGCTGGGAAGGGTGGGCAAATGTGATTTAAAGGTGTCCTTTGCATTACTTGATCCTGCTGCTGCTCTGTGTACTTGTCCTTGCTGAGCTGTTCGTGAAGTCTCTGAGTTAATATGCACTAGGCTCAGAGGAGGCTGAAAATGGGTGTAACACAATGCATCCTGACCACACACCTTTTTCCCTGCTATGCCAGCAGCAGAGAAGGGTGGGGTACCTATGCTATGCTGGCTCTATGCCACTTGGAGGACCACTTTGAGTGTGATCATCCTTCCTGGTCCAGTGAAACCAGTTTTAAGCCTAAATTATGCCTGTAATGCAGCACAAAGCAGCTATACCAGACCAGAGTATCTGGCCCAGTGACAGGGTTGTGTTTCATGGGAGGGATGCATTTAATTCCCCCCATCTTTTTTTTTGTTAATTTGAAAATTTAGGAAAAACAGAAACAGCTGCCTTTGAATGTTAGCTATTAAATGACTTTAATATGAATGTGGGTTGCAGTGAATGGGGTCGGTTGTGGGTTTGCTGCTGCTTTCATTTGCCTGGAGAAGTTTTCCTGGAAGGAAAGCAGCAGCACACCTAAAAAAACATGGACCATCATCAAGAAGAATAGAGGACAATTGAGACCCAAACCTATTTCCATTGAAACCAATGGCAAAACTCTATTAAGATCAACAGTAGCAGATTCAGGGTTTGTCTTTGAGAGCACAGCAGTCTGACCTGTTGAAAGTCCTGATTTCTTTGGGGTTGTCTGGGAGACTATTGACTTTGGGTACCCCCATCAGGGTTCCTGAGTAGTTGTCTGAACTTCCTGTTTTTTAATGGTAGGGCAGTTCTTTGGTTATTCCGTAGAGAGGGCCTCATTCATTGAAGAGCTGTCTTAGAGAATCATAGAAGAAAAGAGTATAGAGACTAGCCACAGTAAGGTCTCTGAAGTTAGAAAGAGCCATGTATCTTTTGGGAGAAAGAAGAGCCACAACTTCATGGTTAATGACAATGAACAGTTATTCTACTTGTGCACAAGACTGATTATTTCCCTTTTTAAAAATAGTAACCCAATTATTTAGCACTGTCACAGTTCCTCAATTCATAGGCTGAAATGCAATAGCTCTTGAAACAGCATGTATAAAAATTGATATTGAAACTCATTTTTTTCTTCTGCTTAGGTATTAATAGATTACTCAATAATGGAACATATGAAGCTGCATTTCCACCACATGAGGTAGCTGGTTTAGTTTTGCCTTAAGTGTTCTATTTAAAGTAAAAGTTATTTTAACATTGAGATCCTATTTTAGCTGTAAATTTGCTTTATGATGTTTTTATTTTATTTTGCATTCTGATTAGGCTTTTTATTTATAACACTCCTTACACTGATATGGGCCTAGGTTGGATCTTTATCTAGTCCAATGTACAGTAATAACTTTCTGGGATGTTCTCCCACTGATTTAGAATGGTCCTGTATTAAGTACATTTTTAAATGGACATTGTCTGTGGAATTGTTAAAGAGATTATAAATTGTTTCAATTAGCTCAAATTATTGTTGCATGTTAAAAATGTTCTATTTTTTCTATTTTGCTTTCCAGTGGATCAAATACAAGGAAATTGATACTAAAATTTGCAGTGCAAACAATTTCTGTATAGTTGTATAGAACTTTACCTTGAAAATAGTCCCATCAATAAATTCAGGATCTGACATAATGCCCATTTAAATCAATGAAAAGACTCCTATTGATTTCAGAGGGCATTGGATCAGGCCCTAAATGGCTGAAAGAAGGAAATAAGTTATAAGTCTTCTTTCTAATTAAGGGCAGAACTTCACACTGAGTTTCATGTCATGATCAGACTATTTGAAACATGGACAGTGATGACTCTGAGACATGATTGCTTTACCTGAGGATGTTACACACCACATTGTGTTTCAAAGTGACTTAAACTTCCCAGGTTGTTGGTTAAAGAACTGCTCTTGGTATTAACACTTTAATTCAGGGGAGCATAAAAGAGCAGTACTCTGGACATACCATTCACATTTTCATTATTAATGCTTCAGCTAGATTTTATTGACTTTAGGGGAATACTAACCGTTCCAGTGGAAGAAAAAAATCCTCATAACTGTGAAAGCTTTTTCTCACTTCTACAACTACACTCTCTCACATGGTCTCACATATATGCTTCTTTTTATTGTGTAAATGATTGTCTGTAGTTATATTGCAGATTATTACTTTAACAAATCATATTAGTGAGCCATTATTTTATTGCAATTGCAATAAAAGGATAAGCACAAGGACCTGCATGAAAGACTAGGGATAAGATACTTTTTATTTTTAATTTCCATCCCACTATGATACAGTAAGTTAAAAGTTCAACTCCAGTGTGAGTGTTATTGTGTTCATATTTTGCTGTGGCAAAACAGTGAAAAAAGGAGAAGAGAGAGATTCTAATAAAAATATCACCACAGTTCTGCTTTATTTATGGCACCCATTTATGCCAGTCTTGCTTGGAGGCATGGGTGGGTAAAAGGCTCCTCTTTAGGTAGAAAACCACATGGGCCAATTTTTATACTGAGTTACACCTATGATTCCATACTGACTTTGGGATTGCCTGGGCGTGACTGAGTAGAATGTGACCCTTTACTATGTTTCTGTCTTTTTTTTTTTAATTGACTCTTCCTTTAAGCACAGAGTTTGGAAGTGGGATGAGGACATGTAGTGGGGTAGACATCGGCTCCTGCCCTGAGGGGCTTAGAACAGCCCTGGAGAGGGCTGGAGCTGTGGGCTAGAAGCTGGGCTGATTGGGGAAGTGGCTGCAGCTGGGCCACGCCCCAATCAGGCCGCAGCTGGCCTGTATAAGAAGGCCAGGGCAGCCAGGAGTAGACACTCTCTCTCTGCCTTTAGAGGAAGAAGGGCCTGGCTGCTGGGGAGCTTGAGAGAGTACCTGAGGTGGAGCAGGGCTGGGGGAAGGCCAAAGGGGCCTGGGAGCTCTGGCCTGGAAACCCCCTAGGCTGCAGGCCTAGAGTAAGGACAAATAGGTACTGGGGTTGTATGGGGCAGCCCATGGGTAGGCAGAGGCAGAGGCAGCGGTCCAAAACCCTTCACCTGTGATGAGTGGCTAATACACTGCAGTCTGCCCAGGGAGTGGGGGCTAAGTGAGGACTGACAGTAACCAAGGCTGAGGTGAAGTGGGGATAGTGGGTGGGGGGTTGCCCTGGGTGGGGAGACCCTGAGATTTAGGGGTTACTGCCAGAAGGACAGCACCCCAGACAAACTGGCACTGAGTCTGGGAGGGACATGAGGGCCAGTGGCAAGATGGATCACCGGTCTGCAGAGGGTGCTCTGGCACCTGGTGAGCTAATTCCCAAAGATGACCAGCAGGAGGCGCCGCAGGGGTGAGTCCGCTCCTCTACAGGACCGTTTGGGAACTGTGCATTTACATTACAGGGAAGTGAAGGTTCACAAACTCAAACAAGCTTGACAAATCTTTTAAAAGAGATAGAGAGGAATCTTTAACTCCACAAGGTTCAACAATGTTTGTGACTGACTGCTAACCTTGAAGGGACATCTCTGAATTGGCTTTAAGAGTCATAAAGTCCAATCCTCCTGGGCCTCCTACCAAGGCAGCCAACTGTGCCTCCCCTCCTGCCTATGGAACTATGATTTGGTTGGCTTGAGCAGTCAACCGGTGAAGTGGATTTCATGCAGTACTGGATTCCTTTCTGAGATGGTGAACTGTAATCCCTTGAGCCAGGTGCTGGATCATTGCTACTTCACTTGTGGGTGAAGGGTAGCACTCTCCAGAAAGGAAGCACTTGGCTGAATGGGATAAAAGACATTTTTACAGCAGGATGGAAGCTGGTTTCCAGTCTTATACATTGAGTTCTCATCTTTTCCACATCACAATGTATCTCTTCCATTGCTGGCCCTCCACCAGTGGCAGGCTCATAAATAATACCACTTGAGAAGTTATTATCAGATACATTTTACAGTTCACACTATGCAGGAACACTAGTGTTTCTCAGCATGTACATTTTGTGGTGGTGAAAATTTGGTGCAGCTTGCTGCTACCATGGCCTAGCTGTAAGTCATGTCATGCCCTTAAGCTGTGCTGAGTCAGAGAAGAGAGAATAAAAGATGCTTTTTAAATAATGGAAGAATATTTTCAAGAAAATGACTGTAACAATGACTGGAGTTCTGAAATTTTAAAACGAATGTAACCCGGGATGCTTCAGAGCATTTAATGGACTGTATATTCTCTTCAAACTAGTGTACTAAATCAGTCCATACTTCATAATGCCATTAAATGCAAGAGAATGGCCACTAGAATTGTATGCCTTACTAAACGAAAACATGGCTTAAACTGGAGTGCTACCTTATGGTGAGAGTAAAATGAATGTAGAACCACAGAAGATTGGTGACTTCAGTTAGGAAGGGCCTGAAAATTCTGCATCATAACTTTTTATTTTAGAGTATAACGCTGTGCGTTAAGCTGTAATGGAATCCAGACAAAGCCAATCAAAGTGTTTGGGTAAAAATGAATTAAATGTTTCTTTGTATTCCCCTCTGATCGATTTTGTGTTTAATGCCTCAGGGAGCCATTTGTGGGGACAAAATAGTACCAGCTCTGATCTTCTTGTTTCCATCATCTATGAAAAGGAATACCATAGATAGACAAGGGACCTGTGTGATGGAATGAACCCCCGTATTCACACTATTGCAATACTTTTTGTATAAAAGTTATTACCGATTCTCTCGTTTTACACTGGTAAATCAGAAGTAACTCCATTAAAATTATTGGAGTTAGCCAGATGAAAAGAATTGGGCCCCATATTGGAAATCAATGGAATTACACAGGAGTTATACAAAATATGTCCACATATGTGGCTCTTTGGAACTTAAAAGCATTTGAAAAATATAAAAACATAAACAAATGACTATACATCCAGGACCTACAAATACTGGACCTGAAGCCATGCACTCCCACTGGAAAGTGCTGGGGATCTAGTTAGTCAGGAAAGAGTACTTTAGCACTGGTCTTTAAATCTGTCCTGGAGGAAATTCGTCATTGCAGAGAAGTTTGTAACCCCTTCTACTATATCAGGCTTAACAATAAACTCAGGATTGCATTTTTTTTAACTATTAGTAATAAATGAACCAATACATCCGTGTCATCAAAAAAGTAATGTCCTTATTTATATTTGAATCCAAATGCCATCTTTTTAATGCCTCTTTCTTTCCCAGTGATGCAGAAATATCTTTTTCTTTCTTTCTGTGATTCAGGGAAGCCACAAGAGCAGACATCCCATCAAAACACATGGAGCTCAAAATCACAGACACCTATTATATGAGCGCTGGGCACGGTGGGGGATGTGGTACAAATACCAGCCTCTGGATTTAATCAGGTACTCATACAATGTAACACAACTTTTTTCAATTATGTGAAAAGCTAGGCAGGGGTAGACTACCCATTCTGCTGAAAATTACAGGCATTTTATATTTAATTTTTTTTAAAAAATGAGCAAAAATGTGTCTCTTTGCTTTATTGATAGAGTTTAGCTACTTGGTATTACAACGCATGGCCTCAGTCCTGCTAGTTGTTCAGTGTTGGTGGATCCTTGTTTAGTCTTACCGATTTTAATGGGGTTCCTCATGGAACAACTTGCAGAGAGGAGGCCTAAGGCATAGTTCTGCAATCTGATTGGCACAGACAGACCCCTACCCCACCCAGAGACCTTTTGAAATCATTGTAGTGCCAAATGGACGAGGGTTTATAAGAGAAATAACTTGACTAAGTTAAAAACAAAAATCTAGTTACAATCAATGTTGGAATGTATGTATGTATCATTTCCTTTACCTATTTTGGGATTATTAAGACAAAAAGAATTTTAAAAAATAATTTTGTCCCTGTAATTAATGCTGGTGTTTGCATTTTGCATTTCACTTATCTTGGACAGTGAATACAGACAAGTCAATTTCATTTCTGCTTACCGTCAGTTTCAAGTCCTCATCCAGCAATGCATGTGGGTGGGCCCTTATGTCCCCACAGAGTGCCAAGGAAGACCATGGGTATAGGGGTCCTTCTGTCCTGACCAAATTGTAGGTTCAATGCCTTACTTTCTAGCCATGTTCACTACCATCTCACTGTTCTGGCAACTTTTGGCCCATTTTTGAAGAATTAAGGCTGAATCTTGAACTCATGTTCCCCAAGTACTACCACTTTGCTCTAACAGTAGATTTTGGTGACAATCCAGCATATGTTGTTTTTTTTATAGTGGACTACATGCTATGTGAGAACAGGCTCTTTGTCACCTTCTTTGTCAGGATCCCAACATGGGCAGTCATGGCCAAGGGTCAGAGCAGGGGCATATCTGAGGCTGGGAGTACCAGAAGAGTTTGTAGGCAGGTCCAGGCCAGGGCTCACACCATGGCTCATGGCCTGAGTCAGGAGTCAAAGTCCAAATCAAGCTGAGAATTCAAGAGCAAGGAGCAGGAACAGTAACTGGAGCTACAGAAGATCCACACTGTTGCTGAGACACTTCCTGGAACACACCTTGGGTTTATATAGGGCAGGGAGTCAATCAGGAGTCATGGAGCTGCTGTCTGTCAAACCCTTGAGGCAGAACTTCCCATGTCTTTCTCTACAGAGGGTCATGGGAAGTGTAGTGCAAGTTGGTTACAGCCTGGAGATATCAGCTGCATGGTAGCTCTACAGGCCTGGGTTCTGTAATTATGTTACACAAAAGTATTTGCATAACACTGTGTCCAACTCTTCTGAGTTTAATACTAACAAATATGCTGTTTTATAACTTCCTACTTTTAACAGAGCTGAAGTTACTGACTCGTCTAAATCATTGCAACAGTGTAAAATTGTAGTGCACTCCAGCTGTTTCCTTATGGGATATGTGTATTGGTTAGACTGCAATTAGTGCCACTAAAGTATTATGTCAGAATTCTATAAAATTGCATTTTGGACAAGTGCTACTAAAAAGTCAGCAAATGAAAATAAACTTAGTAATAATTATTTCCTTTTAGGATTCCTGAAATGCTGTCAAGATGGGCAAGATCATTTACTACAAACTGTTTGTTTTTTGCTGTTTCACACAGGCGGTATTTTGGTGAAAAAATTGGTCTTTATTTTGCTTGGCTGGGATGGTACACTGGAATGCTCATTCCTGCTGCACTTGTCGGGCTGTTTGTTTTCCTTTATGGATTGTTTACAATGGATTCTAGCCAAGTAAGGTATGATGCACAATAAAATCCCATTTTAAAAACCACAAAAGACAGTTATTCTTGCCAGTTCCATTGTTGAAAATGTAAGCAGCAGCCAGGCACAACCTAAACCAAATGTTGCATGTCTTCAGTCAAACTTTAAACATTTGCTAGACTTACAGCATTTCATAATATTCAAACTGAGGACTCAATTATATTATCAGCTACATCCCCTCTCTATAACCATTTACATCAAAAACTGGACATTTTTCGTTCACAGTAGCTAAATTTATGGCTGCGTTTGCAGCATTTCCAACTCTGTGTACAAGGAAATACAGCAAATACTGTGCTGAAGATAAGTAATTGCAAATGACCACCCATTAATGGTTCTCACTATAGTGAGGTGAACTCAGGAAAATTCTCTCGGTCTCATGTGGACTGGAGTATGGGATTGCATATAGATCTGGGTGCATCAGTGAAGTTCCAGAACTTCAACCTCCCATCCTTCTGTGCAAACCTTTCCCACCAAAAGGGATGATGTTATTGAAACGCTGAACCTAATTCTTCTCTCAGCTACATTGGTGTAAATTAAGAGCCAACTCCATTGTAGCCAATGGAGGTACTCATTTAATACTGGTGTAAGGGAGATCACAGTCAAGTGCTGTGCAACATGAAACCCACCGAAGTTTCAAAGTGATTTTCCCCTGATTTGGGCCTGTCCCAGGAGGAGATAATGATATCAACTTAAGAAATAAATGAAGAGAAATCGTGCTAAAGCAAATGTCTGATATGTTGTAAGGAGAACTATTTCTAGAGAGACTTTTCTTTCCGAAGCTTTCCATTAGGAGTGATTAGCTCCTCAATGCAGAACGCTAACCCATGGGAATAGAACATAAAGCTTAGTCTGTGGTTACTACTACTTTGCATGCTAAGACTGTTACCTTAATGGAGCAAAATTTTGTAGAAAATTAATGCATTTTAGACTTTGAACAAGGAGCACTTTATCTTTCTTGAAGTTATCTTTATCCTGTACTTTACAAAGTCTTATTGTCTCTCCTGCTGTGCTTAATTAAAGCTTTGTCAGGTTTCCTGTTATAAACCAAAATGTTCAGATTTGACTGTTTCAGATAACATTGGATAATATGATATCAGCCAAACACCATGTATTTTTATTAATGAGGTGTTTAACTGTTTTTTCCATGTTGTAAGTTTGAAAGGCAAACCCACAACATGAAATTGAGTCATTAAAACTGCGTTAAAAGTAATTTCAGGTACATCTGCCCCCTGTGTCCTCTTGCTTATTTTTCTAGTTTTACAATCAGATTTTCCTATTTTTAAATGCTTATTCTCCCTTGCTTTATGAAAGACCCATCCAAACAAAAGAGGAAACTGACCGTCTGCAAGAGGAACCATGAACACTATCCACATTCAGGTGCCAGAATGCTCGACACAAGTAAATTAGGTCATCTAGGAACATGAGTTTTATGCTGCACAGCATGGCAATGACAGCAGGAATAGAACTCAGATCTTCTTGCTCCAAAAGCACATGCCCCTAGCATTTGAGCTGAAGTATTTTAGCTGTTGATAGTCTGACACTTAGCCCTGGTCTACACTGGGGAGGTGGGGTCAATCTAAGTTACGCAACTTCAGCTACATGAATAACGTAGCTGAAGTCGACATACTTAGATCGACTTACCATGGTGTCTTCACCACTGTGAGTCGACTGCTTTCGCGGCGATGGAGCACAGGAGTCGATGGGAGAGAGCTCGGGGGTCGATTTATCACATCTAGACTAGATGTAATGAATCGATCTCTGCTGGATCAATCGCTGCCTGCCGATCCAGCAGGTAGTGAATACATATCTTTAGTTAAGCAGTTCTAATTCTATACAGTAGAAGACAGTGATACACACATAAACTAGCCCATTCATTACAATTTGTCCCTGCCTATTCTGGTGTAGGGTAGCAAAGATTAAACAAAATACTAGTAAACTAGATTGTGAAGACAGCAAAGAATCCTCCATTACCAGGAAGATGGCATAAATGACCTCATAGGTCTTTTCCATTTTTATATTCTGTGGTTCTAGGATTATTTAATTAATGTTTGTAAAACACTTTGAAGAGGATAAGTGCTGTATAAATGCTAGGTGGTGGTAGTAATTTATTATTTAGTTTTGCACTCTGTAGACATTACATTACACAAACACAAGGTACATCACAGGATACTGGCTGAGCTGTTTTCTCCAAGACTATGTTTTTATCAGGATGAAAACAATGAGCATTTGGAATTTTAATTTTGCACCAGGGCATTATGTTAATCTGACAAATTGGCACATTACCCCAAAACCTATTCAAAAATTTGATTATTTGTTACAATACCAATTGATGCCAGATTGACTTTTTATTCTAGTAATGCCCCTTATCAGGAATGTGCAAACTGTAAATATCGCTTTGGATTTTGCTCATAAAACAAACTGTTTATGGACATTTAGTGACACAATTTGTTGTTAATTTCTCTGCTGTATGGTCACCAAAGTGTTTCCGTTTGTTTGTTTTTTTAAAAACCCTGCTCAGTGATCAAATTAGCACTTTGTTCAGTAGTGTCAATTCAGCTGTTAGGGTTATGTAAAAGTCTGCTACTTGGGAAATACAAATCCTCCCTCTAGTGGTTTAGGAGCAAATTTGATCATTTTGCTTTTTCATTTTGTCTCCATTGTACCATTTACTTGCACTGCAGAACTGATGTACAGGTGAAAAAATGTGTATCACCATAGAGTGTGTTATACCTAATTAATAAAGAGAAGATTGTACAGTAATGAAGTTTCAAGCACATGCTAGAGTTGATGTATTTAATACATGGATGTCTGTCTTAAGTCTGAAATTCAAAATCTGCTCTGTTCTGAAGTTAGATGGTAATTGAAAAACAAACCAACCTTTTATACAGTATAAATCTCTCCAACAAACATTAATATATGGCCCACGTTTTAAAACATGTTTTTCTCACTGCTATCAGCAGAGTAACTTGGTGAACCAGGGGACTTTTCATTTCCCTGTGACAGCAGATGGGCAAGGCAGATCATTCCATCAAAAGTCCCGTTCTTTGTTGCCAGGGCTCAGTACTGGTATTAGGGCTGCCACGAATGGTAGCCTTAGCCTGTGATTTCTAGTGGTGACAGCTAGTTCCTTGATTCTGTTGGGAGATGGATGTTGCCATATCAGAAAAACCCAGTGGATCTGTATCAAATTACCTTTGACACACAGTCTGAATTAGATACTTTGGGCCCAAATATGCACAAATAAAGCTGCAGAATTTCGACCCATATTTTTTGTTTTGTTTGTTTCTATTGTAGTATATATTTAATGATAAAGTTGCCCTTTCTTGACCAGGTTGTGAGGCGGATTTAAAGTGTGCAACATATTGAAGGCCCTCCTAGCTCTTAAAATTCTTTCTTGGACTGTTGATTTATTGCAGTTAATTCACATGATTAACTCAAAAAAATTAATCGTGATTAAAAAAATTTAATCACACTGTTATATAATAGAATACCAATTGAAATGTATTAAATATTTTTGGATGTTTTTCTACAATTTCAAACATTGATTTCAATTACAACACAGAATACGAAGTATACAGTGATCACTTTATATTATTTTTATTACAAATATTTGCATTGTAAAAATGATAAAAGAAACAGCATTTTTCAATTCACCTCATGCAAGTACCATAGCGTAATCTCTTTATCGTAAAAGTGCAACTTACAAATGTAGGGTTTTTTTATTAAATAACTGCACTCAAAAACAAAACAGTGCAAAACTTTAGCACCTGTAAGTCTACTCAATCCTACTTCTTGTTCAGCCAATTGCTAAGACAAACAAGTTTGCTTACATTTCCGGAAAATACTGCTGCCTGCTTCTTATTAACAATGTCACCTGAAAGTAGGAACATGGCAATTTTGTAGTCAGCATTACAAGCTATTTACATGCCAGGTATGCTAAACATTCATATGCTCCTTCATGCTTTGGCCACCATTCCAGAGGACATGCTTCCATGCTGATGACGCTTGTTTAAAAAAAATAATGCGTTAATTAAATTTGTGACTGAACTCCTTGGGCTCTATTTTACCCACATTCTGCCATATATTTCATGTTATAGTCGTCTCAGATGATGACTCAGTACATGTTGTTCATTTTAAGAACGCTTTCACTGCAGATTTGACAAAAAGCAAAGAAGGTACCAATGTGAGATTTCTAAAAATAGCTACAGCACTCGACCCAAGGTTTAAGTATCTGAAGTGCCTCCCAAAATCTGAGAGGGACAAGGTGTGGAGCTTGCTTTCAGAAGTCTGAAAATGGAAACACTCTGATGCGGAAACTGCAGAACCCAAACCAACAAAAAAGGAAAAGCAACCTTTTGCTGGTGGCCTCTGACTCAGATGATGAAAATGAATATGCGTCAGTCTGCACTGCTTTGGATTGTTATCGAGCAGAACCTGTCATCAGAATGGACACACGTTCTCTGGAATGGTGGTTGAAGCATGAAGGGACATATGAATCTTTAGCACATAAAGCAGGCAGCATTATCTACTGCAAATGTAAACAAACTTGTTTGAGTTATTGGCTGAACAAGATATAGGACTGAGTGGACTTGTAGGCTCTAAAGTTTTACATTGTTATATTTTTGAAGGCAGTTTTTTTCGGTATATAATTCTACATTTGTAAGTTCAACTTTCATGATAAAGAGATTGCACTACAGTACTTGTATTAGGTTAATTGAAAAATGCTATTTCTTTTGTTTTTACAGTGCAAATATTTGTAATAAAAAATAAATATAAAGTGAGTGCCGTCCACTTTGTATTCTGTGTTTATAATTGAAATCAATATATTTGAAAATGTAGAAAATATCCAAAAATATTTAAATGGTATTCTATTATTGTTTAACAGTGCAATTAATCACTTGATAACTCTAATTTTTTCCATATTTTGCATTCTTTTCTTCAGATGAATTATATGCAGAACCAACCATATATTTAAGCCACACATCAGAATCAAAGACAGGTGTAGATTTTCCCTTCCCCTTTGTTCAGGGGCTTATGTAGAAATAAATTTGTTGGTTTTAGAGTAGTTAGCATTTGAGGGGTTGCTACACATCTCAGGAAACACGTCCATGATCGCTCCTCTTATCGACAGCCTCCACTCAGAAAGGCCAAGAATGGAACAGGCCATGGAGATTTAAGCATCTATTCACCAATAAAGGGGTTGGCCTTTCAGGTCAGGATTGAAGTGCACTGGGCAAAGAAGTAGGGGGAAGCTTTCACTTCTATCCATACTGTTCTTACTAAAAGGATTTTAGCAACAAGGGCAATCACAAGGGCAATGACATCTATCATGATCACTAAATTTGCTAAAAAAAATAATAGCTTAACCGAGAATTGCTCATAAGCATCTGGACTAGTATTGGTGTAACTTTCTTTGAGTTTAGCTGTTGGAAAAAAAACGGGGTTTTAAAACAGAATTTATAAGAAGATTTCAGCACCATCGTGCATAGACTACAACCGCATGTTTTATATACTTTAATGTCTAACTTCTCAAGTACAGCAGCACAATTTGTCTTATGTTTTTTATAGTTTATATTGTCATCATCTATTGTACTGTAAAGATCTCATTCTTTGCAGTTAACTGTTTGAAATAAAATTCCCTTACATATTAAGACTTGTGATACAGATCCGAATTCTATTCCTAGATACACAGGCATGCATTGATGCACATCTCTGACATCAGCTACTATGCTTGCTCCTGTTCAGAGATTTTTTTATAACATTTTCTTTGACAACCCCTAATTTTTTTTGTAAGATTTAATAATTTAGAGACTAGCATTGCTGAGAAAATTTAGAGAAAAGTCCATACAAACATCATTGGAGAGAGCACAGTCTGTAGCATTATTATTCCAGGAATGGGATTTAATGTGAATGCACATTTGTAAATAAATACCAAGTTCAAATGGTAGTTTCCATTAGAGCTGTGAGTTCAGATTCCGTGAGATCCTTAATAGAATGCAAGCAGAGTTTGTGTAAACCGAAATCAAACTGGATTCCTTTGCATTTGTATTGTACCTCTTTTACTGCCTCTGGGAACCATTGCAGCCCCAGGTCAGCTGGGAAAGGGATGTTTGATTGGGCCAGCACAGGAAACTTAAGACAGGAACTTATGTCAAATGGAGTTGGTAATTTTTTTAGTAACCTGTGGCTAGTGTCCACACTAATGTGGGTAAGAGACTCAAAGGGGCCAGCTCCCAGAGGTACACATGAGTGGGGGACTCAGAGGATAACTATTAGTAGGAAGAAGGGCAAGGCTTTGCAGACTAGAATACCCTTCATCTGTACCCTCATTCCCCCTCATGGAGGAAGGGGGAAAGGATTTAGAGGTGGTTTGAATCCTGAGGGTTAGGCTAAAGAGGCCAACACTTGATATGGTTATTTAACAAGGAGCCCATTTAACTTAGCCACAATAAGTATCTGAGGTACTACACACTCTCCATCCCCATTACTGATCCTAAAAGCTCATGCTTCAGGGTTTCAACTGGCCACCTGCAGTGGTCAGGAAGGGATTTTTCCCCCCATTGTATTCTGTGTTTATCTGGTTTTTTCAATCTCCTTCCTCTGAAGCATCAGGGAAGGCCATGACTGGAGATGGGACTTTCATCGGGGAGGGGCTCTGAGGTAGCATTGAACAATCTCTCTCAAGTGCTTGGCTGGCTGGTTCTTGCTCACATGCTCAAGGTTTATGTGGGGTTGGGAAGAAATTTTCCTGCAGTTCAGATTGCCAGTGACCTTGGGGTTTTTTGCCTTCCTCTGCAGCATGTGGGTATATCTCACTTAATCATTTCCCTGCCATTGTGAGGGTCTTGGGCATTGGTGCACCTTGGTCCTTCCTATTCTCTGCCTGTGGCACGTAATAGTCTAGTCTCCTGTGGGCTATAATACTTTGGTTTCATTTCAATTATTGGGATTAATATGCAGGTGCTGGGTGGTGTTGATGGCCTGTACATGATATATAGGAGGTCAGACTAGGTGATCCGGTGGGTCCTTCTGGCCTTAACCTCTCACTGTTAAAAGTTGCTGTCTTCTGCTTTAAAAGCCATCCTTGTGTCTGCTTTATTTTCCTGTGTGTCCTGATCAAGGTACTCAAACATGTGCCTAACTTTAAAAATGGTGAATAGTCACATTGAAGTCAATGAGACTACTCATGTACTTAAGCACCTTAGTGAATCTCAGGGACTTCTGAAGTAGTATGATATCTGAGGATTTTTTTTCCAAACAGTGACTGAAATATCATAAGAAGACTAGTTCATTTTATTTTGTCCCCATAAATGATTCAATCTTGGGGGAAATTAAACACAAATACTTGAAATACAAATGCTAGAAGTTACCCACCCTTTGAGTTCCCCCCTTCCCTATAAAACTAGTTGCCATCTGCATTAGATGTGTTTGACATTACATGTCTTGAGTGAAATCCTGGCTCTATTTAAGTACATGTAAGTCTCCCATTTACTTCACTGGGGCCAGGATTTCATCTCTTGTCACTGTACATGTGGTATGTTTTTTTCCTTTACACATGCTAGGCCAGATATTTCAGATGATGTAAATTGGCATGGCTTCATTAATGTTGACGGAGCTACGCCAGTTTACATCAGCTGAGGATCTACTCCCTGTGTTTTAAAGGGTGTTATAAATATTACTACCTAACTTTGCTAAATTTGTGGTATGTAGTTAGAAGTCTGGGACCAATCCTTCAGTTCTACTACATGTAATACTTCTGTTGAAATCCATGTGTGTTTAGTAGAAATAGGGATGGCAGTATCAGGTCCAAAGAGGATGTGTTATTTGCTTAGGGTCAAATCCTGTTGGCACTGAAGTTATTTGTAAAACTCTTCTTTATTTCAGTGGGACCAGGATTTGGTTCTTAAATTAAATTGGTCATTGAAAATTAGATTTTTAATGAGCCTATTTCATGGTCTAGGCATGTTACAAACCAATAAAGAATATAAATGGTATAGCCTCGGTCTGGAAAAATGCTGAAAGCCTTTTTATAATCTTTATTTTCCCATCTTTCTACTAAAGCAAAGAGATCTGCGAGGCAAATGAAACCATCATGTGCCCTATGTGCGAACGCAATTGCACACTACAAAAACTCAACGAAAGCTGCATATATGCAAAGGTAATTATTAGTTTTGTGCTGCAAGCTGATGCTATCTAAAAGTCAATTCTGTCTGCATAATGGTTGCTGCTGTTACTTCAGCAAAGGCTCCTCTACGATTTGTGATGCTCTACTAACTTTTCAATGACAAAAATATTTGCAGCCTTTCTACCTAGCATCTATTGTCTTTCAGTTGATAATGAAGCAATCACAGCTGATTCTAAAAATGACTTTCTGAGAGCATTTTCTTCTTATCTCTATTTTTGTCCATCTGAATATGCCCAATGATATAGCAAACTTTTTTTTCTGGTCGGGTTTTCTACCTTCCTATATGATTATGTTCTCACTTTTCTGTTTCCCTGTAGTGTTGATAACTGGATTTCTGTTCTTTTTAAAGGTTTTTTTTTTTTTTTCCATTATAGAGAAGTATAATGCTCCTGTGGTGTGCCCAACGCAGTGATCTTATACAGTCAAATCTACAGGAAACTGTCCATCAAACATAAACATTGATTGCTTTTGAATGCAAGCAATATATATAAATGAACACATATATCAAGCTACTTTGGTTTGTATTATATTAACAAGGCTGAAACCAGTCTCAGTTTTTCTTTCTCAAAATTATTCAGCACAATCAAATAATTCTTGTTTAGAACTCAGTATTGTTTACAGAAATTTGAATGGCTCTGTCTTAAAGGCAGAGAAAGAAATTCAGTTTTTAAGGGATTTTGAAATTTGGTTGCATTTCAAATTGGAACTAACCCCAAAAATGTAGAAATTCTCCATGGAAAAAAAAATTCCAAACAATTTTTTGATCAAAACATTTCATTTCGATTTTTAGTTTACTTTATAACATATACTATAATACACAACAAAAACAATCCAAACAAAAAGTCATTTCAAAATGACAAATCAAAATGTTTAATTTCAAAAATGTGGAAATGGGATGTTTTGATATTGTTGAAGCTTGTTTTTTTCCCCAAAACAAAATTTTAACGAAATCGACTTGATTTCAAGAAGCCTCTTGATTTTAATGGAACTGCCTTTTCTGACAAAAAATGGTCCCATCAAAGTTTTTTCTGACCAGCTCTAGTAATAATTGTACATAAACTGCATGTAACACCTTTCATCGAATGGACACACAGCATTGTACAAACTGTGCTGTGCTGCCCATCACAGACACATATTCACCTATGGAGTGCAGCTGTTTAACAGCCCACAGCAGCCCTGCCCAGCAGTTGACTGGAAGGGACACTACAATTGCAACTGTAGTAGTTTAAGATCATGTTGTTTTAGGATCCCTGTCCCAGAAGAAATGTTTTCTCTTTCTTATATTTGCTGTGAAAGTTGCAGGTTTAGCACTGTAAACATCACACACCCTTGTAAACACTAGCCTGGGAGAGAGAGAGAGAGATGGCATTCCAGGCCTGAGCTGCATGCCACCTACGCACATCAATGGGTGGGGGAAATTGATGGGGCGAGAGGTGAAAGGGGGACAGTGCTAGTAGCAACAGAGGGAGTCACTCTCCTAGGGACAATAGATAACTCCTCCCATAGGAGTCTCTGGAACCCATTGGCTGGAGGAGGGGGCGCTGTTTGGCCAGCGTTCCCCAGCTCCCAGGATTTAACCCCATTCAGGGGCCATGTGGAACCTCTTTTGGCTCTGTTCCAGCTGCCCACCCTACCCACCAAAACTAGGAATGAGAACCCAACCTGACAGATGCTGTGGATCTAGCTGGTAGCCTGTTAAGGGGGTTAGGAAGGATTTTTTTTTTCTCCCAGGGGTCAAATTGGCAGAGGATTAGGGATTTTTTTTAACCTTCCTCACACCACGTGCAAGCCACAATAGGTTAAATAGGAACATGCATGGTACCTAACTGCGGTACTGGGGTGGCATTGCTTAAGTGGTGGATCTGAATGCACCAAACTTCACAGTAAAGTTAACAGAGTCCTGGTGATTTTTTACAAGGCTTGAAGGAGTGGGATGGAAATTATGCACTTTTCCTTCTCTCATTCTTGCTCCTGGCCCACCATTTCCCTCCTCCTGAGAGGCAGATCCCAGGACCTGCAGAGAACCCTACCTTTGTCTGGGGAGATAGAAGATAATTCTGGGAAGGTGGCTAGCCTGCTTCTTTATGTCATCCCCTCCATGTAGCTTTAAGGAGCACAATTTGGACCATGACATTTCTTTTGATATGTCCCCTTAAGAATAACATAACCAATTAGTACTGGGGAGTTAATTTAAGGAGACAGAATGTAATTATTTAAGGTGTGATTTGGACAGGACCCCAGGGTGCACACTCTTGTTCTTGAAAAAGAGTTCTTGAACAGTCACAGGGAGTCAGCACCTTGGTTTTCTGTTTTTGTCTTGCCTTCAACAGTGTGTTGTCCTATAGCACGTGTCCTGACTCACCAGCACTACTTTCTGTACTTCTGACTTCTATGCAGAGGTCTCCAATCAAAAGGCCCAGCCAGCTCAGCCCACCCTGCTTAGCTTTGGGATAAAATCCTAGTCTGATATACTGCTAAGACTACAGGACAAAACTGGTCTGGTCATTCTAAAGAAAATGCATGATCTACAGCCAGAAACTCACCTTCTATTCAAGCAAGATCTTCTGAGCCATAACTCTTTTGGGGTTCCTTTTCTGTTTCTTTCGAGAAGTGTATTGTTTACAGATCTCTTTATTGCACAGATTCCCCCAACCTAGCACACATTAAAAATCTGGAGACACTTGTCCATTTTATTGATTTGCAAAATTTTGTAAATCCTGCTGCTTTCGTTTTCCAATCAGATTTTCAGTCTCATAAAATACTTTGCTTGTATGTTCTTTTTATTATAATAAAAGAAAACCAAAGCCAAAGGCGCATTTGCATACAAGTTTCACACAATTATATAATTCACACAAAGAACATATTGGACTTAATGATCTTTGGTATTAAGTAAAAACTTCTCGATTTTCTTCAGCACAGTAAAATAAACAGAGCCCTGTATACTACTAAACTTGTGTGTTTAATAACTCTACTCAATTTTAGAAGTGTTTGCATTTAAGAGAAAATAAAACATATTGGCAAGCAATACACTGTTTATACTGTTAACTTTTTCTTCTGGATTTATAAATGATGAGGATTTCAAGAGAGTTTTTCTAATATTTAATTATCTTCCCTCTTACAGAATATCCTCTGTCACCTGCTCAGTGTTTATTTTCTAAAAGCAGATGCAATAATGGTGACAGTTTTCATTTGAAAACATGTAGGTTTGTCTGGTTTACAGGACTGGAGTCTGCTACAAAGGACAACCCCAATGACAAGACAAGGCAGCTATGATGTATAATAGTTTTGCTAGAAGGTGTTACATAAACTCCCTTCAGCAGACTGTCAATCCCTTCAATATCCCATAACCCTTGAGACCATCACCTCACAAGCACAGCATTCCTGATGGCCACCAGGAATGCTGTGCTTGTGAGGTGATGGTCTCAAGGGTTATGGGTCTCAAGGATTATACAAGGGTTATACATCATTACTCCAATATAATGTAATGATGTATGTCATCTTTCAAATGACACTTGAAACTGAGGTTCCGGTCACTGATGCTCACCAAACATTTTATAGCATTTTTTCACTAGAATATGTTTCAGCCCATTATCCCTGACCAAATTTAATCACTGGCAATTGCCTACCTAAAATCCCCTTTCAGTAGGAGAAATTATTCTTCACCTGAGCCTCCTCGCCTACTGTGGCTCACACACAGTGACTGCTGGATTTCTACCATGGAAATGCCTATATTTCTATGATGGATAAAATGAATCCTGAACAATACATAGAGGACACCATTTTCAAAATTGGGACAACAAACCCCATTAGGGCACTCAAACTGACACATAGTCAGTCATGTAACAGTTTTCAATTACAATTTATCTACCACCCACCATGAACTTTATCTGAACTTTGCAGATAAAACAGATCTATACCAAAGAGTTTACACTGTAAGTAGAAAATGGGCAATAGGGTGCAAGAAACAGCAAAAGTGATTGAGAGGTGGAATGTGATGCATACCTTAGTGCTATAATTACTTCATTTTTACGTTAATTTTTGTTAATATCTGGATGGTTTTATTCTTCATTTTGAGAGTGATTAGGATTTATAGACTCTTTAGAAGGGAAGGATATTTTCAAGAGGGGTTTAGAGGGAGAGCATGGAGGCCTAGTGGACCAAGTGAGACAAGGGATTGAAGAATGGAGTTGCAAGGAAGGAAAGGAGAATGAAGGGAATGGTTAGACAAGGAACATTCTTGTGGGAGAGGGAAATAAAGAGATGAAAGTGAGTAGGTAGGCCTGATTTAAGTTGTTCAGGTCCTAAAAGTACAGGACAAGGAGCTTAAATCTGATGCAGCAAGTGAGAGGAAACCAAGGAAAAATTTGAAGACTCGTGGGATGTGGTCAGAATAGCTGGCAAAGTAATTGAGTTTTGAGACAGTATTTTGAACACATTAAAGATGACTGAGGCCAGAGTGGGAATTGCTGTGAAAGATAATTCAGGCCTGGACTAGCAATGGGAATAGTGGGGGATGAATGGAATTCATATCAGCATATAAATGCTGATGCGTGCACCTTTATGTGGGATTAGGGCTTCCTAAAAGTATGCCTATATTTTGAGGTCTAAAACCTGTAAAGAATGTTGGGATCCTTTTTGGGGGGTGGAGGGGGATACTATATGAATGTAAAGTGGTATTATTATTATTTATTTGTTTTGCATTATGTGTTTTACTTTCTGCTTAGGTTACACATTTGTTTGATAATGGAGGGACTGTCTTCTTTGCTATTTTTATGGCAATATGGGGTAAGTCCATTTTCCTTCCTAAGTGTTCTCTTCACCTCTCCCTCTATAGATGACTATTAGTTTTAGAGGGATTTGAAGTTTAATATAACGTTAAGCAAGTAGTATCCATGTTTATTATATTTTTCCTATTTTCATCAAATCAATGTTTGTACTAGTAGGACATTAAAAATACTCCACTACTAATTTATGTTCGGAATGTAATGACTGTAGGAAAAACAAGGCCTTTAATCCAGCAATCTATGTCATGTGTGCAGAGAGGTCCACTCACACAGAGTTAATTGAAGGTTTGGGGCCAAAACTAGTGTAATCCAATTCGGCGCACTGTAAAATTAACAGATTTGAAAGCTTGTAGGCAAAGGCTAATTAAAGTGAGTTAAATGCAGGTCAGAAGGTTTTGTGTTGACTATTTACAGGACGATTTCATATATTTATTCTTTGAGAGTCTCTCTGCGTTCACTGTGACATCATGTTCCACACCAGGAGGCATCAAACAAAGGCTCAGAGGCAACTCTTAAACAGGAGTTACCATTACATAACATTTCTTTGTTCGAAAGAAGGCAGATGCAGTTTTTACAACTGAGGGGTCTGATCCAGTGATCTTTCATTGCAGTCGATAATAAGTTTGCAATGGGAAGTCAGTGGCAACACCAAGATTATTTCAAGATTAGCATGCTGTAACTATCTGAGATAGATGGGTAGATAGTTCTTCCTGTGAAAGTGCTGCATATTTGTACCCTGAGACTTTAACATTGGTCCACACAGAGCACTGCCTCTATTCAAACCAATGCTATACCATTGTGATGAAGTTAAATGCCACATAGACGCTGTATTTATATAATACACATGAACAGGCATTTCTCACTCTCCCAGCTGCAGCCAGTGCAAAAGGGAAGAGAAGGAGTCTGTGAATTTAACACACTCGTGGCCAGGCTTTCAGCTGATATTTATGGGTGTAGCTCCATTGACTGGGCCCAAAGTGCCCACTCTTAATGACACACATTAAGATCCATAGCAATAAACATGTGTCCCACACTTAATCTTTGAGGCCCCTAAGCATCATGATGTTCTTACTAGTAATATTTTACCTTCCTAAAGCTCTTCTTATGTCTTTAGGCATCTTAGGTGGCTATAAACAGATACATTATATTATTATTTTGGATATCTCCCTGATTTTTAGACTTGCTGAATGAGCAAAGATTTTAAACTAGTCTGTGGTTCTCTGTATTCTTTTTACATTTTTTACCCAAAGAGAATTCCTTCCTTCCACGTAGCCCATCCCAAAATATGCTGCATCATTTTTACAGATCCTAACCTGCAATGCAGATAATAGACCAACTGGTGCAGAGGAGGAGGAAGTGTTGACTATTCATTCTTGTGGTCTCCTTTCTGTAGTAATTGTAACTGTATCAGTGTGAGCAAATTCTCTTCATGATAAACAGTAAATCAGTTTGGCCTGGCAAATTGCAAGCTGTAAGTAATGTAATTAAAACCAGTGCCTTATAGTTTTTTCTCTCGGGTAGATGCAAATATCAAGGCAGGGAGGAAATCTCCCGCCCCGCAGATCTGATAGAAATGACATTTGAAGAAAGAAGCTTCTCATCAAGATAGTCATTATGGTTATTTTGTCTAGGTGCTAAACTTCCCTTAGAATCCTGGTCATATTTTGCTCCATTGCATGTTTGCAACCTCGACTGAAGCCAAAGGAAGTTGACTAGGTGTAACAAACAGGATTTTGCCTCTTTCTGTGCAGTTTGCTAATATTGTTTTTAAAAAGATAGCATAGTGTCTTTTAACACAGAAGCAGATTGAGCATTGAATTTAGTTTAATTACCAACTGGGACAGTGGTGCTCTGGCACAGCAGTGTATGACCAGCATGTGTAAATATATCTTGTGATTTCAGATATGCTATCCAAAGCCTTTCATGTTAATAGCCATAGGATTATTTCAGGGGGAATAAACTTGCAAAATACTGTGGGAGCAATGTATGTAAAACAAGGTACATAGATCACAAACGAGTTTGTAATCTGAAGCCAGCGGACGTTACCCTCGGACATTATGCTGGGGGTTGAGATGAAGTCATGTCACCCATTGGAATGCCATCATATGGTCTTCCTCTGCTGTTCTGTGCAGCTGGCTCGTTTGTTGTGCTGGGATTGTAGTAAGAGAAATCACCAAAGCTCACATTATGCGATGAATTATCTAATCGGAGAACTGGAAAAATACATCATGATTATTTATAGGTTTTTTCAATGGTTCTTATCACTATAGTGTCTGAGTGCTTCAACATTAATAAATTTAGTCTTGTAACATCTGAGGTAGAAAAAAGTTGTTGTCCCCTTTTTACAGACGAGGAACTGAGACAGAGAAAGATTCAGGACCTGATCCAAAGCTCACTGAACTCAATAAATTGACTTCAGTGGGCTTTGGATGGGGTCCTGGGTGGCTTGCCCACACAAGATGTCTGTAGAAGAGCCAGGAATAGAACCTACATATTCTAATTACCTGTCTGGTGCTTTAGCAACAAGACCATCTTTCCTCTCTTCAGTTAAAAAAGAATAACACCGTTTCACTAAAAATATTGTAGTTAATTTTTTTCACTCAAAGATGAATACTCCAAGTTACTCTAGGACTAGATTGAATCCAAACTGTACCATAAACTATAGTATATTAAATCTCTTCCATATTTCTTTACTGTCAAGAAAATGATCAAAACAGCAAAATGCTGTTCTTCTGAAGATCTGAGTGTAAACATAGAAATATCAGAAAATGTCTGCACATGAATAGTGCCAGTGACTTTACACTGGATTTTTGTTTCTCAACGTTTGTGGATCTGTGTTTGTAAAACAGTTGGTGTCCAAAATGTATATTGTACAATATAGGTTCATAATTCTGCCAGAACTGGTCAGTGTTTAACCATCAACTATCATAAACACCTACATGGGTCTTTAATTATGTAATTTCTGTGCCTACAAAGTGCATTACTCGGCTGCACAATTCATTATGGCCCTACTGGTAACATTTTTACAGGACATATACAATAAACCAGCATAGTATCCGCAAAAGAAAATAATGTTACATGTCTCAAACACCAGGCACAATGGGGCTATGGTCTTGATTGGGGTCTCCAGGTGCTACTGTGATATAAATATATATTAATAATAATGGAACAACAGTTCATGAATGACCTTTCTGCACATGAAGCAGTGGGGTCCGTTGTCTGGCATGCTGGAAAAAGTGAGTGCCCCTTTAAGGGCTAGAGAGCCAGGGAGTGACTTTCTGCTGCAGTGGCAGACCAGTTCAGCATGGGGATGCTGACCCATCCTCCCACCAGGGGACCAGAAGAGAGGGGAGACTATATAGGTCCATGCAGTGCAGGAAAAGCCCTCTTTTACCCTGGATCAGCACCCACCTATGGAAGTGGTGAAAGATCAGGTTTTGTCAGGACCTGCTGTGGGTATTGTGCTGTTCACTCCTTTCTTGGGGTCTGGGAAGGAATTTTTCCCTCACTGCCAGATTGGCCAATGTTCAGTGTATATGTGGGGTGGGGGGGAAGGGTTACCTTCCGCACAGTAGGTTCTGGGGGCCTTAGTTGAGGCAAACATGAAACAGGAATTAGGATATGATGTTGCAACTCATTATGTAAATGTCGGACAGATGTCCAGTGCAAGTACTCTGTAGGGAAGGGTATATTGAGCAGATAAAATAGATTGGTAAAGGATTTAAAGGAGGTATTATTTAAAGGGGCAGAAATATTTTGGGGGGGGGGGCAATTCAGGGCTCCTGTGACTGTTATGGCAGGGAACCAACCCCCTATCCTTTATAGCCCACCCTTTAATCCTCCTTTGGGGTTGCGGGGGATGGTGAGGCTCCAGCAACAGATTGGCTGGTCCCCAGCATGGGTAAGGGGAAGAGCTGATGGAAGCTGCTCAGGTTTATATTTAACTGATTATGGAATTACCTGCACTGTATGCTTGTATCTGTCAGATACTCCCAGGCATTTAAGAATAAAATTGCGGCTTAATTAAACAACATTCCAGTATCTCCTGCCCTACTTCCATTATAGCCGGACAATGGCATTGTTTTCTGAATTATGGTTCAACATATTAAGAATTACATTCTTACGTACATCTATCTGGGAGAGAGAGATTTTAAAAATAGAGTAAAAGAAATTTAATTCACTTCCCCGGCCTATTTTGATAGTGGGAACTCTCATTTGTGTACTATTGTGGAAAGAGTGGTGGGTGTGCACATACAGGAGTGTTCACAAATTTCTAGATAAATTACACATTAGCTTCCTGTTTAAGAAAAAAGTATACACTGTAATAAAAAAAATCAAAACGACAATAATCTCAGTACAACATGTTTCAACACGTGGAAAAAATGTTCCGGAGGTGTTTGATCACTGGCAACTATGCATTAATAATTATGCATAGGCCATATTTTATTAAACACTATAACCTATTGTCTATAAGAGAAACTGCTGAAAATGTGCTTGGCTATGTTCGATATAAGTCATTTATATCTGTTTTGAAATGTTGTCTTGTGGTTGTTTTTATTGATTCTGTGAGGCAATGAAGATTGAAAAGCTCTTAGTCTACACTAGACCGAGAAGTATAACAGATGAATGTGTTGAGTGCTAGACTCTTAACTTGTGAGGTATATGTATGCCTGGCTCATTTCAAAATAATTACAAGAATTTAAAATCAAGGCAGCTCAATAAAATGGATCACTACAGTGAAATTCTGCCTTCAGCCTCAAAGCTGCAGCTGTCACAAAAGCAAACCTAAAGACAGAAAATGCCTATTAAAGTGCTGAGTTGGACAGTTGATTTATTTCTCTCCTTTAAAGCTACTCATACAGTATCTGATACCTACTTGTGCTTTGTGAGGTTTGGTTGGTTGGTTTTGGGTTTTTTAATCTTTGTCCGGACTTTACACCTTGAATCCATAAATACAAATTTGCACATCTTTGGAAACTTTCATCGTTATTCCATCTAACATGGGTTTTGCTAGTGATGAGGATGGAGGATTTTTTATAAACCACTCTCCAAAGTAGATAGTCTCAAGGCAGTCAGATCGCTGTTTGCAATTTTTTTCAAAAGCATTTTTAACAGTTATGCGACTTTTAGCGACAATGCTGGCAAAACCATGGTTCTGATACCACAACCCAGATCCAACCAGTAGGACTTTTGCAGTCATGCACAGCTCCATTATCCACAAGGGTGCAGTTCAAATTACAGGATCAAAGCCAATGTTAACAGAAACTGGTTTTTAAACAACAAAAAATGACACAATCAAAATACAGACATGGCCTAACTGTGTTGCAGTGTTTTATGCTAGTGGTGTTCTACAGTACATATTGTAGTTGATATATCTTATTAATATTCTCCTTTGATTACAATTTTACCTTGATATCTCAATACTATTCTGTGTAACCCATGTTATTTTGTGAGCATGGATATTTTTGCACACTGAAGTTCTGAAAACACATGAAAGGTACCTTCCTGGATTTATTTATGGGGGAATTTGCAGATAACCCATTGGCTTAATGATGCTGATTGACAATGACTGCTGTTCATTCAACTCAGTAGTTGTACAAATTCCACTTAGTATGAACTTATTCAGCTGTTGCATGTTGTTTAACTACTTTGTATATATTAAATGGTATCAAAGTCTAAAGGGACTATCTTCATTGTACAGTTAAACCTGGATTTTAGCCCAAACTTCCCTACCATCCACACAGAAAAACCTGTAACATTGGGTTGGAGGTGCTTCATGCACCCACATGCTGGTATGGGTAAGTGCCCAAGTTCTTTTTTAACTTGGGCTGGAACCCAGCAACTGTGCCACGAGGACACAGGCAAAACCATTTCAGTGCTGATAGTCTTCCAGTGCTGATGTACTTTAAAACCATTTGCCAAACTGACTTGTACACTCTAAATAAAAAAAAATAGCAGTGAAATCCTAGCTCTATTGAAGTCAATATCAAAATTCCCATTGACTTCAGTGGGGCAAAAAATTCACCTCAAGAGTTCTGTGCAGAATAGGAAAGTCCTTCTACTCCTGGAACATTTGTGATATTCTTTACCTGGTTCACTCCTTGTGTCATCATAAAGTCGCTGATGGGAAAATGAGCCAGACTTTCTCTTCCCACATATAAAGTACCCAATCAGACCAATTAATGCAGATCCTAAAATGGCTCCTACAATCGCACCAAACACTACTCCTGCATTGTGGTGATTCTCTAGGAGAGGGAAAAAGGATAACAAAATTATTCTAATGAAAATTTATAAATCTATAGGGCCAGATCCTCTGCTGACATTTTACACGAGTTGAGAATCTGGCCCACTGTGACATATTTCACTTTACAGACAATAATAGTTAAGTCAGCCCCTCAACAATCCCATGAGGCAAGGAAGTATTACTCTCTCTTATTTACAAACGTGGCACGAAACGTTTTAGTATAACTTTTCCCCAATCAAGCAAGTATTTGACCAACAGCTGTGAACAGAATCCCCGAGTTGTGGTTCCCAGCCATCCGCTCTGACCACAAGGCCTTGCACTGTCTTCTGATAAAATCGCTTTAATATTACAATTGTAAGTATTTAGACCAAACTATAAAGAGAGCCTGTGATTTTAGGTGCCTCTGGTTTTGGGTGCCCAATTTTTCAGACACTTTGTTAGGCATCCAAAATCAGAAACCTAGAAAGTGTTAGCTCTAACCTTTTTAGTTTTTCAGGTAGCAAAATTATTTTTTTTCTTCCCAACATTTTTCTTGGGTTTTATAAAACTTTTCTTTGAATTTTCACCTCTTTTTTTGAATGCCCTCTTTCAGAGTCACTTTAGGCAAAAAGTCCTGATACCTTGTAACTATTAGAGCTATAGAGAGAAGCTTGAAAACATGAAGATAGCCTCCAGTTCTTAGTGTAGACTACTGTATATGCTGGAGAAGCATTTCTGTCCCGTGTTAAAAGCCGGCAGGCAAATTAATGGTATAAAAATACTGTGTCTTCGAATCTTCCTTTCTCATTCACTGAAGCCCCAATCCGAAAGAGCAGAATAGAGAAATGCTATTTTTGGTTTTATGCTATATTGTTTTCCCAGGCTTAACCAAATTGATAGTAATAAAATACAAGATGGGCAATCCATTTGGGCATTATTTATAAATTGAAGGCATTAGTTACAAAAGTGTTCTGCACTCTGTGTGTCCTTCATGCTTAAGAAATGATTGATTTGTTGCTCTAAATGCTTTGAGCATGGGGATCTATTTCATATATGCAGAAGTTGAAAGGATGGGGAGGGAAAGTTTGCACATTCACTGAACCAAAGCAGAGCTGCATTACATTTCCTATGAAAATAGATAAATAGATAAGCAGAAATTAATATAAAGCAAAACTCAGAAACTCAGTGTGTTGGGGCTACTCCAGACTGATGCAGCAGATAAAACAAAACATTTTCAATGATTTCCAGTGGACCATTCCCTATAAATAGATCCAATTTGAATGATACTCTCACTGAAGCAGTCTGCTGGGAATATTCCCATTATAGTATCTATATACCAATATAGTTCAGAAACAAGAAATTTTTCAGTATGCCAGTTCACAAATACCATACACTGGCCTGGGGCTTCAGGAGACCTCAGATTAATTCATGTCTCTGCCACAGACTTCCTATGTGACCTTTGACAGGTAACTCAGAGTATCATTTTCCAAAGTACCTAAGAGACTTTCAGTGGATCTTAAGCTCCGAAACCACTTGAAAATGTGCCTCAGTTCCCCATGTGTAAAATGGAGATAATAGTGTTTTCCTTTCTCCTCCCCTTCACCAGTTTTGGTTGTTTATTTAGATTGTAAGGAGTTTGGTGCTGAGAATATTTCTCACAATGTATATGGGCAATCGTTACCATAGTCTGGCTATGATCTTGGTAGAAGATCTAGATTTTACTGTAATACAAATAATACAAACTTTGTTACTTCTTTCTAGCCCTCCGCCACTAAATGGTCTCCTCAACACTGCTGCTAAATACCAGATGGAATCTGGCAATGCAGTTCAAAATAGCTGCATGGTAGCCCAGGATCTGTCCCTTCCTGTTGCAATTGAAATAAATAAATAAATATTTCTGCCTGTGGTCCCAGAAATGCAGAAAATTATATATGGTAAAAGTTACCTAAGTTTTTTTGAATTTCAACAAACTTTCAGGTGAGGTCTAGTTTTATCTGAAGCAGTTCACACATCTTTACAGCTTCCCAGACAATGTAAACGTTTTAGTGTTCAGCATCATTACGCCGTTGAACCTTTTTTTACTGTAATTAAACCTTTACCTTTTTTATGTTCTTTCGGATTTGATGGGACGGTAGAATGGTTGGTGAAATTCTGGTGTGCGTTTTTTGTAATCTGTGAAATTGTTTTGAAGTCTGTTGTGACACTGCCACTGTGGTGTGTGGATAATGTGGTCAGTCTATTTGGTGGACTGTTGGTAGATGAGACTTCTGTGGGGCTCTTTAGAAAGTCTTTGGTGGAGATTGTTGCAGTAGAACTGGTCTTATAGGTGACTGAAGTGAAGCTTTTGGCTTCCGTTTTCGACGATACACCAGCATTTGTAGGCATGTTGCTTTCAGTCGCTGTAGAAAAGTCACTCATGGTTATGGATAGTGTCGAAGATGGTGAGATTCTGTTGACATTTTTGGCAGAGGTATTTGTTGAACCCTTATCCACGTTTGAAGTCAAAAATAACCCTGTGCCATTAGTGGATCTTTGAGCTACACTGTTGCTTTGAGTGTTACTCTCTATTACTGTACTTTTTGTTGCATTTTTATTGGCCGTTGTTGGTGCAACATGGCTTATAGCAGGAGTTATTCCATTAGTTCCAGTAAGACCTAGCTGATGTGAAGTTCCTTGGTATGAAGGTGGAGTCGTATCTGTAGTTGAATTATTGTCAGTGTTTGTTGTACTGACTGTACTACTGTGACCATTGCTTCTGGTCCACCCTAAAATAACCGGCAGCAAAATAAAAAGAATTCCACTGGAAGGCAGCATGGTATTGGCTTTGTGGTTTGTTTCTTTATGTAGAGAACCTGAAAGAAGTGAACAGTTTTGTGATTTAATTTATTATGTGAAACTGAGAGCTGGACAATGAAGACCCAGACATGTTGATGAAAACTTACAGCGGCTTGATACTAGAGAAATGAAGTCATGGAGGTTCCTAAAGGTATATCTACACTGCAGTTAAACAGCTGTGGCTGGCCTGTGTCAGCTGAGTCAGGCTTGGGCTGAGGGGACTGTAAAATTGTGGTGTAGGCATTCAGACCCAGGGCTTTGTGACAGGGGAGGGTCCTAGAGCCTGGGCCACCATGGTTTTACAGCCTGAGTCCCGTGAGCCTAACTCAGCTAACACCAGCCAGCTGTGGGTGTTTAATTGCAATGTAGACATATTTGAAGGTTTGCATGTTGACAACTTAACACTCCTTAACTTAACACTACTTAACATAGTAGTAATATTCTCTCAAAGCATTACTATTGAGCAACAAAGCTTTTTGAATGCTTCCATAGGCAAAGCTGCATACTCCCCTCCATTCTACAGCTCACAGTCTGTAACAACTTGCTATTACGTGTATCCAAGAACCCCTTGCACCAAGACCCATGCCTAAAAGGACATGCTTCCGCAATTGATGCTTTCTGGTCAGAGGGTAGCACCCAGCAATATGTGAGTAATAGGGGTGTGGCAAAGCTGAAGAGCTAAGTAACAGAGTGTGTTCCCATGCAAAGTGGTGTAATTGTTGTTGCAATTAGCCTTTGAAGGTCATGATTTGCCTTACATGTTTTGTGACCTTGAGGGGGAGACCATCACAGGAATACAGCTGCTGCCAGGGGATTCATAACAGCTCAGCAGCTAAGCCAGCCCATGGAATTAGCGGAGGTGCATTTCTGCTTCAGAACCAAACACCAACACCAAAGCAGTGCAGTCTGCCCTGATTTGCAAATGTGCAACCAAGGATCAGCAAGAATTCTGATCCCCAATCTCTTGGATCTTTAGACAGACATATTGCCATATACTTATCTAGCTTTTAAGAGTAGTGACAGCTTGAGGCTTATGCATGTTTTGTTGCCTATAGGGAGGAGACATGCTGCCTAGAGGCAGTGACCTGGCTCTTTCCCCTTTCACCCTTCAGCGCCACTGTCTGGCCCATTTTCCTTTTCTAACTGTGGGTTTTTCCACAGCTTTGCTCCTCTCTGCACAGCACAGCAGGGGAGAGGGATGAGTATAGGGACTCTAACAGTAGCCACTGGAGTAAGCCAGCTTGTCTCTGTGTCACCCTCCCTACAGAGACTTCTGTCCTTTGACAGATGATATGGTTCAGTTTCAGCTATTAGTCAATAAACCTGACATTAGGTCTGATCCTGCTCCCATTGCAGTCAGTGACTGAACTCCCATTGACTTCAGTGGGAACAAGATGTAGGGCCCAGGAGTGGAATCGGTATGTATGTATATTTGTGGGATTCAGCTTTCAGCAATCTGTTTATAAATATTGTTTCCATGTTGGTAAATTGATTAGTCTCCCAATATAGGGTGGTCATCTGCCAGGTGGGATTAATATTCCTTAATTATTCACCTAAAAATAAAAGACTAAAAACTTTGTTTTTTATTATTATTTTACATAAATAAATATTGCAACTTTCAGCTTAGAGCTAATCTTTGTGTCTGGAGTCCCAGATCTGTAACTGAACAGTCAACTCACACAACTATATTAATGAAAGTTGCTTTGTTTTCACCTTACCCGGGTATAGGGACATTTTTCCAATATGAGGAGTAATTACAGAAAAGTGTAGCAAACAAAACTTTAAATGAGCTTTTATTAAGCTTTCAGATATTTGCTTTCATCTTGAAAGTACCATTGTTTTAGCTCACTGGCATGACTCTTTTTTCCCTTGTATCAGTGGCCATGTCATTACTGAACAAAGTGAGTTTTGTCAGATTTCTTATTTCACCTTGACTGTAATTTGAAACTACCAAGGGAAATTACTAACAGTTCACTTTAACTGCACCTTTTGTTTCTCTCTCATAATGCTAAAGAGTCAGCATCCCCACTGAACAATGTGGTTTTCATGATTTCCTTAATCCTGTAATTTTTTTTTCCTGGGGGACAAAAAGGGAGAAAACTCCTTGACACAAAGATTTTTTTACAGTAGTTCTAAGGCTATATTTAGGTTGTATTTCTTGGAAACCCTTGGTGTCTAATAATTAACTGGTCTTGTATTAGTGTAGCATTAAGATTCAGATCAGAAACAACACAACAGCCCTGGAAAGCCACCTGTTGCCCTTAGAGCTTAACATGCAAACAGTGGTATTATAGGACAACTGCAAATATTGCAGCTCCAGCACCTTGGACTAGCCAGAAGATTAGCCAGAATCTAAAGAATTTTCCAGTTAGCTTGAGCAACTAATTATAAAATATTTTTTAAAAGGAGAAATAATCTGATATGATGATTCTGATCTTGCTGGCACCTGTAAGTAACTACACTGAAATCACTTTGAAGTCAGACTGAGGTCAAAGCTGTGTAAATGAATTTTGAATCACCCCCTCTGACTTAGATTCTTCCCTCATTATGGCCCCAATCCTGCACTGACGTGTGCATGCCCTGTCTTAGTGTGGAGCCCTACTAAAGTCAGGCACAGGAGTCCTTCTGCAGGCATCTCGTTACAGGATCAGGGCATATAGATAGAGCTACATACAGATCCCTGAACAACCATTTGACATCGGTAGCTTATCACTTTGGACTTGAGTACAATTTTGAACTAGGTTTGGGCTTATCACATGTTTTTACTAGGGTGTTTTTTGTTTTTGTTTTTGTTGTTTTTTGTTTGTTTGTTTGTTTGTTTGCTTAAAACTGAATACCCAGGAGAAGGGTTAGTGAAAATCCTTGTCACTCTGTGGTTAATGACAGTTAACGCACTGACTTTATTATATTGATCTTTTGGGGCAGTATTCATACTGTATATGGTTCCTCCTGTACATTCATATGTGTGCATATGTGCATACACACAGTGAAATCCTGGCCTCGTAGAAGTCAATGGCAAAACTCCTCGAGTATGTCTACACTGCAGATGCAACCATGCCTCCTAGCCCAGGTAGACAGACTCAGGTTGGGAGCTCTGCTTCCGCTAGGATGTAAAAATAGCAGTGTGACCATGAAAGCATGGGTGGTGTCTTGAGCTAGCCATTTGAGCTCAAATTTTGGGTTTTGGGCAGCCCCCGTTTCTATTTTTAGCACATCAGATCAAGTAGAGCTATCATGATTCTTTCTACCCAGTCTGGGAGGCATCCTCCCAGCTGCAGTGTGGACATACTCCTCTTGACTTCAGTGGGATCAGGATTTCAGCCACGGTCTTTATGGTAAAGACTGCATCACTTTTATCATCTGAATTGCATTTCCTCATTCTCTTTCTGATTTGAGTATCTCTGCAGTTATTGAATTATGTCCGGTTGTACATGGAGGAAAAAGGGTTAGTGAATGCTGAAGAGGAATTTTGTTTATATTAAAAGGGCATTCAAAATTATTTTCTTAAACGATTTCGAAAACCACACTTATTTTTGGCTTAATATATGGAGAGATTTGCAGACAGAACTGCCATTGGCCGATGACAGAAGTTATACGTGCATCAAGAGAAGAATAGTTGTCACTGAGTTATTTTCTTATGGGACAGTGACGTGATCTTCACAACTACAAATTCGAGGTCTTTTTTTCAAAGTGTTAATAGAGCTTTACTCCATCTTTTACACACTAGTATTTGATACTCGCAAAACAGAGTGTACAAATGTAAAATTAAATATATGTAGAATATCTTCTTCTGAAATTCAAAAAATATATATTTGAAACTGATACTCTGGGGAATACATTGGATGGTTGCGCTCATGTCTGTTTCCTGGATAAATCAGACTGTTTTCCAAGGATAACATGCTGTTAAACTCAGCGAACAAATGATTAAAACCTCTTGTTTTCTTTATTTTGCTTTGTTGTTTATTTTGGGGGCGAGGGCATGAAGGTTTGTTTTTTGCTAAGTATTTTAAAATTATTTTTTGCAATGCCTGCATTCCAAAAACAAAATGTATTTTTGAATTCAGTTATCCTGTTGCCTCTCTGAATAGCTGGCAACTAGATCAGTATTCACTTTCCTATATACTCTCAGTATAGGTACATACACTCAAAATATGCAATTATAATCTAGCAACACTTCTCCTTACAGCAAATCAGCATACTGGATTTCTTCTAAACATACACAAAGTTCCACAGGAATAATTTAAATGGTGGGGGGAGGGGAGAGGAATGATTGATGTTGATTCCTAGACTGAGTTCATTAAGAGCAAATCCTAAACATGCTTGCAAAAATCACTTCTTAAAAGTGCAGGAAAAGCAATTATCCGCAAACTTTAAATTACAGTGAAATATTTTCATCTTCTCTTTATGGTTCTTACATCTCTGCCTAGCTTTGCTGTTAAATCCTGGAATTACTGGCCCAAGTTAATTTGTCTATAATTTTTTTTCCTTATAGGGGTAGTTTTGCTGTGAGTTTGGTTACCCAGTCCCTACTTTCACCCAAATATCTTGTCAAAAAAATCAATGCTGCAGTGATTACTTAGCCAAATTCATTAACAAAAATAGACTTACCTTTTAGCTCTACAGTATATTCAGGTAGGTTTGAAATACTGCTGTGGCACAGAGTGCAATTAGTCTAGTGAACACAGGTACTGTAAGTGCGACAGTGTCACACTCATTGGGAATGCACTGTAGAAACTTAACTAGGTGGGGCTATATTTCCCTGGGTGTAATAGAACACCTGAGAACCAGACTGACCTGCTTCTTGGTTGTCTTTGTTAAGAGCTACCATTACAGAGTTCACAGAAATTACAGGTTTCATTGTAAAGTGGGTAGACAAGTGCCCATTGATTCTGTGACAATTACAAAATCTTTACACTGATGTTTCAACAAGTGTATCAAATTCCTATAAACTATATGTAGTATTCGTCTTCTCTTAATTAGACAGCAGCCATTTTAATAAAGAACACTTGTAGTTTTCTGTGAGACACACTTTGTTACGGTACATGTATAGTCAACTTGCCAGAGGATGTTGTGAAAGCCAAGACTATAACAGGGTTCAAAAAAGAACTAGATAAATTCATGGAGGATAGGTCCATCAATGGCTATTAGCCAGGATGGCAGGGATGGTGTCCCTAGCCTTTGTTTGCCAGAAGCTGGGAATGAGCAACAGAGGATGGATCACTTGATGATTACCCGTTCTGTTCATTCCCTCTGAAGGACCTGGCATTGGCCACTGTCAGAAGACAGGATACTGGGCTAGATGGACCTTTGGTCTCACCCAGTATGGCTGTTCTTAGGGTTTGAAGAGAAGAGTTTGTAGAAGATGTATAGGCAAAAGTTAATTATACTATGGCATACTCTTAATATACATCAACTTTCTACTATGTTTGTGTACATATATATATGTACATGCCGTTAGGCATTAGCCCAAGCCCCTGGGTCCAATTACCCTCCTAATTTGAAGGGATTTGAAAAGCAGATTTAGATCCAAATTTGGTAAATCAAACCGTAAACCCAGATTTTGGGGGGGAAATAATAATCAGATCCAGATCTGAATCTTGCATATCAGTCCCTTCTTTACATGCTGTATATAATCTTGGGGGTGGATTTAGAGTAAATGGGGGTTGGGGAAGGCAAACATGCACAGTTTAATATTTTACATTCTGAAGTAGTCAGGACTACTTGCTCCTGTAATTATATTTTTTTTATTTATTCTAGACTGGTATGTGTTGGAGAGGGACGCAAAGGTGTTCCAGTCATATCTGAATAACTCCATGAGTGGAATACCATGGCACTTTTGTTTCCACTTGAAATTTTTGAAAGAATCAAGTGCAAGCTACTATTTCATGCCTTTCTCCAGTGTCATTATTTGTATATTAGTGATAGCTCTTGTTTGCACTAGATATAAGCCCTATGCAGACACTCCTGCACCCATATGGAACCCTCCTGAAGCCAGTGTGGCTCCTCACAGATGCATCGGTCAGTCCATACAGTGCTAATTGCAGATTTGGGACCTAATTTTAATTTAATCCCATAGCTACCTGCAGTAGCAATGTTGGGAGCTCTACTGTAGGCAAGTCTCTAACAGTTTGCTACTATTTTAACTACTGTATCCTCTAGACGAGTTCTGAACAGGGTTAAATAACAAGATAGGTTAAAACACCATCAGCCAACCTACATTAGCACTCTCATCACTGCAACAACTCGTGGAGCTGCACCAGTGGAAATTGATGGGGGCTGCTCAAGCCTTATTAGCCCAAACGAGTGATGTACACATGGAGTAACTATAATCTACTTTTATATATCAGGAAATATTTCTAGCTTGTTGAAAGCAAGTTGTAACTAATCTTAGGCAATAAATTTATTATTACACATGAAAGTAAACTACATGTAGTTCACAGAAGTAATTATAGTGCCTACATAGCGCATTTTGATTGCCTGTGATTGTGATGAGATTTCTTTTAAAAACCAACTCTTTTGTTCATTTAAAGATTCTACTGCTAATGAAAATACTTATCTTAAGCCATGAGAACAACCACTAAGTAGATATGAGGGACACAGAACTTCCACTCTCAAGTCTTTATTGCCCTGTTATTGTCCCTTAATTGTGGCTATGAGACTCGTTCACATTCATTTCTAGTTTCCCATACATGTGATTTTCATGTTGTTTCACCTCTGTATTGAAGCAGCAGTTCATGATGAGAAATACATTAACGTCTATATCTCACTAAAATGAGTTATGTAGATACTTGCAATTCCTTCTTCCACACAACATAAAAGGTGGAAGGGAAAGAGCAATAATCACACACAGAAATGGGACTAAAGGTGCAATGGGAAGGGGAAGAGTGGCAATATGGTATAATCAAGCCACTAGCAAAAAATAGACACTGACTTCATACAAGAAAAGGGGATATTGACTGGTGGTAGCAATTGTGAGGATTAAAATACCCTTGTAGCCTGAGGGAAACTAGAGGCCATAGTAATTTACTCTCTAGGAGTGTGTAAAGTCATTGAAAACTGCAAATTATTACCAAGTTACATATGACAGGTTAGTAATGTGCCCAGTTAATTGCTGGTGTAACTTCAGACTTAAAGTCTTCCATCTTGAGGTCTATAAAATCATGAATGGTGTGGAGAAAGTGAATAAATAAGTGTTATTTATCCCTTCACATAACACAAGAACCAGTGGTCACCCAATGAAATTAATAGGTAGCATACAGAAGTACTTAAACATAAGAAGCAAACATAAGGAACAACAAACAAGAAGAAGTACTTCTTCACACAGTGCACAGTCAACCAGTAGAACTCATTGCCAGGGGATGCCAAAAGTAAATCTGGGTTCAAAAAAGAATTAGATAAATTCATGGAGGGGATGCTAAGATTAGGAGAACAGTGAAACCTTTTGTCAAACAAGAGCAGTTTGGCTTTAGGAAAGGACAAGGAACCACAGATGCCATGTTTCTATTAGCCAAGGTGGTCAGGGATGCAGCCCCATGGTCTGTGTGTCCCTAGGCCTCTGACTGCTAGAAGCTGGGACTAAACGACCGTGGATGGATCACTCAATAATTGCCTTGTTCTGTTTGTTCCCTCTGAAACATTTGGCATTCATCACTGTCGGAAGACAGGATACAGGGCTAGATGGACCATTAGTCTGACCCGGTAGGGCCATTCTTATGTTCAGTGGAGTTATACCAGAGATAAAATTAGCCTAGTTAATACACTTAGTAGTTCTTTTGGTTCATTGCTAATCAACTGATAATGGGAGCTGTAGTGTATCACCAATCATTCAGGTGATAGGAGAAACCCACTTTATAGGAAGGAAACTTATTTTATATTGACAGCTGGAAAATACATTATTCAGTAATGCAGTGGTTCTCACACTGTGGTTTACGGACTCTCTGGTACTCTGGAGAGCCTTTTCTAGGAGTCTGCAAAAGGAAACATTTTAAGTGACAGGTTGTGGTAGAAAGAAGTGTTGCCTGGGGGAAAGAGGTGTTGCCATTGTCCCTAAAAGAGGGGGGGGGGCTGAGTGTGTGTGTGTGTGTCTGTCTGTCTGTCTGTCTCTCATATGAAGAACTCAATCCAGTGGAGAAGTGGAAGAACTCCTGTAGAGGTATATTAGTAATCCAGGGGCAGGATAGGCATCTTTTAGTCAGAGTGAGGTGAAATCCAGGAGTGCTACGTGTATAGTGAAGTTCTCTGCAGTGTGAGCAAGGGTGGCAGAATCTGAGCCCAAATGTTTATTTCACTGGATTCTAACGTTATCAACCAAATTGAGACTCAGAAAGGATATGTTATGTAACATGTACAATCTCTTAACACACTTCCTTTAAAATAAGATTAATAATAACTTTCTCTCACACACACACACTGTAACAGTAAACTTGCAGTGTTGGTTTTTATTGCTTGGCTTTACCACATCAGGGTTCTGCCCCCTATTCATAGGGTTACCTAAATAAGTCATTGGGTGCAATTTTCAAAAGGGCCTAAGTGTCTTGGAGCCCAAGTCCAGTTGCAACCAGTGGAAATTAAGTGTTTAAGTTACTTAGGCCATTTTGAAAATACCATCCACTATGACTTTTAGGGTCTTGAACTCTGAGTCCTTGTCTGTGTAGATTGATGTGTTTTTTCACAAAAGATTCAACACTTAATTTTAAAAATGATAACATTAGAATCTTTTTTTACCCATTTTCCAGTGTCCCATTTCAGAACACAGCACTCAAGATGAGTCATTGCCCATTTCTCCCCCTTTAAAAATGAAAATCTTTTAGTACGTGTAAAGTCATATTAAAATAGAATCACTAACCTTTCTACACAATCAACCTTTTCTGCTCAAACACCTATAGCCACCATCCTTTTTCTGTTGTGAGTAATTAAGCATTGTGTAAGACACTTTTTAAAAGGCTTTGATTAATCATCAAATAAATTGGATCACTGACAGACTGAAAGCCATCCACACCTCCCAGAGTGAGTAATAGGTGGGCCTGTGCCAACAGTATGTGTCACACATGAAGCCAACTCTGGCAAGCAGCGCCTTCTGGCACTCATAGTTTTAGTTCTTCCTCCTCCTTCTCCCCTTGTCTCATCATCTGGAGTCAGGTTGTCATGCAAGCATCCACCATCATCTTCTGGCTGAGGAAGCAATAAGGTCCACCTGCTTCCCCTCTCCTTTGATGCAATCCATCCATCGCTTCCTTGACTTTTCTTGGGCTCTCTTTCCTACCGCCCACTCCTATCATGCTATCCTCACCAGGTCCTTTTCATTCATGCTCTGTATGTGACTGAACCAGCAAAGTTGCATGTCCTAGATTTTGTCAGCCACATCACACTTCGATTTCCATCCTAATGCTTCATTTTAAAATCTCTCTCTTTATGCACTCTTTTGATTGCACGCAGACATCTCATCTCGAACACCTGTTGGACCTGAATCTGTTGTTTCCTTACCATTGTCCCTCTGGACTACAAGTGCGAGAATGACAGATGTGGTGAAAATCTTGGGCCAGAGAGACATAAAATGGATGAGCACAGTGGTTACAGCAATATAGCATGACAAAAAAATTCCTGAAGGCTGGTGCGACTCTATTTGTACGGTGGGCAGCAATAAATTCTGGAAAGGGGGCAACGATATAAAAGTGCTTTTCTTATTTATAAGGCAGAAACCAGGGGAAAGGCAAAACATAAGTGTGGTTCAATACTGTACCTCTGAAAATTAGGCCACTTACTTTGGTGGCTAAATATGGATTTAGGTGCCTAACAATATTCGTTCTTAAAACAGTGGCACTGAATAAACCCAAGCCTTTTTTGTGCTTTTTAGGCGTAGCCACATGTTGAAACAATGCAGGGTGATACTGCTCCGAAGGGAATTCTGGGGAAGCCACCCAAGGCTGTGCATGGGTGCCTGTCTTATGGAATTCAGCCTGTTTTTCTTGTGCACTGGTCCCATTTCCCTTGGGCACGTGGAGAAATCACTCCTTACATTCTCTGTAGCATGGAATTGCAATACTGACAAGCCCTTTCATGGTATGAATGGGGTAATGGTTCTTGTGGACCATCTCCCCTTCTGTAACTTAGATGGGGTCTCTTTTGTATATGGCAATATAAAATAATATTTTCTGCATAAATAATACTAGGGTTCAACTAATATATTTAAAATAACATTACACTGTATCTCAAGAGGATATAATTTTGGCTCCTTATATCTGCAACCTGTGGCTCTTGCATACCTTTATAATTCTGCCAATGATTTTTAAAAATGCTATTATAGTCTCTAGCAATGGACCCAGTCAGTGCTTTGCAGACACTACAGCACACTGCACTGTTGTACAGAACTGCTGTAGCATACCGTAACAGTGTTGATAAAGACTACCAGCATATACTAGCAAAAAGAAAAGGAGTACTTGTGGCACCTTAGAGACTAACCAATTTATTTGAGCATAAGCTTTCTGAGCTACAGCTCACTTCATCGGATGCATGAATTGAGCTGTAGCTCACGAAAGCTTATGCTCAAATAAATTGGTTAGTCTCTAAGGTGCCACAAGTACTCCTTTTCTTTTTGCGAATACAGACTAACACGGCTGCTACTCTGAAACCAGCATATACTAGATCACTGTAAGAGCATTATAGGTCTGAGTCTGATCTCACATACACCACTGCAAATCAGAAGTAAATGTTAAAGTAATCTGTTTAAATCAATGGAATTACACTGGCATAAGAAGGCAAGAGTCAAGCTACTCTTGACTCACACCAGTTTCAGGAAGATCAGAATCCAGCTCTATTTCTAAATGTAGTCCGCCTAACCAGCATTTTTGTATGTGTGTTTATTCTTTAAAAAAAAAAGATTTATTTATTAAAAATTATAAAATTGGAGTTTGATTAAAATTCTAACCAAAATAATGAACTAAATGCAGTGATTGTGTCACATGTGGTTAGGCAACTCTTTCCTGTATAGAGATAACAGATGGTGGGGGGAAAAATTCTTACTGAGATAGTTGCAAATTACTGCTCTACTCTAATATCAGTTAATTTACTCTGGAATTAGTTATTTTCAGAGTCCATAGGTGATGACCAACTAGAACATAGAAAATGATCAAGCCTCTGTTTTTTAAACCCATGTATTAATTGTGAAAAATAATAAAAAATATAACTAATGGTTTCCACAGCTACAGTGTTTCTAGAGTTTTGGAAAAGGCGGAGAGCTGTGCTCACCTATGACTGGGATCTCATAGACTGGGAGGATGAAGAGGTAAGATCACAAATAAGCAATCTAATGATGATCTTACAATCAACACAATGACAGTGTAAGTAGTAATGCTTTGTGCTTTGCTAGGACAATTGAATTTGCTATATAACACTGGTGCAATAGATCAATAATGTATCTTGCAAGTAGAGGTGCATCCAAATTCAAATACTACTTTCCTCTTGGCAAAGTTTCTTTCTTTCTTTCTTTCTTTCTTTCTTTCTTTCTTTCGGAAGGGCAGTGTTACTCCTTTTGTTTAAGCAGGGTATGTGAATAAAAAAAAAAAATCTAAGTGCCCATATTTAGCCAGGAATATCTGTCTGGAGTAAGCAGGCCGTTTAAGAGGGATTTAGGGGCCAGCTGTGGCCCTATCCCGGTGTAGCTTAAAGCTAAGGGATTCTGGGACTTGTAGTCCTGAGGGACTATGGAGCTGTTCAATGTGAAGCAAAGTATTCTAGGAATTAGGTCATGGATAAAAAGAGCTCCCTTCTCCCCACAAAGGGGAGACTAGGGAGTAAGCAAGAAGTGTTGTGTGGGACTCTGCCTAAAGAGAATGCAACTTGCTATTGGGTCCCTCCAGACAAAGAGCCCACCTCAGTGCTAGCAAAGGGCTAGGGAAGAGTATGCTATTTGGAGCTAGAAAGCCAAACACAGCAAGGACCTGATCCCTTTCCCTGCATATATTGCTAATCAGCCTTCAACTCCTATGATCCCTTTGCACCACAAATTCCTGATTCAGCCCAGAATCAAGCCATTCTAGAAAAGTGCCAGAGCCTAGACCTTGAACCACTCTTAAAGGGCCAGCTCAGCCTATTTCGGTCTGCCGTGGGCACCAACAAATAGCAAATAGTTCTATCCCTTTGCACATCTCATGAAATTTGCTCTGTAAGTCACAAGTGAACATTGCTGTAATGGAATTTAAGGCCACTCACCTCTAGGATAATGATTGAAATTTGGTCCAGGTTAATTGAGACCCAAAGTCATTATCGCTTCATGGCTCTTCTGGAGCCTCTTGGAGATGAGTTAATGATGTTAGTCTAGTTCCTAATGAACATTTTCCACACCACAAAAATCACCACCACCACAGTTTTCTTAGCAATCTCAGCAGAGAAACCAGTGATCGAATCAACATGGCAACCCAACTCCCTTTCACCCCTGGAAGTGATTCTTCTAGCACCTTGGCTGGTGAGTGAGGGAAAACTTTTACCGCCATGATTTGTGCTGCTCCTGATCTCTGTGTGAATGTAATGACGTGTCTCAAAGGCTCTCCAATTCAGCCTCTTTCAAGGGCAGTTATTTGGATATTTACTTTAAAAATATGTGAAGCACTTTGGGAGGAAGGGAGCTATGCAACCGCCAGTCATTATCATTATAGAATGTTTATACTGATGCTTTGCTACTTACATTGAAGCAAATCTATGTCATTGCAGGAAGAGCTGCGCCCCCAGTTTGAAGCGAAATACTCCCAAGTGGAACGAGTAAATCCCATCACAGGAAAACCTGAACCTTTTCAACCCTTCCCTGATAAACTTAGTCGACTGATGGTGTCTGTCTCAGGAATATTCTTCATGGTAAAGTTTCTAATGATATTGGAAGGCCACTCTAGGCCTTATTTTGATATCACATCAATGTAAATCAGGAGTGCTTCCACTAAAGTTAATGGAGTTAGAGTGGTGTAACATGTAAGTGAGATCAGATTAGGCACAACGCTTGTTAATGTTTGATGGGTTGGTGGTGGCTTGTGGTTCTTGGGTGTGTGTGTGGGGGGGGGAGGTTGCACCTTTAGAAATTTGCAAAAATATAATATAGTAGGCATTTGTCTTTATATAGTAACAGAGAATTTTGTTTCAGTAGTCTAGTATTTTGTCTTTAATCTAAGACCGCTCCATGAAACAAATTGGGCTCTCTCCTTTTTAAAAGCACTCAATAATCTATTGATCTTTATTTCAGCTGTTTATTTTAATAGGTATTTTATTCATCTAATTACACATGCATTTATTTCCCTGCAGATTTCTTTGGTACTCACTGCAGTGTTCGCAGTTGTGGTCTATCGCCTGGTAGCTATGGAACAATTTGCATCCTTCCAATGGTATTTTATCAAAAAGTACTGGCAGTTTGCAACATCTGGCACTGGAGTCTGTATCAATTTCATGATCATCATGTCACTTAATGTTGTAAGTTTTAAAACTTTTAAAAAGAGGGATAAGGATTTCAAGTGATACATTGCATTTTTTAAAAAAATGAGTTACTGTACAGTTGTAACTCAGGTAACTTTGGTAATAGAGTGAAACAGAAACACTTTATGAACTCTGTGCACATTTTAGTACTGTAACAGTTTTGTTACAAATAGCTGATTGTGTAACACATTCTTGCCTTTCGAAGCACGTATTTTATTAATTTATATATAAAAATGTCTGCAGAATGTTTATTTGTATTACAATAATATCCAGAGATGGTGTTGCAATTGCTTTTATTCAACAGCATGCTGTTGTTTCAATGGTTTTTGAGCTGCCTGTGCAATTCCTCATTACAAATATTTCACCATACCACTAAGTCTCAGTGGCACAGAACACCATTTTTACATTGGCAAAATCCACTGCTATCCAATTTGGAATTGTGATATCAATGCTGTAATCAGTAGAGGAAGTGTGAGGGAGGAAAAGCATCTACAAATGTAGGACTTCACAATAAGTGTAAAGTGTTCCAAAAACCTCCAGATGTTTCACAAAACACTTCACAATTTTTTTCAGTGATTTTTACAAAGCAGAAGAAATAAATCTATTCAGTCTTCCTGACTGAGAATTCTAGATCCTCTCCCAAATGTAAAAGGGTTCTTAATAATGAAATCTAGATTCTCCATTTCTACTTTTCAACTCAGCTGTGTTATCAACATTTTAAAATCTTAGAGGCATTGCAGAATATGGTGTTAGTTTAGCTTTTCTCTACTAAAATATACGTTATTCGGTTTAAAATGTTTACTGTATTAGCAGATTTTATATTGGTATAAAATGTTCTCTGTCACTACTGATGGCATTCATAATTTCTCTACTATGATATTAGAAGTGTAAATAGGTAAAGATTAGGAATTATGTAGCATTGTAACTTCTTCTGTTATCTACTAAGTAGGTAGCATTCTTAAAAGCAGTCTCTCCAAACTTTTTGAGATTACTAATTATCCTATTTCCTGGTCATGAAAAGTACATACAAGCAAAACAAAAGCAATTGAAAACATGGAGACGCTCCTGAAAACATTTGTGCTTTTACAATCTCAGTTATGCATTAGGGCTGAAGTTCGTTTGAGAAGAATGGGTGGGGATCATGACTGTACTATCAGATAAACAAGTAAGGCAAATGCTAATTAAATGACTCCTTGTACAAATGAATGCAAAGGGAAATCCTAGTGTAATAAATCTGTGGTTTCTCTCTACTTTCAGACCAGTCACATCCACTTATTAGAATCATAGAATCATAGAATAACAGAGTTGGAAGGGACCTCTGGAGGCCATCTAGTCCAACCCCCTGCCCAGACCAGGACTAATCCCAACTAAATCATCCCGGCCAGGGCTTTGTCAAGCCTGACCTTAAAAACTTCTAAGGAAGGGGATTCCACCACCTCCCTAGGTAACGCATTCCAGTGTTTCACCACCCTCCTAGTGAAAAAGTTTTTCCTAATATCCAACCTAAAACTCCCCCACTGCAACTTGAGACCATTACTCCTTGTCCTGTCATCTGCTATCACTGAGAATATTCTACATCCATCCTCTTTGGATCCACCTTTCAGGTAGTTAAAAGCAGCTATCAAATCCCCCCTCATTCTTCTCTTCTGTAGACTAAACAATCCTAGTTCCCTCAGCCTCTCCTCATAACTCATGTGTTCCAGTCCCCTAATAATTTTTGTTGCCCTTCACTGGACTCTCTCCAATTTCTCCACATCCTTCTTGTAGTGTGGGGCCCAAAACTGGACACAGTACTCCAGATGAGGCCTCACCAATGTCGAATAGAGGGGAACGATCACGTCCCTCGATCTGCTGGCAATGCCCTACTTATACACCCCAAAATGCCATTGGCCTTCTTGGCAACAAGGGCACACTGTTGACTCCTATCCAGCTTCTCATCCACTGTCACCCCTAGGTCCTTCTCTGCAGAACTGCTGCCTAGCCATTCGGCCCCTAGTCTGTAGCGGTGCATTGGATTCTTCCGTCCTAAGTGCAAGACTCTGCACTTGTCCTTGTTGAACCTCATCAGATTTCTTTCCCTTGGTGAATCCATGCTGACTATTCCTGATCACTTTCCTCTCCTCTAAGTGCTTCAGAATTGATTCCTTGAGGACATGCTCCATGATTTTTCTGGGGACTGAGGTGAGGCTGACTGGCCTGTAGTTCCCAAGATCCTCCTTCTTCCCTTTTTTAAAGATGGGCACTACATTGGCCTTTTTCCAATCTTCCGGGACTTCCCCCGATCGCCATGAGTTTTCAAAGATAATGGCCAATGGCTCTGCAATCACATCCTCCAAGTCCTTTAGCACTCTCGGATGCAACGCATTCGGCCCCATGGACTTGTGCATGTCCAGTTTTTCTAAATAGTCCCGAACCACTTCTTTCTTCACAGAGGGCTGGCCACCTCCTCCCCATGCTGTACTGCCCAGTGCAGTAGTCTGGGAGCTGATCTTGTTCGTGAAGACAGAGGCAAAAAAAGCATTGAGTACATTAGCTTTTTCCACATCCTCTGTCACTAGGTTGCCTCCCTCATTTAGTAAGGGGCCCACACTTTCCTTGGCTTTGTTCTTATTGCCAACATACCTAAAGAAACCCTTCTTGTTACTCTTAACATCCCTCGCTAGCTGCAACTCCAGGTGTGATTTAGCCTTCCTGATTCCATTCCTACATGCCCGAGCAATATTTATATACTCATCCCTGGTCATTTGTCCAATCTTCCACTTCTTGTAAGCCTCTTTTTTGTGTTTAAGATCAGCAAGGATTTCACTGTTAAGCCAAGCTGGTCGTCTGCCATATTTACTATTCTTTCTACACATCGGGATGGTTTGTCCCTGTAACCTCAATAAGGATTCTTTAAAATACCGCCAGCTCTCCCGGACTCCTTTCCCCCTCATGTTATTCTCCCAGGGGATGTTGCCCATCAGTTCCCTGTGGGAGTCAAAGTCTGCTTTTGTGAAGTCCAGGGTCCGTATTCTGCTGCTTTCCTTTCTTCCCTGTGTCAGGATCCTGAACTCGACCACCTCATGGTCACTGCCTCCCAGGTTCCCATCCACTTTTGCTTCCCCTACTAATTCTTCCCGGTTTGTTAGCAGCAGGTCAAGAAGAGCTCCTCCCCTAGTTGGTTCCTCCAGCACTTGCACCAGGAAATTGTCCCCTACAGTTTCCAAAAACTTCCTGGACTGTCTATGCACCGCCGTATTGCTCTCCCAGCAGATATCAGGATGATTGAAGTCGCCCATGAGAACCAGGGCGGGCGATCTAGTAGCTTCTGCGACTTGCTGGAAGAAAGCCTCGTCCACCTCATCCCCCTGGTCCGGTGGTCTATAGCAGACTCCCACCACGACATCACTCTTGCTGCTCAGGCTTCTAAACTTAATCCAGAGACTCTCAGGTTTTTCTGCAGTTTCATACTTGAGCTCTGAGCAGTCATAGTGCTCCCTTACATACAGTGCAACTCCCCCACCTTTTCTGGCCTCCCTGTCCTTCCTGAACAGTTTATACCCATCCATGACAGTACTCCAGTCATGCGAGTTATCCCACCAAGTCTCTGTTATTCCAATCACATCATAATTCCCTGACTTTGCCAGGACCTCCAGTTCTCCCTGCTTGTTTCCCAGGCTTTGTGCATTTGTATATAGGCACTTGAGATAACCCGCTGATCACCCTTCATTCTCAGTATGAGGCAGGAGCCCTCCCCTCTCACACGCTCCTGCTCGTGCTTCCTCCCGGTATCCCGCTTCCCCACTTACCTCAGGGCTTTGGTCTACTTCCCCCGGTGAACCTAGTTTAAAGCCCTCCTCACTAGGTTAGCCAGCCTGCTCGCGAAGATGCTCTTCCCTCTCTTCGTTAAGTGGAGCCCGTCTCTGCCTAGCACTCTTCCTTCTTGGAACACCATCCCATGGTCAAAGAATTCAAAGCCTTCTCTCTGACACCACCTGTGTAGCCATTCATTGACTTCCACGATTCGACAGTCTCTACCCTGGCCTTTTCCTTCCACGGGGAGGATGGATGAGAACACCACTTGCACCTCATACTCCTTTATCCTCCTTCCCAGAGCCACGTAGTCTGCAGTGATCTGCTCAAGGTCATTCTTGGCAGTATCATTGTTGCCCACGTGGAAAAGCAGGAAGGGGTAGCGGTCCGAGGGCTTGATGAGTCTCGGCAGACTCTCCGTCACATCACGAATCTTAGCCCCTGGCAAGCAGCAGACTTCTCTGTTTTCCCGGTCAGGGCGGCAGATAGATGACTCAGTCCCCCTGAGGAGAGAGACCCCGACCACCACCACCCGCCTCCTTCTCATGGGAGTGGTGGTCATGGAACCCCCAACCTTAAGACAGTGCATCTCATGCCTTTCAACTGGTGGAGTCTCCTTCTGCTCCCTTCCCTCAGACGTATCATCTGGGCCACTCCCTGCAATGGTACCTGTGGAGAGAACATGAAAACGGTTACTTACCTGTGTCCGCGTTGCTGGTACATGGATGTTCCTCCTTCTTCTTCTGGAGGTCACATGTTGCCAGATTTCTTCACCGTCCTCCTGTCCGCACTGCGCAGCCTGCTCTGAATCTTCAGAACCTTGTGCCTGTAGAAGCATATCCTGACGTCTGTCCAGGAAATCTTCAGTTTCTCTTATGCAATGCAGGGTCGATACCTGTTGCTCCAGACCTTGAACCTTCTCTTCCAATATGGAGACCAGCTTGCACTTTGTACAGACAAAGTCGCTTCTGTCCTCTGGAAGAAAGACAAACATGGCACATCCAGTGCAGGTCACAACAGTTGCACACTCCCCATCCATCTTATCTTCCTACTATGAGCTTCCTCAGGAGATGCAGTAATTACTCAGAGAAGTCGTTAGGGTGTAAGCCTCAGTGGGCTCACTCCAGGCAAACTCCCAGGCAAACTCCTGCTGTTTGCTGCTCTTCTGCCCCCCGCAGCTCAGCTGGTTCCCCGCCGCTCAGCTGGTTTGCGGAGCGCCGGCTTTTTTTAAACAGCCACGCTCACCTGAAACAAACACTCCCAACTCCCGCCCTTTTCAGCCAACCAATCAAGCACTCACTCAAACTTTCAAGCTGCCCTCACTACAAACACTCCTATCCTCTCACCAAACACACACTCAGATACCCAGATACTCACCAGCACAGATCCCAGGCAAACTTCTTACTATTCCTAACAGTAAGGGAAAAACAGATGAATGCTCATGCAGATATCTGTTTATATATTAATATTTTTGTGAATATGTATTTGCATGAAAAGTATTCGTCCAGCCATCTCAAAATCTTTGTAGATACATATAGTCAGAAAATAGATCAATACCATCTGCAGCTTAAGTGACCAGTCACACAGGGTAAATAGCAAATGATAAATTGCAAATAGTTTGATCATTCTGTGGACTGAAATATATTTCTATAAATCATTATATAGATAAATTCAAGCTATGAACATAAAAATCTAATTCTGTTTGTGGATAATTAGCCTAGAGGGAAAAGAGGGACTAAAATAGATGAATAAATTTTTCATTGCAAATAATTAAGACTCCTGCGGCTTCTTGCCCTCATCCCGGTTATCTTGATGTTGTAGGACAGTTAAATACTTGTTTCCTTCAAGTGCTTACTTTTATTCATTATTTAATAGATATCCTGATATTTTAACAATATAAAATCTTTGCAATAATTTATGCTGTTTCTTATTTTTACTTCAGGTATATGAAAAAGTTGCCTATCTCCTAACAGATTTAGGTACGTGCATCAGTTATACTGTATAACTTTGTATTTCAATATCAAATCGTCAAAACCATTTTTAACATGCATAGTAATGTGGTGCCCTTTCCCAAACTATGAACTGCCTACCAATGGCAGTGAAAACTATTACCTAGCATATGGGGGGGAATGGAGGGGGGAGAAAACTGGTCAATGGCCACTAGAGATGACCAAATCCCTAGATCAAGAGATGCCCCCACTCTTCCCCACATCAGACTTTAGAGAAGTTTGGATCACAGATGAACTATGCAACTGTGGACCATTTCTAGAAGTCCTCATCCTGCAGTCTGCTTAGTACAGGGGGACAGCTAACGTCCATATGGAATGAATTCAGTGGGGCTGTCCACGGGCTCAGGTGTCACCCCTGTGTGGATCAGATTAGACTATTAACGCCTAAATTGTTCCTTCACCTAAATACAGATAACTTTTGATTTCATCCTGCTGTATCAGAATTGTTAACATTTTGTGCCCCAGGATCAATTCTTTTTAGTTTTCAAATGCTAGCAGGCAAAGTTGGAAGCCTGAAAAAAATAGTGTTGTGTTTTTTTACCTGTCCCGCTGGTAGAAAGGGGAGATGTATCAGGTTAGGATCATGCTACATCCATTGGTCTCAGTTAGTGGGGAAAAAACTCCTTTCCCTTTTCCAGACAAATATTCTGACTAGTGCTATGTGAGGCCTGGGATTTACATTTCATGAACAATTTCCTGATTTTGACATTTGTTTTCATTCCGAATTGGGATACAACAAAAAATTTCAAAATTTCCCATGAGTTTAAATTTTCAAAAAAATCATTTAGGATTAATTGAAATGTTTCAATTTCAATTTCTTAGTGGTTTTAAAAAATATAATGTAAAATAAAGTTACAAACAAAGCAAAATATTCCATCCAAAAACGTGTAAAAGAAATGTTTTGACCTTATCAAAATGCTATATAAAAATTTTAAAACTAAATGTCAAAATTAACACATTCCCACTGAAAGTTGTTTGGTTTCAGCAAAATGCCATTTTCCACTGGAAAATCTTTCCATCAAATTTTCGACCAGCTGTAATTTTGACTCTTTAAAAAGAAATTAATAATAAAACTTGCAATCACCATTCAGTCAAAAAAGTTGTGATCAGAGAGGCTACTTTTTTAATTTCCAATCTGGTGCTGTGTCAATATTTTATCCTTAACATTTCATCTGATGTGTCCAATTTAATGATATAGTTGATTGTGCTGTAATTCACACAAAGAACTCAGTCTTTCAATGTAACAGGAGGCTGTGGGATATGTACATGTACAATACTAAAGACATGGTAATTCTCCGCACAGAGAAGACTACAAAAAAGTTGTAACTCAGGCGCTTGATGCCCTACATTTACTAGTAGTGCCTTACATGAAACTCCACTTTACCTATTAATGGATAAGTGACTAGGGGTTTGGAAGCACCCACAAAAGTTTGACAGTCACTGGGCTCATCCAAGTTATTTTATATAATCTTGTGCCTAGTTAAACTCAGATTTTACCCTTACTGATCGAACTGTTTCTATCACAGCACTTTGTTAAATACCACAGGGGAATGAGAGAGAGCAGAGCTTTGATTCGCTAGGGCTGTTTTTCCTATTATACATGAAAAGTTCTTTTGATATCTGGTGTAATAGCGTGTCAGTTATCCCTTTCATAATATGGCTTCTGGTCCTGCAGAAGTAGGTCATGATGATGTACGTTTTGTTTCCATACATAATAGACTTTGGAAAAGTGCTTATTATTGAGGAAAGTGTCCAGGTCAGTCACAAGAATGCTGAAGGCAAGAACTAGTGAGGACAGACCATTTATATATATATGGATCTAGCCAAAACACTGCAACTTAACTGAACAGAACTTCACAAAGTAATTCCTAAGAGCAATAGGTCATTTGTGGCTGCAGTTGAAAAACAACTAGCCTCATTCCATCACTGGCCTCTGCACTTTTTGGAACACACACACACACACACACACACACACACAATTCTCCAAAGTCCAAATGGCCCTGCCCTAACTTAAAACCTAAATGGGCCTAAACTAAACACCAGTCAGTCTGAGGTCTTGCATCAGGCCAATGGTGACAGACAGCAGGATTACCCAATGACAGCCCTTCTAACAAATATGCCACACAACTGGATGACACAAAAAGAAAAGGAGTACTAGTGGCACCTTAGAGACTATCCAATTTATTTGAGCATAAGCTTTCGGACAGACACCATTAACCCTGCTGAAGTAATCCAGCACCAGTTTTTAGAACTAACATCATTTCTCAAGACAAATTCTGGTGTTCAGTGCAAGGTCTGCCTATAGACAAACAGATAGGAAAGTGTTCACTCATTCATAACTCCAATTAAAACAGAACTAAAATAAAACTAAAATTAACTAAAATTTTAAAAAGCACATTTAAATTCACTTCAGCGTTTTCTGACTTGGACCAGAACACAGTTGGCTACTTTTCACCTACAGTAGAATGACTTTTTATTGCCCTAGTGTTCCTAGATACTTCCTGAACTCAGGGCTTGGCTACACTTGCAAGTTAGAGAGCACAAAATCAGCCCTGGGCGCCCTAACTCCTGAGGTGTCTTCACTGGCAAGGCACTTAGAGCGCCTGGACTCTGCAGCTGGAGCATTCCTGGTAATCCACCTCTACAAGAAGCGTAGAGCTTGCTGTGCCCTGGCTGGAGCGCGGGGTGTCAGTGTGGATGACGTGTTGCATTACTGCGCTGTGATTGGCCTCCGGAAATGTCCCATAATCCCCTGACGTCAAGTGGCCACTCTGGTCATTGTTTTGAACTCCGCTGCTGGCATGCAGATATCTCCCTTCAAAGCTCCATTTCTGACAGCCGGCATGCTCATCTGCCCCGGGACAAAGCAAACCATTACTGTGGAATGCTGATGCTGCGGAGGCCTGCGTGTGTGAGAGCGAGGCGGGGGACGGAGGTGCTGATGTCGGGGTTTCTCCCTGCTGCTGTCTGAACTTACAAGACAGCATGCTGACACATTCTCTGCCCCCCAAAACACACTGTCTCTCCCCCCACATACACACACTCCCTGTCACACTCCACTCCCACCCCCCATTTGAAAAGCACGCAGCAGCCACTTGCACACTGGGATAGCTACCACAATGCACTGCTCTCTGTGGCGTTGCAAGAGGTGCTAATATTGCCATGCCACTGTGCTTGCAGCTGACAGTGTAAACACACGGCAGTGCTTTCCCTGCTGCTGTCTCCGAGGGCTGGTTTAACCCCAGCACTCTACATCTGCAATGTAGCCAAGCCCTCATTACAATAATAAAAGGAAAGGAAGAAAAAAACAATAACTGCTTGTCAACAGGCTGCGATCTTCCAATGAAAGGCAAACCACAGCCTTATAATGTGTTTGTTTATTTTGACTCTAAGCAACCATATAAACTTTAGAGGATTGAGTATCTCATCCAGTGTTTGAAAAATGCACCCACCCTATCTTGGTTAATTACTTCTGTTTGTTCATTTTTATTAAAGAACTCAAAGAAAAAAATGCAGTTGTTTTTTCACTGAAACAACATGACTACATATATTTTAAACGCTCCAAAGTGTATTTATTGATTTCATGGTGAGTTATGTGACTTAGACTCTAAATCACTCAGGTGGTTTTGAATCGCTTACCTGCATACTGTATAATTAATAATTATACAGCATAATTAATTTTTTAAAAGCAATTTGAAATTTTCATGAAAAATGTCAAAATTGCAAATTTCAAAATTAACAGCCAGTTCTAAATAAGATAGAATTCCTGCCCTAAAAATCCTAAAATCTTCTTGCAAAGAGTGGGAGTGAGGAATTAAATAAAACTTTTGAGGTGTTTGTATGCAGATTTATATTTGTAGTTAAAAAATATAAAGGACCAATCCATTCCATCTGCCCCCAGACTGTAGTCAAATGCCTGACACCTTAGAGGCATCATGACAGAGTTGAGTCTTGATGAGAAAGTAGTGTCCCTGTGGATACATTGTGGGAAGATGTTCCCATACATAAGGAGTAGCACAGAATAAGGCATGAAAATGTTTATGAGAAGCTGATAGGGAGAGGTTGCTGCCAATTCTGATCACTTCACTGCTTGTCTACCATGCCACTGTGTATTGAGTTGCTGATGCTAAGCATTATCATGCACAACTGCTGAGAAGAATCAAAGAGATACGACGGGTAAGATAATATCTTTTATTGGACCAACTTCTGTTGGCGAGGGAGACAAATTTTTGAGCTACACAAAGCTCTTCCTTGGTCTGGGAAATGTACTAAGAGAAGAATCAAGGCCTCTCAAAGGTTTAAAAATATTGAAGATTCAAACTGAATTCAGAAAGAGAACCATCAAAATGGAGAATGGAACTCTCCCTGAAAGTTCTGTGATGTTGCACAGTTCAGGGACACCATTTTTGATTTCTGCATAGAAGCAAGCTGGTCATAGCTGGGGTAGGAGTTTTGTGGCCCTCTAACTGCAAACTTTACTGAGGGGGAAAAAAGAAACTTTTACTTAAAGGGTTAAATTAATTTGAGCCCTGTCATTTCTTCTTTAGGAGGCATGTTGACCCTGGAACTCTGTAAGACACTTGCAACTTCATTTCATTTGTAAATGTGTAATGTGTACTATGTCACTCCTTTTAGAGCATCCTAGAACAGAATCTGAATGGGAAAACAGTTTTGCCTTGAAAATGTTCCTCTTCCAGTTTGTCAACTTAAACAGCTCTATCTTTTATATTGCTTTTTTCCTTGGCAGGTAAGTTATTTTTGGTCATGATTTTATTTTCTAAATATAGGAGGGAAATGAACACCGAACTATTAGTGCTAGATATTTCATTATGGTAATGTATTAAATTGCAGTAAAGAAAATGTTTTAATGTGATAGATAGATGTCAGAATCAGCAACATTTGTGGAGCTGAGTATAAACTAAAGCCAAAACTTTCAAAGATGGATCTTTAAGATCTTAAAATCTGATTTTTTTTCCCAGAGGTGCTGAGCACCTGCTGTTCTCATTGACATCAATAGGGATTGGGGATGCTCAAAACCTCTGAAAATCAGGCCAGTTATTTAGATACCTAAATACAGATTTGTGTCGAACATGCTGATACATTTCAAAAGCTGAATCTAGCTCCATCCCTTTTTGCTCATCTGTCTCCTACTGGTAATGTTTCCTGGAAAACAAATCTTATAACTAGCAATGCTGTATAGTGGTTCGCAGACAGGATTGGGAGCCAGGATTCCTGGATTCTATTTCTATACCTGTTGCTTATTCACTGTGTAAGCTTGGGCAAGTCTCTTGACCTTGTTTCATTTTCACCATTTTTTAAATAAGTTTGATAATATTTGCCAACCTTACAAGATTGTTGGAAATACTAATTAATTTATGTCTACAAAACATTTGAGTTCTTTGACTAGAACTGCCAAGTTTTATGATGATGGTTCAGTTAAAGACGGAAAAAATAGAAAACCTCTTGCTAAGAATATCATAGAATTACTCTATTTAACTATAAATTACTAAACATATTGAAACAAGCTACAGACAATATTACAATTCATGCTAATTATATTAGACACTTCTTTATGCCATCCATTTTATGTCTTTTATCTTCTTCTGACTTGCTAAATCCAGAGTCCTGTAAGATCCAGAAGTTCCAGTCCTTCATTTCTTTCTCAGGTGAAATTTCCATTGAAGTCATTTGGAATTTTGCCTGAGCAGGGAATTACATATAGAGCTATTAGAACTGTGAGAAGGATTTATTATGAATATCTGTTTGTAACAGAGATTGACCTGAAATGCATACTGCATATCTGAGGCCCCAATCCTGGAGGCTGGATCTGCATGAGCTAATCCCTGTGCTTGTGTGGATCCTCATTGACTGCATGGGTATAATGGTTTGCCTTCCTGGAGCCAGTGCAGAATTGGGAGGCTTGAATTTCTAACATCTCAAAGTTCAGGGAGTATGAATGCAGGGGTTTGTTTCTGCACATTATAGAGTTTGGGGCTACCTGCAAAATGTGGATGTCTGTACCGGTTTGGATTCTGAAATAACTCCTACACCTCTTCCCCTCCATAGTCAAGGCTCTCTTTAGATCTCATATTTTAACACATGGCCTTCAGCCACTTATCATTTAAACGGTTTATAGTTAACAGGTTTGGTCAATGGATGAAATTCAACAATTCTAGTAATACAAAATATTACTGGAATTTCCATTAAGAAACAAAAATTTCATTTCACAGATTTGCAGGCCGTCCAGGAAAATACAACAAACTTTTTAATAGATGGAGACTGGAAGAGGTAAACAATCCCTTTTTTTTTTCTTGTAAAATCTCTGTGCAAAAAGGAAACTCTGGAATATTCAAAAGACATAAACTATAGTCATGTGTAAGATTTATTCTTCCATTAAACTGCAGTGAGGAAGGACATATCTATTTTCCATCACAGAGGATTGGGAACCAGAAAATGTGGTTTTTCTTCTGAGCTCTCAGCTTTGCTATACAACTTTGGACTGGCGGCTCACCTCTCTGTGCTTCCGTTCCCCTATTAGGGTAGTATTACTGTCTCCTATTCACAATCTCAGAGCCCTGTTAGGCGGCCTAACTCATTAATATTTCTGAGGATCGTTGAGATTCTTGGATGGAAGGCACAAAAGAAGTGCAGCCCATTATTGTTGATAGGTTCTTAAGTTTGCCCTAATGTGAGAGTACTACTTTAAAAATTAAAATCAACTTTTTCAAACCTGGGCATATAAATATGCTAAACCACACCACTTCCCCTGATTTCACTGTGGGGAGGGGGAAGGGGGGGCTGAGGTTACTCAGCATCTCTGAAAATTAGGCCTCTTCTATTTAGGTTCCTATATATTGATTTAGGAGCCTACCTTTAGACACCCAGGTCTGAAAAAGTTGACATCAATTATTAGCTATGATTGATAGCTCATTACCTAAGTAAAACACACAGTTTGGATAAATTGAAAGGTTTAAGATTCAGAGACTTGCAGCTCCAAGTCAATAGTATGAATTCAGATTAGGTTGTTAGAGGTCAAATATGGCTTCATTCTGTTGCATGTTTATTGGCTGGTGTGAAATGAGTTGGTGGTACCATCCAGAAGATAAGTGTCCATATCACAGCCATTGCCGTTTACAGCAATTTATGGCAGAAAAATTCAATGGGCATGGAGATTTATCCAAATTCTCATTCAAAAAAAGGTCCCCATCTTGCATGGTTGGCTATATTGGCAGCACGGTAGCTGAAGCAATAGGCATTACCTTTGCCCGTGCTGTACTACTTCTGTGGGTAGTTTAATTCTACAGGTCCATCAGTGTTACCTTTCAAAAGCATTAAAATTCATTTTAACCACTGTTAAGTAAACCATAGAAAAATACACACCATAGCCCATATTTCCTAGAAATATCTTTAAAGTACAGAGGTGAAAGCCTGGCTACATTCAAGTCACTGGCAAAACTCCAGTTGATTTCACCCTAGAAATTTAAATATTTCCTCTTCATCCAGGCTGCACATGTAAAAACCAGGGAAATACTTTAAAATATAAGTGTTTTTAAAATATATATTAATACTAGGGCTGTCAAGCGATTAAAAAAATTAATTGCGATTAATCGCACTGTTAAATAATAGAATACCATTTATTTAAATATTTTGGATGTTTTCTACATTTTCAAACATATTTATTTCAATTAAAAACAGAATACAAAATGTACAGTGCTCACTTCATATTTATTTTTGCTAACAGATATTTGCACTGTAAAAAACAAAAGAAATAATATTTTTCAATTCACCTAATTCAAGTACAATTTGTCTTAGCGATTGGCTCAATAAGAAGTAGGACTGAGTGGACTTGTAGGCTTTAAAATTTTACATTGTTTTGTTTTTGAGTGCAGTTATGTAACAAAAAAAAATCTACATTTATAAGTTGCACTTTCATGATAGAGAGATTGCACTACAGTACTTGTATGCGGTAAATTGAAAAATACTATTTCTTTTTATCATTTTTACAGTGCAAATATTTGTTTTAAAAAATACTATGAAATGAGCACTGTATATTTGGTGTTCTGTGTTGTAATAGAAATAAATCTCTTTGAAAATGTAGAAAAACATCCAAAAATATTTAATACATTTCAATTGGTATTCTATAGTTTAACAGTGCGATTAATTGTGATTAATTTTTTTGAATCGCAATTAATTTTTTTTTGAGTTAATCATGTGAGTTAACTGCGATTAATCAGCAGCCCTAATTAATACGTAACTTTTTTCCTCTTCCTTCAGTGTCATCCTAGTGGCTGTTTGATAGATCTCTGCTTGCAAATGGGCGTTATCATGGTTTTAAAACAAATGTGGAACAACTTCATGGAACTGGGTTATCCGTAAGTTCACTCATTGAGAGCATTATTTTATTAAAATATGACCATACCCTATGCAACTGTATGAGAAAAAGGAAAAGTCCAAATGTAGGTGAACGGAGATTATGGCTTTTAATTGTAAATCTTAACTAGCTAAGCAGAAGCATATGTGAACAAATACATATGAACATATTAAATACTAAATGATTTGTTTTAAATCTCTTGGACTTCATACAAGCCCCAGCTCCTGGTTTTCTGATACATGGACGTGAGTACCAAAGTTTGAATCCATATGTGGATCTCAGTGTTAGAGAGTCACTCAGTATTTCCCAAGATAAGGTGATGAGATCTGAAGATTTGGTACAGCTCATTATAGAAAGAGAGGGCCACATGCAGAGTTTGGATCTAGATCCATATTTTACTGAGGATCAGGGATGTTAGGATACAGAGTTCTGGGTCAGACCCCAAATTTGCAACACAGGCTGTACTCCAGACTCTGCTGCAGCATATGAGTTTTTAAAGCCATTTACACATGCACATGGACTTTTGTGCACTCTGAAAATTATAAGCAGCTTATTTTGGGGAGGTTACATTTCTGGAGCCCCTTAATCCAATGGCTGCTAATTTGCATCACAGAGTCTACCCCAACTCATGCTGTGGGGTAGCATACTCCAGACAATCTCCGTGAGCACCTACAACACTTTGAGGGCGGGTGGTTTCTGAGGGGCCCTTTGCCCAGAAAACCATAACTTGCATTCTGATTTCTACCCCAGCCCTAATATTGCACAGCACTATTATGGTGGCATGGTAGCTCCACTAAAGTTAAGGCTGAACCAGCATTTCCACTTTAACAGAGTAGAAAAAGTTCTGCAAAAAAAATCTTTCTTTTGGGTTAGAGTATCATATCAAAATACTCATGGTAGACTGTGCACTGCATGACTTTTCTATAACAGTTTGCACGGGGGGTGAATATTGTTTGAGGTTTGCTATGACTGTTTTATATATGGCCATGTGACTAAAAATTTCAAAATTCCTAATGTTTCCTTCAGACCCCTTTTTTGTAGGAACTACAGTACTTTGAGGAGTGAAACTGATAGCTGTGATACTTTGGTTTGTGTAGACAGGATGCAGTGTTGTAGAAAGTTGAATGTTTTCTGTGTTTATTTTTTATGAGAAATATAAGTTACTGTTTTGACTGAAGACAGTATCCTGGCATCACGTTGGTCAATGCTGAACTTACACCAGTCCTTAGTACTAGGCTCTCTTTTTTGGGGTGTTTAGTGATGCTCATTGAAGCCCTTTTGGTCATGCTAATGTTGAATCACAGTTACTTACTTTTATTTGATCACACTGTCCCCTTGTTCCAGAAGCAGATGAGGTTCAGAATCATGGTTACATTATTCTAATGCTGCTGCTTACCAGAGTCTTTCATCTTCCCTCTAGTTAATTAATGCTGTTTTCCATGACAATGTTGCTCAAGTAAAACCTGAGTGTGCGTGTGGATTTTGGAGTACTTTGAAATAACAGCTCTTGAACCAGAAGCTTTGCTCTCAAGGCAATACTTCCAGAGGGATCCCCTGAAGAATACAGGCTGAGAGCCACTAATGTGCCAACACACATTCTCAGAAAGCTGCATAGAGCTGGACTCAAATTCACAGTCATGAGAGCTGCTTATGTTCCATTCCAGACTTTACCCTGACACTTTTTTTTTCTATGTTGCTTTCCTCAAAAAGGCAGAGTTCAGTTCCATGCAGGTGACATCAGTTTTGGAAGGATAAGAGCCATAGTTTGAGCCCCAGATATGCGCAAGAAAAATTGTTATAAGAACCATAAAATGTTTGTCATCTGACTTTGTGGGGAGGCTCTATCCCAGGAACCTCTTGCTCGGATGACCTCAAATTTGGACCACTGACCCTGCCCCCAGATCCCCACGTGGCAGAGCAATTCATCAAGTTGGTCTCATCAAGCATGTGGATTTTTGAGCACTTTGGCTGTTAAACAGTAAGCTAGTCTTCACGTTAACTAGAGTGGTGCCCCTGTCCCTCTATAAAACAATCCGTGCTCTGGGACCGAAAAAGGATTCCTCTCACCAGTTTCTTGTTTTGAATGTTAGCTTTACAAACACAAGTGGAGAGCACAAAAGCGCAGTTTGAGAAAACATTAAAAAGACGCTGATCCCCTCCCCTGTAGGATGGATGCTGTAAATAAAGTAAATGGAATTTAAATTATCTAGTTTCTCTAAAATAGCCATTTCAAAAAACTTTTTTCCTTGTTATTGCACCTCCCCCATCAGATGCTGTGGGTTTGTTCCCAGGAACAACATTAACTGCTGTTCAGCAATAAGGGTTTATGGAATACTTGAGCCTTTTGAATTGTTTCATGTTGTTTAAAATTAATTATCTTTCACAACTTTATTGTGCAGCTTCTAAACGGAACAGTTAGGCCAAGATTTTTAAAATCTTTAAGACATTGGAAGAATATACTACATTTCTTGTGACACATCAAAGTATAGTCCAGAGCTCTAACCTTGAAACCCTGTCCAAAAAGCTGTGTTCGTTGTGTGCCAGCAACCTGATAAAACTTTTGGGGCACTATACAGTTGCTGCTAGACCTGAAACACTCAATAGAACAAAGGTACACAGGGTATTAGACTTCCTGTCTTCCCAGTTCAGCCAGTATCTTAATTTCTTTATCTCACAAATATTTGAGAACAAGCTTCCTTAGTTTATTATTTCCCCTTTCACAAAACAGTAGTCTGGGCATTCAGACAAGGCCTTTGTTTATCCTTGAGGCCTTTTCAGCAGCAAAAGAAAGGGTGTGACAAAGGATAAACTGGATTTAGAAATGAATACGAGCAGATTGACAAACCTAATAGAAACACTTTCCAGCACAGTCCCTTTTCAGTGAAGTGTGAATTTTGCCTCCCTAAAGTGTGTGTTCAAGTGACTTCCAAACCAGAACACACAATTGCAGTCTCTGATTTCCAGCTGCCCAAGTTGAAATAATACTTAGCACTCGCATAACCATTTTCATTCATCTGAGAAGCTTTGTACAATCTTTAGCTGATTTTTATTATTATTAACAACTCCCCCATCAGATAACCATTGCATAGCATCATAAGGGCTGGTCACAATCCTGCCTTATATTTGTGGTTTCACCAAAACCTTGTTAAAGACGCATCCTTGCTACAGGAGAAAACAATATTCTTTAACAAGTACTCTTTCAAGAAGGCTCTGTGACATTAAAAAAAAATCTCTTTAGGTTTGTGCATTGAAAACATCACCCCACTATAAGGGGCCCTTCAGTTGAAATTAAACCCTTAATGTGAAGCTTAAGTTGCATGTAAGGTCTTGTAAAGGCTCTCTGCTCTGGCTTGAATATGATCTTCTAAGAATTTTGAGGAATGCTCGTGAGAAAGTATCTCCACAGGTATGCACTCTCGGGTAGCTTGCAACAGTTCAAAATTGGCCTAGGATGCTAACTCATGATGATATCCGTGAATATTGTAAATTCTTGAACAGGCACCGCCAGTGATATCACAAGCTCGATGATCTGTCTGTCTAATGTAGGTTACTACAGAACTGGTGGTCACGACGCAAGATCAAGAAAGGAGGGCAGTTATTGGAGCATAAAATTTCACTACCTCAATGGGAAAAAGATTGGAATCTGCAGCCAATGAATCTCCATGGCTTAATGGATGAGTACTTAGAAATGGGTGAGCAAATGTACAGCAATATGCAGTTTTCTTATGGAACTCAGCAGCAGTTCAAAGCTTTTCCTTTTTAAGGCCGCATCTGTTTGCATTTTCTAATCTGGCAATCTGTTGTTAGTTTTACAGTTTGGCTTTACCACCATCTTTGTTGCTGCCTTCCCACTGGCACCTCTCCTGGCATTGCTTAATAATATTATAGAAATAAGACTAGATGCTTACAAGTTTGTTACCCAGTGGAGGAGACCTATGCCTGCAAGAGCAACAGATATAGGTAAGATATAGGTAAGAGAGCACAATGATGATGCGCAGTCATTGTACTACCAGCTTGTGTTTTATTCTCTTAAAATGCTAATGCCATGAAAAGTTTAAAAATAACTGAAAGGAAGTGGGTATAACAGGTTAACTACAAATATCAACAATGGCCAAAATGTTAAACAAAAGGAATCTGAAGTTAGGCTTTAAAACCAGATTTTATCATCTAAATAAATGACTTTGTTTTTCAAAAGTACTGAGCACCAACAATTCCCAGTGAGAGATCATTGTGTTGAACTCTAAAATGTGGCTTTAAAGGCCCACCATTAGGCTACTTCAGTGGTTCCCAAACTTGTTCGGCCGCTTGTGCAGGGAAAGCCCCTGGCGGGCTGGCCCGGTTTGTTTACCTGCCGCGTCCACAGGTTCGGCCAATTGCGGCTCCCAGTGGTCGTGGTTCACTGCTCCAGGCCAATGGGAGCTGCTGGAAGTGGCGGCCAGTATGTCCCTCGGCCCGCGCCACTTCCAGCAGCTCCCATTGGCCTGGAGCAGCAAACTGCGGCCACTGGGAGCCGAGATCAGCCAAACCTGCTGACGCGGCAGGTAAACAAACCGCCCGGCCCGCCAGGGGCTTTCCCTGCACAAGCGGCCGAACAAGTTTGGGAACCACTGGGCTACTTATTGAAAAAAAAGAAAAAACCTCTGGGCCTAAAATGATATCTAAAATTACTGAATATCAGTGGTTTCAGAGTAGCAGCCGTGTTAGTCTGTATCTGCAAAAACAACAGGAGAACTTGTGGCACCTTAGAGACTAATGCTCAAATTAGTCTCTAAGGTGCCACAAGTACTCCTGTTCTTTTTTGAATATCAATGGACTTTCAAAGCAGAAGCTCTGCGATGTTTAAGAGCTAAACTGACTGAGTCCTGACATAAGGAGATGATACTCTTTGGCCATAAGTAGAATTCAAGCTGGATTTAAGTCTCTTTTTGCCACTTTTTAGTGGCTTATACTTGGGTCTTCCTGGTTATACTTTTGGCACTAAGTTATACCTTGTTAAAGTTTACAGAGAAAGTGGTCTGCTGCACTGAAGATGTACTATTGATATAATTGAGAATGATCAGGAAGCAGTGATGTTAACATACAGCTGTGAGGGGTTCTCTGAGACAGATTGACAGCACATCTCAAATCACCCTGATAAGGAGTAACACAGGTTTATGATTGGTGTCAGCCTGTGGAATTTCTAGCCTTTCTGCTTGATCTAAGAGTTACTGTAAGTAGGAGACAGTATTTGTATCCCATATAGTTCAGCAGCATTCACAATAAACATTTTCTTCCCTACTGATCTCCATTATAACAATTCTTTGTTTCCTCGTCTTCACTCTCTTGAAACGACCATCCTTTTTGAGTTTTATATACTTACAAGGTAATAGTTTTAAACGGTATCCCAGATTTGGGTGTTTGGGATTTACAGATTGGATCTAAAACTAGAAGGAGCCTATTGTGTGACTCTAGTTCGGACACAGCCCATGATGGCAAAATTCTTGGGAAGTTTAGCTTAATCCAAGTCTGGATCTGAACATAGCTTTTTTGGCACAGTGATTGTGTTTCTCAGTAAACAAGAAAAATAGTATAAAAAGAATGTTCTTATTCTTTCAATTGATTCTTCTTTCTCTTAGGTATCTGGTATGGAATCCTTGAAGGAATTGGAGTCCTGGCTGTCATAACTAATGCATTTGTTATTGCAATTACTTCTGACTATATCCCACGTTTTGTCTATGCATACAAATATGGCCCTTGTACAGATGAAGGATACAGACAGGAAAAGTAATTCAGACGTTTTCTATACATACTTTTTTTTTTTTTTGGCAGACATTAACTTTATCTTGCTGTGGAAGTGAATTTTTCCCCATTGTCCTTCCTGCAATCTGTACATTGGATCAGTAGTATTTTGTCCTTTATAGTTACACAAACCTGACTGTATCACAGTTTCCTAAGCAACTTCCACAGAGATTCTACTTAAAATAAAATCATGCTTTTCTTTCCAAAATCCCTTCACCAGAGTGAAATACGGTGACTGGTTTAAACATGAACAGAGGAGATGAATGGGACAAATGAAACATGCACATAGGCTCATGTAAAATTTAAGTATGTAGCAACAAGAACTGATATCTGTAGTGTGTGTTAGCACTTTGGCCATTCAACATTTAATTTGTATAATTTATTATAGCAGAGGAGGAAATGTGAAATAAACAAATTCAGGCTAGTTACAAAAGTTATAGTCCCAGATTTTTCAAGTGCTTTTGATGATCATTTCAGAAAAAGACGGTTCATGACCCTAACCTGGAAATTATGCAGACAGACTGCTGAGATAAGGATAAAATTGTATTTCACATGGGGGAGAAGTTCTCAAAAACTTTGTGTCTTTGAAGTTGTTTTCTTTCTCAAATAAATAATCAAACATGAATTTGAATCAAAGTTACATACAAGATGTCATAAATATGAAGGGTAACCACCTTTCTGTATACAGTGCTATAAAATCCCTCCTTACCTACGCTGCTAAGAATAAGCTTAGGGGGTCTTTCATGCGGGTTCCCACATCTGTACCCTAGAGTTCAGAGTGGGGAAGGAACCCTGACATGGTGGCAGAGCGGTGGGATCATTCTGAACCAGAGATCATTTTGAACCTAAAGCACAGACCTGAAGAGGTTTTTTTTAAAGCTGAGAGCAGCTAGAGGGTTTTCTGTCTATTTGCCTGGAGACAGAGGTATTAGTTTTTTTACAAAGGGATTTTTCTTTTTTGAGCTGGAGTTTTCTCTACCCTAAAAGCAGGGTAGTTAACCTCCTGCAGGGAAATTCACAAGTTTTGGGGTTTTTTTTCCTAACTATCTGATATAGCTAAAGTTAAGCACAAGAAAGCAGGAAAATGACTACCAGTGAAGCAGCTAATAAACTAGAGCTGGCCAGATTCGAAGCTGAAGAGAAACCAAAAGACCATGATAGCCAGGTGGCCTTAAGGCACTTGGAGATGGAGGCAGAAAAAGCCAGGGTGGAGGCAGAGGAAGCGGCCCACAAGAGAGCTGTGGAGGAGAAAGAAAAAAAGAGGAAGCATGCTCTGGAGATTGAGAAGGCAAGAATATACCAACCAACCCTAGCAATCCTTCTCCAGGTACCACTTCCCAACCCAGAAAGTTCCCCACCTACAAGGCAGGCGATGATACCGAGGCCTTCTTAGAAAACTTTGAAAGGGTTTGCCTTGGATACAGCATCTCTACAGACCAGTACATGGTAGAGCTGAGGCCGCAGCTCAGTGGACCCTTAGCTGAGGTGGCGGCTGAAATGCCTAAGGAACCCATGAACAGTTATGAACTTTTTAAAACCCAGGTGAGAGTCAGAATGGGGCTAACACCTGAGCATTGCCGTCGGCGGTTCAGAGCCCTAAGGTGGAAACCAGACGTGTCATTTACCCAACATGCCTACCACATTGTGAAACATTGGGATGCCTGGATATCAGGAGCAAGTGTTAAATCTCCAGAAGACTTGCCCTTCCTAATGCAAACGGAGCAGTTCTTAGAGGGTGTTCCTGGGGAAATAGAAAGGTACATCCTAGATGGGAAGCCCAAAACTGTAATCAAGGCGGGGAGATTGGAGCCAAATGGGTGGAGGTGGCAGAAAAGAGAAAAACTAGTAGCAGTTAGAGCGAATATCAGAAGGGGCAACCCGAAACAAAACCCTATCACCAGGGGCAACCCAAGATCCCACCTACATCCCAAGGAAAACCTCAGACACCTTATCGTCCCACCATACCATTCTCCAGCAACCCACCTCTCCCCAGTGACCAGTCAACTGGGCAATGTTTTAAATGTAATGAGCTGAGGCAAGTGAAGGCCAACTGCCCCAAGAACCCCAACAGATTACAGTTCATTGCACTGGAGTCACACCAAAGGTCCTCAGGCCCAGGTGCCTCCCAGATACCCTTAGAGTGAAGGGAAACTGTGAGTGTGGGCGGGAAGAAGGTTATAGCATGGAGGGACACTGGAGCACAGGTGTCAGCTATCCATCAATCCTTAGTGGACCCCAGCTTGATCAACCAAGAGGCCCAAGTGATGATTCAACCCTTCAAGTCCAACTCTTTCGATTTGCCTACAGCCAAGTTGCCTGTCCAGTACGAGGGCTGGTCAGGAATGTGGACTTTTGCAGTCTGTGATGATTATCCCATTCCCATGCTGCTGGGGGAAGACTTGGCCAACCATTTAAAGCTGGCCAAGAGGGTGGGAATGGTCACACGCAGCCAGACTAAGCAAGCTTCCACACCTATCCCTGTTCCTGAGCCTTCCACCAGGGCCCTGTCTGTGTTACCAGAGACCCAGATGGAGGTGGTGGAACTGGATCCCCTGCCAACAACTGCAATGGCCGCAGTGGATCCAGTCCCAGAGACCCAGCCAAAGCCAGTCCCCGAACCAAAACTGGCGAAGCAACCAGCACCAGAACCATTGCCAGCACTGAGTTCAGTGCTTGCAAACCCATCTACAGCTCCAACACCAGGGGGCACCACCGAGCCTGCACTAACAGCAGCAGCAGATGAGCCTACACAAAAGGCTCAGCCAGAGCCTGAAATACCCCACAGTGCACCAGCAGAGAGCGGTTCACCATCAACAGAAACAGCACCATCACCGGCATCGCTTCCAGAGGGACCAAGCCCAGGTCTACAATCCAGTGAGGAACTGATGTCTCCAGCATCAAAGGAACAGTTCCAGGCCGAACAGGAAGCAGGAAGCCTCCAGAGATCTTGGACGGAGGCACAGAGCAAACCACTGCCTCTCAACTCTTCTAATCGATCCCGGTTTGTTGTAGAAAGAAGACTTTTATATAAGGAAACTCTTTCTGGTAGGCACCAGGAATCCTCAGAGACAGTTGGTAGTTCCAACTAAGTACCGGGAAAAGCTCTTGAGCTTAGCCCACAATCATCCTAGTAGCCATGCTGGGGTGAACAGGACCAAAGACCTTTTGGGGAGGTCATTCCACTGGGAGGGAATGGGCAAGGATGTTTCTGCCTATGTCCGATCTTCTGAGGTATGCCAAAGAGTGGGAAAACCCCAAGACCAGGTCAAAGCCCCTCTCCAGCCACTCCCCATCATTGAGGTTCCATTTCAGCAAGTAGCTGTAGATATTCTAGGTCCTTTTCCAAAAAAGACATCCAGAGGAAAGCAGTCCATATTGACTTTCATGGATTTTGCCCCCCCAGTGGCCGGAAGCAGTAGCTCCAAGCAACACCAGGGCTAAAAGTGTGTGCCAGGCACTAGCAGACATTTTTGCCAGGGTAGGTTGGCCCTCCTACATCCTCACAGATGTAGGAACTAATTTCCTAACAGGAACTATGGAAAGCCTTTGGGAAGCTCATGGGGTAAATCACTTGGTTGCCACCCCTTACCACCATCAAATAAATGGCATGGTGGAGAAGTTTAATGGAACTTTGGGGGCCATGATACGTAAATTCATAAATGAGCACTCCAGTGATTAGGACCTAGTCTTGCAGCAGTTGCTCTTTGCTTACAGAGCTGTACCACATCCCAATTTAGGGTCTTCACCATTTGAATTTGTATATGGCCGCGACGTTAAGGGGCCATTACAGTTGGTGAAACAGCAATGGGAGGGGTTTACACCTTCTCCAGGAACTAACATTCTGGACTTTGTAACCAACCTAAAAACACCCTCCATGCCTCTTTAGCCCTTGCTAAAGAAAACCTAAAAGATGCTCAAAAAGAGCAAAAAGCCTGGTATGATAAACATGCCAGAGAGCGTTCCTTCAAAGTCTTAAAGGCGCTCCAGGCCCATAAAATGGAAGCATCGTGGGAAGTGCCATTCACGGTCCAAGAGCGCCTGGGAGCTGTTAATTATCTCATAGCGTTCCCCACATCCAACCAAAAGCCTAAGGTGTACCATATTAATTCTCTAAAGCCCTTTCATTCCAGAGAATTAAAGGTTTGTCAGTTTACAGCCCAGGGAGGAGATGACGCTGGGTGGCCTGAAGGTGTCTACTATGAAGGGAAAAGCGCTCGTGGTGTGGAAGAGGTGAACCTCTCCATGACCCTTGGGCGCATGCAGCAACAGCAGATCAAGGAGATGTGCACTAGCTACGTGCCGACGTTCTCAGCCACCCCAGGACTGGCTGAACAGGCATACCACTCCATTGACACAGGTAATGCTCACCCAATTAGATCCCAACCTTACTGGGTGTCTCCTCAAGCTAAAACTGCTATAGAATGGGAGAGCCAGGATATGCTACAGATGAGTGTAATCCACCCCTCCCGCAGTGCATGGGCATCTCCAGTGGTTCTAGTTCCCAAAACAGATGGGGAGATACGTTTTTGCATGGACTACTATAAGCTAAATGCTGTAACTCACCCAGACAACTATCCAATGCCACACACAGATGAACTATTGGAGAAACTGGGATGGGACCAGTTCATCTCTACCTTGGACTTAACTAAGGGGTACTGGAAGGTACCACTCAATGAATCCGCCAAGGAAAGGTCAGCCTTCATCACACATGTTGGGCTGTATGAATTTAATGTGCTCCCTTTCGGGCTGCGGAATGCACCCACCACCTTCCAAAAACTTGTAGATGGTCTCCTAGCAGAATTGGGAGAATATGCAGTCGCCTACCTTGACAATGTGGCCATATTTTTGGATTCCTGGGCAGAACACCTGGAACATCTACAAAAAGTCTTCGAGCACATAAGGGAGGCAGGACTAACTGTTAAGGCTAAGAAGTGTCAAATAGGCCTAAACAGAGTGACTTACCTTGGACACCAGGTGGGTCAAGGAACTATCAGCCCCCTACAGGCCAAAGTGGATGCTATCCAAAAGTGGCCTGTCCCAAAGTCAAAGAAACAGGTCCAATCCTTCTTAGGCTTGGCCGGATATTACAGGCAGTTTGTACTGCAATACAGCCAAATCGCCACCCCACTGACAGACCTAACCAAAAAGAAACACCCAAATGCAGTTCAGTGGACCAAAGAGTGTCAGAAGGCCTTTAACCAGCCTAAAGCGACACTCATGTCTGACTTTGTGCTAAGGGCCCCAGACTTTGACAAACCGTTCCTAGTAACCACAGATGCGTCCGAGCGTGGTGTGGGAGCAGTCTTAATGCAGGAAGGACTGAATCAAGAGTTCCATCCTGTCGTGTTTCTCAGCAAGAAGCTGTCTGAGAGGCAAAGCCACTGGTCAATCAGTGAAAAGGAATGTTACACCATTGTCTACGGTCTGGAAAAGCTACTCCCATATATTTGGGGACACCGTTTCCACCTGAGAACTGACCATGCGGCACTACAGTGGCTTCATACCGTCAAGGGAAATAACAAAAAACTTATTTGGTGGAGTTTAGCTCTCCAAGATTTTGATTTCAACATACAACACATTTTGGGCTTCTAACAAAGTGGCTGATGCACTCTCCCTTGAAAGTTTCCCAGAATCAACTGGTCCAAATCGTCCTTAAGATGTGGAAGCTATTCTTAGTCTTTATACACTAAGTAGTATATTTAGAGGTGCATGTGTCTTATTAACTCTGTTTTCTCCTAGAGCTCCAGGAAGAAATCACAGCCAGTGTTTCACCCTATCTGTGATTTGGGGAGCGTGTCATAAATATAGAGGGAAGGGTAACCACCTTTCTGTACACAGTGCTATAAAATCCTTCCTGGCCAGAGGCAACATCCTGTTACCTGTAAAGGGTTAAGAAGCTCAGCTAACCTGGCTGGCACCTGACCCAAAGGGCCAATAAGGAGACAAGATAATTTCAAATCTTGGGGGACAGGGAGGGGTTTTGTTTGTGGTCTTTGTTTATGTGGTTGATCTCTCTTGGGACAGAGAGAGGCCAGACAGAAATCCGTCTTCTCCAACCCATCCTAATCCAAGTCTCCAATATTGCAACCAGTATAGGTAAGCCAGGCAAGGCGGGTTAGTTTATCTTTTGTTTTATGTGAATTTTCCCTGTGTGGAGGGAGGTTTATTCCTGTTTTCTGTAACTTTAAGATTTTGCCAGAGGGGGATCTTCTGTGTTTTGAATCTGAATACCCTGTAAAGTATTTTCCATCCTGATTTTACAGAGATGATTTTTACCTTTCTTTTTTTTTTTTTAATAAAATCCTTCTTTGAAGAACCTGATTGATTTTTCCATTGTTCCAAGATCCAGGGGTTTGGGTGTTTGATGATTTTGTAACAAATTGGTTAGGATATTATTCTCAAGCCTCCCCAGGAAAGGGGGTGTTTAGGGCTGGGGGGGGGATATTTTGGGGAAAGACATCTCGAAGTGGTCTCTTTCCCTGTTCTTTGTTTAAAACGCTTGGTAGTGGCAGCATACTGTTCAAGGACAAGGCAAAGTTTGTACCTTGGGGAAGTTTTTAACCTACGCTGGTAAGAATAAGCTTAGGGGGTCTTTCATGCAGGTCCCCACATCTGTACCCTAGAGTTTAGAGTGGGGAAGGAACCTTGACGCAAGAGTTATTATTCACATAAATGTCTGATTTGCTTCATCTTGGCCTTGTGGTAATGAGTTCTGCAGGTTAATGAGAACAGTGATTACTTTCTTGTAGCTGTGAGTGCCACAAGTTAATTACATATCTATGTTCAGTAGTGAAGCATTAGTCTATTCAGTTTTACTGTGAAATAAAGGGACCAGCATGACATGATTTTTGACTTGTTTGGCTGCTCATCAGTGTGGATCATGTTGAGATAGCCAGCCAAAAATAAGCCCAGGACAATGAGCACAGTCACAGCAGTAATATTTTTGCTACTGGAATTAATTCCTCAACATTCAGGTTTTAATGTTTGGGGAGAGTTGTTCCGTCCCATCCATCACCCAGGATAAAAATAGAAGAGGTGAAATTTGAAATGAAAAAGTTGTCGTTTTCACTGATCAGAGTTCATTTTGCTAAAATTGGTTCAGCGTTTAAGTGCTCATTAAAAGTAATGACTAGCTAGAAAATTGTTTCTTTGTTTAGTGTTCATGGCTGGTACCTCACATTTTCTAAAATGCCAGCTGACAACTTGTTTTATTGTGCTTTGGCTTGAAAGCTACACATTCAATAGGGGGTATGTTAAAATTAACTTTGTAAATATATTTTGTGATTTTATTGTGTTTCCTTCCTTTATAGTTTTGTTTGTGATTTTAAAAGATGTTGTCATTGATGCAATAAATACCCCCTTGTTTCTGGGAGACGACTTTTGTTTTAACTTTGTTCTGTTCTTTATAGTTTCCTCTTGCCTGGTTTCTTGGGTTTTCACCAACTCTTGCATGGTCATAATTTCCTTCCTCCTTGTCAGTGTCCCCTTTGGCCTTTTTCATCATTGGTCAGGGGGTGGAGTTCAGGAGGTGTTGGATTAGATAGGATAGATTCTGGCCTCACTAGATTTGATAAATAATCCTCATAAATTGTTGTTACACTGGATATTGCTACTAATGCTGATGGCCCATTTAGGGGCGGTGAAAGCTCCTCCCTTCAGCATGCCACTTAATATGCACTTATTTTTGTCACATAAAGTCACAAAACCATTCAATTCACAGTGAATTCAGTGGGAGTCTTAACATAGTCTTCAGTGGTAACTGGGCCATGCTTCATGATAGCAGACTGCTCACTAAAATTATGCTATGGCTTTTTCTAATTTACTCCCCTACACCACTGACAGTAGGAGGAGGCAAAAGGCATTCTTTTTTAACACGCATCTTTTCACAGGATCAAACTGTGGTTTTCTATGAGGATGACGACAGACTTCCAGTTTAAAAGAAAACTAACTTAAGGAGTAGATGGCTCCTTAAGTTTTTCAGGGACTTATAGAACCTTTCACATCTAGGGTCATCAGTCTGTATGTAGTTCCTGTCGGTAATGACCAAAAATTGTTGCCATCAGATGGTGCTTTGCTATCTGTGAAAAGCAGTTTGGTGCTCTCCATTTTGTTCTGAGCGGGTAAGAGTCCAGATCATAAAAGTCACCATCACGTTGGCACTATTTGGCTCCATTATCGGCAGAATCTGCAAGGAGACTGAACTGCATTTACTCTCTTTACAGGAGGTCCCTTCAGGTTCAGGTATTTTGGCAGGACATTGCAGAGAACCTTGCTTTGCTACTGACTGTGCTGTATGTGTTCATTGAATAAACAGTGAAAATCAGCATCCAACTCCTTTTGAAAGCACAAAATTCATTTTAAAAAATGAGGGTGTGAGGGTTTATCCCTGAAACATCCATTGGCTTTATGGCAGTCTTTCAGCTAAAAACCTAGCCACTCAATAATAATAATAATAATTAATAAAAAAATAATAAAAAAATAATCCAGTAAAAGATTTGGAAGGCATACCATAGACCTTGACATGCATTGGTGATGGTGGGGGATGTGTGAAACACGTTTTGCATGCACAATCTGCGATAAACAGTTGCTGTTTGCAGAAAATATTGAGATTGTGTCTTTTCCTTCCAGATGTTTAAAGGGATATGTCAACAGTAGTTTATCAGTATTTGATCTGAATGAGCTTGGTATGGGATACTCAGGATACTGCAGGTATGTGTTAAAAGCGCAACTTGTTTATCTCTATATTGAGATGCTCCTTGTTCTTTGAGAATATTTCATTCTAACGGAAATTGACATCTATAACTCAAGGGTTTAAGTTACTCTCAGAAAACAGTTTCTTTTATTATTTTTGTTTATTAGCATTTCCTTATAAGCTTGTTTCACCACTCTATGGTGAGGCAGTGTGGCCTAGTGGATAGAGCACTGAACTGGGACTCGGGAGACAAGACCTCAGTTCTATTACTGGCTCTTTCACTGGCCTGCTGCATGAGCTTGGGCAAGTCATTTCAAGTGTCTACGATTCAGTTTCCCCATCTGTAAAATGGGGGTACCTCTTTATATAAAGCACCTTGAGATTGCAGATGAAAAGTGCTATATTAAGAGCCCAGCAGTATTATTATGCTTCTGGCTTAAAACCAGCACAGGATTTGCTGTCAGTGGGAGTTGTGCAGGCAGAGTGAGTACAGGGTATGCAGCAGAGACCCACAATGCAGGCTGAAGAGAACTTTTTCCTTTAATTTAACAAAACTGTGCAAAGTGTTTGCAGTAAAATTCATACACATGAAACACATCCAGTGTCCAGAAATTGACACTTAGCTGAGGCTGGCTGAGACATTCCAGAAGTAAATCAAATGAACCTAGGCCTAGTTAGGAAGAGATTCACTTGAACTTAAAAAGAAAAGGAGTACTTGTGGCACCTTAGAGACTAACCAATTTATTTGAGCATAAGCTTTCGTGAGCTACAGCTCACTTCATCGGATGCATCTGAAACCTGTCACTTGAACTTGAAACTCAAAGTGTTCTGCTGTATCAAAGTGAAAGAAAATGCTTGTCTGCCCCCTTTTGAAATGAAACCAGTATGTTAAGCTCAGCTCTGTTCAGTACTCGCATGCACTGTGAATCATTTTCCTCTCTTGTTTATTGAATTGCTGCTGAAGCATGTTTATAGTTATCATACGTCCTTAAACATTTGTATTTAGAATGGATACTTTTCATTCCTTTATTCCTCATTCTCCGGTCATATTCTAACCCCACATATCATTTTGGTGATTCTTTTTCCCAGCACCTCTGTAATAATGTGTTGATTAGCTCATTTGCAGTATTTCAGGAGTGTTCTTACCAAAGGACATTTTTCTTTATGTTACAGATATCGAGACTACAGAGCGCCGCCCTGGAGTTCAGCTCCTTATGAGTTCACCTTGCAGTTCTGGCATGTCCTAGCTGCGCGGCTGGCTTTCATTATAGTATTTGAGGTTAGTCATGGATTAGGAGAGAAATGATACTACTTTTGCTGTTCCACCTGTGTAAAGATCTAAATCAGATATCCTACAATGGGCCCAAAAACAAAGCACTGGTTAGTATCATAAACTAGGTGATTACACCTGATGCTTTATGGAGAGATAACGACGAGCCAGATATATTAGAAAATGCCAGTGCTGGTCAACTGCCTCATGCTGGGAAACTGTGTTGAGAAAGTTTGCACAAATTCTACAGACTGTTTCTAGAGCCTCATTTCCTCTGTCCAAACTCATTTGGCATGTAGATGTCAGTCAAATCTTCGTGAAGCTATAGAAAAAGAAGGAATGAGTCTTGAATGTGCATTAAGCTCAGATAATTGGAACGTAGGTTTGTTTTAGGAAGTTTGTTCCTGTTATACTGCATTGCTTATATGAAGGGTTGCTTTAGAAACATCTTGCATTACATTTTTTTTATTTACATCATGAGTCAAATCCTGGTCCCACTTTTGCCATTGACTTCTGTGGCACCAGAATTTGGCCCTAAACAGAACACTTAAGCATCTTTGAACAAATTATTTCTGTTCTCATTTTCAGCACCTTGTTTTTGGAATAAAGTCTTTCATTGCCTACCTGATCCCAGACATGCCCAAAGACTTGTGTGACAGAATGAGAAGAGAGAAGTACTTAGTCCAGGAAATGATGTATGAGGCTGAACTAGAGCACTTGCAGAGAGAACGGAAAAAGAATGGGAAACAGTATCACCATGAATGGCCTTAGTTGATACCATATAGCAGCAAAAACCTTCCATAAAAATTGACGAGTGCAGGTCTCAAATGAAGGTAGATCTGACAATGAGGAGCAGTGTGCATATATGCTGCTGTTGGGAAAATATATTTGCAGGCTTTGCTGGGTACTGAAAAATACATGCTTCCAATGAAGAAAATGAATAGCCATATCTGTCACTGGTCTATGGTCAATACCAGGAGTTGCTATCAGTTCATTAGAAAATGCAATGAGGGGTTGAGCACTTGGACGCATCAGTAAAGCAAGTTGCAATGGACTTTCATCCTATTCATCAAGTCAGCAACAGCATAATGAAAATAAATACATTGCCTGTAAAACTTTCATATTAAGGGCATGACTAAAAAGCAAGTTATATATCATCTGCTATTTCTGAAGCTTTTGATTGCTCAATTAAAGTTGTAATGCCTATGAAAAAAAAAGTATGATTAATTGTTGCCTTTGTGGCCATAAATTGATGTTAATGATCCTTGAAGCTTACTGTTCGTCAGGTTTGTTCTAGTCTCTTGGTGAGATTGTGGATGTGGTCCTGATCTAAAATGGGGACACAAGGATGTTCGATATATACTATGCAGTTCAAGGTTTGCACATCACTTCTCATCCATCTATCTTTATAGATAAAGCCAAAAAATTCTAAATTCAAAGAAAGATCAGTTCCATTGAAAGAATACATCAGTGCATTGCTCATGTCGCAGCTATATTTGAAAAGAAATGTGACTATTTGAATTGTCTTGCCATTTTTATATACCAAAAGGCCATCTCCACATACTTCCAGACTAAACGAAGAATCATTTCCATGCTAAATGTAGCACGCAGATGAATAACTGTGTCAATATTATTTTGTTTGATCTACCTAGACAGTGATTCTATGACTTCATAAAACTTTGACTTGAAATGTTATATTGCAGTGCAAATAATTTACTTGTCTATTTATATAGTTAACTTTGCAGTATGCAAGCTACTGTCATTTATGCAGATATATATCAAATATAAATTATAACATCATGACTTGCTTGTTCAGGGAAAGAGAAGCGGAGCGTTGTATAACAGCGCTCCATCTATTCCAGTAATGTGCATTCCTTATCTTGCGCTACATACATCAAAGCATGGGGGAAAATATGTATATTACTGTTAGGATTAGATTTTTTTCTGCTTTTATGCCTTCTTGGGATAATATTTTTTCAAAATCAGCAGAAAAAGTAAATGTTCTCATAGAGAATTGAACTTCACTTTTCACATCCATACAGGATACTGCAATGTCTGTTCTGGTTAGAGTCATGAAAATTGTCTTCATTTTTAATATTTCATAATATGGGAGAAATGAAGTACTAAACTAAAACAAGTGTACAGGATTCACTTATGGAAAAGGGGGAAACTAAAATCGTCCTGCTTCTCATTTGTACAGTTTTTTTTAAAATGGTTCTTATTTCTATCAGATGAAAAGAATTAAAAGAAAAAAATCAGAGATAATTCGCTTCAGTTTTAGGACTCATGTTAGGATGCAACAAAGCACAGTAACTATAGCAAAGATAAATTCTAATGTCAATCTTAAGGATAAAGCTGCAGTGAAGTCACTCATGGGCTGCAGACAGTGAGAGGAGTTGAAGTTTTCCTTCTCAGTATACCTTATTTAGGTAACAAGCATAATTCCAATGTTTACTTGCACAAATCTAGAATGCATTTTGTTTTATTATTTCAATGCCAATGAAAGAAGAAATATTTTTCATATGAACGTTATGTTAATGTACCTTTCTGTGGGTCTGATCCAAAGCCCATTAAAGTAAATGGAAAGACTTCTGCTATCTTCATTGGGCCCTACATCTGACCCTTATTGAGGTTTATTGGATTGTCTATTAATGAGAAAATCCAGCTTTTTATGACCCTACAAGAAAACTGCCTAGGTTTCCACAATTTGGCACCAATGGGGATCTAATCAAAGCTTATTAGCCAAAAATTCCACAGTGCTAGCTCTGTAGAATTGAGACTTTCCCATGCTTCTATTCAAGAGGAAGGGTTTCCATTCTACTCTGTTGACACTGTATTCTCAGTGTCACATGAGTCTTAATAAGAAATTCTTAATGTGCTTCTGTTTTGTGCTTAAGACTCTGTATTGTCTGGTTTAATGTATTAACTCTCCAGCTTTATAGCATCCTAGTTTAATTTTATCCATTAACTAGCATAGGGTCACAAATGATATGTCTTTTAATGTTTTAACAACATGCCTTGACTGGATCAAGGCAGAAGGACTGGTATAAATTTAGCCAAAAATTAGGAAGAATGATTAATATTTCTACATGGTTTTTGTTTTTTTTTGCCTGATGATATTTTCACATATCAATATATAGCTGGAAGAATTCCAGTTGGGCATTAAAAATAAAGAAATACAGAAAGGAAATGTTTTTTGTAATAAAGTATGGTCTTGGATTTGGAGATGTACAGAAGTCTTCTATAACGACTTTCAGTGTTGAAATATAAAAGTACGTTAGATAGGAATATATAAATTTGACATTGTTCAGTTAATTTAAAGTGCTGGGAAAGCACAAGAACTTCTGAAGAAATATTGTGTGTTTTTGTTCCTTTGTTTGTATAGTGTATCAACAATGTCTAAAGGCATTGCTTCTGTATAGGAATTTGTTTTAGCTGAGAACCTTTCTGCTAAATTTCATTTAGTGTGGTGTTTGCATAACATGCAAATTATCTGACAAAGGTATAAGGCACACTCTGTCCTCAGGAATTATGTATTATGTGAATGCTGATTACCTATATTTTCATATTCTAGATATTTGTCTTTCCAAATAAGTGACCAGTATAAATGACTTGTACATGCGAGCTGCGTTTATGAATTCTCCAAAGCTGAAGAGTTTCAAAACATAGCATCTGTGCAAAAATACTTTAGATCATTCCTGATCTAGTTTATAATACATTTGTTCTATGCATGCACCTTAAGAGAGACCACATGAGACCACATACAGCTTTTTAAATACTGTATTACAGATCCCAGTTACTAGTTCAAAATGTCTTAACTATTCCTATCTGAACTCAGCCTCTTGATACAATCAAAAAGGAATCTTCATTCTAGAAATTTAAAAAATCCATCAATTTAGCATTCATATTTTTCATCAGCTTATATTTTAAATTTGTGCGTAACATGTGAGATCAGAAATCTGGTGGTTGAGAAAAGAAAAACAATTATTCAAAGAATCCTGTTGCATCAGCCTCACTAGTATTTACTTTCTGCCACTGAATGTGAATGGATCAATATGTAGATTAACAGCTCAGTATTCATACTTGGGCCCTGACTGGAATTTCTAAAGTCTAAGTTTGGACTCTTAGTACAACAGTACTGTGTTAATGTACACTAGGGAACTTTTAGTGCATGCCATTAGTGTCTTCATGGGGCAATTAGTGTGCAACCATGGCATGCTTTGG